>NW_023494806.1:24315283-25720283 GCF_904425465.1 Colossoma macropomum | reverse complement strand
TAAGGTGTAAAATTCTATGAACATGAAGTCAGTGCAGTCAGTACCAGGATGTTAAGCATCAAAAGAAAGTGATGAGTGAAAGAAAGCGGAGACACTAACTAAAATTTTTCTTTTACATTTTACATTTACAAAGGGCCTGGGTTCGACTCCACTGCTTTATTTTATTTAATGTCAATTGGCTGTGTATCTTGCCTCAGAATACATCAGATCACAATTGGTCCCAGGAGAAAACAAGGTATTTTATTTACACTGTAAGTGTCATGTTGAGCATAACAAATAACAACCAATAATATTTGCTACTGGCAACTGGACAAATAAAAGGAAACCAGTGGATAAATCAAGGCGGCAAACTGTATATGAAAAACAGATGTAGAGTATGCAGGCTATATATATGCTACATGTACAACAGACTACAAGCTCTGGTTTTGACAAACAGGCTTCACATTACAGTGAGGGTCAAAATTATTTCTCTTTGCACAGAAACATCCTGACACACTTATAATAAAATGAAAGTAAATCAATAGTGTGTGAACAAACTGAAGCATCCAGCAAGTATGACTTACTCAAGGAGCAAGTGGACCCAGATTCGAGGGTTTTAGACCAAAACCAAAAGAACCAGGTATTCACATGTCTCAGGAAATCACATCAGGAGATCGCGAGTTTGATCCCTGGTGATGCTAAAGTCATCCCTGGCCGGGAGTCCAAGAAAGCACAATTGGCCTGTCCAAACAGCTTTCTATCCTGCTAAAAATCCTGCCACATTCAGCCAGACAGCCATGTCTAATATAAGCTGTGAGCCATACTGTTGTTGGCTGTTTACCAACATTTGCTTTGGACACGAGGCATTGACAGAGCCGTACTGGATATGGCAGAACCAGAGTGGGTAATATCGGAATACAAGTACTAGCATCAGGCAATCAGCGCACAAAAAAAGGTAATTATACTCTGCTATGAATGCAGACAAAAAAGAAAGTAATCAGATTACAGATGCATTACAACAATTAGGTGATTAATAGCAGGAGTACACTCATCTCATATGGTGATTTTCTTGCCTGTATTCATCTTTAACCTTCGTCTGTTTGTCAGATTTTGTTGTGAGAGTATTGTCTGTAGTAAGAGTTTATCATCCTGCTGTAGCTCACTGACTCCTGTCATTAGATACTCAAGTTGGGATGAAAACCTTTTAATACGTTATTGAAAATTAACCAAACCAATGATGGTAGCATGCAACCATATCTAATAGTCTCATATTGGAAAATACTGACCGAAATGTCTTGCTCAGTTAGGAAATCCATGTAGTCCCCATGAGTGCAGTTTTAAGGGTAGGTTCCCTTACGGGACAAAACAGCAATGTAAAGCTGAGGGGGCACAATATTCCAATATTTCATTTTTACCAATTGGAAAAGGATATATACATAACATACATAAAGTGCAGACAATTATACATTCACCTACCTTTACTTCAACAGTGCAGTTTTCCTGTTTACCTTGTGTTAGGTTAATGTTGTCTTGCTGATTTTTGGTGGTCTTTATTTAATTCAAGTAATCCAAAATAATAGAAAGCAATCAGATAACATATTTTTATGAATTATTTTTCTCCAAGAACTGGAGTATAGTATCAAAAGACATTAATGAAGCAATGCCAAAAATGGATGATAAATGTATTGCTCTAATACCAGCGCCAGTGCCAGTGTAAAACAGTATCAGCGTAACGCTGCTGCCAATTTATAAATAAAAAAATGTGATTGTTTGTTTCTACATATGTAATCTAAAATTCTGAAACCTTGTATTATATAAATACAAAATAAGCATTACCACAGAAGACCCAGGGGATTACACACGTTGCATATTTCTGGTGAAAGCATGAACTGCAACATAGGCCTGAGGTTAAAAAGAGTACCTCAGTGGCCAAATGCTGTTGTTGAGAAGTTGAAATCTGAAATCTTTCTTGGAAGATGCTGTAGGTGGTGGCTCTCTAGAACATATTGCAGGGACAGAAAAGTTTGTTGTCAAAACAAGCCCAAACACATCCCCTGAGCAATGCCATCTTAGAGTAGTGCAGTTGAATTCTAAAAGTGGAGAAGTACTCACATTACACAGCCGTGATGTTATTCATGGTGTTTACCCAATGACATGAAGAGGAACCTAAGAGGTTACTGAGAGGGTGACAGGCTGTCTTCTTCTGACACCACTGGAAGAGAGAGGCCAAGCCATTACCATGGTGTATTACATTGCTCTTATACTGATGACAGCCTCACTTCAAGGAACTCTTTGAGAGAGACTGATGCTATTAATTGGCCATGATTCATTTGAGGAGAATCATGGATGGACTTTAGCATTCTGAGTGTGACTATACAGTGGAATAGACAAGAGCCCCTGATTCAATAAACTGCGGAGAATCAGCCTGGAAATCTGTTTAAAGACTTCATGGCCTCTATTTTTATTCATATATACACAGTTTTTGCTATTTATATGGCAACTATGGTGAATGTCCATTCCAAATTGTTGCTGAAAAAGATGTTTCACATTTCCTTCCTGAAGTCTGAAGCATTCAGTATGCCATGTATGTGTAAAGGAAACATGACTTCATTGTAAGTGTAGCACTTTTTTCTTTATTTATTTTGATTCTTTCCTATTTAGACCCCTCTTGACACCTGATTAATTGTAGAAACATTTAGCATTTTTAAGTTAATTTGAGGTCAGTATTACAGTTTCTTGCTTAACAATTTAGGAGATGGTGCTATATTGGAATAAGATTACACTGTAAAAAGTGGACCTCCAAGTAAGGAATAAAGGAACAAGAGTGAAAGTTTGATATTTTGCAGTAATTAAGCCAATGCAGACAGACAAGGTGAGAACACCAGATGTTTTTCTCCAGTTTTCTCACAACAGTAATGATTTATTGCTTAAGAGAAAACTTTATTGCTTAACAAACACAAAATAAGTCAGCTATAACCCACTTTCTTAACTATGTCATTGCTTTATGAACATAGAACACAGGACATGAGTCAGGGAGTTCAAGCGCTGTACACAAGTGCAGCTCCTTTGGTTAAGAAAGAGAGCAACCAAAAAATGGAGTGGGGGATAGCGAGAAGGTGCTAGGTGTTTTAAGTGCTGGAGTGGCTGACCGTGTCGGCCTTTTGTGTCCCCAGGGGCAGAATGCATCCTCTGTGTGCCCCCAGACTCCCACAGGCCTCATTCAGGGGTAATGTACCAGACAGCACAGATTGCTTACTTTAAATGCTCTCCACTTGCCTGAAGCATTCCATGCCTCCTTGCTTGTCCTCCCAAGCTCTAGAACCAGAGTTAAGCGGCACAGTGTCTGAAGCCTAATGCTGTATCAGTCAACAAGAAGAAAAACAAAGGGAGAAAGTGGTGTTTCAGGTGTTTCTGTACTACATCCTTTTGCTCATGTATGCCTATTTATTAATTTATTTGAAGTAAAAATTTTGTGGGCAAGTTACAGGATATGCAGTATCCAGCAATCTGGAAAAAGTTGCTAACACTGAATAAAAGTACTGCAAACAAGATTTATTAAAAGAGGATGTCAGTGTTCATAATCAGAGTAAGACAACTGATTGTTGTTACAGTGAACATCAGCTGAACTAATTGTAATAATTAAGATGTCTTTTACTGATGAACTAGATTTGCTGCTTTGCCATCCAATTTTAAATTTGATAGTATGGTGTTTTTTCCATTCACATAACTTTTTTACTTTTACTTTATCAAGTTTCATAGTAATATCTATCCATTGTAATATCGAGAAAGCTACTCAGGTTCTTCAGTTTGCGAGGCTATTTACACACACTCACTCTCTCATCACACATTTCATCACGAAGAGCGGAGTGCTTCTAAATGAGGCGGTTAGGACCAGCACACGGGCTCTTTAGCCCCAATGAGCAGAATCCACAAGCATGCTCCCACCAAACGTCTCTACCATACCATTATTCTTCTGTTATGAGTCATAGAGTAGGGAGTGTAGTGAAGTCTGAGGTAGGAAAAAAAGGAAACTAACGGAGATAGAAAATGAGCAAAAGCTTTTTTTAAGTGATTGGACTACTCTTCTTGCGGCTACATCATCCTCACGTTTCTTGGAATCACAGGGAGACTGTAGCCTGCTCCCAGCGCGTGACCACTGCCTCCAGTTCCAGCACTCTACCTTCACAGAGAATCCTTTTTTACGGACCACAAACTTCCCAGCTGAGTATTGGGACACTGCAGATGTATTTAGTAAGGATAGTGAATGCCTCGGCAATCAGAGAACCTGTACACAGCACCTTTGATGTCTGCAGTAAGAGATGCATTGACAGTGCTGATGTTCTTGATATATCCCAGGTAAGAAATGACAAACCTCAGGAAGCAAAGCCGTTCTCCTTCGTGTTTCTCCAGACTGGCTACTCCAGTACCATATTTAATGCAGGGTCAGTACACTGTCACTGCATAAAATACACTGTACTTTTTCTTTAACCAAGAACAATCCCAATGCTGGGGAGGATGATTCCCTACCTATGTGCCTATGTCTTTTCCCATAAACCCCTGTCTCCTTAACTAGCAGAGGCTAGATCAATAAACATGACCCTGACCTGATGTAGGCATTTGCCTAACCTGGTTTACCAGGGTACCTGTTCCATGAGATTGTGATCCATCTTTTCAGTCTATAATGGAAGTGTACACCTCTAAGATTGACATCATAGCTGTTCTTTCTTATTGGCAAGGAACTCATTGGCAAGGATTTCTTGCTGTCAATCTAGCTCTGAAGAAGTGGCGTTATTGATTAAAGAGCCTTTCATCCATGTACACTGCACCACAATCTTGAATACATCTTTTCAGTTTTCTACCACATGAACATGAACATACAACAGTAAGTCCTGTGCCGTGTCTGCAGTCCAAGGTGCCATGTTGGTTCCCAGGTGTAACTTGGATCCTCTACCATTACCGGATATGGTCACACCTCTCAACAAACTTTGTCACTGATCTCCTAGACTTGAAAGGTAACACCAGTATTTTGAAAATGGTAGTCCTGTAAAGCCTGTTGTTTAAAAATGTTTCCAGGTTTTCACGCTCTGTCTAGAACACAGAAGGTACTTAAAGGACATGACTCACTGTTATGAACCGCTAAATGATGCTTTCTCAGTTCACATTTCAAGCATAGAGAGCCTATATGGAATGGTTTGTTGTCACAGTGAGTCTGATTTCTGTTGTTCATCCTGAGTTGAACAGCCAGGTGAAGAGGTTGAATGGGAAGCTTGGTTGGTTGGAGAAGGCTGTCCAAAACAGAAAGCAAAGACCACCTGCTGCTTCAGAATGGCACAGAGTATCAGCCTGGATTGAGAGTATGGCTTTAACAACATTAATCTTCATGAATCGTCCAGAATATTGACACTTCTTTCATTTCCTTTAAGATTCTGTGTCAACATATCCTCAACTGTCTTTGCAATTGTGTGGTTCACTATCTTTTCATTTATCTCTCTTCATGTCAGTGGTTCTTAGCCTTCTGCAGGATGCTGAACCCCTAGTATCTTTAGCCCTCACAATCAATGGATATAACCTGCGAGGGCTCTCCTGTAGTCTTATAGCATGACAAGATGGTTCCAGTCCTTAGTGGACTAGGTGAATTATGTTCTGGAGGAGATATCCCAGGTGCCTGCTGAGATACATTTCCATCACCAGTGACCAGAGAAGCTGGCTCCACACCCCCACAGACATACCCTGAGGCAGAGTACCTATCATCAGTTCATCCTTGGCAATACATTCTAAATGTTTCACTTACCCGTTTCTTGTAACAGTGGGCAATTCTTCGCCTTCTAATCTCTGTATTCCCTAGTGCCATTTCTGTTGACTGAACCACATTAACATACAGATGTCCAATAATCTATACCTAATCTATCAGAGCTTTGACATTTTTTATTTTATTATTTGTCATTTTTTATTTCTCAACTTGAAGGAAATGTACAATTATAGCATGGATTTACATCATGTAAACGGAGAGATATTTAACTATTACTGAATACAGAGTCTCAGGACCCAATGTACTAAGCTTTTTGCACCAGTTTTAGGTGCAAATCGGACAAATCTGCCCATTATGTACAAAATTGCCACACAAGCCAAGACATGCAGTACATAGGTCATGTGCATGGAAAATGGCAGATTGTGCTTCTCTCCCTCATGCATATTTATTTGAGGGAGTATCATGCAAAATGTGGGAGGATTGTGCAGAAAATGGGAGGTGATATTGGAAGTGTGACTGACTACATATTCCACTATTTCAATGCAACTTTAAAACCCTGTGCCTCATGAATACACAATTAGTAGATGGGCACAGATTGCACAGATTGCAGTCCTCTATGGAGCCATAGTAAATCAAAACTAAATTTCAGGCACAATGCAACTGCATATTACATTCATATTAAGGTACATTTTGTGCTATGCCCGCTTTTATACAAACATCTGGCCTTCAGATTTCACAACAGATTGAGAATAGACTACACATTGAAAGCCAAAAAACAAACAGTTCGCATTACAGCAATTTTAAACCATAGAGCAAACCAACCACATTCTGTTATTTGCTCCAGCAAAACATCATACTTGCTCCAGCAACATAAATGGCATGAGTCCTATGTCACATGCCTCGTACAGCACCACACATCGGTCAGCAATTTGGACACAGACAGCCAGGATGTTCCTGATCATGGTAGGAAAAAAACACAGGCTTGAATACACTTGAAAGAAAATGAGACCCACACACAGAGACAAGACAGTTGCATATGCACAAATATATAAACAAACCATCTTCTTTGCCATGTTGTGCTATTTCATATGTCATCCAGACAGAAGAATCTGTCAAATATGTACGATTACAGCATATGCAGCAAGGCTGTGCTGTGTTAAGGCAACATAACAGTGTCTGCATTTGGGAGAAACTGGAGAGCAGAACAGGATTTACTGTGGTATGGTTTATATGGTAAAGTTTAGGCAGCTCTTTTGTGAGAGGAAGATGATAAATGGCCACTGATGTACTATGGTCCCAAACTGTTTTGGCACAATACTCATGAAACATAACAGCTACTGAATAATAACTAAAGGTAGCAATAAGTGTAGACATGACTGTAATTGAGAAAAAATGTGATAGCAATTTAAAGCTGCTAAAATAATGAACATTCATAACACTCATTTAATATTACAGTAAATTTGTTTACCAGTGCAGTCCTCACAAAAAATTTACCTATGCTTTGCCTTGTTAGTTTGTGCATAAAAATTTTGTCAAATTTGAGAATCTTCTGACCTACTTTTACTTGCCTACTGCAAGCATTTAAAGCTATAAAAGCAATTTTCAGAGGTGCAATAAACAAATTTGCATGAATGATAGAGTTTTACATAAACTGCTCTCGCCTAAGCATATTCACTTTCTAAGCCCTCTACTACTAAGCTTGGCACCACTATGCATTCCTATTCCTAACATTGTACAACAACTACCTCTCTCTCCAAGCTCTGCCATATGAAATAATCATGTTCAAGTGAATGCCCTGCAAGAGAGATATAAACAGTGGCCAATATTCATAACTAATTAGCTTCAGTATCACAATGGGGTCTTACCTACAGTACATGAAATGGACTGTCAGTAGGATTTAGCACAGATAATCAAAAATGTTTTTGTTTTAGTAGTATTTGTCCTTGACCTGCTGCATTGTGACATTTTAATTTTAAGGCATATGGTTGAATATAATAAAGCATGCACTTAAGATTCCATTCTACTGCTGCTTTCAGCAGTTTTATCATCCGTAAAATAAGTGAACCAGTTCTAGCAGCCATACATATCCAGGCCACCATTTCTCACACATGTGGTTTTATGGTTTCAGTAGTTATTTAGATCTCCATTATTCACATGTTCCATCACTCTGGTGCAATTGATCCATTTATCTGTTCATAGATTTTGTTTCTACAGAGTTCACCTGATAAGAACTTACATATCCTCAAATTAAAGCGGACAGTCTGCACTTTAATCACCATTGTTTCATTTTAAATCTACTGTGCTTGAGTACACAGCCTAAACAACTAAACTGTCCATTCAGATTGGCTCTAGAAAAGACAGACAGAAACTGAATAAGTCTGTTACAATGCTTTGGTTTGTAGAGGTCTGTTTGTGATTGGAAAAACATATAGCCATGTAGTCATAATAATTAAAAAGTTTTCCATAATTATGACTTAGTACCTTATAGTTATGCCTCTTACAATTATAACTTGCTATCTCATAATAATGACTTACTGTCTCATAATTACGACTTAGTATCTCATAATAACTATATCATAATTATGAGAAACTTTCTCATGAGACAGCAAGTTATAATTATGAGATATTAAGTCATAATAAAAATGCTATGTTATGATTATGAAAAACTCACATTATTATTATTATTATTATTATTATTATTATTATTACTTACTAAATAGCTATATATATATATTTTATATAGTTTACACTTTAGGTTTATACTTTACAACCCTGTTCACTCATGGAATTAACATATGTCTTGGGTGATCTAATCATAAAATGTAGGAGGTGGTCAAGAACACATATATGACCACATATCATTTATAGTGGGAATGCTACAGTGTCTTGATTTACCTTTGAGTAACTGCCTTAATCTACTATGTCATCACAGCAGAGTCAAAAGAAGCTGAATATTTCCTTCTGTCGTCTCCTCTACTATCTGTTTACAATGTTACATTAGCAGTCCATGCAGTCTACATGTTGTAACAGCTCTGTACACAAAGACTTCCACTTGTGATCAGATCACTTGAGACAGATGTTACTACCATGTATGAACAGGGCATAGGTTTCATGCATCTGAAAATTTGTCCAGAAAAGAAAGAGAAAACACTGGTAGTTAATGACAGTCTCCCAAAACAAGGCATCAATTATGAACTATGAGATTACAGAGTCACTACATTTGCAGTGGCATTCTAATTACCAAGGTATCAATACAGTCAAACATCATTTATAACATTACATTTTAAAAAATCTTTGCTACCCATTCCACTGTAATTAAAAATCAATCACATGTGATTATGAAATGTCTGTTATTTTAGGTCCTTAATGCCTTTAATCTGAACACAACGCACTCTAAAGAGCAATTCAAAGCACAGCTTCCTCCCTACCAGCCACGCATAGCTTGCCGTTACACATGAGTACATAAAAATCCAAGCAGTCTATTACAGGCAATTTCCACAGAGGAGACTATTTATATTACAGTCTTGTGTTTTGTGAGGCGATAACTTTCTCCATCACTCACCTAGCATACCAATTTCCACCTGGAAGTGTTTCAAATATGTGACAGGAGGGATATCTAGGCAGCTCCATATCCTCCGCATGACAGTGTAATTCCCTTTACCCTGCAGCCATGTCTGCAAAACTCAGACAGTTTACATGTTCATGTAGCTACACCCTAGTGAGGGAATAAAGACTTGCCAAGAATTTATGCAGCCATTATTATCTTACATACAGAAGTTAACCCATTCATTCATTTTAAAAAAGGCTTTGGTCCACAGTCCCATTCCTGGTCAGCAATTCAACAATTCCCACAGTAATTACTTTATGTTATAATTTGAAAAGCCAGACAGTTGCCCTAAAAATGGTGACAGACTCGTTAACACCAAGAGATTTGTTCCTCTGACCTTGCAGAGGAAGTGGCATCAGAAGTTTGAATAAGCAACACTCCAGCCTGACAGTCTGGACTTATTCTCATCCACGAAGCTATATGGTAGGTCAAACTTCTCTTTGGCAAGCCAAGATCAGTAACAATTGCACAAAGGTCTCTAGGTCATGATCATGTATATAAAAGTTCTACATGCTGACTTCAGCTCCCAATCTGTGTAATCCCTGTCCAGCACTGAAAGACTAACAGCTAATCCTTCCATGTCTGGCCATAGGTGTAGAAAAGAGGTGAGCTGGCATCCATGTGCCACATGGCCTTTCCTAACTTAATGCCCATTGGACACTGTGATAAGTGTCACATTGGATTCTGGCACTGCAATTTAGATGTACTTAATTCCTTACAGTATCTGATGTTTCATTCATTTTTCCAGTTTAGCTTCAAATAATATCATTCTAATACCAACAAGTGATATTTGAGTAACATTTCCATTAACAAGGAGCAAACACAGCGCTTGTTTGTATGCAATAATGGGTCTGTCTGTAGTCTTTACTGAAGATGTCTGAGCTAAGGCAGTGTCTGGGCTAATGTCCACAAAACAGAAAGGCTCAATGGTTTCAATCTTAAAAGAGTTTAAGTACCAGAAATGCCCTTCATCACTCTAAAAGTCACTTTTTGACAAAACAATTTACTGCCATTCTCCAGGACAGTGTAACTCATCACAGCCCCCCCAAAAAACCCTCACTCCTCAAAAAATAACAGTAATCTATCAGTGGACAAAAGCTGTATTTTACATATCATTTGAGTTTATTTTTAACTACTGAAACTGAAACATGATGTGTTATTTGAGAATTGAGTATTGTCTCAAAGTCATTGAATGCACACTTTTTTAAAATTCCAGCTAAGTTAGTTGCCTGATCAGGTCAATATAAGAGATGAGGTGTGAGAGGAAAGACTTGGTGTGGGAGGACATTAGTTAGCCATGTCTGAAAGGGCAGCACTGCTTAGCCCGGGTCAGCGGACACATTGATTACAAAGTCGGTTGCTTTCATCTGTGTTGGTGGCTCCTCCCTAAAGCCCTGTTATTGGATTCACACTCGCCAATTAGCACAGATCAGTCAATTAGCTTTTGGCAAGCTGCCCTGACATGTCACATGGCACCTGCTTTGCAGTGATGTTACCTGACAGCATCACGGATCAATAATGGACATGCAGGGCATATGGAAGAGGCCAACAGAGGAACCTTCTTAAACCTTTCACAGGCACACACCATCTCTAGAACACTGAATCACAGTGAACACACATCAAAAGAAATATCTTTGTAAATTGAATCTCAGCCTTTCAAGACTATATATTTGATCTGTTAGCACTTAAAGCAAAAGAAAAAGTTGTGGACAGGGGCCGTCAACATTTGGATAACCATGGCATTCTCAGTGTCCCACTAGGTCCCTGATTTTTCCAGTACAGATATTTCAGGATACTTTGCAAACATGTCAGTGTGTTATGATTTTGTATGGGTATCACGAGAAACTAGGAGTAATGATTTATCCTCCTTGTTCTTCTTGCTGAGTCTTCTTGTTAGTATCCCATAGTGAGACATGAAAAACAAAAACAAGGTGGCTTTACATAGCAAAATGTAGCTCAAGCATGGATTTCACATAAATAACAGAACATCTATAGTCAATTAAAATGTCAACATCTGGAGGTGGTTGCAGTATAATGGAATGTAACAAGGGAAGTAAGGTCAAAAAGAAGCTCTGCTTGTACTTATATTTATACATATTACATATTTTTTGCATTATATTTAGCTAATAGGGTCTTTTTTACGTAAAGTTGGCAAACAAGCAATTGTCATTTTACCTGGTATGGACTTTACAAATATTCATAAGTGTAACTCTTCCTGGGCTCAATCTCCCTGTATGCTTCAAAGCAAATACTATGACCAATAGGTCAAGGGTAGGATTGGTGAGTTATCCATCACGACTTGTGCTGAGTGATTTGAGATTTAGGACAAGTTCTCTATTCGATAAGCAATGCTGCCCATAGTAAAATGAGACATGCCTAAAGCAAGGCAAAGATGAAATCAATGCTCTCATAGTCACTCTGTAAAAGATAACAAAATGCGGAAGTCTGGTAATTTGCATTGAGTTGTGCCAGTGTTTTCCTTTGATTTCACTCATTTCTTTTTCTTATCTTGGTGCAATAGCCTCTGTGAGGGCCAATCTAAAGAGATACTGGAAAGAACCTCTGATGGTATGAGCCACAGAACAGAGAACCGGAAGTGTTCCCACCATAGTTATCACAATTCTCACTTGGCATACTGTGGTTTTCCTCTTCACATTGCATTCATATTGCTGTTTCCTCTCCTTATTTTACAATGGAAAGCCATTCTAAGACTTAACGGCTGCAACCTTTTTATAAACAAAGTGACTGCATTGACAAATACCGACAAAATCTGGATGCAATTTGAACTGAAGCCTTTTGAGTACATATGGCATGAAATATATGCAATTACCACACACCAAACATAATCTTTGACATGAATTAACTTTACATGAAAGTGAGCGTTTATCTGCAATAAGTGTGAAAGTCATTATTTAAACCCTGTTGTCTCAGATGGCTGTGAGATAATGTGTATGTTTGTGTTTAAGTGCAGTAGTACATGGGCTCTGTCATACCAAGCACAACTCATAACACAGCTCCAGCAGTTCCGGCATGCAGAAAAATGACCCAGCTTTGTTGATGCTAGACACATATTTGTTTGGTTACTACGTCTAGACGCAGCTGGCCTGAGCCAGGCATGTCAGAGCGGCACACCTTGTGTCTTGCATCTGGATGGTTTTTGCAAAATAGAGACAAGCAGAGCAGAGATTTAACTATGAATGCCAAATAAGAAAGCCACTTAATGGAAACTCCCATTTCTTTCCCCTTCCTGTGGTGTCTGCCTTACGTGTTGGGTATTTGGGAAGGTATGGAAACATGCTGCATATTCAGCGTGAATGAACTAACATAAAGGACAGAGTGAAATATCTTATCAACAAAAGATTAAAAGAAAAAAATAAGAATTTC
Source organism: Colossoma macropomum (assembly GCF_904425465.1). Lineage (NCBI taxonomy): Eukaryota > Metazoa > Chordata > Actinopteri > Characiformes > Serrasalmidae > Colossoma > Colossoma macropomum. The sequence goes on along the minus strand of NW_023494806.1, from coordinate 25,707,564 downwards.
CCTTAATCAAGTCACAATTAGTAAAGTGGTTTTTAAAATGAAATATAAACAGTAGTTAGTAGTAGTTACAGTGATTTGATGAGTTTTAACAGGATTTATAATGTAGTGAGCTGTTACTAATTATCACTGTTTTTATTCTTTGGAGTTCCTTGAGAAGAAACTAATTCTTTGGATTTTCTTGAGCAAAACCTAATCAATCACTAATTGCCTGTCCAAGCTAGAAGTTTTATAGCCTCTTGATGAAATTATGACATTAAATTGGCTGATCATTCAGAACATTTTAATTAATTAATATTTGCCTAAACAGCCAATGTGCAAGGCAATACTATATTTCCTCAATCCCAAACATTCACTTTGTAATTGTTTCAAATGAAATTGTAAATACAGTGGGGCCCAAAAGTCTGAGACTTTTTTTCATTTAAACCTAGAAACAAACAGAATACTTTGGAATTTAAAATAAAGAAAAGTAAAATGACAAGTAAAACGATGAAGACATCTTCAAGATTTTTAGGTCACTGTTCAAATACAAGCAAATTTGTGACAATGACCAAGTTAACCCCTTTGTACAAAAAGGTAATTGAAGCACACGCTCAGAAGACTTTTAGGTGGATTTGATCTACTCATCAGCGGCTTAAGTTAATAAACTTTCAGCCATTGTTCAATAGGCACACCATCATTAAAGCAAAAGAGGGACAAATTAAATACAAATTATAATATTTTTAATTAATATTTCATAGATTCTACTTTTAACTGAAACTGTTATGTTGACCATGTAATTTAAAATTAACTTCTATGCATTACATTAGAACACAGAATGCAAAATAGGAGCATTTTCACTAGTGGTCTAAGATTGTTGGACTTCACTGTATGTTTCTGCTGATACAAATGTAGTAATGAACTTGTCAGAGTGCTTTAACATACCATTGCTGCCCCAAAAAATGTATCACATTTTTGTCAATTTTTATTTTTTATTTGAACACAGCAGCTGCTCCTTCCATTGTGTAAAAATTTCATGATGAAAGGACCAACACAAACGCTCCAAAATCAATAAAAACTCTTTACACTAACCGACAATAAAACTTAGGACCGTTTTTGCCTTTCAGTGATACACAATAATAATTGACTCTGCTCAAATGTTGCAGCCATGAATGTCTGATTGCTTGTTTGAATGACAGGTCCTGTGGCTTTCTGTCTTGCACTGCAGAAATGCCATACACACCATCATGAGGTTTAATGAATTATCTACCATTTACAAGTACATGGTTTTCTAACCATACAAGCACCACTTAGGAGAAATTATGTGTTACCTGATCCACCAACCACCTGGTGTCATTTCTGATACACAATGTAACACAGTATATTGGTGCTGGCAGTATTTCATGCAGACTACTTAATGATCTCACTGAAAACTAATTCTCAATTATTTGCTCTACCTTTTGTGAGGAGTCTTATTACCCCTCAAGTCACAATTGATGAACTGCCTGAAAATCCCACCAGGACAATAAGACAATTAAACAAAGCTAATTACTGTAACACATAGATGGATCATTTTTGTAGAAGCTCCATTACCATCTAACTGCAACTGCAAAGTATTACATAACTACAGCAGTCACTTCCAGGGCTCCAAGACGGTTTGAGGAACCAACAAGAAAACCAGAAACAAACAGTATTTTGCTAGGACTAAAAATAGAACCGAAAATGTAATCATCCTTAACCGTCCTGGGACAGAAATTTACCTGTTAATAATGTTAATTTTTTTTTGTTACATACAAGTATGTTGGCTTCTGACTGATCACAATACAGATCAGATATTTTGTAACAATAACATAAGCATAGTATGGCATTGATTGATGCCCTTTTTTAAAGTAAAGAGGTCAATAAAATGTAAATAAAGCACAGCCTGGCTTTTTAATGTAAAAAAGTTGTAAAAAACAAAATAACTGATAATCTAAAAAAGGGTAGAATGGGTAATATATATCATTTTTTGCTGGAGGGGCTCAATTATATACCTGTTTATGAATGAGTTAATAAACCTGTCTCTTGCAAAAGCGCTTATGAATCTGGAGGAATGTCAATGTATTTACATGGAAAAAAGTATCACTCTGTGTGTGCACTTACTCAACTGACACTGACAAATGAACATGGAAAGGGAATTAAGAACAAAAAACAAGGCTCATCAATAATTTCTTTTTTTCATGTCAAAACATTAGTTGCCTTCAGCATACACTTCTGCAAATCTTTCTTTATCTCTTAATTATAGAGCCTGGGAAATTGCAACATTCTAAATTACAACTCCCTGTTTTGAGTTATCCCATCAAGATTTACAAACTGTATGTTGACAAAAGTGCCAAGGCATGTCAAATGACTGGAAATGGTTTTGCTATGATGAGAAAAAGGATTTAGAATCAGGATTACATGATAGTAAATGAGCTGTGGTGTACGTCTATAATTATTCACTGCAAAGGGAGCAGGTATTTAGTATTTTGTATAAACACTGTATGTTAGACGTTAAAGCATTAGAAGATTTAAACTGAAGAAGAACAGTCCGAGTGGGATGAGGTATGTTGTGGGGTGAAGGGTGGGGGTTTAATGATGCATCTCACTGAAGAAAGACCTGTCTGTGGTGGTCCTGCTATAGCTAACCTTCCACGCCCGCATTATAACTCATAGCCGTCTCTCTGCTCAAGTGGAACAACAGCAAGTTCCTTCAGGAGCGGCCCACTGCCCAATCTGTTTAGGTCAAGAGAGAGATTAAAAAAAAAAGGGTCAAAAGATCAGTGATCAAAAGCAGAAGAGCCTCTATTGGGCTTGAGTCCACCCTCTTTATTTAAAAGCACCTGATAATAGAGACAAAATGCTGAACCAATGGATTGCGCTCTGGAGTCTTCTTGTGGCCCACCCTCTGAGCTCAAGGAAAGAACAAAGAATGAGCAGAATGAGTCTGAATGAAGATAAAAAAAAGACTGAACAAATGTGCATGAACCCTAAATGAAGTTTTGCTATCTGCAATCATTTGTTAAAAAAAAAAAAAGTTCACAAGTCTAGCCTTTCATCTTTTTTCTAACTGAGTAGCATGTTCTTATGGCTAATTTTCTTTTTTAACATTTAAACATGTTTGCAAAATAACTTTTTATTTAGTTTAGTTGGGTTAAACATCTTAAGAGTTACATTTTTTGTGTTGGATGAGAATTGACATTCGCCAAATGTAATGCACTTGGCATGGGAAAGCCTGCCATCCATAGACCTCAGTTTTATCTTGTTGCATGCTCAATAAACAAGAGCTGAGTCTAGTAAAGTGTTAAAAATAGTGTCTTCACTGCAATGGCTGATGTACATAGAGCAGAAAAAGGTATTCCAAGTATGTGTGTGTCCAACAATTCAACAGATATGTCTTTATCAATGTGTCCTCCATCATACATGTTTTGACATTGCTTAGGTATCTCTGGTACAAGACAGGCCTATCTCGTAATAGACAGACCTATGTTGAACCCCTTCTGCTTTGTCCAATATCAACCCACAACTCTCTGCTTGGACCTTTGAAATGAATTTCAGTTGCTCTAAAATAATTTCTTTCATTCTTTAAAGACATAAAAAGAGTCTCTGTAAACGTTAATTGGAGCATCCACTATTTTTTCTGTCACATCTATGAAACTCTGATCATGCTTGCAGATTCTGGTGTTCTTCCATTAACTTTTGCACAAGAAAGATTTAAGGTTTTATAATCATCTTAAGACTAAAGTCTTACAAAACCAAACACATACCCACATAAAACAACCACATAAGGAGGTGTACTGTTTCAAGACACTTACAGGAGAATTTGATTAACACCATGAACTGCACATATTTAAGTGCCAATAAGCCAAAATATTTTACCCCATAAGTGATTGATTTATTATAGCACACATAAATTGAACACAAAAGATATTAAACACTTCAAATGGGAAATATGAAGACAAAAGAGGGAGGGGAGCTAGTAAATGATGAATAGCTTTTAACGCAGTGGGGTTGAACCACGGGCCTTCGTGCCAAGAGTGATTTCATTTGCTGAGTACAGATGCACCATTTCACTTCAACACTACAGCGACACCACCCAGGACCACACCCCCCACAACAAACAATGTACAGGCACCGACACACACCAGAAGATATGTCAAGACAGTCCCAACACAAACAACTGCCCTGTATGCCTTTAAGACCTAGCAGAGCCACTGGAGCACATTTGCTCCCTCTTCATATCCAAATGTTTTGTTGTTACGCCCAAGAGCTATCACGGTTTCTTGGGGTTTACAGTAGAGGGGAAAACATCCTGAAAATAAAGTTTCCCTTGCTTGTGCCAAATCAAATAGCATGTTCATCTTCATTCAAGTGACAAACGAAGGGATGTTCCAGGTTTGTAATGCAATTGTGTCAACACCAGTCAACAATGGCACATGGGGAAAAAAGGTATTTCTGATCTGAATTTTCCAAGACACTTTTCCAGAATGAACAAAAATATAAGAATGAGAGATGTATTTTGGAAATTAAATTAACAAATGATTAAAAACTAGCTCTGTTTCTTATGGGAACTAATAAGTGACTAATAAGAATGATTATGGGATAATTTGTATGACTGATTATGTGTTTGAAACAATGGGTATACAAGGTAGAATTGTACTGGTACCAAATTGCTGTGCTGTTTGTCTTGCTGTTGTTTGAATACTATAATGAACTATGACAAAAGGTCACCAATGAACAAATAGATGTATTTTGCTCAAAAGCAGATCACTGTTAAAATATCAAATGCAGTTTGAAAGCTCAGTTGCATGGGTGGTATTGCTTTGTCACAATGGATAAGCAACAGCAGTTTTAACTTTGGTACACTGAAACCAGATGTGAATTAACTTACAGCAGGCACTGTTTTCTTCACAGAGAAGAGAAGAGAACAGGAAAGCTGCTGAAGACTGCAACCAGGAAGCTGTGGGCTGCTCCAAGAACAGTGCAGGCAGTGGGAAACTTAAGGGGTGACATCATCAAACAAGTCATGCAGTCCCACATGCTTTCACACTGTGGAGTACTAAGGGCACATTTTTTGTTATTTAAACCTGAAATTGTTCAAACGGTCTCTCCTTTATGTCCATGTATCAAACTTATGTCAAGCCTAAAAAAGTGGACTGCCTCCTATAAACCATGAACACAAATATGCTATCTGCCATCTTCATGTCCTCCTTGGAAGCTAAGATTTCCTACTTGCTAGCAGTTCATTTTGTTCTCTCTTCCAGCTGAAAAGATTTCCAGGCTTATGTTTTGTACTTTTGTTTACATTTCATTCTTCATTCTCTACTTTATCTGGTTCACAGCACTAAAGCATGGCAAAAAGCAACATATTTAATTGCCAAAGAAGCAATAAGAGGTTGCATGCCAACATACATGCATGAGTGCCAGCCATTTCTAACCTGAGATTACAACCAGAAATGAAAATCTAAATTAATTATCACAAAAGCTAATTAGTAACACCAGGTTGTCCTAGTAAGGTTAACTTTATCTGATGATGTTTGGAAATCACATGAAAGGGCATATTTTATGACTATATGATAAGGAGATAACTGTTTGCACACTAGTTGGGGTTGTTTTTTTGGCTTGTAAAATATTTTGGTACAGTTTGTTTTTGCGAATGAGTTTTGCAATCCTGATCTAGGATAAGGACTTAATCGGTGGCCCAATAGCTTAGTTCATGTGCAAGGAACATTTATAAAACAAGTAACAGTCCATCAGGGCAAAGCATCCACACAGCCAGCTTTGTTGAGGTGTTGTATCAACATACTGCTCCCCTCTCTCGACTTGCTTCCTCTTTGGGCCCCAACAGCAGGAGATTGGTGTCAACAAGGAATTCCGTCCCATGTATGTTACACTCTTGAAAACAAGTCATACACAGGGCCCCAGTGAGGCCTTTACAGGCCCAGCGAGTCTTATAAACTTCACTCCAGTGATGCACAAACACCAAGTCACTAACATTACCCCATAAACTAGCACTGAACCATTCTAATAACTAGCTTATAATCAACAGCAGAGTATGCGCTAAGCCCATGAGCCCGTTTTTCCATTATCATAAGGTGCCGCTACACATGGAAAGGAGTGTGAGCTGGGAGGAGTCTAGGAAAACTTGCAGATCCTAACAGCAATTCACAAAGTGCCATACAATGTGTTTGGTAAAAAATTAATTCATAGTAATAAAAATATTTTAATGCTGAGGTCTAGATAATGTTTTTTTGTGTAAGTAACTTTCTTATGGAGTTTATATATATATATATTTATATATATATATATATATATATATTATATATATTAATGCGGCAGATTTCACACAGATTTCAATATTTGGTCAAAACTGAAGACGTTGTCTGTTCTCACACAAATGGTGACAGCTCTCTGTAGAAACATTTTGTGTTAGTTATGTGCCCATTCAGTGGGCAGTGATGACCTGGTTGACTATGCATGATGACACACCGGGTTCCGGTAGGCGTGAGCAACTCAAGAGTTTCCGCTTCTGTGTTGCCAGGTGACTAAATCTTCTCTTTGGTAATATAATTTGTCCTTTTTTACTCTTTACTCTGCAATTAATAGTACTTACACCTGCTCTATAATGTAGAACGTTTTTATGTGACTGACGAAGCAGCTAGTGAGTTTTTCAGCTAAAAGCAACACCTAAGCAAAATCTAAAGTATGACACCAGTTTTCTTCCATAATATTTATAGTCTCATTGTAGATTTAACAGATGTGGTGTACACATAAGACGTCTACGTCAAAAAAAAACACTTTTAAAAACAAAGTGAGATTAAAAAATGCAATAAAATCTAATGTATTACATTACAAAAAGTAATAGCTTTTCAACAAACAGAATGTACAGTAGTGTTTTTGTTTTCACTGTTTGCGTACTCAGTGTACTAAAAGTTAATTTGGCAGGTAATATTAAAACCATACTCTGAAAACGTTGCTGTAAATATTTAGTACATCTTACGGAAATAACTGGAATATACACAATAAAACGCTGCAAAGGGCAGAAATTGATTGATAAAAACAGCTAAATCATAATGTTACCCCATGAAGTAATTTTAGGTTGAATTGGTAAATAATTTTTAACACTGTATCCTTAGTTGAGCTAAATGTTCCAGTCCTTCCAGAAGCAGTTCTTATGTAAGAAGACAAACAGTCTGTGGCTCACACACAAGGTTATTTTGATTGTTCCTTAAACACACTAATATAGGAGAGCTGTATAACAACATGCTCAAATTATTGGACAACCGTTGTAACACTTGAGGTTTGAGACTAAAACCATGTGCACCAAAAGTATGGCAAGTTTGGTAAAATGTGAAAGATGTTTTCATTTAAAAAAAGATCCACGGTCCATCTGAAAATAAGCGTTCACTTCAAGTGAATGTGCAGACCACATAATTTCTGAAAGCTGCCCCCTACACTGGGAGTCCAGTAATGTGATTAGTTCAACTGTACACATTCCTTTGCTTCTTCTTTATTCATACAGGGTGCCCCAAATAACAGTTCCTTTTTGTTGTGGACAGGCTATGAAACATGAACGATTTACCATCATGAGAGAGAAAAGAGAAAGGATGAGAATTTTTAAATGTTTTAAGTGTGTAGGGTACTGGGGACCCTAAAACTAGAATGGGAAATCACTGGGCAGGACCCTGAGACTACCAAGTCAGGCCATAACTCTGTCTTAATACTCAGCACTCACAGGCATGGCAGGGGTAGGAAAGGATTGACAGAAGGGACTTTTTATCCCTTGCTGCCGAATGGCACGGCACAGAGTGTGAACTGAGATGGCACTGCAATCAAATCAAAAGCCTGTTGCAATAGTCACAGCCTCACGCCAAACTCACATGGCGCTGGAGTGTTTGCAAACAGCTAAAAGAGGTCAATTGTACTGTGACTTCCACCACTAAGAACAGCCCAAAGCCTGCTTCCGGATAATGTGGATTTGTGCTGATCAAACTAACACGACATTCTCATCTTAAAAAAAGCAAAAGAGACATCTGTGAGGTCACCAAGACATTTGAGTGAGCGTGTCATTCAACCACATTTACAGTGTCATAGTGCAATAGTCACGCAAGGCTTTTCACACATGGTATTGGTCAATAACAGCATGTCTACTGTATGGCTGGCACAGAACCCTATAGGCTTATAGCCTGTGAAAATCAATGAAAACGTGGATCATTGCTTCACCCAATGTTATCTCAGGCTGGTATACGCCTGCCAAATGCCCTCTTAGAGATCATACTTTGACTTTGCAACTGCTGGTTCTTTGCTTCTGTGAAATGATGCTTTACTGGGACAATATCTGAGGCTGATTTTGTAATAATCCTGAACATGAAAAAACAAAAACCTGTTTGTTTTTCCTTTCAGCTGGCAAGAGACATGTCTGAAATACTTTTGTGCTTTGTTCTCTGGTTGCTTATTTGGTTCTCACCGCAACCGCAATATGTGCCTCCTTGGCTGCAGAGGTCTAACTGTGAAACATGAGCAAGTAGTGCATGGAGTCAGCTAGCCAAAACATCACACATGGAGCCTCTATGGCATGAGCAGAATCAAACTCGAGGAGTGCAGGTGTCATTTTCAAATGCAGCCACAATGGCTGAAAGCACTTTTCTCCTTCCTTCCCAAGTGACTCATATTTGTTAGCCAATGACATAACCAGTATCACCAGCGAACGTCACCACCGGCTTCCTGTATGGCACCCCAGGAAGACAGCTCCTGTTCGCGGCACCAAAAGTGGTCAGACACAAGGTTGGCGGAAGATGTTTTGTGTGAACACTGTGACTCGACCTGATGAATGAGAAATCACAAATCACATTCTGAAATATTATGTTGAGCCTTGCACGTCCCATCAATGAGTAACCAAATTTATACAAATTCACCATCTGATCCAATACAGAATCTGAACAAATCTCCTAGTTTACAGAATCCCTTTTCTAATTACTGAATTGAGCTACGTTAAGATGCACCTATTGCAGACACAGGCAAACAATCTACACACAGCCTGTATAATCTCCAAGGAAAAGCAATGACAATAGAAAGGGACACTATGGAGCAGCCACATATGAGCTAAAAGTCACCATGGCCTGTGGCAAGCCAATATCAGTACCTGACCACACAAATGCTCTCTTGGCTGAATGCAACCAAATTCTCACAAGAATCTTCCAGCATCGAGTGTAAAGCCTTCCCAGAACATTAGAAACTGTTACTACAGCAAAGGGGTACAAACTCTCTATGAATACGCTACATTTCAGAAGAACAGCTGTATATTATAGAGTACATCAGAATCCTTCATTAATTTTTTCATCAGCTACTGTGCATGTTATTTGTTCAGATGCACAGATCTTCCAAGGATAAAGTTTGATTTGAAAAGGTCTTGAAGTTTGCCTTTGGTCTGACGCTGGACATCTAACGACAAGAGATTCTTGCTAAGTCAACATTAGGGGGATTACCTTGACATAACCTGCTCAGCACAATCTGTGGTCTACATCTGATCAGTGGCTTGGTCTGATTTGCCACTCTTAGCCTGGCTGAGTATTATGTGTGAAAGCAATGGTGAAAGGACAAACATATATATGATGCATTACAAGTTTTGTTACTGCTGGTGGTAAGAAACAATAGCCAACAGAATAGTTCCCAGCAGAACCACTGAACCCAAGCAGAAACTAATTTTTTATATAAATACAAATTTTGCATATTACAGTTGCTTTGAAATGTCTAATCCTTCATATGATCAATTTTGTACATTTGACACTGAAAATACTACAGTAATTATAAGATGTGTAGCAATGAATGAAAATGCAATGCAAAAGCCAGCTTTTTGGCTCCGGCTCTTTTTCTGTACATTTTATAGTGTGACTGCCTTACCCTCTCTTTGCTTTAAAGCAAAACTTAAAATCTTCTTGGTCACAGCATGCTATTCTTCTTTCTACAAGTCCTAGCGCTTCGTTTTTTATTTGCTCCTAATGTAAAGCTTTCTTGGGTTTGTGAAAGGTGCTATATAAATCAAACTAAATCAAATTCTTTCCTGAATGACCCATCCTATTTTTACACCACATCTTTCTGTGGTGTGTTTGGAATAAGTTTTATTTAAGTCTCATCTAATTAGAACCCAATTACATGATGCTTTCAATTATTAAAATCCAGTGCCTGGCTGCAAAAGACACCTTAAGTTGAATTGTCCCTTAAGACTCTTAAGTATCGTAAGGTTGCACAAGGACGACACGATTCCTTAAGGTTAAGTGTGTTACACAAGAAAAACCTTAGGAGGTATTTGAGGGGTTTTTTTTAAAGCGAAATCATCATGTACCCTTATTTTTTCACTCAGGTAATCCTTTAAGCATTGCAGTTCCTTAACTCAGACATGAAAACTCTTGAGAAATGAAAAAGAGACAAATTCAGAAACTAATCCCTTCTAGGGAGGTACAGCAGCATCATTCCTAAAAGAGACCTCTACAGATTTTACCATGAAGTCTGTTGCACTCTATTGCAATCTGAGATTAAAATACATGGGAACTAGTAATTGCTATGGAATTATTTTGTTTACTGTGGGTGAACCTTTGTGCAAATACAAGTTATGTCAAAGTGGTAATATTTTCTGGGTATTTTGACATATTTGTTAAAAATCTAGTGCTTACCATTCCAAGGTCGAAAGGTCAATGTACAAAATTTGGCAGACATCTGCTCAACATCTACTATAAAAGGCTATCTGCCTCTGGTGGTGGCCAATCAAATTGCTGCAGGGGCCTGTCTCACCTCAGCCTCCAGACATGCCACTGAATAGCGCTCCTCCTTAGTTAGTTAAAGGGAACTGACCTTTGTGTCTCTTGTCTTTATGGACCTTATCTGGTGCACAGGGGCACAGTCATGCTGGAACAGAAAAGGGCCTTCCCTAAACTGTTGCCACAAACATTCTGTAGCATTAACTTTACCCTTCATTGGAACATTTAGCCCAGATCCTGAAAAACAGCCCCAGACCATTATCCCTCCTCCACTAAACTTTACTGTTGATACTATGCATTCTGAGTGTTCTCCTGGCAAACCAGATTGGTTCATCAGACGGCCAGATAGTGAAGCATGATTAATCACTCCAGAGAACACGTTTCCACTGCTCCAGACTCAAGTGGCAGTGTGCTTTACGTTACTTCAGCTGACAGCTGGCACTGACCATAGTGATCTTAGGCTTATGTGCAGCTGCTCAGCCATGGATACCCATTTCATGAAACTACCAGTGCACATATTTATGCAGATGTTGCTTCCAGAGGCAGTATGGAACTCTGCAGTGAGTGATGCAGCAGGGGATAGGTGATTTTTAGGCATTACGTGCTTCAGCACTCGGCAGCCCCGCTCTATGAGTTTGCATCGTCTACTGCAGGCTTGTCAAACTGTGGACCGTCCAGGCCAAAGTGCTGCAGAGATTAGCACTTACCCTCATCTAACGCTTTGAATTCAGTTCATGAGGGTTTTGCTAATTAGCGGATGAGCTGAATTAGGTGTGTTTAATGAGGCAGTGTGCTGAAGTATGCAGTTTTTTGAACTGTGAAGACTGGAGCCTGACACACGTGGCCTACTGCTTCGTGTCTGAGCTGTTGTTCCTCCTAGATGCTTCCATTTCACCAGGGCAGATCAAGCAGGGCAGAAGTTTTACAAACCAAATTGCGGCAAAGGTGCCATCCTATGATAGAGCCATGTTTAAAAACACTGATCTCTTCAGTATGATTCATTCTAGTGCCAATGTTTGTCTTTTGAGATTGCATGGCTATGTGTTTGATTTTATCAGTGGAATTTCCCTTTAACCGTGAGTAAGAGAGTAAAAAGGTTCCTTTTGCCAAGCCTACAAAATAGCTTGTAGGCATGGCCATGCCATTTTATTGGAGTTTTGAGATTTGGTGACCCACAGACACTGGTGAAAGAGAAACTATATCCTTTTCCAGGTAGGTTAATCCAGAACTGCCAGAGCTGTGGGGGCAGCGGGCATTTGATACACCACTTTTTAAGTACTGGGGTGACGACCCACCTCTATTTGACTGAGTTCAGGATGATTACATAACAATAACACAAAAAAAACTCTGTCCCTAAACTGCACGGAGTGCTGACTGGCATGAACAGACAGAGAGTCAAACTCAGTAGCAAAACCATCCAAAATCCACATTTCAGCAGGGAGGCAGGACATTTCCCAAATAGTAAATCCTTCATGAGTTTGTATTTAGAGAGAGAAGCTGCAGCACACTAATCTGGTAAAAATGCTTTTACTGCAATACATAAACTACATTTGGCCACAGTTTATGTTACTACACTGAGTGAATTTACTTAAGATTTAATATTTCTTGCTGCTACCGCTAAACTAAGATCACTTTCAGACTTCCTTGAACCTGTCAAACTTTTTCTTTAGATCAGTCTGTTTTAGCATGTGAACACTCCACCTGTATTCAGGTCTGCACCGAATAAGTGAACACCACAGCACATTTTCACCAGTGCACATCAGCGCTGCCTGCACAATCTGCTTACTTTAACATTTTACTCTTTACACATGCTCATATCAATCTTGCTTGATTTATAGAGATATTCTTTTAGCATGACATTACAGGTAGTTATAATCAGTGGCCTAACTGCATTTTGTCAATCAGCCAGCCACACTCTTTTTTTTTGGAAACAATAAGATTTGCCCCTCCACTCTTGGAGATGTGGCGCCACCCCTGGGTTAATCAAATTCCCCATTTTTGTAAAGTAATTATTTCCCTGGAGATGGGTATCTTCAGGTGTGTCAGGTGTGATTCAGATCAGCATCTTTTTGTTTTATTTCATGTGCATGCTCTCTGATGTTCTACACAATGATAGATGAGAAAAGCAAGTACCATTTCTCAATTGTGACAGACCTCAAGCCTTCACTTTAAACACACAACTAAATCACCTTTTCTTTAATACTGAATCAGCCCCTTATTTGGTGTCATCTGACTGGTCTGCTTGAGCATAATTAATCTTAGTATCATGCCACTATTAACAGTGTTCACAATGCACTGTCACTATCTTGTGTACCTTGCGAACCAATGTAGTACAGAAAGAAATTGATAAACTGCAGAGTTTTTAAAAGCTTTCCAAGGGTGGAATAGTTTAGAAACAATGGTACCAGTTGCAAAAATGTAAGCTGAATAGTTTAACTGTAGTTTTGTTGTTGTCCAAAACATATGTTCAAAAGACTGAAGACGGGACGTGCGCAAGAACAAATTGCAGGATGTCATATTACTCTTAGATTGGACAAATGCCAGTTGCTCTTTATAAATATAGAGGAATAGCAATGTTATCAGTAAAGAACAAGTTTTAAAATTCTGAATTAACATTAAATTGAATACAAGGAAACACCAAAAGATGAAATACCAAAAAAAAACAATGCAGTTATTGAAGTTATTGAAGAATTTCAACATGTTGAACAAGAGTGGAACACCTTACCTTGTGCATCTCAAAATCCAAAAGTCAAGAACAAGTTAAGACAAAAACACATCGGTTCTGACAGTGATCAATGAAAGTTTACTCTAAAAGACACACAGGATACCATCTGTTTCCCTCTTTTACAAACCTTACAAATCCTTGTCATCACTTGACGCTTCACAATGCACCATAACTGTGTCATGGAGTATTCTCCTCAGAGACTCCACATCAGCTCTTCCATCGTTCCTGTCTTGTCCTCTACTGCCCCAGGTCTATCCTGGCTCCTCCTATTCAATATCAGCATTATCTGTCTATTTTTAGTCACTAAGAGATTCATATTTACTCCTCTGCTTGTGAGACTGCTTCATGGTTGGGGTTTTCTTGATTTTTTTCAGTGCTAGAAAACTGCCCATTTGCTTGTTTTTGGATTATGGTCATGGATTCACCTGCAACCTTTTTCTCCCAGTCATAACACTGCTAGTGTATTAGCTACATTACATAATACTTTTAAGAAATGAAAACAGTATTAACAAGCTAACAGTGGCTATTTGCTCCTATAAAATGTTTGCTGATGTTAGGACATTTTAACATGCCAAACACAGATCAAGACTGTCTGATGCGTCCATGGTCTGCACTACGGGTACTCTCTCTAAATCCATTGTCCTAAGAGATCTATTTCTTTTGAATGTTTTCTCTGTGTATACACAGACTATTACTCAGGCGGCCCACGTCATGCCATGTTTACGCCATCAGCTCTAGCTTTGGGAAGGATGAGGAAGAGGGGGGGAAGCACCTCTTAGGTTGTCAACATCAGCCCTTATTGCGTGGCAATAACATAGCACAGCCCTCGACAAGCACACTTCCCTTTGCTCAGTCCAAACACTTCAGAGTGTGTGTACATGTGGGAGGCAGCAACCCTCAGTGGAAGATGATCATAGAGGAGAAGGGTGCTAAGGCCCAGGAAGATCCCCAAGTGCTATATTTGGTATGGAAAGTTACCGTACCTCCGGGACAGAGCGGGCAGTTGGTGAGTCCTGATGGTTGGCAAGGATGAGGAAGGGGAGCGTGCAGAGCTGAGGGTGCTGCAGGGCCAAATGGAGCTCGGAACGGCAGGCCTCCAGCTCCTCGTCTGAAACAGTGCTGTCAAGAACGAATACCACCCCCTGGGAACCCTGGTAATAGCGGCTCCAGTACTTCTTGATATTGTCTGACCCTGTGGTGAGAAAGAAATAAATGCTTAACCTGCTGACTAGAAGGTTACAGTAGACATTTAGGGAAAAATTAAGTCTTGCAATAAAGAATCTCTACTGACAGTATTAATAGTGTGGAAAGCCTTGATGGTCATGTCTTACATGCATCAAAAGTTCTGCATAAAAATGTCAGGCATAATGAAATATGAGCATTGCTTTTGTTTCAAAACAGTCGTATTAATCCCTGTACCACTGTGCCTAACAGAGATTACACATCAAGTATAAGTGTAATCATAATGCTGCAGGTTTAAGGAGATAACGAATCCTGAAGTCTCTTAAAAAGATAAACAAAACAATGCACTCTTCTAGAAAAAAACTGCAGACCTTTCAAATTTTTACTATTACCACATACAATAGTCCTTGGCCTGGAAATGAAGACAGCAACTGGATTTATGACTTCTTTCTGCCAAAGTAGGCTAGTGGGAAAGAACAGCACACATCTCCTAGGGAGAGTTGAATCTCATGTATGGCAGCTTGCTAAACGTGGTCTCTTGCCATCACCTTTGTACGGTATGTTTGGCTCCAGAATCTCACTAATTTGATCCTGCCATCTCTCGTTGCAACACATGCTGATATAACAAACAGCACTTAAATATCTAAAATCATTATTAATGTGTTACTGAGAGAAATTCATAACTGTCTGTTTTATCTGTTTAATATTTAGAGCCATATTCCATTGAAAAAGAACAGCTCAGACCAACTCATCTGTTTAATTTCCATTTCAGAAGACCTGGAATGCATATTTAGATGTCATCCACCAAACTTCCCCTCATTTCATCTTTGCTATTTTGTTGAAAAAGAGAAAGAGAGAGAGAGGGAGAAGAGTTACTATTGTGCTCTTCATCTTTGCGTGTCAATCACTGTGGTTGTAGCTGCAGCCCACAGGGGGAAGAGTGTGTGTCCAAATTCGCTCACTGTGTTCAACATAAAAGATTTTTGCTCAAAGTAAACACATAAGCCCTTACAAGAGTTACTCAATCACAGCACATGGCCCAATCTTTAAATGGGGGGAATTACAGATTCAGCCACATTACAGCACCTAGTGAATTCTATGGCTTGGCCTTCTTCTACACAGTCAGGTCATTATGGACCCTTCCAATTTCTCATGAACATTCTCATTATGATAGCAATAAGTTGATTTACGTCAAGATAGTAGAACAGTCAAAAGGTTAATGTTCAGTTTATTTCATCCGTTGTGATTCTTGTAGTTTGCAAGATTAACTGCGCAAATTCTGAGATGGCTTTAAGGTCTACTCCTAAAAATTTCATCTTTCACTAACATAGTGATCGTTTCTACCACCTATTTGTAATTAGTTGAAAGTTATGAGGCAAATTCTTAAATATATAAACGATCCACTTCTAAAATACGTATAGAAGAAAAGGTCACTTATCTTAAAGAATGAAAGTCATGCTTGATGTAATCGTTAACGCAAATTATGGTGTTACACTAACACCATTTTAGCTTTCAAAACTTTATTTAATCAGTTAATTAAATAAATCTTTTCACACCGAAATACATCAGTCTGTTTGAGCTTTGATATGGAATTTTCAGCATAGGGTATGCATTATGAGGATGGGCTGCAGATGAGATCTAGAACTATGCACAGACAGAGAAAGAGAGAGAGAGAGAGAGAGAGAGAGAGAGAGTCTGCACTTTATCTGCTTAGCATGTGCTTTGAGCCAATCTGTCAAAATCCTCCTCACAAGGCTTCTGTCAGCTGACCTGTGGCACATATTTATTTATCACTGGTTTCATTAAATCTTATGATCAGGTTGTTGGCCAGTTGATTGTATAACTGCAGTTTTACTCATAAGGTGAAAGTATGAAGAAAATGTGTAAAGAACACAAGCACAAAACTCACAGGCTATGTTAACTGCTGCTAATCATGATCGTCTAGTCCAGACGTTCTCATTACAATGTTCAAAGACCCACTGCCCATCCACATTTTCGTTCTGCTTTCCAATGTCCATACTTACGGGATCTGGTAAAAAAGTAAATCTACAAGAGCTGCATCAGTCTTTAAATTACTGACTAATCCTTAGGGTGGAAGACAGAAGTTCCCAGATAAAATGAAAGGATCATTTTGATATTGAGCATGTGTGATGAAGTTCCCAGATAAAATGATGGGCTTGGCCAAATTTATGAACTTGCTTTGATGCACACTTCACTGAGTGCATAATCCCATCTTGCAATATGAAGTCTGACTAACAGCCTAAAATTTCTATGAACAGCACTAGACATACTGACACACAATAAACAAACTCCTACAATGTGCGTTTTTTTCTCTCAATGTATGGAAAAGATATTCATGTCTTTGTTCATACATTATCTGTGTTTTATCCTGTATGAGTGAAATGTCAAAGCAGCAATAAAAACTAAGCCTAAGTTGGGGTTCAAAGGTTATGGCAAACAAGAGTGCATTTCAAACTGCTTTTATTTTTGATGCACAACAACCCTTGTCCTCTATGATGTCCAAAGTCAGGAAAACTCTCCCAGCTGCCTGCACAAACAGAATGCAAGAATGCAGTTTGAAAAAACAACGGGCGGCTGCAAAACCCTTTATTAACTTGCTGGTGGGTCCTAGGACAAAGAGGCAAATAAAAACTGTGGGCTGATTTCAAACACATCCAAAGTGGACCACCCAACCAAAGTGTGGCATAATGCTCATAGAAACACTCAACATTAGGTATAACCCATTTTGAATTTATTTAAACCATTAAGGCCATGTTTAAATTGTTCAATCCAATAAACCTTGGGGAAACTTTGAGAAGTTCAGGCAGTGATAAGAGCTTTCATTTTTTGCCAAAGGATCATTTTGATATTGAGCATGTGTGATACAAATTTGGCATCTGTATAAAAGCCAAAATTCTTTTTTATTGTGAACAACCCCAGAAAATATCAGCAGCTAAAATTCACATTTTTGCCTCTGCCAGATGCTCTTGTCATGAGCCATATACATGAATGAGATGAGATGTAAACTTGACGCAGTCTTTACATTTTCATTTATATCCAAGATTGATTCTATCTTATAGCTTCATCTACAGCATGGAGCAACAAAAATGATTCCCTTTTTTTTGGTTACTCGTGAATGAACACCAATTCCTTTCTTTTTATTGGGTGTAACCTTGATATGACCTAATTTTCTCTTAGACTTGGTTTGCTTGAAAGAATTATTTGGTTGACCCTCAGTGCGCACTGTACCTTCTGTAGGGAACAAGCATAATGCTTATCTGAATTACTTCTCTCAGTTCAAGTCCAGTCAGAGTGACTGTCTTTGAAGAGCCATAACAGCAAACAGACTCCTTCGAGACCCCAGGGAGAGTTGGCAAAGCAGCCAAAAAGATCTGGATGATCTGCACTTAGTTAAAATGGATAGACCAAATGAGTATTAAGAGCAAAAGTGAGCTTTTGTTGCAGCTGAATTGTTTATTATTTCTTATAATGTTTTCATTCTGCTATTCTAAAAATGAGAACCGCTGACCTATCAGGAATGATACAACATCATATACTGTAGAGCCTTCGCTTCAGACGACTCTATATTCCAGCAATTTTCTGCATCATTAACTGTCACTACCATCTGCTTAGAGTGTATTTTGGGAGAAATGATGACTGACAATATATCAGCAGGAAGCAGGCGTAGAGACTGGTATCTGATATTTCCTCAGCTAAAAAATTATTGTAATTGAAAAGAGGTCAAGAAAAGCATCCGTTACAAAGCAGTCTCGGAAAGAAAAAACGTCTCTGATGGCTTCAAACTAGAACAAGCTGCAAGTGTGCTGTTTGAACCTAATGAACATGTACAAATGATTTCAATTTTTGGTGGCTGTTTTTTCTATAAAAAAACAACATTGCCACAAGGTCTTTACCAGTGAAGAAAAACATATTATGCTCACATTTTTTGGTAATACAAACCATCTTTCAGCAGATATGCTTTCAATATCTGTACTCTCTGAAGAGTAAACGCTCTCAAATATCATTACTCTGGACTGTCTAACTTTGACATTGCCGTGTGACCACTGGAATAAATACGTGCATAACCTCCAGTCAGCTCCACCATTACTGGTGCCCTTGATAATGTTGGGACGTGAAAAAAGGTGGTTAATTAACTCACACTGAAAATATGAGAAAAATCTCACTTTTAATAGAAGTAAATTTAGTCTTAGAAAACCAAAGCCCTTATCAAACTTTTGTAACAGAACAACATGGGTCACAATTATTGGCACCTCAGAAATCCTCATTAACAAAAAGTAACTGAAACATGCTTCCACTTATGTTTCACTTTTTTAAGTCCATCTGAGCGTTCAGGAATTCTTAAGCAGTCATTGGTAATAGCCCTGTACCCTATTTTAATGAGGTATAAATATGAAGTGACACAGAGGCCAAATTCTTATAGAATTACAAAATACACAAATAAAATGAGAACAAGTCAGTTGACCTTCATAAACCAGGCAGTGGCTTTAAGAAAAATAGCTAAAAATGCTCATATCCACTGTTAGGTCAATAATTAAGAAGTTTAAAACAACAAGATCTGTCGTGAATCTGCCTGGAAAAGGACGCGAGTGTATACCATACGGCCATAAGTATGTGAACCCCTATACATCATGCCCATATGAGCTTGTTGGACATCCTATTCCAAAACAATGGAGAATAATATAAACCTATGGAGTTACCCCCCCACACACACGCTTTGCAACTATAATAGCCTCCACTCTCAAATCCTTTCCTGGTATCCATTTGCGTGGTCTACCACTTCATGGCTGAGCTGTTGTTGATCCTAGACATTTTACAATAATAGCACTTACAGTTGACTGGGGCAGATCTAGCACAACAGAAATTTCACAAACTGATTTGTGGCAAAAGTGGCATCCTATGATAATGTGGCAATGGCAATGTGGAGATTGCATGGTTATGTGCTTGATTTTATATACATGTTAGTAATAGGTGAGGCTGAAACACCTAAACTCAATAATTAGGAGGGCAGTCCACAAACTTTTGGACATATAGTGAATACTGCCCCACACACAGTGACAAGGATGGTAAGATGGTAAAACATTTCTCCAAGGACCACTGTTGGCAGAAGATTGGTTTGCATTTTGAGGTCTCTAAAATTACAACTAGATGCCACCTCCAATGGTCCAGACATTACTAGACCACTGGAACACTGACTGGAACCAGGCTGTATGGTCAGATGAGACAAAAATAATTTTGGCAACAAAAACTCATGGTGGAATTGGTGTAAAAAGGACTGTGATGCAGAAAAGAACCCCATCCCCACTGTTAAGTATAGTGGAGGATATGTACTGTTTGGGGGCTGTTTTTCCTCCAAAGGCCATTGGAACTTCATAGTATATATGGCATTAGGGAATCCATGAAGTACCAGGAGTTTTTACATGAAAATCTGGCTGCCCATAAAACATAAACCAGATCATGGTTGGATGTTTCAGCAGGACAACAATCCAAAACAAATCCAAATTCAAAGAAAAAATCCTGTGGGGTGAGCTGAAGTGGAGAGTCCAAAAGACAGGACCAAAGACCCTAGAGGATCCAGAGAGCTTCTGTATTGTGGAAGGCTTTTGGTCTGTTTGCTCTGCATTCTTTGATCTTATCAAGCATTATTTGAGAAGACTCTATGCTGCTATGCTGGCAACATGAGGTTGCACGAAACAGAAAGTGCAGGGGTGCAATTTTTTTCTCAGATTTCAGTGTGAGATTGAGCTAAATAACTAAAGACATTTTTTTCCACAAACCTTCTTACCTATCTTTACCAAGAATGCTAATGGAGCTGACTGTATATAACTTAACAGATGAGTTCCAGATTGCGAAATGTTACACCCACTCAACACATGACTGAGAAGGATCAATGGTAGGGAAATTAATGTCTGTCTAATTTTCACAGCAAGCCTGATCATCACCCATGCCCTCCCACATAAAGCATGTTTAGTCATGTCTGTGTGCCTTTTACGTCATGGTCATTGGAGAGGGCACATTTGCAGACAGTAGACACAGATGCCTCTTCAGTGCCAGCCATGCCCCCTTCACCTAATAGATATACTGGCAACCATCCACAGGGTGATGCCCGTCTCTATGCCAGGAAGTAACTGAGAGACATCACTGGCCTTTTGACAGGAAGGCATGGTGTTACATCAAAGAAGAGAGCAGACCAACCTCAACAAGACAAGATCATACATCATGAAGAACCACGTCAAACAATGATAAACTGTTAGCACATAACTGCATCAAACTGCCATTACTCCTCATCCATCTCAGCTCAAGCATGATACCTTGATATCCTCAACCTTTAGTGTATCAACATGGTTGCTAAAACCTATAACCAAATTTTCTGTGTTTGATAAGACATTTCTTTTCACAAATACTTTCACAAAGCACCATCAGACACCAAAGACAATCTGAATTTCTTAATATTAACAGACCCTCAATAGGGGTGACCAATATGATTTTCCAGGACTGATACCAATTCTTAGAAAACAAGGAGGATTATAACCAGCTGATATTCATTGGCCATAAATTTGAAGTTCATAGCGTGAAACCCAATTCCAGGAACCTACACGAGGAATTCCTACACAAAAATGAACAATAATAGAACATAACGTTTAACAAAGCACTAAACAACTTATTCTTATAAAAATAAAGTGCATGGAGCCTCCCAAAAGCATAAATGTTTAAAATAATGAAAAAATGTAAGGATACAGGAATATATTTTAAATAATTTTAAATAGATAATAATCATTTGTAAACATCTCAGCTTAATATACCAAAATAAAAAATACGTATTTAACACAAACATTACAATTAAAATAATAAAGTGCATGGAGCACTTAGATATTTGGAAAACAATACCATTTCAAAATAGCATTTTAAAGTAATAACAATATACAATTAAATAAATGACTCCCCAAAATCAAGCACACAGGCTTTTTGAAAACAAGGTATAAAGCCACCAACATAGACAGTGCTAAAAGGCAAGCATACCCAAAACTAATTTACAAAATCTAAAATGTGACGAAACAAGGAAACATGAAATCTGAACACTGCTTTTTCTCCCATGCATAGTAAACTTCCTCTCACCAAATATTTCAAGTTCTTTTTTTGACACACAACTGCATTAATCAACAATGTCCTCGCCAACCCGCATCCTTTTTTCTTTACTGACCCTTAAAAACACATTGAGAAGATAGAGAAGATCTTGATTGACCTTTTCTAGCCACTGACCAATCCAATAATGCTGTGGGCAGGACATTGAGACAGATTACAGATACTTATTTCGACCAATTCAGTAAGGCTGTGGGTGGTATATTGACCCAGAAGAGATGCGCATTCAGATGGGTGGGATACTGAGCCACAAGAGATGCGCATTTATTACATAAAAGCTTTTTATCACCAAGAAAACAAACTGCCAATTCTGTTGATAAGCATCAGTTCCAATTATCACTATAAAAATGAGAACAATCATTCCTTTGTATGTTTCTTGGAGTAAAATTTCATTTTTTATTCATTTTAGCTAATTTTCTTTCAATTATAATAGCTGTAACCATGGCAGTAAGCGTTACCTATTACCTATAGTATTCTGCAACTGTTCAGTACATTCAGAGAAGAAAAATTCCTGACTTTGTGATCTAGCAGATATTTTATGCATCACTTGCACTGACAGCACAAAGACAAACACGACAACACCGTAATTTATACATGGCATAAAGAACAACTTAAATGGCATCTGGGAAATATACTGTGGCCCCAAATGTAAATGCCCCAAAAATATCAAGAGGTGATTTTGTGGGAGTGCTAGGGAAGTCCGTAAAAACTTGTCTAACATAGTTCTGAATTTGCAAGGCTCTAAAAAAAGTGAGATTTAAGACAAGGAAACTGGCTACCAAGCTGTGGAAAGGTACAGAATGTGCTGCCAGCATACAGATCTTTGAATACCAGCTAAGAAAAGCAGAATCTATCATCAAAGACAGAAATAAGGGATTGGCTGTAACTGGCATGTTAATAGATGGAGATTGAAGACCAAAATGATGCCAAAACTGGCGTCAAATACATACTGAAGCATTTAAAATTGGGTTAGAAAAACATTGATTAAAGCTTGATGCCAGGGGAGCACATAACATGGACATCAAAGAGATAGGTCTGGGAGCATCAATCTCCACCACTGTCCATGCAGGAACCCAGTCACTCAACCAAAATAAAATACTGCGGACGTTTGCCGGCCAGTAATAAAATAGAAAATTTGGAGAAGCAAGGCCATCTAAATGCTTAAGCCTTTGAAAAAACACTTTACAAATTTTGGGGGGCTTACAGTTCCAAATAAAATCAGATACATATTGGTCAATAGTTTTAAAAAAACGATTTGGTCAAAAACAAGGGAATTGATTGATGAAGATATAAGAATTTGGGGAGTATTTTTATTTTAATCGAATTGACCCAGCCTATTAAGGACAGGGGAAGGGAGGACCAACAGAATAGATCTTCCTTAACCCGAGATTCCATTTAAAATGTTCGGAGCATTTACGGGTCAGGATATTTATATATACTGTGATATACTGTGTGAGACAATATGGAGAGATGAGGAACTCTGAGGTATCATTAGCTGTAATATTAATGGGGAATAATTCACTTTTAGTAACATTTAATTTATAACCTTAGAATGAACTGTAGATATTAATGACATGATGAACATGCAGCAAAGAGACCTCAGGTTCAGTAATAAATAAAACCATATCGTTCGCATAAAAGGAAATTTTAAGTTCAGGTCCCCCGCAAATAAACCCACGAATCAGAGAATCTCTATGCATAGTGATTACTAAAGGTTCTATTGCAATAGCGAAGACCAAAGGCAAAAGGGGATCGCTCTGACGTGTACCCTGAAAAGAGGGAAAAACTACAATGGTACGCGCCACAATCAAGAGGGTCTTTACCTTTCTTCAAAATCACTGAAATGGTCACTTGTTGTAGAGTAGTAGAAAGGACACCCTGCTCCAAAGAATCATTTAACGTTTCCAATAGCGCAGGAGTGAGCAGGGATGCTGTCAGGACCAGGGGTCTTGAATATTCTACTAATCTACTAATCTACTAATATTCTACTCTAATTGAATGAAAGCATTAGAGTAGAATAAAGCATTCAGAAACAGGTATCACATCATCAGTTTACTACTTCTTCACAAATTGGCTGTTTTCAAGCTGAAAAAAGATGAAAAAAGCTAGAAGAGTAACGTTATCCGAGGTAACTTATCATTAGCATTTGTCTGTTTACCTAAAAGAGCGTCTGCCTTTCTCTGTGTTAAGTTCAAGCCAAATGTGATCTGCTGTGGCTTTCTGTGGTCTCAATATGGCTTTAATTTAATGTAGTAATAGCAAAATGCTGCATGGCGCGCTGTGACATGCTGAGAAACTGAACAGTGCTCAGAGTCATGGAGCACCAGCGTGCATCAAAGCAGCATGTTAGCAGTGGAGTGCATACCTCTATTAAAAACAACGGTTTTGAATTTTTGGATGCTGTGCGACACAATGTGGCGCATCCGGTGTGCAGTGGCCTTTAAGTTCATTGTGTTAGGAAACAAAATGCCAAATTAAATGGCATTTACAGACCTGCCAACCTTGGTAAAATATTTTGCTTGGTGAAATAATGTAACGCTGAAAAAAAAAAAGTTCACATGCTTTCGCACCACTTCACTTAGTGTCATTTTCCCACTTGCAGCCATATCATCAAGTTTAGGTATTTAACAGGGTCTGCTGCTCTTTCTCTCCCTGTCAGTGTCCACCTCATTTGACGTTTATGTTTATTTTAACTGTAAGACACGTACACACACACACACACACATACACACACACACACACACACACACACACGCACGCACAGACAAACACACACACCCCTCACAGTAACGTTATTTCTACAACACGTTCACTTGAATTTTTTTCATTCTGCCATTATCTGCTCCTCTCATTATGGTTACGGGTTTGGCTGCAATGATAATTATGAATAAAGTACTGTGAAAAGTCATGTTTAACATGGAACACAGAAAATATAACTTAGCATTACTTTGCCAACTTAAATGCAAACAAGCAAGCTGGCTGGTAAATTACGTAATGTTAGGTTAATGTTATTAACGTTAAATATTTTCCCAAGGTTGGCAGGTCTGTGTTAACTTAAGATAACTCAATTCACAATTTCAACACTTTCCACACCCACCCCAGCCCATTTACCTTTGCAAAGGTAAAGGTATTCACCATCCTCTCAGCCAGACAGAGAGTGAGGAGGGGAAATGAGAGGGATAAAAGTTTCGTGTTGCAGTCTCTTGAAATGACTGACACTATGCATTTGTCATTCCCGGTTAATAAGTGGGGGGAATATACCCAGTGCTGTGATGGGTTAAACTCTTATTCTTTTATATTTTAGGAGGCTAGACACTGCTGCCTCTTGCTGTTGTGCACATGTACAATTGGACTCACAAGCGTTACCAGCTTTTTGCGTAGTTAAGGGTGACAAATCATACTTTGATGTCAAAATGCGTACCTGCTACACAAAATGTGTACAGGATGGCAGGTCTGTATTTATTTTAAATAGACTTTTCAAATACTGTAATGTTTTGGGGGGGTTTATTGGCAAAGTATTCTTGCAAACAGTGCCTGGTGTGTTTCAAATTGTTATCACTACAGCACTTCTTGAGTGTGAGTTGCATCCAAAATGTCTTTGTAACCTTCTGAGTTCATGATCTCATCAATTAACACAAGCTCACTAATACCACTGTAATAAAAACACCCCCAGACTTTGATGTTTACAGTAGCCTGGTTGGCTCCACACAAAGAGTCTACCAGCCGTTTGATGTTGTGCTAATAGTCTTTTTTCTCCGAAACAAATGTAATGTCATGAAACATTTTACGAAGTCACCTGAAGAACTTCATTCAATTCATAAACTTTTTTTAAGATTTAACAATGTTTAAAGTGCTCAATAGGCATGGGCAATATGGCAAAAATATATCTCAATGCATATTTTTTAGGATGCATACTAGTGACAAAGAGAAGTGTGTCAGTGCATGTCCTGCTTGACCCGTCTTTGAGAACAACCTCATAAGACAACCTAATGAATACCTTTGCTTTACTGACTTACTACTGAAACATCTGCATAAATTAGGGCATACTTCATGTCAATGATATGTATATGAGGGCAAACAGGAGCATGTCCATTGCAGATGCATAAACTTGGTCATTCAAGGCAATAAACTTGATTATTGTCTAAATTCTATTATTATTAGTAATGTTTTTCATTTTGCCACTGACCTTTGTGGTTTTTGTTTTTGGCATTTCAAAAAATGTCTCTACAGATGTCGCTGGCATACCAACATGGATTTTTCTTTCTGCATACTGAATGCAATGTTGTGTTGTCAAGGGGTATCAAACCTGTGAAGAAGTCTTTGGGTGTTACACCCCCTTTGATACTTGGCATGAACAGTAATTATAAATCGCTTATTCAATCCTTATTCAAGTGGTCATGTAAACAGGAGTATGCTTACCTGCTATTATTATTATTTAGATTTCTTAGATTGGAGTAAGGCCTAGAATTCTGACGAAGAAATCTGATAAATAGAGCTAGATTTTAGCTCAGTAATTGAGTTTCTCTGTGCATGTATACTCTTACTCTGATTTCTTTCGTTTTCTCAGTCTGTGTATGTGCAAAAATAGACCATGGTACTTGACACAGCACCAGCGAGATGGCAAGAAAACACTTTTGGAGCGACCCTGAAAGAATTTAAATATCCTTCATCTTCTAGATAATGTATATTCATATTTTCTGCTAAAGTGACTGAGTGTTTATCTTACATTTGTCATGTCTTATTCTTTGAGTTTATTGACTGGTTGCAAAGCAGAAATCTGATTACTGACTCATGTAGACCCGCAGATTCCCATAAACTAATTAAAGTGCATCTAAATGTTTTCACTGGATTACTGACACAATCTTATTTTCTGCAGTTATCAGATTATTAAGTGCATGTAAACACACTTAGTTCTGAACTTTATGCCAACAATCTAGATGGTCCTTTACTTCTTTGGCCTAAAGAACACAATTACCAGTATTTCATTAAACAATCTGAAAGGTTAACTCGTCAGACTACAATACATGCTTCCACTGTGCATCAGTCTCTTTCAGACAATCTGCACTCTAGAAAAGTCAGCAGTGTTTCTGGATGTCGATATATGACTTGCACTGTGCATAGAACTGTTTTAATTTAGCTTTGTGGATGCAGGGAGAGATGGTGTTCCTCAGCCCATGTGGCGATCTCCAGCACAGCAACATGTGAATTTTCAATGCAGTGCCATCTGAGGGGTCAAAGGTCATTGGCATTCACTTATGGTTTTCGGCCTTACCCTTTACACAGTGAGATTTCTCTAGATTCCCTGAATCTTTTGATGACATTATGCACCATGGCGGGCAAAATACCTAAAATCCTTACAAGCTCTGGCTCAGGAATGTTATTTTTAAACTAGTGGATTTTTTGCTGATGCATTTTTGGCGTGGTGAGCCTAAACCCATTCTTGCTCAATAAGGACAAGGCCTTTCCCTTTATATCCATGTGTTTATTTTTGAGCATTTCACAATTTTCATAGTCTAAAAGTGCCCTGTCCCAACTTTTTTGGAATGTGATGCAGGCATCAATGTTAGAATGAACATGTATTTACCAAAAACATTTAAGCTGATAAAACATTACACATCTAGATTTGTACTGTTTTCATTCAAATACAGGTCAAAGAAGATTTATAAATCACTGCAATCTGTTTTTATTTGCATTTTATCTACTGTCCCAACCTTTTTGGAATTGGGTTTCAACACTTCAACACTTTTTTCCTTTTTTAAAGTTAACATTTTGGGGATACAAAGTTTTTGCCTGACAGAAATCATAAGCATCTGTTTCCATGACAGTGTGTTTACTGTTTGGGCCTTAACTGGTCAACATCATGTTAAAGTGATGGTGTTTAGTCTCTGTGTATGCATTAGTTAGCCATTACTAGTTAAGACATGACTTACAGATTGGTGGTGCAACAGAATTTAGTAAAAGTTTGAAACTAACAAGTATCAGCTAAGCAGTTAGTGAAGAGCATAAAATAATGCAAAACTGGTGCAACCCTGTCTAAAACAGCATGAACTCCCCTGAAATATCATCACCACAATGGAAAAGCATACTTTCATCTGACTAGGCAACTTTTTTTTTACTCAAAAAAGTCCAGTTTTGATGCCCACTGGAGACGCTCCACTTTCTTTCTTCACTTCAAATGATATGGTCTTTGCCTGTTGCAGCCCATTTGAGACAAAGTCTGATACGTGATGCATTCATAGATGACATTCTACATACGAATGCTCTGCTCAGGTTGGTGTAACCAATAAACTGGTAACTGTAAGAGTATGCAGCCACAAAAGTGTTTGCTCAGGTATATTAAACACCTCAACTGCCAGTCTAGCTTAAAGAGAACTTTTTTCACCTTCTGTAATATTTAAACAAAACGAGGCAGCCTGCCTGATAGAAAGCTACTCCTCTGTTTCTTTGTCCGGCTTAGCCTAATAACATTCCATGAAATGAGTATATAGCCGTTTGCAACTAAAGAATGCTTTTGTTTTTAAGAACGTAAAATATTAAATATCTCTTCAGTTCTCTCTGAAGAATAATACCTTATTTGTTTCACCAAAAACTTTGAATACGGCTTTTTAGCCTGCATTTTTTATATTATCTTTTCAATGCAGTGGCAGGAAAAGACTTAAGATTTTGTGGGTTTGGAAACAAGTACACGCTGTAATGGTCTCTGCATGAGTCTTTTAAAGTCAAATGGAAGTAATTAACCTATTTGTAGGAAGGACATTTTAAATGAGTCATATTACCTACGCCTGGCCAGTTGAAGACCTCACTGTGTTCTGTATTTCGTCAGCACACAAACATCTTGAACAGTAAACTGTTGCTGTGTTGTGTTTGCTTTGGTCCACTGTTGAAAGACACGTAGCTTCGTCCTGCAGCAGACATTATCTGGCAAAGCTGTCAGATACAGGTTTAGCATATTCATGGGCTAAAAAATACCTCCACTTTCATCAACTGTGTAATGTAGGACTTGACAAGTCTGTTTCAATCTGTATCTGAAAACTTGTTCAAATTTTTTTTTTTTTGTAGATCTTTGAAACAATGGACCATGATGTAACCTTTTCTAAATGATAATTGTACCTCTTCTTCAAGCAATCCAGTCACCAGTAGCACCGGTGTCTTGTTTGTTATGTTATTGTCTGTGTTTACGTATTCTTTTTAATGCATGCAGTGCTGTATGGAGAAGCTAGACAGAAATTATGGCTGTTCTCCCTTATTCTTTTCTAGGGTTTCGCAGATTATGGATTATGGCAGTATTACTCTGTCTTCCTGTGTCCCAACCCTGATATAAATTATTACTAGAGCTGTTAGATTTGCAATAATAAATGTATATTGCTCATTCATTGAAATGCCTTGGGCTCCCATTTGTTTCATCAAAACTGGTATTTGCTGACATGTGCTCATTTAAAGCACAGCTGATTTGAGACACGCTGACCTGAGACTGAGACCTTAGTCTTTAGTCAACAGTTATAAAGTAGCAGAGGGCAGGCCTAAAAATACATATTTTAAATGACTTCTAAAGTTGCTCCTCTCAATTACTTTGTTCCCTATCAGTTCAAGCAGCAGTGACAGGCTCTGGGTGATATAGTAGCCTCATCACATAGGCCGCTGGAAGCTTCGGTCCGTGTAAAAACATCCCTTGGGGTCTTTGACCTAGCCTACTGGAGGACCATTATATCATGCTCCACGGCACAAGTTTCTGGTTGTGACCAACTTTGGTCAAGCCGCCCCATGGTGGTCCCGCGTTCCACTTTCCTCTTGTTTTTGTTCTAGGGGGCTGATGTTTCTGTTGTGCTTAGTCGGGCCTCTAGTCACGATACACAGTGCACCTGTTCTGTCCCCCGCATCCCACAAAACACATAAATCACCCTGATGCTGCCCTCACTACTAACATTCTTATAAATGGCTGGGCTCAGCAATACTTAGTAGCTCGAAACAGAAGTGTATTTCTCTCTCTTTAGCTTCCTGTCCACCTCTTTGAGCCATCAAAATAAGCATCTTCCCACATCATTCCTCCACTCACATGCCTTATGAGCCAGAAACTTTTATGCAGACAACAACAGCTTACTATGCTACTTTAACTGGCATATTAATTTTTCCATGTACAAGGAACAAGGAAGTCATGGTTGATGGAAAATCCCATTTGCTTGATCTTGAATCTAGGTTTATTAAAAAAATAAGTTAACAATGCAGGTGCAACAGTTACTGTCGCATGCTTGTCGCCTCTATGCCTCTTTAGTTTTACTGGTCATTCTGCTAAAGGTATGAACCACAAGGGGAAAAATATTTCTGAGCTGAGCAAACACACACTGAATTTGATTAAGTGTTGTCTTTTTGGACACAGATTTAGCTTAGTCTTAATTTTACTCCGTAAACAGATTCTTCACTGAAAAACAGCTTCTCATGGATCAAACTACGAAAATCTTCTGCGCATCCAAGTGGTAGAGAGAACGACTACATTAAGGTAGCAGTCACAGAGATCATTATTAAAGCATTAGAAAACACACCAGCAATATAATGACTGTGTACATGTTTGCATTACCTCCAAGTTCTTTCACATTCAGCACTGCATTTGGGAAAGGCACTGCCTTTATGCTGAAACCTAGGAGAGATAAGAGGACAATATTTAGTTTACAAAACGGATAAAGGAAAGCCCATGTTTGTTTGGATTCCTGCCAGTGTTGGTGTAGAGGACCCAACATCTACAGAAACGAGATCAAGAAAAGCAATATCACACTGACAAAGGAGTACAAACTGTGAGTTCACAGTCAAGAGGAAAAGCAAAGATTTCGTTAGTGATACCACTTCCCGTGTTCATTTCACAACAACACACGCAGAGACAGAGAAGCCCGACATTTGGTATTGATTAATGCAACCCAAAACATATGAGATTGAGCCTCTTAACGTCCTCCTTTGACTTTAAAGATGTGTTTATGCGGCAGGTTTCATCAGACTCACAGCAGGCGACTGTAAATGTGCCATGCAAGACTTCAGTTCAGTCTGGGTCTGTTATCAGAGAGCGGCAAAATAATAAAACCATGTAATTCCATTTCTACTGTTTGTTTTTTTTTTCTTACACAATTAGAATTTTTTACACCATTTGCAAAACATGTGAACCAGAGGTGCATCGAAATTTCAGCCACTGAAACAAATCACTTGAATCAAATGATCAAAAGTGGCATTTTCAGTTTTTAGATGAAAAGAAAAAACAAACAAAAAACTTAACAATTTCAATGATAATTAAAACAGGAAATGGTTATTTAAAAAGCTGTGTTTATTTCCTTCACTCTTCTATGTATGTCAGTCAGCACAGACACATTAACCAGCTTGAACAGTGGGAAATCAACAGTGGGAAATAAGAAATATTTCTTTATTATGAACAGCTATGCAGAATACAGCAAAACCCCAGAGAGGAACATTCAGCTAAAAGGAACGTCCCTGCTAGCATAACAACACTATTTGTAGCCACAGATTTTGAAATGAAGAAAAAATCCAGCAGAATACATTACATTAAAATAACGGAATTCATTCCCTTGGACGACCAACTGCTCTCTGTTGTCAAGATTGTTAGATTTCATGGCACATACTGTAGCCTACATACAGTAATCATTTTATTAAGTTTATTTTATATAAACTGTTTTCAGTTATTGTCTGCTTGTTTTGTATTATTGTTTTGTATTATTAAAATTATATAATATATGTTTAATAAAAGTTTGTTTTCTTTATTACCTTGTTTTTTTATGTTTGGCATGTTTATTCAAAAGCATAAACAAAATATAAATTAAGAAAAAACATACTTTATTTTGAGTTTTTGGTTTGGGTTTTGGCAAAGTGTGTCTTAATTTTTCGTTTAAATTTTTGGTCTAGCAATCATCTGTACAAGCTTTGCTATTCTTTTGATATGTATAGGCAGAAAGCTCTGGCATTTGCCCTTTTACAAAGTGATCTACTATAAAGTGCTGCTAGCTAAAACAAGCTAAACTAACCAAAAGTCATGATAATTTCTGTTAACATACAGTTTTTCTATATTCAGCAACTAAAGCCCTCCTCCATTACAACTGTTACTCAAGGCACGCCTTCCTGTTGATCTAAATGGTTAGCTCAGAAATATGCCAATAATGTAGGCTGGTTGACCGCTACATCAACTCAGAGCACTTACAGTACTCCATGCAAAAGACAGCCATGCTGGGTGCCTCGTGTTTTATGCGTCCTGCATAGGTGTCTGTGCAAAAACTGTGAGGAAAACACACCTTCTGAAGACCCGTTCGCAAAAAAGCATACAGTGTAAACCTACCCAAAGCCTTCCCATAGAAAGATTAACCTAGTGAACCCCTGGCAAAGGTAAATATCTTTCACTGTTCCAGCTTCACAAGGCAGAGCTTAAGTAGAGCTGGACGATACTGGGAAAAAAATCTTGATTTTTCAATTGTTTTAACGATTATGATTTAAATTTTCTTAGTTCTTACATAATGCGATTGAAAATAAGTTTTTTATTAGAATGGACTGTAGATGTGATAAAATAGTAATAAACAGTACCATCTATAATGATCAAACTGCACAAATAATGGTTACTTTTAAATATCCTTTTCAAGGGACTCAAAACTGTGTAAGCACAACAGCATTTGTAAAAAAAAAAAAGGGAAAAACGAGAGGTTAAATTAGCTATTTCCTTTTATGAATAGCAAGCAACTTTCACTTTTAATAATGTGCAAACATAATTTTCTTACATTTCAGTTAAGGAAAAGTGCAAAATATGAAAATCACCATCACATAAAGCAGTTCTTTACAAATTTCTTGAAAGGAACACAAGCCTATCTACTGTTTCAGGCTTGAGACATGCCCTCTGGCAGGTAACAATATAAACATTTTGGGGATACAGTGCTGCCCCGTCTGAATAATGCTATACATGAAAGAGTAGCAGAGAAGTT
The DNA here is from genome assembly GCF_904425465.1 of Colossoma macropomum. Taxonomy (NCBI): domain Eukaryota; kingdom Metazoa; phylum Chordata; class Actinopteri; order Characiformes; family Serrasalmidae; genus Colossoma; species Colossoma macropomum. The sequence continues at coordinate 25,674,793 of NW_023494806.1, read as the reverse complement.
GGGGAAAGCACTGTTTTAGGCTACCATGACAGACCTCTAGAGCAGTCGTAAAGTAGAACCATGCATGAGTCTAAGGATTCACTACATCAGAGAACACTGGACACTGCAAAGTGTTTGCTTCCTAACATGCCGCTTCCCAGACAACCATACTGGTGAAGTAATAAGCCAAGGGCTCAAAGATGCCTTGGCTTCTTGGAAGCTTAGGAAAGACATACAAGTCTGCATAACTACTGACACACGACTATGATTATCATACGGGACAGCACTAGAAAATGATGCACCTAATGTTAGCTGTCTTTTAGCGGGAGCTTTGAGTGTCGAAGGGCAGCTCATATTTTCATCCCATTGTTTCACACTTTGCTCCCAATCCACCAGGTGTTCGCGTCGCAAGTGCTGGAACAGATTTGTCGTAATGCTGCTTTTGGTTGCAAATGACTTTTGACACAACTTACACATGAATTTGTTCAACACCTGACATTTCAAACTTGTACCAATTCCATATCACTGAAATGATATATCCACCTTTCTTTATTACAAGCTCACTCCTGCTGCCTGCCTCCATCTTGTTTGTTTTTTTTTCTCCGCAGCAAGTAGATCTGTGGGAGGCAGCACTTATTGAGTTAAGATATGTTTTTCCTTCGTACCATACCGAAAATCCAAATAGCGTGAAAACATCCGTTCAGATTAACCGAATTAATTTTTGAAAATTGTCCAGCACTAAGCTTAAGACAGGTGTTCATATACTAGACAAGAAGTAACAATAATTTCAGTTCAGGTGTGTGTGTATGTATATTTTACATACACATGATGCAAGCATGCATAATGAATGACAGTTTCTGCACACAGTCACCAAAAGACTAACTACAACATTTCTCATTAAAAAAGGAAGTAATGTTAAAAAATGGGACAGGCTAAGACGAGACTATGATCCTGTAATACACCAAACTGTTGCCTAAAGAGCTAATGTAATCAACATTTCTTGTCATGAGAAAGAAAGTACATGTGGCAAACAGCAGACCATTCACAACTCGCATGCACACACACCCACACACACTGACACACATACACATAGACAGGGGTCCTTTGCACGTCAAGAGACACTCAAAACCGTAAAGTAAAGCAGTTCTCTTCAATAGGCCACTGAGGTAACTGGGCATTGAAAGGGAGAAGCGATATGAAGCAGCTTTCAGTGCTCCGAGAGGCTGCAGAACACATGGTGACAAAGCTGAGATATTGCAGAGGTTCTGGAGCGCTGGGAAAGTTTGATGAATGCCACAGAAGAAGCTTGAAAAGCTGGCTCAATGCACTACATCCGCAGGGTTCCTCATAATTTCATTGAGATGGTTTGCAGCATTAGTTGTAGCATTTGGTTTAAATTACAAGGCAGAGACATGGGAAAGTTATGCGAGTTGAAGTGAGTTTTTTTAGGGTTTTTTGGAGGTTTCTTTTAGTATTATAAGTTTGTACTGCATTTCAAACATATTACACACATGATTAAAGATAAATGGGTTTGTGGCAAAGATATATATAGATAACTAGATTGCTAATGCCACTTGACTGCCATATCAGTACTCCCTTTCTGTGCTTTAAAATGAATGCTTGTGTATGGACACAAACACAAACACATTCCCAAAACACGGAGTTAGAACAAAAACCTAAGGTTTCAATTTATCGGCTGCAGCAAGACAATTCATGCAATTCATTATTGGTGTAAATTTTGATCTGATCCATTGTTTCATAGGAATAGGCAAAACTATTTCAGGGTTCATACACTTTAACTATTTTCAAAGTCCAGGGCTTTTTAAGATTTATCCAGTACCAAAAAAAATTCTAGGACCAAAGGTTAAGTACTCCAATACTGAAAAATAACATGGACCTAAATAAAAGTTTGCAAAGAATGACAGAGGTGTATAGACCATTAACGTAAGGGTTGAAATAGCTGCTAGAGGATGGTCAATGGAATGCATATATATCCAAACAAATTTTAGTATTTGAATAGCTTACTTCAGGTATCTGAAAAAAGGTGTGTCTAGTTTTGAATTAAAAAGAAATTAATAAACTGTGCATTATCTTGTCATTTTCAATTGAGTTTTGACAGAGCAAGAAACCTAGAACTGCAGTGAATCCATGAATGCACGTAATGATTGCTAATGTTAATGTATATGTTTGAAGTCACAAACTGCTTGTTTATGAAATGTCTGAAATCAAACTGAACATAATTCATATGATATAGTTTAACTTTGGCTTGGCTGATCAGCTCGGCTGATAGCTCAAATAGCAAACAGCCCTATTCAGATGGTATTAGTTTTCCACTGGGAGGTGAGGTAATGCCAGTATACCATAAGATGTCTGGAAGGTTTATTCATGCATGATAAGAAATCTGATATAAACGACAGAGATGGGAGTGGCTACTTGATTTACGCACTGCTTTTTCTCGAGAGAAAACTATAAAATGTTAAAACATTTAATTTAGCGATTATTTCTTTAACCCTAACCATTTACCTTGCTGTCTTTAGAAAATTCAACGCGTCATTAGCATCACCATTAGCTTGGGAATTCATGGCAAACAGTCAACTTCACCTCTTAAAATCAAACTTTTCAAAAAATCTAATTTTTTCTGTAATTTTTACATGTTCTGTGTTGGACGCATGAGACAGGACAATAACGTTATACTGGCTTGATTTTAGCCACAGGGAACACATGTAAACACTTCTTCAAGTGCATCCATATTTAACTGTCACCAACATGTGGAACAGGGAAACATGGGAAAATATAACCTGAAGTTCTTTGTACTGCTCGTTTTATGGAAGGTAAAAGGAGCTGGAATCTTTACTGAAGCGGGAGCGTAAAGTCTGTAAAAATTACTGCCTTAATAGAGCTTAAGAAGCTTAATAACATTGAGAGTAAGGCCTGAAGTTGAAGAAGAACTCACTAAAAACTGTAAAACAAAGTAAGGAATATGTTATTTGTATGTCTTAACAGTTCTAATGTACTCGTTTCAAATGTACTCGTCTATGTACAGCTGCTGTAAGCAGTATTGAATCCAGAATTGAAAGCTTGGTATTGAAATACAGCTGGCGAAAATAAGCATTATTGTAATGACAGCCCACACTGAAGCCACTGCTTCACACTACTGTGTTGGCTATGTATATATATATATATATAAAATATGATTTTTTTTTGCACAGGTATCTATATGTACAGATATGTACACACTGAAGTGCCAAAAATTTCATGGGATAGCAGCTTGTAAATTGATTATGGACTGGCGTTACCTCAGGGGTTGGATTAGGAACACCCACACCTGTATGAGTTGCGAGGTGTTATCTTGTGAGTGAGGCTGAATACTGGCCAATGTGCTAAAGGCAAGACAATGTGAATTATCGAATCTCGAACGAGGCATGATAGTGGGAGCCAGATGGAAAGTGCAGTGGCCACCCACAGGTGCCAAATGATCATGACCTGATGGTAGGGTTTGTGTGTGGTGCGGACCCCATGAAGCCATGGATCACAGTTGTCAACAAAGCACTGTACAGGCTGGTGGTGGTTCCATACTGGTGTGGGGTGTGTTCTCCCTCATGACATGGGTTGGGTCCACTAGTCTGCACAAACGTCACTGACTGGTGATCGATATGTTTCAGTACAGGTTGGTGACCATTTGCAGCCCTGCATGAATTTCATGTTCCCCCTCAGTGATGGGATATTCCAGCAAGATATGCATCATGCCATCAGGCCCAAGTTGACCAGAACTGGCTCAAGGACCATTCTGGAGAGAACCCACAAATGGCATGGCCTGCACATTCATCCAGTATGAGCCCAATCAAGCATTTAAGGGATGGTGTGAAGAGGTCCATTCACACCCAGGATCCTGCATCTACAAATACCACAGAGCTGCAAACAGCTATCCAGATGGCACAACTCAACATTTCTCCAGACATCTTGTGGAATTGATGCCATGTTGAGTTGCCGAACTTCGCTGGTCCTACACAATACTAGTTTCTGTCCCATGATTTTTGGTCCATCAGTGTATAAATGTAAAGTTACCATTTTGGAAATACGAGGTTTGGTTCTGACAGCAGTGATATAATAAAACTAGTTGCAGTATTCTGACTGCTATGACAGATGATTTATAACTTTACCTGTGGTTGGCACAATGCCATCAATGCCTTCGCTGCAGAGCCGAGAAAGCAGAGCGGTTTTACCAGCACCACTGAGTCCAATGCACACCACATCATATTCTGGTCTAGGAGAGGGGGGACCTTTACAGCACAGTGTTCGAAGACACTAAAAAGAAAAAAGACAAAATAAATCAAAAGAAACAATGAACAATGAATGAATTTACCACAATCTGCAATGTTTTGGAACTGAATACTTAACAAATTCATGTTTCTTTACATGATACATATAAAAAGCTTACATAAACTTGCGCTCATAGTGGTCATAGTGGTTATATGTACTCCCAATGTTTTGGCACATTTCACTGTAACTCAGTACACTGAACTCAATACAGATTACAAATTTAGGTTTGGAACTCCTGGTTTACTGCATTGGAGACACAAGTAACTCCCATGCACCCTGATGACAACCATGTACCCTAATGACTGGTAATCGTTTACACAAACTAATGAAGTAATAGACAAAAATGGACTGGCAACACAAAAAACATGCAGAGGTTTGGCATGAAATCAGAACAAGCTTTACCATAGCCACAAGCTAACACACTCTTCCTAGACAATTTTAAAATTTCACTAGATTGAAAGTGAGAGAGAGCACAGAGCAGAAAGACAGCATTATAAGACTGTGTCCTTATGGCAGTAGACCTATTACTGTCTCTGACTACAGGCCTGCTGGGAGACATTAGGAGGCAAATGCAGTGTGAACCGTGAATGGGAGGTTTAAAGCTAGTGTGCAGAGATCAGTATCCAGAACTAAAAAGAGAACTCTTTTATTAGCAGGATAAGACCAGCTTGGGCAAGGCGGGCTTGTTTTGTAGCAAATTAGTCAATTAAATTACAAAATGAAAGTGGCAAAGAGCAAAACACAAATTTGATATCAGTGTATTTGAAAGGTTTAATTCTGAAACACATTAAATGCCATTTTCATGAACCTTTTTCATGATGTATGTGGTTGGGAGTGGGCTTTGTATATACAAGAAATATCACTGCTATATTCTAATAACTAACTTTATTACATGCATAAAAATGTATTTTTTGTGTTATACCGTAGCTGTTATTCTTTTCAGACCTCTTCCTGATACAAACATCTATACTGCATTTTCAATTCTTTATTTATTTACAGCAATAGTTATATTAACAAAACTCAACAAAACTCATTTACTCTGTAACGTGGTTTCATTATTCCACAACTTTCAAGATTTCTGTATAATTAAAACTTTAAAATATGTAAAAAATTTAAATTTTTGTAGAGTTGCATCGATACTAATACTATTTACATATCAGCGCTGATGCTGACACTTGTATGTGGTATTGGTATTGGCGATGTGAATTCCTTTACCTATGACCGGCACTACAAAGAAATTTCTGACGCGTGCATGCGCGCTAGTAGACTTAACAACACGTCGACAATGTGAGTTGACACATAGCAGTAAAAATGCTCATGGCAACATCTGTAATGCTAGTGGAAAGGTAATAGTAGTGGCTATCAGCTGGAATGCTTCCTAAGCTATTGGTTTCACTGATGTGTCACAAATACACCACATAATGCAACATACAAAAAGTGTATTTGTGAAACTTATAACACGCTATCAGGAACCCTTTACCTCAAAGGCTGAGCCATCCTTCTTTCAGTAATCACTCATTTCCCACTGTGTAGTTAGTTTCAGTCTAGGTTAATGTTAGTCCAGTTTGTTACTGAGGCAGCGAAGGAAAGGGAGACATACGGAAGGAATCACCTGTCTTTTGGGGTAATGCTAGCCTTTGGCCTTAGTTTAGCCCTTATCATAACAGCCCGCTAGCGGGGCCTGTGTCCACTGTGTGCCTCAACAAAGCCAAAAAATCTGCAGCTCAACCACAACTTCTGACAGTTTGCTGAACTTTGATGCTCAGAGATGTAGCGTGAGTGAACAAGACACATGCATGAGACAAATGACTTGGGAAATTCGGATGTGAAACAGCATTTAGCACCATTGCTGCCGTGCCAGAGAAGCTGCTGCAAGTATACGTGTACGATCACGGGTTTATCTATGTATTGTTCAGTTCTGTTTTAATAAAATCAATAATAACAATAAATATTTAATTAATTTGTTAAATGAGTCATTGACATGCATTTTTGTGTCCTACAAACTAAATAAAATAGTTTGGCATGCTTTTATCTTTGAAAACTCAAAACCATGTTGCTAAATAAGGCAACTTTAATAGTACTCAATTCACTTCCTCTAACGTGAAGCGGCACATCCAAAAATAAAGACTTTTATTTTTACATGCTTTTACAAAAGAAGGGGCCATAGTATTGCATCATAAAGAAAACCCCAAGTGACCTTCATGGTACAATGCTAAGGTCAGTAGCCCTTTTGTAGCAAATTTTGGAAAAAATGCCATTTTTGAGTCATGGTTAGAATTGGTTCAATTTACCATGTCAGGTGCTATGACCTCGGAAAAACCATGTGAATGTGTAATTATTATAATAATGTTTACTTATTTAAAAAAATGTAAGTATAAACGCAAGCTCAAGGACAAAGGTTTCTACAGGTGTCTAAGTAGGTGCCAGTTTAATTTGAAATTAGTCTGAAATGTCAGGTGGCACAACCAGTCATTCAAATGGTGCAAACAATGCATATAGATGTAAATGCAAATGCATAAATGCAAATATAAAAATGCACATTATGTCCTTTTTAATAACATTTTGTCATTGACCCAAATATGGTTCTTATGGTACTTATTATATGAGAGTAAATACTAATTGCAAAAATATGTTAGTCTTAAGCACCTCAATTTGTTGGACTATAAATATATAATCCATTATATATAAATATTACTTTGATCAAAATAGGTTAGACAGATAAGCTAGTTAGGTTAGGCAGCGGCCAATTCTCAAAGATCAGGTATTGGTATCAGAAGGGGAAAAGTGGTTTTGGTGCATCTCTAATTTATTGTGGTATGTTATTAAATGCACCATTCTAGAGAAACTTGCGGAGCACATATTGTTTACAGAAGTGGTGACAGGAACCAGGCGCTTGATAAATTTAATGCCTGTAAAAGCTTCATCACAAGAAACTATTACATGAATTGATTACAAAAACACTGCTTGACTCCTGAGACACTGTTTTACGATAGTTTTGAGACAAGGTTTTGGTATAAAACATACATTTTTTAAACCTATTCGAGATGTACAGACAGGGTCTTGTAAGGCAAAGTAATACCCTAAGAATTTGTTTTTCAGATTTATCACTGTTTTACCATTATCAACTTTACATTACACATGTTGGTTCACTGGTCATTTTATTTAGTAAATAAAACAGCTTCATTTGTGGTCTGGGCATTGTAAATCCTGGTTTCTATCACCATCACTGCAACAAAAACCTAAGAACTCCAAATTATATACATTTCATCTATTCTTGTAGATGTGATCTTAAGGCAACAAAGCATAAAGACAGATGATGTGTGATTTCCCTTTGGTATTCTTTCACCCCAAAAAGCACTAATCGCTTTCACAGGCCCTCAGAACCCATACGGCACACATGATCAGTCAGTCAGGAGCACATGCTTCCGCTTTGTCACACGCCGACCTGGACATCTGGACAAGTGCCTGGAGGTCCTGTGATATGAGATGCCACTGCCCATTCTCACCCCCCACTAACTCCCCTTCACTTACAGTGCACAAAAGGGGATGATAAATTTACAGCAGACGCTAAAGACACGTCCTGGAACTCTGACCCCTTGGCCACTGAGCCAAGCTAGACTCCTTTGAGACCAGACATTCACAATTCTAGCTGACCACACAGTGACAGAACAGTTTTGCTTAAGAGGGACCTGTCTACTTTTCAAGACATCTCAAAATTCAGTTGCATTGTCCTACTTGAATTGGCCCTCAAATGGTAAGCTTATTATGCCGGTATTAGTCCTAAGACTTTGATCCAGAAACTACTATAAATTGTCTGGTAACTACTACAAAACAAAAATGTAGGTTATATAGTTATAAGCAGGAGGACCTGACAGGTGATATCACATACAAACCCTTACAATTTCAAGGGTTAAAACAAGTATGAGGTTTGAAGAGAGGGTTTCTAAAATATCATGAGAACAGTATCTGTCTTTGCATGAAAAGCACGATTCTTATTAAAATGCTGTTTTAGCATTAAAATGCTGTGTAGCAATGGCCATTTGTAGGATGGTCTATTATCAAATATACCCTCCAAAAGTGTTCACATACACATATATACAGAATAAAAGGGGACAAAGGTTCTTGTGCTCCACATCCTCAAAGAGAAAAGACCAAATTTTTTTTTTGGTGGGTTTATGTAAATGAGAGCATTTGGGTTCATAAATATCCAAAACTGATATCCGCAGTAAAATCGTAGAGCTACATTTTTAGAAAAAAATGCAGCTGTTAAAAGGGTTAAAAGATAACCCCCCACCTGCCCACCTCTCGATTTAAAAAAGTTGTCAAGACATCAAATGGCTGATGTAATTAGGAGACCTGGCTGAGCTCCAGACCCTGGCAGAGAAACAAAGATCTAACAGCACTAGAACCCACAGCGGCAGACGAGAGAACACAGCTGGGCCAAATCCACTCAGCAATGCCACAAGACTGAAGCTTTGGACCTGGCCAAACCAACACAGAACAATGCCCCGCCGCAAAAACAACTCAGCCGCCTGCCAACTTCTCCTGAATGGACCCCTCAGTGGAGTGTGGGGAACCCCGTCTGCCCTTTGCAATTTGAAAAAAAGAGGAGGGGATAGCTGTTTAACTTCTCTCAGGAGAAAAGGAACGCAGCTCGCCCTCCACTGGCTCTGGAGATGAGTGGTCAGCAGTGGCCACGGTGACCACTTTGGGCAGGTTATGGGCATGGAGTAAGTGAGAGGCTTAATCCTCAAGAGACTGAGGAGCTGACTACGACTGCGGGGGGCTGTCCTGCAGACATGAGGCAGCCAGCTATTGCTCATTCAGCCGACCCGTCTGTCAATAAGAAGCTCTATTTTAGAGGACCAGCCTTGTATTTTTAGAGCTAATAAACAAGGGGGCAAGAGAGAGGGAAGCACCGCGCAGACAGACATGGCTCACATTTCACTCGTTTGCCCTCCGAGACTGCGGAAACAGAGCTAAGTGTCTGCATGGAGGCCATGATGCCATTCCCCACAAATATCTCACCCGTCGCTGGGGTTTTGTCTGTGCTTTGACAGTGGCATTCTTGGGCCTCTGCTCTCATGAAGGGAGCCAGTGGTGTAGGGCTGCACAATATGGCCAAATTACTAGTACTGCAATTACAAAGCCACATATTGCACCATAGTTGTGTGCATTAAACACTCACTAAATCACCAAGAACCTTAAGGTATCATTTGTTATTTGTTATTGTGATGTTGGTCTTTGCAATACTGTCATTGCAGAAGGCTACAAAATACAATTGAGTGCTCTGTCAGCTCAATATTAAAGAGGAAAAAAAGATCATTTTTTAAAGATCATCTTATTAAATTCTGTCAGATGTTATGTTCATACTTTGACAAATTGTGCTACAAGGAAAGACTGTTACCAGAAAGCATGTCTTTGATTAGTTGTACTGCTGTGGCACATATGCAATGGTTAATAACCCGGAGTTATTAAACAGTTTGCTAATCAGAGCTGTATGGCTTATAAGTATCTGCTGCTGAGAGACAGATGTGAGCAAAGTACACCATTCAGGGTGCAGTGCTGCATCCTGCACGAGCCTCAGCCAACACACACCCCTCTCTAAAGTAGGCCCACATGCATGAGGCTCATCTTTCACAGATCTGGAGACAGCATATCTGGAATCAAACACATCAACGCAGGGCAGGTCCCCACCCTGAACATTGGTGGCATGCTTGACTATGCTGATCAAGCAGAGAGAAGCTTACTTGAAAAAAACTATCTGGCACTTCGGAAACTTATGCTGGTTATGACCAACAAATATCAAAATGCCCAGGCTGTCACCAATCACAGCACAGAGAAAAACTGCTTTGGGTCATGCCAAAACAAGTCTGACGAAAATAATTCCATAGCATGGAAAATACTGTGATTAAATTAGCTTGGATACTGACTAACTTTCCATAATCACAAGTCAATTGTGCTGTTTATCTCATGATTTAGCTATTTAGAAATTGAAACAAAACCATAAAAAGTATATTAACAAAAAAGGAGCCAATAACCATTAATTAATAAGGAAACCATTAATAACCATGAAAGTGCTGTTGATTAATATACTGAAATGTACTTTTATGTTAGATTAATTTTTATTCCATCACATTCTTTACAATAATGTGACTGATTATTGTAATCATTCAGTAATTTGAACAATAAAGTCGAGATTTTCTAATATATGAAAAGTCATGACAGTTTAAAAAATTAAATAGTAAATTAGTTTTTTGTCATGCAAATGAGCTTCTAACATTACACATTTTCATACTGAAGAGAGCAGAATTTCTTATGTGTTTAGTCCCAAGAAAAATCTCTGCTACTGCAGCCGGCTAAGCTCTGCGCCATGCCGTCAGAGGGTCTCTTGTGTCCGGTACCAGACTACACGACCACAGCTATAGCACATGAGAAGCATCACAGAAGACTGCTGATAAACAAGAAACTCAAGTTCATTTCACACTTTAATGAAATTTTATTTTTAACTGAATGAAAATTTAATGGAAAACTTTCAACATTATTCAGTAAATTTGTCATATTTTAGATAAAAATATACTTGCCTGCATATCTATAAAGGTTATCTATATACTCTATAAAACTATAGATTGACACATTTCTCAGTGTATAAAAAACTTCACCGGCTATGGATTTATTGTCTGGGTCTGAGTTTAATATGCAGTAATATTAGGTAGCTGAGTGGCAGCAATGTCTCTAGTGCACCTGGTGTGTAGCCTGCAGCTTTATGAGTCATGTACTTGTTGTGTTATGGTATTATTTGAATATTGACCAAAATGCCCATCCCTAATATTTAATATGTCTAATTTTCCACAGTACAACTGACATTGAGAAAGCAATGCATGTAAAAACACAATTTTTCTTAGCATAAAAATGCTTTTTAAAATATTATTTTAAGACCAACTGTGCCAAATGGATTGAATTCATACCATCTTAAGCAAATCAGATGCATATCTACAACTGAAGTAAGTTAAAGTAATGAGATCTCTTTTTTAGTTTACAGATTAATTAACATTTATTTTAGTGAATTCCTTTCTTATTAATGAGTAATGTACTTTCCAAAAATACACTAATAAAGTACACCTTTAGATATTTGATTTACTGAATGTTAAATAAAACTGCTGCAATGCAGAACAATGGGCCTAATCAAAAGTACACGAGCTACACTTTCACAAATCTGCGGTTTCTGTGGCAATCAGAATAATACTACCTTTCAAAGGTTTTTCAGAGTCATTTAGGTTTTACTGTTTGTTATGTTTTTGGTGCTTCCCTGGAAGACTACAGTACAATGTGATGGGGTGGTGGGTGGGGGAGGGAAGAAGGAAACTGTCACAGACACAGAAACACAGACAGCAGAGAGGACTCAAGCCAACCAACATGGGCCTGGCATTCCCTCACTCTTGTTCTAGCCGATGACCCTTCCCTGCCCAGACGACCGCCAGCAACACTTGTCTGCAGGGCTCATCAGTGACCTTTGAGATGACAGTCCTTTATATGGGCGTCCAGATGGAGAAACAACAAGCGCTAACCGATACGTGTGTAACACACACCAGTCATAACACAGCCCCCAATGGCACTGCACTCCACAGTGAGAAGCCACCGCCGTCTGTAGGGGGGGTTCATTCATCTTTTAACCCCCCCCCCAAATGTTGATGTTTGTGGCTTAGAGAGGGTTGACAGGCTCAGAGGGGGAACACAGTTAGAAAGGGCATGGTATAGTGGAGTTTATGCCAGTGCGCTGCCATGCCGCATTTGAAGTACGGTGAAAAATAAATGCTGGCAAGACTGCTGTGTTCACCCCTTGCTGTCACCATACCAACCACAGACTGGCTACTCAACTGCTGCGTCTGTCGTGCCAATCCTGCAGAGGCAAAATTTACTCTGGACACTAAACAGGACTCTCAAAGTACAATTTCTAAGTCATTTCTACTGAGACCATTTTTCAAATACTGGTCTGGCAAACCGTTTCCTCTTTAGTTCCTTTTACTGTCAAAACATGAGAACATGCTGAGCACTGAAGAAAAAAAATGCGGAAGATCTTAAAAACAAAATGTTTTTGAGTTTGAAAGTGCTGTTAGTTTTTCATCAAATCCATTAAAGTACTGCATGATTATGCAAACTGTGTCAGTGTCTGTTCAGAATGCCTTATTTGTCAGAAAAAGTATCAATTACAATAAAATGGTCTTTATAAAAGTATTTTTGACATTTGGTTTACTCTGAGAATATACTCATTCTTGCCACTGTCTCTGCTGGAATCCCTGTGCCATAGCCAGTTCCCTCTGTCTGTTTTCAAGCTTGCGACCCATGTGGCTGTGTGTGATCATAGTGTAGGTCTAAGCAGTCACAGCAACAGTGCACCCCAAAACATGCAGAGTCACTATGTTAGGTCACAGCACCCCCTAGCTATTACTCCCGGAAGACTTCTGGAATTCCTCTTCATAGGTTCAAATATACGTTTCAATAGTTTTGAGAAAAAATCAAGAAAGGTGTTTATCATTTTTACTAGACACTATATTACATTATGATAACTAGCTTTGTTTGTATATTTTAATCTAATTTTTCCCTCCCAAGACAGTAGCCTGGTACATAGGAAGAATAGCAGACAGATAACCCACTACTAAACTCCAGGCTTACAGTCCTGTATCTTTGCAGTGGTGAGAGGTTTTTTTCAGCAATAAAACCCAGATTATGCACCTTCTCACTTCCTTTCATTAGTACCCTAGTAGCTGCTGCATAGAAATGCCCCATAGATGGGTGCTGTCTCCATCATTAGCATTATTAGTGAAGGAATTATTTATTATTTTTCTCAAACTGTGATGGGATTACTTTACTTCCTAGAAACTCTCAAATGCTGCAACAAAGAAATAATTAATGTCAAAAAAAGGTGCAGTTCGTCATCTGTCAATTATTAGGTATTTCACATCCAACTATTTAAAAATGCAAGGATTATACCTCCTTTTGCACAACATTCTTTCAAATACAAATGACCTACTCTTTTCTAAATCATATTTACAATAAAACAAAAGGTCTTTAATAAAGGGCATAGCAGCAGACTTTCTGCTTTGCTCTCAAAAACGATTTTACTCCATGTGTAAGGTCCAAAAAAAGAAAAACAAACTTACATGGCAGTCTAAGTACTATTATGAAGGTACGTTCTACAAGACCTTTGCATTTCTATTCATATTATTTTATATCTAATAATAAAACAAAGACAAATAAATAGTTTGTGCGGTTGAAACATCATGAAATCAAATTTGATATAACCAACCACATGGAAACAGTGAGGTCATCAGCCATGTCAGACGCATCCTAAAGCAAGCTTACAACATATTATATAACAATAACCAACCTTTTTTATTCACTCTAAGCTTGCAATCAACCTGGTAACACTTTATCCGTCTGCACATAGCCTGCTGTTTTACAACTGTGCTGTAGATGACTTTTGCAAATAACTTGCACCATATGGCCAAAAGTATGTGGACATATGGCACATGTATGAGCTTATTGGACATCCTGGGCATTAATATGGATTTGATCCCCCCCAACCCACCTTGTGGTTAAAATAGTCTCCAATCTTCGGTGAAGAGCGGGGCCTTCTCGTTCAACATTCATCCAACCCCACTCCAAAGGCGCTTGGTGGAGCTGAGGTCAGGGCTCTGTGGAGGCTACTGGAGTTCCTTTACACCAAACTCATCAAACCATGTCTTTATATACTCACACAGGTGTGATGGTCATATGTCCACAATCCGTTGGCCATATGTGGCATATTATTTTCGGAGGACTTCTATAGCACAGTTGTAAAAGTAACTCCAAAACAAGCCACAATCTGCATACATACAGTACACAAATGAGACAGCAGACAGCATTAGGCTATGGTCAGACAGATAAACTCTTAGCAAGTTTAGAGTGAATACAACAGAACATCTGAACAACAAAACAACAAAACTCAGAACCTGAAGCTGCTAGCTAGCCGTAGGATAGTCATTCACTTAGGTATTAATGATGTTCGACTGCATAAGTCAGAAACAACTTAAGATTACAGAGGAGTGCAAATTAGCCCAGACGATGTCCGATGCAGTAATATGCTGTTGACAAAATCTACAGCAGGTTATGGTCAATGAATTGCTGGTTGTCCAACTGGTGCTCAGAAAACAATGTGAGCTTTGTAGAAAATTGGTCTACTTTTGAGGGCAAGCCTGGTCTTTTGAGACAGTATGGTATCCACCTCTCGCGGGAGGGTGCTGCTCTCATTTCCTGTAGCATAGCTCGTAGTCTCTCAGATAGCCATCAGTGTAGGACAGTCAGTCGCTAACAAACCAGGGCCAAGGTCAGGCAGCAGACAAACTGGTTAAACCAACTGTCTGCTAGCTGCCTTGGGGCACAACACAGGTTCCACCCAATTGAGACTGTGTCGGTTCCCCGAATAAAATAAAATTTCAGAAAACCTGAAAAAGTTTGTTCTACTTACCTAATCAATGTCAGACTAGTTAAATCAATTTACAATTACAACATCTTTGGTTTAAAAGTAGAACTGCTTAATATAAGATCTCTCACACCTAAGGCCGTCGCTGTAAATTAACCTATTACTGATCAAGATTTTGATGCTCTGTGCCTCACAGAAACGTGGATTAGACCTGATGAATACTTTGCTCTAAATAAAGCCACCTCCGGGCCAGGGTGGAGGTATAGTAACTTTTTACACAGAAATCAAAAGCAGGCTACAAATTCTCTTCTTTTGAAATTCTCTTTTTTAACTATAAGCGATCAAGGAACAAATAAGAATTCATTTTCACTAGTTACAATCTATAGGCCACCAGGGCCGTGTTCTGAGTTTTTACAGGAATTTGCTGACTTTGTATCAAGTTTAATAACACTCTCGAATAAAGTAATAATTGTCTGAGATTTTAAAATACACTTTGACAAACCACAGGATTCACAAATTAAGAGATTTTTATCTATCTTAGACTCTGTTGGTTTCACTCAAAATATAAAGGAGCCCATAAATTATTGCGACCTCTTTCCTGGTTCAGATCTTACCTGACTGATTGCTATCACTTTGTGAATGTAAACAGCGAATCATCTGTTCTTACAGAAGTATGGTGTTCCACAAGGCTCTGTTTTAGGTGCTATTATCAGTAAACACACCATCAATTTCCACTGCTATGCTGATGACACACAATTGTACATATCAACCAAATCAAATGATAAACTTCAACTTAACAATATTGAGGACGGTGTAAAAGACATAAGAGACTGGATGTTGAGTAACTTCCTCCAACTCAACTCAGACAAAACAGAAGTTCTTTTTCTTGGTCCAAAAGCTGCTAAAAACAAACTAACTAACGTTTAAACTTCATAGTTTCTCAGTTGCATCAGGTACATCTGTAAAAAACCTTGGTGTCAGTCGATCTCGATCTGTCCTTTCATGCACTTTCCTCCATCTTCGCAATATTGCCAAATTAAGAAAAGCACTGTCTCTACAGGACGCAGAAAAGCTAGTTTATGCATTTATTACCTCAAGGCTGGATTACTGTAATGCTCTGCTGTCTGAATGTTCCAGCAAAAGCCTTAACAAGCTTCAATTAGTCCAGAACACTGCAGCTTACAAGAACTACAAAGTTTGCCCATATCAGCGTAGTTTTATCAAACCTACACTGGTTGCCATTTAAATTCCACACAGTACAAAATTCTTTTACTGACATATAAAGTTCTAAATGGATTTGCCCGTCAGTACCTGACTGAACTTGTCTCTTATTATGAACCATCGTGCCTACTTAGATTACAAAGTGCTGGCTTACTATTAGTACCCAGAATTAATAAAGTTACATCAGCGGGGTAGAGCCTTTTCATATAATGCCCCCTAGCTTTGGAATAATCTTCCAGTCAGTGTTCAGGACTCAGACACAGCCTCAGTCTTTAGGTCTAGGCTAAAAACCTACTTGTGTAGACAAGCCTTTGGTAATTAGCATTTCCCGTTAGATAAAAGGTACATATCTGGGGGTTCATAGAGTGTCATGGTACACTGGGAGTGCTGGTGCTGTTGTCCTGCTGCTCTCGCGCATTCAGTCAAGTTTGCTGATGGTGGAGCGGAGGGGTGCTGACATCTCAGGGAACCGTCATGTCTTTGTCACCTTATGGCTCTCCCTTTTAGTTAGGCTGTAAGAACTAGACCTGCTGGAGTCTCTGCTGCCCTCTGTTAACACTATATACTGTAACCAGTCTCTCTTAACAGAACTAACTGTGTGTTTCTTTGCCGAGCTGAACAACTGCCCATCCTGTCCGGTCCGACACTGTTGCTGTATCTGCCCTGATCAGGTGCCCACTGCTCACCAGCTTTCTGGTCCTGTTTGACCACCATGGAGATTCCTGCATGACAGACTATTTAATCTTAGCCAGTGCTTCACCTGCTTTTCCCCTTTTCTGTATTTTAACATTTTATACTAATGGTAAAACCTTATTCTCTGTTCATACTAGTCTTTTGTTATTGTTCTGCTTTCCTGTGTCAACAAGGGAGGAGGACCATCCATGGAGGATGGGTTCCCTTTTTGAGTCTTGTCCTCTTGCTCATTGGGAGT
The DNA here is from genome assembly GCF_904425465.1 of Colossoma macropomum. Taxonomy (NCBI): domain Eukaryota; kingdom Metazoa; phylum Chordata; class Actinopteri; order Characiformes; family Serrasalmidae; genus Colossoma; species Colossoma macropomum. Next base: position 25,657,880 of record NW_023494806.1, on the reverse strand, counting down.
ATTTCCCTGCCACTGTCGCCACAGGCTTGCTCATGGTGGCTTGGACCCAGATTTTTTTTTAAAGCCGTTCTGTGACAGCGCCTGTTGTAAAAAGCACTAAATCAATAAACTTTGACTTGACTTGATTTCTTGTGTCTGCTGGGCCATGTGAATAAATAGAAGACATCTAGGTTTAGGACTATAGTGACGTAGGGATCGCAATGCCAAAAGTGATATTTCAGCCCTGCCAATACTGATAGGTGTCAGGCTGGGTCTTGCTCAGAGGTGAGTTAAAACTTGCTATTACTTCTTTTTTGTGGTTGCGATAGGGATGGGTATCGAGAACCGGTACTAAATTAGTTCCTGACTGGTCAGTACCAAAATATCAATAAACTCCTGGACAAACAGTGTTGCTATCGGTATTTATGTAATGTTAATTAATTCTGTATAGCAGGCATTTTCAAATGCTTGGTGCTAGATTGGTTCAGCATGAGGGATGCTCTGCTACGTGTGATGAAAGCGTTCGCATGCATCTGACTTTAACCATTTTGAATGCAAAGTGTCATGCGTCAAAGTGTCAAGTGAAATGGCTGAAAAGGTAAGACCCTCAAAACTGTGGGTTCACTTTACTAAATTAAAATTCGGTTGCTAGCATAGCGTAAATAACTGCTAGGCAGCCTAGGTTTAAGCTTAGTGAGCGCTGTCCTGACAACTAGGGGTAACGAATTGTAATTAATTTAACTAATTTGTATTGCTTATGGTTGTTAATATTTTCAGCTGTAGGGAGATGACCACAGCCTTTTCACGTTTTCAATATTTTCACATCTTTTCATGTTGCGTCTTACATGTCATGTTAGGTCATGTCTAACGAAGTTCATAGGGTTTCCGGAGAAAAAACGCCCCACAACACCACAGACCCTTCACCAAACAGTGGGCATCAGGTTCTTTTCAGTGCAGTTATCCTTCTGTTTTATGTTAAACCCACCTTGAGTGTTTGGTGCTAAAAAGCTCAATTTTCATTTCAATTTTCATTATTAGAATTGTGTGTTCTCTTGTCTTATCTATGTTATGTATATATCTCAGTGAAACAGGAAGTCATGGATTACTGCTTGAAAGTTCTTAGACACTGAGCAATTTATTAAAGTAAAATATAAATGGACAAAATGCTTCAGTTACATTTTGTTTCAAAGAATTTTTTTTGGGGGGGTGAATGTGGTTTTGTTAAAAATAATTATTTCTTGATGAGGGCTTTTTTTCTCAGAATAAATTTACTTTAATTAAAGGTTTGATTTTCCCAGTTTTTCAGTGTTAGTTTCCAAAAACCTTTCAAAAAAACCTTTTTGTGTGGTTTACGTGATCAGCCAAAAAGTAACAGTCTTCATGTACATACAAATAAATACAAACAGAAACAAATAGAATGAAACAGCTATTAGGAAATTCTATAGGCAGCCATTATCATCATTATCAAGTTGCACAGCGTGAGAAAAGTATGTCATGAATGTGTTTAGAAGACATTAAATATATAATGATAGACACTTCATATCAATCCCTCCGTAGCATACCTTTTGCAGTTCTTGGAAATCATAAAGATAATAAATAGAATTTAGCAGTAAAATGTGCTTTTGCAATATTTTCCTGCGTTCCATGTGTAATCCTGTTTAGGCTCTGGTTTTGTCCCATTCCAACAACAAATCTGATTGGCTGCTCCCACTCGATGTATTGTAGATGAGCTCTGATTCAAGCTCTCTCTATAGCTGTCCTGGCGTTTTTCCTGTACAGACTACATTTTTAGAAAAATGTTCACAAATCTTCATTGGCAACATGTTTTACCATGTTAACAAACATATGTCAGATGTAAATACAAAAAAGAACACTGAACATGAAATGAACATTTTCAAGGTTTGGCCCACAGCCTATGAGTAATGATTTGCTATTAGTGCTTTTTTTAACTACATATTTTACTTAACTGTTTGGGATCATTCATCTATGTGTAAGCTAACATGAAGCTCTGACTACACATCATACATTAACTACCCAAAAAATAAATAAATGAATAAATAAATACATATGTCAAGAAACAAATGATGCGTATGACTAAGGAGGCCAAGCAATGTGTTGTTACAATTTTAAAATGACTGTGAATAAGAAACTGAATGTGGAACAGTCATGTCAATATCCAGTCAACGTAAAAAGGTCAGCATTGGTGCCGATACCAAGGAAGTTGGATTAGTATTAGTGTTAGTATTAGTATAAGTATTGGATTAGTGCATCCTTACTAGTCACAGTGGTGACCGGACAAATAACAGAAAAAGTTACACATTTCTGGCAGTCCGTACTGTATGTAAAGAAGCTGCAAGTAAATGCTTCATATAGTTTGTTATATCCTGGTAGAACCAAGCTCTAAAGTCAGGTAAGTTGTGATAAACTGACAAGATATGGTTTGCAGTTAAAAGCCTTCAAAATCTTTCCCTACTCATTTCCTTATGTATGATTTTCAGATCTTTGCCATTCAAAGCTAACACACATATATAAATATACTGTAATAAGCAAAGACGACACTACAGAACAGTGTCAGAGTACATCTGTATCTGACAGAGGTAAGATCAAAGCTTAAGTGCAGCCTTGGGAAAACATTTGGACTAAGAATGGACGGGATATTTGTCAGAAGGTGATTCCCACCGGGTCCTAATGCCTAGATCAGGTTACCTCTGGCTAGCCACATGAAAGAGCCCCAGTAATCCACATACACAGGCGTCTTTAACTCCCCCTCAAGTCCCCCAATGTAGCCCCTTTGCCCCTTTACCCAAAAACAGGAGCAGCACCCAGACAATGGAGTTTCCACTGTCATGCCCCCTGTGCGCTCCCCACGCTCCACAAACATTTCAGCCTCATCACAGAGGATTATCAAACCCTGTACGGCCATTGTCCCAATCTACCTTGGGTGGCTCAGCCTACCCGGAAAGCTCTCTTTTACTGGGTCGTTTCTTTGGGCTGTAGCCCCCAAGGCCACTGAAGGGCAGTGTGTGGGGAGGTGATCAGACCCCCAAAAAGGGGGGTGGGGGTGTAGCTGTAAATCTTGATGTCACCAATGGGGAGGCTGTTTCAAACCATTACCATAAATCTGACAAACGCTAATTTGATGGGAGGCTGTATCTGTCTGGACTCAGCCTGGTCTAGACGGCCTATTGAGAGATTCTACAGCAGGGGGAACTGTTTGTTCCCTCACCAGGACCATCTGGATATAGCAATAAGCAGCAAGCGGCACAGTTCACAGAGTGATCAAAGTGGGCCATTTCCATTGCCATTGTGAAGGGCAAGTTCCCAGCACCATTATTTTGTAGAACAGGTATAGTACATACACTTATCTAATGCATTCCAGTCCTGAATAACAAAAGTTCACATTTATATACAGCTTTTGACAAGCACTGATTTTTAAAAGTCTATTTTGTACAGCACAGTGAAAGAAAGGTCACCTATAGAGATTAACACAGCAACGTGTCCAGGATGAGCCGGATGTAAGACTGATTATCAAGCCCTATTCAAACTGAGGTGAAGAGGGGCTGGAAAGTGTCACTCTAAAAGCCAAGTGAGTCTTTCCAGAAGGGTTCAAAAGAGGCAAGTTGGGGACGGGTCCAAGGACACTGGCAACTCAACCAAGCACCACATGGCTCCTCAGGGTCCAATTCACATCTCTCAAGCATGTTTTCTCTCTGTTTTCTCTCTCTTCTCTATGTATCACTCAACGCTTCCCAGCCACTGATCCAGACACAGAATTTCCCATAGTTACTAGCTTTTACTTCAGAATGTTGCTTTCCCAGTAATAATCACTTTAATACTAACTAAACTGACACCCAGAAAATGTTTAATGCCCAAGCTGGCATTTTTCCTCAAGGTGATGCAAAACAAGGAATAGTTCCTCTGAAACACTTCTCTTGAAAGTCATTCTCATACATGTTGTGTAAGCTATTCATTTTGCATAACAGGATAGAAAAGAATGAAAAAACAGTTTGAGAAAACTATGACCTGAACAGCACACCCTGCAGACAATCCAAGAGAAGAGATGAGGACTCACATTGCCTGAAGTCTATCCTGGAACAAATTTAATTAAATTTAATTCATGACCATATTAACTTATTCGGTATTTTTAATAATGTCCATGGTAATAGGTCAGAGCAAATGAGTGTTTTTATGTTTGCACCTTTTTTCATGCCAGAGCCACATTCATCCACATAAGGTACTCTACCAACAGTGAGACAGAGGAGAGCAACAGGGGTTGGACAGGGGCGTGTAAAGGGCATGCATTTGGAATACAAATCCTGTAATTGGGAAGGGTGATTAGCTCAGGCACATTAGCATAAGGCGGCAAAAACTTTGGTTTCTACCACACAATGAAGATGAAAAAATGTTTTCCGCACCGATATAGAGGATCAAAGCTAGAGGGCCCCCTTTTGAAGACTCTGAAATAAATATATGAAGGCCAAGAGGGGTGCGGGGTCTCCTAACCCGAGATGTGGAGGAGGGTACCCACCACAACATCCATTATCAAAGCTTTATTTTTTATTTTGTACAGGGAATTGGTTTATCTAAGATGGGCCCAAATTTAAAAACAAATCTTGAAACATTATTTCTCATAGCAAGTGTGGGAAAGTTCTCTTCATAAATATATTTACATCAAACCAAAGAGCCCCTCCCTAACAAGCATCTCTAGGCCCCACTGAAACAAAAACACGGGGACTTGCGAACAATAAATCTGTTTTATTACATTGTGTGGCAACTAAGAATTGGGTTGACATGGCACAGTGCACTCAAAACATTTTTCAATTCACATGGAGTCTGGCAGGAAATGAGTGCTTTGATTTCTTCATGCACACCATCCCTAGTGCCAAATCAAGCTACAAGAATTCCATGATCATTCACAATTAATTACCATGTTGACAGTTAGAAATTTTGGCATTTAGCATGTTTAACTGGCTTATGCACAAAGTAATGAAAAGTATTTTTGTTATTCTACTTAAGTTACCCTTAAACGTCTGCTTATCTGTTTTTGCCAAGTTTTACCCCACAACATTACAAAAAACATTACAAAAAACCCATATCCTTCTAGCCTGTCCTCAGATGACATGAAAAGAATAACAAAGCAAACATTACAGCCACTAGGAACACATTTTGTAAATAAATCGGGCAAATCAGATAACATCTCAAACTTTGATCTAATACAGAGACTCAATAGCTTTGATCTTAAATCTTGGTCTTAAATCTTAAAATTTGCAACAAAGGGAAGTGGTGTTTCACTAGAGCGCAAACAGAGTGTAAACAAACATAGATATTTCTGAGCAGTTAGCCAACTACACATCTTGCCAGTGGTCTAAAACCTGAACATCAACTTACACCACAATAGCAGATGGTGTAACTACTTTAAACATAGCCCCTTACCAAATTGCAAAGGCTACGTCATTTTCAGACGCAACATTTTAACTTTAGCAACACAAGAGCGCATTTATTCCCAGGAACTTCATTGTACAGCGTTCAGCAAGTTGAATAGGGCATCATTAGGGGGAGTTTGTGTCAACAGTTAATTATGCAAATTGGCATAACCCTTTCATGTGCTGGCAGGTTCCAGCCATCCCCCTTCATCCTTCATTGCCACCCCACAAAAAACATACCCTACACACTGTATCTTAGAGTATTTAACATACTATACATACATATACATCTCCTTTTCACTGCCATTTTCAACCCCAAATACCAAATCAAGAATCGGTCCATAATAGTCATTGTGTCCTCTAAGCTCCAAACGGTCTTTTTCCATCAAAAAAGCTCCGGAAAGTTCTTGCTGGGTGCAGATGAATACCCACTTACTCCCCCAACTCTACCCCCTGGAAGGGTGAGGGTTAAACCCCTCCAAGGGACCTCACATCAAAACAGTCAATTAGGGAAAAATGCATGACAATGAATTTTGTCATTGTTTCAGTGGTGGTAATGAAACCACTATTAGACATCCGATGCCTGCGCATGTTTCAAAGGCCACAAAGCTAATGAGAATTCATGGCCACAGTTCTAGTGACTATCTTTGCCACCATTTGCACAATCTATCTTTCTTCTTTCAGTTGTACAAAGTGGGACGCTATCTTACTTTATTTTAAACGTCGTATAAAACACGTCTGTGCCAGTAACAGTCGATATATTCGGGTAACCGAGTGCAAAATAACCACAGTAAGCTGTTAAACTGGGTTGAGAGGTGGTGTTCTTTCCTTCTCGTCTGGTAATTTTGCAACGGTCCCTTACACTTAAGCATACGTGGGCATAGTGATAGTGTGTAAACTGAAGCTCAAACTTTGTCAAATAAAAGGACATAATAATTGGGGATGCAACAATACCATTTTATGAGTACGAGTGTATGGGAACACATTTTTTAGTACTGCCCAATACTGAGTCTGATACCATACTATGTAACCTACTTACCTTGTACCTTAACAGTTAAATCATTAAAATCTAGCTGATTTTAAGTAAGTGCATTAGCTAGCTACATTACTTCACTTTGATTGAGCAGCGTTGCAGTGGAGAAGAGTGAGTTTTGTTCCCCACCAGAAAAACATTTCTGAACAGCTGTAAGTACATTTCATAGGTTTGAACCCCAAACTGTGTCTTACAGAAACAGTCGCTGTAGTACAGTGACAGCAGGAATCACATCTGAGGAGCTCACTTGTGAAGTTTCATGTCTGAAGTATTTTGTTCAGCTGTTTTAGCTGTAGATGAATGTCCTCTAAATCCAGACATACACTGTGTGATTTTAGAAATCTTGTTCTTTGGTAACTACAATGCATATACTTACACTGTACAAACACACTTCATCCATGCACAACTTAAAATAAAGCTGTTTCATTCAAAATAACACACTGCGCACCAAATACTGAGCAAAGAGAAACTGAGCAGCGCTGCTAACACTGGGCACTAAAACTAAAGTGGTGTCAGGCGGTGATGTACATGGTAGGACAATACAGCCACTCTACAATCTGATCTACATAAAGTCAGGGTATTAATGTTTATACCTCTCTATTCTATTCAGCCAAACAGAGTAAAGTCAGCACATACAGACTTTGGTAGGAAATGTCAGCTTTTTGTGTCCATCTGGCTGGCCTACATGTCTCTAGACGTTTTAGGGAAGCAGTTGTGACTGTGTGCTTAAAATGGGCTAAAATCAGACTGTGTAGATCTGGTCGGAATTTGCCAAGGCAAACAGTTTAAAGTGACCAGCAACTCTGAGTTGGACTGTCACAGAGTCAGTAGTACTTCTCTGTGTAAGCAGAGCCCTCCTTCACTGCCAGCCTGAGTCAGCCGTTCATTAGCGTGGCAGCATACACTTGGCTTACGTCACCCAGTATCAGCGGGTGTCGGACTGTTGACATATCAGTGAATTTTTATGAGTACAACTAAACGAGCACGATATAAGCTTTTAGGTTCATGTTGAGGATAGCTGAGAGAAACCGCATGACCAATTTCAGTTCACAGAGGGAGCAGTGCCAGGTGTCAAACAAGAGGCCATCTAACACCACAAGCCTAAACTAGCCATAGAGTAAATATCCATATCTAAACCCAAAACCCTTTCTGCTGTTACACTGATGACACAGAGAATTATTTATCCACCAAAGACAAGTGAGAGTCCTCCCCTAAACAAGTACAACATGCCCTTTAGAGGAAAAGGTGATGGTGCCTTGTGGTATTTGCGATTATGCCTGATATCAGGTCTAGCCTTAGGGAGCCATCTATATAAATGACCAGCTCAATCTACTGAGACAACTAATCACACATTTAGAGAGAAGAGACAGAAGGCACATGGCCAGTGTTGTGTCATCAACTTCAGGGTATGTTACAGTGCACTATAAGTCCATGGAAGACAACACATCTACATGAATCTCAAACCTTTCCCACAACAGAATCACAGCTTTGGGATGTAACTACAATGTTGTCACACACTATGGGATCCAGGGATTTGAACTATAAAGAGAGACAAAAGGTTCTTAAGAGCCAAAACCAACTACGTCTTTGTCATGCAGCAAGCCATTTCGCACTGTTTAATCAAGGATGACATGGTATGCAATTAGTTAATGAGTAGAGATACACTGATACAGAACCTCTAGGCCAATATGACAACCAATAATCATCGACTTATTGTGGTCGATACTAATATCACAAACAGTGCTTTAAACTAATTATTTTAATTAAAGTAACTATGTTTTACACTTTGGAGACATTACTTAAAGACAAGACTAGAAACACCTGGGAAAGTAGGAATAACACACAGGTGGAAACAGTAACAAGCAGGAAGAATGAGAGGATACATGGGAGGGGACTGGAGAGGGCAGAACCAAGACAGCGAAACTGTGACATCGCTTTGTACATAACAGTTTTACACTGACTTCTTCAGAAAAAATAAAAATCCTTTGGCTGCTTTTGAAGGGCACAGATTTGAACTGCCCAAGTTATCAATGAACATTAGCAGGCTAATAGACCCTCGCAACACAGGGCAGACTCATCTGAAGGCATTAGGTCAAGTGATTGGTGTTTGTGTCGGAGAAAAAAATAATGTAACTTGTTCTGTGGCAGAACAAACTGTTTGCCCACCGGCTATGCTAGATAGCAGTCTGATAGCTCAAGACAACACAAGATGAGTTCCATTCTGCCTAACTAAAACAAGTTTATAGAATAAAGACTGACATATGAGGCGGCAAAGTGAAATAACCTGTGTTGTAGTAACAGGTGGCCATGATCTAACATGCTCTGTCATGGGTGGAGCTACCAGCCCAGCTAGCAGCTTGACAGCTCCACGCTGAAGAAATGATTCAGAGTATGCATAAATTCAGTGTTATCAGATAAAGCTCATTTTTGTCTTATATTGCTGCGGACTGGCCCAGTTGGGCTGACTGTGAAAATGAAAATGCAATTGGCTCAAAAAATGGAATACAACTTTTAGCTGTTTCTATGAGCAGTTCATAAAGTTCATCAAATGTTTTTAAATAAAACTGTAAGTTAAGAATTGTATTACTCTCTAAATTTCTTATTTCAATTATTTATTATGATGATAGTTTTAATGTTTCATTTTGGTTGTTTAAATAAACTATTTTCCCAGCACCTGCATTATTTCATCTGATTCCTTATGTAAGAACAAGATGTGTTTGTAGTTATGCATGATAATGCTATCTAGACCTTATATTCAGGTTTGGACCTGAATCTATAGAAAATAATCATAATTTACACTTAATTTACATATTTGTAAATTTTTTATGTTGGTGAAAAGTGAAAGGTGACAATGCATCTTCTTAAGCTAAGAATTCTCTTTGGTACAGAAAATGACACAAATACACTTCTTCCATGAAGAAAAGAATCTTTGAATTTAATCATTTTGAGATGTTTTTGCCTTAAAGTCAAATATGTCACTGTGCTGTAATTGTTCTTAAAGTGAAACTTTAAAAAATAAATTATTAAAAATAATCCCCTGTGGTTGTTCTAAAAGTTTTTAAATCAAATCATTTGATCAAAATCAATCATTTGAAAGACATAGTGACCTTTTTATGATATTGTAAGGAAAATTAATAATATTTTTTGAAACACTAATTTGAAAACTCATGTCACATCCTAATACATATTTCCATGATAAGGATAAAATGAACACTGTAAAATCCCAGGCTTATTACACACTAAGGCTTATTACTCAGTAACTACAAGGACATCAATGCAAACTGGCTATTCTTAGGTTAGTATATAGTAGTATATATGAGCTATTCTTAGGTTATAGTAGTGTGTAATAGAACTTTGACCATTTAAGGGGTCCAAATGTAAGTTGCGTAACTACAACCCCATTTCCGCAAAATGTAAATAAAAACAAAATGCAATGATGTGCAAATTGTTTAAATCCTGTATTTCATTGAAAATAGCACAAAGACAACATATGTTGAAACTGTGAAATTTTATTGTTTTTTGAAAAATATTTTGAATTTGATGCCAACAATACATTTCAAAAAAGTTGGGACAGGGGCAACAAAAGGCTGGTAAAGTTGTGTAATGCTAAAAAAAACACCTGGTGGTTAATTGGAAACAAGTCAGTTACATGGTTTGGTAAAAAAAAAAGAGCATCCCAGAGAGGCTGAGTCTTTCCGAAGTAAAGATGGGAAGGATTCACCACTCTGTGAAAGGGCAAACAGTGCAACAATTCAAAAATAACGTTTCTCAACGTAAAATAGCCAAGAACTTTTGCTTTTCATCATTTACGATACATAATATCATTAAAAGATTCAGAAAATCCAGAGAAATCTCTGTATGCAATGGACAAGGCCAAAAACCAGTATTTGCTGGCAATGATCTTTGGGCCCTCAGACAGACATGGTTCTGTAGTGGAAATCACTGCATGGGCTCAGAAACACTTCTGAAAACCACTGTCTGTGAAAACAGTTTGTCGCTGCATCCATAAATGCTAGTTAAAACTCTAGAACGCAAAGAAGAAATCATATATAAACAGGATCCAGGAATGCTACCACCTTCTCTCGGCCCGAGCTCATTTAAAATGGACTGAGAGGAAGTGGAAAAGTGTCCTGTGATCTGACGAATCAACATCTGAAATTCTTTTTGGAAATTATGGACACAGTGCCCTCCAGGCTAAAGACCACTGAGCTTGTGATCAGTGCACAGTTCAAAAGCCAGGATACATGAGGATATGAGGGTGCATTAGTGCACATGGCATGGGTAACATGCACATCTGTGAAGGCATCGTTAATGCTGAATGATATATACATGTTTTGGCAACATATGCTGCCATCTAGACAACGTCTTTTCAAGGAAGGCCTTGATTATTTCAGCAAGACAATGAAAAACCACATTCTGCATGTATTACAACAGCATTGCTCCGTATTAAAAGAGTCTGGATGTTAAACTGACCTGCCTGCAGTCCAGATCTGTCACCCACTGAAAACATCTGGTGCATTATGAAATGAAAAATATGACAAACGAGACCCTAAACTGTTGAGCAGCTGAAATCCTATATTAAACAGGAATGGGAAAACATTTCACTTTCAAAACTACAGCAATTGGTCTCCTCAGTTCCCAAACGCTTACAGAGTGTTGCTAAAAGAAGAGGTGATGAAACACAGTGGTAAACATGCCCCATCCCAACTTTTTTGGAACGTGTTGTTGGCATCAAATTCAAAATGTGCATATATTTTTCAAACAACAATAAGATTTCTCAGTTTCAACATTTGATATGTTGTCTTTCTACTATTTTCCTTTAAAAATATGGTTTACATGACTTGCATATCATTGCATTCTATTTTTATTTACATTCTGCACAGCATCCCAACTTTTTTGGAAATTGGGTTGTAGTTACACTACTTGATGCTCCTTGTATGCCTTTTATGTAAGTCAAATATGTTCAACTGTCAAGATGATGCCTTTCTTATTTCAGAGACTTATTTGTAGGTTCCTACTATTCTTTTATCCACTCAGCACCAAGCAAACAGTGGTTTACTTTGTTTTTCACACTCTGCACGGTGCTTAAACACAGATATTTGATGTAAGGCAATCAAACAATATATTCTTTATTTTGTATGATGCAGTTCACAGTATTACAGATTACTGCCAGAGAGAGTTGCTACCTTTTGCACAGGCGCACTAAGCATGTGTGTGTCAGCCATCAGCTGTAGTCTTTGTGATGTATTTAAATGTAGATTTTCACAGAAGACAAAGTCTCTTTGGCTTGGTGTGCCAGGGCCCTAACATGCTGCCCATCCCCCACATCGTAACAGTAATGCACCTGATCCAGCCAATCATGGACTCATGGAGAAGTTAATCAGTCGGAGCAGGTGGGCAGAATGTGGGTGGAACTAGACTCTGCAGGAAGGTAGATCTCCTGATGGTGTGTTCATCAACATTGTCCGATGGACAACAAGACTGTCACTAGCCCAATGATTGTAATGTAAGTTATCATTACTCAGAAGTGCCCTCAAAACCTCAATTAAGCAAGCAGTTGTCAGTCACGTATGCCAAAGAAATACATTACATGTGGTAAAATTGAACATGACCTCAAGGGCAAGTGGGTTACCAGCAGCTGTATGTGGCTTCTGTCATTCACAGGTGTGACAAGACATCTGGAGTAAAGTGATATGTAAAGAATTGGCAGCTATGTTCAAGAAAATAAGAGCTCTCAGATTTGTATTCAAGCTACACGATTTACCCACTAAAAAGTAGGCAAAAAGAACATTGCTATCCAGAGCAAACAAAATAAACATAAAAAATACATAAATATATGTATTCACACTGAGCAACGGCAAAAACGTTTGTCTTCAGCAATTTGAACAAGCTGCTGATGGAATGAGTCTGTCTGAAATTGCCTAAAGCTACTTTCCTGTCTATTTCTGTACTGTGACATGCATATGCAGCTGGGATCCACACTGCATTTACAAAGCGATCTATTATGTACAGCAGCAAACATATAACCAAGACCATCTTAATGTCTTCATTTAATATCTTCAAACAAAGTATTTATTGGTTTCATGGAATAAATTTCGTGCATCAAGCACTGTTCTGGCAAAACTAAACTGAAGGGCATTTTTATAACATTCATTTTGAAGAATGAACGTGGGCTAATGATAGCATTTCACTAGCTAGCATGCTTCGCTTGTGTTACTGGTTGTGTCCCAGACATTAAAAGAGCACACACATGAGGAATTTGGGGGCAGGGATTTAGGTGAGGTGGTATACACTTGTTTGCTGCAGATCTCACCACAACATGGCACCCAAGATACATATTGTCAGTACGAGATCAAACCTGGCTCCACAGGACTACTTGAGCAGCAGACCACTGAATAATGTGAATAATAAAATGGCATGCATGACATTTCCATAAAATAAGTGATTAGTGAGTAATTCTGTAATCACTTCATTTGTGATTATTTATTCATTCAGTCAAGTGACATAGCCTTAATTTTTGATTTAATAACTTTCTAGTTAAGCCTACGCAGTGATATTAAACAGAGCCTGTGTCAAATCCAGAGCAATGCTGCCACTAAGTGGTGACAGCAACACTGTTACAAAGAACAAAAGCAACATTACAGGCATAACATAAGCTGTTCTTCAAACTTGGGGGTATCAGAAAAGGAAAAAAGGCAATGTGACCACTCTGCCTCTAAGCACTTAGACTGTAAAACCCTTTTTTATTGCCTCTCTCAATATAAACACTGACAAAGAAACAGCTATTAGAGTATGAATCATGTTGGGATGTTAAGTGGAACAACACAAACAAGCTACAAAATTAATTAGAGTAATTTTAAAAATCTATAATTGTGAAATAAATTTTATTGCCCTGTTGTTGAAAATCTACAACAGCACAATTTGACATCCCAGATACATGTCTGAATTGGCACCAACTGACAACTGTGTAAGCTAAAATTCCACTGAGCGACTGAGCAAGAGGGATCTTGTTAAAGTGATAGTTCAGCAAAAAATCTACTTTACACAATTTTCACCACAACTAAAAATGCAGTCAAGCAGCTAGCACATGTTTGGTATCCGAAGTTTATCAGTTCTTTGCTGACAAGTAATACAAGCTTATATTTTACCAATGAACATTGCGCAAACTGCATAACTCCACTCCCCTCAAATTGCATTGAGTTAAGTAATCTCATAAAGACCTGTTATCTAGACAAGAATATATATCAAAATAATATTACTTACAATAAATCATTCAGAGGGAGAATTTAGTAATCAGGGAATGGGCCAGTCTCCTAGACATGGATTATACCAAGTCTTGGAATAAATTGCAGTGTAAATGATGAATCACTATTGGAAATACTTTTTGGTCTATGCTTAGGTTTAATATGGGTATAGAAACTAGCCCAATGTGTAGTGAATTCATTTTAAGAAAGCAGTTAAAATAACATTTGTAAGCATGCATGTGATATCCTATTTTATTACTAAAAGTACAATTAAATAAAATCATGATTGCACCAGATAAATCAACGTACAACTGAATAAAATAGTCATCTTGTATTCGTCTCTTATGAAACTCTTGATGCAACATAGTTCTTGTGTCTGTCTGAACTGGGCAAATTGAAGTGTTACACTATGTTATACTGAAGCAAGACCACATAACACAGACCTTATTGGATTCATGTCAGAATTTTCCACAGCTTTTTCACTTATTAACACTTCCTAAACTCATGTCAGCATTTTTTGGGTGTTTTGCATTTGATCTTGCTGTCTCAGAAAGGGGAATGTGCACCTGAGGCTGTATGGCTAGAAACAGGAGAATCACAGGACACAAAACAGTTTTCTTACATTCACTATGGGTTACAGATTTGTTAGGAAACACTAGACACTGGAGTAAAAAGGTTTGTCTAAATGTCTTCTAGTGATCAGGCATATCCCGCAGAGTTTTTTCCAGCTTTAATCAGCTCCACCTGGACCATATTACAGAAACATATTAAATCTGAAATCTTTTATTGTTTGGTCACCTAATGGCTTTAGTTACAGATTAACAGTTCCTAAGTTCATAATCCTATTTCCAGATAAAAACAAAGTATCACAGAAGCATCATAACATGCCAAAATTTCCTGAAGACTGTCTTAACTTTAGGAGAACCCCAGTGGTGTCCTAACTTCTGTGGTAAGCTCCTGTTTTTACTGTTAGCTATTCTACTGAAAATAGTATGTTATTGTTTTTGGCATCTGTGACAGGTAGCATGACAAGTCCAGTATAACTATCATACTACAAAATGTTGGTTTCAGTTGACAGTCGGCAGTTATACTGCAGACAACTTCCTCTAAATTCCTTCTCATTATCTTTTTTAATGTTGATGTAAAATTGCCAAAAAAAAACATAGCAGCGTTAGTGGAGAGTACTGAGGAGATGTGAACAAACATGTGACTGTTTGTTAGGAGAAATGCACTGCGCACAGAAAAAGCAAGCTACTTAAATCTGAACTCAGAAGATATTATGAACTTTTTTGACTGAGGATACTAAACATCCAGTTCATTGCATGGCTTTGTTTTCCCTTTTTTTCTATTTCTTTTTCTCTATACCTTTTCTATTAAATGCTTACATTTCAGCTCTCCACATAGGGTTGGCTGCTTGACTAGTTTAACATTTCCTAATATAATATAATTCTTAAATTAGGACAGGATTTGATTCTGTAATTGAATATGACAGGAGGTTTCTGTAATACTGCTCCAGATTCTCCTGACGGTTTAGTTAACTGAATCATTTATGTTTAGGAATTTATTAATAATGTTTTTGAAATGGTCAAAAAAGCCTTCAAAAAGTGTGAGGGTTTTTACCACAATGTTTCTGAAGGTGTAAAAAATCTTTCCTCAACACTTTTGGCTTGTAGTGACATAAGCAAAAGTACATTTGAGCCCTCTTTGACACACGTCTGCTGTACGTGTATTTAAATGCAATGGTGCCACACAGTGGTCGAAAAGTGGTGTTGCTAATTAAGCATAACACACCAAATCAAGCTAAGTCAGACATGGGTAATGGGAATTAATAGCCTTTATGTCAAAATGTGGAATTTTTGCTCCTAACATTCAAGTCCCCAGAAAGTCCATACTAGACTTGTATAATAAAGGCAAATTCAGTTCAACAAAAAGTACAATGCACACTGTAAAATAGTACATATCAGAATATGATTAGAATGACCAATGGGTATACTTCACTCCCCATATCACAATGAATTTAAAATATAACACTGTGTATAAGTTTCAATATTTCATTTTAATTATTGTCAGACTAGTAACTGCAATATTTCTTTTCCCAATCAATCAATTATTAGAAATAATAATGGACTGACTAATTGACTATGGAAATAATTGCTAGTTGCAATTCATTGCTAGTTGCTATATCTGTTTCAAGCATACAAACTGTACTTACAATCTGCACAGGACAGGGACACATACACACATGCATACACAAAAACACAGTCATGACAGCCATACGTTAAACGCCTACATACTGAAACAAAAGAAGAGAGCAATGAATCAAGCAAAATCTTAAAGGAATTGTTGGCTGAAAAATAAAGTTGACATGATTGTTCCCTCATCCAAAAATGAATCTATTAACCATGACATGCCATGACACCAGGTTAAGCTGTTAAGTAATAAATCAGCAGACCAGTTGAATTTCCCCATTAGCAACAAAACACTACTTTACACCTTCATATGCGAGATTCGGAGCCTGATTGGTGAGACACATAACTATATTAAATCATATTTTGTCAGAAATCCACAAAACACAACAGTTTTAATATTTGCTTTTTCAAAACACCTGAGTACTGAAGCCTGTTTCTTAATTGTGAACACAGTCTATATACAATAAGGTGGCTAGTGCAAATCTGTCTACCCCTGCATGTGGCATAAGAATGTGCCTGTGCCATAAGAAAGATTGTCCTGATCAATTTAGACTGGTTTGTTAACAGAGCAGAAACACTAAACAAAAGCAGTATCACGCTAGCCGCAAGGTAATACATTAGCCCCAAACTAATGCACCAACCCTGATACAATAACACAATACATTACAATATGTTATGATTGGGACAACAATATCAACAATATCATTGTTGATAACATCAATAATTTTTTTTTTTTTGGCAGTGAATCAAGTTATCTGTTAGTTGGCTTAATGATGTTTGCACTTCCCATTTACATCAAGTGACTGAAAGAGGGAAATACAAATAGCAGGATACTGCAGGGTCTTGCAGGAATCAATAGTTAACTAAATAAATAAACTATGAAAACACTTCACTTCCATGTCATCTAAAAAGATGCTTGTTTTTTAGCTTTTTCATCTATTGCTGTGCGCTTGGTTAAAGCACTTTTTATAAAGTATGAATTAGTAAATAGGGTTTTATATGTTTTTATAAAATAACAATAATCATTGTACTTTTAATTTGTTGAATACAATATGATTGCCAGAAAAACTGCAGGTTTTCAATTCCCAACTAATTAATTATTGTTAGTTGCAGCCATAGTTATATATGATACAACACACTCCAAATGGCCTTTTAGCTTTAGTGCAAAACTACAGATGCAAACTTTTTTGACTGACTGCATATGGGCTAAGGGTTAGGAAGAAATTGCACATTTTTTTCACAGAACTATGCTTAGTAGTGTGCAGTTTGGAATCATGACCAACTTGGAAGTGCAGCAGTTTTCCCCTCCAATGGTGCCTTAATGGAGTCACTTCAGGGGTCTAATGAGGAGCAATAAGGCCTTCAGCCCTGAAGCCAGAGCTGTTGCCTGGACACCACATTCACTGTTTGGTAAAGTATTACTCTTTCCACATTTGTTAGATGCATTGTACACATTGTACATGAGTTATCTGGACATTCTACATGTGTTAAGAGTGTTTGATTCTTTGCTTATCCTACAATCTGAAAGTGGCTGCAATAGTGTACAAAATATAAGATAATGTTTTTATCTGAAGTCGCCATGATTCAGCTGCTCTGATAAAGCAATTACTGGCCAGGGGAAACTAGAAATGATCTAAAGTCCTTTCTTGTTTGAGCCATCACAAGGTTTAAACCGTGTAATCAATAACGTTATGTTGCCTTAATGTTAGATAGACAATATCACTGATCTTTTTCTCCAACTTCTGATTTGTAAAAGAGAATAAAGGACTCCCTACCAGTACACCAGTGAAGTAATATGTAAATGGGATCTTCTATCAGAGTTCATGCTGTGGAACCCAATTCCTCATTGGATCTGAAGCTATACTGAACTGTTACAAATGAGCAGTAGGAAATTACAGGCATGGGAAGTTAGTTCTTTCACTAATGTTTTGTAGCAGCAGATGCCACACAACACAGACACAATTTAGTGAACCAAATGTGCAGTTTCAATAACACTTCTCTGTCTCCATATTCACAATTAGGCATGCATTGATACCATTTCTTTTCAGACCATGTGCAAGTATTTTTAGTACTCACTGATACCAAGATGCTATAACAAATTACCTACTTAAAATTAAGTAGTTGTTAATGTAAATGAGTGCAATGTACCTTAACAGTTAAAAAATGAAGTACACTAGCTAACTATGCTACATTAGTTACCTTGGATCGTTTAGCGTTAAACTGGAGAACAGATTTTGTTCCACATTAGAAAAGCGCTTCTGTACAGCTGTAAGTAAACCGCATTTCATAGTTCTGATGCTTCTCATCAGTCTCTTAGAACACCAGTCTCTGTAGCACTTTGATTGCAGGAATCACATCCAATGCTAATGTATCCAAGGCTAATACAACCAACGCTAATGTGTCTGAAAAGCTCACTTGTGGAGTTTTATGTCTTAAGTATTTTGTTTGGCTGGATGAGCTTTAGTTGAAAGTCCTCTGAAATCAGGGACATAATGTGATTTTAGAAAGCTTGTTCTTTGATAAGTCACACTGAAACTTTGAATAGTCTGTTGTTGGTATCAGAGTCTGAGTGAGAGTAATATACGACACTAGTATCCATATCAACGCATCCCTATTCACAATGAAGAAATTATTCTCATCCTTTCCCTGATCTGACTAGAAGCCCTCTTTTGGATTATTTGTTTATTTCTACAAAGGGGAACTTTCTGGGAACAGTACCATGCATTCTTTGCTATGTTTATTAAATGAAAAAACAAATTAACATGGACTGCTCCTTTTATGCCACCAGTGGATCTATGTGCACGAAAGTTTCATGTTTCCTGGGTGTGGAGAAAAACACTCCCAAGAACATTCATGTGTTTCAAAAGTTCTATAGCCCTGTAAGCACTGAAGAAGTATTTGTGATGTATTGGCAAAATGTTTTTAGATGTGTTTTCCAACTTTTCTGTTCATTGCCATCATAAGCTAATACACTATACACACCACACAATCCCTTTATAAAGCAACAGGCTTCAGTGAGAATTTATTTTTTTTGGTAATCTCACTCTGAGGTGCCATATAACACATATTATGGAATTATGGCAGAAATAGCACACATCTATATGGGCTGCAAGAACAGACAGTATAAAATGCCTGTCAAAACATTTGGGGACACCTTGCTGGCTTCTGAATTTTTTCTCTGTTAAATTTCAATTAAATAAGAAAAAAGCCTGAAATTGTTTTGAAAGTTTGAGTATGCAAGATATATTTTAGGTTTTGCAACAATCAGCCATAAAACTTGTATAAAATGCAGGGTTTTTTCAAATAATGATTTTTTTCAAACTATTGTTTAAAATGTGTGGGCTTTGCTATTATTCCCAAGGTAGTATGGTAAGAAATGTGTGGATCTGAAATATGTGTATAACAAACTTTGCTAGTCTTCTAAATGTTACGTTATTGCAAACTCACAAACATTTGAGTTTTACTTTTTCACCACCAACACAGAAGGTGCAATAACATAACATACACTGTCCCCAAATATTTGAGGGGCAGTGTATGTTGTTATATTTTTTCAGCAGCACCAATACAGAGGTGCAACATGTAGTCTGCAGGGGACCGTCAAGCACACCTGCTACACTTGCTGAAGTGTTCCCCTGACACTGAGATGAGCAAAAGCTAATGTTCACCTTCTGCGGTGTAATAATTTTTGAAAGGTTACCAAAGAGCAACGGACAATGGTCAACTCAAATGTTACCTGATAATCCGCAACCCGTTTCGTAAAAGTCAAACAGCAATTCACACCGCATTTAAAAACAAAGGACTCAACTGGACTCAGTAGGATCAACTAGATCTTCAAAAAAGCATTTCGATATTAACTTAAAATACACTATACATATTGAATATGAACAAATGGTTATACCTGTTACATCCAACTCCAAACATCGGAAATAATCTGAAATGTTGCCTAAAACTACAATCTCAAATAGATCTCTGTGAGGCCAAATTACCCAATACTTACAGGAATAAAATCAAAGAAATTCATAACATGGCTACAAATCAACAGCAGCTCGTACACTGGTATGCTGAATGGTTTTTAACAGCTGGCAAATGCGTAGTATCTTGATTGACTTACCGTGTAAAAGCCAATCCTGCACAGTGCTATGGAGAGCCGAATGTGTTCAGACATCGTCCCCGGTAACAGTGTTACCCACAACAACCAAACAAGCTGAGCCAGAGTAATTGAAGAAGGCCGGGAGGAGGAAAAGCTTTCAGGCGCAAAGCCACAAAAGCTACTTTGAGGCGGCCCAGCAAGATATCAACAGGCAGAAGAGGCAGTCTCAGTTTAGATTCTATCAACAGCATAAGAGGAGGAGACCACGCTCCTCATCTCCCATTCATAAACAAACACAGAGGGAGGGAGAGAGAGAGATGGAGAAACAGAGAGCGACAGAGAGAGAGACACAGCAACTAGAAGAGCCATAGATTAGTGCAAAGCTTTCCCCAGAGATTATCAGCTGAGCAGCAACCGTACTCCAAAATAAAACTGTTAATTGGATTAGATACTTTTACGCACCTATGCAACAATGAATGAAACAGAATGACACCAGTAACACTGGTTTGTGGGATGCCACCAAATGTTCTCCGCATTAAGGTCAACCATTACAATCTCTCACATAAAGAAAGTCATGTTTGGTTTGCATTAGCTATTGAGGACTATTTGTATGTTTATGTAGATTGTAATATCACAATCATTTAACATAAGACATATAGTTTTTGTATGTTTTAACATGTGAATGGCATAAACAATCACTATTCCACTTTGATTTTCTAGCAAAATTGTATTATGTTCTATTAAATTCAATGAAACTTATAATTTATGTTTTAATTTATATAACAGAAATAGTAGCAGAAATGGTGATTATTATTATTATTGTTACCGGTTTGTATTATTAATAATAACAATAATCACAACATTTAATGTCCAGTATATCGTAGTATGTGTTAATGTCCTAGTATAAACAATATAAACGAAAATGCGGGCTTACTCTGCTCTGCTTTAAGCTTTAGCTACAGCCGCTTTTCTTCCATCTCCGCCAGAAAACTTTTCCTCAAAAGTTGAATAGTTTCTTGTAAAATGTCTCTCAGCGTTCCGACTGTTTTACGAGGCTGAAGTCGCTTCTCATTCGCCAGCTTCTTGCTGAACTTTCCCGTTCCACCTTAAATTCTGACTGAGGCGCCAAAGGTATATGCAGCACCATTTAAGGTGGAACGGGAAAATTAGAAAGAGAAGCGACTTCATCTTCGCAACTTATTAGTGTTTGACAGTCTCTCGTTGCAGATTTAACATATCAGGAAACCAACTACGTTGCTTATAAATGCGAATAAGTCCATTCGTCTCCAAATGTTCGTCTGTCTTTCTCTTTTCCTTTTCGTTCGCTATTAGCCAAGCGAAACCTCGTTGCTAGGTGACCTGCAGTCTGCACGCCAATTCTCAGTCGTTGAGAAACAGGGCTTTCGCGCTATGTTGCACACGCCCCGTCTCGAAGATATTTTACTGACACAGCGACCCCCGCACCCCAGCCCCTACCATGAGACCAAAACCGAAGTTATAAAATCACTAAAGACAACGGGTAGGACGGCTATAATGTGCCGCGTGGTCATCCATTACCACTGGATCTTATTTCACCCTAACAGCGCATTTTATCGCAGATGAGTGGCAGCAGCGTCTCCAAACAAGAGTAGTGAATGAGAGCTTTCCAGTTCACTTACCACATCACTTCCATTTGTTTTATTAATATAAGATATTGGACATAAATGCATTGTGGAACATTACAAACACTTAGCTTTAAAAGTACCAAGTCCTCAGACAGTAAGAAAATAGAAATCATGTAAAGAAAAAAAAGATGCATCGAGATGCATCGATAATCGTTTTATAATCGCATCGAAGCCCTCTGAATCGTAATCGAATCGAATCGTGAGGTGCCTAGAGATTCCCACCCCTAATTATTACCGTTGTCATTATCATTCTGACAGGGAACACTAAAGTAGTGAATACAGCTGAGCCCCTCTAACAAATAAACCTATATTAACCATTCTACCCTTTTTCTGGATTAAGATTTGTTTGTTTTCTGTTTTATTTTGAACAACATTTTACATTAAAACGCCAAATTATGCTTTATTAACATTTTAGTGACCACTTTATTTTAAATATGAGGCATTAAACAATGCCCTACCATGCTTATATGATTTTTAACAAAAAAGGCACATACAATATTTTTTGTTGCAAGGCCTCAACTGAATAAAGCATGGTACAGTTGCTGGTACAGAGAACTCAGCAGGTTGTCAAAGTCTGACAGATGTCTTAAGCATGAGATCACTACTCTCATATGATCCAATCAACCTCATCTGCATTTGCTATAGGCTATTTGCTTGACTGGCTGAAAACCAACCCAAAAAAATACTACATCAACAAACTCTCTGAGGATGCAAAGTATTTTTTTTAATATTATATTAGTCTGCATAATACAACATTGTTCTGGAAGTATTTTACGAGAACAATGTGGTGTGTGGTAGGACTTCCCTGTGACTTTTTGTGTCACATTTTAGATATTTATTGCCATAACTGGTTAAAAAGTACAATGAAATATTAAAGCAATAAGCCGTGAGAGGGCGTGCTTTACCCTGATTTTCATCATGTGTAGGAGTGTTATTAGGCACAATGCGGACATAAATATTATAAAATAACTTGCATAGCACACTATATAGATAGGAGGGAGCCATTTGAGATTTAGCTTGGGTTTAATGCTACCTAGGACAGAACCAAGACACAGACCTTTGAAGCATGTAATACATTCAAGTGACGTATTCTTTACTTACACAGTTTTACAGTGAATCGTGTTTTAAGCACTTTAACTCAAAGCCTGTGATATTAATGGTGAAGTTTTAGTCTGTTAGCTAACTGATCAGCCTATGTTTAAAAAACTGGGTTCTTACTTCATCAGTACACTTGGTGGTTCATGCAAGCAGTAAAACAGTCAAAGATTACTCTACTAACACCTGGATTTTTCATAACTTACCACAGTAAACAGTACAGAATTCAATTGTTGTGAGGCAGTCATAGGAGTGTGTGTAACCAGTATTTTACAACAGATTCGAACATGGCTCAGCAAATCAGGTATAAGGTCCAGCTATATACTGTTACTATTCTCACACTCCCACACGCTCTGAATACCTTTCCCCACATAAATTTTTTATTCACACCCTGAGAGAATACACCACAAGGTGGCAGCAATGATCTGTAGATTAATGTGCCTCATCCAAAGTTCTAGAGGCATGGATTAGGTTCACATTTATTTGATCAGTGAACCAAACAATTAATTTTGGCAAAGTTTGCTCCATCTAATAATAATGAAACAATTTACAGAAAAATGTAGTTATTGGATTCTTATGAGTTATTGTATTTTGAATAGCTATTTAGCTCACACACTTGATGTAAATGCATGGCCATTCTGTTTACTCAGTCCATTACCATCTCATGATAAACAAATCATTACCACAGGGCTTGCTTCAGTTCATTGCAAGCAATCTCTAGGCCATGTTTTTTCCCATTCTAAAAAAAGGACCAACTAGTGCCTCCATGGGCCAGAAATATAAGATGACGCCAGTCTTATTATAGCTCTGCGTCACGTTAATGTTAAGGTCAAACTCTGACTACCTCAAGCAGCAACACAGCAACTTTCTACTCACTAGGTGCCATGGCTGGAGAAGGAGTTACCCACTGGATCTCATGCCCAGTGCGGCACCAAAGCCATTTTAATAGAGAACTTGAACAGTGTGCAGAAGACCATCAGCTATTTGCCTTGCCTGGACCTGCATGCCAGGAACTTAAAGTGGAGGCTGGAGTTGGGCCGACAGACAGTGATGACGAGGATTCAGGCGAGCCCCTGTTCAGAATACTACTGGACGTGACCCAGTTCAAACCAGAGGATATTCTGATCCAGGTGTTCGAAGGGTGGCTACTCATTCGAGGGCATCACGGAGCAAGGATGGACGAGCATGGGTTTGTATCACGGAGCTTCACCAGGCAGTACCAGCTGCCCGATCAGCAGCTGCAAGCGGGCGACCTGACAGCCATGCTGTGTCATGATGGAATACTGGTGGTGGAAACCAAAGACAGATGGTGGTCAGCGTCTGATTAGTGAAGTCATTATGCTCTTGATCACATTACCAAAAGATGACAAGGGAGACAGACTGCTTGGATTTTTCATCATTGCTGAGCTCTTTGTTTAATCGTTTTGTGATTATATGCAGAGAAGTATTTAAAACAAGGTCAATGTTTTGTATGGTGTGCAAATTATATACTTCAAATTATATATGTGCAACGCTGTTGTTGGGTTTAAAAACTCATAAATAATAGCAAAGACAATAAATGTATGCTTGGCTTTGGCACTGTGTGTTGATCTTATCTCATACTGCCAAAATTCAATGTTACTACCTAATCTCCTCAGTCAAATTGTTTAATTTTTCCTGAAAACCAAGATAAGCATGACCACAAACGAAAAGCTGTGTCACACAAGTAAGCCAAACAACAAACAATTAATCAGTCAATTTCACTCTGAATAGGCATTAACAATTGTTTCACACATTTTTCTTGTAAATCATCTTGTAAATTACTCACTGTTTTAAACAAACTGATCAAACTATGGGTGTCACTATGTTTTTGGAAAGCGCTTGGGACACGGTCAGTCCAAAGAAAAGGAACCACTGTCTGATCAGTGAAAACAGGTGACAATCCTGCTGCATACATTTACACAGGCAAATGTATGCAACAGCCTGGGCACCCCAGTCAAAGTACATGTTTTGATGATTTTTCTAAGAAAAACATACACATCCTCTATGAGAGCACAATTTTGCACCTTTTAATGCATACTTATTGTTTTTTTGTTGAATTTAACATAGTAAAAATTTAAGAAAACATAAAATGTGACCTGTATAAAAGTTATGGGACATTTACTATGTTTTATTTTTTTCAGTATGTTAAATTTAGCAAATAAAAAGACGTTGCGCTCTAAAATTTGCAGAAAATTGCCATTTAAGTTTGTTTAGAGTTTAGGACTTCTTACCTCATTTTAACAACAAAAATCAACAAAACATGTCATTTGACCAGGGGCATTCAAACTTGCACTGTAAGTTGTGCTGAGTCCCCCATCCAAGAGACTCCACATTAAATTCCTGATCAACTACTGTAGCGGGACGTCATCCACAATATATAAAGTCAGTTTGATTCAGTGTTTTTGCTCTATGATTAAAGAAGCTGAAGACTTGTGCTTCATCACTGATGACACGTTAAACCTGGCAATAATGATGCAGTGATAAAGTATAAGAAATGCAGTTGTCACTATATGATCTACACACATATTGAGAAGCCGAGCCGCAGACAGTGACCGTTATTTGTACATTCACTCACTTCAGAGATGAAACAAGACAGTCTGCTATTACAGTTTAAGCTGGTTTTATGTTGGACTGAATGGACTCGGTTTGAAGTTGTTCCCTTGCAAACCTAATATTTACTAACATAAAACCTCACATAACTACCATGTGGGGGCCAAAAATTAACCCAGTCTCCTATTAGCTAGCTACCATATTTTTGCCGTGTATTTCATGTCCTGTATGGCTTTTTTTCCAGAAACAAGCTACTTTATTCCACGTCATCTAATACATTATTTGAAACATCAGTTCATAAACATACAACAACAACAAAGACTATATACTAAATCATTAAAATCGTGTAACAGAATCCATTAAGCTACATCCGACCTTAAAAGGGACAGCTAGAGGGACATGCTGGCTAATTTACTAGTTTCAATAATTAGCAGTAAACAAGTAAAAACAGATAACCATGTAACTTAACGTTACCACTTATTATGTGAGATTTCCTCGCTTGTCGACTGGACAACCTATTTCTCCTTATGGTCATAGCGCATGGTCCAGTTTTTATACAGGTTTCTGTGTCTTATATAATTACACTGTTGATTTTTTAAATACCCTATAGTGCCACCACCACTGTTCGGGAGATCATGTGCACCACATTTAATGGGAACCAAATTTAACCTTTCCTCAAAGTGGCGAGAACAGGGCCGGGGGTGTCAGTAAATGAAGCTGGTCCAACTGAAGTAAACGCTCTGCTTTTTGTAATCTACAATGTTATAGGTATTTTTAAACATGTAAACAAAGACCGTTTTTGAGTTGCTTACATTTTTTCTCTATAGCTGGCTTCCATTTCCTTTAGTCTTTGGTATAAACTGTGTATGGTATGTAGTTTTGTACATTGCGTTTGTGCTGTCTTGTATAACTTACTAGCAAACCAAGCAATCATAAGCTTTAACCTGGCTCCATCAAAAATATTGCGATGTGTGCCTTACAAGTGAATTCTGACGTTTTTCTAAATTCTGCATAATCCAGTCATAAACAAATTCAATACTAGTAAAACAGTGGTAAATCCAAAGATATATGTTTTCATTGGGTACTATGTTGTCTTACAACGCCCTGCGTGTGACTCCCCACCATGAATGGCTTTTAAAAATGTGTTTTATATAAAAAACGTGTCTCAAAAGCATAGTAAAATAATAGCTTTATGTGAGGTATCTTTTAAGGACATTAAACTCTTTAGACGTCTGGTTCCCTTCACCACCGCTGTGAACAATGTTGACTGATTTCTCTAGAATGGTGCTTTTTATATCAAACCGCTCTGGATGACTTTGTTTACATTCTAAGGATTCAATTATGAAAAAGTTTAGAAAAGTCACTGGATTTCCCCTTTAATGGTCTTGGCTTGCGGCCATGGAGGCACGCAGAAGTTCTATTTATCGAAACTGACAGATCAAAAGAATCAGTTTGATAAATTGAATCAAAATTCCCATCACTGCCACATTAAGTAGTTCAATCATATAGTTCGCACTGTAGCAAGAGTTTAGTTACAGGAAGTCCGATTCACGAGTCGCATCGCAGTTCAGTATTATGGACCGGGGCGTAGTGGTCGGTAAATTGTTCGGTTGTGTATGAAGGAGGTGAGAATCAAGTTGTATATGGAGGAAGTGAGAAACAACTCACGTGCGGATAAGGCGAGAATAGAGTTGATTCTTTTCCGTCCTCAGCCAGTGAACGAAAATGAATCGTAAGTTCTATTCACTGAAACGGAGAATTCGAAAGAATCGGTTCGCTAAAGTGACTCGAGCTTCCCACCGCTAGGCAGCAGAAGTGATTCGCGTCGCCTGATTGATTGCTCAGCTCCGCCCTCGATTATCCGGACTGCTGACGCGGGGAGGGAGTTCGTTACTCTGCACTAAGCGAGAAGAAGTCCGAGCGATGGAGACATGACTTCTGAACACCGCTGCTTGGTTTTAACAAAGGCAGCCCGTTGACGGGCTCAGCATAGAAGAGTTCGGCTTTTCTCCAAGCAGGCAGTAAGTTGGGTGCTTTAATTCGCCGTCTCTCGCAGGGAAGCGACAGAAAAAAGGAAAGTGCTTGTGCCAGCAGCTCGGGTTCACTGACGGAGTTTGGGTCTGTTTGCTTGTTCGTTTACCAGAGTTAGCTAGCTAGCTGGGTTTTTGCTAGCGGACTGCAAGGATTTTACGACTCACTGTTTATCGCAGGTGTCTGTTTTTGTAATGGCGCTGCGAGCGAGAGTTTTGTATGACTTTACTTCTGAAAACACCGGGGAGATATCGGTTAAAGAGAACGAAATTGTGACTTTGTACAGCGAGAAAGATATAGAGGGCTGGTTGGAGGGAACGAACGACCGCGGAGAGAGGGGGCTCTTCCCCGCGTCCTACGTTGAAATTCTGAAGAACAACGATAAATCCACATCGTACAACAACAACAGCACTGCTGTAGATGCTTACCAGGGCTCTCGGTATGCCAACATTCCCCCGGGAGGCTTTGAGCCTCCAAACAAAGTTCAGAATCAGGTTGAAAACTATAACAAAACGCCAGCGTCGAGTTTTACAACTTTCTCCGGACCACCGCTACCGTCACATCAGCACCACCAGCAGCCGAGTTACCCAGTAAGCCAGGGAAGTGATGACGACTGGGACGATGATTGGGATGACAACTCCACTGTGGCTGATGAGCCAGGCGTTGTCAGTGGAGGCTTCCATGACTATGAAGGGAACGGACCCTCCACATACAGAGTGTCCACGTCCATGTCCCGGGGTGGAAACGCACAGCAGGCTAAGAGTTCAGCCACGGTTAGCAGAAATCTAAACAGGTTCTCAACTTTTGTGAAGTCAGGAGGTGAGGCCTTTGTGCTTGGCGAAGCGTCTGGCTTTGTGAAGGATGGAGACAAAATCTGTGTGGTGATGGGTCAGCATGGCCCGGAGTGGCAGGAAAATCCATACCCGTTCACCTGCACTATTGATGACCCAACTAAGCAGACTAAATTCAAGGGCATGAAAAGTTACATCTCTTACAAACTGACCCCAACCCACACACAAAGCCCAGTGAACAGAAGATACAAACATTTCGACTGGCTGTATGCTAGGCTGGTGGAGAAATTTCCTGTTATCTCTGTTCCTCACATCCCAGAGAAACAGGCCACGGGGCGCTTTGAAGAGGACTTCATTTCGAAGAGGAGGAAAGGTCTCATATGGTGGATGAACCACATGACTAGCCACCCTGTGCTGGCCAGGTGCGACGTTTTCCAACACTTTCTCACCTGCAGCAGTACAGATGAAAAGGCTTGGAAACTAGGGAAAAGGAAGGCAGAGAAGGACGAGATGGTTGGGGCTAATTTTTTCCTCACCATTAGCACTCCAGTGGCCCCACTTGACCTCCAAGAGGTGGAGAGCAAGATTGATGGATTCAAGGCCTTCACCAAAAAAATGGATGACAGTGTGATCCAAGTCAATGCTACACTCAATGAGTTTGCAAGGAAACAGATAACTGGATTTAAGAAGGAATACCAGAAAGTTGGACAGTCGTTTAAGTATCTCAGTCAAGCCTTTGAGCTTGACCAACAGACATACTCAGTTGGTTTGAACCAAGCAATTGCGTTCACTGGGGAGGCCTATGAAGCCATTG
This sequence comes from Colossoma macropomum, assembly GCF_904425465.1. NCBI lineage: Eukaryota > Metazoa > Chordata > Actinopteri > Characiformes > Serrasalmidae > Colossoma > Colossoma macropomum. Next base: position 25,628,956 of record NW_023494806.1, on the reverse strand, counting down.
GTGACTACTTTGTGGAGCAGCCAAAACAAGATGTGGACCCAGTGTTGGATCTCTTAGCCCTATACCAAGGACATCTTGCCAACTACCCTGACATCATCCATGTCCAGAAAGGTATTTACTCTAATATTTCCTGTATGTCTGAAATGGTTGGGTTAGTCTAAACCACAGTGGGGAATTTGCATGACACAAGTTGTTTGCTTGGAACCCAGGAGCATGTCAGTGGCCTTGGTTTCAGCAGCCTGCTGTGTCACATGGGCTGTGAGGTGATGTGTGTTTTTCCATTGGTACGTAAGGGGAGTGAGAGAGAATATTGACGTTGTGTACCTTTGACTGAAAAATGCCCCAGCATCTGACATGATGTAGTTAATACTACTGATATAATCTAGATTGCTATTTTTTTTTAAATAATTTGCTATTATGTCACTGGATCTTATTGATTTTCCCCCTTTTTTAACCTACATTGCTGTGGGATAACAGCCATTTATTTTATGAGCTAACATTAATTGGTCAAGCTGCTTTGAGTCCCACTTTTTAGTATTACAGCAACTAATCTAGTTCTAGATGTAATGTAGGATTCATCTTGAATCCCAAAGTTGTCTTGTTCACTGTGGCCTGAATATGCTCATGCAGTAGTTTGGCTTGTGGTTTTTGCTCATGTCAATGATGCATGAAATTAGGGTTTAAAAAGTAGTGGTCTGAATCAGGCTTCAAATAAAGTGGGTTAGAACTATGGCCACTTTTAGGAAAGGCACTTCAGGAAAAAAATAACTGAGAGAAAAGTGTTTGTTTTGTTTTTGTTTTTTTTAATAGTCTGGCCAATTGGACTAAACTAATAACCTACTAGGACAAAGCATTGTGGAAAAAATGTATTTAGAACTTTTTCAGAAGTACATGGGTGAAATAAAACCTTACTCTTATCAAGTCACACCTTCACTCAAAACTTGCACTGCATTTGCATAGTATTCCACTCTACATAGTATATTTGGGCGTTATCATTGCTACAGGTAGTTATATGTGCTTTAGATGTATGCTATAATGTAATAACCATTTAGGCCTAGCTTAACAATTCAGCTGTAATTCTAAAAAAATAATTGAGAAAGTATTTAAAAAGTGAAATGTCATCATTACCTAAGACCACATTTTTATCACTAAACTATGAAGGTTGTGACCCTCCCATGAATGCCTACTGTGTTGTGTTGTCTTGTCTACATCTACAAAAGCTGACTGTGAAATGTGACTCAGCTGCATAGACTGAGCATTCATCTGATACCAATCACTAGAAAAGCAAATGGTGGTGAACTGTGATGGTCATGAAAGGTATGCATTTGGACAAGAGTCCTTTGACTGAGATGAATAGATAGTTTCTTCTGACATTTCCATAATATGGTTTTTAAGTAAAATAAGGTAGATGTAAGCATCCTGGAATTAGGATATGTCACTAGCCTAAGTAAAAGCTGGAAGTTTGACAAAGAAAAGTAGTTTGTGCAATGTCCTTTTAATAAGAGAGGAAAGGCTTGTGTACAGAAAAAGCCCCTAACTTTTGATGCAATATAATAACCTGCAGAGCCTGTCTATTGTGGGTGGATAATGGGTTGGACAAGCTGAACGGCTGTGTCATGCTCCCAGGGTCCCTCAGTGACCCTGATGTAAATGATTCAACCGTTCATACTGCTCAGTAGATGTTTAGGTTATCTCTATAGTAGACTTTAGAGACCTGTGCAGTGTCCTATATGCAGTCGTTTGTTAAAAATATTACCTTTCTAAAGTATGTTGAGATCAAGTACAATCCATTGCTGTTTAATTAAGTCATCAGGACAGTAGGGGAACTGACCCACATTGCCTCTTAATTGAGCAGTTCTACTGTCTTTGTAACCCTAACCCTCTACACACTGAACCTTATCATAACTAAAATGAGTTTGTAAGAGTCTGTTATCAGTTCATCACCTATATAAAAAAAAAAGTACTAATGTGATTCCTTTAGTGTAATACGGACACTGGCACCTTTCCATAAATCGACTTGCTTGTTTTTCCTGCGTCCTGTGTTTTGTATTTCCCAGTGTCTCTTGATTTTCATGAGGGACATCTACTTAGACTTGTAAATAATTTCTGTTCCACCCACAGTTTCACACTTAGCATGGCTGACTTTGAACTACACACCCAAGAGAGACCACAAGATGACTTTTAAGTGCAACAGGCTGCAAAGACTTTGCTAATGGCAAGGCCAGAATGTTTTGGAAGATGGGAGGATTGTTCTTTTGCCCCAAGATTTCACTTGTAAAGAAAGAGGAGGGGGACTAAGGTTTGCTTATTGACCATGTGGCCCTAATTTTGAAATCTCCATTTTGTAACAAATCTATAATTCAGTCACTTACCATCTGTCTCATTTTCCAGTCCACCCCCCCTCCCTCTGATGAACCCTGAGTAGATACTGAGCTAAAGGATACTGCAAAGCAGTTTCTTCTGCTTTGGTGGAAAACAGCTAACTCCAATGACTCAAGATTCCCACTGCCATGCTCCCTCACCACAGCCACTAATAAAATCTATTGACTATTATGCAGGTAGAACACTAGTAGATAGTAGACTAATTTTGATCAGTACTTAAGCTTGATGTGTGATCAAGGAAATAATTTTACCTTCCATTTATCTAGTTCTGGCTTTCTTATCTCTCCCATCTAATTCACATTTTATGTTGCATGTTTTTTTGGGTTTTTTTTTGAGTCTGTTAGCCATTGGGGACCAATGAAATGCTATCCGCCTCTGTCCACGAACATAACATGTATTGATCTGCGTCAGTGTAGAGCCTCCATCAGCCATTAAAAAGAAGACAGACAGGCTTCAGCAGACATAATCACATACTGTTGCTAGGTATATGAGTACTGTTTCATCTCTTCTCAGCAAAAATGTGTTCTGCTTAGTTCTTATGTCAGCATGGGGGAATAGTGATTCAACGCATGACCACAGATCACAGTGCTGTGACTGCGCTTTTAGAAAGAAAACGACCTCCACAGACCCTCCAGCTGCCTTACAAAAGTGGACAGAATATGCTGACTGGCTCACACACATGCGGGTTTCTGGTCTGATTCTGGTCTTTAATGTCATGAAAAATCTCAGCAGAGCATGTTCACTCCTTACGCTTAATGAGGTGTCCTGAAACACTTCACAAGTGGCTGCACAAAAGACTAAAAAGATTACAAGCTAAACAATATAATTGCATTTGCTCACTTATTTCATTTGTTTTGATCTGAATTGGAATGGATAAAAAGCCTATTGCTTTTACATAGCTAGAAAACAGGAAGTTATTCTAGCTAGTTATAGTCTTGTTAACTGATAGTTGATAGTTCTAAGTAGGGGTGGGCAAAATGGCAGTTTTTATCACATTGTGATAAATTACTTCACATGATATCACAACACACCTTTGTGAGCATATTTTGGATATTATCAGTACTTACAGACCGCTGGCCAACTGTATGTTTCGTTTTAAAGAGAAAATAATTAGACTTGTTTAATGTGAGCATTTACATGTATCAGCCTACAGGTTAGCCCCCCATTCACACTGATTTTATAAGGAGTGTTTCAACCCACACTGCTTTTTGAATGAAGCAGAGTACAGGACAGCTAATCAGAACAAAGCACATTTAAATATATAAATCTTAAAGGAACAATAATAAAAGTGGCCTTTTTTATTCTGTGTGATATGGAGAGGTTGGAAAATCGTGTAAAATTAATTATAACTTTGTGGTACGCAAAACCACACTAATGTAGAAAATGGAAACAAAATGCAAAAACAAAATATAGGATAAGTACTTTAAGTACAGTGAACCTTTCCTCAACAAAAGTGATTTAGATTAAGATAACTGTCTAAGCAAAACGTTTATAATATGCAATTTATTGTATAATTGAAATAAAGCCATGTAATTTATTTTAGCATGAATACAGTAATAGAGCACATCTGCTTTGATTTAATAATAATGTTGAAAAATGACCAAATGGCTTAATTGTTGATCATTCTTCTCACATGAAGTGAAAGGTTTAGTATTCATGCATCCAAGCTTCCTCTTACTTTTTTCTCATAGAAATTCTGAAGATCATTATGAATACACACCCAGGTGTAGTTCTCCACAGACTTCTTGTTTCAGTGTATGTATAACCAGCTTTAGTACCTTCATTCACGCGATATCTTTTGTCAACCCGTTATGGCCTTAGAAGCAGTTTACAAAGCTCAGCTTGCCTATTCAGGAATATACAGGGAAGCATACATCAGCTACAGAGAGAGCCTGTTTGTCTGCTCCCTGCTCTTGTAACATGGTAGAGAGAGCTTGTAGGCAACCACTGTTCACTAGTCACAGGCTAACAGTGGAGCAGTTAGGAGCAGTGTTGTGTAATGCCGTGTTACGTAATAGGTAAAGTGCTAATGCGGCAATCGGAATGATTGTGGAGTTTTTCTTTGTGTCTCTCAATCTTTCTTGTCTTTGTTTATGTATTCTCCCAGTAGACCTTTAGCATGTTCCTGCTGTGAGTCAGCATGGTTTTTATTTCATTTTTTCCCTCTCTGTGCCAAGTATTAGTCAGCCCATTTAGCATGTTCTGCTGTTTCAAATGAATTGGCTGAGGAAACTGAATGTAAAACCAGAGAACAGTTTTGACATTCCAGTTTTATCTTGTTCATCAAAATGTCTAGACGTTCTTCACATGTATACCTTTGACTCTACTTTTGATCTTTGTGTTCTGTGTAGCCTGTACAATGTAATTCTGTATCACCTTCCATATTACTTTGATGATCTACTGTAGGAGTCCTTTCTGTAACTGTTTAACTACCCATGTCTGGCACTCTAGCCAGTCAGGCGTCTGACTTGAGTTATACATATTGAAGCACTTGACAGTGCAGACAGTGTAGTTACTTAGAAGAGATGTGGCTGTAGGCTTAGTTTTTTTACATTAGCAATGATGTGCTGAAATTGTTCGCTGTTTCTTTCACCTGCTGGTCAGTGTAATGACAGAGTTTACCAAAACCCACATGCTCCTCTACAATCAGTTTAAAGGATCAGTTTGGAGGGGAAAAAAAAACAATTTTCCTTTTAACCTAAATGTAGTCGACCGTCAATGTTTGGTGTCTTAAGTTTGCTTCTTATTCTCACATTATGAGACTAATGTAGCTAACAAATAACAGAAACGTATAACCACCAATTAGCGACTTGCAAACTGCATGTCTAAAATATTACACACTCTCTCATATTGTTAAGTAATGAATGAAAGTACGATGCATAACTAAAAATAGCAGTAGCAGCCATCTTGAAGCCTCTGTTTTGTTTGTCATATATCGTCAGAAACCACATAGGGAAGTCTGAGATCACCCTTTGATTGAAAGGGTTTGATTTGGTGAATTTTTTCACCAAACTATTGCTTCACATCTTCCATGTCTGGATGAATTAGCTAGACAAGGAAGCTGATTCTAAACCAACAGTGTTACTTTCAGATGCCTGATACTTGTCCTGAGCTACTCCAAAGAAGAGTCTGCTTTTGCCAGAAGGCAGAATGTGCAGAGTTGTTTTGGGGGGATGGGAGATTTAGGAATGTCTCGCATGTTTTCCTTCACTGAGAAGGGAAGTTAGCCATCTGTGCGTTCTGTGCTGAACTACATGACACTGCGCAAAATGACTTATGCCTGTAAGACACACAGCATAATAGTAGCTTAAATTAAAGTCTTAAATTTGCTTTGTTGTTAAAACATAAAGACTAGTAGATCATAGACATGATCCAGTATGTTTTGTATAAGCTTGATTGAATCATAAGAGAGCATATATTGACTGGCTTATAGTTCATCATTCATGGGTTTGGCTTTAATTGATGCCAGCGCTTTGTTTGTTGAACAAACGATTAAGGAGTTTTGTCTAGCCTCCAAAGATGTAAAGCCGTGTCTCAACTGTCCAGGGATTTTCCTGCTGTAACACTGTAGACCCATTTTAGTGTATTACGTGTTGGTCAAAGGAAGTCATATGTCTGATTTTATATTGACCTAACTGTTAACAGTCTTCCCTACAGTTGGCTTAATGGTAAATTGACTCATTGAAAAAAATGTAAAAAACATCTCCATCCCGCTTATAATAGGTACATTCATATAGGAAGAACCCGCTCGGTGACTTTTACCAGATTGAGCTGATTTAAATCACAGTTGTAGACTCTCTTATTTAAGATTACGCCACTTTTGTTTTTCTCTTATTCAGTGTGTTACTTCAGAAGAGGTAAATGGATCACATTTTTGGGGAATGTAGATTTGCTTTGTTTGTGTTCATCTGTAATCATGTAGTTAGAACTCTCTGTGCTATTCATGTGTAGAGTTTTTCCTGTCCTCGAGGAAGTCCACACAGTGCTTTTTCAAAGAACTGCATTTGAGTTAGCTGCTTTTATGCTGATTTTACTGAAATGCCCTAAGCTAACTTTTTTAAACTTCCTGGGCAGCTATTGGCCTGACTTACTGTAACCAATCTTTCACACAACTGTTTCTTCACACTCGCAGATTTCCTGTAAGAAAAAGATTATGATTATTAGTTTAATGATTAACATTGATTGGAATATTGTTGCTGCTGTGATTATAGAGACATTTTTTCCTTCGGGAATCTTGCACACCACTAAACTGACTGTCAGGGCTTGTGGCCTGTATCGCATCTTTTAAATGAAACTACACTTGGCATGTTTATAGTACTCCTAGCAACTCCCATGTTTTTGGAGAGCCCGAATGTTTTTGGTTAGTGTGGTATGTGGTTAGATTTGGTGGAACCAAACCAGTAGGGCTGTATGATATTGACATAAAATGCGATGTTCAATGTTCACGATGACGATATGAAAAGTGAAAATTATAATTAAAATAATGTGCCTGACTGGATGTGATTCAAGTACAGACTTTTTTGATGTGAAAACTAAAATCTAACTACATTCTCCTTTAAGCAAATAGAAAGCACTTTTCATTATTGTGGGGGGGGAGTGCTAGCATCAACTTGCTTTTTCTATAAAGGCAATAAAAACAAATCATTATATATATTATTTTTTATATTTAGGCACACGAGTAATTAAATGTTTTTGGTTTGGTTGCTTGTTTGTTTGTTTATTTGTTTAGTTATTCATATTTGCATAGTATTTAAGCTGTTGTGACAGTAGCCATTGCTGCCTTGTTAACTAAAAATACAATACTGGGCGTGTATTTGATGTATTTTTACAGGCTTGTAGTTGAAGATTTAAGAGTGGTATATCAGCTGTGCACATGTGTGTTGTGCTGTTGGCTGCTTAGCCTAATGGTTAAGTAACTTGTCCCTCATGTGGGAGAACAGAGTTCAGTTCTTTTATCCAATATGGTCAGCTTCTTTGTAACTTAATTTTATAACTTCTATCTAAGTTTCAGACAGTTATCTAGGCCATGGAAATTGTTTTGTTTTCGTGCATGCTGTTGGGTTCTCTGTTGTGGGCTAATTGATGTTGGCAATCTGGCTTAACTTCAACCACACTGAATGTAGTTGTTGCATGCTTCTTCTTTGCTTTACTTCCTCCCTCGAGCTCTGAAACAAGGTGTGAAATTACAGCTCATGGGGAAACAAACTACCTGATTTTAAAGTTGGACTTTGATAACCTTTTTTTTACGACAATGTGATGTGCATAGACAAGACTATCCAGTCCATTGTGTTTGTCGGTGTTCAGTTGTTTGGACTGAACTTTTCTGGAATGTTTTTCCAAAATAGTGTTGCCTTTTCATTAATAGAATCAAGTGTGTTGGTAAGGAAAACGTTTAACTGCAGTGCAATTTTTCAGGACTGGAACTAAGAAAGAGTGCTCTAAGATAGGCCTATTTAATTTTTTTCCGTGGTTACTCAAATACTGCACACATCCACATGACATTTCAGAATCAGATTTCATGTTGCAAATTTGTGTAATTTAACAACAAACAGTGAGCAGCCTGGTCATGTCGAGTAAAGGTTGTTTCCCTGTGCTTGTCCTGAAGTACCCCTGCTGCACTTTTAAACAATTCTCAAATATACTCATTTTAAAATTATAGGTAGGTGTGTGGGACCATGAAAATCCATCATGTTCAGTGCAATGTAAAGGTAGCCCAAATAATGCAATTACTTTAGTATTTATTCATTATGTTGACATTCATTTCCTTATTTAGTATTCAGTATACTTTTTAATCCATTGGAACCCTTTCTTGTAAATTCCTGAAGAGGTAGAGGCTTATTTATCACTGTTAAAAAATAAAATATTTTACCATCAAACCAAGAAAAAATGGCAATAACTTAACAGCGCATGTACTATTGGGCTATTCCAGTTAACGTTAGCTAAAGACTGAACACTACACTCCCTGCCGACGATCTTGAATGGCAAACATTTAAACAAGGAAAATAACCAAATACACATTAATTTGTTTGGCTATAGTTTTGACTGTTGAACAAAATTTTGGTGAAAAAGCTGTGCATATCCTCAGTCTTTCACTGCAGCTGAGAGGCTATAGCAGACTAGCTAATCAGCTTAGCTGATTTGTATAAGATATGTGCAGCTATAAATGTATATGAATTTAGTGTAAAACATTTAAATGACTCATCGAATCTTTAACCCTGAATGAGATTTATGGTTGTCTATCAGTTATTTCACAATGGAACTTGAACTTGGACCTCTACCTTACCAATAAATGTGAACCTGCCTATCCATTCAGGCTGCTAGCTAAACTGACTATGAAAACACATTGCTAAATAAAAATATTAAAACATTTACATTTTGAAGACATTTTTGTATCGTTGCTGCTATCCAGTCCTTCTCATCTGTCTTCTTATCTGAACACAGTTGCAGCATCTGTCTTTCGGCAGCTTTGGGATGTCCAGTGTAAAACGGAATGAATGAATGAAAGAATGTGTAAAAATACTTTTTATAAATCGAAAACTGCAATATTTTGATTAAAATCAACTATACAGAGTTAGAATTAAATATACTTATAATTTTGACTATTCATTTTTTGTAGTTACAAGCATTACAAAATGTAAATATTGTTGGTTTTAAGGTTAGCATTATTGACAAGTATTGAAGTATTTGTTCAGAAAGAGTTTTCAAAGCCTGTAAACTGCTGTTCAGGCAAGCATTTACATTCCTCCTAGCTATCTTTGAGGTGTATTAAATAGATTGGTCACTGGCTAGTCTTGGTTCTGTTTGTCTTATGACTAATGAACTTTTTGCATAGCCACCTTGTTGAATGTTGCAGGGTGATGAGAAGTGAAGATTCATGGGGGGAAATGCCTTTCTCTTTTTTTTATGGTGGTTTGTTTTCTGCCATGGTTGGCTGGGTCTAGTGATTGGGGGCTGTTTCCTTTTCTAAGACTTATTTTGACTGATAACTAACCACCAATAGTACCGTTCTATTGTGTGAATAAAATGCTCTTCTTTGCTCTTTTTTAAAAATTGCAAACAGAATTTTATTTAGGAGCACTACTGCAAGGACCTGAGTCGCCTGCCGTTTCATTTTACGTATTCGTTATGCGTGAATACAAACATTGATTTTCAACAATACATGCCACTGGGAAAATTGAATGCTATTATTTTGACAGTACAGTACAGAAAAATATCCAAAGGAAACAATCACATGCCATGAGAAGCCTAACTAACTTGCCAAATAACAAACTTTTATGGCTGTTAAGTCTCACAGTTTAGTTAAACTTCTAGTTAGAGACTTTTTTTGTTTGAAATTAAAATGCTGAGGAAAGCAGCCCACTGCATATCAGCTAGTATTGGGTATTCTGGCTCTTTTACATTAGTCAGGTCAATTGGCTCCACTTACCAATAAGGACCAACTCTTCCGGTAGAGTCAGTTAGGTAGAGTACTGACTTCATTCAGTAGCACTGACAGTTTTTAAATTCCAAAATTAGCCAAGTTGGTGATATCATTTTAATTTTCCACAGGTCTAAGTCTACTTTCTAATTAACACACACAAAATGTATAATGTTATGGAAACTATTTTAATAAATATGAAACAGTGAAGACGATACAGTAAGAAGTGGCTGCCCAACAAACAGGCTTACAGCACTGCTGGGACAAAGACATACATTGTGTTGTTTACACAAAGGAAAAGAAACACAAGTGGGATAAAAACAACTGCAAGAAAAGGAAACAATACAGGTTAGATGACTGAAAATCATAGTTCCTGATCTTGTTTAGGCCTCTCAGCTTCATCATTACACAGACAAACATAACACACATAAAAAATGTACATGTATAACTAAATTCTCTAATCTTAACGGAAGAGTTAGATTCAGGATGTTTTGACGTTTCGTGATATAGTAACCCATAATGACATGCAGCTGGGACAGTAGTGTACAACATACAAAAATGAATAGTAGTTGACTTGCGCACTGTGTGTGTGTGTGTACTGGTAAAGTGTAATGCAGACACATTGTGCAAATTGTGATTTACTTACTTATTTCCTTATTTTTTTAACGCTAAACCGTGTTCATACTTGTTAAAAACATACCGCCATGCTGCGCTCTTCCACGCACAGATCGCTAAACATGAGCAATTAAATGATTCTGGCATTGTGATTTACATCTACGTCAATAAAAATAAAAAAGTCAGAGCCCATTATTAATAGCTTAATAGTAACAGGCTACAATAACAGTAAAGGACAGTAAAGTTTTTTTTTAACAGGAGGAGCTATTATAGGCTGTAAACACACAACTTTATAAACTTACAGCAAAAACTACCATACTGAGATACCAGTACCAAACCATACCAAGAACTACCAAATAAGAGGAACATTTCTTGCAAGTTTCTGAGTAGAAACTCTAGTATGTTTATTTTAGACGCATGTTTGTTGTGCTGCACTGGTGTAATCTCAGCTGTCCCTGTGATCTTCCCAAAGGTGCGCTGACCAAGGTAAAGGACAGCCAGAAGCACGTAGAGGAGGGTAAGATGGAGAGACAGCAGGCCGACGGCATCAACGAGCGCTGCAACATCATCTCGTTTGCCACCCTGGCTGAGATCCAACACTTCCACCAGATCCGCGTACGTGACTTCAAGGCACAAATGCAGCATTACCTGCAGCAGCAGATCAGCTTCTTCCAGAAGGTCACAGGCAAGCTGGAGGAGGCCCTGAGGAAGTATGACAACGCCTAGATCTACCACAGCTGGACCTCACACACCCTTCACCCCTGTCGTGGTGTAGAGCCAAGCGAGAATTAGCCAGCCCCAATTTAGCAATACTTTAAACTGAGAGCCAAGCAAACAACCTTCCTCTCGGTTATCTATGTGAATTCTTTACTTACACAATGAATGTCTTGCCACAGCTATGAGGGGCTAAAAAAAGCTTAAGGGGAAAATGTGGTGAGATACTGTCAGCCCTCTCTAGGAGAGGTGGTTATTTCCAGAAAAGGGGAAGGGCCGATGTTTTGAGCTTAAAACAGCTAAAAAGGGGAGGGCCAGTGGTTTCCACCACCGAAACCAACCTTTGGAACACCTGCATTACCTCTGTGAAAGTAATACTGAGGGGAAAAAATGTTCCATTGGAAAGTGAGTAATCACAGTCAGGCTGAGTGATGTAAGCTTTATCTTAACAAAGCAACAGAGGGAAATCTTTTGCTTATGCTACTAATGTAACATTTTTTTAGAGAACTTTATGTACTCAGCCTTCTCACACTGTTGACAAAATGTTTAATATGAATCGCTTTGGGAGGATATCTCCTCAGCGCTGTTGTGTGGCTTTTCACTGCCAACCTTTGGAACACTTGAGCCCTTTCAAGTTAGCCAACCTTCTACAAAATTTTAAAAACCTCGCAGAGCAGCTGTCTTCACTTCATCGTGCCTTCAATTCTGTCTTTTATGGTATTTTTATCATTTCTTTTAAGCAATGATATACACAGTATGTATTGTACTTATTCTAAGATTTGTTTTTACAAGGCCTGATTTTATCAACTAAGAGATCTCAGCTGCTAGGCCAAGAAGTCTGTTTAAATTGCACAGTGATAAGCCTTGGGAAAGGAAGGATGCCCTAATTTGGCGCTCTTGACTGATTTTTTTTCCCATGTTATTTTCAGTCCGGAACATGAGATGATGCATTAAGGAAAAACAGTTGTGCCCCAGCTAGATTACCCAATCATTCCCAAAGGACATAAAACTGTTCCCATGGCGCGTGCGTCGGCGTCCAAATAAAGCAAGTGGGCAGCAATCCAAATAAAGCAAGAATATGATGATAAACTAAAAGCACAGCTCACTCAGGACTATCTCTGTTGATTTCATCATGGATGCTAAACTGGACACTTCTCTTCTTGGCTGATGAACCTGGTATTTGAGTCATAATGTCCTATTGTGGGCTTATTTTCTAAAGATGAATGGAAGAAAATGTTTTTTATTTAACATTAGTTCTGAAGGAAACACATGATTTGTTCAGAAAAAAAAGCAATGTTTTTTTCCAAAATAAACCCCCCACATGATTCAGCTCTATGATGTCTTTTTCTGTTTTGAAATATTTATTCTTATTTGATACTAAGTATCTCATATAAACAAAGACAGTTGGCCATGACAAGGTGCTTATTTTCCAGTTATAGTGAACTTTGGAGATGATATATACTGCAGGGTTAATGGCAGTGTTGGTGTAGTTCAGTAAACACTGAAAATCAGTTATTCCAGTGAATACAACATAGACATTGTGTCATTTTATCATTGTATCTGGCCACAGCTACAATAAACAGCAGCCTGTTACGCTTGAAGTTCAGCCTGTGTTGCCAAATAATACTTGGGTCCTGTGTTCAGTAAAAACTTCAATCTATGATGTTTGTTTACACTAACAGGCTCAAGCATGGTCTGAAAGGTTACGTTGTGTGCTGTAACAGACTATGAGGTTATATTTGTTTACACAGTCCATATACATGTGTGTTCCTATTCTTTAACACTTAAGATATGAATGTATATTTCACAGCAAAAATTTATAGACTGAATATACCCATCTGCCCACAAAGGCTTGTGGATATCTTCACATCTTTTTAAACTCTAAAGTTATGTTCAATATTCAGTGTTACTTTTCAAGTTCTGTACTAATAACTTTAGGTGTATATTCTTCAACACGTCTTTCTGGGTTTGAAGAGCAGGTGTTGACTCAATAATGATTTCACAATTTTCTTTTCCAAACTACTGTTGAAACCTCATATTGAAACTATTTTGGTCCAAAGGTGGTTTCTGTTCCTGAAAGGTTTGAGTGTTGATGAACGCTGACATCACAACAAGGGGGAAAAATGTGTAGGCTGTGACCTTATTCACAAGGTAATAGTTTTGTCAGGTTGATCAATATTGAAGTTAAATCAGTATTGATGAATAGAGTAGTGTTTAGGTATCATAAGCCCACAATTTGGTCATTTATTTAAACATTCTGGAAAGTTTTCCTGAACTTTTGATGAAAGAAGGGTTTGTTCTGACAGTAATTTACATAAATGTAATGCAGAAGAGACATAATTATATATATACCTTATATATCATATAGGTGCACTTTGTAGTTCTACAATTACAGACTGTAGTTCATCTGTTTCTCTGCATACTTTGTTAGCCCCCTTTTACTCTGTACTTCAGTGGTCAGAGCGCACAGGACCACCACAGAGCAGGTATATTCTCAGCACTGCAGTGACGCTGACGTGGTGGTGGCATGTTAGTTTGTGTTGTACTGGAACGAGTGGATTGGGCACTGCAGTGTTACTGGAAATTTTAAATGTACTGTCCACACTATTAAACGCTCCTACTTTGTTGGTCCACCTTGTAGATGCAAAGTCAGAGACAGTAGCTCATCTGCTGCTGCACAGTTTGTGTTGGTCATCCTCTAGTCCTTCACTAGTGGTCACAGGATGCTGTTGGCTGAATTTGTTTGATTGGTGGACTATTCTCAGTCCAGCAATCACGCCGAGGTGTTTGCTGTGTCTGATCCACTCGTGCCAGTGCAACACACACTAACTCGCCACCGTCAGTGTCACTGAAGTGCTCAGAACAAACCACCACCCAAATAATACCTGCTCTGTGGTGGCCCTGTGGGGGTCCTGACCACTGAAGAACAGGGTGAAAGGGGGCTAACAAAGTATGCAGGGAAACAAATAGACTACAGTCTGTTACTGTATAATTACAAAGTGCACTGTATGGTAAATAGACCTTTTATATAAAGTAGTTAACATTGTACGCTGTAAATTAATGAAACGAACAGTTGCTGCTCCAGCTGCTGTCAAATTTATATATAGGCACAAAAAACTAGAACAGAGTTGCCACCACTCTGCCACAAGAGGAAGTATGTTTTCTATTTTTTGGTGATTGAAGGATGTGAGAATGTGATAAGGGCTCTGTCTAAGGACACAGCTTCGAAGTTAAAGGTAGTGCGCATATTTCGACACCGTAAGCATTTCACGTTATCATTCCCTCTGAAAGTGCTGAACTTAAGTACATATTTTTCTCTGCTCTTTATTTCTGTTTTTAAGCTGACCACATCCTTTTACAGATCAGTATCACTGTTAGTTGTTGCCTGCAAATTAAAAGTAGATTTATGAAGTGAGTCTCTGTCATGGTGAGCAGTGATCTGTTCTGAACGTGATGTTACCGAGACAACTGTCTGGCCTAAGTGGTGACAAAATGCAGTTTTTCAGCATCATGGCGTGGGAACAGAGCCTGTTTGCCAGGCTTGGCCCTTTCTCTCGTTGGCCCTGGCAGAGCGCCCTGGCCCTCAGCTCGGCCTGTAAACACAGAAGCATGCTCAGCTTTCAGCAGGATGGACCTCAGGGCTCTGTGCCAACTGAACCTCCAACTAACAGGCATGGGTCACCCCATACTTCACTTTTTTCGAGTCCTGGACAACAGAGGTGTAAAATTCTGACCTCGCAATGAACCGATGTATTACCAAATATCAGATTAGCACATTTGGTTTGATTTTGATTATTTTGTCATGATTCTGTGCTGTTTTTAAAAACACTTTTGAAGGCATCTGGAGAAACTATTTACACAGTAGTGGAATATTTGAAAATATCCAGAGAATTATCTATTATATACGATTCATTATTATATATGATATTATTTTGGCTGAAAATTAGTGTTTTGGCCAATGTTTTATTGACTATTTTGATCAATTACAATCAACTCTGACCTTCCAAAAACCATGAATCAACAGCTTGACATCAATGCCTCATCTACTTTTTTCTCCCTGGCTGTGCAACAGTGTGGGCCTACCGAACACAGAGCAGAATTTTCACTGATTATTCGCATATTTCTTTAATGCGATGCAGTCTGATGGAAAAAAGATTTATAAAAGTGCACACCCAGTGTTACTTAGATTCATCTGTTGTGCAGATGTGTTCACATGCGACCATTCTGCTGATGGCCCAGAACTGTTGTTGAAGGCATTTAAAAATAAACATTAAAAAAAATATTTAATGCTGAGGCCTTTTTTTTTCCCTTTTTTACCTTTTTTTCAGTATAATGCTAAATATAAGCTGTAACTGTGTTGTTACTAATGGTGCATGCAGCATAACTGCACAAACTTCTGATTTGAGCACATTCTGTTTTCCTTTTCAAAACAACTGAATTGGAGTCGTGAGATTCTCGCTCCGATTAAAACCCAATTCCTGTTCCACCCTCCCGTTAAATGCTGCGGCCATGAGTCAGATGGAAAGGGCACAGTAAGAAAACAAAATCCAAATTCCACCCAAACAGCTGGAGAAGGCTTCACTCGATGCTGTCCTTAATATCTTAGGCCAGCCTTATTTCCACATGAAATAAAGTTTTTCTTGTGCATACTTGGCCATTTTCACAGATGCTATCAATATTTTGGTAAGTTGTTTAGAATGTCTACCACAAAACACTAGACTGGACCTTTTGAAAATGTATCTACATCAGCAGATCATTCTTCAGTTCAGTGATTTGATATGGTATATTTATTTGTATCATGCTTGTATAAAGGGTTCTTGTATCTTAACCTGCAGATGGGTCACAAATGAAAGGAAAAACCTAAAGAAAAGAGTGGAGTGCAGGTGCTTCCAAACTGGTGTGCTGCATAGTACAAAATGTATAAAAATGCTGAGCAGGCCCAGTTGACCTCGAATGTGGATGAAGATGATAAGGGGAAAACGTCTCAGTAATTTTAAAAGAAGGTTCAATATCGGGGGCATGGATGGCAGGAGCTTCAGTCACAAAGACTGCTCAGCAGGTTAATTTTTCAATAGGGACAGTGACTAAAGAAACATCACTAAACAGGGTTGGAAATTGTGGCATAAAGTGCAAATTTAACAACTGTGATGTTGGTCATTAGTTTGATGTGTAAGAAAAAAGAAAAGATCAAATGTTCCTCAGGTGACAGAATGTCAATGCAGGAAATGATCAGACTGTCAGCAAGAACAGTTTCATCATTAACTACATAGAAAGGAACAACACAGGGGTTGCGGTGCATAAACCCCTCATTACAAAGACAAATACACATTTGAGAGTTCAGTGGTGCTGCAGAGATATGGAAAACGTTATATGGTCAAATCAATCATTCAATCATCCAATATTATTTTCCTTTTGGCAAGCGCATGTGTGGTGTAGACATCTACAATAGAGTTTACGCTGGCTCTGATACTGTGGCATTTTGCTGGTGAGATTGTCCCATCAGAGCAATGGTCACCAACCCTGCTCCTGCAGATCTGCCTTCCTGTAGGGTCTAGTTCCAACCACAATCTGCCACACATGCTCCAGCTGATCAACATCTTCAGAAGTCCTTGATTGTCTGGATCAGATCTACAATGTTAGGTAGATGGAGGACAGCATGCTGGATACAGGTTGGAATTGAACTTTGCAGGAAAGTACTTCTCCAGGAACTGGTCTGGTCGGTGACCACTGAGAGAAGGATCACTGCAGATCAATAAAGTTATTTGGACTGATCACCTTTATGTAATGATGAAACATTTCTATCATGATCAGAGTGGTCTCTTTCAGGATGACAATGCCCACCATCATCAAAACAAAAATTGAGGGAATATCTTTTCATTAAAGCTGACAGCTCATGATGGCCCAACACCTTATTAAGACATTTATTGTTTCATTTAATTTGTCACTGTCCTTACTGTCCTTTGAATAAAGAAAATGTATCATATCGCTGTTGTCGGAAGAAAACCTTGTATCTCCAAAATGGTAACTTTACAGGAAAAGGAAAAAACCTACTTTACTTTTAGTGTAAGTCAATGGAACCTGACTTTTTTCCAAGTCATTTTGGGACATTTCCTTTGGTCCATTCTTCATAAAATTGACACACAATGTAAAGGGCAACAGGCATTTTCAAATTATGCCAAAAACTGAAAAACAACAAAAATGGAGATACAAGGTTTTCTTCCGACAACAACATGTGATAATCAAATGTAATATTCGTTCTTAATTTACTGTCAATTGTATCTTTCTATATAGTCTTTTAGTGGCTTTCAAAAAGTAGAGCAAAAATAATGCATATTTATCTGCACTAAAGTTATTCCAAAAATATTGTATGCATACTGTGTCCATTTCTTTGGCATGAAGTAAAACAGTTTGCAGTTTTCACCTATTCATAAGATTTGTCTACAAGAACGTCTTTCTTTTTAGAAAAACTGGCAATTATAGCACAGTATCTTTAGAATTCCCCGACATTTCTTAGAATGCCCTGGAGTTCCAGGAACTTGCCACCTGAAGTTCTGTTTCCAGTTATTAGGCTTTGATGGGTCCTTGACCCTGCTGAGCTGGTTGGAACTAAAGCCAGTTTAATAGCCCACAGGCTGACAGGGTGAGCTGACGCTACACAGAATCTCTCCTGGGGAAATCCCAGCTGCTCCTTCTTTGAAAGCATCTGGTTGCATGCACCAGTGTTTGCATTTTCCCCACCCTTGCTACAGACCAGTTCCCTCAGAGGTAGGAAATTTGAGGTCTAAACACATGCATTTTGTTATCTGATAGCCAAAATAAACGGGCTTTCTTTCAATGAAAAGGACAATACAGTGATTGTATTTGTATTTAGTAAATTATTTGTCAAAATATGTAATATTTGAACCTCATTTACACCTAAATTTAGTTGAAATGTCTTCGTTTTCAAGAAATGTTGAAGCAACACTTAATGTGTCCTGTTGACTTCTTATTAAAGAGAAAATTCTGTAGTTCTACAAACATCAGTTCCAAAAATGTTGGGGCAGTAGGTGAAATGCTAATTAAATGGAAAGCAGAGATTTGTAAATTATAATTGACCTGTATTAAATAGATTTTTTGTCATTATTCTGTTACACAATTATTCAACTGCGCAACCATATGAGGCCTTTGTTGCCTTGTTGTTGTCTAGGTGTTTTTAAAGGGAGACAGATCTGGACCGCAGGTAGGCCAGACCTGCACCCACCCTCTCTGATCACGTAGCCACGCTGTTGTAACATGGCTTAGTGGGCATTGTCATGTTGAAATAAATTTAGCATTTAGCAATTGTGGATGCAGATTAGAACAGTGTTTATTGACAAGTATCCCTGAGCCCGTGTGGTGATATCCATCACAAAAACGTGCTGGATTTTAATGCAGTGCCATGTGAGGGACTGAAGGACATGAGTGTTCTGTTGTGTTGTTTTTCGTTACACACAGAGATTTCTGCGAATTTCTCGACTCTTATAATGATATTATGCACCCTAGAATGTAAAAACACCTAAATCCTTTGTATCCAATATGCTTAGGCAGTACCTGCATGCAAGATGCATACTGGTGTCAGATACACCCAGTACAATGAAAAATTAGGAATGTAGATAAGCTAGCTAGTTTTGTATTACAGGCTAGCTAGCTTAACTACACGCCTTATTCTTGACTTGCAGGAATAAATCAGGGCAGAACAATAACATTACAGTGTTTAAATTAGAAGAAGTATAAGGCTGAGGGAGGGATTTTTCATTGGCATGTTGGTGATGATCTCAGATGCCATCATTGGCTCTTTGCTATAGAGAATGATGCCTATGATGCATCTATGGTACTATTACAATATTACAGTATATAGGAGTTTCAGAGATGCGTGGGCATGATTCAATTCACCAAAGAGAATCATACTGGAGAATAAATGCAGTTCATGAAACCAACTGACTTCAAAAAAGTTATGAAATCAACCCTCTCAGTTTCCACTGAGAACAAACAAGCAATACCTAGGCATTGGGGCTGCCACATGTCCAGGATTTCCCATGTCTAGGTTCTTGGTTGCCTATCCAGGGGAAAAAAAAAAATCCTTTTCTAGACACAAAATGTCCAGGAATCCAAATATTTTCATATGTTAGTATTTCTTATTAAGTTTAAACTGCATTTTTATCCAGTCAAACCATTTATATACAAAGAATGTGTTTGATTCATTTAGATTAAGTTCAATGTAGGGAGAACAGTTTGGGAAAGGTGCACTACTGGTGACATGTTTAGGCACCAGGTAGCAGTTCAGTGCCGTAACTGAGAAGATAAGGTTCTGTACCTGATCTGACATTCATCTACCTTAGACTATATCATGAGCATAACTACCCATCCAATGAGTTTAGCAAAAAGTGAAGGCACTAATCAAGTGTCCAGGAATTTTACAGTGCTGAGGTGGCAACCCTACTCAACACATAGGGTCCCAGACCACATCAATGTGAATGTTTTTACATGAAATTCCCCTTTAAGCTAACTCACTTTGCCCTGCTGAAAACAAAAGCACACACCAGCGTGAATTCCATGCTGGTCTACACTGGTTTATATTGATTTATGCTGGTCTGGTACTGGTTTAGTTGGCCACCCAGCATGGTCATGTTGGTTGACCAACATACCAGCTCCCAAAACACAACATACTGGTTTTGCTGGTGACCAGCCATGCTTGTCTGTGCTAGTGAAGACATGTTCTTTTCTATGATTCATTGTGGCCTTAAGACATCATGTCGGGTACACGGATAAAACCTTGAGAGGATGTCACAAGGCTCTGACGAAGTGTGAGCTCATTGAGTTGGCTCCCTGAATCATTTGGTTCCGCTTCTGTCTTCAGGCATGCAACAAACATTTCCTGTTCCCCGTCTTTGGATCTGAAGCAAGACCTGCGTCTGGAGGATCATATGACTCCTCTGCCCTGACCTAAACACACAATGCAGCCAGGGGCTCAGACCATAGTAACAGTGTGAAGTAAGAGCATTCTACATTTGTGGAAAAAGAAAAAAAAACTGTGACAAGAAAACAACGACACGAAGCTATAATTTGAAGCAACATCAGTAATAATGATACAAAGCTGTCAAAAGTTTAGGAGACACTTCACCCTCTTTGAAACTGGAATTTTCTTGCTGCTACTTTTCAATTTGGTAAGAAGAAAACCTGCATTGTACAATCTAACATTAGAATAAATATGAATAAACAAATAAACAGTACATTGCGATCTGATGAGTGTGAGTGTGCTAGTTAAACCACTTCCAAAGCTCTCCTTAGGGGAGGCCAGTCTTTACAGTTAAAATCCAAAACCTAGTTCATCTATTCAATCCTTCAATAAGCTATATCAGGTGTGCTGATTCAATTTAACAAATCAGTACAATGACTGGAGTGCACCAAAGAGTCAGGAACTTCTTTCTTTCTTCTTCTTTCTAACTTTTTATGTTTTTTCAGTATTTATGTTTCATATATAATGTTTTCTATGGTGTTTTTAATAGCAAAAACACACTTACTGCCAAGATAAATAGTAAAATATGAAGTAACTACACTGAACAAAAGCATAAATGCAACACTTTTGTTTGCAAATATTTATGTGAGAACTCTCTTTCTTGACCCACCCTGTTTTTTGCTGTGTTTCAGTAAAATCTTTTCAGTAAAAAGTGCTGGGTTTATATTTTGTTCTGTGTATTTTCATGGTTGCTTAAGACTTACGCACAGTACCGTATGTGTCGTAACATTCAGCTTTGTGATAATACAAATGTTTTTTTTTCTTGGTATGAAAAGCAGGTTTTGTAGAACCCCATTTCCAAAAAAGTTGGGACGCTGTGCAAAATGGAAATAAAATCATTTAAACCCAATATTTAATTGAAAATAGTACAAAAAACAGATAGTTGAAAAATATATGTCCATTTTGAATTTGATGGCAGCAACACATTTGAAAAAAGTTGGGACAGGGGTATGTTTACCACTGTGTTTCATCACCTCTTCTTTTAACAACACTCTGTAAGCATTTATAAACTGAGGAGCCCAATTGCTGTAGTTTTGAAAGTGAAATGTTTTCCCATTCTTGTTTGATACAGGATTTCAGCTGCTCAACAGTTCGGGGTCTCCTTCATCATAGTTTTCATTTCATAATGTGCCAAATGTTTTCAGTGGGTGACAGATCTGGACTGCAGGCAGGTCAGTTTAGCATCCTGACTCTTTTACTACAGAGCCATGCTGCTGTAACACATGCAAAATGTCTTTTTTCATTGTCTTGCGGAAATAATCAAGGCTTTTTCTGACAAAGACATCGTCTGAATCGCAGCACATGTTGCCAAAACCTGTATATATCATTCAGCATTATTGATTCCTTCACAGATGTGCACGTCACCTATGCCATGCGCACTAATGCACCCTTATACCATCATGAATACAGGCTTTTGAACTGTGCACTGATAACAAGCTGATTGGTCCTTAGCCCAGAGGACACAGTGTCCATGATTTACCAAAAGAATTTCAAATGTTGATTTGTCTGAACACAGGACACTTTTCCACTTCCCCTCAGTCCATTTTAAATGAGCTCGGGCCCAGAAAAGGCGGCAGCCTTTTTTCTGTGCGTTTTAACTTAGATTTATGGATTCAGCGATAAACTGTGTTCACAGACAGTGGTTTTCAGAAGTGTTTCTGAGCCCATGCAGCGATTTCCACTGCAGAATCATGTCTGTTTTTAATGCAGTACCGTCTGAGGGCCCAAAGATCATGGCCAGCAAATACTGTTTTTTTGGCCTTGTCCATTGTATACAGAGATTTCTCTCTGTCTTTTAATGTCTTAGAGTCTTTTAATGATATTATGTACCATAGATGATGAAAAGCAAAAGTTCTTTGCTATTTTATATTGAGAAATGTTATTGTTGGATTGTTGCACTATTTGATCATGCAGTCTTTCACAGAGTGGTGAACTCCTCCTCATCTTTACTTCTGAAAGACTCAGCATCTCTGGGATGCTTTTTTATACCCAATCATGTTACTGATCTGTTGCCAATCCATCACCAGGTGTTTTTTTTGCATTACACAACTTTACCAGCCTTTTGTTGCCCCGTCCCAACTTTTTTGGAACGTGTTGTTGGCATCAAATTCATCAAAATGGGCATATATTTTTTAAAAACAATAAACAAATTTCTCAGTTTCAACATTCGATGTTTTCTTTGTACTAGTTTCAACAAAATATAGTGTTTAAATGATTTGCACATCATTGTATTTTGTTTTTATTTACATTTTGTACAGCATCCCAACTTTTTGTTAAAATTATATTATTTTGTATTATTTTATAAATATTGAAAATCTTTTGGTGCAAAGGTGGTTTAAACAGCTGAAAGGTTTGAGTACTGATGAGTGCTGACATCAAATCAGGTTAAAATCTGTGGGATATGGCACTATTCTCAAAGTATTTGGTAGATGTTCTTTCAGTTTTACATTTTATGTAAAGAAAATGTCAAGATCTATACAGCTTTCTATTAAGTATATAACATATAATGTCATGATATTTCATATTTAAGTAATGTAATAATATATAATTTATAATGTAGATATATATAACGTTTGATGGGCAGTGGTAGTGTTTGGTAGTGTTGATTTTTTTCAGGCTCCCAATCAGGGTGTGACCAGTGAAGCAGTGCTTAAGCAAACAGTGATACTGCATGAGGTAATTGCAGCAAAGTGTTATGGGCCATTAGCCACACACGCCCACTCTCGAGCAAATTTCAAATGTGTTACACCCAGCCTGGAACCTTTAGCTCACTTGATCCTAATAATACCTCAAGTAATAGTGTAATGAGTTCACATTTCTTTTAATAACCTATTTGGAGGTGGGCTATTTTTGACACTTTTTAAAATAGAATTTTATATACAGCAGTGTCACTGTGGGCATGTTCTGAACCTTACAATGAGCTCCACAGCATTTCACAAATAATGCTATTAAACCTGTGCTATTGTTTCAGCTTGATGTGAGGTGATGGAGCTTGGGCTGAGCGTGTTGCCTGTACCTGGCAGAAAGCTGTGGAATGTGGGAGAGCTAGGCATTCTTTGCTAGCTCTTTGTTTTTATAGCCCTGCACAGGAAGCCCCTCTCCATCGGGGCCTCATTCATGTTGTCTGAAAAACGCTGACTGCTTCCTCCTCCCTCTGGCTGCTCTCCAAGGGGTCTGTTTTTTTCACACACATACACGTTTGTTTTTATACAATACCAGGACATGGGCTCATACATATGTTCTATATGCATTTTATAAATGTGCATATATGTAATAATAATTCTATGTCCCATACAAATATATATATATATATATATATATATATATATATATATATATATATATATATATATATATATGAAGGCTGTGAAGGCATATATATATATATACACACACACACACACACACACACACACACACACACACACACACACATATATATATATTCATAATGTGTGTGTATGTATACATATATATGTATACATATGTCTGCATGTATGTATGTAATAATATTTCCCATATGTACATATGAGAAATATTATTGTTACATACATACATTACATACTTTTGTACATACTACATGTACATATTAGGTACTCCTGCCATTGGTCATTGGTTAGTCTCGTTTTTCTCTGTTTTTTTCCTGCAAATTCGGGTCATTTGTCCTGAAAATGCGCAAAATACACACACACACACACACACACACACACACACACACAAAACCACCCACTGCATACACTTGCTCCTCTGTTGTAGTTGGTGACTCCACTGAGGGAAGAATGATTTATATCTCTAATAACAACAAAAAATAAATAAACAGCATATTGGGGCAGAGCTCAGTGCTACAGAGTTCAAAGCATTCCATGGATGGCTGGATAGCTTTTCAAGCTGCACTGTCGTTCTCATTTCTGAATTCAGGCACAGATTCTGCGCTTGAATTGCATTACCCAAATGCAATTATAGTGTAAATCAACTATCGTGACTGATCATGCGTCTCATGCAATAATAAATGTGTCCTCAACAGTTATTCGCAAAAAATGCTAAAGCAAACTTTGTTTGTTATCAGTTTAATCTTTCACTGAGAATATGAAAGAATTGTTAACCTTTCTGTGAGGTAAAATAATTCAAATAAAAAACATCTATATAAAAAATGCATTTTGTCACAATTGTGCTGTTATCTTGACCTCTTTCAAGCTAACAACTCTAAATCTTACAATCCTAAATGAAGTTGGTGAACATATTTACAGGGATCTGAGACCTTTCCTCAATACAGAATCTCTTCAGGTCCTTCAGAGTCATTGGACCTCGCTTGTGTAATCTCTTTTTCATATCAGTCCACAAGTTTTTAAAGAAGTTTACATCAGGGGACTTCAGGGGCCACTGCAAAGGCTTGATTCTGTGGTCAGGGCATCAATTTCTGCATGGATTTGGAGGTATGTTTTTGATTGACATTTGTACTGTACCCTGTATGTAACGGTTTTGCAGCGGAAGTTTCAATAAAGTGTCCTGGCCTAGAGTGTTTTCCATTTCTAACAAACAGAAACCTGGTTAGGCAACACCTTGTATTGTAGTCAGTGACATATACAGGCCTTCCCTGAATCAAATTTGAACAAAAAATAACTAAAGCTTACAGACATATATTTTTACTTCACAGAGATTAGTAGGCCTTCTCTGAAGGCATAGAAGGCCTAGTGGGTTCCTGTTTACACTTTACTGAATGTGTCAGTCTGGTGTTTTGCTGTGGCAGACAGCAAGAGGTTAAGGGGACAGGAAGCAGCAGGTCAAATTTGTGCATGCAAACACCAGCACATCTTTTTCAGTTTGCTGTAGCTGCCCCTGCCACTGTCGCTGCTTAACCTCCATTATCTTGCTGGAAGATCCAACCAAGACCCAGTCTTAGCCTTCTGGTAGACAGGCTGCCAGATTGCTGTGAAATCTGGTGTCTGATGGAGTCCAAGATGCCATGCATCCTGTGAAACACTTGAAAAAGATGATTCTTTAAGGGTTCTTTAGTAAAGGCAATGGTCCTAATTACACATTTCATTTTCATTAAATGGTTCTTGGATGGTAAAATGGTGATGATTAATGGAGAATGCTTTGTATATGGTTCTATCTAACACCAAAAAGGGTTCTTCTCTTGTTACAAGCTTGACATCGTAACAATAGAAGAACTCCTTTTGGTGCTATATAGAACAATTTTCAAAAAGACACATATACAACACGATGTCCATCAATCTGAAGAACGATTTCACCATGCAAAGAACCATTTAAGCACAAAATGGTTCTATACAGAACTCATGGTTCTAAATAGAACCATCGCCTTTACTGAAGAACCCTTGAGGAACCATCTTTTTTAAATGTGTAGGATAACAAGACACCTAGGGCCTTTGGAATTATTGCAGCCCTACATCACAGATCCACCACCATACTTCACAGATGGGATTGCAGTCTTTTTTGCATGCCTTGGCTCTTCTTACGCCAAATCCCCCACTGATGTTTGAGCCAAACAGATCTATTTTTGTACCATCTAATCATGGAAGATTTCAAATCAAAGTCCCGGTTATGTTTAGTGAAGTCCAGGTGCTTATGTTTGTGGTTTGACAACAGCAGAGGCTTTCATCTGGCAGGCCTTCCAAACGGTTTGTTTGCACAGACTGTAGGACTTTGTGATCTCAGTATGCAACCAGCTTCTGCAGCTCCTCTCTGTGTTTGAGGGGAAAATACACTTGCTTTCTTCTTCAGGCAGGTTCACCACATTTCCTTGTTTGAATTATTAATTATTGCCCTAATGGTGGAGATGTGTATTTCCAAGTCTGAAGCTATTTATATTGCCTGATTTATAAAGGTCAACAACCTTCTGCCTCATTTCATTGGGGTATTCTTGGATGTTCTCCATGTTAACAGAAGACTAAGGGTGTTTGACCTGTGTATCACCCCATTTGTACCCCAATGAAACAGTTACTAAAGAATCAGTAAAACATGTATGGGAAAATACAGTCCTGTGCAAAAGTTTTAACACATTTCTGCATATTTTAATGCACAATTACTGTTTATTACTGTTTATATCACATAAAATGTGTCCTGTGCAAAAGTTATGGCATTATTTTTAAAATGGTCTGTTAAAATGTTGTGTGTTGACTTCTTTTCACTTAGAAAATCAACAAAACATATAATTTGACCAAGGGAGTTCAAAGTTTTGCACACTATTATATGTCAATTATTTTTTGTTAAAAAAAAATCCAGGGCCAATAATTGTGCCACAGTGTTGTGAGAAAAAAAAAAAATTATTTGTAAATAAAATTTTTTCATAACTCATCATTAAATCATTAAATCATTTTTATGAGACTATGTGAGGCTAATGATCAGACATGTGTAGTGTGACTATGTGAGCAATAGTATTTACAAGAAACCCGAAGTTGAATAAAAGTGCAGCGGTAGTGACATCTCAGCATCTTTCAGTTCTTATCATCCTCTTACTCAGAATTTAAATGATGAATAATGTAAAATGTGAACTTTAATATCACATGCTGACTCAAAACAAGATGCATGACTCTAATCATCTGTTCCCAGTAGAGGATGTGTTAACTTATTTTAATTTAGAAAATCAACAAACTTTTGTATATAACTGTATAATTAGCCAGACAGTTGCTGTGCAAGCCTCCTTGAACGTAATACAGCGTCATCTCTGTGGCTAAGAGCAGTTACTCACAGTCAGTAGGTGTCACTGACTCCTCTTTATTCAGAAACCACTTTGAAAGAAAAAGTAACGAGCAAGGCCTCTCTAACAAACATGTAAAATTCCTTTGCCAAGTGTGATATTTCGTGACCTACAATTAGCGTGTGTGACTTTTTGTGGACAAAACTACCAGTTCAGATATACTTAGTGCCATAGAGTATTAATTGTCGTCACATTTGAAGGGAAATGCCACAGATTTTTCAAAATATTGGCATAATTAAACTGTTAAGATGTAAACATAGTAATTTAGAGTGGTTTAATGTTAAATAAGCCATTCTAGATAAACTTATCACATCAGAATTTTTCACAATGGAGAGGATAGGAACCAGATGTCCAAAGAGTTTAATGCCTTCTAAGTGTAGCTCAGAGAAAACCATTACCTGAAATGGCTACAAATATGTTGACAAGAATATGAGTTGTATGCCTGAAACATCAGAACAGTTTAGAGATAAAGCTTTGGTCTAAAATTCATTTTTTTTAAACACCACACACACACACACACACACACACACATACACACACACACATATATATATATATATATATATATATATATATATATATATATATATATATTAGCTTTAGCACCTTTACCTATTTTTAGCATTACATATAAAGACTCAAAAAGCATGTGCAGGTTCATTAGTCATTTTGGATAGTAAATAAAATGTCCATATTCAAATTTCTTACATTGCTCCTCTCCTGGTTCCTATTACCACCATTGTAAAGAAAGTAGAGTCGTGTTTCTCTGCAATACTTTTCATACCAAACAACTCTGAATGACTTTGTTTACATGCCACTTCCCCTTTAAGTCAGACAGTGGTTTTAGTATCTGTCTGAATGAGGAGTGCTTGCTTAGACATAGGGTCAGATGTCCCTCCGTAGCTGACACAACCAGCATTGTTTGGCTGCAATATTCATTTAAATCTCCCTCAGCACAGTTTTCAACATGGGACGCACACAAACAGAATGATAAAGCAACCTCAGGGCACAATTAATATGGCCTGCTTAGTTGTCATGGAGCAAACGAAACATCACAGAGAGTCTCTTGAGTTTAAGTGAGCAGCTGGTGTGTTGACTTTCTGCAAGTGCTGTTTGTGGCTCTGGTTAGCCTGCAGAAGCTAGCGCTACGTTCCAGACCACAAATGTCAGATGGCTCACCCTTCACTGAAAATACAACATATCACCAAATTTGGTAGGCACTCTGCTTGGTAGGCATTCAAGGAACACTGTGAGAAAATTAGATCATCTGGAATGTTTTTCAGTTTATCCAAGTAAGAAAAAGAGTGAATGTTTGTAGAGGTGCCTTCTCAGCTAGCCTCTAGCTAGCATAAGCACTCTGTTTTTGTCTTGCAAATCTTAAATGAGGTTATGATGATGGTTTCGCTGGTAAGCACAACATACTCCTGCCTGCTACCAGAGAAGTGGCCTTTTAGACAGATTATGAGTCAACTGAATCTTTGTGGGAATACCAGCCACTCTAATAAACACATTGTTTTTGACCTGTGAATTTGAGATTGATATTATGGCGATTTGGCCTGTTAACACAGCAGAGAACACTGATTTGTGCATGCTACCGGAGACTGGCCTGTTTAAGACATTATGAGTCAACCCAAGAATATCTGTTGTTTTTCCTCAGAATATTCCAGCACATGGCATGACACGAAATCTAATTAAGATTCCGCGGCCCAGGAGAGTGATTCCTCTGTCGCGCAGATCCAGCTTTGAATCAGATTGGCCTAAGCTGATTATGTACCCATCAGTCCCTCATGTGATTCTCTTCAATGAATCATACCTAAAGATGAGCCACTTAGCCACCTGAGCCAAGAGTGCTAACATGTTGAGCTTGTGTTCTGAGAAAAACAAGGAGCCTCTCCTCTCTTTATACAACCAATGTTTAGCGAGATTTCATGAAGAGCTGTGCGCACTAACAAATAGGGCTACACGATATTGTGGAATAAGCAGTGGCAAATCGTGACTATTAGAGTTAGGCCTTCAATTTGAGCCATAAATGTCAAAACTCAGTCAAAATATTAGAAAAAAACACTTCCTGCTAGCGTCCCTATGGGATTCTTTTAGTTTGTTAGCGCTACGCTAAAAGCAATTAACATGAACATTTTTGTCCATTCTAGATTAAACACAGACATTCCATGTTTTATTAAAAATTGTGACAGATATATTATCATTTAGTTTACGTCGTAGCAGTTTCACAGTAACTCAGGTCAGCTGCCGCTGCTCTTTTCCATTGCTATATCCAATGATAAGGCTGCTCGTGTTCACAGTCAGTGACATAACTCTGACTTTCAGAAGGCCTAGAGTGACTTGTTTTGTGTTAAACTGTTCCTGTTTTTGGGAATCAGAACATGACTGACTGATTCGCAATTTTGCTGAGAGTTAAGTTAATGTTGACTTCTCAGCTCTTAAGGTCTCTTAGGAGAGCTTGCTGCATCTACCTAGATACTGCAGAGAAAAACAATTCCTGATTGGCCATTTCTCTGCTGAGTGTTAGAAGATTTTAACCTTTTTGTTTCCATCCAAAACGTAACAATGAAAAAAACATAGTCGGTAACACTTTCTATGAATGTCACCTTTGTAAGCATCTATAAACACATTCATAACATGTTATAATGCATTCATAAGACATTATAAACATAGCTATAAATATTTATAAAAATGCATTATACGTTATAGCCATGTTTATTATGAATTATGAATTGTTAACATAATACATTATAAGTACTGATCATAACAAAGTATAAGAGCTCATAAGTCGTATTTGGCCGCTCTAAGTAAAGTGAAGCATACGGTACTAAAGCCTCCTCCAGTGTTAAGAGTGAGGCTTCAGGTTGAAGTATTTACTGAAGGATTTACTGAAACAGTAAAACATCACAATACAGCACATTACAGGCTTCAAATGTCAGAGTTTAAACTAGTGCTGCCATCAGTGTTTTACCCAACGTGGGAAAGGTAATGTACACCACTGTTAGCTTGGTATTTGTTTTTACTTTACGCTCTCCAAGCTGGGACTGACTTCTCTGGCACTGACATTATAACATGTAATTAACACTATTTATAATGCATTATATTAACAATTCATAATGTATAATAAACATGGCTATAAAGTGTAATTCAGTGTAATTTTTTTTATAAATATTTATAACCACGCTTATAATGCCTTATGAATACATTATAACATATTATAAATGTGTTTATAGATGCTTACAAATGCGACATTCATAGAAAGTGTTACCACATAGTCCTCTAATACTTGCAGAGTTTGAATACAAGCGTGATTCTATTCTATAAAAATGAACAAAAAAATACAAACATGTATTTTGTAGTTCCTAGAAATTATTAGGGTTCACTGAAGGCCTGGAAGGCCCTGGGGGTTCATTGCTGGGAAAAAGTCACAATGCAGTATTTAAAAATACCTTTGCCTTGACAAACTATTTCTGAAATAGAGATAATTAGAAAAATAATTTGAAAAAAATAAAAAATAAGGAAGTAGATCAATATTCTGATTAGGACCACAAAATCTAGAAAAAATACCACTTTGCCTTTGGACTGCTACATATTCCAAATTCCATATACCTTCCCATATAAAGAAACCGCATTAGTGATGCAATAAGGACAAGCCAAAATGACTTTTTGCCAAAATAATTTATGATCACATCACACAATTCAGGTATTGGCTACAGGCTTATTTTCGTATTGCTCACTTCTGCTATTTCAGGGCCTGTCCTCAAAGGTGCCCTAAGCCCTGCTGTCTGTACTTGGTGATGTCAGCAATGTGCAGACTTTGAGGGAAAGGCACCTTGAGGGTTCTAGGTTTAAAAGTGTGTATTTGGGACAGATTTGTGCATCACAAAACCTGTACATGTACTGTACCCAACAAAGTTGTTATCAATCACAGTCTTTTTTATGAGCTAATTTGCTTAGTTTTAGGAGGCTGTATTTAGGTTACAAGCCTAGAGCAGCTCTTGCCCAAGGACTCTTAATGGTGTAACATGGTATGCTTACCCAAGTAAGGAGTCTACTGTGTGAAGGGGAGTGGTATTACCAACCACAAACTATACCAGAATGAGAAACAGGGCGCCCTCTGGCCATGTAGTCCTCACGGGCAAATGTGAATGAGGACTGTAGGACTGCAAAGTGCGCAAAATTAGACAGGGCTTCAGGATTGCGAAGGTCAGTGCTGCAATAATGATTAAGGAATGATTTACAGAAACAGTTGGTAGCCCGACTACCAACTGTTTCCTTTTCTTAAGCAGCATTTCTGTCAGTAAGCATGTATGATTTTAGCAGTTATGTAGAGAGAAATAAAGAAGCGAGTGGGTATCATCAGATTGTTTTTTAAAAATAACAGGTTTTTTTTAACAGTTTCTTACTTCCCTAGAAAGTGAGCTGATGTTTCCAGTCACTAAGTGAGATGTTGGAACATTACAAGAACATACAAGATCTTAACTACAGTGTGCTATATTTAGTACAAGTGCCTTTTCATAAAGCGGAAAGATCATTAACAATTCATAAAAGATAATGGCCCACATAATATTCCTAGAACAAGACTCATAATGACTTTAAACTATAGCTTCTTCATTCGCTGAAGAACAGGCTTGCCTACTGATGTTGTTGCAATTAGTTGTAAGTCTAAAACACTCTCAAACCGGGCATAGTAAATGCGAGATGTTAAGTAACATGTTGTAAGTTCTATTTGCAATCACATCCTCATCGCAACACAGCTTCCTTCTCTCTACAAAACAGTGCCAACATTGTCTCATTGACTCACATTCAGTGTCTCTTTAATTCAGCAGATTCAATTGAGAAGTATTTAAATAGCACTGCTCGAACATTGTAGCTTCTAAAATCACTGTAATTAAGCACAGGAAGAGATGTATCACAGCAATTACAATGTGAAAGGATATTCATTTCCTTTAGTCTCTATGTTCCCAGTATCAGTTCAGCCAAATGAAGAGAGGAAATCCAGATGGTAAAACAATAGAGATTTCAGGGGTAAACTGCCCAGTCAATTAAGCGCATATTAAGTGCAATTCATCATATCATACCATGTAGAAGACAAAAGTCTTGTTTCTTGTTGATCAAAATGCAATGACTTTTACTCTAAAATGTCTTCTGATTTTTAATTATATCACCAGGAATCAACAGGCAGGGAAAATAATATTGATCAATAACATAATTTTTCATCTCCCCCAACTTATGACTGCACAAAACTGCTCAGCTAGCCAAGAGACGCTCCTGGTGCTTCATTCGGCAATACATCACAATATTGCAATACAGCAATTAAAATGTATTATGATTTCTGATTCACATTGAATTCAATCCTTTGAACATTTGACAAACTTTCATTATTTTGCTCGCACTTCAACACATTGTATTTGAAATAAAAAAAGACTTTGTCATACTTCATTCTCTCCTTTTAGGGAACCAAAAGTAATCAGACATTTTGCTGCCCAGTTGTTTCTTGGCCAGTTATGTGTTGTTGGACAATACGTTTGTGAATAAGAGAGATAATTAAAGGTTTAGCCTTGATTGTACATGTTGAATTTGATGTGAAGAGGCTGAAAAATCAGAGTAAACTAACCAAAGATATGAAGAAAACTTTATGCATATATGGATATTGTTAATAAGCAAGAACACAAAACACATTGATAAATGTAGCAATAGGAAATGATTTGCTAGACCACAAAAGATTACATTACAGAATGACTGAAGAATACGTCAAGTGTACAGAAACATCTTAACTTAGTGATTCGCAAAATGGGACCTGCATTATTTCCATTTATTTATTCTCTGCCTTTGCCACGTCTGAAAACTTCGTACTTGTTAAGAAATTGCAGACGTTATTAAACATTATCAAAATAAAATTCATTCCAACCGATCAATATTCATGACCATACTGTGCCAACTCAACAAGTCACCTCTAATATGATAGAACAGCATAATGGCTCCTGTATGTGCAGCAAAAGCTGCGGAGAAAGGCAGCAAAATGGGCAGGTTTATGGTGAGACAAGGTTCTTGTTTGTTAAATGAAAGTAATGGCGAGTGGGGAGGGGAGCGAGCAGGGAGTCACCCAGTGGCATTAACTATCCACAAAGGGGGCCTTAGACTAAAAAGGTTTGAGAACTGCTGTCTTAATTGTTCAAATTCATGCCTCAAAACTGGAGATTTACCTTCCATTACTGGGTACTGGTTTCGGGGCAATATCAGCAGAAAATGCCAGACAGGACATCTGAGGGGAAAAAAAATGAATCCAATCCAATCTGTAACAAATCTATCCTGAAATACCCCAAACATTGTGTGATGTTATTAGCTGTGTATTTGTTCCTGTGGGGTTGTGGAGTGTTTGAGTAATTTAAGCATGATAGCCCACTTTAAGAGGCCTACTTTTTAAATCTTAAGTGAAGTGCTTCAATTAAAAATAGCTCATTTTAAAGCTTAGTGATTTTTAAAGAAAAAATGAGGGCATTTAAATTACTGAAGGCAAAAAGGCTGCATTACAGGCCAGACAGAGCATCATCACGGAAGATATCAAACATCTGGGGTTGTATAGGTTGCAGATTTCAGTCAGATTTACACCTAAGTATATTGTAGTTCATTTGGTGATTTAGTACTGGGGGATGCGTGATACCTTTAAACAGTAGTTTACCTAATAGAGACTGCAATTATTACTCACATTTGTAGTTATTAGCAACAAATAATGTGTCATTGTCCAATTACTTATAGGCTCCATAAAGGTTTTAATCCCAATATGGCCTATATTGTTCCATGAAAATCAAAAATTACTGACCCATCACAACTGTGACCAAATTTTTGTTTTGACTTTGCAAAGCCCTAAAAGAGTTGTTAATGTGTTATGTACTGAATGCTAAACTATAAATGAAATTACAATTTGTCTTGATTTCATATGAACATTTTTTTATGTTGGTGAAAGTAATAATTGGTCACGTGACCTGAGCTTTTAACTTCTAGCATGCTGGTGAGTGGTGAGAGAACACATTTGCTGTTGGTAATCCAAACTATCAGTTGTTTACTTTCATATAGCTTAACTTTGTCTGAAGTTTTGAATCTGATAACCCAACATTCACCATTTCCATCATATCAGTATGCAGGCTGTTTCTGACATGGTGTCATGGGGTTGTCCAAGAAGAAAATTCATGTACTCCCATAGTTGGGAAAAGACTGGGATTAAATAGCTTAATGATGTAACTATTGGCAAGAAGATTTCAGCACAATGACTGATGATTTGATTTAGTGCAGGACACTCACTATTTATTGACAAATACAACATCATATAGTGAACATAGGATTACATGCGGAAAACCATCCTGTGACCACATAACCTTTTCGTAATTTGTTAAACAATGTATATTTTTTAAATATACTCGTGATGGACGTCGAAGCATACAGTGCTAAATTTCAGTGATTCCACATGCCCTTTTATAAATAGGCATACCCGTGATTCCAGAGAAACTGCAAAAGAACTAAAAGAACACAACGTAATACAGTGAAAAAGTCATGCACAGAGGATACCTTCAGCAGCTAAAATCATGTACAGTTCAAGTAATATCTTCTGTTTTTGCCAAAATCAGTGCCAACAACATAGTTATATGATGCAATGCTAAAACATAGAAAAAAAAAAATGTTGTTTCAGTGTGTAACCTCTAGATTACTGATATTACAAAAATATGTCTGAGTAAATACAATGACACAAAATTAATCACCAATAACATAGGTACACTATTATGTGTAATAAGAAAGTAACAGTAATACATTTTAGATGTATAAATCCATAAATAAATATCTTGAGGTTGTTAAATATCAGCATAAAAGCAAAGAGTACCTTAATAAGATCCATAATTTCAGCGTACCAAGGTATAATTAAGAAGCATCCAGGTTATTTGCATTACTAATCACACTCATGGGAACTAGGGGAAAACATGAGGTGGACACAACCAGGGAAGAAGCTATTGGAGGGTACAAGTACACCCAGCTCTGGGTGGTGGGGACATCCATTTTAATTAAGGGCATTCATAGAAACCCTCATCAGAGTAATGTCATAACTAAACTAAAGCCACACTGCTTTAAGTGTACCGGACACTTAAGGTACCAGGAAGGTTCGATGCTATACCACATCTTAGACCTTAATCACAGTGAAGTTCAGAGGTTCCTGTGGTTTGCCTACGAAAAGAGCCCTAGGAAATACCAAACTTCTGTCTAAAGCAATTGTCACAGCAGCTACTTACATCTTGTTGTACATATTTTTGTAGGTATCTACAGCAATACTGTTATCAGCCAAATAATGACTCTGATATGTCTTTCAAAGTACAAAGAAACTGTTAGCAAGAATAAATAAGCCCCAATTTCTACCAAATTTATGCTGCGTTCATGACCAATATGAACTGGGAAGTTTCTGACTTCCAAGTAGGAGAAATCCATTTGAATGTCGACTGAACTCGTAACTCCCACTTGGAAAGTCAGAGGCCAGAGAGTCGCTGATCTGTGATTTCAATACAGAAGTGGATATAAAACAAGAAGTAACATTTTGGCACTATGTTAATGTTGAACTGCCGGCAGTAATGAAATATACATTTAATTCAAATGTAATTGCTTTTAAGAGTTTTTATAGGCATACAGTAGCCAAACAGGCCTTCGTTTTTTTTCCGACCTCAAATAACTGAAGTTGCACGATCAAGCTTGGAGGAGAGTGCTGACTGCCAATTCTGTTATGTCAGATTAAAGATGCTTGCATTGGCTAGCATCATGCTAAGTGTTGGGGGAGAGGGAGGTCAATTATGCTCTCCTGAACTTCTGGCCATGGATGGCTGTGGCATCGCTGGGGATCGAACTTGCGATCTCCTGATGATAGGGTCAGCGTTTAAGATGAATGCACCTGATAAGTAAAATGTCAAAAACCTCATATCCAAAAAAATGCAGTAACAGGGAACTTTTAAATTCTGAACAGCGAGCAGTTCCCCAAACTAAGCATTTCACTTAAAATGGGGAAGTGCCTGCCCCAAACAGAACAACTTTACACAGCTACAGTAACAAGCATATAAAGTACAATAACAACATTAAAGTAATGTTGCTTTGTGTAATGTCTTGCTCTGAAAATAGTAGTAATACAAGAGTATTACTATAAAAGTAGTAGTAATACAAGAGTATTACTATAAAAGTATAATAATTTGAGCCTCTTTTCCAGTGTAGGGCTCAACAGTTCTGAGTACGGAGAGCTCTCTCGCACTCTATTGGCATTTCCACTTGGATACGGTTTGATGTGGAATGCAAATCATGCCCATGCTCAGTTCAGTAGAACTGTTCAGGTGGGATAGCTTAGGCAATCACTGATCAGTTTTTATTTACATCACTTTTGTGATGCCCCATCTGGTGTCTTTTATTTTGCCTTTCAGTGCACACTGTCAGCTCCTACAATTCTTTATCTTTCATGCCATACATACATGGGATGCTGTTGCTGATGCACTGCCCCATGTCCTGTTATCACTGTAGCTTTTCTCAGGTACTTTTCTTGTCCTGAGTGTTGCACAAAAGATGGAAAAAGTAACCAGAACTGCTGACACAAGTCCATACAAGTGTGAACCAGCAAACATCATCATAGTAACCATTCAGCCCTGGAGTGAAAAAGGGGCTTTGGAAAGGGAACAGGGCCATTTTACACCCAGTACTGATTGTGCTGTAAGGTTGGGTTAGTGGTCCTGCAGAACTGTGAGGGTTCAAGCTCCTGGTCCTCGAAGGAACAAAGAGCCATAGACTGTCCATAGGCAGATTTTCCACTGCTTGTATGAAGTCTCATTTGAGCTGGACTACCATGGTTGGTTGGGCTGAGAGGGGTGACGGTCACTAAGGGAACTGTTGTACTCCGCTCTGGGCGGCCTTGATAGTATCCAATGTCAGGACAAGATGAAGAAACAGAGGCACTTTTCAAAGGTTTCTGTTTCTTCTGCTGGTTTCTCCTCAAGATAAGCACTAGCACCACCACAATTATGAGAAGTACTAGAGCAAGCAGCGGAAGAATGATGAGCATAGGGTTGGAGGAGCTGCCTTGGGGTGCTGACTCAACCCTCAGCGGAGTGTTCCTCATCGGAGTGACCTCCTGTCTGTGACCTGGTTTAGCGATAGTAGTGCCATGTGAGTCACTGCGGTTTGAGTTACCCCAGCGGTTGCGGCCTTTGAACTTGGTCACAGCTTTGGTCAACAGCTGCGTAGACTGAAGCAAAGGAGATGTGGAAAGCAGGGCAGAATTCATTACTGTTGTTTGGCTGGGTGAAACTGGACTAGTTGTGAAAGCTGGGACACCTGTTGTTGTCATGAGAGCAGGATCAAACGGGACAATGCTAAAAGTGAATTCTCCTATTGCAGGTTGAAGATTGTCAGCTTTTATGACAAATCTGAAGGAGTCATTCACCTCCTGAACTCCTGTAAGGTTTGCCTTAACCTCGATGGCCAATTTTCCTTGCTGCAGTTCACTAAAGGAAAATGTCCTGACAGGTTCTGCTTTTTTTACCTTGTTAGTCTCTATGCGTAAAATCTTGCCATACATTGGCGAGGATAAGATTTCAAACACTGGATCGCTACCACTTATCAAGGCAAGCTCAGAGGCATTTAGATAACCTGCCTTAAGCTTAACACGTTGTCCGTTTGGGATCCCTACACTTTTTGCATACCGAATTAAAGGCTTGACTGTGATATTAACTACTTGATCAGTCAGGTTGGTCTCTGATGTGAAGACATTGAACTCAAAACTATCATTAGAGGACACAGGATTGATCATGTGATAACTTAGTCTATGTGCTTGCAGATCCTCCTGATTAAAAGCAAAAACCTCTTCATTGTCCAACAGAAGAAGTTTACCATATCTAGGAGGCACAGTTATTTTATAGTGAATAGTGGTGTTTTTTCCATTGGTTACTGCAGCCAGATGTGAAGGAGTGAGATCCACTGATGTTTTGCCCTGTTCCAACACAATCTCTGTATGATTGATAAGAGAAATAGAAATCTGTATCACCTCCAAGTTAAAAAGTTTGTAAACTGGTCGGTGATGGCCATCAGTGACACTGAAGTAGAACACCCCAGACACAGGGCTGCCATCCTGGACAAACAATACTTCGCCATTGTTGATTTGGGCTTGGGAAAAGGCATCCACTGATGTATTCAAGCTTCCTGCAAGAGCAAGGTAGCCATTGGTGGGTCTACTGATCACAGAGTACAGGATTTCATCTGGAGGGTTGTCTAAGTCTGACACATTCAAGTTGCTGGGTCCAAGAGCTATAGTTTCCCCTTGGACCACCTTGAGGCTTGGGGCCTTAGTTTTTAGGATAGGTGGCTGATCATTCACTGGAGTGACAGTGATATTGAATGCCTCCTCTATGACTTCACTGTCATCTAATGGGCGCTGTGCAGGCTTGCTCTTCAGGTTAAGGAAAGCATCAAATACAAAGTGGTCATATGTTGTCTCAGAGTCATCATGCTGATAGGTGATTCCATACTTGTTCAGGATGAACTGAGAGAAGTAGGGCTTCTCCTTTGTGAGATTCCGTTCACCCACGACAATGATACCATGTTGTGGTAAAGTCTTCACCTGGTACCAGACATCATAAGAGTTGCGACGGGGCTCAGCCTCCTTGGTAAGGAGATTTGATGCATCCAGCATCGTCCTGTCAATGACAACTTTGTCTCCTTCTGTTACCACAGCACCTGGAACATCACCCATGCAAATTCTCAAATCAGACAAAACTAGCTTGAGGTAGTCACCATAGGTCTGCATAATATAGTACTGCGCAAAAGTAATTCATTTAAATGTCAGAAAAAAAAATTCAGTGTCAGGAAAAAACAGTAAACATGTTCAACAGAAAATTACACAGAAGCCTCCACAACTAAATATCACATTTTTCAGTATGTGGTATGTTCAGGCCTTGCCTTTATTACAGATTTCATCCTTATCAGGCAGCTTTATTTCAGTTCTTTCAAAGAAATCTGCAGAGATATTTTTCCTCTAAAGTTTAGCCTTAGATGTTGGCTGCATTTTTTGCTTCTCACAGTCTAAGCAATCACAGTTACAGATTGAGACTCATCAGTCCACAAAACCCTACTCATTTTAGATGTCCAGTTTGAAGCAAGAGTTCAGTCCCAGTTTTGGAACCTCCTAATTGTTCACCTATTTTTCACCTATGACTTTCCCCTTCCTTATGCAAGTGAATTGTCTGTTATCCTCAGAACTATCTCCTTTAGCCACTTTAGATGCGCGACATAATGTAATATCAGTGACACCTTTGGGAACAGCTTTTGTTTAAAGACACAGTTATAACTCGGTTTTATTAGGTGGCAGTAGGGTGTACAACAGTACAGAGTGGACACATTAAATACTGATGGATTTGAGATTATGTTTAGTTTCATAGGCTTTTGTGTAATACTCAGTTAAATATGTTTTCTGCTTTTTTCCTGACCCTGAAAATTTAATATCTGGAGCTTAATTGCAGTACTATATATTAACATTTGATGAGTGAATTTTCACATTTAGAATTTTCAGTAGGTTAACTGTATCTCAGAGGTAAGCTGACACTCACTCAAATGTTACATACCTGTGTTTTTAAGGAGAGAGCTTCGTTCAGGTCCAGCATGTTCATAAGAGATGTCAATATCAAACGTTTGAGCCTCAAGGCTGGCAGGAGGTGATGACACAGTGAATGTGAACTTGTCTAATGCTGCCCATCCCACAGAGTCTACATTTTGCTCATATGCCACTTCACCATCATCTAGCTGGAACCAATACAAATATTGCAGTTTAAACAATACCCATGAGCATAATTAATTGGCATAATTATAAAATATCAAACAAATAATATAATAATTAATATAATATAAACTCAAATAGTTCTATATATTTATTACACTGATAATGTTACTCTATTGCCCTAACCCAATATTATAGAATTCCACCTTTGGAGTACTGAACATGACATTAAAAGCAATTTTCTTAAAGCATTATTCACCCATCCCCCACAAGCTAATCAGAGGATGTACAGCATAGCCCTTCAGCTAGAGAGGCTCACAGAATGGAGACTAATTCATAATTTATTGCCTCACACTCTTTCAAGCAAATAGAGCATGAGGTTTTACAGCACTCACCATTTCTTGTGTGAAGGATGAAATCTCTGTTATGGACTTGTCTGCCTGCACATTCACTAGCTTTCCAAATTTTGGAGGGTTTACGACAGTAAAACGTATGGTGCGGTTGGCGTTGCCTTTATCGTCATTGGTTACTGCTTTGAGAACCTCTTTTGTAATGAGGGATGAAG
Organism: Colossoma macropomum; assembly: GCF_904425465.1. Classification (NCBI taxonomy): domain Eukaryota; kingdom Metazoa; phylum Chordata; class Actinopteri; order Characiformes; family Serrasalmidae; genus Colossoma; species Colossoma macropomum. Next base: position 25,588,730 of record NW_023494806.1, on the reverse strand, counting down.
AGCCTGGATTGGTAACAAGAGTAAACATTATCCTGGATAAGCTACAGATGTTAAAAATGCAGTCAAAACAACAGCAAACGTCTGGTACATGCTATAAACATAACCGCATTATTGTGTGCTTGGATGCTTTGATGTTTGACTGCTTTGGCTCTCTGTGGCAGCACCTTTTATATACTTGTGTACATCTGAGCTACAGATGGCTGGCAAAGTCAAACCTTCATGTTAATTAAGGCTTTGCTCCCTAGATGACAAGTACAGCTTCCAAAATACAAACAGTTTTAGTAAAATGAAGGGATCAGTTTGAGTATAAGAACCTGTTTCAGTTTTCCTCTTTAACACTTTTATGAATATGACCAAGGACAATTTAAACCGTGATAAAAGCCCAAAGACAACTTTAAACCCCAGTACTCCACAGTATCACAGGCACCTGAGAAAATGATATATAAAGTAATTTATCTGGGCAGTAAGAAAATGAATGCAACAGCTGGAGTGCACTGAGAAGTCAGGAACCAAATCTGTTCTTCTACTAACTGTATTCTTCTAAGCAGGCCCAGTAGACCTTAAGGTGGCATGATGACAAGAACTAAGTGACTCTGTAAGAGGGTTCATGACTGTGGCACTGATGGCAGGAGCTTCAGTCACAAAGACTGCTCAACTGACTAATATTTCAATAGAAACGGTGACTTAAGTGGCATCTGCAAAACAAGGTTAAACAAGGTTGGAAATTCTGGTTGAAAGCGCACATTCACTAAGCATAATGTTTGTTAGGAAAAACAGAAGAGCAAGTGTTCCTCAGATGACTGAGAATGTCAGCAAGAGATCAGACAAGAACAGTCTGTCCACTACACAGACAGAGATGTTACAGTAGAGTTGCACTGTATAAACCCTTTATTACACAGACAAATACACATTTGAGGTCAGCATTGCAAAAATCATGGACACGCGGATGTGGAAAAAAGTGATCTGGTCAGATGCTCCTTCATAATCCTTTATGGTTAAAAAAAACAAAACAAAACACAATATGAACTGTGCCATAACCTCTGCACTGGCCACAAGGTTTTACAGGTTTTAAGTAAGGTAATTTATCAAATATATACATTTTCAGAATTTCATGTAGTTTTAGACTCTTGTCTAAATTTGTCAATACCAACCATTTTTTTTCTTGTTGTATTGACATCACAACAATAAAGAACCTTTTTCTTCCTTTTTTTTGTTGTTGTAGTTGTCACTTCAAGTTGCAGTATTTTATATCATATTCTCAATGACAGTTTATCAGGCTTAAATATTGGTACAGATTTTCTTTGTTAGATATCAAATGAAATTCTCTGCCGACGTTCTGTTGTGCTCTTAGACATATTTCTCTCTCCATGAATGCCTTTTTTAGTGAAAAATGTAAAATTGTAACATTTTACTGTGTTGTACAGTATGTGATGCATTATTTCTAAAAAAGAAATCATGAATTGTACACTTATTAACATTTAAAAAAAACATTACCTTTGTGAAAGAAGAACTAGCATTGTGTATAGTGAACTTGTAAAGCACTTCCTGAGCCATAATAATGAGCATCATGTACTTTATTCTGGTCTGTCAAGGCCACACCATCCTACTTTCACTGAAATATAGTATTCTTCTAAATAAGCACTGTATATAAAAATAAATAAAAACACTGATACCACTGAGTATTGCAGTGCTGCAGGAAGTAGAGACACTAATGCATGTTCACAATGTTTTTGGGAGTTTTTTCGTTTGTTTTGTCTGTATAGACACTGACCCACATAACACAGGTGACTGTGGGAAAGTTGTGACCACAGCGACAGGGCATTCTATCCCAGGACACAATGTACGAGAGGGGGACGTGTCTGAGCAAACTGCCACTTAAGCAAAAAGTCATCAAATAACACCACACACGCAATAAAGTCGGTTTAGCCAGTAACGTAGCCTAGTAGCACCTAATACCAGACGATGCCTGAAAACCCATGTTGATTGCGCCAACAAGCCACTGCCAACTTATGTCAACAATACGGAAAGCAGGCACAACAGCTGTTATGCATATTGCCCCAGACAAAACAGTATGTGGGCAGCTGTTTTTAGCACTGGGTATTAAATCTGACATATGACTAACAGTTTCTAAATTGAGAAATCACAGTAGTCTTTTCAGCAAGGCTGTTTGCTAACATGTTACGCCAAGAGACACCCCTAAAATGGACATGGTCACATGGATTACAGGCTATTAAATGACTAAACAGTGTGTTAAATTAACAGCCCACAGTGAGATGTATGAATTAGCTACCAGAGGCTGACAAGACTGGCTTAGCTCAGACAAGGGACGTATCCTGTTGCCAACCATGAAGATGTGAACTAGCATGGACAAAGAAGTCTTATTGTTTAGTTACCAAAGCAGATGTAAACAAAGTATAAAAAATGAGGAAATATATAGTACATAATACTGTGCTACAGGGCAATTAGACAGCTCACATTAAGGCTATTTTTGTGACAAAGTGTGCTTCACCTTAATGAATTAGAGTAGATTATAAGGATTATCAGGAGCTTTACAACAAGTTACCTGGAAACACCTTGAGAGGGCCACTCCTTTCCAGACGTAGAATCAGTGCACGAGCTGTGACACTGAATATCTGCCGTGGAGCAAAGTTCACACCATCATTCACCTGGAAATTAAAGCCTCCAGCCATGGCTCCTATACAACACAACAAAGAATACAGTCCATGTTATCTTGCCCATGGAAACAGCTTGTCTTGCACTGTAGCATATGACATTTTATTGTTTCATTTACAATGCAAAATCTAATAAGTTTACTTTTATGTGTCTCAAAGCAAAAATATGATAAATTCTTAAGATCATATGGTGTGAATAGCTATTATAAATTTTAGACCTGTCTGTACTGCTGTCAGTTAAGGGAGTGCCTCTAAAATGGTGTGTAAAGAGCAGATTAGAGCTGGAGATTCCTATCTCAACTGTACATCTTTATCAGGGTTCAAATCATGACTTTTGACATCAAGTCATGAATGCATGGCACATATCACATTTTTGTGCTGATGTTCTTCAAGATACAGTTTAAAAAAGAACAACCATTGTCTGCTTTCTTGAGCAGCAGGCAGCATATTGTCTCTGTTGGAACAAAGCCTCCAAAATGGTAACATTCCTAACTTGTTATGGAAGTTAATGTAACAGGATTTTTTTCAAAACAATTTTGGACTTTTTTTTATTGGTCCATTCTGCTTCACAACACCAGAAAAAATACAATTCATTAAACTGTAGGCTTATTATTAAGTTATTAATCTTCGCTCCTAATTTAGTAACTTCTATAAGTAAGTAACTACGAGGAGTGTAACAATACAACATACAGCATTGTATTGAATGAGTCTCTCAATTCAATACGCACAGGTTTCGACCAATACAGACAAGAGCAAATGAAGTATAGTATAGTAGTTTAATACCGATTAACCTTCTTCTTAACCTCAAAATCGAGGGCAGGGAGGAAAGACCCTAATCGTAAGTGCATATTAACTCATGACTAATGCATTATTATTAAAAAATATAAAAACTGTAATTTTATAATGATGATTGGAAACATTAACATTTAAAAAAGGCATTTTTTCAGCCACTCCTTATTGCTCTACAAGTACATAGTACATAGCTACCCCAAGTAGCTACTAAGAACCTAGTGGAGAACTGACATCTTGATCTACATATTAGTCCTTGCAGTGTGCAATGTTATCATAATTGTCTCTAATAAATAGTGCATTGTCTTACCACTGTGTACAAATATCAGCTGGCCCTGGTCAATGTGTGCCTGAGTGAAATTCATGATTGGCTTGGTGGGGGCACTCTTCAAAGCCAGGTGACCATTACTTGGCTGAGTAGTGATGTAGTTTAGCTGATCTGATGCAGTATCATCATCCTCTGCATTCATATCTTCTGGTGTGATTTCTGTGACAGAGCCAACCCAAACCTGGACAAATGAACAGAAATATAGTGCATTATAGTGAGACTGCAGATCAAATCCAGTTTTAGACACTTTTGTATGCGGCCCTAGATAACATTAATATTTGATATGTGGCCATGTGACATAATAAGAACAACCAGATCACGATTGTTTTAGATATTTTTTACACTGCATATGCACACATCGCTGTCACTGTGGACAGTGTATAAGCAGAAGCTTTAATCCTCTGGGATCTGAGGGCATTTTATTGATTTGTGCATGCTTATGCTTTAAAGGCAAATTTAAGAATGATGAAAAAGTACATGCTTACTCATTGTGGCCTGTCTAAACTAAAGTGCAGTAAACCACAGTCCAGGCCCAGCGTCAAAGGGTAATTTAGTGGGGCAATGTCCCACCAACAAGTCATCATGCCCTACTAAATGCTTCTTTTTGTATATGGCTCTACAGCAGTGGGTGGCAAAAACAATCAAATTGAAACTAAACTTTGCGCGTGCTGTTTCTGCCAGCCGCTATAAAATGGTACATCATAGGGTTTGAATGGATTATTCTGTGTTGGTTGAATTTTAGTTGCTCTATATGTTTAGGGAAGATAACTTAGCTAAATGGGTGGACATACTTACCCGTTGGTCATTTGCTGTAAATGTGGCTCTCCTGTTAATTCTTTTTTGAACAATATGTGGACACTGGACTGTACATTTATGCACAGGCCAAAACAAGAAAAATGATGTCTACATTATATCATATTTAAAGCAAATCTGTCTCTGGCATGTATGAGGATTAAGCAGTTTGATACTATTTGAGGTGACACACACTTCATTACCCAAGTAGACAATACGTAAGTAGAGTTTTTTTTCTGGAATCGTTTTATCTTTTATCTTTTATAGGCCTCAAAAGTTCAATGAAACAAGACAGCATGTCATACTGAGCAAAAACCACGTTGTAGTCTGAACAAAAGCAACTACTAATGAAAATTCCATGTAGCTGTATTATTCACACGCTTTTGCAGTAACTGGTAAAGCTGTCTGTAGTTTCACATCTCTGTTTGAGATGACCATAGTGTGGCAGTGTGGCTGTATGTTATTCCTGGAAACATTGACTCAGCTAATCAGAGCACTGGTCACCATGGAAAATGATGATAAAGGACTCATAAAGCTTAAAATAAAAGCTCTTAGAGGCACACTCAGTAAAAGCACCATTTGACAGCTCTGTGGTGTCAGTTGTGGTTGGAGGGCTGTGAGCACAAGTGGAGGTTAGCAATGCTGCTGAGGTGCAAAACGATGTTGCATGGAAAGGTGTGCTGGCACGTATATGTATCAGAGAAGTTCAGGTTTCATCCTTCTAGACTAAGGCTGCTGTCACACAACAGAGGAGACAACAAGCATATCAAGAATAAACTGAGAAAAATGAGAAAAAAAAGCTCTTGGTTCGTGGCCAGAGACAAGAGGAACACTGATCTTCCCAGATGAGATGGCAGCTTTTCACCTCACACTTCCTTAAAGCTCTTGTATCAAGAGCGAGAGGTCATAATGTTCGCTCTTTCGCATGTCATAGCAGTCAGTGAAGCTGAGTGAAGTCCTGTGCTTTCAGGAAGCCACAACATCCTGTTAATCCGTGACTCAGAATACAAGACATATTTTGGTCATCTGTGTACGTATCTATTCCATGTGTCATGGATAAAGACATTGTGACTCAAAACTGAATTTCCATAGTAATTTCAAAAGTCAAAACCTTAATAGTACGTAGGGGAACTGATGTCATTTTTTCAGCGATTCAGTGATGTGAAAGAGCACTTTTGGTTCTCCAAATACTATTTTAGCTGATAGTTCTTAAAACTCCAATATAGTTCTAAAACTTTCAAAAGATGAAACCATCTTTTTTATCTTCTACCAAACTGGCATGTTGGCACCCTTCTTCTGGTCAGTCCTGTCCTTTGTACTGTCTACCACCAATGTGTCAAACACAAGGCCAGATCAGGCCCGTAGCATAATCCTATCTGTCCCATTTCACAACGTGCTACACTACAATCCCCAGCATGCACTACAGCACAATGCGTAATGTAATGTAATGTAGCCTATTGTACCCTTCATAATGTTGTATACTATAGCCTATTCATCTATTTATTTATTTATTTATTTACAACTCCATTTTCAAAAAAAGTCAGGGCGCTGCGCAGAATATAAATAAAAATAAAATTCAATGAGTGAATCTTTTAATGATATTATGTACCGTAGATGATGAAAGCAAAAGTTCTTTGCTGTTGTATGTTGAGAAATGTTATTCTTGAATTGTTGCACTATTTGATTGTGTAGTCTTTCACAGAGTGGTGAACCCCTCCTCCTCTTTACTTCTGAAAGACTCGGCCTCTCTGGGATGCTCTTTTTATACCCAATCATGTTACTGTTGCCAATTAACCACCAGGTGTTTTTTAAGCATTACACAACTTTACTAGCCTTTTGTTGCCCCCGTCCCAACTTTTTTGGAACGTGTTGCTGGCATCAAATTCAGAATGGACATATATTTAAAAAAAAAATCTCAGTTTCAACATTTGATATGTTGTCTTTGAAGCATTTTCACTTAAATATAGTGTTTAAATGATTTGCACATCATTGCATTTTGTTTTTATTTACAATTTTCACAGCGTCCCAACTTTTTGGGTTGTATTTAATTTTTGAATATTTCAAGTGTTCATTATGCAATATTTCAAGGTTAATTACAACTGCCTTTATTTTGATGTTGGTGTTTTGGCATATGTTGAATACACAATGACCAGCTCAGGTTATAGCAAAATGTTATTTAACAATCAAATAAAAACACAGATGTTCTCTGGCCCACAGATTTGTAGAGGTTTTTTAATATGGCCCTTTTAGCGGTTGAGTTTGACATCCCTGGTCTACCAGATAGAAGTGCTCATGTACTGGAGTTTCTTTGTTTCCTTTGCATATTCCCCAGCCCTCTTTGTCTAAAAATCTACACTATAGCATTTCCAAGTGGTGTAAATGCATGTATGTGTCTAGTTAATTATCTTGTGACATTCTGTTTGTGTACACTATGATTAACTGCAATTGTTTCTATTGTATACATTTTTTAACTAACCATAGATTATTTAGAATGATTATACAAAAGGAATGGGATGTTAAAGAGAACAAAAAAAATGAGCACTTGCATAATATCAACATAGCATGATAACTGATTACATCAGTTATTGGCCCAAGGCTCAGACCTATTGTAACACAGCAAATTTTGCTGTTCTCATGTCCTGTAATGTAGCCTGTTTCTCAAAAGCAGTTGTATTGAGCCCCCTTGTGGACACTTAAAATATGTACAAGAAACTGATATTTCACTCACTCACACCATTACAGAACTTTGTAGCAATTCAGTCTGTGGACTTTTTGAGCAACAAACATTCACATTAAACTCCAGCCACTGAGTAATCTACCGTAGTAAGCACATGTATTGCCTATGTTATTTTTCCCAAACTCAATGGATCTGTCAGCAGCCTAATCCTTATATTTAAAAGGACTTGCCAGTGGAATGCTTTGAGGAATCCAAAGCATTTGGGACAGAGAGCTGCATGACCTTTCTGAGTGCTCCTCAAATTAGAGCCATTTGCCATAATTAGAAAGATTCTTTGGTTTTAAAGGCTGCTCAAATTAGTGACTGGGTACACACAACCGCTCAACATGCCTGTTCTTGCAATCTGCATGTGAAATGCCCACAAAAACACACTATAACTGTCAGAAACCTCAAATAAGACCTTAACACACCCAGACTGTTTGCAATATATGAAGCAAAAAACTAAAAACACATGCTTGGCATACCCTGTCCAGCTCTTTGGTTGCCTGAGGTGACCTTCACGAGCCAGTATAAAAAGAAATAAATGTATAAATATTGTGCACTTACCCTGAGGACCTTGTTGGCTGTAATAACTGGAGGTTCGTCATTGATGGGTATGACCTGGATATACACTGTCCTGGGTGTACTGTGTTTTCGCAGGTCTGTGTCATTGGCTATGATAGTAAAGCGGTCCTCTAATGTCTCAGAGTTATCATGGACATAGTAGATAAGCTCCTGCTCCACCTGTGTAAGAGTAATGAAGAAAATGAGCCATAAGTATATGTGAAAATGGCTGAAACTGTACAAGTTGAAAAACAATAGGGACAAATTCATGTTACAATAATGAGTTTATTTCATTCTTCTCTGCAGTGTAGTTCATCCAGTTCATTCGACTACTGAAAGTATGGAATGTTTAACCAATCAGGCAATACTTAACCTACAGTGACTGAACAGTGTAATGTACAACTACTTGGTATGAAGATGGTTACCCATTAAGAGCTCTGTATTCACTTTGATTTTCATGTTGAAACTGCTACAGCACCATGCTAAAGACAGAGACCACCCTTCATTTCTTTAGTATAAAGTCTTATTAATTTAAGTATTTTGATCCTTTAGTTATAATCAAGTTAAAAACAATTGATCAAGATAGATTTAACTTATTATTTTATATGTGTCCTGTTAAAAAATTCAGCTTACCTGTTTCCAGGTGAAGTAGGTGGTGGGTATCCCTGGGAAACGAGAATTCTCAATGTGGCCATGCAAGGGTCCCTCTGACACATAGTATACAAAGTGGAGCCCTGAGAAATGCTGATTGCTGACCCTGATGGTCTTTTCTGTGAGTGCCTTGGATGCTCCTTCTTTCAGAGTGATATTGGAGACCTCAACTGGTATTAAGCGAGGGATGATATCCACAGTCAAAGTGATATCGCTAACGTCTGCAACACCGTTGCTGGCTTCCAAAATGAAAGAGTCATTCACCTGGTCAGGGACCATCTGTACATACTGGATGTTACCAGCATTGATGTCCTCTTGTGTAAAGTTCATCATGGGTTTCTCCTCAGATCCCTGGTACTGGTCATCAACAACACCACGCAGGTATCCATATGTGGGAGCAACTTTGACAGTAAAGATGATTTCTGAAGGCAAATTAGCTTCATGAGTGACCTGGAAAATAAAGTATGTGTTTTATTTTCACGGCAAACTAAGATAGTAATATACCAAAAACAAGCAATAACTGTTGTTATCTAATAGATTAGACGTTTAGTTCACACAAAATTAAATGTACAATTCAGTTTTTGAGATGTCAACAAAATCATTCAGAGTGGTTTGATGTGAAATGGTTCACTGTAGAGAAACTTACTCAGGTTTATTCACAATGGTAATGATAGGAACCAAGGGGCTGCAATGTCTACAGTGCAAATATAGCCATTTTTTTAACTATCCAAAATGACCAGTGAATACATTTTATGAGTGTTTGTATGTCATGTTGATGGTAAAATAATGATAAATCTAGAAAAAAATCTTTGGGGATTATTCTTCTTTATCCTTTATGTACCTCTCCAGTCTCCAACATGAGTGGCTTTTGAAAACCTTATTTAAAACTACCATAAACCAGTGTTTCATGTATCAGGCAGCATATTCATAATCATTTAGTTAAATAACTTTCTGTGAGGTAGCTCTCACAGGCATTAAAACACTTTGAATCACCATTCCTCTGAAAGATTCTGACTCGCTAAGTTTCTTTAGAATGGAGAGTTTCAAACCAAACCAGTCTGAAGGACCTTGTTTACATCCTAACTATATAATTGTGCAGGGATTAAGGAAAACAGTAGAATTCCCCTTTGACTGCCTGCATAAAAACAGCTCATGCTACTCTAATTCTAAATTACTGAAGTAATAATCATTTACCTCAAGTTTACTACGTTCAATCTTCACAGGTTTGCCCTCCTCTACCAGCAGTGTTTTGCTGTGAAGTATGACAGGTGGCCTTTGATGGCTTTCCAAGTACACTTTCACATTAATTCTGGCATCCAGACGCAAGCCTTTCGCTTTCACCACGACAGAGAAAAAGTCGGCCAAATTCTTGCTGTTGTCATGGCGATAAGACAGCAAAGCATTCTTAAGCTCATGCTGGGTGAACGATTCAATTTTCTTGTCTTTTAAAAACAGTCCACCGTGTTTTGGTGCGTCATGAATCTTGAATGTGGTTTCACTGTCTTCTCTGATATCCAAGTTTGTGACCACACTGAAGTTGGCACTGCTGAAAGTCTTGGCCTGCCCTTTTTGGACCAGCAGGCCTGTATTGTTATCAACCCTTAAATATGGGTCCTGAGCACTGATATCCAACAGAGAAGAGACATAGTGCTTGCCGTCTGAAACAAACAGCACGAAACGGCCAGAGCTCACGCCACGATGAATGAACAACACCCGTTTCTGTGCCAGATCCTCTTGGGTGAACTGGTAGAGCTTGTGAGAAGTGTCATTCACAAGCACCAGATCCCCCATAGGGATGCCACGGCGGGTGTAGACAAGCTGCCCGTCACTGAAGTCTGAGTCAGCATCGTGATAGCACAAGTCATCCAGGGTCAACAGCCTCCGTCCATCTCGGACAACCTGGAAAACTCTATCCACAATGCGAATAGGCTTTTCATCATTTACCAACTGTATTGAGATGTTGAACACACCTTCTTTGGACCCAACCTCATCTTCATTCACAGAGGTCTTAGCCGCTGGACTTGAAGAAGCTATAAATGTGAACTGGTCATGAGTCGTTTCACTATCGTCATGAACATACATAAGCCGCTCCTCTAAGATATCCTGATAGGTGAAAGAGATCAGTCTGTCATAACTCTCGGTTGAGTTTGAGAGGTTGATTCGCGCTAGTTTGCCATGTTTGGGGCTCTTGGTGACTGTGTAGTACATTTCTTTAGTGCTCAGAGTTTCAGCAAACAAGTCATCTTTGGTGATGAGTTTGCTCTCACCTTCGAGAACTGAAAGTCCATTGTTTCTTATGTAAATGCTGTTGATGTCTGCCTTGATATTTATCTTAAATACATGACTAGCTGAATGAGCATGTTTGGTGAACACCTGGAATTCAAAACTGTCAACTGTGTCCCCAAATGGTCTATCCACTAGTTGATACTCTACTTTCATATTTGTGATATCCATTTGACTAAAGGTGGAATTTTCCTCTAACTTCTCATCATTTAGTAAAATCATTCCTTTCTTTGTGGAAGACAGAAGCCTGAAATAAAGCTCAGCCTCAGTTACGGTCACACCTTGTGCTGTTGCATAGAGATGCTGTGAGTCTATTGCCACTCTTCTAATTTTGTCCATCTCAATTATTTCATTCCTTTCTACTGTGAAGTTTACCCATTTGATCTTTATGTTAAACACCAGCTGCTCTGTGGCTTTTGAAGCAATTGCGACTTTACACTTGAAGTGATCAGTAACATTACCTGACTGAACAGACTTAAAGGTGCTGAGATACCTCAGGCGGTCCTTCTCTAAAACCCTCTGAGAGAAAGAATTAGTGAACTTCCATTCTCCGCTTGAATGAAGCCTCTGGAGTTCACCAAACTTTGGTGGCTCAGTGACATCGTAACGAATGTCCACCAGTTGTTTCACCGCATTGGTCCGTACAGCTAATTGAGTAGTGCTTATTAGAGACATTTCTCCTTGAGTGACCTCCAGTCCAGTGTTGTTCATGATGCTGTATTCCAGTCCAGTGGCCATAATTCTAAGCACAACTGTGTTGCTAACTTTCTCTCCATCGCTAACTCTCAACACTATCCTTGAGTTTCTCACTCCAGTGTGGACATAGTTTATCTTTCCATCCTCCAGAGCAGAGTGAGGGAAGGAAGTAATAGCCTGACCTGGGTTATCTTCAGTTTCCAAAAACCCAGCGTCAGCATTAAGATTTCCCAATACAGAGTAGACCAAGTCTGTAACGTTGCTATCTACATCTGTGGCTTTCAATACATCTGTGGTTAGCTTCTTCCTAGAGTTCTCAAGCAGAATGAAGAGGTTCCCTTCAGGTAGGCTCAATTCAGGAGCATCATTGGTAGGTGTCACTGTAACATTGAATCTGTACAACTTATGTCCCTTCAGATAGCTTGGTGTCTCCTTTCTGCTGTTAGAGAAGATGGAGAACATGAAGTAGTCACGTGGGTCTTCAGAACCTCCGTGGATGTACATCACTCTGCCATGCCAAAGATCCAGCATGCTAAAAGTATTCTCCTCTTGCTCCTGGTCCACATCAAACCTAAGCTGACCATGCACTGGCTGCTCTTCAATTCTAAACATGATTTGAGACTGGCGAATACCAAGTTTCTTGAAGTCCAAGTTCACTTTTATATGTTTTGAATCCAAGGACGCACGGCCACCCTCTGGAACAACAAGGTTCCTAAGCTGCAGAAAATTTTGTCCATACTTCTTGACAAGACCCTTTGCAAGTGTGGACACATCTATAGGTGGTAATGGAGTGACAGAGCCAGCAAAGGTCTGAGGTATGGTAGCTGGGCTCAAAGTAGTAGTAATCTCAGGTTCTTTCTCTGGCTCACAACCAACAGAGATATCCTTAGTTACAACAGCATGTGGAAGCCCTGTTGGAACACCATTGACCTTGATATCGCTAAAGCATCCTTTGAAGGATCCACCCTTTAATGCGCTTTCCGGCAACTGAAGACAGGCCCACCTTTCTCACTTCAGAGCGAGTGCTATCATCAACCCCCCCAAGAAAAAGAAAACCTTTCAGCTGCAGGGCTTTTGATCTGGAGCTGATACTGGATTTCACAGTCTCTCCATCTACAGAAAGCTGTAAGCTTTTGGAAGTGAAGTAAAGTTTGACATTGTGCCACTTCTTGTCATTGACGAAAGTAAGAGAGCGCAGCTCCGTTTTCATTCCATCTCTCCCCACCATCGCAACTAGCAAGCCTTCATGAATCTCCATGGTAACAAAGTCCCCCTGTCGAGCAGAATTGTACATAATGATTCCCTCTTGAGCTGAGGTATGTACAGAGCACTCAAGAGTCCACTCTTGCTGTGCAGACCAAGGAGGAAGGGAGATGTATGCCCTGGAGCTGAAAAAGCTAATGGGATCCTCTTCATTAGCAAAAAACTGAGGACTGCATCCAAGGGAAACCTCATAGACATTCTTCAATCCAGAGTAGGACCTAAGTGATGACAGGAGGTTGTGTTCATTAAATAGCACTTCATCAAGGCAACCGCGGAAGCCAGTAAGATCACTAGGAAGATAGACCTTATCTAAGCCTCCTGTCCCACCAACATATAGGCCATCCTTGATATTCAGCTCTTGCTGTGAGCCTGGTAGTCTCTGGCTGGTCTGAAAATGCTTGTCAACAGTTAGGCTCACATTATTCCGGTCATGGACAAGATCTACTGTGTGCCAAGCCAAATCATTCAGGGGGTTCCCTCTGTCTGAGTGCAGGATCCGCTCTCCAGAGCCAAGATCCAACTTTGCCTATGGGTGAAAATCAAACTACTGTTAGAGAAAGCTTTCCTGCGTAAACGAGCATATCTAAAAACTACAGACAGATAATGTTACTTATAATAGTGTTCTTAAACCATATACACTATTTAAAACGTATATAGTATATAAAACAAATTCAGTTAAACATGAAGTACTGTGCAAAATTCTTTTAAGCACACCATTTAAAACAATTTGTCTTGACAGTGTCTTTTTGCTTGTAAAAACACCACATCTCATTATATATCAAGTCCAAATAAACATGAATACAGTAATAAGAATTTGTTGTAACTGATATTCAGTAAGCTAATTTGAAGAACAGTTTGAAGAAAGTAGGCTCCAGATGTATCCTTGATGACCTCAGCCATCACACAGATTTACTAAATTCCATCACCAGCACACCTGATTTAATATAATGAAGTACTGCTTAGCCAAAACAAGTATTAGAAGATTGCCACAATTAATGCTGGGCTTCCTCAAAGAAGGGTTTGGAAATTATTGAGCAAACGCTTTGACCTACATATAATCACTACTTACTACACTAATGTTTGTATTTGTATTTATTCTAATATTTGTGTTTTTCTGAGCCAATAAATCCTTACTGACCAAAAAATAGTTTTTAAAACTTGATTTTTCTCGTCTAAAACATTTACACAGTACTGTATAGAACCTTAAATACTCGTTGGCCACTTTATTAGGTACATTTACCTTCTATATGCACTCTTTGTTCATTTGGTCAGGTCCACTTACCATATAGGTGTATTTTGTAGTTTCACAATTACAGATTGTAGACTCTAGGTTTATCTGCAGAATTTGCTAACCAGTGTCGCTGCAGTGCTGAGAATGATCCACCACCCAAATAATACCTGCTCTGTGATGGTCATGATTGGGGTAAAGGGGGGCTAACAATTTATGCAGAGAAACAGAGGGACTACAGTCTGTAATTGCAGAACTACAAAGTAGTGGTGTATGATGTCATGTGCTATCAGAGTCATATAGCTTTTTTGCTTAAAAAAAATATCAGCATCAGACAGATGTTTAAATTTGGCTGATAATTCAAACCAACATTTGATGATGCATTTATTGTCCTCAGGAGGAGCAGAAGATTTAGGCAACAGTGGACTACAGTGCTAAAATATCTGCATTTTACTGAATTTATAAGCCTCTACAAATGTTACATTTCTATGTAATGCTAATACAATTTCTACATTTTATAAATGTTGTATTGGCAGATATGTACAAAAAAATACAGGATATAGCACAGGCCCATAATTCCCATATTGGTACGCCCCTACTACAAATCGCACCTATCTGGTAGGTGGCCCTGATTAAACGGACAATGTAGATACAAGCTAGGCGGACCCAAAAGTCCAAAGTGTATATTTTGAATGATGTAGTCAGCACTCAGGCATAACAAGGAACACAATTTGTCCTGTAGATCTGAATAAGTATGCCATACCAGAGTACAGTTGGGACAGACTTGTCAAGGCTTGTTGAATAGCTGTAAGCTTTTGTAAAGGGCAAGCAATGCCAAATTCTGATGCACACAAAGGCAAAGGAGATTCCAGATGAGTAATAATTAAGAGTAAATTCCGTTTTACATCCTGCGATGGTCCACGTGAGGAGCTTCTCACTTGACCAAATGCATAAAAGGCTAAAATCATTGGTCCTTTGGACTGCCTCGCCCCAGGATAACTTCCAGTACAGAGACTGTCCCATGACTGACACTAAGAATAAACATAACTAAAATCCTTTTTGTACACTTCTGTGTTACGAAAGCTCCTCTGCTTCTGCGTTTGTTCTGCTGATTTCATCTGACACTGCTAGAGTAGGCAACCTTTATGAGGGCCTCAGAAGCAAGTCTTCCAGCACTAAATGTATCTTATTCTCTGACGATGCCATCATAGCTCACATTCTTCAGTGCCTGAAATAGTGCAGCCACCATGTTGCTAATATAAACCTTATAACCTAATGCAAGACTTGACAACAGATGTGGAATAACCACATTTAAAATCATGCATAACATATAGATTTCAGGTACAATCATTGCAATAAAATTTATTGTGTTGCTCTGCTGCTATTTCTTTTTAGTACTGATAATGGCCTTCAGTAATTCTTTCTTTGACCTGCACTACAGCAGAACATCTGACTGCACCTCAAACAGAGTAAATCCACCTTCAGGTTTCCTGAGCTGAACACCCACTTGAATATCTCTAATAAGCTGTAAGAAACTGACTCATGCCCTCCAGCAGCTGTAAAGTTGTGGATCTAAAACAGCGCCAGTGGTGCTGTCTGTGAGGTCAGAGCTATTTAAGACTTGCCTGTAATCGTCCGGAGGTCAGCTCCAGCAGCAGGTAACTGTTCTGCCCTGCGGCCAGGAAGAGCACACCCCTCTGGCTGGAGGTGCGGAAGCGGACATGGAGCGTGTTATGTCTAGAAGACTCTGTTGCCTTTAACTGCACAAATCCATCACCATAGAAGGAAGCTGCGGGACAAAAAATCAGCTGCTTATTTTATGGCATCATACAGTAAATAGAAAAGACAACATTCAGCCCTTAAACTGTATAGCTCATTTTTGAGTTATTGATTGTATTTTCCATCTTTTGGCCAATTATTCACTACTGACTATTAATTATTTAGTAACTACTATAGCACTACTAAGTTGTAAACTAATGAGAGTAAGGATTGCAGGGTAGCAAACAGTATTTTGCTTTAAATGTTTTAAGAGGCAATTTTGAAGTGTCAGTTGTTTTATCAGCATGATCACCCTGATTTATTACAGTACTCTGCAAACACCAGAGACCACCCTCCATTTATTTATGTTTCAGTCAAAACAGCCATTAAGTACAAGTTATTCATTTTTCAGTATTTACCTCTGAATGCAGCTGAGATAAAGGCAAAGAGTGGACATACAAAATATTCAAAAACAAATATATATATATATATATATATATATATATATATATATATATATATATGTGTGTGTATAGTGTTTGAGGCATCTGTGTAAATTTCTGTTAATTGTATATTTCCTGCTTTATTTCCTCATGCTAATAATTAATATCTCAATGGGCCTCTTGACTGAAAATTATATTATAAGCATATAAGTTCAATTAACTACATTTTACTTCTGTTTTAAGGGGTATTTTTTGTCTTTGGTCATTTCTGACAAAGTCTAGTGTTTAAAGTTTAAAGGATTCAATTCCATTACTGCTGTGAACGATAATGAAATACAACATTGCAATCAATAAAATGTAAATCATACACCTTTTTCATGATTGCCAAACATTTTTTTATTAACAAAGTACTCTTCAATGTCAATGATATGAGATTTTGTTTAATTAGCTACTGTCTTCGTGTCTAATGCTTCATTTAGAGCCTCTTGGACAACAAAACTGGACTGGTTGAATACTCGTATATATATTGTTGATCTCTGGATTGCTCTGAAGTAGTGTGTTTTGTATTTGGAGTGAGAGTAACTTTTTAATTTTGAAGCTGAATCTGGAGCCCATTTGAAAGTTGACTGCGTTCGCTTCAAACTGCGCTTAATGCTACAAGCCTGGCGGCACCATAAAGGGCATATGCTATATACTCATGCATGCACTGGCATGCTTTGTCCTGACGGCACCCTGTTCCCAGCATAAAAGACTGACCTGGCCACATGCTCTTGGCCCTGTTGTTCATGAAGAGCCTTGGTTGCAGCTGTTTTCTTCTGTGCCACAATGCATAGCCCTGTAATCTCCATAATGTGTTCTGCACTCTCATTTAGCTCTCTGAAAATGTGCTTAAACATTGCTTAAACCTCAGCACTTAAACACTCCAGGAACCTCTTAATTAATGGGTTGGTTACCTGTATCATTTCATGTAGCATCAAACTGTAAAACTATGTATAGTCATGACTGTACTGTACTGTTATATGCTTCCTTCAAAGCGTCCACATCATGGAAAAAACAATTTCCCACACTTTTCTGAAATAAAGGTGTATGATGTAGCATGTAAACACTACTATATATGGAACTAAAAAGCAAAAAGAGCCCATCTTGAATTCACTGTGTTTGCAAAGTCACGAAAACCATCAAATTTCAATACAGTTTAGCCCCGCTCATCAACACGTATGTTATAAGGGGTGTTTCAGCTTGAACTGCTTTTTGATTGAGGCACAGTACAGGGAGAGGTAGGAAAACATGTCATGTAAAATGAAATATGAAAAAAAATACATAAGAACTGTCTGGCCTATAAATACTAAATTTATCACCAAGACTGTATGATGCATTTAGATATTATGCCTTGAAATACAGATGGCAAACTATTATGTGCCATATATGTTAATTGTTATTTAAATATTGGCCTTTGAAATATTAATATTAAAAAAGGCTGCAACCTGCAAATAAGCCCTCTAACCCATCGCAATGTTTCTTTGTTTCAATGCCTCTTTTGTGTTCTTTTGTGTAAACCAACAAAAGTAAATTATTTTGGTAAAAAAAATAATGCAGTCCAATTTTTAACCACGAAACATTACTGATTCATGAATGTGTTTAAATAAATTCCAAGTCACTCTGAGATCATAACATGCAGCAAAATAATCAAAACTTATATGTTGTCCATATCGTGCAGCCCTTGTGCAAACCACTGTGCCAAATAGGTTGTTTCTGGGAGAATGAAAGCCTTAGAGACAGCGAAGTCGGGTCAGTCGTCAAGAATACAGGGCTTGTCATGTCATCACATAAGAGATTAGAGCCTCTATCTGACATTGTGGTGACTGTGTGTGCACTAAGGTCTGTCCAGCTGTAGGCAAAGCATCTGAAATATGTGAATTAGGCAAGTGATATAAAATCTGAATATCATGATAACTACCTACATTTTAGCATACACAATACTGTATAAAAACCTTGCTTCTATAAGACAAACATACATGTACTGTGCTGAATGTCTTTTTTATTAGCAATGCTGTGGTGGTAGTGCCCATACATTGTATTGTATGTCCGCTATGGGACTTTGTAGGCTGTAATGCCGCAGCAGCCTTCATTAATTTATGGAATTCTGTTTTTTTTTTGGTGTTAATGTCATTGGCAAAACTGCAACTTGTTTGCCTAAAATCTAGTGACACTGTTTTAAAGTACCCACAATAACATTATCATGTGTTGAATATCACTCCATATTATATTACTGAATATAAGCACATGTCTAATGTGAAATTAATCTTACACTTGACAAAGAGTGATATTTTATTGGTAAGTTCACAATATTAATTACATGTAGATCATATTTAGACCCAACAGACCTCAGAGATCATCTACATATTACTGATAACATTAGTTAATTAGATTTATCTGGATCTTTATAAACAGGGAATAGATTTTGCTCCCCAGGGGCAATAAATGATGCCATATAGCGATACTACATCCTAATGTTTAAATAAAAGTAATGTGAAGTGAGCACTGCCTTTTCGGACTATGCAGTTATGGATTAGGCCTTTATAATGCAGTTACTCATAGATAATAACACAGAATGCATTGCAGTTCATAATTTCCCATAATTTCAAGGGACTGTTTTACTGGACTTCATCTTTAATTATCACATTTCTTAAATATGTTCACGCTTGTTTTGATGAGGTGAATCTTCTTTGTGTGAGTTCAGTGCAGACAGGCTGTTATCAGATAGTCTGGATACAACAATGAGAAGTCTGGACAAATTAAGCTCACAGATGTGAGAGAACAGGCTATAGGAAAGATTCAGCAGCAATGGGCTGTATCTTAAAATCATTTATAAAAAGATGGTTCTTCAAGCGTTCTTTAGTAAAGAGAAAGGTTCTTTTTAGAACCATGAATTCAACACAGAACCATTTCAGGTTTGGTGAAATGATTCTTCAGATTGATGGAGAATGTGTTGAATACAGTTCTGTATATCCTTTTCGAAAATGGGTCTATATAACACCAAAAGGGGTTCCTCTATTGTTATGATTTAAAGCTTGTAACAACAGAAGAGCCCTTTTTGGTTGAAAAAGGTTATATGTATAGAACTATATACAACACGTTCTCCATCAGTCTGAATTTTCACCATGCAAAGAACCATTTAAGCAAGAATAAATAGAACCATTGGCATTTACTTAAGAACCCTTGAAAAACCATCTTTTTTCAGAGGTCCCAAACAACAGCTTACTTTAGGACAGTTAATCCAAAAAGGCTAACTAGCTGATAGGCAAACATAAGGTTTGCCTGAATTTCCCTGATTCAGATGTGTTCCCAGTTCCACATAAATAAAATAAAACATATATTAAACTATCACAAATGTTGAAACAATTATTAAAAGCAAGTAACAGCAATAATTTTGTTGCTACAGTGTGTCTTATTCACGTGTGCCGATGTCCACACTGGAAGCGTGCAAATTCAGTTTTCCAGAGTTTCAGATAATCTCTACACTCTCACCAGCCTAAACAACGACTCTGACTCTGAGGGCGAGAAGAATAAAAGATTAAAGCGTTCGTCTGACTTTTCCTGAAGTTGCTAAAACAAACGAACAAACCAGGAATGCAAACAGGGGCACATTCACAGAGACGGGTCGCCTCTTTGTGTGGTTTGTGGAGATTTGAGGAAAGTTTGAAGAACTCGTAGGTGAACTCACCTCCCTGTGTCACTCCGACGAAGAGCGCGAGCAGCCCGTACAGAAACAGACTCTTCATCTTTCACACCCGTTAGAGACTCTGTTCTACTCCGGTTCGGTGCTGTATTCCTCACGGGGTCGAGCCATTTTCTCTGCAGGCTAGTGGAGCCCTGAACTCTCCGCTCTCAGCTCCATTAACAAACTCCGCTTCACTCCTTCACTCCCTTCAGAGGAGGTTTGTGCGGTAGCCCCGCCCGCCCGAGATTTGTCCCGCCCCTAATCAGAACTGCGCCTGCGCGCTCCTGCTTCAAGAAAACACAAACTTTTGTCTTGGTGGGCTCAGGCGCAACGTTTGTGGTGGGCCGAAGAACAAAAACGCAAAATACAAACAAAACAAATAAAATTGAATATAATAAAATACAAATAAAGAAGGTTCAGGTAGATTTGAGTAGGTTTGACCTTGAGTTTTTAATATTGTGTTTTATAACATTACATTACAACATGTTCTGTTACTAAAATACTACAAAAATACAATTCTAAATGAAAATAACCCTGCTAAAAATGACGATTAGAAATCATTAGGATTGAAACACAATGGTTTTGCTTTGTAAGGGGAACTGGCTGTCCAATAGAGACCAATAGCTTCGTGTAGAATCCTTTTAGATCCCATTAGGAAACCATCAAATGCATTTAGAATCAGCAATTGGTCATGTGTTAAACCATTAGGATCCTTGACATAACAAATTTAAAAAGCCAAAACACTTTACAAAACCTTTAGGAACCTTTAGGTTTCTATGTTTTTTTTCAGCAGGGAATAATTGAATGAGTTATATATAGCATAAAATATGTTTGTTCTTTCATTTGGAGAGGGGGTGGGGTTTTCTGGTGGGCCAAATCAAATGTCTTCATGGACTACTTTGACCATCCCTGTCCTAAGGTTTGTAGACACCTGATTATCCAAAGTCATGAAATTAAAGGTTTTAAATGGGAGTTTGTTTCCCCTTGGCTGCAGTAACAGCCTCTACTCTTCTGAAAAGACTTTACAATAAAATCCTCACCGCAATCTTCCCACATATGCTGTAACAACATTGGCCACAAGCGCATGAGGTCAGGTACTGATGTTGGATCATTAGTCCAGTTATCCCCCTAAAGTCCCAGGGTTATTACATAGTAAGGCTTACTGATTAATAACAACAGGGGTGTCAGTGTAAACTGGCTAAGATATTCTTAGGTTAAAGAAGTGTGTAATAAAAATTTGTGCCCAACTTTTGGGTCCTGGCCATTTAAGGGGTTTACTACTGGGTGGGTAGAGGGAGGCAAACTCACTGGGGCCCAACTGGGCTTCCAAAAATCTTTATTGGGCCCCTCATATAGGCTACTGACACAATTGTAAAACCATGATTCACAGAAGGATTTCCTGAAAGAGCAATCCAGGCTAAAACTGATATTCAATATGTTTTTGCACCCCTCAACCTCATTGGTTTCACAGAATTTACAAATTGATATAGTTTGAAATTCTGGCAAGATTTCTCAAGATATATAATTGACAATATTGTAGTTCTCTGTACTTTTTAAAATTGTGTTGTTTGGATTCATTGATTTTGTAATAAAAATAATTATCAGCTCTATCTTATTAATTTATTGTTTTTTCTTGCTAAATTCTATGTGCACAAATGCAAGTTTAGTAAAAATTGTCTGTTTTCTCAATCTTGGAGTCTAAACACTATTCGTTGGCAATAGAAAACTCAAATAACCAAAAGCTATCAAAACAGTTTCCATCTGTAATACATACAGTGTTTTCACTTAATGCATACATGTATTGCCTCTTCTCCCCCTAGCAAATGGTGTCTCTCTATTTATCTCTTATACATATTTCCTTGGGCTTCTCTGTATTCTTGTTGATATAACTCAAAAAGTTAAATAGTACTTAAAAATTTTCCACCTCTCGCAGTCTGATCAGATGGGTTTTAGGCCAGTAAGTCTGACAAAACAAAAAGTGAAAAATAAATCTTAGCACAGAAGAATTATTTATTTTATGCCAATTCGCCATAGGTTATGTGGTGTTTATCAGACTAGATGTGTGAGATTAGATGTCCCATATCCCAGCCTTAGATGTTCTAACAGTCTACACACAGAGTGATCCTACTGCACATGAGCATCTCATTAGGAAAATAACTTCTTTTTTCTAATGTTTTATTGTGTTTTTAATGTTAATTCGGCCTTACACAAGTGTATTATACAGACTTATCTTAATGTTATTACATGCCCTCTAATAAGGTGATTTAGACCATCAAAATATCCTATCTAAAGTTTTATGTAGGGAGCTACCTATAAATATGACATTTGTGGACGTTTCCACAAAATAGGTCAGTTCGTTAAAACAGGTGTCATATACCTTCAATAACATATTTTATAAGGTTAAACTGTATGGGTTTACTCCTTTGCAAGAAATAATGTTTCAGCAACCTTACACAGGTTTTTGTACTAAATGAACGACAAATAGAACTTTACTCAGAGGTATACAGAGTATATTTCTAGAGTATTATTATGTGAAAACACTCTGAAAGGTAAAATAAAAAACTATGATTTTACTCAGTATATATAGTCTATCTTCATAAACATACCAGAAATATCATTTATTCGCCGGTTATGTTGACTGACGGCCGCTTACATCAATGAGAATGCTCCATGTACACATTGTCCCGCCTCCCTGCTCGGAGGAGCGGAACCAATAGGATAAGAGTAGCAGAAACGTCGACCAATCATATTCAGCGCAGCCTTACAGTTACACTCAGCAGCCGGCATTGCGGATGTGTGCTCTGTCGATGAGGACAATCTGTATTCTCACACATTAATTAGGCTTTTTTATGCGTTTTTAATTCGCTGTAACGGGTAATTCGCTGAGTTACCCGTGATGTTTTTATTTGGACAGATGCCGGTGAAATGTTAATCTTTGTGGTGGGCTTGGTGTGGTCTTCTCTGGCCGTTTCCGTACTTGACGCTTTGTGGTGGTAAGTTGTAAACACAGCGCAGATGAGACTTTCGTCATTATCCGTGCTCTCCACACTGCAGTATCTCACCTTGTTAGAGGACGTATATTCATATAACTGACATACAGTATTCGGCTTAAATCTGCGATGTGGTTGTCAAGCAGTTATTAACGAACCACGGTAAAGTTAGTTTTGTTTTCGATATTCGTCTTTTCGGCGCTAATAACATTTGATCGGACCACGGTGGCCAGTAAAGACTTACATATTCATGACAGTCCGACCACAGAGAGTGATGCACACCTGTGCTTTTGCAGTTTGGGTGACATTTAACGTACCGCTAATTTGTGTTATTACCATAGGACTGAGACAAGTTCTTCAGTCGGAAGGAAAATCATGCACTTCTAGACCACACCTACATCCATGCACACGCATTTGTTTTCCTCCAAAGCGTTTCAGTGCATTTAAATACATACTTTAATTGTTCATGCTAACAACAGACACCTCCAGACAATAAAACGTCAATAGTTCCGTAAACACTGTGTCCATACACATCTGATTAATTGTGTTATTTGCTCTAAAAACACACACCACTTTAATTTAGAAAAAGGACTTTGAATACACCTGTAACTAAAATGTACTTGCCAATAATTGTCCTAACAGTACTGAGCATATCTTACCTGTAAAAACTGATATTACCTGTATACTGATATAGCTAGTTAGCTTGATGACGGAGGTTCAGTAATCGTCAGACATTAGCAGTCTTGAAGGTTCAACAGATCCTTAGCCATCTAAAATATTAGTTTAAAAAATGAGAGTGTAGAAAAGAAAACGTCTTATTTAAGTGGATCAAATTGCAAATCAAAAGTTTTTTGAATCCATCAAAAAGTGAGTCAGATTGAAGTTATTTTTTCCATTTTCAATTTTGACATTTTAGACATTGAACATTTAAAATACTGCTTAGTATAAATGCCAGCATATACTGCAATTAATACAGCTCAAATGCTTTTGAAGGTTAAAATACAAATATTAATATAAAGTAATTATTGCAGTACATTCAAAATTCAAAAGTTGTGTATGATTGCTGAAACCTAACTGCACCATACACAACTGTTTGTAGTGTTGGGTGTAATATAGCAGAAATATTATTGAAATTCAAAATTGATAAAAATAGTCACAGCAACATATCCAAAATCCAAAAGCTGTGCATAATTGTTGACACCTTGGTGCACCATACACAGCTGTTTTTAATGCTATAAATAATGCAGCTGAAATATTATTGAAATTCAAAATACATCAGCAATCATACACAACTTTTGGATTTTGAATGTAATGCAATAACTGCTTTATATACATTTTTATTTATTTTGAACTTCAATAATATTTCAGCCACATTACATACAACACCAAAAATAACTGTATGGTGCAGCTAGGTATCACCATTCATACACATTTTTTGGATTTTGGATCTAATGCAATATCTCATTTAAATAATTTTTTATATATTTTGAATTTCAAATATATTCCAGTCACATTACATACAGCACTACAAAGAATTGTGTACAGTGCAGTGAAGTGTCAGCAGTCATACACACCTTTTTTGTATTTATTGCATTTGGATATAATGCAATAAATACATTTTGTTTTATTTGAACTTCAGTAGTATTTTGCCCATCTTACATACAACACTAAAAAACTACTGTACTACTGTGTATGGTGCAGTGCAGTGTCAGCAATGATGCACAGCCTTTGGATTTTGGATATAATGCAATAACTACTTTATATTAATTTTTATTTATTTTGAATTTCAATAATATTTTTGCATCTTACATACAACACTAAAATAACTGTATGGTGCAATGCAGTGTCAGCCATGATGCACAGCTTTTGGATTTTTGATATATTGCTGTAACTACATTTTCTTAATTTTTATGTATTTTGAATTTCAATAATATTTCAGCTGCATTATTTACAACATTTAAACAGCTGTGTATGGTGCAGTTAGGTGTCAGTAGTGATGCACAGCCTTTGGATTTTGGATATATTGCTGTAACTACCTTTTATTAATTTTTATGTATTTTGAATTTCAATAATATTTCAGCTAAATTATATACAACATTAAAAACAGTTGAGTATAGTGCAGTGAGGTGTCAGCAATGATGCACAGCCTTTAAATTTTGGATATATTGCTTTAACTTTTATCAATTTTGAATTTCAGTAGCATTTCAGCTGTATTACACCCAGCACTACAAACAATTGTGTATGGTGCAGTTAAGTTTCAGCAATCATACACAACTTTTGAATTTTGAATGTACTGCAATAATTACTTTATATTAATATTTGTATTTCAACCTTCAAAGCATTTCAGTTGCATTAATTGCAGTGAATGCTGCATTTTGAATCTAAGAAGTATTTTAGCTACATTATATCCTCAAGTAAAAGTCAAAGTTTGTGTCATTACTGAAACTTATCTGCACCAAACACTGCTGATTTAAATGTTTAATGTCTAAAATGTTATCGAAATTCAAAATGAAAAAAATTTACAAGATTTAAAACTTACATCTGATTCACTTAGTGTTTGATGGATTTAAAAAACTTTTGATTTGCAATTTGATCCACTTAAATAAGACGTTTTCTTTTCTACACTCTCATTTTTTAAACTAATATTTTAGATGGCTAAGGATCTGTTGAACCTTCAAGACTGCTAATGTCTGACAATTACTGAACCTCCGTCATCAAGCTAACTAGCTATATCAGTATACAGGTAATATCAGTTTTTACAGGTAAGATATGCTCAGTACTGTTAGGACAATTATTGGCAAGTACATTTTAGTTACAGGTTTATTCAAAGTGCTTTTTCTAAATTAAAGTGGTGTGTGTTTCTAACCATAATTTAGAGCAAATAACACAATTAATCAGATGTGCATGGACACAGTGTTTACGGAACTATTGACGTTTTATTGTCTGGAGGTGTCTGTTGTTAGCATGAACAATTAAAATATGTATTTAAATGCACTGAAACGCTTTGGAGGAAAAAAATGCATATGCATGGATGTAGGCGTGGTCTAGAAGTGCATGATTTTTCTTCCGACTGAAAAACTTCTCTCAGTTCTATGGTAATAACACAAATTAGAGGTACGTTAAATGTGTGCATCACTCTCTGTGGTCGGACTGTCATGAATATGTAAGTCTTTACTGACCACCATAGTCCGATCAAATGTTATTAGTGCTGAAAAGACGAATATCGAAAACAAAACTAACTTTACCGTGGTTATTAACGACGACGTCTTTGTGAAGCTTTAGTTCGTGACAGTAAAGAAACTGAATTAATATTGGGCATAGTACACGATGTTGTAGTCCGTTTTTTATTCAGTTCCCCACTGTGATATTTTTTAAAAACTGAATTAGACTGTTTACTACATTCCTTCTTGTTCTTTTAGAGGGAAATAATACACTACTAAGAATTAGATAAACTAGACAAGTGTCCTCCATTACTTGATTATTACTAATATTTGAATGATGACTACCTACTCCAACACTTTTTTATGTTAGAAACTTTTTATAGAGTTAAAAATAGTTAGAAGATATATTCCAAAGTTTTCTATGCTGCAGAATATTTATTGTGTCTTCACTGATCTGTTGTTTTTGCCTTGTTCTGCTGCTTTATCTAGGTGACTGGTCGACTGTAACCAGCAGTTTGTGTATGAAAAATGTAAGTAATTTTATGAATTCATTTGATGTCTGCGTTGTATGAAAGCATAAAGAGAACTGAGATTGTAGAGAGCTTTTTTCAGCTATTTTATCAGCTCCACTTACCATAGAGATGCACTTTGTAGTTCTACAATTACAGACTATAGTCCGTCTGTTTCTCTGCATACTTTGTTAGCCCCCATTTACTCTGTTCTTTAATGGTCCTATATATATATATATATATATTATATATATATATATATATATATATATATATATATATAGGACCATTAAAGAACAGAGTAAATGGGGGCTAACAAAGTATGCAGAGAAACAGACGGACTATATATATATAGGCTGGGGCTCCATCCGTTCTCCATCAGAAAACACAGTTTGTATATTAACCCCTTAAAATCCAAGGCTTATTACATAATAAGGCTTACTGTTCAGTAACGACAAAGACTTCAATGAAAAGTTTATAGAAATGTGTAATAATGCTTTGTCCTGGCCATTTAAGTCATTAATTCTATTAGCTGTGCTTTTCTGTGGACCTGTTTGAACACAGGTAAATACCTGTTTCAGCAATGAGCGCACCTTAAAGGAGCTAAATTCACTAATTAGAGGAGGTGTCTGGATACTTGTGGACATTTAGGATCTGTTTCTTGGACATCATTTTTCTTTCAGCAGAGAATCTCCATTCAGTATACTGTATAATCCAGGACTAGGCTTAATCCTTGTCTGTTAAACTGACCCATAATGTATAATAGTCAGTACAATGAGCTTCACATTATGATTTTTTTTGTAATTTTTCATTTGTTTCCAGGATTGGAGTTAAGTACCATGTGACCCTTCCTGTTGCCGCTGGTGCACTATTTGTAGCCATTCCATATAGCATCTCGCTTGTTGCCCAGTGGTTGTATGGTTGGCCCAATAAACCAGGCTACAAAAAGTATACAGAGGCGCTCAAACCCAGGTAAAGTATGCTGCAAGTAGGGTTGCACAATATAGACAAAATGACCATGTTGCAGATGCTTTGCTACTTATTATAGCAATATACTCTGCAATATAAACACTGAAGTGAACCCCTGATTTGTGAGGTCAACATGAATTGGAAGTCGTAACACATTGTCCTTGCTTTTCCATACTGTGACATATTCTGTGATGTATTTTCGAGTGAAACAGTATGAGGGGCAGGGGTTTCTGAGCCAGCTGAACATTTTGCTCTATGATAAGTATGGATGGTGGGAGGGTGAGTTTAAATATGATACTGTAGGTTAATATTATTTTTCCCTGTCCATTAGTGCATGGTGATGTAACCAGGGACATGGATTAAGAGTATAAAAAAGAGGGTCCATTCTGATGTCAAGTTGACTTTAAAGATCGTCTTCCATTATTTTTGACGTCTTGCAGGGCTGTACATTGTGACAATTATTATTGCGCATGCTAGGAGAAATTAGTCCTGTGTGAAAACATGAAAGACCACAGTCATACATGTCGTGCATCTCCTTTCAAATACTTTGAGTGTCCAAGTGCTCATTGAAGTTGTAGCCTATTATATAAAGTCATGTTATATTAAGATCATATTATATAAAGATCAGTCAATTTCCAAGCTGCCCAAGCCCTCTACTCAGAGCAGTCGTGCAAGCTGTGGCACAGGTTTAGCTCTGGAGTTTATGGTAGTTGTAGTCTGTCAGGTAACTTGAACAGTAGAGAACAAATCCAGATGCTTATAAACAAAGATGTACAAAATGCCCAGACGTTGAATAATTTGGGGCTATAATGTCATATTTAAAACCAGCAATGATTTGAGATTTTGCAGTTTGCCTACTGAATAAAATGGTGACACTTTATTCTGACTGGTCCTTTTTGGATGAAACACTCATAAGACTCTTAGTAACATGTCAAAAACATATTAGGGTTAAGATTAGGATTTGGGTTGAGGTTAAGGTCAGGGTTAGGATTAGGGCCAAGGTTAGAGTTAGGGTTTTGGGTAAGGTTGGGTAAGGTTAGGTTTTGCGTAATGGAAGTAACATATTAACAGTACATCTACTTAATGTAAATAATGTATCAACAAGATATTTACTTCAATGTATTCAGATGCTTCACTACTGATACTTCACTGATATGTTGTTGATGTGTTACTGATGATCTGTTAAGAGTTTATTAATCATCTACAAAGGACCACTCCAAATAAAGAAATAAAAAATGAGTCCTCCCAAAGATGTCTAGGGAATTGGGAGCTGAGCAGCTTTAACTTAAAAAAAAACAACATTTGACCAAATGCTACTGTTGTGGTTTTGATGATGCACTATTTAAAATATACCAATCTATTCTGTAGGCGAATATACTGTTTGACAAGAGCTGTGCTGGAAATGCTGAAGTATCTGCAGTATGGCAAACTGTATTTCCAGTGGAAGTCATGGTACAAGAACGTCAACAATAATAAGCATTGTGTGAAGGTGAGTCTTCTTCTTCTTTCCTGCTATCTATTCAAGGGGAAGCCCATACAAATGAGGCTTTCATTTTCTGTGATCATCAGTAACAAATGTGCTATAGATGTGTAAGCTGAGACGAGACAGTGCTGATATAGGTGGGTTGTTTTATTAGAGTTGACAGGGCCTCGTACGGTATGATTTAATGTATGAACATCAGCAGAAAATACATCCTGCATCCTGACGTTTGATTATTCAGGATTTAAATCGCAATGCTAACGTGATATATGTTTAAGCGGATTAAATGGGACGTTGTCTTTTTCCGTAGGATCATTGTAGACTGTTTTCTTTCTTTCACAGGGCATCACTTTTGGTCGCAGAGGCAACAAATTAGACTTGTACCATGCCCCAAGCATGGGCCAGTCAAAGACTGAGCTTATCCCAGTGATAGTGTTTGTATATGGAGGTGCCTGGGGCTCAGGAGAGAGATCAACGTACTGTCTACTCGCACTACAAATGGCCAAAGAGCTTAGTGCTTCCGTAATTTGCCCTGATTATTTCATATATCCAAAGGTAAGCTACATGTTTTAATGCTTGTTTGCCTGTCCTTGTTTACTTTGGGTGGGCTTCCTCGACATGGATTAGACATATTCTTGGAATAATTTGTAAATGCAGTGCTGATTCATAATTGAAAATCATTTCTTGAACAGCTGTAGGCTTAAAGCTAGACACTGCAGGTAAATAGGATTTTATTAATACAATGTATATCACAATGAATCTTTGCCAGTTGATAATGTTAGAATAAACATGCTTATTTCATTGTCAATACACACTCCAGAGAAACGATTTTATGGAACAGATGATTAAAATCTCATTTGTTTGTTT
Source organism: Colossoma macropomum (assembly GCF_904425465.1). Taxonomy (NCBI): domain Eukaryota; kingdom Metazoa; phylum Chordata; class Actinopteri; order Characiformes; family Serrasalmidae; genus Colossoma; species Colossoma macropomum. The sequence goes on along the minus strand of NW_023494806.1, from coordinate 25,558,850 downwards.
TTGTTTTTAATAAAAACACTATGCACTGATATAATAAAACAATGTCAGGTCATTTTGTAGTGTATAATCCAGCATAAATCTAGTTTTGAGCTATAGATTAGGAAATCCTTCTTTACTATCCTTCAGAATATGGCTAGGTATGAATGTGCAAAATTGAATGAATACAAAAATTCTTGAAGCTGAGCTTTTTGGTTCTGAATGTAGAAAGAATTAGATTTTCACTGCAGTACCCAGTGTAATCTCAGAATATGAATGTTGTTGTTAGTTAAACAGAAGTAAACATATGAATATTCTAGTTAGATTCTACAGGAAAGAAGCTTTAGTGAAATATGACACAATGAGGTTGTACCTCGTGTGAGCAGACTGAAACATTCATGAAAGAGGAGTACCATCAGTATTTGCATATTTCAATTATTGAGATGTAAGCAAACTCACTGTGGTTTGATATGAAATGGTTCACAGTAGAGAAACTTACTGGCTCACGATTTCTTTACAGTGGTGGTGATAGGAACCAGGGGTCACAATGTCTACAATCTACTATCCAAAACCACCAATCAACCTACACACAGCTTAAAATAAAAAATAAGAAAATAATAATGTAGTATTAAATCTGAAAAAATGTTTTCTTTGGGGGCTGTTTTGCCTTACAACACTCTGCATGTACCTCCCCACTATGAATGAATTTTAAAAATGTGTTTTATTCCAAAGCCTTCTCAAATTTGTCTCAGACATCAAGCAGTGTATTCATAACTATTTAATTTAATACATTTCTGTGACGAAGATTTTATAAGTATTGAAGTCTTCAAACGTCTGGTTCCTGTCACCACCACTGTGAGCAATTCTGACACAGTACATTTCTCTAGAATGGAGCATTTCACATTTTCCCTTTTAAAGTTGCTACATTTTGTAAAATACGGTTAGTTATAAGTGGGCACACATTCATTAAACGTGGTGAAATGAACATATGATAAATTGAGTTTACAATTTATGATCACAGCTTAAGAGAAGTAATGTTATAGATGCAATTGATCTGAGAATCATCTGGAATATGATTGTCCTGTAGTGTCTGGCTTTAATCTAGGTCTGTGAAACAGGCCCTTTATGTTCAGGTTATTCTGGTCAAGGCCTCTTGTTCTCCTTTCTTATAGTGGAGTACCATGATCCTTGTCTCATTCAAATAACAGAATTTTCTTTTTTCTCATTATTTTGTAAAAAGGTTTATAAAGCTGGATAAATAATGACTGGACTCTCACTGGCCAAATTCTGTTTACTGTAGCTCATTCATGTTAAAGCTTTTACTTTAAACTGTGCTCTTTTTTAGGGGAATGTTTTAAATATGGTGCAAGACATAAGTGACAGTCTGATATGGGTGCGAGAGAATGGGCATTCTTTCAATCTTGACAAAGTAAGTCATTTGTTTCTCTCTACTAACATCATTGTTACTGTGTCCACTCTATTAGACACACATACCTTGTTGGCCCGCCTTGTAGATGTAAAGTCAGAGACGATAACTCATCTGTTGCTGCACAGTTTGTGTTAGCCGCCCTTTAGTCCTTCATAAGTGGTCACAGGATGCTGTTGGTTGGAATTTTTTTTGTTGGATGGACTATTCTCAGTCCAGTAGTGACACTGAGGTGTTTAAAAACTCTGCTGCTTAAACTGTTTGAACTGACTTACACAGGAAAGCGAAGGGAACAAAAACAGTGTTTTCACATTTTGATTATCATTCAAATGATTTGTTAAGTGTGTGAATTTGACACATAGTTGTAGTCCTATTTAATTCTTTGATTATTTTTTTTTGGCCAATAACCAAAAGTGCCACTTTTGACTATTTTTTGGCCGAAATGTTTCAGTGCATCCCTAATAATATTTGACTTGCAGTCCTTTTGGTCAGATTCTGAAGAAACAGACCTACGTCAAAATCTAAAGCTGTCATTGCCCCCTGAGCTGAGCTGAACTTGATATGGCTCTATGTGTATCGCAGATGGTTACTACTTTTCGGTGGGAGTAATTGCGAAACATTTAAGCACGTTTGAAACAAATGTGGATATTCTTTGCCTACGTGTTTTCTTTCCTTTGTCAGAAATATTGTATAAGAGCACTGGAACACTCAGGGTTATGTCTTATTGTGAATAATATCATGGCTGTGATGATCTAGGTTACTAACCTTCAGCCTGTGTCTGTGACCGAGTCACAGCCATGATGTTATTTGTGATAACACACTCTCTCTGATGTTCTTTCGCTTAAATATAGTCTACGACTGTGTAATTTGCTCTTTCAACAAATACGATCTGTTGGTTTAACTGTAATTTTCTTTTGTTACGGTGTGCAGGACAACATTGTGTTAATAGGCCATTCAGCAGGTGCTCATCTTTGTGCCCTGACAGCACTGTTTCTCGTGGAATGTGTGGATGAGCTGTTCATTGAACAATCCCAACAGAGGGAAATTACAAACTCTATTAAAGGAATCATAGGTAAAGATGTTATTGTTCTACTGTTCTTGCTAGAGAGCTGCAATTTAACAAATGATGGTGTTGCTTTTGACTACAAAAGCATACTTGCCACTTAATGCTTGTTTTCTTTCACTGCAGGTTTGAGTGGCGTGTACAATGTAATGGACCATTATCAACATGAGAAAATACGAGCTGTGGAATATATCTCGACTATGCACAAAGCCATGGATGGCATAGAGAACTTTGATTATTATTCACCTACAGTACTACTTCAGAGACTGAACAAGAACAAGTTAAAAAGGTGGGTTATGAGTTATGAGTCTTTGAGCCAACTCACAAAATCACTCCAGGAGATGTAGTTATTGCAGTTATTACTATCATTAATGTTGGCCGCAGGTGGTGGTATTGTGGTTAGTGCTTCCAGCCCCAGGCTGGCACTGCTAAAGAGTCAGAGGGACATGTTTCACCACTAAACAAAGGGGAAAGTCAGTACATGCCGGCAGACAGAAAGGCACTTGTGTGAACGTGATGAAAACAGGGATTCTGCCGGGAAGATGAAAGAAATTTATGATTCACCCAAAACCGCAATATCATGAACGACTATCCATCTTGGTCACAAATTGTTCACCCTAAACCACCACATTCCAAGCAGCAGCACCCACTATCAGTACACATTATTAACCCTTAGAAGTCTTGAGTTTGTTGTTTTGCTGTACTCTTCATAAGTAATTACATTTTTACATACAGTCCTGTTTCCAGAAATGTTGGGACACTGTTCATCAATCATTTAAACCCTATATTTAATTGAAAATATCAAATGTTGAAACTGAGAAATTGTATTGTTTTTTGAAAAATATATACCCATTTTGAATTTAATCCCAGCAACAAAAAATACCCCGTGGCTAATTGGCAACAGGTCAGTAACATGATTGGGGATAAAAGAGCATCCCAGAGAGGCTGAGTCTTTCAAAAGTAAAGATGGGGAGGAGTTCACCACTCTGTGAAAGACTACACAGGCAAATAGTGCGACAATTCAAGAATAAAGTTTTTCAACGTATTATAGCAAAGAACTTGGGGATTTAATCATCTACAGTACATAAAATCATTAAAAGATTCAGAGAATCTGGAGAAATCAAGGGACGAGACCAATACCAATACTGGCTGACCGTGTTCTTTGGGCCCTCAGGCAGCACTGCATTAAAAACAGACATGATTCTGTAGTGGAAATCACAGCATGGGCTCAGAAACACTTCTGAAAACCACTGTCTGTGAAAACAGTTTGTTGCTGCATCCTCAAATTCAAGTTAAAAAAATGCTAAGAAGAAATCATATATAAACAGGATCCAGTAATGCTGCCATCTTCTCTGGGCCCGAGCTCATTTAAGATGGACTGAGGCGAAGTGGAAAAGTGTCCTGTGATCCGACTAATCAAAATTTTAAATTCTTTTTGGAAATCATAGACACTGTGTCCTCTGGGTTAAAGACGTGCATTAGTTCACATGGCATGGGTGATGTGCACATCTGTGAAGTCGACATTAATGCTGAATGATATATACATGTTTTAGAGCAACATATGCTGCCATCCAGATCATGTCTTTTTCAGGAATGGCCTTGCTTATTTCAGCAAGACACTGCCAAACCACATTCTGCACGTATTACAACTGCATGGCTCTGTAGTAAAAGAGTCTGGGTGCTAAACTGGCCTGCCTTTAGTTCCCGCCTGTCACCATTGAAAACATTTGGTGCATTATGAAATGAAAAATACGACAAAGGAGACCCCAAACTGTGAACAGCTGAAATCTTATATGAAGCACTTCCAAAGGTACAGCAGTTGGTCTCCTCAGTTCCCAAACGCTTACAGAGTGGTGATGCAGCATAGTGTTAAACGTGCCCCTGTCCCAACATTTTTGGAGTGTGTTGCTGGCATCAAATCCAAAATGGGCATAAATTTTTCAAAAAACAATGAAATTCCTCAGTTTCAACATTTCATATGTTGTCTTTATAATGTTTTAATTAAAAATGGGGTAAATGATTTGCACATCATTGCATTCTGTTTTAATTTATATTTTGCACAGCATCCCAATTTTTTGGGAAACAGTGTTGTAAATAAAAACAGAATGCAAATACAATAGAATGTGCAAATCATTTAAACCCTATAGATAATTGAAAATAGTGCTACTCATGCTGCTTATCCTCCTGAGTTAAAAGTGTTTCAGCCCAGACTGCATTTTGAATGAGGTGAAATACAGGGTAGCCAATCAGAACAGGGCTCATTTACCTATATCAGTCTTAAAGGCACAGTAACAAAAAACAGCTCATACAAACGCGATAAATGGACTTCAGCCAAAAATATAATACAAGCAAAATGTAGAATATGACCTCTTTAAGTATCACCTTTTAATACTTATTACACATATGCATTATGTTGATTCTTGCAGAGTTCCTCCAGTAGCTTTACTCCATGGCACCAATGACATCATCGTTCCAGTGGAGTCATCATTAAAATTCTCTGAGGTCCTCACTTCGCTCTCCATTCCAGTGTCCTTGTATCTCCTGCCTAAAATGGATCACACCAAGATTGTCACTGATCTCATGGCACCTGAGAGACACTTTTATCATACAGTATTCGGCTGCATCAAACAGGAGTACAGAAAATTTATTAAACCATGTTAATGTTTAATTTAAATTGTTGTAACTGTTAATTGTGCTGAATGTTTAACATTATTCAGTTGTTTTTCATGCTGCATTTGTTTATGTTTTACATTATTTAAAACATATTTTTTTTATCACAAATTGCTGTGATTGCCTTTATTATAGCTAATGATTGAGACCAAGGAATTCATACTATATATTATGTCTGTGATAATTTACAGTCTGAATCATTTATATTCTGTTAGAAGTCTCTGGTCAACCTTCAGTGTTATTACATTCAATTCATCTTTGCACTAATGCTGAGAAATGTATTCCATATGCATCAGGAATTTATTAATAAACAAAACTGAAATGCATAAATAAATAAAATGAACAATGCTTAGTGCCAGTTTCTCACTTCTGTACTTGGAAAGCCTCTTTAAAAATAGGTTTCAGTGTATATAGTCATAATGTTTGTTGAAATTGTTTTGTTGTTGTTTTGGACTAAATTTCAAATGTCTATGGTCTGTATAGATTACTACATTTCTAGTATTTTAGACAAACCAAGTAAGATACAGTTACATGCAAAAGTTTGGGCACCTCTGGTCAAATGACATGTTTTGTGGATTATCTAAGCAAAAGTAACTTAACACATCCTCTACAGAGAACACACTTCTGCACATTTTATTGCACAATGACTCTTGATTTGCTGAATGTAACATAGTTGAAAACAAATTAAAATACAAATTTTGTACCATTTTATTTTAAACATATTTATGTTTTATTGGTTTTCCCGTATTTATATTCGGATTTAACTGTTGGTGTAAAGGATGTGTTAATTCCACTTGTGACATCTGGAAAGGCAGGGAAAGAGCATGACTACTTGATGATTTTGTATATAATAATAATTGAACAATTGAATTTAAATATTTCAATGAATATATACTAAAAATAGTAAAACTAAGCAGTTAATTAGTTAGGAGAGCATAAAAGCAGTGAAACACTTAAGGTTATGTGTTGTCATGGATAACATCATGAGTTTGATGATCTATGATAATACCAGTAGCTGTTCGAAGTACAAAATGCTACAAAACATTTCTTAGGGATGGGACTGGGCCAGTGGAAGCAGTGCCCAGGAGCCTCTAGCTGCCAGGGGCCTTGGGGGCCTCAGGGGCTCAAATACTTGAGATGATCCTCCACAGATATTAACATTAGAGTAACTAATAGCCATTGAATATGTACAAATGACTAAATAAATGAAGAAATATTATTTCATGTCAGGCCCCTGAAGTTTTATATTAATATTGATTTGTGATTTTGTTGTTGCCATTCAAATGGACATTTTATGTGGTTGGTTTGTTCCCTCTTTGCTGTAGTAACAGCTTGCACTCTTCTGCTAAGGCTTTACACTAGATGTTAGAACATTGCTGTGAGGATTTGATTGCATTCAGACAAAAGAGCATTAGTGAGGTCAGGCACTGATATTGGATGTTTAGTTCTGGGTCACTAATATAACTCCAGCCATCTCAAATGTACTGGATGGAGCTCCACAGTCAAACCTCGGGGGGTTTTGGAGGCCCGGCATACATTCCATCATTCTATTAGCAATGCTTTTCTACAGAGATTATGCAATTGAATGTCTATGTCAGCAGTGAGTGCACTTTATAGTTAGTCGCTGAATCCATCAGCATCTGGATACATTTTACATTTGCTCTTCACAAAAAGATAAATAAATTAAATGAAGAGCATGTGAATGAAAAAGGCACAAGCAGAAAAGAATTACATTTAAATAATTATTTAAATGAGTTGAGTGACCCTCAATATCTAATGCCAATTAGTTTCAGTGCTATTTGTGGTCATTTTGCCTCAGTGCTTTTAGTTCACACCTCTGAGAGGGCTGTGAGCCACAGGGTAACACAGTACAGAATGAGTAGTTAACAGGGAATTCCACTGATTTTTCCACATTTCTGCATAAATTAATTGTTAAGGTGTTAATGATTCCCTCTCTTTTTTGAAATAAAGGAGTTAAATGTAGTATGTAAACACTGTTAAAGTTTTAAAACATACCATTGACTGTCATGGTCATACAATGATATATAAAAACTTATTGGACTGGAAAACCAGCCCATTTTGAATTCGCTGTTTTTTGTGATGTCACGAAAACCACCTCATTTACATACATCAGTTGTAATCAGCCTACAGCATTTAGCTCTGCCCCTTGGAGCTGAGGTTATAAGAAGTGTTTTGGCTTTCAAGGCTTTTTGAATGAGGCACAATACAGAACTGCCATTCAGAACAGCGCTCATTTATACTATATCAAGCATGAAGGTGCAGTAACAAAAACAGCCTGTTTCATTCTTAGGGATAAAAAGAGGTTGGAAAATAGTCTTGTAAAATGTATGGAAAAATTCCATGATTCCATTCAGGAAGAGAGAAAGAGAGACAAAGAGAGAGAGAGAGAGAGAGAGAGAGAGAGAGAGAGAGAGAGAGAGAGAGAGAGAGAGAGGGAGAGAGTGCAAAAGGAGGAGAAGCTGGTGGAGTTGTGGAGTGAGCAAGACTGCCCCTCTGACGCGTCTTCCCACTTAGAAAAGATATTGGTGAACGAGGCCCATTGTTTTTAGAAGTGAGAGGGTGTCAGATTTTAAAAGACTTTTCATTGTCTTTTCAAGGTCTTGGTTTGCATAAGTTAGTAATGAATTATCTTCTTAGTCTATTCTTGTAACAATCTCAAAATGGGAAATATTAAATAAATCGACTCTATTCGAGACGCGTCCAGGGGCCCCATTCTTGTCTTTTGCTTGTAGCCCCAGATTCACTAATTCAGCCCCTGATAAAGAGTATTACTATCATTTAATCACTTCAGATCCACCAGAACAAACTCAGTGGTACTTTTTTTCCTCATTATACTAATAATTAAGAATTTACTCCATAAAAAGTATCTATATGTTACTAGCTCGCCGGCAGATGTCAGTGTTTCTCCTGTATTCACTGAGATGTAGGAAAATGTTGGCCAGCCGTCTCTCTCTCTCTCTCTCTCTCTCTCTCTCTCTCTCTCTCTCTCTCTCTCTCTCTCTCTCTCTCTCTCTCTCTCTCTCTCTCTCTCTCTCTCTCTCTCTCTCTCTCTCTCTCTCTGAACTGAGAAGAGCTGAAGCGGGTAGTGGAGCTGCTGGGATGAGGAGGCAGTGTTGTCGGGATGGCGAGGATTAAATATGGCTACTAGCTGATTTTTACAGAAACATTGAACCACTTACCAGACTGTGTGGCGTCATGTGTCAAATATGGATGGAATGAGGACAAGAAGGGCGCCGTTAACAACGTACATTTAGACCCGCTGTTATTATCACACGCCCGGTTTTCACCGACCTAAACAGCTCCGCTGGTAAGTTGACCGTTGATATGCGACCAAGTGGGGATTGGGGGCGAACACTGGACGGGCCAAGTTTGACATGTGAGTCTGCAAACCAGTGACTAAACCTTGCGGCTCTGTTGAACGAACGGCTGGGCTGTTTTTTGTTAGCGAGCTGCTGCTCTGGGAAAACAGTCCGGGATGAAAACTGCTCTGCTCGGTTAGCCCGCTAGCTCGCTCGGTGTCTGTCCGGGCTGCTAGCATCTCCCTGCGCAGCTGAGGGAGCGGAAAACAGGCATGCAGGAAGCCCCGCAAGGATGCATTTGCGGCATTTTTGCTCTCAGACTACACGTTTTGGCCACCGACATGGCCAGCTAGCTCACCGAGCATTTATTCTTGTTTGTTTATCATCTGTCTAAAACAGTAACACGGCTCTTTAAACGGCAGCTAGGTTAGCTGGCTAGCCTGCTAATTGTGTTGGAGCCACCACCTAATGTTACTGTACAGCGTGAAGAGTGTCAGAGGTGACTCTTCGGTCTGTAGGAGTTCAGGTGAGAGGATTTATTTGGTAAACGTTAGCTACGAACTTTGTCTGTTAAATGTTTGCTTTTCTAGTCAAGCAAAATGTCAAATTCAAAGCAAGTGTAAACGTGAAGTAGCTGTTCGGCTGTCCAGCTACTGTCTGTCTGGGCCCAGTGTTGTCTTGTTATGAAGAGCCCGATATTATCTGTTATTAAAAGCGTAAATACTACAAATGGTGTGAATGTCATCTCTGCAGAGGAAGCTGAAAGGGACATTTGGTGAGGAATAAGCTGAGAAACCGTGTCAGGCTTGGCTTCTCGACGTTAGTTCATCGAAAGCACGGATTGAATTGGCAGTTTTTCGCCAGTTGTCCTCCTTAGGCAGGTGAGAGGTCAAACAGCTGTATGTGTGGCTCAAAAAAAAGTGTATAGCTGAGCTGCAGCCTTTAAAAGTCGCCAGCTAACACAGCCCGACATTGACCACCTTGTCTGTGTGCTAAGTCACTGCACCAATATCCCCTCATTCCACTATCATAACATTGGAAGGGTTCCAATGCCAGGAGACCATGAGCCAAATTGCTGCTCAAGTAAAGACTGTAAGCTAGAGATGGCATGATAGCACTTTTTGTTTTCCAATGCTGATATTGAAACCTTGAGTGTTGGCCAATATTGATTACGATGTAACATTTCTTTTCTGAAAAACTATAATGCATCAGAATGAGCTGTTTTAATCAAAGCACTTGACTTAAATCGGAATTCCATCTGTTTTTCAAAATGAACACATACTTATACGGTTAAGATGTAAACAAAGTCATTTGGAGGAGTTTGATGTGAAATTTGCAGTTCTAGAGAAACTTACCAAGCCAGAGTTGCTCACAGTTGTTGTGGTGGTGCTAGAAACCAGATGTCTGAAGTGTTTGATGCCACTAAAAGCTCCCTCACTGTAAGCTGTTACATGAATTGGTTACCTGAGACACAGCTATATGATTGACTTGCGATAGGATTTTGGACACATTTTTAAAAATCCATTCATGATTGTGAGAGACATGCAGGCAAAATAGAACCCAAAGGAAACTTTTTTTTTTTCTCAGAAGGCACATGTAGGTTCATTGGTCATTTTAGATAGTAAATAAAGTGGCCTGTATTTGTCATAGTCATTGTATCCCCTGGCTCCTACCATAACCACTGTAAAGAAGTCAGAGTCAGTATTTTTCTCTACAGTGCACCATTTCACATCAGAACACTCTGAATAACTTTTTCTTACATCTCAAGGATTGAATTGTGTTGAATTTTTGAAAAAATTTCCTTTAAGATGAGCTTCTTAAAGTAGGCTGTCATGCTCAAACTATTCAAAGGCTCTACTACCACACAGGAAGAAATCCAAAGCTAATGCTGCATTTGAGTGGTGTTGGAATCTGGTAAATACCAATTTTCCAACTTCTGAATTGCACTCAAACAGCTGGCGTCTTTTTTCCAAGTGGGGTAACTTGAGATTCTAGACGTTACACTAGTTTACCAGATGTGTATGACGTATGACGTGACCTTTCATGCTTTCTGCTGGTGAAAAACAGTAAACCTGGCCTTGAATGTGAAAAAATATACCTGATGTGCTTAATATACCTAAAGAAGCAGGATGCATGTTCTCCAGACCTCTTTTCTTTCCTTTTCTGTGTTAGGCGCATCTTTCAACAAAGACCCAAGTGGAAACTTGTATTTGCTAGTTAACCATCTGATGTGTACAATCTTCTGATAAACCCTTGAATGCAGCATAACAATGTGACATCATATGTGCCATTTCAGGTTAGTTTTGTTACAGTATTGGAGTTACTCTTTTTTTGAGTTCTGTTGATATCGGCCAAATAACGAGACCGTATAAATACTGATATGCTATTTCTACTGTAAACCTTTTATCTGGCTGTGTTTGACTGTGACTTATGTTAATATTGTACTTGACACGCATTTAATAGTAGTGTTTACCATTACAGCTGTTTTGTAAATCTACAAGTTCATCGTTTAAAGCCGGAGTCTGTCATTTTATTACCCTATGGTGCAGGTATCAGATAAGAATTAGTCTTTTTCTCTATGATTCCTGGAAAAATGTCTTTTACAGTATCACATACTGTATTTGTTCTCCAATCTACATGTTTTGGAGACATTGGACAGTGAAAAGACCATCAATAGGTTTGGGTATTACTGGTGGCAACCAGGTCTTGCTTCTTTGAAAGGATTTCTACATTGAATTTCCTCCCTAAAATGAAGTAGCGTCCCAGTTGTTCTAAAATAAGTTTGTTCTGTCAAACGTTCAGTCAGCGTTTTTGAAACACTGCCACGGCCTACCAGGATTAGATGAGTTCACTAATGGCATTTGTAGTAAACACACATTATACATTTTAGTATTAGTGTTTTTATTATTCCAAAGCCTTTGCTTCTACAGCACAAAAATCTGGCCTGTGACTTCCAGCTGTTTGCCATAGAAGCTTTAAAACCACTCAGTGTGCTAACTGTGAAACCAGACTAAGAAGATACTTCCTTTTTTGTTTCTCCACAGTATTTAGTGGTTGCTCTCTGTTGTCAGATCATATTCTGATCTATGTTTGTTCTTTTAAGTCCTATCCATGAATAAGAATAACTGTAGAGTGGATTTAGAAACAACTCTGTTGGAGGTCTTAGAACTTGTAAAATCTTGGCTCAAAATGATGAAGGACAGCTTGATGTGTTATTAATGATAACAAAACCTACTTTAGGATTGTTGGACATTTATTGATTTGGTCAAATACAGGCATCTACTTTAATCCTGAATTTGTTAATAAGCACTGGGTAGTGTAGTAACTTTTGACGGCGGATATGTTCTTCTAGTTCTGGAAAGGAAGTTCACTTTTCACTTCTGTATCCTGCTGGCTGGTTTCCGTACCACTTCATTATTTAGAAGAGTGGACTGGCGTGAAATGTAGATCCTGGTGGTTTATTGAGATTTTGTGTAAGCAGTGGTTTTTCATAGAAATGGTGTCATTCAGTGAGTGTTTGAGCCTTTTGCCCGCTGTTATATTTCATGAAATGTCAGGATCAGGCGATTATCTTCAAGTCTCTATCTTAGAGTCGGGATGCTATAACGTTCAAGATAATGTTAAAGTCCACCTGAAAGCAACTTCAGCTTGTTTATTTATCTCTCTGATTATGTTAAACAGGATTCATCATATCATTTAAAAGACAAAATTCTTAGTCCTGTAATCCATCAGAGTGTGGTGACTTTTGCCTGCCTCCATAATGTCTTCTGATTTTTTTTTTTTATTATGTCAGTGTACACCCATGAGCAGGGAAAAATAATGTTAACTAATAATATCATATTTCACCTAACCATCCCACCAACCCCACTTATTGAGAGAAAATGCATAGCTAGCTCAGAGACCCTCCCTAAATCTGTATTTCACTTGGAAGTACAGCACGAATTGGAAGGAAAATGCATCATGTTTTCAAATTCACATTTACTTTAAGGGTAGCTCAAGCTGGTACTGATAATAGTTGAAAGAATCTATTTCTTTTAGTACGAGCTTGTAAAGTTAATTAAAAAAAAGTTTTTAATTTTCATCACCACCGTCCAGTGAGAGCAATAGTGGCTGTATTTCGTTACAACCATTTCGTTAAGCACTCCTGCCTTGTGTCTACATTTTTTGTCTATTTTATCAGCTCCATTTAAGTACACTTTGTAGAAATGGTCAGGACCCCAACAGGACCACCACAGAGCAGGTATTATTTGGGTGGTGGATCATTCTTAGCACTGCAGTGACACTGCGGTGGTGGTGGCTTGTTAGTGTGTGTGTTATGCTGGTACGAGTGGATCAGACCAGCAGTTCTGTTGGAGTTTTTAAACACTGTGTCCACTCGCTGTCCACTCACTGTCTACTCTATTAGACACACCTATTTTTTTGGTCCACCCTGTAGATGTAAAGTCAGAGACAGTAACTCATCTGTTGCTGTACAGTTTGTGTTGGTCATCCTCTACTCCTTCATCATTTGTCACAGGGCGCTGCCCACAGGACATTGGCTGTGTTTACATGCAAAGATTTATGAATAAATTCCGATTACAGATTAAGACTGAGGTGTTTATATGCTCACTCTATTCAACAGTCTGGTGAAAATCTTCGTTTACATGCTTGCTACAAGTAGTCCGATCCAAAATGGCACACGTGTGGAGTACCGCTTAGAGTAAACATTACCATGACAACGAGCATCACGTGAGGTCCAGTCAGAGTGAGATGAGTTATCAGCAGGCGCGCTTGTGTTTTTAATTGCTTTAAAATGATGTCACACTCAGAAAAATGTACCTCACATGTCCTTATTAAAGAAGGCAGAGAGGAAGACGTCGTGTTCTGAGACACATAAGCTGGACGCCCGTCCCACCGCTTCCATAAAATTCGTCTCCTCTGCAGACCAGTTTCTGCTCCCACCATGTTGACCGTGCACATGTGCAGAACGTACTTACACATTCCGATTCGAAATGTAATCGGATACAGGCGTTTACATGGCTATTATTCTTCTATTCAATGGATTATTTACAGGATTACCCACCTTGTTCAGTCAGATAGAAATTGTATTCCAAATGGCCTCAATCGGACTAGACTATTCCGATTGAAGTGTATACATGAACGTATTCTATTCCAATTGAGGTATTAGTCGGATTATTAACGGATTATTAGGCTGCATGTAAACGTGGCTACTGTTGGCTGGATGTTTTTGGTTGGTGGACTATTCTTAGTCCAGTGCCACTGAAGTGTTTAAAAACTCCAGCAGCACTGCTGCATCTGATCCACTCACACCAGTGCAGCACACAAACACACCACCATCACGTCAGTGTCACTGCCGTGCTGAGAATGATCCACCACCCAAATAATACCTCTGTGGTGGTCTTGACCATTGTAGAGCAGGTAAAAGGGAGCTAACAAATTATGCATAAAAACATGAATTACAGTCTCTAACTGTAAAACTACATAGTGCTCCTATATGATAAGTAGACTTGAAAAAATGAACAGTGAGTGTTTACACAAGGAGGTGTACGTAATGAAGTGGCTGGTCAATGTATACAATCAATACTTTCAACTTCTCAGCGATTGTAGCCTCTTGCTCTTATACCTCTGCGTTACATCATGTTTCAGGGGGAAGTCGATCTTTCCACTTTGCTGTTGGTTTTTGTTAGTTTGCTGCTCATTGATTTATCCATAGTTCTCTCAGCTTAGTCTGCTATACAAGCCATTTAAAAGATGTATTTGAACGAGAAGGCTACAATCGCGTATTCAATCATAGCAGCATGTAGTACAAGTGGCTGGGCTTCAGCCTGCACTTCTAATGAAGGTTTGATAGGTCTTACAAGGAAAATCTGTCAACATCATTAAAAAATGAGTGCCGTTACTGATTTATCACTTTAATGTGTTATTAATGTGTTTAATAGCCTTAAACCCTATTCAGAGAGGATTAGTTTTACATGAGGAGGTGGTGCAACGGCAGTTTAGCTGAGAATGTCTGTAATGTTTATGGCCACATGGGATAAGAAATCTTGATATAAATGATGGAGACTTGAGGAATGGCTACTTGATTTACGCGCTGCCTTCACTCTAGAAACAAGTGGAAAAAATGTTTAAATATTTAATTTAGCCTTTATTTCGTTTACCCTAACAACTTGCCTTAAGTGAATGTGCTGTGCTTCTATTATTGCCATTAGCTTGGGAATTCACAGCAAACAGTCAACTTTATTGCTTAAAAACAAATTACAGTGTTTCTGTAATTTTTACACGTTCTGAATTGCGCGTGAGATAGGACAGTAACATTACATATCAGCTTGATTTTAGCCACAGAGAACACAAGTAAACACATGCTTCTTCAAGACCCTCCATACTTTAGTATTTCCACAGGATCTCATAGCATTTTCACTAACATGTTGATTGCATGAGGTTAATATAACCTGAGGATATTTTTACTGCTCATTTTTTGGAAGGTAAAAGGCACTGGAATCTTTACTGATGTGTGAGCACGCAGTTCGTAAAAACGACGAGCACACAGTTCGGAAAAACAACTGATATGGCGCATTTGGATGGGACTAAAATCACTGAGAAATGCCAGTAAAAATTATTGTCCAGCCTCATGTAAAACTAATCCCATCTGAATCAGGCTTCAGTTATCAATAATGTGACATGGTCAAATAGTGACTTGCTGTATTGTGACCAAAATAAATTACTCTGATGGATTAAATGACGACTTGATTAATCAAAATGCCTTCAGAAACACTCATCTGTAACTGGTGATTGGTCAAGATTCACAGTTTAAAAGTGTTGTGATTGGTTAGAGGCTTCATTTGCATACTTAAGCCCTCTACGATGTCAGTATTGCAAAGGAAATTATTGTGATAATGATAAACAAACAATATATTGTACAGCCCTAACTGCAAGGGTTAAAATCACCTTTTAGCTTCACCAACTGAGCCCCGATGGAGGTTCTCTCTCCCCCTGCGCTTGCACCCAGATGGTATGTCCTGGCGTGACAGAGGCCACCCCTCCCATGATCCACCCGCGTGGTACAGCTGGTGTCAGGGGGGGATCAGCTGTGCCAGTCCCGGCAGGCTGCTCTGCTCTCTGGCACACGGCTCTCCTGGCAGTAAAGGCTTGACTCTCCACTCGTTCGCATCATGGCTCGTAAATGCTGAGCTCTTTCGCGTCCCCAGAGTTGTATCGCGCAAATTGAGGACCGTTATTTCGTCTTTGCTTCTGGATTGCTGTTGCGTCGACAACACCAAGGGATGCTCGCGGAGCACCGGGAGAGCAGTAGGTATGGAAAACACATTTGACCAGCTTGTCTCCATGGTGACATGATGGTTTGTTTACACCTCCGTAGCCTTTTTTTTCTTGTGGTTTTATTTGCCGTGATGCTGGTTCTCAAAATAGCTTATGTGGCTGACATCACTTAGCTGGGTGCTGTGTTGGAGCACATAGAAGATTCTGACTTTAGCTCATATTAATGCTCTATGAGTTGGATTGTGACAGATTGAAGCCAGTTTGATGTACAGCAAGATGAGCAACGAATAAACTACAATATAATCATAGTGCCTTTTTTTGAGGGGGAGGGGGGGACTACATTGACTAGTTGAGCAAGACAGAATGATGCTGTAAGCTTTGCTTACATGGCTTCCATAGACCTGTCATTAAGATGGCTTGCTATAATAAAAACCGGTTCCTTGTTCAGGCTCTGTAAACCATTTTGGAGGAAACACTGGATGTAATTTATTTTCTTATTTAGCATGATGTTAGCCTCCTTTTATTTTTTTGCTTGTCTTACTCAGATTAGGGTGCGTTCAGTGGTGAGAGTTTTGAGTATTTATTTTTGGGGGTAGTTGTGTTTGTTATCTCTCCTGGTGTTACATAACCACAATGTTATAGTCCTTTATAATCCGCTAAACCTTGTATGGTGTGAGAACTATGAAATACATAAATACATGTGTGTACATGGGTGATGGTTGTTTTGAAGTAAAGATGAGCGATATAATTTATCCTTATTGTAATAAATTATGTCACTATATGCTTTTCTGAGCCTATTGTGGATATCGTCAGTACTTGAACACTGACCACCTGCATGTTTCATTACAAAAAGAGCATAAATAGTCCTGTTTAATTAGATTTAGTTCAGTACAGTATGCCAAACACTGAGTGCATTTACATGCACTCAATAATTCGATAACTGCTGAAAATTACATTTTGTCAGTAATCCGATCAACACGTTTACATGCACTTGAGTAATCAGATAATGGAAAACTCCAGGTCTACATGAGTCAGGCAATAATCGGATTTCTGCTTTGCAACCAGCCAATAGACTCGCAGAAGAAAACGTGGCGCAAACATTACGTACAACTTCATGCTGCGCCTTTTTTAAACATCACGCCACTTTACCTGAAAATATGAACTTACATCATCTAGAAGATGAAGAATATTCAAATCCTTTATTTTGTGTTTGATTTCAGTGCCGCTCCAACACTGTTTTGCTGCATCTTGCGACATCCGTCGTCTGTTCTCGCGCATGCGCAGACTGAGAAATCCGATAGAAATAGGAGTACGAGTATACGTGCACTGAGAAATCTGATTACTGAGCTAAAATCCATCTCTCTTTATCAGATTTCTTAATCGGATTTCTAGATCGGAGTATGGTGTTTACATGACCATTTGAATATCGGATAACTGCAGAAATCAGATTATGATCAGAATATTGACTGCATGTATACACACTCAATGAATACAAATCACTGTGTTCATATTTTTTTCATAACAGTGTTTAAATGTGCCACTGCTGGTGCTTTTTTGTCTGTTTTTATTATGATATTAAACTTCAGAAAAACTAAATATTGTGATTAGGTAATGTAACGATTTAAGTGTGTGTTGAAAAATTGAATTTGAAACAGTGTATAGAATTTAAAAGCTGTATTGCCAGCGCACCCCTCAGTCTCTTCAGAGGATCTCTAGTTTTAAGCAGATTTCGTCAATTTTCGTCACTGTTAATGATCAGAAGTAGGAATCTCAGTGCATCTTACAGCTTTGAAACACAGTAATGTTGAAACACAAGCAGCTGTTATTGTGTCCAAAGTTATGACAAAATGACAGTTGGGAATTTTTAAATGGGACAACATTTACTTGGGTGGCTGTCAACTTTGGAGGGCAACCCAAGTATAGTCTGTGTGTAGGAAACACTGGCTTGTAATTGTGAAAATGTCATGAACTATTGTAGTGTTCTATTTTATATTGCCCACCCCTATTTTAGACCTGTTGTGCTGTAATGACTTGCCTTGAGTGACTCAACCAAAATGCTTCATTACATGCTTAATTTTTAATAGACAGACCAACATTAGCAGCTTCAATGAGAAAACACTGGGCCTAATAATTTTACAGCAGGCAGGCTGTCAATAATCTACAAAATGTGAAAAAGGCTTTTATTATGGTGAATATTAGGAATTTCACTGTTTCAGGTAATCAAATATTCAGGTTAACTTCTTGGCAACGCAGACTTCCTTTTGTTCGGACCTTTTTGGTAGCTCCTGGCCTCCAGCCATTTGGAAACGATGAGTCTTCGTTTTCTCCCCCTGTCAAACATTACCATGAAGGAGAGGTGATGCTTCTACGATTACATCACACAGAACTCATGGGCCTTTTGTAAGTCTCTAAGGAGGACGTTTCTTTCTTTTTTTTTTCCCTCCTCCTTCATAAAGCACTCACAGCCCACTCTGCGTTCTCAGACAGTCATTGGAGCTGGCAGCGCTCTAAGAGAATACCAAGAAAGACTGAAGGGTGAAAAGCTTAGCCACAATTTACTGGAGTTAACATTCAGCAGCCTCACTCTCAGAAGGCTCGCACTGAATGTGACCAATTGAAACCTCAGCATTGAGAAATCATAAACGAGTTTCTCTCTTTATTGCCATTTTCTTTTTACCACGCTGCTGCATTGTCGTTGAAGTGACAGTGCATTGTCTGCTGAAGAATACTTTTCAGAACATGTTTTGATCCTTTTCTGTCACAGACAGTGTTCCCTTTTTCTTCCTAGTTTTTAAACACCACCTTAGTTAGGAGACTCACAATTAGACTGTTGAAAGAAGTAAACAGACTGTAGAAAATTGTTAAATATTCGTATGTCATTAAATAAACTAACTATTTTCTCCTGTAATTGGCAGGATTTAGACAGGTAAAGGTACAGGGCAGATGGAAGCAAAACTGAACAAAGATTAGAAATGGATGACAGCTCTGTTGAAAGGCGATGCAAAGCTATTCTTCAACAACACATATCGATAATTACTTTGTTTAGTTTAGTAAAAAAAGCTTTTGAAAGCTTTTTAAAAAAGCCACAATTAAACAGCATGTTTTGGTGATTAGTTCTGATCTGAGGCTGCCAAAACTTTTCCTTTTCTACATTTTTTTTTTAATTAGCTATCAAGCTTTACTGTGGTCCAGATCCATCCAGGGGTTCATTTTGGTTTTCATGGTAATAGAGGTGGGCAATATGACAAATATTTCATTATTATTGTAATAAATTGAATAAACATGCCTTTCTGAGAATATTATGGGTATCATCAGTGCTTAAAGAGCACTAACAACTGCATATTTAATTAAAAAGGGAGCATAATAGCCCCTTAATAACATACTAGAAAATCTCATTAAATATTGTGACATGATGCTTTTGACATATTGCCCACCCCTACATGGTGCCTCATTTTATGGATAGTCTGTAGTGGGAGTGTCCAAACCTTTTGGTGGGCTCATGTCTAATGTTTGAGATAGACCAAGGGTCAAAAAGACAAAACAGTATGCAAATAAAGAAACCAGAAAAGTAGGTAGGTAGTTTTTAAAAATGTGTTTTATAATGTATATGATGTGACTAAAATAAGAGGAAAATACGAATTGACTAAGTTATATATAAAATATAAAGCAGTGTTTTTTTCTCTTGTTGGGTAAGTGGGTGAGGGGGTGTGGGGGTGTGGTTAGAGGGACTTTCTGGTTGGTAAAATCAAACATTCTCACAGTCTAACTTTGGCCCACAGGCCACACTTTGGGCAGCCCCGCACTATAGACTTAAAACTAGATTGAGTGGGAAATTTTTCTATGGGCAGTAAATTTTTATTAGGATTTTTTTGTCAAGCCTTGTTGTTGCTTTATGCTGCTGTGTATGTGTTTATATACAAATGTTGGCGTTGTGTTTTTTATTATACTTGCTTTTTGCTTTTTTGGGGGAAAATATCTAATTTTCTGAGCAATATTGTGATTGCAGTTTAGATGCAGTTATTTTCTATAAACTAAGCCCCAGATTTCTTTTGTGTAAAAGACCAGCACATCTATTTTTTTCAGACTTGAGGCTTGAACACTGAATGTAGTATACCAAACTCCCAGTTCACAGGCTTTGTGTTATTAGGCTAAATTTCCCTGCTGTGTTGAATAATGTAAGTTATTATTAAAATAGCAGAAGATTTCACTCTTTCAAATCGTAATTTTTCTACTTTATATGTTGCCCATTATATATTACCACATTAACACAGTATATTAATGTATTATCACAGTGAGTTCTAATGTCAGTTTGACCTTTGATGTAAATGTGCTGATGTTTGGGTGACTATCAATTTGGGTTGCTGAAAGTGCAGTCTGGAGAAGATCTAAAAGGTTTTCAGGTATCTCTGCTGACACATTTCTTAATAACTGTTGGAACACTACCCAAGAACTCAGGAGTCTGGATAGAATGAGGGTATTTTTAGTCAGCTGGATCTAACCTTTGTTGGTTTTGCTGATGTCATGTCTTTAGCCTTTAAGTGTTGCTTACTTTTGCTGTGTCTCTGACTGCTCCAGTTGAGGAATCAATTTCAGCCCCCAGATGTTTCGACTGAGGGCATGGCTGCAGTGCTTTCATTTTGCAGCTCTGGTCCACCAGGCTCAGCAAATGTATGTCAGCTGTGTGCCCTACTTTAGCCGTGTACACTGAGCAGCCTTACCAGGTGATGTAAAAGCCCAGTGTTGTA
The DNA here is from genome assembly GCF_904425465.1 of Colossoma macropomum. Lineage (NCBI taxonomy): Eukaryota > Metazoa > Chordata > Actinopteri > Characiformes > Serrasalmidae > Colossoma > Colossoma macropomum. The sequence goes on along the minus strand of NW_023494806.1, from coordinate 25,538,375 downwards.
AGAGCCTTATTGTTCTGCCCAAAAGAGAGCCGCGCTTGTGTTGCCGCGGTTTGGGTTTGATTGATGACCTCATTGTTGGGAACAGAGCAAAGTGCTTGTCTCACTCGCACAGAGAAGGAAAATGATATTTGTGTATAGGGATCGGCTGATGTAGCTGGAGAAGCTTGGTAGACATGGCGAGATACCAAGAAGTAACTGTTTTCTTCATGTTGTTAGTCTTTGTAACCCAGTGTAGCTCCACATTTGGCCTAGACTAAACAAGCAGCTCAGAAATGTTTGTCTCTCTCTGCTTCTAGTGTAATAATGGATCCTTAGGTTTTTAAACTTCCTGATTCTTTTTGTGAATTCAGTGAAATGATAAAGAATCCTTCTGTGATGGAGTGTTTGTTACAGTCCATCTCATGAAAATATTGAGAAGGAACATTTAAGTAAAATGTTGATTTGCTTTACGGTTTTGATGAAGGACAGGAATCAGTTGAATATTGATCTGATATTATTGTTGCTATTTGGTTATTGTCCAGGAAAGTTGATATTAAAGTTGATGCTTTGCTTTTTTAATATGGCATTCCTCTGTAAATTTTGTTTATATGAAAAAGTAGGAGTAAATAATCTCTTTTACATTCCACATTGAATACATTTGTACTATTCCTAGATATCTTCACCATGTACACAATTTTTGATCTGCTGTTTGTCCTCAAAGATACTTTCAAGGCTATTTTTTGGCCCTGATGTTGTTGTTGTCCAAGGTAGCTGATTATCATTTCATTGGCTTACATTTGCCTTTAAATCATGTAAAATGACAGTTTTCAGATAGTTTGTGGAAGTCTAAGAGGTCAGATGATCTGAGCATATCTTTACTTCATTCACTTCCTGAAGGGTGTAGCCTGACAGAAAAGCCTGTTCAAGGACAGTGAACACCAGAAAATTGTGACAGCAGGAAGGAAAGCCATCTCATGATGTATCCATCAGTCTTTCGTGGACACAGTCATGGTAATGTTAATTCAGCTAGTGTAGAATAAAGACATTTTATTATTTTTTATTAGTATTTTATTAGTTTATGGACTGCTTGTGAAGAAAATGTGGTGATTTATTTTAGTAACATTACATTACATACAAAAACAAACACAGATTTCTTTATTCTATCTTCATAGGGCATTTGGCCAAAAATATTCAACAATGCATCAGGCTTGCTTTTTGCCACTTGTGCGAGTTTCATTACTCATTCATGTCATGCCAGGGTAGCAAGCGGTTCACACTTTTCCCAAGTAACAAGGAAACCTGAAGTGCTGAAGTCACAAGGAAACCAAATGAAGAGGCCTAGGTGAAGGGGTTTGGACATTTTTCAAAAAGGAACCCAGAACTTTTTTTCATATAATAAAGGACAATTTTAACATGTAATACTTTTCTTTATTTAAATATTTTCATCTAGAGACTTTAATAAAGGGCAGCATAAGCCTTGCTTTTGTGATTATGCCCGATTATGTAGAGTCTTAATGATCAACTTTGTCTTCTTGGCTTTTTGAAGAAGAGGCAAAAGTGTGAGCTAAAATGGTGTTATCTATAGGAGGTATCTATTGCATTACCTTTTTCCTTGATTATTCTTTAGGATCATTAGTTCAGTATTAATTGAACACCATGCTTTCACTCAAAGGAAAAAATAACAAAATGCAGACAATTCAAAAACGTCTCACAATATACCGTCGGTGGAACAGTTGTTTATTTGTTGGTTAACAATTAATCGGTGGATCATTTACATCCCCTACTGTGTTTCTGTATCACATATTGCAGTGTGATTTGGATAATTCTGAAAAGCATTGCATAGGAATCCCAATACTATGATAGTTTTAAAGCATTATGCAACACTGCTTAATCCTTTTTTTCCATAGGCTTAACTGTCCATAACTTTTCATACCTTTGGCTATCTTATCAAGATTAGCCAACCTAAACATCATCACATGCAGACAGGTAAAAGGATATCTGGCTAAATGTTGGAATGTCTATCATCATTTTGAGAAGAAAGCCGCCAGGGCTTGCAGACCTTGCTTACTGGATGTTTTCTAATATTGTGAGGAGGGAGTAATGTGCTCTGCGAAGTAGACTTCCTCCAGGGAAGAAAGCATTCCAAGCTGTGTGCTGGACTGTCAGGTTCTTTAACTGTCAGGAAAGTCTTTTGAGAATCGTCTTGAAATTCAGACCTGACTTTGATATGCCTCATTATAGCTTTCTGCCACAGCCTGATCAAGGATAAACTAACTAATGTTCATTAGAGATCTGTAAAGATTTCAGATTCAGTCTGTTTAGCAATGTTCTTCGAAGTGTATGTGGTTTATTATGCACAAACACTCTTGCATTTATACATTTATCGCGCATATCCAAAATGAAGTGATTTCACTGCAGAATATTAAAATAACTGTCCAGTCCAGAAAGCACATATGAAAAATGTAGTCCTCTCTTTGTAGTATTAAAGGATTCCCTACCTACATTTTTCCTGTATTTTGTTTTTTTTCTTCCAACCTGTTTGTTTTCGCACCTTTCTTTAACCTTTACAGTTACAAGGCCTGCTGTTACTGTGCCTTTAAGACTGATAGACTATATGTAAATGATCTCTGTTCTTATTAGCGGCTGTATTATGCCTCAATTTAAAAAAAGCAGTCCAAGTTGAAACACTCCTTATAACTTCAGCATGAATGGGTGGTACTAAACTGCTGTTGGCTAAATAGGCAGATATGTGTAAATGCATTGGTTTTATTACATCTTAGAAACAGTGCATTCAAAATGAGCCATATTTGTAGCCTAATTTGCATATTTTGTTTATGTGGGCTTGTGGAGTGACTGGTGCATTTAAAAACATAAATATTCTTTATTTATGACTACTATAATTTATAAAAATAGAATTTTTTTTTCATATCTTGCTTGAATTATACGACTGTATTGTTTATGAAAACACAAAGATCTGATTGGTATCAGTCAATAATCAACATTAAAATATTTGGATTGGACTCAGACAAAAACAAAAACCTGAACTGGGAATCTCTAATTTCCAGTGTAAGCTCATGAGCAAGAAGATTTTTCCAAGGCCTCCAGCATCCACACCATCGTAGAAAGCACTGTATGGTTTGCTCATGCCTTGCCAGTGTGTTTGCTGTATGTATCCTATCACTGTTTCTTTTAACCCTAACTCAAACTGTGCAGTTTTGCAGAAGTTAATTAGCTTACAAGCAAATGTATTAGTAAAAGGGTTCAATGAGTGATGTTCAACAATCAGATGAATTTAGAAACAGAAGTAAAACCCTGCATTTGATTAGTGAAACTGACCATTTAATGGTACAGGTTGTAAAGTTCTCTCATTCCTATAGCAAGGTTGTAAGTAATTCATTTTTCCTTAAAAATATTTGCTCAGTGTTGCATTTTGCTGTTGGTCAGACAGATATTTGATAGATTTCACTTTTTTAATGAGTATACCATTTGTACCTTATAAATGCATGCTGCTGAAGTTTACTGGAAGCCTGGTAAATTGGTTTTTAGCTAATATTTGTGGGTTCTAGTTAATGAGTCACTGCAACTTCCTGACAAGTTTCTCCCAGTATAAAGAGTAAACCTATCTCTGTCTAAAATCTACTTTTGTAATTCCTCAGTGAAATTGTGGAAAGTGTCTTATGGATTTGAAGACGTAGAGGTGGTGCACAGCTTTTTCCTACTTGGATTAATTATTAACAACAAAGAACCCATCAGTTACGAAATACGACATAGATTGGGAATCAGTAGACCAATTCAAAAGTCTTTTGAGGGTAACTTGAATGGCAAAGAAAAGAAATGAGTGGATTCTTGACCAAGTCAAGCCTCACCTCTCACTTAAAGCCCAGGTAAGCGAAGTGAATTTCAGACATATAAAGAGGAACCAATTAATTATGCTTGGAACAGTTAAAGGTAAAAGAAGAGGACAGAGATGGATGGAGCCAGAAGACCCGACTGGAGAAACTTTGTCCATGTGTTCATATGGTTGCCAGGAGTTGGAATTAACTTGCCCTGTGCAAAAATATAGGTTGCAGTACATTCTGCAATGTCACAGTTCAGTGGTTATAATGTCAAATAATCCAGTGTTTCTAAAATAACTGGCTTGGATTTGAAGTACAGCTGTATCTCGCTTTCCAGAAAATCTGCAGATCCGCACTGGTTTGACCTTTAGGGTTGCTTTATATCAGCAAAATGTTGCTTTTGGGTTGAATTGTTATTTGACATAAGGGCAGAGAAGTATATCCCACATACTTGGCTTTATTATAGAATGTTGGCATCTTCACTACTGCCTCCTTGAAATGACCCCAAACAACGCCTTGGCTTTAGTTCTGCATGTGTTTATGTCTCTGTGTCTGCAGAGAAGTGTTCTGTGCCAAAGGCTGGCCAGGGCAAAAAATAAACAGGCTGAATTTGATCTTCCGCTTGCATGCTGCAACTGGATGCTAGCATATCACTTCACGTTACAAAGCAGACTTTCATATTTACCAATCAATTTTACTGAGGCTCTCATTGTTTTGTTTCCCCTCCCTACTCTGCCGAGGGATGGTTGATACGATGATATGATATCTTCATCATGAGAGGTATATTATTTTGCAAGTATATTGTTTTTTGTGATGGTGTACATGTACATTAATTAAGTTAATGAACCTCTTCTGACTTTAGCCTATATACTTCTGTAAAACTCCCTTCCACAAAACATATGACATGCATTTCTTTTTACTTTAGCTTTTCTCTAGTTTTGTTTATCATTTTTTTGTTTTTCAAATTATATGCTAGAGTTTTTGTTGTCCCATTTCTTGATTCTTGTGTTTCATACTTTATTTATATCTTTTTATACTTGTTACATTGTTACGTTTTTTTTTGAGGTATTTATCTTTTAGAATTTTTTTACATTTTTATTTTATTTTCATTTCTGTATATTTTTACCTCCTCTGTTTTGTTTTTCTTCTCTTATGCTGGTTTTTATTTGCTTTTGAGCTGCATTTTGTTGTATGAAATGTATAAATAAAGTTAATTATTATTTTATGTTCTTCCTTCCTGTTCTGCCATAGCTTGATTTGATTGGATTCTTTTAGCCTTTTTTCTTTTCTTAAAACTTCACGGCGGAAGGGGGGGAAGCTTACACATGAAATGTACTATTTATGTATTTTTATGCCTTTTGAACTGCTCTTTGAAAAATGAAATGAAAGTTTTTGTTAGTTGTAAATCCAGCTAAACCATAAAAATCAGTAGTAGCAATAACTATACCGACATACCAGTATAGACAGTCTATCCCTCAGCACTTTGATATATACTGATGATCGTAAAAATATTTTATGTTCTGTGATGATTTGTTTTTGCCTATATTGCCTGCCCTTCTGCTCCTCAAATTTCTTCTGTTCAACCACACCTTCCTTTGTTAACCCCTGTTTCCTCCCCTCTCAGGGCTGGCTTCGGCCTGAAGAAGCCGCTCAAGATGAATATGGTGAAGCGGATCATGGGGCGGCCGCGGCAGGAGGAATGCAGCCCGCAGGACAATGCGCTGGGCCTCATGCACCTGCGCCGCCTCTTTTCCGAGCTCTGCCACCCACCGCGCCACATGACCCAGAAGGAGCAGGAGGAGAAGCTCTACATGATGCTGCCTGTCTTCAACCGGGTGAGCGGAAAGTCTTTTGTTTAGTCTGTCATGCTGCTTTGTCAGTTTAGTCATAGAAAGTGACAGTGATGCTTTGTGGCAGTGATTGTAAGTGATGTCAAATGGAGCAAGCGTTTATAAATACTTATGTCTGCTTCAGTTTTATGTCATGCCATATGAACAGCTCTTTAAAATAGGCTTTTTTGTTAATTTAGTTTGAATAGCAGCAATTTAAGATGTGTTACTTTCGATAGGCCTACCTGTAGCCACCCGCTGTGTCAGTTTATCACTGCGTCAATTTGACATAAGTTGACAGCTTAGCCTGTCACAATTACATAATCACCAAATCACAATTATTTGAGATTATTGCAGTTTTTTGAGCTGAGAGCAATTATTTTCCACAGTCGTTTGAGTTCACAATAATAATATGCTGCAACAAGCATAATGTGAATTGGCTGTGTTGGGTTAAGGTAATGTTTATGGGGCAGCACTGAGTAATGTTTGTGTATTTGTTAGCTCTGTACTTAGTTTTTAGCGTCTATGCAGACAGAATTAATATTTATTTTGCTTATATTTTGACTCATGAAGATGTAGCTTTGCTTAACTCTACATATAATTGTGTGTAACTGTAAGCATTTTTTGAGTGTGTACAGTTTTGATTCGACAGTACATCCTGTTGTTGGCAACTAAGCTGTTGTTGTACACCTGTTGTTGGCTAAATCCGATCTTTTCCTTCATGTGTGACACAGATGTGTCATCTGTGTGGCAGTGTGAACAGCAAAAAATCCGATCTGCGGCAATACGACTCAGTCTGAACAGCCAGATCGGAATTCATGCGACATTTACGTCAGTCCTACTTTCATCATAATTTCGCGCTGCTGAGACTCATAAATATTTAGGCTGATGTTTCTGTACTAAAACGTTAGAAGAGACTCATCGCAGCCGCTCCGTGTTTGAAGAGATTTCTAACGAAACGCGGCCGGAGGAGCCCGAAGCTGCAGCGTCAGAGAACAGTTTAAAGAATCCGAGGACACGAACCAAAGAAGCGGCTGTGGCCGAATAACGCGCCCTTTTTACGGCGAACTCGTACACATTGTGGGTGATGAGTCCAGCTGTCAACCACTGGAACTTTATACTCGCTCCTGCGATGCTGGCGAGGGCGAAACTGAAGCTCCGGGAGCGACTGGCGTTCGCTGGCCGTCATGACTGTTTACCTCTGGACGAGCCGCCACGTGAAGCACTGTTCTTTTGCGCATGCGGGTCGGTTTAGGAGCTGATCTGTTCAGACAAATGTCGCATACAGGTCACATTTAAAAGATAATGTGAACAGCCAAAAAAAAAAAATTGTTTTTTGATTTGGTGAGAAAATCTGATTTGGGCCACTTTTACATGCTGTGTAAACGTAGCCTAAAGGATCAGCTAGGAAGTAAGCTGGCTAATCAGCCAATTTTGGCCACTTTAGGCTTGTATTTTAGTAGCAGTAAATGAAAAAAAAAAATTAAATAATTTGTCTCAGGGATCTGCGTTAACTTTTAAGACAAGTGACCTGAATGTTCACCTTCCCAAACCAATTTTTTACTGTCCCTAACAATTCTTTGTATTGTAAAGCATTATTCAAATATAAATGATCACATGTAAGCCAATATATTTAGTTAAGATTATTTATTTTTTAAATAAGTGTGAGTTCTCACGGTATAGTTAAGCGAAGATTACAACTTTTCTTCAGCTGGCCATGCTATTTTCAAAACTTGGGTCCAGAACTCCAGATTAGAAAACAAAAACAGTGGTTAAGAATTGGCTGCCATGGATGCTTTAAAGGGTCTTGACCAAAAATCTAAATGTTAGCATTTACATGCACAAGGTAGCAAATACACTACTTTTTGAGCCATGCCGGTACAGTAGTGGCTACTAAGGGCCAGTCCACTTTTTTCTCTTCTAACCGTGTGATGTGCTGTTGTGACTAACTTGGTCAACTTGGAATTTGGTTTACTGTTCATCTGTCGTGTGTGCGTGCCCAGTGGTCCAAACGCGTTAGCGGCTTTTTTTCTCTGCATGCAGTGTAACAGACTTGTCGTGACACTCCAATTTTACCTCTTTTACCACCACAGTAGATGTAATTGAAGTGTAGAGTTTCAGCTTTAATTTAAAGGGTTTAACAAAAATATTGCGTTAGGGAATTACAGCCATTTTTCCATAGTCCCTCCATTTTCACAGGCTCAAAAATAATTGGACATACTAACATAATTGTAAATACAAGGGTTATTTTTAATACTTGGATGCAAATCGTTTGCAGTCAATGACTGCCTGAAGTCTGGAACTAATGGACATCACAAAGTGCAGAGTGTCTTCCTTGAGATGCTTTGCCAGGCCTTTAGCCACCTTTATTTGCTGCTTGTTTGTGCATCTTTCTGCCTTTAATTTTGTCTTGTAAAAAGCGAACAGTGAAAAACGTTAGGTTGAAGTCAGGGGACTGACTCGGCCATTTAGGAACATTCCATTTCTTTGCCTTAAGAAGCTCTTGGGTTGCTTTTGTGGTATGTTGTGGGTCATTGTCCATCTGTACTGTGCCGTCCTATCAGTTTTTCAGCAGTTGACTGAATCTGAGCAGAAAGTACAGCTCTATACACTTCAGAATTCATTCTGCTATTTCTTTAAGCAGTCACATCATCAGTAAAAAACACCAGTGAGTTCCATTGGCAGCCAGACCAACATAAATGTAAATATAACATATTGTATGCCATATAATATGTTATAAACATATGTGCCATAACACTGCCTCCACTATGCTTGACAGATGATATGACACTGGTATGCTTTTATAGATTTCTTTTTAATATATTATAAGTTTAATGTAGCCTCTCTGTTCCTGAGTGTTACCAGTGGTTTGCATCTTAAGGTAAACCCTCTGTGTTTACATTCATGAAGACGTCTCTTGTAGACTTTGACAACGATATGCCAACCTCCTCTAGAATGTCCTTGACATGACTAGATGTCGTGAGGGGATTTTTCTTCACCATGAGAAGAAGAGACACTTTAGTTGTCATCTGTGGTTTTCCAGGCCTTTTGGTGTTGCTGAGCTCGCCAGTGCATTCTTTCTTTTTAAGAATGTACCAGATTGTTAATGTGATGCATTCTTTCTTTCTTGCAGGAACTCATCGTTTCCTGTGTACCTGATGGCTAATTTTAGTTTGCACCCTGTTGGGCAGTAGGCTGCAAAAAAATCTTTAGAAGTGCTCTTAAAGCATTCTTAAATTAGTTTAATTAGGGGCTAGTTGCCTAGACATACATTAAGCCTACTCTTGGACTAAATTGCAGCGTAAATTGCAGTGAATCACCACTGAAAATTCTTTTAGTCTAGACTTGGGCTTAATCTGGGCCTGTGGATGTGGCAATATGATTATTTCTATATTTTTTCCAGCAGATGATATAGACAAAGTTAAGCCTGTGTTGTAATTACGTAATTTCCTACATGCTGTGTTTGTGATGTATATTGGGAAATACACCCAGTGAACACTTGGTATTTCTGTGTCACATGGTCAAAATAGGGAAGCCAAAAAGTGATTTGTCAGAAGTGCTTGTGATTGGCTGTGATCTTGCAAGACGCTCATTGGGACCATGTGAGACCAGTCAGTATTCTGACACAGCGGAAATTTCTGTGATTTATTAGAGCACTTGTACTGCAGTCTTTTGCTGTATCATAGGCTGGTATTGTGACAGTAATGAACATATTGTGCATTGCTGCTGTAAATGCACTATATTGTAAAGACTGAGAGGATAGACCACCACCTATGTCTGATACTTGATCCAAGAAGGTTAATCAGTCATTATGAAATCAAGAGTCTCTCAACGTGGTCAAGTGTGCTGTGGTATTAATCAGCAAGCACAAATTATGCAGAAAGACTGTTAATGTCTTCAGTAACTGTTCATAATTGCATGAGTGAGGGCCAGCCTCTTTCACTCCATAAGGATTTGAAGAGTACTTGTTGAAGTATAATGGAGCTGTCACAATCATAGAAGAGGTAGCGATTTGTATTCAAGTTTAATAGCAGTGTTTAAAATGTTGTATTATAAAACAGATAGTTCTGGTCCTGAAATCTGATTGGTTGAGCTGCGATCGAGGCCGTTGTAATGTATTTAATATATGCACACACCCATGACCACTTCACAGCAATTGAATTCTGTATTGATGTACCAGCATATATAGATACATGAAGTAAGAGCCTTGTTTTGTTTGAAATGAGGGGCTAGGCTAGACTAAAATATAGCAGGTTAAACAGTCTAAACAGTAGCAGTCAGTGTTTTTCATAGATTTTCCATAAATAGTATTAAACCCAGTCTGGGGGGACAAAATGTGTGGCACTGTTAGCTTGATGCTAATACAATACAAGAAGCTGCATTGAGGCGCTAGTCGGAATTAGCATTATCATTGTGTTGGTGATTGGGTGAACAAAAACTGCATATTAAGAATGAAATATTCTGCATTAAACACTTCTCATATAATAATACTTTCATTATTAAATGATAAAGTTCATGAAATACCTGCAGTATACAGTGATGGGCACCTGAAACCACGGCCTCTCGTGGTTTATTGCTTTATCCTGACGGATAGCGTTAGCATTTTAAAGCTCTCATTTTCATATGAGCTCTGTTCATAAACTCCAAGTCCAAACGATATTTTAAGTATGAGTGTGGTTCTTTTTCGATCCTGAAACTTTAAACAACTTCTAACCTCATTGTATATCATATTTGTAGCTTCTTTCTGTAGCTTTTGAGGGCAACTTCATTGAAGTCTGTAACTAAGAAGCTGTGAATGGCTCATCTGTGCTCTTACTGCAGATGACACATGGCTCAACTGTGAGCTTACAAACAGGGCAATTTAATGGTTGATAAAATTTAATGAAGTGAGTTTAAAAAAAGGCTTTTTTGTTTAGATAGGCATGCACAAACTGAGTAATGCCTGTTTGAGTAGGTGTTTGGCCTTCACAACATAGCGTTTGTTAATTGCTAACATGATGTAAACCTTTGAAATCCTGATATTGCAGAAGATTACAATTTGCAGATGGGGCCTTTAACCAAGCAGTTTTCTATATCTGTGCAGTAAGCAGTCACAGTTCCTGATGTGAATGTGGTTTTTGTGGGTGTTTTTTGATGCACCAGTGTTAATAAGAAATCTGAATTTGAAAATTCATCACCACAAAAATTTAATCGTTAAATTAATAGAAAGCCAAATCTGCCAAAAATCAGTTAGCAATAGGTTATGTTTCTTGCTACCACGATATCTGTTTTCCAATATGTAGCCTTACGGTATCTTTACTGGATTGACATTAGCAACTTAAGCTAGTTAGTTAAAGCACTTTCCCACTGCCAGCAGAAGCAGAATGTGTATTGAAACTTGAGTGTTTTTTTTTTTGCTGCGTTGCCATGCTGCTCTGTCTCTGCCTTGCCTATTATTTATTGCACAGTGATTTTTGTGCCTTCTTAAGTTCATCTTTCTTTGCTATTGCCATGGTTCAAAATTCTGTCTGAGCCACAAACAATTTCTTCCTGCAAGGGAACAAAACATAAGCCATTTTGCCCCCTCTGTTTACAGAGTGTATTGAAAAACTGTCAGAATTTACACAGACATAAACATTATAAGGCTTCTTTTTTTAATAAATGACACTTTGACAGGGTTTTTTGAAGGTGAATGTAGTTGTTGCAGCCCTAGTCAGATTATTGATTAAAATCACAATTACAATATGTAGCAATATAACCAAATTACTAGAATATATGCATCTACTAAAATATAGTGTGTGTGTGTGTGCGCATGCGATTTACTATGCCACTCTCTCTCTCTCTCTCTCTTTGTGGCAGGTGTTTGGGAATGCTCCCCCGAGCACAATGAATGAAAAGTTCTCAGACCTGCTGCAGTTCACCACTCAGGTGTCCAGACTAATGGTGACAGAGATCAGACGAAGAGCGTCCAACAAATCTACAGGTAATACCACTTGCAGTTTGATCTCTGACGTTCTTCTTCTTTATCTTGATTACTGCTATTTATTTTCATAGCCTGATGCATTTTGGTAATTAGGGACATTCTTTTTAAATGGAAGTGGGTGTGCATCGGGTGTTGTATATGAGGCTGTCCCCCTCATACAGACCCATGATAGATTCATTATAATCATATAGTAGATGTCATGTTAAAGAAATATATTTCAGTTTTACCATGCTGATATTTGTTCTGCTAAATTTGCCAGTGTTTGACTCAGTTTTTGCTAGTCACATTTATTTTGATGTATATATTTTTATATTATATAGGCAGTAATGCTTGACTGGTCTTTTAAATTGTGTTTACCTCATCTTACTGGGTATATATACAGTTAACCCCACCTATGGGATAGATTGTAACATTTGTACTTATGCCACTTTTGGTTGAGTTTTTTTTTTTTTTAAACAGTCACTGATTTTAACAAGGTTTGGCTTTTCATTTGTAGCAGAAAACAAAACAAGACTTTGCTCCACTCTCCCATACTGATATAATGAAGTATTGCAATAATCACTAAATTTCAAACAAATTGAAATATTTGTTCTAACTGTAGAGTTGTGGCAACATTATTTAAGCTATTTTTCAGTATTAATTGCTAATGCAGTGTAGTCATGTTGGCTCAGCTGGACAGTGAAACTACACTAGATCCAGATAAAGAATGAGAAGTAAAGATGTGTAGATTCAAGACTTCCAGACCAGTTATTGTTACAGAATAAGAGTGTTTAGACTGAGTATTTTAGTTGTTAGTTGTCTCTTACTTACAAACAGTTTGAGGGGTTGTCTTTTTGTCTCCTCTTCTTTTTTTCTTTTGCTGTATGTTTCTCACTGGCAGGCTCTCTTGCCTCACTGCTCTGGCTGGATCTAATCCTGTTTACCATTTTCACTCTGTTTCTGCTTTTGAACCTCAAAGGAGCTTCTGAGACTCACTCCACATACACTTGATTGGCTCCATGTTTTAATCTTGAAAGTATTTCTATATACTGAAGTGTTCTGAGCAGCTTGTTTTAGCACAGGATGGATTGTCGATGTTGCGGTCAAATCACCCCCACAGCATTTGCTGCCCATTCCTTCAAAGACTGGCCCGGATCCTCAGCAGCTGGTGATAGTGTGTTGAATGTTCCCACCTCTTAAAGTTCTTAAGCACCTCAGCTTCAGCAGCTTAAGTCATTGTTCATTTACTATATTGTTTCATGGGTAATGTATGGGGGCCAAGCACCCAATGAGCAGGTTTTTGTTTTTAAGGGCCTACATTTTTTTCACTGTTTTTTTTTTTTCACTTTTTATATTTGTATGGATGTAGGTAAGAAAAGATGCATACATTTTTATATAACAAATTCAAACCTCTCTTTATCCCTTAGAATTAAAAGGGCTGTTTTTATTACTGTGTCTTTAAGGCTGATAAATTGTCACTGTTGGAAATCTCATATCTCTAAAATGATGATAATATTAATAGAAAGAAAAAAAACATTCTTAACTTTGAATGGAAGTTAATGTCAAAAGGTTTTTTCCAAGTTTTTTTTCGACCATTTTTGTTGGTCCATTCATCATTAAGGGCATCTGGAGTTAATAAATTATATATAAAAAGAGAAAAGACAAAAATTAAGATGCATGGTTTTGTCCTCACAGCAACAATATGTAAATAACAATAATAAACTTAATGGCTGCCCTGTATTATGCATTGTTGACAAAAGCGGTTTGGGCTGAAACTCTCCTTGTGACTACAACATTAATTGACAGGGATGTAAACATGATGTGGGCTGAAAGATCAGATGTATGTAAATGCATTGTTGTGACATCAAAAAAGCCTTTTTGCATCTTATTTTCCAACCATCTGACCATCTGATGAGCTGGTGAGTGAACAGTATGTTTTGAAACTAACAGTGTTACTAAAAGTATATCTGTTAAAAAATTCTACAATATAGCCCTTTAAGTGTGTTTTTTTTTCCATCATGGTCATTGCTCAAAAACAGATATTTTTAAATGTTACCTGCCCTTGGTTGGTGCATTTATCTTTTTCTAAATTACGTGTCTTCTGTTGGGACAGATATTGTTCCAAAGCTAGAGTCAGTAATGGATGGAGGAGTGAAGGCTTTTGCATGTCATTGTCTTTAATTGACTCACTATCCTCCCCCAGATGAGCCCAGTCACACGCAGGGCAGTGTGTAAAAATGAATTCGATCCACATGAACAGACTGATCCACACTCTAATAACATAACTCTCTCTCTCTCTCTCTCTCTCTCTCTCTCTCTCTCTCACTCTCTCTCTCTCTCTCTCACTCTCACTCTCTCTCTCTTACTCTCACTCTCTTGCACTCTCTCTCTCTCTCTCTCTCTCTCTCACTCTCTCTCTCTCACTCTCTCTCTCTCTCTCATTCTCACTCTCTCTCTCTCTCTCTCTCACTCTCTCACTCACTCTCTCACTCACTCTCTCACTCTCTTGCACTCTCTCTCTCTCTCTCTCTCTCTCTCTCTCTCTCTCTCTCTCTCTGTGTTTCCTTCCACAGAGGCAGCCAGCAGAGCCATTGTGCAGTTTTTGGAGGTGAATCAGAGCGAGGAGGCGAGTCGTGGCTGGATGCTCCTGACCACCATCAACCTGCTGGCCTCTTCTGGACAGGTCTGTGGCCTTGCAGTCTGTGAAATCTGGTTAACCGATGTCACAACCCATAAAGCAATGCAAAGTGCATAACAGATTATATAAGTATGCACTGAAAAGACTGTTAACTCCTATTTTGTTTTCTTTTGTTCTGAGTGTATGAGATGGTGGTTACATTTAGAAGGATTTCTGTCTGTAGTTTGCACACTATTGCTTATGTAATTTTTTTTTTGTTTGCTTTTTTTTTTTGTTATCCACAGTTATAGCTTGTATTTTTTGACAGACCGCCTAGCAGGACATTTTGCAAGAGTCAGAGTAACTCACTGACTCACTGAGTGACTGACTGATCTGTTCTTCATTAACAACTGTTGTTGAAATGTGCATGTTCAGGATTTTATGATGTGCCGCTGTACACCAATAAATATCACCCTCATTCCCCCCAAACACGACCAATGTAAGGCTGACTAATACTGGAAGAAAGCAGAAACGCATTCATTGAAACACATCATTGGTCTAATAAAAACTCAGTGCTGAGTACTTGCGTTTTAGTCTGACTAATTCAATTCTGACTTTTCTTTATCTTGCTGTATAAGCAGATTTATTTAGATAGTTTTAGTGTTCCAGGTAAGGATAAGGTCATCACACACTAGTAGATAACTAGTGAGCGCACCAGATTATAAAATGGAATAATACGTTGATGTGTCTATTGCTATTTTTAGAATTATTAATTTAAATAGAGTTTACCAATGTAACATGGAAAAAAAACTGAGGAACCTCAGCAGGCAGCGTTTTATACAAACATTACATCTGGACTTGACTTGGTGTCTTGCTGCCTCAGAATACTGTCTGTACAGGCAGCATTTATTATGTTTCAGACACAGCCATAGTTGTTGTTGATGTTGATGTTTTTGTTGTTAGTACTCTCATCTGTCGTAGTCGTAGTACAATAGAAAAATTGTTTATTGACAAGTGGCTGGTCAAATTTAGACTGACAGTGCAGGAACGTGGGTTAAAATGTTAATTGCCCCCCCCCCCCAGCACATAAAGTTTTAGGGTACTTTTTGTTCTTTGTATATTTATATACAAATATATACAGACTGTATCACAGACAGTTGTGTGCTCTATGCAGTGCAGCCAATTACAGTCCAGCAAAGCTGGGCTTGCCTAGTCTTGGTTTCCCTTTAAAAGTATAAAGTAATGCCAGTCCTGCTACACTGTTACAGTGAGACACCCAGAGTAATTTTATAGCAGTGTAATTTGAACATCAGCTTGCTGGCAGTGCTTTCTTTGCATTTCATATCTGCACACTTTGCATTTGCCTTTTTTGATGTGCAAAAATGCTGAAATGAGAAAACTACATCATATTTTTCCCCTCTGGAGTCCTTATGATAACACTGATGCAGCATCCACGATTCATTGTTTGCTTCTGCTGTGATTACTTTCGGCAAGAGAAGGTTAGTTTATTTATTTAATGATTTTGGCCTACATGCGTCTGAGTGGTAGGTCATTAGGGTTCTTGTTCTGCGTACAAGCTTTTGTTTAAATGTTGATAATCGCTTTTATTCCTGTCCTGATTTTTTAATTGTTAGTTTATTTTTGACTCTTTGGCTTACAGTACTAAAATTCCTGTTGTACCAGTTTCTTAACACTCCATTTGACATTTTGACATACTGGTGTCATATCCTTGCAGTGATCAACAGCAACATTGTGATCATTTTGTTCTGTCCAAAATTTCAATGTCATAGAAATTGGCTCCAAACAAGCTTTTTGTCTAGAATGGTGAAATGTTTGGATTATAGGTCTAACACTCTCAAACAATGACATTCCTCCATTTCAAGCCCGTAATAACAGTGGGCTTTTATTTTCTCTAGAAAGATGCCCTTCATGCTCCATATTCCCAGTGCACTCTCGATTCTGCTCCCACTTTTCTTTTCCATCATGACACTTTGTATTAGGAGATAATGAAGTTACCCTTACCCCTCCTTTCTGTGCTGACCACTGGTCAGGTGCAATTTCCCCATGCCTGACACTGTCATTTGGAAGCGCAAGGCACTATTTGCGTAACCTTGACCTTAGAGCTCTGTAGCATTAGCATTCAGATGGACTTCACACAGAGCGAGCTATTCCCGGCCTTGACCGTCTGCCACTACAAAGCTTTCCCTGCTGAAGGAGGCCCAACTGTGATTTTTATTCTCACATGCAAGGACCTTTAATTCCCTTTGCCTAGCAGGCTTTACTAATGCATCCATGAATTTTTCCCCTTTATTCAATGTGTCGAAGGTAATGAATTCACAATGCCAGGAAGAATTTTCAGCCTGCTGCTGATGTTGACAAGGTATGATTTACCTTGCCAGAAGTAATGGGCTTCTTTTCCTGGAATCACAATGCAGTGCCACAATTTATATGATGGCTCTTTTTTTACTACGTTTCTTAAGGAAGCTGTAAATTTGCTTTGTGTAATACATGTTCTACAAGGCAGGTCACTGTAACAGTTAGAGGTGGCGCCAGTCCAATACCCTGTAGCGATTTTGTGCCAGTATAGGCCAAAAAAAATTGTGGGCTTTGATATTGAAAGAAAAAAGTACATAACAATGTAAAGAAAAAGTAAAGCAGGTCGCTTGATTACAGTAGCCACATGTAACCTAACGTTACTATAAGAACAACGATTAGAAGTATTATACTAAAATTAAAATGTGTAAGTAGATTGCTTTTACATACATTTGCATTTTTACATTTGTGAGACTTTTTTGAGGAATTTTTAGTCAAAAATTTTGGCCTTTTTTTTCTCTTTTTCTGTGACTAAAATTTTGCTGAATTCCTAAATTGAATAGGTCTTAAAACACAATATTGTAGCATCTTTATTAGTGCTTGTTTAAAGCTTTCTGTAGCTGAATAGGAAAAGGGAAAATAGTATTGTTCCACTTTGGCTTATGGTTTGCAGTCTTTAATAGTCACTTCATCTTCACAGGCACTGTGATTACACACTGTTTTGCGTGGCAAACCTACAGTGACTCACAGCTTGTCCGTCTCCCAGCCACTGTGCTCTGAAATCTGTGTATGTGAGCGTCTGAATGAATCATCCGCCCGAATGAGTAGGAAACCATTTCTGTCTCAGATTCTTCAAAATCAGTAAACAGAATTATTTGTTCTCTTTCTTTTTTTTTCCCTTTTAAATCTCTTGCCATTGTTGGCTCATACATGCTGGTGGCCTAATCTACCTGCAGTTAGTGTCAGAGCTGTGAGTAATGCAGGTGTTAATACCTGCTTCTCGCTTGCTGCTGCCTTTTTTGTTTCCTCTTTCACCCACCTGGGCCCCGGGCTGATGTCATCACTCTTGCCCAAATATGGATACACTAGTCCACAGCACGTTTCACGGTGAAGACGTACAAGTGCAGTTCATAGTAAATATTGTTATGGTAAGACATGTTGATAGTGTTTTAGTAACACCTGATAGCTTCCTTTTTTGGGACTGTAATTTGTAATTATGTTCTCAGTTTCTCACAGAGTTGCTGCAGATCAGGACAGTTACTTGATATGGTTTCATAATTGATATGCAATTACCGCAATTTTAGAATACATGTGAATACATGTGAAATGACACACCTCCCAGCTAGAATCATTTTCCTTTCCATCAAGCGATGGAAAAATGTCTCACAACAATTATGCAGTAAGAACGACACTGGCAGTAGATTAATCAGTGTTGTTAGACAGTTACTGAGGAATGTATAATTCAAACACTATCTTTATCATCTGGAGAGTGGTGGAAGCTGGAAACATTTTTAATTAAACTGTTTGAAAGACCAAACTCACAGCACAGTGTCAAGACTGTGGTAAAACTAAGGGTAAGCTAAGCAATATCTAAGTTTCTATAAATGCTAAAAATAATTCAAATAATTCTAGTAATAAATAATGTTACAGCACAGTGCTACTATAAAACGAGCCACACAAACAACTTAGTCTTGTGTGAAATGACATCTCTGGGGAAAAAAATGCTGTCATATTCTGTAGAATTGAGTTTCTTAAACATGAAGGCCCTTAAAGAAGCATTTACTTATGTTCTATGTGGCTGAAATCAAGTCCGTATGTTCAGTCTGTTCAAACTGTAGTCCTATTATAAAAAGCTATTTAAAAAAAACCACAAAGGTTCAGTCCTTAGATATTTACAAGTATCATGTTATGATATATTTAAATCCAGGGCATTCATTGAGAGAGTAATTAGCTAAATATATAGGAAATCATAATTTATAGGGTCAAACCCTAATTGCTTGTTAAATTTACATTAAAGTTAAAAAATGTAAAAATGTTGTTCATTTTTAATGTTATTTTTAAGACCTTTGATTTCTTTCAAAGTGAAGTTGGAAGATTTACATTTATCATGAGTTTCATTTTTAAAAACAAAAAAATGTATTATTACACAGAGTTTTAGTTAAAGCATGGGGCCTTATTTTAGCCACACCCCTGCATTTTAGAGCAGACAGTGAGACTGCATCCCTGTCCCTCATAGCCACATGGCGAACAGTTAGATCCCATTGTTTTGAAGTAAATGTGTCCCAAAGTCTAAAAATCAGTGTGTATCATCAAGAATCGTAACTAGCGAAACACACATTTTCTGCAGTTAAGCAATTTTTTTGTATCTTAGTGAAAAATATAGTGATTTTGTGTGGGTTCAGCTGTTCATAGATGTGTTTGCTAGTCATGTACTGGCTGCTGTTTTTTAGTTATGCTTAAAATTTGCTAAAATTGTCACTTCTAAAACATTTGGTTTTATTAGCGTAATGATTGTTTTGCTTGTAACAAGTTGGAATGTTCAATCATTTGTTTTAATAAAATAAACAATTTTAAAATAAAGGGTCATTCAACGCAAAAGTCAGATAGAATGATCCATATATCACTGAAAGAAGTACTGCAAGTTCAAGAGCTTCTAGGTTTATTTTTTTTATTCTTATTGGGGTATGACCAGTCTAACTCTTGGTAAAGTGAGACTTCTTTAGAACAGCTTATCACAGTCAGAAACCTTACAAACTCCACTGAACTGAGAAGATCAAAATAGGAGCCCAGTTTTTTTTTTCCTAAGCCCTCTTGCACTTCCTAACTGTCAGCTGATGTAGAACATTGGAGATACAGTGCACTGACAACCGGTTTAAACTCAAAAGGCCAGAACTTGCCTCCAGCCAATATTGAATAAAGATGAACCACTGCATGTATTTACCCTTTTCTCTTACATGTTGTCTTTTGTGTACATTGTTGCGGTTTTGATATTCACTCAGGCCATAAATCAGTTCAGTAAGAATCTGCTTTACATACACTTTGCTAAACTCCTTTGCATACAACTCTGTTGTGTGCTGATGTACAGAGGTATGACTATCTACCTCTCAAACAGGGTTAAGGTAATGGAACGAATGGTCTCTGTCTGAACTCTCTCTCTCTTCTTGGATCTTGCAGAAAACAGTGGACTGCATGACCACCATGTCAGTGCCCTCCACATTGGTGAAATGTCTGTACCTGTTCTTTGACCTGCCTCATATGCCTGAGGTCCCCGCTGCCACACAGCCCGAACTGCCCTTGGCAGACCGCCGCGCCCTCCTACAAAAGGTTTTCGTTCAAGTAAGTACGTTTTTGCCACAAATGTAAGGCAGAACCTCTTGTGACTGGGGTACCAGCATCAGAAGGAGTCTACCGAAGCCTATTTCAGCAATAGTACTGCAGTTGTAGTGGTAATTCACTTGAGTTCAAGTAAAAAAAACCTGAAAACTAAATCAATGAATTAATTGTTAATTGAAAAACTTTGGTGATTACTTTTGAGTTACTTTAAGCTGATATTCGCCTTACGGGAAGAAAAAGTCCAGCGCTCAACTTGTTAGCTTATCTTTAACATTAGCTTGCATAAGCAAGGTATCGGGCACTAGTTGTGGAACTACAGGCGAATGCAAAAGTTTGGGTGCTCCTGGTCAGATCATATGTTTTATTGATTTTCTAAGTGCTGTAGTGTTCTAGGTTCTCCTCTACGGAGAACCCACTCCTGCACCTTTAATTGCACAGTTACTGTTTATTTGCTGAATAAAACAGAAAAACCAAAATGTAGCCTGTTCGAAAAATTACAGCTTTTTTTCCCCCAATATGTTAAACTCCACAAATAAATAGTTTAGGTTTGTTCCCTGTAGATCATTGATTCTCAACTCCAGGACTAGGTTGGTAACCACTGCTGTAGAGGATGTGTTAACTCATTTTCACTTAGAAAATCAACTAAACATAATTTGATGAGGGGCTGATGTTTGTGTGCAATTTTATAAGCTATGGCTTTAGGCTGTTTAAAGAACAGTCATGCTTGTTATTCAAAAAATACAAAATGAAAATTAAAACACAGTTTTAGCTTCAATTAGCCAGTCAGCCAGCTGGTTATTTTTTTAGGTTTAAAGTTAGTTATGGAAATAAAGTTTTTTTAAAACTTTGTATTCGTTATTCAACACTAAAACAATAAAACAGCCACATTAAATATTATGTTATTCATGATATATATTGTTTGGAGTGTACTTTGTTATAGCTGTATTCCACTTGCCTGGCTCAATGCAAAACAACATAAAAGGGAGACCACACGACCACATGAATGTTAATTAAGCAAAGATGATATATTTCTTTAAAAACAAATGAACAAAGGTTAAGATGCTAGATGGCAGGGATTCTGGGGCACGCTGCAAACAGAGCTGGCATCGCCTCTGTTACAAATATCAGCAGTACCTGGTTCCAGCTCGATCCTGCTGGGGAAAAAGAAAAAACATGGAGCAGATCATGACAGCTGTTGTTATTTTTAAACCTTGTTATATCCACAATTTCTACAAAAGCATATACAGTAGTTTGAAATGATACTCTTTGATTACAATGACTTAAATTATACTCAAAATAGTACTCAAGGACTCCAACATAAGTAGTTGCAATTAAATACTTTTTAAGGAAAGTCTAAGCGGCTGTGAAAACAGGCCATGGATTATCTGTCGTGATGAACACAAAAAATGTAGTTAATTATGGCAGTGAGTCCTAAAGTGTTTCATACTTCTGCTGACACACATGGAGCAACCCTTTTGTCCCGTTTCTTCTCAGATCCTGGTGAAGCTGTGCAGTTTTGTGTCTCCAGCCGAGGAGCTGGCCCAGAAGGACGACCTGCAGCTGCTCTTCAGTGCCATCACCTCCTGGTGCCCCCCCCACAACCTGCCCTGGAGGAAGAGTGCCGGCGAGGTGCTCATGACCATCTCCAGACATGGCCTCAGTGTCAACGTCGTCAAATACATACATGGTAAGTTCAGGCTAAAAAAAATGCCAAACATCTAATTTATCCTTTTTTTTTTGTGTCCGACAATTGCCTCTTTAGCCTCACAGCTCCAGTGTGCAACTAGTGTTACTAACAAGTAATGGAAGCTTATGCTCCACCAATTCGCACGAAATTGCATAATTAAATGTTCACACACTTGCTTCAAACTGTGTTAAGTTGTTAAGTAATATTAAATTGCAGTTGCACCATGCACTTCCTTTCCAGGCTTCTTTCATCCCAAGCTTCCTGTTTCTTTAACATTGCTAGTAATGAATGAAAGTTAGTTGTTACTGGTTAGTGTTTGGTAGTACCCGTTTTCATGTGAGCGGAGCGCCTGAAGCTGAGACAAGCACAATGCTGACTGGTAGAAACTAACTGTCATTTATTACTAGCAGTGATTAAAACACACAAAGCTGGCCACAACTCTCAGGATTTTATTAGTTGCGTTCTGATTGGCTATCCACACATCTCTGTATACAAAACGTTTTTTGTTTTTCCAGCTAAATTCTGGTCAGCAGTAGTGAGCAGCTGTCTGCACTGGACATTATGGTGCAAAATGAGCCTTTCAGAGCAAGATATATCTGTGTGATTTTCACAATCGCTTCCCCTACGCGCCTCGCCAAAACAGCCGGATGTGATAGTCGTTTTGCAGGTCGGCCTCTTCCTGATGAGATGAGTGTTTTTTTTTTTAGCCACATTATAAAAATAGGAATAGTTTGCTTGTATGTTCACCTAAAAGGTTAAATGTGGACTGTTTATATTCTGAGGCCTGTTATGGAGTATTTTGTCTTGGAAGCATAGCTGAGTTTTCATGGCTGGCTGAGTTCTATTTATTTATCCCCTCTAATTGCTTCTTTTGCTGTGTAGTTTCCAGTGAAGCTTACGCATGGATGCGTTCTGCTGACAGTGTTCCGTTGCTTGTGTCTTCTGAACCTCAGTAGCGGGTTCACTACAGAATTTCCTTTTTTGTTTGCTTTCCTCTTGAACTGCTGTTTGCTATCATTCCTGATGACATTAAGTTTTTGTGAGAACTGTGGAGTTTTAATGAATTCCTGCTGCTGCAAGTACGTGCATGCAGATGTCATGCCATTGAATTTTTTTTCCTCTTGTTTACAGAGAAAGAGTGTTTGGCAACATGTATCCAGAACATGCAGCAGTCAGATGACCTGTCTCCACTGGAGATCGTGGAGATGTTTGCTGGGCTCTCTTGCTTTCTAAAAGATTCCAGCGATGTGTCTCAGACATTACTAGACGATTTCCGCATGTGCCAGGGCTACACCTTCCTGACTGACCTCATGCTCAGGTGCCTCATGCAGTACACATCTAGTATGAACTGTATAGTGTATCTGCAAATGAATGATGTCAATGACTATATTCATATGGGATGCACCGACATTTCAGCCACCAAAATGTTTCAACCAAAAACAGCAGAAAAAGGCTGAAACTTCTGGCCAAAAGAAAAAAAAATGCAAAGATTAAGTAGGCCTACAATGAAGTGTCCGAATACAAGAATTAATAAATGATTTTAATGATAATGTAAATTAGAAAAAATGATAAACACTTTCACTCTCTTGCGCCAATCAACACAGTTATGTTAAGTTTAAGCAGCAGCAAAACAGTGAAAAAATGTCGGCTGTGCTCCTCTCGAGCATCAACACCCAAGAACTTCTTAACTACAGGTGTGACACCAGTTGAAAACACAACATCCCACTCAATACTCAGGATAATAATAGAAGCAGAAGGGAAAGTCACCGCTGACACACCAACAGCACATGTGGCTTCAATTTTTAAATGATGACAAAGTAAAAGTGCAAATTGTAAATAAAAAAATTATGGAATTTATTGTCCTTCGATGACCAGCAGTTCTCTCAGCAGTGACCTCTACCGATCAGAGAACAAATAAAACTGTACATTCCTAGTGGTAGCACCTGCTTCCTTACCCTTGCGACCATGATGACCATCATCAGGTCATTAGTAAACAAAATACTTACAAGAATAGCCTAGTAGTTATTTATCCAAATAAAAATAAGTTTGATTGAAATTACTGGGAAAAATTACAGGGACAGGCAGTGAGACCCATTGGTTTTTGACAAAAGCTCTATTACCCATTGTAGAGTTATGACCATTTCTGATGTGCTTCCAGATTGGAGCAGGCCAAAGAGGATGAATCCAAAGATGCTCTGAAGGACCTAGTGAACCTGGTGACTTCCTTGACCACATATGGTGTGAGCGAGCTGAAACCAGCTGGTCTTACAACTGGGGCACCCTTCCTGCTGCCTGGCTTTGTGGTCCCACAACCTTCTGGGAAAGGTCAGTACCCTAGGAAGTGGGATGATTTGAACAGTTGACCAGTGCACTGTAATGTCACACCACAGCAGGCATGGTGGAAGCCCTGCGCGAGTGCTGAAGCAAAGGGGAGGAGATTTTGGAGGCCTTTTTACTGCACGGCATGTAAAAGTTTAACAACAGTAATACATTATATTCATTTTACTTATGTGAGTTTAGATTGTAATTGTTTGAAATTAGTTCCACGTATTTGGGTAGTCTGTGTCTCTTAATCTCTTAATGTATAAACCAAGCACTCTGCATTTCCATTTGCTTTTAGCACTGGATGAGGTAATATAATATACATTATTGTAAAGTTTTAGGTATCTAAGCAAACTGTTTAAATACATCAGCTTTATTAGGACAATAGCTTTATTTATGGAACATGAGAAAAATCCAAACAAGCATTAATACAGACAAAAGTAACAAGAATTTCTTGTTTTCAAAGAAGTGTTGATATCTCTAGTTGGAAAGTCTTATCATTTGTATGCAAAGGTTTGGGTGCTGCTAGTCAAATTACATGGTTTGTTGCACAGGTACTATTTATTTGCTGAATTTAACATACTGGGGGAAGAAAAACATTAAAATGTGGTATGTTCAAAAGTAAGGCATGTTATATATTTTATGTTTTTTTTTGTTTTTTTTTCTTTCAGAAAGTTAAACTCAGCAAATAAATTGAAATTGTGCTCTAAAATCTACAGGAAGCTGCCATATTTACGTTTATTCTCTGTAGAGGATGTGTAAAGTCAACAAAATATGTCATTTGTCCAAGGGTACAAACGTAGGTTTGGTTCCACACGTAGGTTTGATTCTTGATGCCCCCAGACATCACATGGATTTGTTAAATTCCATCACCAGGACACTTGATTTAACGTAAAGAAGCATTCTTTGATCTAAACCAAGTACTGGTTAATAACTGTACTGATTTCCTTGATTTCCTCAAGGAGTGGTTTGGAAGTGGTTGAACAAGCACATTTACATACATTTAAATCAGTGTTTTTTGTATTAATGTTGCTTGTATTTGTTCTGATATTAATGTTTTTCTGAGTCAAAAATACTTTATAACCACATATATAGGTTTTTTAAAAAATAATTTTTTCAGCTGCCGACAACCGTTGCACAACATTGTATTGTACTGCAGCTAAATAATCAAAATAAATCACCCTTTTATTGTAGCACAGACTATTGCTTTTTCTGTGGTCTCACTTGTGGGTGTCTCATGAGGTCTCTGCAAAGATTCAGCTTATTTTCACCAGCAGAACGTTCCTCAAAAAAAAAACAATTTGCTTTGTAAACAAAGAAACCCAAGTGCAGATGGTTTGATGGCCACTTTGCACTTCTTTTTATTGAAACCGACAGGAAAAAAGGAGCTGTTTGCTGAAAAATCATTTTCTGTGGACATGGCTCATTTAGGTCACTTCAGGGCAGGAATGACTCGCTCATTAAAAAGCAGACCTTCGAGGTTACACCAGGAATGCCACCAGAACAAAATCACTCTTTAACAGCTTGGTAGGGTGAAATTAACCTTGCTCTAATCAATAGCTGTCTGTCCATCTCTGGCCGGACGTGAGATTAGCAGAATTTTCTGCTAATTCACTCTCCTTATTTCACTCGTTAATCTGTTCATCAGGGACTCAGCTTCCCGCCCTCGCAGTGTAGATAAAACTTTTAATCACACTCAAGGAAATGGAAGGCTTACAGGTTCTAAGGGGGAATTAAAACATTAAGGCTCACCAGCTGCAAATGGCATTAATTGGACTGAATGAGGCAAGCATCAGACACCTACTGTGTAATTTGGTTAAGCTATTTGTTTGGCCTGTCGCATGCCTCGCCATGATGCGTTAAGTAGAGTAATTAGGACACAGTAGCACCAGCATTGTTTATGTGCCCTGTCACATCGAGACTTCTGCTTTTTTGGGAGGTCTTTGCCCCAGATGTTTAATGTGTTCATGCAGTGTTTTCACGTGGAGCGGTGTTTTCAAGTGGAGCCTTGGCACTCACATTGCTGAAAGTGGATAATAGCTGAATGCACAAGAGTGTATTCTTAATGGAGTGGTTTGGTGAAAAATGTACACGTCCCATTTACCTCAGATGTAGTTGATCAGCCAGGACATGTTTGGTGTCCATATTTTGCTTCTGTAGTTTAGCCCTGGTGTTACGAGGCAGATTTTCTCTGACATGCACTAGAAGTCAATAGTCACCAAAATCTTTTCCCGAAATACAGCCCAAAAACTTCTCTGAACCCACTCAAATCGCATCCAGGTTTTCATTAAGATTGCTCAGTTTGACTCAGTTTGAGTTGGGACTCAGTATGACTTACTGTGAGCTGTAAAAATGAACAAAAGTTCACCATGCTGAATAGGTGTTGTGCTGAATTCTGACTTCCTCACAGAATCTGACTATTGCTTGCATGCATGTAATGCAGGCAAATGGATACTACATTATATTCATGATTTCTGTTGTGTCTATTTAGAAACATGTACTCATAGAGCTTTTTATTAGCATTAGCCCCTGTACACATATATATTCAGGCAATGACCTAATCAGCCAATCATGTGGCAGCAGTGCAGTGCATGAAATCAGGCAGATAAGGGCAACAGCTTTAGGTAATGTTCACATCAGCCATCAAAATGGGGAAAAAATGTGATCTTAGTGATTTACTACTACTACTACTACTACTACTACTACTATTACTAGTGCCAGACAGGCGTGTTTGAGTATTTCCATAAATGCTGATCTCCCAGGGGTTTCACGCATAATCTCTAGATTTTCAAAAAAGAAAACAGTGAGCGGCAGTTCTGCAGACGGAAATTGGTGATGAGAGGGGTCAAACAGAGAATGGCCAGACTGGTTCAAGCTGGCAGAAAGGTAACGGTGACTCAGATAACAATTCTGTACAATTGTGGTGAGCAGAAAAGCATCTCAGAATGTACACGTCAAACCTTGAGGTGGAGGTGCTACAACAGCAAAAGACCACGTTGGCTTCCTCTTCAGCCAACCAAGAACAGAAAGCTGAGGCTGAACACCTTTGGGATGTGGTAGAATGGGAGACTCATAGCATGAAAGTTCACCTGAAAATGGAATTGCATGATACAGTGAAGTTGGCATGGACCAGAACCTCAAAGTAATGTTTCAACATCTTGTGGAATCCGTAACATAAAGAATTGAGGCTGTTTTGAGAGAAAAGGGAGGCCCTACCCAGTATTAGTATAGTGTTCCTTATAAAGTGCTCGGTGACTGTATATCTTCAGTTGGAAAGTTTAAAATTAAAAGCACAAGATTAATAGACCTGCACAACCTTAATGAAGACCTACCTCAATGCAGTTTGAGTAGGTCGAGGGAAGTTTTGGGGATGTATTTATGGAAAAGATTTGGGTGACTATTGACTTCTATTGTTTATCAACATTAGGCTCATATCTCCAGCTTTAAACTACCAAAGCAAAGTTTGGACTCAATCGCATGATGTGTAAATCAGATAGTTTGCCATACTATTCCTTTAAAGATGCACTGTTAAATGTTGTTTTAATTTTGATTCATTTTGTGCCATTTTTTGTGACTGTTCATCACTTCTTAACCCCTGCAAGACAATATAAACCTTACTGACTACTTGAATATAACTTTTTTTTAATATTTAGTTGTTTGCAAAAATGTTAACACCCCTGATCAAATAACATGTTTTGTTGATTTTCTAAGTTGGTGTACCTTTACAGGAAACAAACTTTCAGATTTTCAGATTAAGATTTTTTTTCTACAAAGTTTAGTGCACAGTTACTGTTTATTTATTTACTGTTTATTTATTTTCTATTTATTATTTACTATTATTATTACAGTATAACATATTGGAAAACCGTAAATTATAAAATGTACCATAGCTTTTTTATGGGCCATATTTTTGTTATAATTTTTCCCAATATACTGAATTCAGCAAAAATCTACCAAAGTCTGTTCTCTGTAGAGGATGTGTTAACTTATTTTTGCTTTCAACAAAACATGTAATTTAACCAGGGATGCCCAAAGTTTTGCACATAACCGTAAATATTGTTTCTCACATCGTGACTATGGGGTAGTCAGTTTTTTCATGAAAAAAATGATCATTGGGATTGGAGGTCTAACTATTATTTTGATTAATAATAGGGGTGATAATAGTTAAGTGTCTCATTGCAATTTCTTGTAATGGTTTGTATCATATTGTTCTTTTTCTGATTATATTATCAGTGTATTAAATCAGCACTAATATAACATGTTGCGAGTTGCATCACTGATGATCAGTGATTCCCAACCCTGGCTATTAGCATATGCAGCTATTCCTAATTGAAACTAATAAAAACCCAAATTCATACCTCAGAATGAATAGTTGTTCTTGAAAGACTAGGTAGAACATGAATCAGCGTAGTTGGTTCAGAGGTTTATTACCATGTCTTGTGGACCCTTACAACTTTAAAATTGCATGCTTAAAGGTTGCCCTACCAGTGTTTCACTAAACTTCTTCTTGCTTTCCCCAGGTCACACTGTTCGGAACATCCAAGCCTTTTCTGTGCTCCAGAATGCTTTTCTAAAGGCAAAGAGTGGCCGGCTAGCCCGCATGGTGCTGGAATCTATCGCTAATATCTATGCTGCTGACTATGCCAACTATTTTATTTTGGAGGCACAGCATACACTCTCGCAGTTCGCCGAGCGAGTACCACGGCTGCCAGAGGTCCAGGCGAAATACTTTGAATTACTGGAGTTTGTGGTCTTTGGGCTTAATTATGTACCCTGCAAAGAGCTCTTCAGTGTTAGCGTGTTGCTAAAGTCGAGCACCTCCTACGGGTGCAGCATCACGGCTACGCGTACCCTGCTCAAACTCAGCCGCCACCACCCAGTGTTCAGCGATGTTTTCCGTGAAGTCGGGCTGTTGGAGGTGCTCGTCAACCTGCTCCATAAATATGCAGCACTGCTGAAAGACCCAACACAAACCCATGGAGAACAGGGTGAGAATTACATTTTACGTTAGGATTTAAAATAACTACCAGCCTCTTTTGTATGCTCATACATCCTAAGACAAAAATGCTAATGTGAACACTAATGGATAAAAGCTAGAGGGGATCACTTGGTTTAGCTTATATGCATAATGCTGACTGCTCCCAGCTGCTTTCATCTAGTTTTAGCATAGTTGGCATTTTTACCTGAAGCATTCCTTTAATCCAACTGATTTAAAATATATAAAATGATTCATACATTTTGTAACTGAAGTCC
This sequence comes from Colossoma macropomum, assembly GCF_904425465.1. Classification (NCBI taxonomy): domain Eukaryota; kingdom Metazoa; phylum Chordata; class Actinopteri; order Characiformes; family Serrasalmidae; genus Colossoma; species Colossoma macropomum. The sequence goes on along the minus strand of NW_023494806.1, from coordinate 25,509,265 downwards.
AGAGTTTTTTTTAGTATTCTTAGCATGTAGTACTTGTAGGAGTACGTATGGTTTAATATGTGTTTTATGTTGTATGTTGCTTGTGCTTATGTACTACTGTGCAAAGTTAAGAGACCACCCTTCATTTATTTAAAATAGCCATTCAGTACAACTTATGTCTGAAGAGATTAGACATAATCCACTTGCATAAGGACATCAGAATAGAAAAAGAAGAAAAAAGAAAAGCTTCCACAACAAAAAAAAAGTTCAAATTACAGAGAAAATGTGATTCCTAACAACCGTGCAAGACCTGCTAGACCACCAAAATTGTCACTGTCAGATAAACAACACTTGACATTTTCATCTTTGAGAGGATAGGACAAAATCAAGCTCCACTCTTGCTTTGGATGTGAAAAAATCTACAGCTGTTTTTGTCCATCCTTCCTCTGTGAGAAGACAAGTGATATGGGCCTGAAATAATGTGTAGCTGTCAAGAGGCCTCATTGAGAAAAGTACATAGACAGAAATGTAGAAAATCTGCAGATCAACCAAAGAAGCTACTGGTGTTCTCAGAACAATGGACTGACCACCCCAGAGCCCAGACCTCAACATCACTGTATGTGTTTGGGATTATTTCGATTGTGAAAAGCAGAAAATGCAACCAACTTCTAAGACTGAACTTTGGATGTGTGGAAAAATCTCTCTTCAGATTTGAAAAACTAAAAGCAACTGTCCTGAAAAGAATCGAAGCTGTAATAAAAGCAAAGGGTGGAAACACTTAATGCTGGAAGATGATATATTGTTTTGAGGTTTTTGACATTTTCTGACACTGAAAAATTAATAACTTGGCTCTTTTGACTTTAAATAGATGAAGAGTGGTGTCAGATTTTGAGCCATACTGTATGAGCAAATTGTTCATGTTCTTTGATAGACTGCCAGTGTTTGCTGTGTGTTCCTGAATGTTTTTTCTCTCCTATCAGGTGATTCCAAAAACAATGTGGCAGAAGAGCAGAAGCAGTTAGCTTGGCTTGTCATGGAGGCTCTCACAGTCCTCCTTCAGGGCTCTAACACCAATGCAGGTCTGTCCCACCCCCATACTGTATCATTAAATGTGATAAAACTGCAACACATAAATCACTCAGTTCATGACTTTCTGTGCTGTGTTACCATAGAGGTCCCACATTGTATGAGAACAGAGGAATTCCTTGCTGGGATTAAAACCCCCCTCTGATCTGAGAGGAATCGTAATACCACTAACGTCTGAGTGTAATCATGAGACTCCTGAGGTCACCCTTTGCCATCTCAGTTTGGATTTGTAAAACAGACATTCTACTGCTGACAAACAACTCTAAAACAGCACAGCCTGTTTGCATTGGGGTTACGTAAATAGCAGTGCACCAGTTTTGCTGACAAACTGTCCAAACCCGACATATCCCCCCTTCCCCACTCTCTCTTTCTCTTGCTGTTGCTGTTGGTGAGTGAAAGAGGAAATGGAGTAGCGAGTTGAGATTCAGGCTGACCTTCTGGTTTTGGTCTTGCTGTCACTTCCACTCAGCTGACTGGGTTTCTGCGTATGGAATAAGATGTCAAGTTCTCTGGAAAAACATTATTTATTTATTTATTTATTTGTTTGTTTTGTTTTTTTTGTACTGTAGCTCTATTGAAGTTTCTGCATCCATGTCTTATGTGTCCTTCTCTCATTTTTATTCTGCTTCACTCTCCCTCTTTGCTAGTTCATCTTCCTCTCCTTCCTTCCTCCTGCCTTTTCTCTCTGTCTTCCTTTTTTTCTTTCCCCTTGCTCTTTTTTCTGTAATTGCCTCTACCATTCCTCTCTGCCCCCTTGCCTTCTGATTTTATTACTCTCTCTCTATCTCTTACTCCCTGTGAAACATCTCTCGTAAACCTTACTGTCTGGCTCTGGAGATGCAGGTGCTGAGTAAGGTTTCTGATAGAAGTAGCTCATTTACATGATAAGGCCAAAAGTAAAATTAAGCATACAGCCATGCTGTTTCCATACTCAAATGTTCAGTCACTGATAGTTTCCATCTATCGCATTTGTGAAGTTGGACGATTATAATTTATTTACTATCAGTTTGCTTTTGACAAGTTTTCTTTTTTGAGAGGCAGCAAACACGACCGATAATATTGTCAATTAACGATGGCAAGGGGGAACATTGCACCCAATTACTTAAGTCTAGTGGGTCACACCAAACAGCTCAGTTACTTTCAATTGACATACAATGACATACAATACAATGACATGCAATGGTCATAAGATGTCACCCTTCCAACAAGTACATTCCTTGAATTTCTGCATTGCCTAGAGCTGCCCCAGTCAGCTGTAAGTGTTGTTACTGTGGAGTGAAAAAGTCTAGGAGCAAAGTAAGCCACACATGGTCACAGACTTGCCTCACTAAAGCTTTTGTAGCTGAATGGAAACGAATCCCTGCAGCCATGCTCCAAAATCTCAGAAGATGCCTCTTGTATTTAATTTCCCATGCACCTTTTTCTTCTAGATTAATGACATCTGCAAGTTATCATTAGTGGACAGTAGGTCTACTATATACTATATTGCTAAATGATGGTAGTCCATTAGTGGACAACAAAAAATATCTTGTTAACATAAAACAGCTACTTCGGGTATATTTTGTGAAACTCAGCTTCATCTTTACGAGGTGTCTTCCTTGCTATGAAGAGCATGTTTTGCCTAAAAAATGATTTGACAGTTTTCTTTTCCAAACTATTGTTAAAAGTTCAAGGGGAAATGATTTGGCCCAAAATCTTTTGGGGAGCCCCTATCGCTGGTGGATAGAGTAAAGTGTGCTATTAATGTTTTGTCAGGTCACTAGTTGAGCTCTCCTGCTCCTGTTTCTCAGGTTTGTTTCGGGAATTCGGCGGTGCCCGCTGCGTACACAACATTGTAAAGTACCGGCAGTGTCGAGAACACGCCCTGATGATTATCCAGCAGCTGGTGCTGTCGCCCTCCGGAGACGATGACATGGGCACACTGCTGGGCCTAATGCACTCCGCCCCCTCCACAGAGCTGCAGCTCAAAACTGATATACTGCGGGTGAGGAACACACACACACACACACACACACACACACACACACACACACACACACACACTTCATCGCAGTTTTCCATTGATGTTTTACTAAAGCAAATGTAATGTAATGCCCTTGTTGTCCTAATCTCGGTAGGGACGTGCATTGCAGTTAAACCTGAAGACATTAATTGATACATTTTAAAACAAAAATAATAATAATAAGTAAAAGACTCTAAAAGGTGCAGGCTACTGTGTGTGTGTGTGTGTGTGTGTGTGTGTGCATATATATACATATATACATACATACATACATCATCTAAACCGCTTATCCTTCTGGGTTGCGGTGGGGTGCTGGAGCCTATCCCAGCTGTCATTGGGCAGAAGGCAGGATACACCCTGGACAGGTTGCCAGTCCATCGCAGGGCTATATATATATATATATATATATATATATATATATATTATATATATATATATTATATATATATGTATGTGTATATGTGTGTGTGTGTGTGTGTGTGTGTGTGTATATATTTATATGTATGTGTATATATGTGTGTGTGTGTGTATATGTGTATGTATATATATATATATATATATATATATATATATATATATATATGTCTATATATATATATATATATATATAGTTTTTTTTTGTTTATATATTTATGTATATGTGTAGCAAGCTCAGGTCACAAAATGTTTGTATTTGGGGAAAATTGTGTAATTTAAGGGTTTTTTTTGCCTATTGGGTTACTCTGCAATTGGCCTTAATGACCATAAAATCCTGTTAGAGAGTAGTCTTTTTAATTTTTAAAAAATTTACTTTGTTATTTTTTAATTTTTTCAGGCGCTTCTCGCCGTCCTCCGTGAGAGCCACCGCACGCGTACTGTTTTCCGCAAAGTGGGTGGTTTCGTGTACGTGACCTCGCTGCTGGTAGCTATGGAACGCTCGCTGGGCTCGCAGCTGACTGGTGGCTGGGAGAAGGTCAATCAGAACCAGGTCTTCGAGCTCCTGCACACCGTCTTCTGCACACTGACGGCCGCCATGCGCTACGAACCGGCCAACTCGCATTTCTTCCGCAACGAGATCCAGTACGAGAAGCTGGCCGATGCCGTGCGTCTGCTGGGCTGCTTCTGTGACGCCAAGAAGCTGGTGCCGGCCACCGCTTTCCCCTCAAATGCCCAGCCTTTCCAGAGGCTGCTGGAGGATGAGGTGGTTCCTGCAGAAAGTGTCAGCCCTGCGCTCAAGCACTGCAGCAAACTCTTCATCTACCTGTACAAGATGGCCACAGACTCCTTTGACAGGTCAGGATCTACTGGGGTTTGTTTTTGTGTTGACAGAAATTAAGGAGTTGGAGTGTCTGACACTTTGTTGTTGTAAATTAAGCTGTCACTGCTTTGACCATGTGTCCTGATTTGTAACGTTCCCATTTAGGCCCTGACAAAGTTGTTAAGGCGAGAATTTACTAAAAAATCTAATTTAAACAGTTTTCCCCTTACATCCAAGACGGTTTGGAGCTATAAGGCTAATGTAGCTAACAAGTCATGGAAGCTTTTAGCTCACCAGTTAGCAAATTGCATACCTAAATCATCACACACTTGCCTCAAACTGCGTAGAATTATTTTGTAATGTCAAATAAATTTGCTAATGTGGTTTCTGGCATTGTATAGCATACAATTATCTTTGAAAACAAGGACAAAAGTATGTTGTTTAGCTTTTATAGTACATACTGTCTCAAAAATCAGTTTGGGATTAATTAAGAACTGGTTTCTGAGGCTGTGCTGATTTAACGAATTTACTTTGAACAATGCCTGTTGTACTATGTAATTATCCAATGCATCTAAACTTCCATTATATGTTACTAGGGATGCACAATTGTGACTTTTTCTGGTTGAATCTAATTCCATTATAGCTAAATTGGTTTGTTGATTGATTTGTAACATAGCCGATTTTTATTATAACCTTTTTATTTCTTTTCAAACTTAAAGCTCACACTGAGGGCTAAATGAACATATTTACTCTTTAAATGGGTCAAATTGGCATTTTACATTGTTAAACAAAAAATGTATTGTTTGCATAATAACATCAGGTGCTACATAAGAAGTAAGAGGCAGCTGGCTATTTAGCACATGAGAATTATGTTGTGATATTTGGTACAGGTATAGAGCAGCGTTCAAATACAGTGTGAGTGCGCTTTACCTAATTTATGTCAGAATTGCAACACAGACCAGCCAAAATAATAAATTGATGATTTCAGATTGTGTCTTTGGAGTAAAAAATTTCCTGATTCCGATCATGCGTTCTTTCCTCATTAGCTACATCAGCCTCTTTTCTCCAGTGAAAAATAAAAAAAAATGCTAACTTTGGGCACCAAACTTGTCTTATCGGATTGATTTAATTTAAGGTAAGGGGAAAATTGTATAAATATAATCGTCCTCCTGTATCTTAAGGCCACTTTGTGTTACCATTTTTGATTTTCAAGCTTTTTTTTATTTGGTGTTTTGCTTTATGAATCCTTTTTTGTCTCTTCTTCTCCCCTGGAAACCTCTTGATGCAATCTGCAAAGTGAGGCTCTATATTTATGGTGCAGGACAGTGATTTTTTTCTCAATGAATAGGCGCTATTCAGTTCTAAGTAATATGAAGATCCAGTTGCTGTACTGGTGCTTTGGGCTTTGGCCATTTCCTGGAAGCGTGTGAGTGTGTGTGTGTGTGTGTTTGTGTGTCAGTGTCAGACTTGCATGTGCTGTAGCTGCTCCTCTCTCAGTATTAATAAGCCTATGTGCTTTGCTCTAAGCTCTCTTTTCAGCTTGAACTAACTGCGTCCCTCCTGTTATTCTTCTCTCTCTCCTCTCCCTCTACCTCTCCTGAAACCCATGGCATCACCTGGCTGCACATGCGGGATGTGTGTTTGTGTATGGCTTCACCCGGCTGTGTGTGGGGATTTGAATGGTGGTGGGTTCGTGTGTGTGTGTGTGTGTGTGTGTGTGCGTGTGTGTGCGTGTGTGTGTGTGCGTGTGTGTGTGTGCGTGTGTGTGTGTGTGTGTGTAGTCGTGCGGAGCAGGTACCCCCCTGCCTGACTCACGAGACCTCGCTCCCCTCTCCTTGGGGCACGCCAGCACTCACCAGGAAGAGGTACTGCGCTCTGCAGTTTTCTGTTCTCCTCTCGCTTTACCCCCTTCAACCACTCTCACTCTCTCACTCTCATCTCCCCATATCGCTCTCTCTGTAGCTCGTTTAAGGGCTGTCCCCGTCCTTTTTTGACAAAAAAGCCAACTAATCATCACCCAATCCCTCTACCCTCCAAAAAGGCAAATAAAGAAATAACATAAATGATATCAGTTTAAAATTGGATTAAAATTAGTTTGCATCTGGCTTGGCCTGCTACAATTTAGCATGACAGCGCTTTACACACTTTATATGTTTAGATGCAAAGCCCCTTATGGTCCTGGCTTGTAACTCATTCACTCATGTTTAGGAGGAAAAAGATTTTCCACAAGGGGTTGACGTATGCCTAAAATTAGGTCTGTGACGGTCAAGAAATTTTAGCGCAGCTAATTAAAGTAGAGTCTTTTTTTTTGTGCAGCTATTAAAGTAGAGTCTAAAGCAGTTCTGTTGGCTTATTAACCATTTTCTTTCCTAGCGCTTTACTTAGCAAGATTAACAAGAAATAATAGATTGTTCTGTAGTGAGTAACGAGTGTCTACAATTTCACAGTCAACTGGAGCTTACATTTTTCTCTTAAAGCTATGAAAATGTGAGGGGAAAAACTCTTGTTCTACAAGCACACATGTTAAGTTAGCATTAGCTATGCTGGCTACCAAGTTAACAAAAAACTTGCCCCGTTGTTGTAGCGCACAGTTAAAAGTAAGAACTAGAAAAAAAAAAGGATTTATTTTATTTACATTTATTTGGCTCAAACTAACTAATGAATTTTTGTGGACTGGATACCCAGCTATCCTGAAATGCCACAATATTTTTGAAAATTATTAAAAATTAGACACTTGAATGGATTGAGCTCAACTTTTTGAAGGTTGCATTTTTTTTGCTTATTTCAAGTACCTCTTTGAAAATAAAAAAAAAAACCTGCAGATCTCAAAAAATGTGTGTTATAGCACCCAGTGCTGACAGGTTAAGGTGCCTTTACTTTCATGAGTAGCGGGTCTGGTTTGACACCTGTGTACCTGGTTAAGTTAAGGCCTTTGGTCACTGCTGTGGAAGTCTTTGCAGCAGAGAAATATAATAAAAGCCTTTGGTGCTTAGAACCCTGACAAGTGCAGTTAGTCAGCTGACAGGATCTTGGTCAACCAAAGCCTTATATGAGTGGAAGTTTCAGGGAGGTCCCAGGGTGATTTTATTGCCATCCAGATTGGCCATGTCAGTGTTTCTCTCCCTCTTCCGCTGAGTTCCAGGCCAAATTACCTACTGTTTTTCACTGAACTCAGTGGTGCACCATGTTTATCCTATTTGGATACACATCTCCATGTTTTTTCAGGCAGATGTCGTCTTGCGCTGATACTTGCGCAGACTGGTATTTGATCTCCTTGGGTGCATATTAGAGATCTTCCCCACTAGAAACTTGCTCAATTTTATTGCTGTTCTCTGAGGGGAAAATTGTTTTCAGATGTCTCTGTGATGAATAAACCCAATCCGAATAGGGTGCAGGAGCACTACATGTGATTAGTCTACCAGCCAACTCGGAGGGGATGGTCCGAATCTCGTCCCTGCAATTGTGCCTGCTTTTATTTATTTCTTCATACACAAGTAACATGTGCTGCGTTCCTGACCATGTGGAAACTGGCAAGTTTTAGACCTCTAAGTGGGTAAAAATCCATTTGAACATACCTCCAGTTTGTTCAGAATTTCCCAAGAACTCCGACTTCTCTTCATGACCTAGTTTCGACATGGTGGTGTCTGTAGAACAAGAAGTAATAGCATACTTTAAGCTTTTCAAACAGGTGGATTTTTGATCAAACCTTTTTCGGCACTGTATAAATGTTGAATGGCGATAGCCTACATCCACTTTCAAAATTAAGGAAAAACTAACTAGATAGCTCTTAAATTTAAATGTAAATACTTTTTAAGAGATTTTAATACGCAGCACACAGCAGCTAAACAAGTGCTAACTTACTGTCAGTGATCTTTTTTTCCGACCATAAACAGCTGAAACTGCATGAATGCTTTTAAGTGGGAAGTAGGAGATTTCCAAGTTAGAAAATTCAGGGCTCCCAGTTGTCATGAACACAGCTATAGATCTCTGCTCCTTTCCTTGATCTTTTATCTCTCTTTTTTCCCCTCCCTTCTCTATGTGTGTGCCCCCACCTCAGCTGCCTTGTCAAGCTGTTCTGCTGGCCCCTAAGCTTGCAGTTGCAAAAAAAAAAATCCTTTCAAGCATTTCTGCTGACAGCCTTTTTAAGCCCCTGCTTTTTTCCCACATCTCTTTGGAGACTTTTGATCAGTAATTAATGTTGCGTCAAGGCCGGTCTTTAATTGACCTGAGTCAAACAGAATCCCTGTTCCTGTGGATTCTTCTAAGGGTGTAAATTTATGCATAAATATATATATGGACTACAACTGCCTCCAGATCACACATTTATTAACAAAAAGCCAGTTTAATTCCAACCATGTTTCTACTGCTGATGTAGAAGTGAACAGGGTTTTTTGTTTTGCTACTGTCTGATACTGTACTGTACATCCTGATTTTTCCAACAACAACTTTTACACTAAATTAGCTCAATGTGAAGAGAATGTTACTTCGCATTTGTAAAATTATGTCCTAACAAGATGCTTTTATATTTATACAGCATTAGAATGATCCCCATCTGAGCAGACATAAGAAACTTACAATGTTGATCTCTGATTCCAAATGCCTGAGATACGGCTGGCAATGGCCTTGTGTGCTAACCTTTCTCTTGGCAGACATGGCTACCACGGTTCCTCTGCCTCGGCTCCAGTCAAAGTCATCACTGACTTAAAGCTCCACCTAGGGGAACCCCTCTCAGCACTCCTCAGACCCTGTCGTCATTCACCCAGGGGCTGTTCTGGCCATGTTGGACCTCCTAGCCTCTGTCAGCTCAGACACCCAGCCTGAGGTACGAGCACCTCCATTGTCTGCGCTGCTTTAATGTTGAGCTGTGAGATTTTAGTCTTCAGTTTTCTTAATGTGACTACTGTTACAGGTGGAATGCTTCCAATAATCAACATTCATTTTATGCATATAGTTTATGCAGTCTCTATATTGCTGACCATTTGTTGCTCTAGTCTTGTGTCTTATAAGTTAAACCCTTATTTTGAGTCCTTGTTTGCTACCTCACGTGCAAACTCTGCAAACTTTAGTTTTCTTCTTTTAATTTTACCCTATTCCATTGTGTTTCTGTAGGTATACTGTTTACACAGTAGGAACAAACAAAATGCTAATGTGTCTAACAGCAAAAGAAAGTTAACTAGAATAATTGCTGTAATGCTATCTTCACATGCTAATCAGATGGCCCTATTTACCAATAATGAATTTGTAATTATGTAGCCTTTGTCATCTTTGTAGTCAAAAAACAAAAAAGGGTGAGTTTATTTGGTAAACACTCTGCTAATGTTATCTAGTTAGCTAGCCTGATATATTTTAGAAGCTTCCTAACATTTTCTGTGTTCTAAAATATGGGAAAACAAGAAAATGGCATCATTTAGAGTAACTACTAAAATTAAGGTGCTTTTAAAACGATAAATAATTGCCCACCGTTGGCCACTTAAACCATTCTTACCTTTGCCGCGACGAAATGGTTAAAGGGTCATTTTACACCTACTTAATTAGGACCTGTCCGATCACATCATGGATTTCCATGAAAAAGTTAAAGGAAAACTCAAGGCTGTGCTCCAATCAGTTTTTGTATATGAGTGAATTTTAAAGTTTGCCTCATCAGGTTCTAAATTGCGTCTTAAATATTGAGTTTAACTTCTCACAGAATAACTGAATGGTAGAAACACAACAGTAGAAATAATATTTTACTTAACTTGAACCAGTTTCGTGTTCATACGTTTTCACAGTATGTTTATTGTAACGATGTGCTTATGAACTTCTGTGTCAGTTTGGATTTATGTGATATTCCTACTTTTCTAGCATTGAATTTTTCTGTGCAATATTTGAAGGTACATAAGTTCAAATAGGCCATTTTGATGCTATATTTTCTCAAAAGGAACCAGTCTAATAACGCGTGCTATGACTCATGAATTACACACAACTTGATTAAAAAGTGTAAATAGAAACTGTAAATAGGAAAACACAGGTTTGGTAGAAATCTAGAAATACTACATGAACCCAAACTTTAGAAAAAATAATTTTGGAAACTGACAAAACTGACATTTCAGTAATTAAGTATTGCATAATCTGACATAAAAATACATCCTTAATAACATGAAGCTAGTTTGTATTATTGTTAGTGTTCAGCCATTCTCAGTCATACTCAATATTTAAAATGTTGTTTAGAGTGTGATATGGTAAACTTTAAGGATAAATAACTTAAACTACTTTGAAACTTTGAACGTTTTCATGAATTAAATTTGTGTTTGTGCTTCTTTTTGTTACCAGACAGGTGAGTAAAAGTGAAATGATCAGTAACAAAGTTCTAAAGCCCACACTCGCACTTGATGTGAGCGAAAGTGCAAATTTTAGTTCAGGAATTTGTGTTTATGTTAAAACCAGACAGCAGATGAAGACCACCAAGTGCAGAGAAGTGCTAATAGCTTGTTTTCATAGCCTGTTAGGTAACTTTTATTGTTAGCATTGTTAGCATCGACAACCTTTTTTATGTTCCTTTATTCAGTTTAGCACCATTAAGCTGTATTCACGCAAGTTAGCGAGCTGTCATTTTCACTATGACATTCTATGTTTAAATAGAACTAAATGCTGCTTTTAGTGTGTTTGAATCAAAACAGATGTTCTTAAAACAAATTAATTCTTTGGCTACATGCAATCCTTATCATCATGTCCTCATAGATGCACTTTGACGTTGCTGCTGTGCGACTGTACATTGGTGTGTTGACAGAAATTTCAGATGATCTCTCTAGAAGAATCTTGTCTTTCTGTTCCCTCTAATGTTCTTTTCTTTATTTCCTGTCAAATTGGTTGTTTTAACAACCTCTGGAAACTTCCTCATGGCCTTCCCTTCAAACCTTCCAAAATGATATCATTTCCTTGCAAGACCAAAAAAAAGAAACCCAACAACTTTGCAGTCTTTTTAAAAGCTTTGTTGGGAACAAAGCTGCCTGACTTCACACTTCAGGCTTACTGCCAAGATGAATCACACTGTAAATTCCAAGCTAAATTTACCTCAGAGCTGTACTGGCAGGTTCAGATGTACAGTTTGAGCCACATTAATCACTGAATGGCATCACTGCAGCTGTGACTGTGATATGAGGCCTAAAAGGAAAATGTTAAGCTGATTCATTTAATGAAAACCTTTAATGAAATTTGTAGGATGTTCATTTTATGATGACAAAAATAACAGATTATAGATGCTTTATATACATTTCTGCTCAACGACCACCAGAGACCACCATCTCATTTATTTAATATCACATCGCAATGGCCTTGAAAGGAACAATTTTAAAGATTTTTAGTCTAAAAGTTTCCAAAATTAACTAAAATGATCAACGGAATGAAGAAATAACAGTTTTAACAAGAAGACATCTGTTTACTGTGTTGCAGAGATATTTGGCCACTTTAGGCATATACTTAAATGCTTACCATGAACAAAAAATCATTAAATTATTAATTGAAAGTTATTACAAGTTATTTATATTATTATTATTAAATTTCATGAACATGACCAGGTTGAACTGCGTGATATTGGAGGTATAAGGCCGACATAGCTAACGAGTAAAGGAAATATTTAGCTTCCATGTAGTAATAATTTCCCTAAAATGTAAGAGAATTTTGAGTTAAAAAAAATGTAATAAACCCTAATGATGTAATAACTTGCGCAATAATATGTTACATTGTCTTGACTGGTAATGTAATCATGTTTTTACTGATACCTTATTACATTATTGGAGTTTGGTACATTTTCAGGTTGACTTTACGTAATAATTACATTATTGGGTGTTATTACATTATTGGGTTCTTCATGCAAGTTAGCATCATGAAAATTGTAATATTGTCATTCAGTATCCGAAACCACATAAGCAAATCTGTTTGAGATTACAGCCCAGTGTAGTCTGAGGCATCTGTTTGAGGATGTAGATATGCAGTTTTCATGGTGCCTCTAATAGTGTTAAATGTTCTTTATATTCTGAAATTACTCTGATTTGTCACTAGCTTTTTGTGGGATTTTGTGATCTCAGGTGGCAGAAATCAATATAACGAAAACATTTTAATGCTGTTTGTTTAGCCTTGGAGGCTTGAGAGCTAAAATCTTAATTCAACAGTTTACCTGCCACCTGTCCTCTCCTTCCTCAGCATGCGCTGGACCTGCAGCTAGCGGTGGCGAACATCCTGCAGGTGCTGGTGCACTCCGAGCGGAATCAGCAGATCCTGTGTGAAGCGGGCCTGCACTCCCGTCTCCTGCAGCGCTGCAGCTGTGCCATGGGGGACGAGGACCATCCACTTCACCCACCGCTGCAGAGGATGTTCGAGCGGCTGGCCTCACAGGCCCTGCAGCCCATGGTGCTCCGGTGAGTCTCAGCTGTGCTAACATGGCATCAGATTACTTTTTTACTCAAATACAGTGATGACACCTTCAGTTGAATAGGGATTCAACAAATAGTCAACAACATTAGATACATTCAGTAATTAAAATATTTGAATAACCCACACCTTTACCACTTTTATGAACCCTGGCACTTCTGTGGGGAAACTAATGTTCATGAAATAGTAGCTTCTCTAGCCAAATAGTAGCTTCTCAACAGTAGCACGCAGCTGCCAGCTCTGCACACCAGAGTTTCTTACTTCTCTGGATTGCATGCTAGCTAGGTAGCAGTCTCTCAGTTCAGTTTATTACCATGATAAAACAAGAGCGTGCCGGTTAGGGACCTGTCCAGAGCTGTAGGAAAGTTATTGAGACTACACCGCCCATTAAAGCCAATGTGACTGAGTTTGGCGCGAGCTCCATTAAAAAGTGCTTTTGAGACACGAGTTCAGCAGAAAGTTGTTTTCCTTTTTAGGACACTAATAATAATAATAATTAAACCAACACTAAAATGAAATAAAAACTTGATACTTTTATATTAGTTAAGAAAATTAAACAAGTCTTTTCTTGTCAAATATTTAAATATTTAAGATAATGTTTAATAGAATATTAGAAAATATTTGATAGTTGCAGGCCTTGTTTTGAAGTGTGGTTCTACAAGCATCAGGGAATTCAGTTTGGATCCAAACAATGTCATAATAAATAATGCTCATTTATCAGGTGGGATTAGCAATAGCTAGGCTGTCACATACAGTGCCATTTAAAGATTTGGACACTTGTAGCCTATGGTTTTCATAACACTTTTTATTTAATGGCTTATGCTTAAATACTTCAAATTTATTTCTGCAACAGATGTTATATAGTGTCAAAATGTCAATTGTCAAATAGTGAAGTTCATGCTTTAATTTAATACATTTTTGAACTACATAATTCCAACGTTACATTATTCTTAAATGCTAAAGATGGAACAAAGAAAGACCCTTTTATGAGTAGGTGTGCCCAAACTTGTTGCTGGTACTGCACATACAGTAAGCAGGAAAAAAAACATGGATACGATATTTTACTTTAAAATAAGTAATATGTTGTTTGTCGCAAATGTTATATTGCTGAATATATCGTCAGTGTTAGTGGTACTGTTGTAATTAAGTTGCTGCTGTTCACATGACTGATTTTATGGCTTCTCATAGAATAGAAGGTGACCTCTGTTACAGCCCCAGTTTTCTAGCAGTGAACTGATGTACAGCTTCATGGAACCATACAGCTGTCTACTAGCAGTAACTAATTCTCCTGTTAATTGGGACTTTAATGTCTTCAGTTGTTTTAAACCTAATGAGCTCTTCAGCCCAAACCAATGAAGTGAAATCACTTTCTCCTTAGCAAACTCCTCCACAGTGTAAATGATTTGGATCATTATGCAGTTTTTTAATGTACGATTCTTGAACAGTTTTATTTGTTGCACCTAAGACCTGATGAGACGGATTGTTAAACATTAGTTCTGCTACTGTGGATCCCTCAGGGTTAGATTTTATCATTATTTGACTTGACTTGTAAATAAAATCCTGCCACCACATGCAAGATTGCCTGATTTATCCAAACAGAGCCCTAGCAGTGAAATCTCAGCACTCTGCCAGTCCTTCACATTAAAAGAAAATGATCAAATTCGGCAGGTCTCCATATTATTCGAAGTTCTCTGTGGGTAGTCTCTAAGAAGTGCGGAGCCAGATTAGCGTTTTCAATTTTCCGCATGGCTGGTCAGCTGTGATGAAGTATGCAGACTCTGCTAGCAAATGACAGCAGTTTTGTGTATCTGTGTGGTGTCTACATCCCTATGCTAGGGTTCAGACAGAGGGCTGTCCTTTGGACTTCAGTGTTCCCTCTCTGGGGGACAAAAGGAACGGAAAACAAAAGACCTTTACAAAGCATGATACAACCATGGCTGAAGGTTTTCTGTCCTTGGATCAGTCATTCTAATTAGGAGATTCCTTTACATTTAAAGAAACATCCCATGGCACAGTGTAACGTTATGTAAATAATTCAGGCAACATTACCTAAGCATTTTTAAATTAATGCCCTTTAACTTGATGCTAGGGCTGTAGTACTCAAGTCCAATCTTGAGTCCAGACTCAAGACTTTTTTTTTTTTTTATCGTCTCTGACTTGTTTTGGGCTCGGTAATATTTGTACTCAGACCAAGTTCAAATACCACTTCTTTTTTTTTAACTATCACCAATGTGTGCTGACTCAAGCAGCTCAGGGGTTAAACTGTGCCAGCGCAAACTACAGTGAAGCTTCAGCAGCTTTGGTTCCTCTCAACTGCTTAGTCTTGCTTTAGACTTTGTCTTGACTCAGTCTCACTCTCATTTGGACTTGGTCTTTAACTTGATGTCATTGCTAAATAAGTACATTGCTAAAGATACAGAATAAATACAGACATATCAGTAATGAAATATAAATAAATGTAAATTTGTACAGGACTAAAATTAGCAGTACTGTTTTAGTGCAAGAAAAATAATACAAACCATACAGCACTGATTAGTAGGGATGCACTAATATGGGAATTCTGGCCTGATGCTGTTATCTGATATCTAATATTTTTTACAGATATATGTGAATGTTGAGGCCAATACATATTCATATATTTAAGATGTAGAAACATGCTAAATCCACCTGGATAGCGTTACAAAGAAGTGTACTATTTATTTTAGAGAGTAAACGTTTAGTAGCTTAACGCCTCCAAGTTATCTCTCGCCTTTTTTTCGATTGTGGGGATTCGTCCCATCTTTTTATTTACAATTATCTGCTGACACTGACATGATTTTGATACAGTTCTTCATCCGTAATAACTAGAATATGTAAAAGATGAAACATCAAGCAAATAGGTCCACTAAAAGTTAATAGTACTGTTACAATGCAAGGAAGTAAAACAAAGCAAAGACAGCCAGCGAGTTCTGTCAAATTTGGTCAGACTTCTATGGCACAAACTACACTTGGCATTAACATGCGTACAGGTACAAGTGTGAACAGGGTCTAATATTCTTGTAGATACGTTGTGATCTGATCACCCAAACCCACTCTTATACCAGAGTATACCATCCACTCTTAGACCAGAGTATAAGAGTGGAGTGGCAAACATTTCTGCTTCTCACTCAAAGTGTTCTCTGCTCCAGATTTTCTGTTTCCCACTCTTTACTGACGCATCAGAGGAAACCCGCTTCATGTCCACGTCATATGATCCATTCTCTGTGATATTTATTTAATGCCTGTAATGAATGGATGAGGCACTATGCACTTCATTTCATAAATTATTTAATTTGTGGCAGTTATTAAACAACAACAAAAAACACAGTAAACCGTAAAACACAGGTTTTTTGGAAGGTATAGGCCTGAAACGATGGCCCAGTCACAAGCCAGAGAAGTGTAGAGGGTAAATAAATGTACATGCGTTTAACATGATCTTCTTTATAATTAGCGCAGCAAATTGGATGACGTTTTGCAGCTCAGACGCTGTGTATTTATGGCCATCGTGTACAAGCTGTAGCAGTCACTCTGCTGCATCATTAATATCACACAGAGGTAAAAGAAGGAGGGATAGCACAGTATTGGAGTGATGTCAGAGTGTGAGAGAGAGAGAGAGAGAGAGAGCACTGTTGCTCTAACCTTTAAAAAGTCTCTGCACTTTGAGTAAAATCAGGCCGCTCCACTCCCACTCTACACCTCTCACATAGTCTGCTGTCAGGTGAGAACACTACAATCTTGATGTGTCACTGACAAAAATGAAGGACCACCTTACCAACTGAGTCATTACAGCAGAGATGAAACTTCATAGCTTCTTTCTTCTTCTCCTCTGTTGTTTGTTTATAAATTACGTTAAAATGTTGGTAACAGCTTGTACACATACACCCTCAAGGACCAGTGGCACGTTTATCTGTCGGCAGACACACCGAGAGACTGGCATAGCAAACATGCTTCTAGTCACAAAATCAAAAGTGGGAGACGATTAGGACTAATGGAGATGCCAGGTTTAAATGACTACACGTCTCGCTGACTGCTTATGATCAGATCAATCGAGACTCCTTTTTCACCAGGCCATGATTGGCTCCAAACTGTCCTTCGCCTTTTAATCCTTTTTTCAAGGCATAATTTTACCACTACTATGCTTTTCCATTGGCAAAAGACCACAGTGTGGTGCTAATGGAAGACCCAAGCAGAATGTTGTCATCTTCTTTCAATGTGAGCCTGTTGTCAGATAACATAAACACTAGCACACCGTTTGCAACAGAATTTGGCAGAGATTTTCTTAGAAGCTTCTTGTACAATATGACATGCACGACCACTGTTATCACACAGTTTGCAGCAGACTTGGAAACTTTTGGTAAAACTGCTTTTGGTAAAATGATATTAGCATTGTGGCAAAAAGGAAAGATTATGACTTAGAAGAAACTTTATCAAACTAGTTCTTATGCAGTACTATATAAAGATCTTAGGCACATTGTTTAAAATCATTGGCAGTATCTTAGCAGTAAGCGTTTTGCTTGTAAAAACACTTTTTATCATTAGAATGAATGCAAGTATAAATACAATAAAATTAGTAACAATATATATATATCTGAGAAGTAGTTGGTATCTTATGAGCTTGTTAGAACAACAAAGTTTGGTTCTAGATTTCACCTTGATTCCCCTAGCCATCACATAGATCTGTTACATTCTATCATCAGAACACCTCATATAATTTAATAAAGCATTGCTTAACCAAACCAGGTACTGGATGATCACTACAATTAGTACTGGGTTGCCACAAGGATGTACAAGGATGTAAATGAGGTATACATACTGTGCAAAAAATTTTAGGCACATTTACAAAGTTTACAAAGAAAATTTTTGCACAGTATGTATACCTCGTTTATCATTGCCCAGAGTTCTTATGCACTTTTCTTTCCCTCAGCAGCTTTAATATCATGGTGAGATCATATTCTGTATTCCAAAATCAGATGAGTAATTGCAAGTACTTCAGCTACAGGGTGCCTGCAGTGTGTTGAATGAATTCCAACACACTTAGAAATCACAGTAAATGATGGATTAGTAGTTTTATTCTTCTTGATGTGTAATTTTCAGTTTTCACTTACATTTAATGTAAGAGGCAAAAACATCAAATGTTAATATTATGTTTTTTCTTGTTTTGCCTGGTTGTTAAAAATTATTGTATTCCACAGGGAGTTTTTACGTTTGGGGAATCCACTGAACTGCGGTGCATGGGATAAGAAGCTTCTGAAACAATATCGAGTTCACAAGCCGAGCTCCTTGAGTTATGAGGCTGAAGCAAGAAGTAAGTAGAAAGATAAAGCACACATTTTTTCTTATTTCTTCTCTCTTTGACCTGTCATAGCTCTTCATAATCTTCATGAACAGCACACATCAGTGTCGTTCCTTGTCCTGCTGTTTTTCCTGTGCACTTAGTCTGGTGTGAGTGCAGCATTTCAGCACTTACCTACAGCATCAACCAAAGCACTCTTATCGGTCTCTGATGTCTCTGGCCATAACTGCAGCCGGTGATGAAATTGAACAGGCTTTCCTGGAGATGAGCTCTCTGCTGCCATAATTACTGAGGAAATAACCTTTCTTTAGGATTTCATCTCACTCAAGGAATCCTATTAGAACTTGCAAATGCGAAGGTTTTATGATTGCGCACTGGAATGGCTTGACTTAATTGAGCAGTCTGGCCAGCCTTAAACACATGATCTAATTGCAAGAAATAATCCTCAGCAGATTTCCTTTGGGGAATAACTTTAAGATGATCGTGATTAAAGAGAAAAACGTTTTCTTTTGAGAAACTTTAGATGTTGATCACTGCAGAAACACTGACCCGCCTAACTAAAACAGGATGTGTGACTGAGTTTCACCAGAGAGGAAACTTTGTTCTGCTTTCTGATTTGCAGGCTTTAACACACAGCTGTGATTTTGACCTGTACATTCCATTTCTGACCTTTTAACCTTAGTTTATGGGTTGTTGATGGGTTTAAAGGCCTGGACTGGGTTGCACTGGTTATGCACAAGTTTGTACTTCAGTTTGTAAGTAAAGTCTTTATTAAGTCCTTAGTTGACACTAGTTTCAAACTATGATTTTTTTTACATTTTTTTGCACAACCAGTCCGTAATGTCTTAACTAGTAACAACGAACTAATGTGTACAAAGCAACAAACGCTAAACACTGAAGCTTTAACTTGACAAAACCAGTCAATAAACACACTACCTTGGAAACATAGACAGCAGCTTGCGCTGGCTATTTGTATTTCTTGGGAAAAATGATTTTAGAAGTTTTGGAGGGAACAGTTTGTACAAATGCATGTTTTCACAATTGAATGAAATTGAATACCTATAGCCATTACTTTTTCTTCTTGACAGCCAAATATGCAGCTGTTTTAAACAATGGTTTCTGACAAACTGACACAACAGCAGCATTAAAAGTTTTGGCATTTGCTGAGTCTCACTGAATTGGAGCTGTGAATGTAAGCTTAGTGTTTGGAGCGGGGAGTTTAAACCAGCATCATGATTAGAGTGAAACCTCAGCACACAGCATTGGAGTTTACATTAGCTAAGCGATCTAAGGTATCTTAACCATAAAAGGAGCATTAGCAGTCAATATAGGCTTTTGTAGCTGGGTCTTGTTGTTGTCTTCTTTGTGCTGTTATACTTCATTGTTGATTTCCTAAGGCTGGCTTTACACAGTGAAACGTTAGTTGCTCGAGACCTACATGAAACTAAATTACACTTAAGTTGCGTAATGGCTGTAAAGCTCAGTTGCAACAGAAATGAATTTCATAAAACAGCAGATCAAAACTGTGGTAATGCGTCACATGATCATGTCAGATAACATTTCAAACGATTGATTTCACTGGATCAATAGACATGAACAGAAGATCGTTTACTGGATGGCTGAAAAAGTGATTCTCCTAAGTGACTTCATGTAGGGTTGGTAGACAACTGTAACCAGTTCTGGCTTAACTGGCCAGTGAATGCTGATATTTTTGTGATCTGCATAGCTAGAGAATTCATTTTCTTCTCTCTTGATGCCGCCTATTTTTACACAGCTCAGATTCTTTTGGGAACCAAATGATCAAATTTATAACAGGTGAGCGCAGTAAGTTAAGCTTATGACCACCAGCAGAACAAAGCAAAAGTAAGTTTTGCTAAACTGCTGAAATGTTTTGCTATGGACTCCACTGCCAAGGCTGATGTTTTAAATCGTTGATGAAACATTTGCAGGTGGCTCAAACCTTTAGAAACTGACTTGGTAGTAGCCTGGAACACCTTAAACTCGGGGCTCCTAATGGAAAAAAACAAACAAACAAACAAAAAAAAATGCTACTACTTGTATCTCTTGCTCTGCTCTCAGGATATCAGGATATTAAATACTATCATAATGTAAACATACTTGTGATTTCTAGCATGTATTTTGTGTTAATGCGCTGACTAGTAAAGGTTAGCTGCTAGTTATATCAGTTAATCTGAATTATTCAGTGTGCTGCAGTAGGGCTGGGCGATAAAACGTTAACGATAATTATCACAATATAACTTTTCCTCGATAGATCGATAAGAAATGTTCGATACATTTTCGATGTAATACACCATTCTCACACTTCCACATTCTAGCGAAAGCCCTGGTGGTGTTTTCTATTGGAAGGAAAGCGACGCTACTCTGCTGTCGCCAGGAGAGGGCGCACTTCCGAGTTTTTTGACATGATTAAAGAGGGAGGGGGCGACGAGTGAAATGAGTCTTTAGCAGTGGCTGAAACGTTACATTCCCTGTTTGAGTGGAGCGACCGGTGATCTGTTCTCTTGTGACCAAGTGTGACTGACAAGAAAAATGGCATGACTGTACTTACTGTCCTAAAGTGAACTCACCTCTTTCCGTACATCCTAACAAGCTTTAGTAGCATTAGATCACGTCTGCTCCTCACAACTAAAGCGCTGTTACAGCAGTCAGTCATATTTTAGTATTAGTGCATTCCCAAGCAACGGAAGTGAAAGAAAGAATTGGGTTCATGCAAGTTACAGCCCTGATTTAAACGAAAGTAAACTGAGGAAGCTGTGAGGCATTGGAAAGCGGGAGAGCGCTATCTTTCTAGGCTAGCTGTTTTTAGCAGCTGGCTAACTTGAAGCAGCGCTTCGTCACTGCATGACACGGCGAATTAATGATACTGTAGATCAAACAAGACACAAAAGCACCGCTTTCAGTTTAAACGTACCTAAAAGGAGGACTCTGTTTGTCTGGTGTTAGATATATTGTGGTTCACCCCTTAAACTACTACAATAGAATAGAGAAATCCAGACATTGCTAGCTGGTGTTTGAATACTGTGATGTGCTCTGGCATGGAAGTGGTAGGAGCGTTGGCAGTAAGGCGGAGTGATCCATCACTGACGTACCGAGCCAACTAGCGTTTGCTGTTCGTACTACGTTGACGTTGTTGAGAAACCAAACAGTTTAGCACTGTTGTTGGCCACTTGTTTAGCATTTGTAACGGGATAGCCTAGCACTCGTCAACAGACAGCTAAAAACAATCTTTTCTTTCTTAAATTATGACTACAGCTGATGAAAAACAGCTCACCCGACATTTTCTCCCACTCTTCCATGACAGATTTGTGAAATGTTCTGCTGTTTGGCGAGTGTTTGTCATGTTCTGACCATAAGGGATAAAAGACCCAGGAGCGAAAATCAGCCTTCAAACTTGAAAGAAATAATGATTTGACATTTATCGCGATATGTATCGATATCGAACGATATGAATTTTGTTTATCGTGATAACATTTTTGGCCATATCGCCCAGCTCTACGCTGCAGTTATGATCCTGTAGATTTATTTAAAACTCAGAAATTGTAAAGAGTTAAGTATTTATTGCATGTAGATAACAAGAATGTATACATTCTTTCTTTAAATATGGTCTGTTTGGAAAAGGGTGGAAAGGGAGATATTGAGTTCTTTTCAAAGAAAAATAATGCAATATGATACTGGTTATCCAGTGTCAATGTTATAATTTTGCTTTGCATAAAGACCTACTGCGTTTCTTAATTATCTTGTTTTCTGGGTCATTTTTGATACCCATATTTTTGGTTTCATGGATCCCCAAAGTTGCTCTGGCCACCCAGTTACCACCCCATTTGTACAGTCGTAGAATTGCCACTGGTCACTGCAAGGTTGAAAGTGGTCCCCATTCCAGAAATACCTAACCAAGAGCCACTCTGGGGTCAGAAATTGTCCTAGACAAAAAAGACTAACGCAAATTATCCTACAGATGGGCTACAGCCCCAACAAACTTATTTCTAATAAGGGGTTTCAAGTACACTGTTCTACACAGTTCCACCCAATCAAACTGTCCTTTTTCCAAATTGCAGACAGCATGACCACATCTATGGAGGGCTTCGGGCCGGACAGCGTGTTTGCAGTAAATGAAGACAACAGCCAGTACCGAATCAGCCGCAGCCTGGTGCGCTCAGCCGAGGGCAGCACAGTCCCTCTCACTCGCGTCAAGTGCCTGGTCTCTATGACTACTCCACACGACATCCGCCTGCACGGTTCTGCAGTCACGCCCGCTTTCGTGGAGTTTGACACGTCGCTGGAAGGCTTCGGGTAAGTTAGTCGCCACAGAGTGTGACTTCAAAGGAATAGTTTGAGGAAAAATCAGATGTAGACCATTTTCCCTTTATCTCAAATATAGTCAGTCATTTGAAACATGTTTGGTGTCTGAAGTTTGCACCTTTAGTTTTTCATTGGAGCAAATGAGGCAAATACAGCTAACAAGCAGTAGAAGCATACACCCAACCTTAGGGGTGCAGATTTCACAATATGATGTTGTGTCATATGATGATATCTTGTTGTTTTTGTGTCACAATATGATTTTTTGATACAGAATTAGAAAAAGAGATTCTAATGTAACATTCTTATTTATTTAGTCATTTATGAATTAATTTATTAATTAATTATTTATTAATTTCCGAACCTTTTTTTTTTAATTCCCACTCTTGTCCCAAAAAACACAGCAGTGCTTTTTGAAGGGATAACTGGCACGAGACATTTCCTCATAAGACATCTTCTGGCTAAAATGAATGAGAGGGGATTTTCTAACATGACTCAGTCACTCCCAGCAAACTGCAGAATCCAAGACTCTCTACAGCTGAGTAGGAGTGCAGATCAGTAGCTATAAACATCCCTGTGGAGTGAGTTATTTATTTTGCCTGTTTAGAACAGCCACTTAGCGGCTGCTTGAATCCTGTGGGGAGGAGTAACTGCTGACACTTTTGTGCTCTCCTCACTCCTGACACATTTGGGTGATGTTTTTGCTAATGAGTTAACATGTTTGAGGTATTAGCATGGGTATATGGCAATTGCGTCAAGCAATGTTGGCACACTGTCACCTGTCACTATTCGGTCTATCACTCCTTGCCCATCATTATTGTAATCGAGTGGAAGATGAATGCAAGAATGATTTTGCTTGTTCCAGCTCATTCTGCTCGCCTTTTCAGACAGCTTGACTAATTAACCATTCAGAGATGGCTACCCAAAACAGTAGAATAATGTTTTTTCCAGTTCCAAGAGCGGCTTTTTTCAGTGTTTGTGTTCAACACTTTTAAGAAAATAATGGACTGTGTTAAGTACAACTATAGAAACCATTTCCAGTTCACAGCGTGTATTGTCTGGCGACCCCTGTAATGCAAAAAATTAATATATTAACCTACTTTTGTATTACACAACCCAGCTTTACTGTGCAGCTTTCAGAATTGGAAAAAATATATATAGTTTCATTAGCTTACCGTGGACAAAGCTGAAGTTTCAAAGCTTCTTATTCGCCTGCTTCCAATTTTTTGTTCCATCTTAAATGGTGCAGCAGGTCTGTTCTGTGTGTGTGTGTGTGTGTGTGTGTGTGTGTATGTGTGTGTGTGTATATGTATGTACATATAGTGGGCAATGTCCTCCTGAGACCCAGAAAAAAAACTTGTCACGGTGAAAATCTTTTCAAAAACGTTTTTTATTATATTTTTTATGTAATGGACATTTATATAGTGGACAACAGGATGCTGGATAGTAATTATATTGGTGTCATGTTTCTTGTTTCCTATACTGCATCAGACCAAAACCCTGCTGCAACATCAGCAGCAACTTCAAAAACCTTGTCATCAATCTTCAAAGTCGTTATCACCAATGTACTGCTCAAAGTAAATCCAGGGCACCCAGTCAGTACATCTTTGGGTAGGTCATTTAGCAGCAAACTGTTCCATGGTAGGGATGAATCTTAGGTGTGAATGGAGAGGGAAGAGAATTATTTTATTTTTAATGTTTTAATTTTAAAATTTACAATTACGTAAAAGGAGATTTTCTCATAAATTATGAGATTAAATAAAGCTCAGATTCCGAGCTTAAATGCCTGCTTACACTTATTCCAGCTGTCCATTCAGCTGTAAGAGTAATACTTAGAATACTGGCAGTACAAAAAAAAAATGAGGACCAAATAGAAAAAAAAATAGATACAGTAACATCACAGTAATGTGTTTAACTGCTTACATGTTATTGCTTCTAATCCTAAGAGGGGTGTGATCATCCTTTTATTTTCTCTGCCTCAGTCAAATTCCTATCACCTGTAATACCATAGATTTCATGTAAAAACAAATTAAGTTTTTGACATCCCATTCTTAATCCTTAGGCTTTAATATGATTTCGGCCCACCCTTTGCAGCTATAACAGCTTCAACTCTTCTGGGAAGACTTTCCACAAGGTTTAGGAGTGTGTTTATGGGAATTTTTGACCATTCCTCCAGAAGCACATTTGTGAGGTCAGACACTGATGTTGGACGAGAAGGCCTGGCTCGCAGTCTCCGCTCTAATTCATCCCAAAGGTGTTTTATCGGGTTGTAGTCAGGGCTCTGTGCAGGCCAGTCAAGTTCTTCCACACCAAACTTGCACATCCATGTCTTTATGGACCTTGCTTTGTGCACTGGTTCGCAGTCATGTTGGAACAGGAAGGCGCCATCCCCAAACTGTTCCCACAAAGTTGGGAGCATCAAATTGTCCAAAATCTCTTGGTCTGCTGAAGCATTAAGAGTTCCTTTCACTGGAACTAAGGGGCCGAGCCCAACTCCTGAAAAACAAACCCACACCATAATCCCCCCTCCACCAAACCTTACACTTGGCACAATGCAGTCAGACAAGTACCGTTCTCCTGGCAACCGCCAAACCCAGACTCATCCATCGGATTGCCAGACGAAGAAGGGTGATTCGTCACTCCAGAGAACACGTCTCCACTGCTCTAGAGTCCAGTGGTGGCGCTTTACACCACTGCTTTCGACGCTTTGCCTTGCGCTTGGTGATGCAGCTGCTCGGCCTTGGAAACCCATTCCATGAAGCTCTCTACGCACTGTTCTTGAGCTAATCTGAAGGCCACATGAAGTTTGGATCCCTGTAGACTCTGCTGAAAGTTGGCGACCTCAGTGTCCGCTAACCCCGCTCTGTTATTTTACGTGGCCTACCACTTCGTGGCTGAGTTGCTGTCATTCCCAATCGCTTCCACTTTGTTATAACACCACTGACAGTTGACTGTGGAATATTTAGTAGCGAGGAAATTTCATGACTGGACTTGTTGCACAGGTGGCGTCCTATCACGGTGCCACACTGGAATTCACTGAGCTCCTGAGAGCGACCCATTCTTTCACAAATATTTGTAAAAGCAATCTGCATGCCTAGGTGCTTGGTTTTATACACCTGTGGCCATGGAAGTGATTGGAACACCTGAATTCAATGATTTGGATGGGTGAGTGAATACTTTTGTCAATATAGTGTATGTTGCATAGTATGTAACCATGGCAACTATATAGAAACCTGAATTTTGTGATGTAAACCTGCAGTTTGCATAATGCTAATTGGTTTCCATTAGCTTATATTACTTGTTAGCCACATAAGCCTTGTAGCCCTCCACATAAGCCCTCCAGTGCAAAACTATAGCAGCATACTTTAGATTTGTATGTTTCCTTTTTTTGCCGTGTAAAATCTGTTGACACTAGTTTTTAGATAAAAGTCAGTGTTTTTGCTGTTAGATATGCTGTAGGAAAGCAATTAATTTTGGCACATATGATAAATATAAAATAAAGCTGTAGACCATACAGGGAACAATACTTTCACGATTTTGAGGTTGTTTACCTTATATACAGAATACACAGGATTATGAATGAGGTGCTGTCACTCTGAAGGGTCTTGCTCTACATTTAAGTTTACAGAAGACAAGATACTTGAAAAGTCACTTAAATCTCTTAACCTGAGTTGAAAGCAGAGCGCATGTGGACTGCATTCCCGCCTGGTTTCCCTTAAATCAATCCAGAGTCAGAACGCTGTGTATGGTCTCAAAATAACTCCTGTCTTTTATATTTGATAGTTTTCATGAATTATGGCGGCACAAGAAAAGCAGTGTGCCTCATTATTTTTCTTTAGTATTAATGCTTATTTTGAATGTTAACTCCTGTGACCTACATATTTCCAAGGCTACAATGCTTGGACAAGAGTTTCTGATTTTTAGCATCAAACATCAAAAGCAGTTTAAGCAATGCTGCCAGTGCTTGAGGCATAACTCTACTATCTGGTGGAGCCCAAAGGAGGATAGCTTCTCCTTTCAAGTCTTGGTTCCTCTCAGTGTTTCTCTGTCTGATTCATGAAACCATTGTACGAAATAAGCAGAGATGCACAAATGATGAATTAGCTTCTGCCAAATTGAAACACCTGTCCACTATTTACATTTGCAAACAACATGCCCCATTTTGCCCTCTTATACGTAATTCCAAGAAACAATCTAATTCATGCAGGTTATGTAAGAGTGAGCCAATAAATAAGTCTCATACGCTTTTTCTCTAGTCACAGAATACTCTTTAACTCGGAAGTGCAGCTTTGATGTCTTATAGCTTACTTTTCAATTAAACGACTAATGAGATAATGAGATCCAACCCTGCAAATCCAGATTAGTACTTACAGATATGTTAACATCAATTACCTTCTATTTGTACAAGGGTTGCTCTGTTGTTGTTGTGTCAAAAAGTAAAGAACAGTGGCACAAGCGTCTAAGCGACAGCCCTATCATCACGAGATTGTGAGTTCCAGCCTTAAAGATGTTTCAGCCATCCAAGGAGGAAGGAGTCCAACAGAGCATTGTTAGCCTTGCTCTTTCTGGGTGGGTGCGATGCTAGACAAAGCAAGCGTCTGTTAGCTGATATAACAGAATTAGTCGTTAGCGTTCTCCTCCAAGCTCGTTGAGCTGAGTTGCGCATCTCCCAGAGCTGGTAGCATTGTGTGATTGTGGGAGATGTAGCTAGAGGGTGGAACTTGAAATGACTACAGTTTGGGAGAAAATTGGGAAAAACTCCAAATGGAGATGCAAAGTTTTGCTCTGCCAGCGACGATATCCTCAACTTTGATAAATAAGACCCACTGTCTGTTGTAAAACGTTTTATACAAATTGAATTGCTTTGAAATACAGTGTTAAGCAGTATGCATATAAGACATAGTACTAGAGCTAGACAGTACGAAAAAAAATATTGCAGTAAATACTCATTTCCAGGAAATCTGTTGTGAATGCAGCTGAAAGACACAGACACAAACAACTGAATGCAGTGATTTCTTTATTTCATATCCTATATTTTGTTGTTTTCGCATTACAAGCCCCGATTTCTTGCAGTTGTCGGTTAGCAGAATAGCATGCTGTTCAGATTAAAGGTGTAGCACTTGCTACGCTGTCCCACATTTCTCCTCTTTCAGACACATGCGCGCACACACACACACACACAGCCCCCCATCTGTGTGTATGAAATATTCATATTAACTCATTCCTTATTGGAGCAGGCGGAGCAGCTTAATGGAGACACAGCTGGGCTGAAGCTTCTTAGGGCTAGTGGAGGGCTCTCTGGAATTGGGGTGTGGGTGGAGGGGCTGTGGGGGGTACATATTTGTACTCACACACAGGCTGGTGGTGGGGTAATGTCTAGTTGTTGTTTCGATTAAGGTTTAGAGGACACATCTGTTTGTACCAGTTGTAACAGTAACTGAAGCTTCTGTTGTTGGAGTCAATTATACTCTGTGGAGATGATGTTGACAGAAATCAAATCAGAGCCATAGATCCAGGATTAAAAATGAAATTTGGCCTGTACAAATGTTATTGTTATTTTTTTCCAGTATATTAAACTCAGCAAATACATACAAAATCTGGATTAAAATGTGCAGAAAATGCCATGTTTAAGTTTATTTCCTGTAGAAGATTTGTTAAATTTAATGTATTGGAAAAAATGCAAAATGTAAAATAGTGCGCTAAAATTTGCAGGAATGTACTATATTTAAATTTCTTGTAGAGGATTTATTAAGAGAGCGTTTATTGGTTTATTGCCATATTGGTTTATTGCTTGAAAGTAGACTCTGGTGTTTTTAACCTAATTTCTATCTTCCACATCGGTAGCATGCGGTCATTTACCACAGACAGTAATTCCAACAAGTTTCTCTGCAGTTAGTAAAGGAACAGAAAACCTCTCCACCTGAAAAACTCTTAGAATAGAAGCCAGTGGGCAGGTGCTTAAGTGCGTTTTGAGTCAATGGATTTTCTGTTCTTTTCTAGGCATGGGGAAATGACTGTGGTAATCGACTGTATGCTGCAGATGCACATAAAGATTAGGTAGAAAAAAAGCTGCAGTGTTCGTTTTATTGCGTAGTGTTTACACAGTACAGTGCAGTGTCTTTTTTTGCCATTATGTGAGATATTAGAGCCACAAATATGGAGCTAGACGTCCTGTGCAGTAAGCCACTTCAGCCATTTGAAAAATGTTGAACATTTACTGGGGTTTGCCTTGCAGGAACAAAATGTGCAAAATGAATATCAGAGTGTGCCAAGTCAGTTCACTAAACACCCCTCCCTTCAATCTCACACTCTCTCTAACTCACTCACTCTCATTTTCTCTCTCCTTCTCTCTTCCTCTCCCTATTTCCCTCTCTGTTTTTCTCTTGTTGTTTGTCTCTCACCCTCCAGATGCTTGTTTTTGCCTAGTCTGGCCCCTCACAACGCACCATCCAACAACGCCAACACATCTGGAGTGAGCGACGGGGCTGTGGTCAGTGGAATGGGAAATGGTCAGTATCTTCTCTCTCACACCCACTCCCACACAAATTCTAACTCAACAAACAGTAGCAGCCCCTTTTCTATTTATATGCAGCTGTTGAAGAGTTGCAGGTGCTGACAAAGGCGAAGCTCGTAGCTTTTGAAAGTTTATATTTTATGTTTGGATGCACTGATCTGATATACT
Organism: Colossoma macropomum; assembly: GCF_904425465.1. Lineage (NCBI taxonomy): Eukaryota > Metazoa > Chordata > Actinopteri > Characiformes > Serrasalmidae > Colossoma > Colossoma macropomum. The sequence goes on along the minus strand of NW_023494806.1, from coordinate 25,480,245 downwards.
GAATCACTATCGGCACAGACACTCTCCTTAGTAACGAATTTGATAGCTGTATTCTACACTGTTTCTGAGTCATGATTGTTGTGACCTTCTGCAGTGCTGTGAAAAAGTATTTGCCCCCTTCCCAATTTCTTCTGTTTTTGCATACTTTACACACTTGAATGTTTCAGATCATCAGACTACTTTTAATATTAGACAAAGATAACCCATGTTACCATAAAATGCTGTTTTTAATTGATGATTTCATTTATTGATGGAAAATGCTGTTTAGCCCTACCTGGCCCTCATTGAAAAAGTATTTGCCCCCCTTAGCTACTAAATCAACCAGTTAACCAAATTCAAGTGACTATTGGGTTCAGTTTCACTAGCCACACTCAGGCATGATTACTGCCAGATCTGTTAAATCTAAACATCACTTAAATAGAACCTGTCTGGCAATGTGAAGCAGACTAAAAGGTTTCATAGCAGCACATGATGCCACGTTCTAAAGAGGTTCCAATACAGATGTTGAAACAAAGACATTGAAATGTACCAGTCTGGAAAGGGTGACAAAGTCATGTCTAAGGCTCTGGGACCCTGGTAAACCACAGTGAGAGCCATTATGCACAAATGGAGAAAACCTGGAACAATGGTGAACCTTCCTAGGAGTGGCTGGCCTACCATAATTTCACCAAGAGCGCTTCAATGACTCATCCAGACCTAGACGAACCAAAACCCAGCAGAACATCTAAAGAACTGTAGACTTTACTTGCTTCAGTTCAGGTCAATGTACATGATTACACAATAAGAAAGACACTGCGCGAAAATGGCATCCATGGGAGAGTTGCAAGGCGCAATTTGCTGCTGACCAACAAGAACACAAAGGCTCATCTTGCATTTACCAAAAAATATCTAGATGACCCCCAAGACTTTTGGGACTTGGGAAATTCTATGGACTGATGAGTCAAAGGTGGAACTTTTTGGAAGACATGGGTCCTGTTACATCTGGCGTAAAGTTAACGCCTCATTTCACCATAAGAACATCATGCCAATAGTCAAACATGGTGGTGGTAGTGTGATGATCTGGGGTTGCTTTGCTTCTGCAGAACCTGGGTGACTTGTCATAATTGGTGAAACCAATTGTTCTTTATCAGAAAATCCAGAAGGAGAATGGATGCCCATTAGTTTATGACCTAAAGCTCAAGCGCTGTTGGGTTATGCTGCGTAACAATGATCCAAAGCACACAAGCATGTCCACCTCTGAATGGCTCAAGAGAAAGAAAATTAAGGTTTTGGGGTGGCTGAGTTAAAGTCCCAAGAACCATAAACACTCAAAGAACCATTTGCATGCTTAAAGTGTTTTTTGCATGGTGAAATGGCTCTTTGAATTGATGGAGAAGATTGAGAATGTGCTGTGTATGGTTCTATGTAGTACCTTCTTGAAAATGGTTCTATTTTGTACCAAAAGGGGTTCTGCTATTGTTACAATGTCAGGCTTATAACAATAAAAGAACCCTTTCTGGTGTTATATATTGAAAAAATTTCTATATAGAACCATATACAGCACATTCTCAATCAATCTGAAGAACCATTTCACCATGCATCAACTGTAAACACATGATACTTTACTGTAAGGCCATAAACAACAAGTCTGGTGCTCAGTCATTCAAAACAAAGTTTTTGTTTTCTTGTTATTTATTATTTGTTTTTTATTTCATACACAGGGCTGTACAATGGCATTTTGCACTTGGAATACTTCTCCTCACACAAAAATAAAGGAAATGTTAAAGATAAAGATGAAGATAAAAAAGATAAAGAAATTATGAATTTTGAACTAATGTTTGCTAAATAACCACCGTCTTATGCATGTTTTTTTTAAATGGTTGCTTAATACTGTGAACTGTCATGTCTTTTGATGAGGTTGTCATACTGTACAATTGTCCAAGTTCTAACATGTCACTATGAAGCTCTGGTGTCAAATTGGTTCTCTGTATCAACCAACCCTTGAGTTCAGATATCGGTATCAGTATTGGAAGAGAATACGCTAAATCATAGCATCCTGAGGTGTATGCTATGATCCAGCTTCAGAGAGGAATTTAGAGTGAGCAGTTGTTCGTTAAGGGAGTAGAGCTGGAGAGTGAGAGAAGTGTGTGCATGTGTTGGAGTGAGTGCTTCACTGATATACGAGAGAAAAACAATAAAGGCAAGAGCTTGACGGCTGAGAGGTAGACAGAGAGGTGAGCTTTGAGAAGGAAAAATGGAAAAGAGAAGTATATAGAGAAAGAAAGAGTGTCTTGGAGTGTGTGTGTGTGTGTGTGTGTGTGTGTGTGTGTGTGTGTGTGTCCTGGCACAGCAGCCCTGAGTGGCAGAGCTATGTAGTATTAATGAGATGATGCAGAGCTTACTGCCTACAGTATAGTGCTCTCTCTCTCTCTCTCTCTGCGCGCGCTCTCACTCTCTCTCTATTCCCCTTTCCCCCTCTCCCTCTCACTGTCTCTCTTACACTCTCACTCTCTCACCCTCACTCACTCTCTCTCAATACTCACTCGTGTTTCATTTGCACTCTCTCATTTAGGCTCTCTCTCGCTCTCACTCACTTGTGCACTCTATCTTTTTTTTCTCTGTCACAGTCTCACTCTCTTGCTTGCTGACTCTCGTGCACTCTCTTCTCTCTTCTCTCTCTCTCTCTCTCTCTCTGTCTCTCTCTCTCTCTCTGTCGCACCCACCCCCCCCACACAATGTAAATGGAGGTTTCAGTATTTATAGATAGACTCCTGCAGCATGTCCTCTGTCCCATTTTTGTGGATGACATCATCGTTGCCTCTGACTGAGAGATTTTCATTCAGATTGCTAGTGTGTGTCTGCAGTAGGCACAGGTAATGTGGTGATATCGTCATTGTGACGTCAGCAGCCATGACCAGTTGGTTTTACTTTGGCTTTGAGATACTGATTGGCTGCTTTGCTGCTTAAGTGCTCATATTCAATGGAGAATAAAAGCAAATCTTTGTGGACTGCAGAAATGTAGCTGCTACATGAATGCAAGTTCGCTCAAATAAGAATTGCAAAGCTATATTGAACATAGAAACTAGCTTAGTTTGAATGTTTATCAAAATCTAAAGTAAACAACACAATGCTGATGCCAGCAATATCAGTAATTACACAGACTACGCTAGACAGTGCTCACCGGAGAACTATGGATAAACCAATAAAACCAATAAATAACAAATTAACAAAAGAAGTAGCAAAGTGGTAATCTACTGTTACCCTTGAAACAATATGAAACTAAGTGGAATGTCAGTTATCTGAATTTTATCAATCACTGAGGGGCTGGAACGGCCCACTGTTACTCTGCCTGAATATCAGTGATGAAAATTGGAAACTGCATTCACTTTATTTTTATGTTCACCCTGTGGTTATATGATGAAAATAATGTTACTAAATTATCGATTTATTTAAATAAATACATCCCGATGAAGCTCATTGTTGTCATATAACTTAGCAAAAGGGAAATATCTTTTTTTAGGGTGAAATTTATGCAAATGTGATTAACCGCAGTTAACTACACAAAAGATGCTTTTAATTAAGGTTAATGATTTTAATCAGTTGATCAGTCCTAGTACATACATAACTGAATTATATTTGATACCTGACAGTCATGTTGATCAGTAAAGTACTATTCATATGTAACTGTTGGAGTCTTTTCCATTTTTGACCATATCGTATTGTCCAGTATTGTTAATTATCTGAAGATCCCAGTCACAATATAATTAATAGTTAATTCTTTACTAATCATAATTAGTTTCAGCACAGGTAAACCTGTAAAAGTTTGAATGCTGGTGAACTTTCCATTTAATGTTTTAATCTTTTGGTGTGTTGTGAACCCCCTCCTGCAGGTGAGCGTCTGTTTCCTCCTCCGTCGGGTCTGAGTTACTCCTGCTGGTTCTGTGTGGAGCGCTTCAGCTCCTCGCCTCACAACCACCCAGTGCGGCTGCTGACAGTGGTCCGGAGGGCTACTGCCTCCGAGCAGCACTACGTCTGCCTGGCCATTGTTCTCTCAGCCAAAGACCGCTCTCTCGTGGTGTCCACCAAAGAGGAGCTACTGCAGAGCTACGGTAAAATACCTCAGTGCTCACACAGCACTTTCATTTCCTCTTCAGCCTCGGCCGTTTCACCACAAACACTGACGTCCTGCTTACTTTGTCGTTTTTTTTTTGTTTTTTTTTTAATGTTGCAGTTCTTATACAGTGTATTTGGTTTTTGGTGGTAACATTGTAGTAGTGTCTGTATGATCAGTGTATTTGGTTTTCTTATCTTAATATTGATATACAACACAATAAACAGCATTTAGCATAGGGGAATCATGATTTACACAGTAATTTCACAATTACACAGTAATTTAATCTGTGTAATCTTAAGGTTGAAAATATTACAGAAGAACTACAGTATTCAGAAAAGTTTAGTAACCTTACCTCAAAAATATAATTCTTGGAACAGGTTGTCTGAGATTTTAAAAATAGCTGCAACATCAGGAGTGTATAGGTCTGGGTGGGTGTGCTTGTTTTTTTAAACAGTGCAAAGGGTTGAGCCGGGTTTGTGTCTGTTTTTCATGTACAGTTTAAGGCTTGGTCCAAGTTTGGGTTTGTTTTCTAGTAAGTGAAAATAAATTATTTTATGTTTTCAGTTCATTTTTTATTAGAAATTGAGGCCCTGAATACAGACCCTGAGTACATTTTTATTTCCCTTTTTAATATTTGTTCTCTCAGCAAAGACCTTTAGATAGAATAGTCATTGTTAATAATTGGAAAATGTGCAAATAAATAAAGCTGGTATAATTGAGTGAATCATAAATTCATGCCAGGCTTTCACGTTAGCTCATCTTAAGAGTGCAGCAAACTCCAGCACTGTCCATAATTTAAATTATCAGATGATGAGAAAAATGCCTAGTGCAAACTTGCGATAATGCAGTTGAATGCAAAAGTTTAGTCACCCCTTTTTAAATGCCATGTTTTGTTAATTTTCTAAGTAAAAATAAGTTAACACATCCTCTACAGAGGACAAAGGTACTGTTTATTTGCTGCTTTGCTGCCCACATCACTTGTCAGAGAAAAATATAGTCAGTGTTTTTAGACTTAGCTAGAGTAACCTGCACCAGAGCACCAGCCACACTAACTCTGCCTTCTCAGCCACATCCCATCATGTTTAGGCACTTGTGTTTCATAGTAACAAAATATAATACACTTACTCGAAAACTGTTTTGTTAAAACATAAAATGGTGTTCACTTGAATTATCAGCTTGTTTATTCTCTCCATCTTCCAGTGATGAAATGTTACAAGTATTCGAATAGTGATTTTGGTATTCAAACTGATAGTGTTTTTTATCCAGCATGAAAATAAAATGTAGCCTATTGCAGTATGAAAGGCATTTGTTTGCTGGTCTGTTGCCGTACATGATGTTATGACATGAACAGAAACTAAAACCAGTAATGGTTCATGTTCACTTCACTTGTAGCACCTTGTATTTTTAGTAAATTAACTGAATTTATCAGCTGTTTCTCACTTCTGGCTGCATTATCTGTCCATCAACTTGAGTAAATAGCAGCTGAGCAAAGCACTGAAAAACCATCTCAGTGTGCCTGTATATCTTCTTTCTTCTCAGAGGAAATTAAAGTGAGCTGTTTTCAGTCTAGAGCAAGAATGAGTTTCATAATTTTCAGGTCCTTTTTCATGCCTTTGCAGACCTCACAACTAAGTTATAAATAATGAGGCCTGGATTTAACCACAGTTTTCACTTTACGAAGTTCCTTTTGTCCGTGCCTTGTGTGTGATGTCATTTCCTGTCTGGCTCCCCCCACAGTGGATGACTTCAGCGAGGAATCCTCCTTTTACGAGATCCTGCCCTGCTGCGCCCGCTTCCGCTGCGCTGACCTAATCACAGAGGGACAGTGGCACCACCTGGTGTTGGTCATGAGCAAAGGGATGTTAAAGAACAGCATGGCCACACTCTACATCGACGGCCAGCTGGTCAACACTGTCAAGGTGAGGGCGGGACCTTGATATGGACACTTTAAATCTGTCAGTGAATGAATTAGGTGATGAAGAGAGCATAGCATTTTTCAGTGTGAAAGAATTTTAAGTTGGTTTAATGGAAAACATTTTGTGAATGTTATTAAAATGAATAGAGTGATAAGGAATGGTTTTAATGCAGACTTCAAAGGCCTTGTTAATTAGCTGTTAGTTAGGTCTTAGTAGGACGATGATAACCATCCTAAGCTTAGAGCTTGAAATATTTGTCCAAATCAGTGAGATCCATGTTTAGTTAAGGTTTGATGAAGATTTCTCATGGCTTGTCTCCAGATGTTGGCCTTCAAGTGGGTGATATGGCAAAAATATCATATTACGATACTTAGTCATTTTTAAGATGGGTATTACGATATTTTGACACACAGCCAGAATGCACTAGTAGTGTGACAATTTTTTTTTCACCAACATTTCCACCAATTAAACAGTACTAATTATGCTCTTTAAGTGTTGATGATATCCATGATATGCTTTTTATCACAATAGCAAAACGTAGTTCTACAGTAACAAACTATAGTTTTTTGTTTCTATGCATAATCTTTTAGGTCCTCTTTCACCCTGTTCTTCAATGGTCAGGACCACCACAAAGCAGGTGTTATTTGGGTGGTGGATCATTCTCAGCACTGCAGTGACACTGACGTGGTGGTGATGTGTTACTGTGTGTTGTGCTGGTACGAGTGGATCAAACACCACAGTGCTGCTGGAGCTTTTAAACACTCACTGTCCACTCTATTAGACACACCTACCATGTTAGTCCAGCTTGTAGATACAAAGTCAGAAACAGTAGCTCATCTGTTGCTGCACAATTTGTGGCAGTCAGTCTTTAATCATTAATGAGTGGTCACAGGACGCTGCCCACAGGACGCTTTTGGCTGAATATTTTTCGCTGGTGGACTATTCTCAGTCCAGCAGTGACACTGAGGTGTTTAAAAACGGAAGCACCACTGCTGTGTCTGATCTACTTGTACCAGCAGAACACACTGCAGTGCTGAGAATGATCCCCCACTCAAAAATTACCTACTCTGTGGTGGTCCTCTGGCCTGACCATTGAAGAACAACATTACAGTCTGGAACTGTAGAACTACAAAGTGCACCTGTGGTAATTAAATAAAATCCTGAGGTGGATGTAGTAGTAGTAGGAGACGTGAGCCAGTAACCAGAAGGACTGACTTGGTATACCTGGTTGTGCCCTTGGGCAGTGCGCTTAACACCCGCACTGTCACAGGTGAAGCTGTTCTGCTGGTGGTGTTGTGCTTCTCCCAGACTGTGCGTAGTTAGGCAGCAAAATGACAGATTTCACCTGTAGTATCGCTAAAGTACATAACATACATGCACTGTATGTGTTTTGGCATCAGCTGATATGTACTTGAAAAATATGTGATGTCAGTATCAGCCCAGAATTCCCATGTTGGTGCTTTCCCTAGGTATTACCTTAGTTTATTTTTAATCTGGACTGGTAGAATCACTCATTTTGTTGGCAGTGAGGCCCACTGAAGTCTGAAAGACCAACATAAAAACACCACATTATGTAAAGTATCCAGGGTAAAATGACTTGGGATTTTGATTGAAGGCAGTATTTGTAGAATACATTGGTTAAAATGCAACTTAATTTTGGACAGCTGATGATCAAAAAAAACATTTTGTTTTCAATGATCTGAAAACAGCTCTCATATTTGTTAAAATGCTCAGGAATGGGGACTTTTCTTGGATTGCGGTAAGGTTCAGATTCTAAACTTGGTGCTGCTGGTCGACTGACAATGTTTTTGGGACATATTCAGGCCCAGTTAAAGCTCTAACCAGTTTTCTGATCAGAGATCTCAAATCTGAAACTAAACTTTTATATGCCTGAGCTGGGATCAGAAATCCAATCCATCCTGTTGGAGTTCATTTTGTAAAGAGGTCATCTGGCAGCACCTTAGAGGAACCCAACACTGAGGAATACGAGGCGGACGTCTCCCTCTGTAGAAACATCAGACAGGCCTGTCAGACAATCTCAACCGTCACAACAGCGCACCATCTGGCCCTACGCACACGCTCACACACACAACCACTCACTGAGCTTTCATCAGGGACTCCTTTGTGGTCTACCTTTGATTCCACCGCAGCTTCCTTCTGATGCTAGATGAAGCGACAACGGATGCCACAACTAACTAGCTCATAAACCACACCAATAGTGCAAGCCACTTCCTTCCCTCTTACCCACATGAAGTCTCTCTCTCTCTCTCTCTCTCTCTCTTGCTGACACCTGCTGTTTTTTTTCTCCCTGTAGCTCCACTATGTGCACAGTGCTCCAGGTGGTTCAGGTGCTGCTAACCCACCGGTAGTTAGTACGGTGTACAGCTACATTGGGACACCCCCAGCCCAACGGCAGCTCTCCTCTCTAGTTTGGCGTTTGGGGCCCACACACTTCCTGGAGGAGGTGCTGCCTGCCGCCAGCGTGGCTGCAATCTATGAGCTGGGGCCCAACTACGTGGGCAGCTTCCAGGCTGTCTACCTGCCATGTGAGTAAAGACTGGTGCAGTGAAATGGTTTAGTGAGCCACGTAATTGATTTCATGGGAAAATACACTGTCAAAAGTCTGGGGACACCTTACCTTCTTCTTTTCTCATTTTGCCCAGTAACAGATCATTTTCACTCTTACTTTGCAATAAGTTTGCTACATCTTTTGTAAACATGCCTACTCCTGTCATACAGACTAGGGAAAACCCCCTCTGATCTCTGTATTTCTTGTTTTCCACAGAGTCTTTTCATAGCCTGCTTTTTGCTCTTCACAGTTGCAACCAGCCATTGCAGTTCTGACTGAGAAAATGTTGTCATAGCAACATTAAGCAAACCTTTCAACCTCCAAAGTGTCTGTTAATTACATTTCCAGCAGTTCACTGCATGGAATAAAACACTTTCACAGGACCTGCTATTTGATCCTTGGATCAAGTGTTCACTCGCAGTCTCAGCCATGATTAGAGCATATCTGACTTCTACTTGCTTATACTTGATACTAATTCTTGGTATAGTTATATACTTGATACTTATCTTGATACTTATTCTTGATATAGATGTATACTTGATACTTGGTGTTACGGATATCTGAGTACTTTCGTGTTAAATATTGGCTGAATGTCTGATCCACTTTTTGTGTCTTATAGCTCACGGGTCTGGTGATTTTTCAGCTGTAGCATGCAAAGAAAAGCAGGAAAATTACCAAACTATGCAGGATTCCAGCCCTCCAGTACTGGAGTTCCACATTTGTCAAAGATAATACTGTCATATAACTTAGTTAAGATATGCTGTCACTTAATACTACAGTAAATTACCTAATTTTTAGTATGTGCGTAATGTGATCTAATTTGGCATACTTTTATAAATGACTCTTTTAAATTTTGGCTCAAAGTTGGTTGACTTACCTGATGGTTTGGCTACCAGTTACTTAAATATTCTTCAGTGAAATCATTTCAGTTTCAATGTGCATAGTAATAAACGCCCTGATCTTGCATCTTTTATGTTTCTTTTTTGGACTTATTATGTGAAATAACCATTTTATAGTGTCATATATTTTAGTATTTCATGTTGCTTTAACACACCTGCAGTTGTCTCCATTTTTCTGCTTTAAACAAGATGCAATGAAGCACGTCCAGGAAAATCACGTCCAAGAGTTTTTCATTTTCAGGCTGAATCTTCTGTTCTCCTCAGGTAAAGACTCGAAGGCTGAGGCCGTCCCACCATGTCCTGTGGCGCTGGTTCCAGAGGAAAAAGTTTCCTTCAGCCTCTACGCTCTCTCTGTCTCCTCCCTCACCGTAGCCAAGATCAGAAAAGTGTACAACAAACTTGACAGCAAGGCCATCGCCAAACAGGTGAACTTTTCTTATTACAGGATAGAACATTTTGTATTTGTTTTGAGAATGGACTTTATTCTCTTTACTTTTAAAGAAATGAGTCAATAATGAGCAACAAAAAAGTGTGGACGACGTTTACTTATTCTGCATAAAAAATAAACTTAAGTATAGTATGTATAATTATCACTCAGTTTTTGACATTTTGGGCTAAATAAAGGGCTACTTTTTCCAGTATTTTTCTCTTTGTAACTATGATGTGTAGGTTATCATTCGATCTAGGATATTAACTAAGTAATTAACTGTATTTTCTAAACAGACCTATTGTGGTGGAGGTTCTCAGTAGCCAGCACTTTATTCTTAGAATACAGTTTTTAAAATTTTATGTGGTTAGTTTTTTAAAATACTCGAGTACAACCATGAAAAACATCAGCAAAATACAGTTAACTCTGAGCTATTCATCTTTAGACTGTCGGGTAACAGTAAATGTTTACAGTTAAAGGGAATTTCTCATTGAAATGTAGTTCTTCAGTTTGAAATACAGATATTATATAAGTGGGTTATGATGAAAGCCTTGGTCTGTGATTGTGTCATTTAATTTGATACTGTGCTATGTTAATTTGTTATCTAGTCTATGTCTGTAACATAGAACAAAGTTTAGAACTAAAATTTTAAACCTTATGTACAGTTGGCAGTTTCATCACATGAGAATGCCACCCCAGTCAAACTCATCCACAATGCTGCTGGACATCTCAATGGTCCTGCCAGGACCATCGGAGCTGCTGTAATTGGCTATCTGGGTAAGAATTCAGCTCTAGAAAGAATGTCAAATAAAACATTTAGCAAAATGCCTTGTTTGAAAATATTCAGACATTTAAATTTCCTTTAAATGTTTGAATCTTTTATATTTAAATTGTGTATATAGCAATATAGTAGCATCTTTCAGCATTCATATATTTCTAACCTTCATCTCTTGCTCCACTCAGGTGTGAGAGCCTTTGTTCCCAAGCCAGTGGCCACCAACCTGCAGTACACCGGAGGAGCTGCCGCCATCCTAGGCCTAGTGGCCATGGCCTCGGACGTGGAGGGACTCTACGCAGCCGTGAAGGCGCTCGTCTGTGTCGTCAAGAGTAACCCCCTGGCCAGCAAGGAGATGGAGCGAATCAAAGGCTACCAGGTGAGTTGTAGGGATGTAGTTGTGGGATGCCATCAGTTTTGCAAAATGTGAAACAAACAGTAGGCCCCCTACTACACCATTTTTCACAATTTTTCCCATGAACTCCTGCAGTAGTGGATGTTATACCTGTTCTTCCAGTATACTTGTTAAAATTCTTCTTGAGGTAATATTTTGTCATTACTGTTATGCTGGTATGCTACAAATAAACACAGATATCGTAACCTCACTAATTCCCTCATGTCCTGTGTAGTGAGTTGCAGTCTGAGGTAAGTTAGTCCAGTTTGTTATAGAAGGTGCAGACATCAGAATTTAGTGAGTAAAATGGTTAAAAGAAAGTGGAAGGAAAAGCTGGTCTCTTGGGGTTAGTCGTTAGCCTTTCGCCTAGCATTGAGACTAGCTGACTTTCCTTGCGCATGGCCTACGGCACCCAGTTGCTTAAGGCGACACAGTGATCTCAGACTACAAGTAAAATCTGTCTATATATTGTTTTTGTTTTTTTTTTTTTTTTTGCCCAAATAAAATATTTGAGATTTACTTCCATTGTTATAAGTGAAAGGACTGAATAATATGAAACTGTTAATTTACAAAATGGGTTTACTTAAGCATCCAAAATGGTTTTATTTGGAAAACAAAATATATGTAAGTACATTACACATATATACATATACACATATGTACGTATATGTTTGTATATGTACATACGTATATATACGGAAACCATCAGTGATCTTAATTATACTGTGCAATAAATTTTTTACCATATCGCTACTAAGCTCCTGATGTTTTTAAGAATATTCAGAGGTAATTCGGGTGGAATATTAGTAGGTATGATTTGATAATTCAAAGGCTCTTGTGCATATGGATGTCATTTGGTAAACAGTATTGATGAAAGCTCTTGCGTGTTTAATAATTTAGGTTATATATTGTGAAAGGGGCCTAATTAGGCCTGAGTGATGTGATGATTTTTTTTTTATTGTTGCTGTGTCACCAGCCTTTCCCCTGTTGTTATTGCATTGAGTCAGTGATTAACAACTTTACTGCTTGCTTAATTGCACACACATATTTAATGCTGAAAAAGGAAAACATCCACAAGTCAGACTCAAATACAACCAGCCATAATCAGAGCATTTCTGAAAAGCATCAAGTTCAAACATGAGGTGGAAGGAATGTCAGTGGACACTGCTAGAGATTCTTCAACTTTACAAAAGGCCTATAAGCAATATTGAAAAAGGCAAATGAAAGTTATTTTAGTATTTATGTGAACTTGCGGTTGAAATTATAATTTTCTTAATTTTTGTTCTTTATTTGCGTTAAAGAAGTGTAATTGTTGAGAACTGGTGATCAAATCAGTCACCAAAACTATTGGAGTATGAAATTAAAATTAAAAATGTTAAACATAAATATTAAATTGTGTCTCCCAATATTAGTGATCTGAATTTTAAGCCTCCAAAAAATGTTCGTAGTGGTTGGGCCCTAGTATATATTAACAGAATTCTCTCGACTCCAGCTGCTGGCCATGCTGCTGAAGAAGAAGCGTTCTCTGCTTAACAGCCACATCCTTCACCTGACCTTCTCCTTGGTGGGCACGGTGGACAGCGGCCACGAAACCTCCATCATCCCCAACTCCACCGCCTTTCAGGACCTGCTCTGTGACTTTGAGGTGACTAATAAATAAAACAAGTCTTGCCTGGTTGACTATTTTTGGGGTAAAGGGAAAATTCTATACATTTTGCTGAAGTGTTGCATTAAACCATCCAATGTTCAGATCATCAGTGAACAGGCGATTTATTTATTCTTGTTTTTTTGACAGTCTGTTGCTTTTAAAAGACAGATGTGAGATACTCTCTGATCTCTGATTTGTCACAGGTTTGGCTGCATGCACCATATGAACTGCACCTGTCTCTCTTTGAACATTTCATTGAGCTTTTGACTGAATCCAGGTGAGGCTATTCAATCTTGAATTACCTTCATAGTACTGAAGTCAGAACAGTTAAAATGTTGCCTCCTTGTAAATAGGTTGTCTTGGTTCAGTAAAAATGTTTTGGTTTATATCAGCAGCTCTTCTTGAATAAGGAGAGTATATCATAAGAAAGTAAAACAAGTGTCTTGTACTTGTACTAATGAAATAGGCTTGAGTTGGCTACTGGAACTCTTTGTATTTAAGATCTTTCTATGAATGGCTGTGACAATTTAATAATTAATTAATAAATAAATAAATAAATAAATAAATATTCAGTTGATTTTACTCAGACTGATGTTCTTCTGATTGTAGCGAGGCTGCTAAGAACGCTAAGCTCTTGCGGGAGTTCCAGCTGATCCCCAAGCTGCTGCTGACCCTGAGGGACCAGTCGCTCTCTCAGCCCACTATCGCCGCCATCAGTAACGTTCTTAGCCTGTTGCTGCAAGGCTTCCCCAACTCCTATGATCTGCTCCGGTACACCATTCAACTATGCTTCACAATGACATCAAATAATGACCAATAGATGTCAAGTTTATACTTTGAATGATTTTTATTGATTATTTTTGTGTCATGTTGAAAGGATTATTGCTTCATACAAGAAGTAAAAATAGTTGATTAATAAAATAATAATTGCACCACAAAATGGTTGGTTTCAGGTTTTGAAATTTAGTTCTTTTTGGCCTTGCCAGAAGTTTCTGTTTTCCCAGGACGTGCAAGTATTTTTCTTTTTCTTGTTTCCTTTTAGGTTTGGCCAGTTTATTTCATCCACCTTACCCACCTTTGCAGTCTGTGAGAAGTTTGTGGTTATGGAGGTTAACAATGAGGAGAAGATTGATGGAGGTGAGACTGATATGGGTGATATTCCCTTGTAACGCTTTATGAGGGTAGCATTAACGTGGACCGCAGATTCATTTAGAAGATTACAGATAACATGTAGTTTGTTCTCTTTGTCAACGTTCACACAGCAGGTGAAAGTGGCCCGAATTTGATTTTTTTGTCTTCATATGTGGCACAGATTTGGTTTTTGACATGTGAACAGTAAAACTAAACCTGATGTTTCAATTCTGATGCCTTGAAGCATCATCAAGATGGCTGTTACTGTGGCTAGGCTTCTTCTATTTTGTTTTGGAGACAAGCGTAGCCGGTGTAACAGATAAAAATGCTTTCTGCCAAGAGAAATCAAACTAACAGCTATTCAAAACATGATTGTATGATTACATGATACATGTTTAAACAAAAGACTTAAAAAAATGAGAAAGAAACAGAGGAGTTAAAGGAGCTTTACACAGATCAAGACTCTTTATCCAGTACATTTTGACGTTTTGACACTGAATGTGTTTCCCTTTGCTAGCATTCTTCTTCACGGCAGATAAACAAAGGAAACCGAACTGCCTCTGTCTGTTTGATCGGCTTTCACAATTAAAACAACCTAAAAATCAATAGTTTTTACCCTTTTCTGCAAACTTCATCCTGTGTGGTCGTATTAGTGTCTGCTGTTTGTGCTACAAGTTTAAAGCAGCAATTCTCATGCGTTAAAGTTTGTCATCACATAAAGTCTCTTTTTCTAAGGGAATGGGAGGGGACAGCTGTGTTTGTTAGATGAGTGTGTGTGTGTCTGTGTTGTAGATCCGTGCTGTTTGGCGCATGTGGGTCAGTTCGGGAGTGAGATCTGTTTAGACTGATACAGAAACAGATTGTAGCAGTTAATTGGATATGGGCCACTTTTGCCTTCAGTTTGAACATAGACTTAATTGATTATAGTTGATTGTTTTAAAGAAACTGAGTTTTAAGGGGCTTTCTTTTGTGCCTTCTAGTGATCTGACTGCCTTCCTTTCTGTTTAGGGAATGATGACGACTTTGGTGGTTTGCTCTCCTCCAACATTATTTTGCTACGCAACCGCCTGCTGGACATCCTACTCAAACTGCTCTTCAGCTCAAAAGAGAAATGCAACGTAAACGCCCAGTAAGTGACCTTAGTGATATAATCATGATTGTGTCCATGACAAAAGTTGCATATACTACGTTGTCATGTCCTCTGTGTTAAATGCTTAGTCTTTGGTCACAGTGTATGAAACACGTTAGGCCACCGGTATTACAAGCTTTAATGCTGCCTTACTTATTATAAAAGGTCACTGTCAATACTGTAGTCCATATAGTTTTAAAGGAAACAGATTCATCTAAGAATAAACACTCTTCTTAATTAAACGTAACCGTTGCATTTAAAACAGTAGCATATTGAATACCATCTGCTGCAGTCTGATAGACGAGCCTCCTAATTATCTTTCTATGTGTGTGTTGGACCATGCTTTTTTAAAAGCTAGCTATGGGCTAGTACTGAAACAAAAATTAGCAATTATGGCTTTTTGCAAATTAATTAAAATGTTTATTATTGTACTAAAATATGCATTAAAAATAAAAAAAGTTGTAGCTGTACAAAATTAGCAAACACCTGGCTTATAAGAATATTTTAAACAAACAAGCAAGTTTTTGATTTGATTTGCAATAGCTTAACATTTAAAAGAAACTGCCAACTGTTGTTGCAAAGACTCACGAAGGAAAAGGAAACGTTCAAATTAGTATTTAGGCAAAACCCCCTTTCATACAAAGGAAAGCACTTTGATGAACATGAGGCTGGGTGTTGCAAAATCTGCCCAAAATATTATTTGTAAATAATACAATGAAAAATTGATGTTATATTAATAAAACTTTTTGTTTGTAGTATTTTTCTTACTTCATTAAAAAGTTAAAGACGGCAATGTGTCCTCAGGCTTTTTATGTGCTGTGTATATCACTATAATAATAATAGTAATAATTAAAAATCATTAGTGAAATTTGTATACCACCTTCCTCAAATCCGAGGATGTTTTGAAATTACAACAATTACACTAAAACTGCAAATCAGCAGAAAACAAAACACGCACACGGCGAGCAAGAAAAGACTCTCCCAACCACAGTGAAAATTCTTCTGGCTCGCGTCTCAGTCAGACTCAGCTACTGCGTTGAAAAGTCTCCAGGCTTGTGACCCAGTCAAACTCCACTACCGCAGTGAAAAGTCTGCTGGCTCGCAGCCCAGTTAGACGATGCTTCTGTGCTGAAAAGTTTCCCCTGCTAGCAGCCCAGTCAAACTCCACTCCTGTGGTGAAAAGTCTCCTTGCTCGCAGCCCAATCAGTCGATGCTAACATGATGAAAAGTCTTACGGCTGGCAGCCCAGTCAGACTCTGCTTCCGTTGTGAAGAGTCTCTCCACTCAAAGCCTGGTCAGAGCCCTCAGCTTCGATGCAAAGTTTCAAGGCCCAGCCAGACCCCACTGCGGCACAAAGTCTCTCATCCGATTCTCAGTCGACGACGGGAAATCACAAACACCACAAACAACTGAAAGCACAGAAAAGAGAACTTGATGTTTGTTGGCTGCCAAAATGCATGCAGCATTCTTACACTTACGGTTTGTTGTTTTGACTCTGTGTCTCACCTCTTTTCCTCTTCGCTGCCCCTTGTAGAGCATGTGAGGAGCTGGTGCGGACACTGGGCTTTGATTGGCTGCTCATGTTTATGGAGGAGCACATTCACTCGAGCACGGTGACGGCAGCGCTCTGGATCCTGGTGGTGCTACTCAGTAACCAGTCCATCCTGAGCCGCTTCAGAGAGGGTCTGTCTGGAGGAGGCTGGCTTGACCACACCGACTCAGTGCTCACCAACAAGATTGGCACAGTGCTAGGTGGGTGAGACAGCTGAGTTCAAACACTGATTGAATGAATACATTCTTTGCAATAATAAGTTATCGTTGGGGAAAATGTAGATATACTGACTTTTAAAATTTTTAAAGGTCTTTGACTTAAGAAGTTTTGAAAGGTCATCACAGCAGAACAATAATACTGCTGTGGGATGCTGTGGATCAAGGTTTTTTTTAGAAGGTTAGGCTCCAAAAAATTATAGAATAATGGATTATAGGAGGATAACACAGCAATAAACATGTGCCAATATTAAAATGGTTTATCACAATAATTACCTAACCTTATATAGCATAGCATTGCAAACTAAGAGCTTTGAAGGTCCTCAGACCAATAACACATTATAACAGCTGTCCAAACATGAAATTAAGCATTAGATAACAGTGACAACGAGGAGCTTGTGAACCCATGTGTCCATCATCAGGAGGGAGAAAAAAATCTTCTTTGACAAGAACAATAATGGTGCATCAGTTTATTGCAGAATGACTAGTGACCATGGTTTCAGTGAAGACACCTGTGGAATTTTGTAAAAGCATAGAAGAAAAAGCGTTATTGGACCCAGATGATTTTGAAAAGTAGACATACTCAACGATTAACGCCTGATATTCACAGTGACAGACCCACTGTTGGTCAGTCATAAATTAATTATGGCTGTTTTAGTACCTGACCCCACACAAATGTTATAAGATGATCTCAAGGAAAAATATAAAATACAAGTCAGATGTGTTTGGGCCTTTGAAGATTTTCTTCTTGTTTTAAGAATCATGTCTCGTTCTTCTGGTCATCGCAGGCTTCAACGTGGGCCGTAGTGCGGGTGGTAGGTCCACTCTTCGTGAGATCAACCGTGACGCCTGCCACTTCCCAGGATTTCCTGTGCTGCAGACGCTGCTGCCCAAACACACCAACGTGCCTGAGCTCTACTTCCTACTCATGGCTCTCTTCCTGCAGCAGCCCGTCACTGAGCTGCCTGACAGCCTGCAGGTACATGTCAGTATGCAACCCTTTTCCTACTAATCATACTAACTGTGTATCCTCGTGAACATGTTTTTGTAAACATTCTGTACAACTTACTTACTAACAGTTGTCCTCTGATTAATTCCTCTGACTCATATAGTTAGAATTTCATGCTTACAGCTGTATGGTAGAATGCGGTTGCTGTACTAGTCTAACCACACAGTCATACTGTAGTTCAAAGCCCACACACACTGGAATACCATCTGCCTCCATCTGAATCCCTTTGTATTGGCTGTGTCTACTTGCATATACAAGGAATTTGTGGCAGCACTTGAACTCTGCTACTTAACATTGACTTTTAAACATATCTTGGCAGCTGTCACATGCTGTCAGTAGCATGGTAAGGATAACATGATGCTGTGATATTACTGAAAAATCTGTCAAGACAGCTCGTGACAGCATATGACCGCTGTACGGAAATGTCAAGGGTTAATTAACATGATCTTTTTTTTTTGTTACATTTTTTTTCTTTATATGCCCCTCAATTGTTAGTATATAAAACATGTCCTTAAATGTTTTAGAACTTTACCTGTTTTAATGAAAATCTTTAATAAAACCAGATATTAAATAATAAAATATTGAGTAACTTAACATCTTTTGAAAACTACTCATACACATGCATTCATGAGCTTTTTCTGGTGCAGATCCGTGGCGACTTGCGTGGTAATAGCGCTCCCCGCTGGGCCACGCCCATACGCATTACATATGAAAAAAACGAGCCATTTTTAAGCTAAACATAACAAAGTAAAAAAAGTAGATGGTGAAGAGCTGTGTGGTAGGTAAAGCTAGCATTACAGTGTGTAGCAGAAAGTACCAACAGGTAGCTTCTTTACAAACCTCTCCTTTAGTGTGCGCCCGAACACTTCTTCAAGGAACGTGAGCCCCAGTTTCCCAACATATTTAACAAGTTGTTTAACGGTAAATTAGTCCTCTTTAGTTCTGTTAGTTCATTTTCTAAACAACAGTTATTGGCTTTTACACATCACCATTGGGTTACTTGTCAGGCATCAATGATATCCAGTTAAATCGCCCTATCGCCCAGGCTTAGCATGGTTATGTCGATGGTATGCAGCAGTGTTCAAGTAAAGTGCTGTCTTGGTGGAATTGTAGCTTGTGTAAATGGACCATACAGAATACAAACAGCAAACAAATAAATACAGTACACAGCAGGGTGATGATAGTTGATAGAAATGATTTTTTTCATTTGATTTTATTTTGATCTAGTTTTTATTTATTTTGTTAATTTCAGTTTAGTTTCGGTTTTGATGGTGAGTGATTAGTTTTAGATTTGTTTTTCTGAAATTTCCTGAAAAAGCAGGAAAGTACTATGATGAAAGCTGTGATGCAGATATTTGACAAAGGTCAAATAAACAGTTTAAAATGTTTGGTTTCCATAGAAGTTGTAAAATGGTGAACTTTGAGATTACAGCTTCAAAACACATTTCTGACGCATACTGTTCTTAAGAATTCTACCAATTCTTAAAAACGTCTGTGTAAATTAGTAATAACAGGTAAACAAAGTCAGCCTGAATGGTTTGTTGTGAAATGTGCTGTTCCAAAGAAACTTGTTGACTCAGAATTGATCATAATGCTGGTGATAGGAAGCAGATGTGGAAGCGTTTAAGCCACATCACAGACAGTTATTGCACAAAATAGTTCCAAATGCACTGCCTGGTGCCTGAGACATTGTTTTGTGATAGTTTTGAGGGAATGTGTTTTTAACATGCTGGTTGGAGAGGTACATGCAGGGCGTTGTAAGGAAAATAGTTCCTAAAGAAAATTTAAATTGGACTGGAGTTCTGTTCAGACAAGCTCTGCTGCTTTAGCAGTGCTAAATTAACACAAGAGTAGAGAGTGTGCTTGGCTAGGAAGCCAGCTTTCCTTAAAGACAACTAAAGACAGAGAAGGGATCTGCTTCTAAATTGTTCTTAATGCATATATTGAACATCTGAAAACTGTTTGTGAATGAAATGTTTTTTTGAAGTAATTCTGTTTTGTTTTCAGGATAGTATACTATGAATTTTTTGTGCGTTTTTAAAGGCTTTTATAATTTTTTATTTCCATTATAGTTACCAAGTAATTTTTTGTTTTTGTAATAGTTTTTTTTTAATGAAAACTAGTACACAGCCACAAAGGATATCACAAAGTATCCATATTCTCCGTATGTAAACTAAATATACCAAATATGTATTTACAGCCATGTTGATCATGTAACAAGTGCAAATGTGCAAGATCTCTTCTAAGCTAATTATTAAAAGATGCTGCTGCATGTTACACATATCATAACACCCAGTATACGCTAAATAGCACATGACAAATATGCCGTGCAAAGTGTGCAAAAATATGGAACCTGGGTCTAGATTCCTTCCAAAAAATGCGTAAAGATGAGACCTGTTCAGTCCTCGTACACACTGAAATTAGCCAAATGTTTTCTTAAAGCCCCTGCTTATACTAATATAAAAAAAAATACGTTCTTGTGACTGAAAAAATAATATTTTCTTAATTTTCACCCCTTATGTTTATATTTGTATGTTTGTAGTTGTATGTTATTTGTGTGCATGTTATTTATCCTGATGTTTTTATCCTTTCCAACATTTGTTTATACTGCATGTGCATGTGTGCTTGGTAGTACATTGATTCGCTTTAATTTGTGTCATTAAATAATGAGTTTGTGATTGTGATTATGATTATTTGATCAATGTTTTAGTAGTTATGCTGCGTTCACGTTTGCATTGAAAAAACAGTCATTGTGCGCCTCTTAATGGTACGTGGCCAACGGCAGCATGAAGCCACGCAAATGTTGAGTGACCGCGGTGCCGAGAAAATGGGTGATTATCAGAGGAGAGCGGTTTTCTGTCACGGCTCCATTGAAAACAGTGGAATGTCTGGTTTGCCATTGTCTGCCTACTGCAAACATGTGAATGCAGCATAATTAACTAAGAAAGTGATTAATAAGGTGTGACATTGAATGTTCTAACAACGTAAGTAAAACCTGTAAAAATCATACAGTGACAAGAAGTACTGAGTGAAACGTTCCCTATGTTGTCACAGTTTGACCTAGACTCCATCTGGTCGTTCATCTTCGGTGTGCCGGCTTCTAGTGCTACGGTGGTCAGCTCCATTCACAACGTGTGCACAGAGGCGTCCTTCCTTCTGCTGGCCATGCTGCGCAGCATGCTCAACCTGGTGAGACCCTCATTCGCTATGTGTGACTTGTTAAATATAAACAACCTCTCAAATTATCAGTGCTTATGTTGTGTATAGACAAATTAGATTACATAATTATTTAAATATAGTGATACAACTCCAAATCAAAAAAAGTTGGGATGGCATAAAAAATGCAAATAGAAAAAAAATCTGTGATTTCTAAAAATTTACTTTGACTTGTATTTCATTATGGACAGTACGAACACAAGATATTTAATGTTTTCACCTTTTAATTCATTTGTAAATATATATCCATTCCTGCCATTTAGACCTGCAACACATTCCAAGAAAAATTTGGATGGGGCAGTTTAGGGCTAGTAATGAGCTAAAATAATTAAATCATGATGTGATTTGAAACAGGTGATTGTAATCATGATTTGGTACAAAAGCAGCATCCAGGACCAAAGATGTGCTGGGGATCGCCCAGTTTGCCAACAAATGCGTGAGGAAGTTATTGAAATGCTTGAAAACAATGTTTCTCAAAGAAAGATAGGAATGGATTTGGATAATTCATCTTTTACGGTGCATAACATAGTTAAAAGTTTCGAGGAATCTGGAGGAAAGTCGTGAAGGCAAAGGCACAAGCCTGAGCGGAATAACTGTGCTCTCCGATTCCTCAGACAGCACTGCATCAAGAACCATCATTCATCTATAAGCTATATAACCACATGGGCTAAGGATTACTTTGGCAAACTTTTGTCAAGCACTACAATACATAATTACATCCACAAATGGCAGTTGAAACTTTACTGTGCCAAAAGGAACGCTTATGTTAACCATGTTATCGTTATGAAGCGCTATCATTGACTTGCCTGGGCTCTGAGACGTCTGGGATGGACCATCACACAGCGAAAATATGTATTGTGGTCAGACGAATCAGTGTTTCAGGTCTTGTTTGGAAAAAGTGGACACCGTGTGCTCTGGACCAAAGACAAAAAGGACCATCTAGACTGTTACCAGCAACAAGTCCAAAAGCCAAGGTCTGTCATAATATGGGGTTATGTCAATGCCCTTGGCAAAGGTGACATTTTTGTGATGCCACCATTAATATCAAAAAGTACATAGAGATTTTGGAGCAACATATATTGCCTTCAAGACGACATCTTTTCCAGGGACACCCATGCATATTTCAACAAAACAATAGCGAAACCACATTCTGCACACATTAGAGCAGCATGGCTGTGGAAGAAGAGGGTGAGGGTGCTGGATTGGCGTGCCTGCAGTCCTGACCTGTCCCCAACAGAGAATGTGTGGGTTTTAAAACGCAAAAGCCGACAATAACGACCATGTACTGTTGCGCACCTTAAAACCTGTTCTGCAGGAAGAACGGTACACAATAATATCTGAAATGCTTCATCACTACCTGTCTTCAGCGTTGTGTGTTAGAAAAAGGAATGGCAAATTTACATAGTGGTAAATGCTTTACTGTCCCATGTTTAATACGTTGAATGAATAAAAATTGCAATAAATGTTCATTTTGAAAAAAATAATAAAATTCATGAGGTAAAATGTCAAATTGTATTGTATTGTTTTTAATGTAATAGAGATCAAAAATTATTTAGAAATCACCATCCCAACGTTCTGATTTGAGATTTGTATAATTTATTGCATTGTTAATTGTGTAATATGTTCACTTTACATTCTACACTGGTTCGAGTCCGCACAGATTTTTTTCTGTTTGTTTTGGTATCAAACAATGACCTAAACGTGACAAAAATGTAAAGGATGTTCCTGTCATTTCTGTGCATCTCGTCCCCTTAGCCTTGGCAGTCTGAAGAGGAGGGCTCCTGGCTGAGGGAGTACCCAGTCACTCTGATGCAGTTTTTCCGTTACCTCTACCACAATGTCCCCGACCTGGCTCCCATGTGGCACAGCCCAGACTTCCTGTGTGCCCTCGCTGCTGCTGTCTTTCCTTTCAACATCCGACCTTATTCTGAAATGGTACGCTTTTTTGATTGTGAAATTTGTGTTATTGCATCTTGAGTCCTGAGGTCTTAGAAACAGGCTTTAACACCAACATATGCAGTATTTTTGTTTCACCACCTAGTTATATTTGTATGTGTGTTGTTTTATGGTAACTGTGTTATCTATGTGCATGCTGTATGATAAATTGTATTTAAATTGTTACCATGTAAGTTTTGATGTTAAACACGTTGATAAGGGCTTTGATGACAGAACAGTTGAAGTTACCCAGTGTACTTTTTTATGCTTCTTTTAACCCTGGCCGCTCTTGTGGCTAAATGGCCAGTTACAAATGCCCACGAATAGCTCAAAAACTACTCTGTCCTGAATCACTAGCCTGTAACAAAAATGCTTTAACTGTGATGACTATTCTAACTTTAAGTGTTTTGTGTAAAATGCATAGACTGTTTAAAGCAATAATGGCTAATGTCACAATTATTATTTATTATATGGACCTTTTAAGGCATTAAATATGTATTTATTTGTTTTGTAGGCATATATTGAAGATAAAAATATACATATTGATTTCTATTTGTAGCTTCACTGAAGCAGAAGTAAAAAGCAGAAGGATTTAGAGAATCCTGACAGTTTTTTGACTGAAGTACCTCATGGAAGCAGAAGTTAGATTTACATTTGCACAGCCCAAAAAAAGGCGACATATCCAGTTAGAGGCGCACTAATTTAATCAGAATTTATCACTTCTCATAGTGTCATCATGATATCGAGCTGCTTCATCGAACATTGTATTTTATGTGTGTATCGTGCAGTTCTGCTATATATCATTGTGTGGCGAAACCTTCCTTCCTGTTTACTAAATGTGCATGTAGACTGGTAGTGCAGAGTTCCATGCTTGAAAGTGCTGTTATTGAATAATCAGATTAATTATTATGAATTAAACTTTAAACTTGAGCCAAAGTATTATTCCATCAGACCCAACACCTTACAAAGGGATTAATCTAGCTCTTTGGTTTTTGCCAACCATTTATTGGATTGCAAAACTTTGTTCTAATTTCTGGCTCTGGTAGGTTTTAAGTCTTCCAGATTATATTCAGGTGAATGTCAAGTGGTTGATTATACAACATGCTTGATAAAAAATGTTTTAACCTTTACCTCAGGTCAGTGATTTGGATGACGAAGCTGGCTCACCCACTGAAGAATTCAAAGCTTTCGTGGCAGACACAGGCATGAACCGCAGCCAGTCTGAGTACTGCAACGTGGGCTCAAAAACCTACCTGACCAATCACCCAGCCAAGAAGTATGTCTTTGACTTCATGAGGGTGCTAATCATGGACAACCTGTGCTTGACTCCTGCAAGCAAGCAGACGCCCATCATAGACCTTCTTCTGGAGGTGAAATCACAAGTTTGATTTGTTAATTGAAAATACCAGTTGATTTTTCTTGTTTAAAGCATACTGTGGATTTTTTTTGCTTCTCTGAAATGTGTTGGATGTAGTGTTGAAACACATCATTTTGCAGTGCATATGTGAAGTTTTGAATTCATCATGGTTGTAATGTCACAGCCATGAACACATTTACATATGACTGCCCATTCAG
Organism: Colossoma macropomum; assembly: GCF_904425465.1. Taxonomy (NCBI): domain Eukaryota; kingdom Metazoa; phylum Chordata; class Actinopteri; order Characiformes; family Serrasalmidae; genus Colossoma; species Colossoma macropomum. The sequence goes on along the minus strand of NW_023494806.1, from coordinate 25,455,762 downwards.
CCTACAGTATTTTAGCTCTGCCCATTCAAATTAAAGTGATAAGGAGTGTTGTTTCTGCAGGCAGTCTGTAGCAGAGTTGTTGGAAGATACTGGAAAAACAATTAAATGTGCTATTCCTTGCTGTCAGTCATCAAATAGATTATTGCAGTCTACCAAAGGATCCAGATGTCTGAAAAGAGGTTTTTTTTTCCAGAATTCAGTCTAAACTTTGTTTCACTTGTCAGCCCTCACTGCTTTCTGAGCAAGGCATCAGTGTAAATCTTGTCAGTGAAATCACTAATGGAAATGCTTATTGACAAAGGATTTTAATTAAAAATTTAAATGACTAAAATTTAGTCAGAGTAAAATAGGCTAAAATTAATTGATATATAATTTGATCAAAAGTGGACTGAAATTTAAAAGACGTTTTTTGTCTAAAGACTAAAACTATGACTAAATCAAAAAGATGTGAAAAAATGAACAGTCCAAGGCATAATACAGGGTAGCCAATCAGAACAGAAGGCATTTACATATATCAGCATTAACGGTGCAGTATCAAAATCAGCCATTTTAGTTTAAGCCTCTTTATTCTAAAAAATAAAGGTTGGAAAATTATGTAAAAATATATATGATTTTTTTTGGTTACTTAAACACAGTGCAAACAGTATAAGAAAAAATATATACACAAGAGAAAAGTGGTATGACAATATCACTCTTTAAAATGATACATATGCATTATAAACATGTTTTAGTGTGCTGTATGTTTAAAATGTTTGTTTAGTGTGCGTCTGTGTGGCGAGATCGCTGACTTGGTGTTTTTTTGCAGGCCTCCCCTGAGCGCTCCACAAGAACGCAGCAGAAGGAGTTCCAGTCCTACGTCCTGGACAGTGTGATGGAGCATCTCCTCGCTGCAGACGTTTTGCTTGGTCAGTTAGCTCATAATTTTTCTTGGGGAAGACTTGGCCCTTTCTTTCACTGGTAATTTTTTGACACAAGTCTGAATGTTCCCACAGGGGAAGATGGATCTATGCCTATCACAACTGGGGGGTAGCTACCAGGTCCTGGTCAACAACGTGTTTTATTTCACGCAGCGGGTGGTGGACAAGCTCTGGCAGGGCATGTTCAACAAGGAGTCTAAACTGGTGGTGGAGTTTATAGTGCAGCTTATCAGTCAGGTGAGAAAACAGTGACAAAGGCTACCAATGGGGGGCATAGACTAATGGCCCATAAAGGCTGATTTCAGATTAGATTCACTAAGTCAGTGTTATCCTACTTCCAGCACCAGTAACTCATATACTGACTCAAACTCATCATCACACGTTTCTTGCGGTGTTCTCATGACACCCTACTATTTCAGTTTTTTCCTGCTATTTTAGTTTGCTGACTCTGGACACACTAGGCTTTAAAGAGGGATTCCTATAAATTTTTTTTTTCAAAGTTTCTGTGTACTGCAGTCGTTCAGATGTAAACAAAGAATTTCAGAGTGGTTTGATGTGATGTGCACCATTCCAAAGAATCATACCGAGTTCAGTGATGGTAATAAGAACCAGACATCTGAAGCATTCAGTGCCTCTAAAACCTCACAGAAAGTTATTGAACTAAATGTTTATAAATGTGCTGCCTGGTGCCCGATACCTTGCTTTTACAATGGCTTTGTGATAGTTTTAGCATAAAACATGTTTTTAAAAATACATCCCTATTGGAGAGGTAGGAAGGCATTGTGAGGCAAAATAGTACCTAAAGAAAACATCAGTTTTCAGATTTACTGCTGTTTTACCAATATCAACCCTACACATAAAACTCAGACAGATCTGAGGTGGTTTTGGATAATAAATGAAACGGCTATATTTGCGTTATATGTTGCATTGTGAGTCGTGGTTCCTTTCATCACCACTGTAAAGAAATCCTAGTTGGTAAGTTTCTCTATAATTCACATTATAATTCATATCAAACTACTCTAAATGACTTAATATCTTAAAATATTAATAATCATGAAAAATCAAGCCTGGAGACAAGATACGGTGTGTGGACTCACACAACTCAAAAAAAAAACATCAAATTTAAATGGAATATGGTACGATTATGTTGCCTAACTAAAGGTACTGAGGATGTACCCCTAAGAGTACCACCCCAGTGACGGTTTAGTACCTTTTTTCTAGAAGTGTATAGAACAAGTTCTTTCCTCAAGGTCTAAATTTTACTTTATCACTTCAGAAGGAATCAAATGTGCTGCTCACTCCACAGCCCCTCCCTTCATGATCATAAAGTTTTAACTAACGTTCTTGTAAGATGTAATATAAATGTGTTGAGAATAAATTTGGACTCATCATTTGTTCAGGAGAGAAAAGAAGAAGTGGGGAGAATCTTACATTTTGGGGCTTCTCCCCTCTTATTAGCTTATATTATGTATAATAATACTGGTATTAGTGTGATAATCGATATATTAATACATTTGTTTTCAAATATATTCTTAGTCATTTAGGTTCTAGTTAAGCACAGCCCCTGTTGTTCAGCAGACAATGAAATATCTAGTTTATAACGAATAATAATAACAAATGTAGTATTTACTTTTATATTACATTTATTTGTACGTTTAAAAAGCCAAAAAAACGAAAGCAATATAATGCATTACTAAATGAATTAATTAGACAGCGATATGAGTCAAATGAATAAATATGCATGACCTGAACAATGACCTAACAGTGGTGTTGCTGTCTGAATATTTTAGCTGTTTGAGGCACAGATGTTTGAGAGCCTATTTAGCAGGTCACTGTTGCCCCCAGTGTACGCCCACACTTCACAGCAGCGCACTTATTTGTGAGCAACAGAGACTTTCGTTTGAAGTCGCTGGAGTAGGCCATGACAACCACTTGAAGCATGCATATCACTTTTTAGTGTCTAAAAAAACTGTAATGTGAATGTTCCCTGTCCTTTTGAAGCTGATGTTTGTAGATGCTAATGAAAGCACTTTGCACAGTGTGATGGAAGGAGACACAGAAGGCATCTGTTAGCTAAAGAAGTAGGAGTGAATGCTCCATAACCGAGTGTACTTTGCACTAATGAGCAGATGAGCACGTTCTTTGAGAACACTGATTGAATTAGTCACCTACACTTCAAATGCCCGCCGAATGCAGCTCATTCAGTTTGTTCCTCTGAGCTTAATTGACTTTGGCAGGCTCTTCAAATTTGAAAGAAAACTCTGTTAACATGGCTGGGCTGAGGGAGTTTTATTTGTGTGATGAATAAACAAATATAAGTCTCTCTGTGTAAGTCTCATAATTTTACCAAAAAGGGTCTTATTTGATAAGATGGAATATAGTAAGAAAACACCGGAATTTTGATTATCAAAGACTTTTGGCCAAAAATTACACTTTAAAAATGTTACGAATTCTGACTTATAAACATATTGTGTTTCCTTTTGGTTTGAGGGAAACAATTCATCAGTAAAAGTTAATGAAATTGTTATACAGAAATCCTGCACATCTCTTATACATGCTTGCCGATACAACTTAATTACTTTCTGCTGCTAGCTGGCAAGCTAGCAATGGTAGCCTGCCTCTCATGGCTAACAACTACAAAAGGAAAGGCACTATACCACGGCTCTACGGCAAGTGAATAACAAAGCATTTACTACAAATGTTATTTTCTTTATGCTCAAATGTCTCAAAAAAACATTTTGCATGGCTAACCTGTTAGCTCAGTGAGGCTAACAAGCTGAGGGCAAATGCGTTCCATAGGAATAATCTACTTCTTTCCCCTCCCGCCCTTCTGCTGCCAGTGGCCCCTTGTGTATCATAGGTGTGACGCACTTTCAAGTAGTGAGTTGAGGTGGGCATGGGCAAGTTTAAAGAAAAAAAAGAAAAAAAAATTGAAATGGGACCGAATTTCTCATTATTTTGTTGTATCATAGAATGATAAACAACAAAAAAAAATAGATTACAGTAAAAAGAAAAGACCTTTGCAGTAGAGAGGAACTGAAGAAGGCATACTGCTCAGATTAACTGCTCCTTAGTTGTAGCCTTATTTTTAGTAGATCTACAACAAAATGTCAAAATATAGCTCAGCAAACTGTTTCAATGGTAATGACAGTAAGAAATAGCGGTTTATTGTTCAGGCTCGTTCATCGTCGAGAGGCAAAACCATAAAACTTTCAAGTTGTACTGACTTTTCAATAATACAAGTACCTTTTAGTTTTATTTAAATGTGTAAATACAAATCAGAATAATTAAAAAATAACCGTCAAAAAGGAAATTTCTTTGTTCATAGTGCATCACTAGAAAATAATGGTGCCATTATTAGAAGCAAAAACCTATCATGAGATTTGCGTTAGTCTCTATCCCCCTCCCCTTTTTCTCTTGCACAACTAAATCCTAACAGGGACTTAACAGCAACAGTGAGAAAATCTCTAATTCCCTCCTTTCTTTGTTTCCTTCCCTCAGTCTAAGCGCCGCTCGCAGGGTCTGTCTCTGGACCCCATCTATCACTGCCTGAACCGCACCATCCTTTATCAGCTCTCTCGGCCGCACAAGACCGTACCACAGCAGGTGGCCTTGCTGGACTCTCTGCGTGTTCTGACTGTAAACCGCAACCTGGTGCTGGGCCCCGGAAACCACGACCAGGAATTCGTGGCCTGCCTCGCCCACTGCTTCATCAACTTGCACGCTGGGAGGTGAGCAAGGGATGTGTAAGGGGTCTATTCTGAGTCTAACAGCAGGAGTGATCAAAGAAAGAGAATCTGTGCATGTCTTTTGAGTTTGGAGACAACAGAAAGAGACAGGTGTTTATTTAGAGTGAAAATGGATTATCTTTTTAGCTGTAAATTGAGGTGATGTATCCAAATGTTGGGGTTGTTTATCTTTTGTGATCTTGACCAGTATATTGGTTGGCCGATTATATCATCCGATAATAGGTTCTGTGGATTCATCTGTCTTGGCAGTAAAGTGTAGATTAGGGCTGTCACTAGGCTACACAATATGGACATAACATGCAGTGCTCGATAAAGTTGTTGGATATGTTGATGGTGATATGAGAAGTGATGAATTCTTATTAAAATAGTGTGCCGCTGACTGGAGGTGTCACAAATGCAGACTGTGAAACATGAGTGAGTTCCCTGAGGTGCTTCAGCCTAAAGCAGTCAGGATTCACTGAACCACTTTTTCTGTTTGTGTTTGCAGTCAGGCTACAAACACTAAAGAGTAGGTTTATTTTTATTTTTATAAAAATGGCCCTACAAAAACAAATGAACATATATTAAATTCCTCAAAAAGCTCCTTATTAAGATGCAGATTTGTTGTGACAGTATCTATCACTGTTTTGTACATTTTACCATACAGTCAATGCATTTCATACACAATAGTCAGAGTGAGAATGGTCATGGCCTTTTTTGTTACAGGACAGAGTAGTTTTTGAGCTGTTACGTGGGTATTTGTTACTGGCTGTTTAGCCAAGGTTCAAACAAAGCATGTGTGGTAACTTCAATTGTTCTGTCATCAAAGCTCTTATTCATATGTTTAGCATGAAAACTCATATCACAATAACAATAAAAATGCAATTTATCATGCGACCCGAACATATAGCCTGCACACATGTTGCAGACTTGTTGTGACAATGTCTGTTACTTCTTCATGTATCTTACCATACAGTGGTAAAACAGTGAGAGTGAAAATAGTCATCATGTTCAGGCTTCAAGCCCAGTGCAGGTGCTTCTCACCCTATGTTCCCATTAATGTAATGACGTAACTGCCCGTGTGAGGTAATTTGATCCATTTTGACATCTCAGCCAAAAAACTTGCACAAAAATCTGTCTCCATCAAGCTCTGCTTCTTACTCAAAGGGCACACCAGTAGGACAGTGTAAAATATCAGTTATCAGGGTATATGCAAGTACCTGCAAATTCATTTGAATGGTTTTTAAGTCTATACCATTTTGAGAAATCTTTAATGATTCTCCTAGTGCCTCTATGGGGATTTGTAGTGCCAAGCTTAAAGGTTAAATACTACTTTTTTTAAAGTCAGCCTATTTTAAAGGAATTATGGCATTATGACAGTGTGCTAATATTTAATGGCTTTTCCAAAACTAACCTGTTGTATAACGTTATAACAAAGAAAACTTACTTATTACTAAAACTTCTAAGAAAAAACTGATAAATATAACAAAGAACTAATAGAGCTATTTAACAGAACCAACAATATCCTTATAACTCTGTGAAGTTCGACCCTTGAGCTACAATATTTGTATTTTTGAAGAATTTGAAGTTTCAGCTGTTAATTTGAGCTTAATGAAACAGTATATTTGACATTTGACAGTTGACAACTGACAGTCCTGACAGTCGCTAAAGCACTTTTACTGTTACTGTCTGTAGTTCTTGAAAATATAGAATAATATTTCCAATATTTAATTGAGTTTTTGATTTCTTAATCAGTATATATAAAATCAGTGTATATATAGGGCCTGCTTACTAGCCTGCTGATGAGCTGTGATGAATGTTTTTCTTTTTGACCAAGACGGCTATATTTAAACAGTAGTGGCAGGTTTGCTTGTGTTTGTGTATGCCTGATCTTTGGTAACTGTATTTGAGTGAGTTTGTGCTTGTAGAATGCGCTTATCTGTGCTGGTGTGGGTCTCATGTCTCTTGTTTTTCTGAGAGTGTGTGTGACTCACACTGGCACAGAAGGGCCTGACGCGGAGGCTTGCGTTGTCAGGACTCTGTAACTAGGCTGACTCAGAACTCTGCCTTCTGATAGACTTGGAAATGAGCTTTTAGTGGAACGATAACACTCGCTCTAACAGAATCCTGATCACACCCACGCAAAAAATTGCATTACAATGCCACACAATCTGGCTGTGCACCGATTGCTGATGCAGAAAAATCTATTACTGTGATCTGATTTTTACTGACCTGTTATCTGTCATCTATAAGTGACTAAAAATACTTATTACAAGGCATCAGGGAAACTTAATAGATGAATGTTTTGGCCTCCTCAATTTATTTGTTTAAGAAAGTGTCAAAATTTGTTGTGTCATTAGCAAGAAAACACGCTTTCACAATCTGTCCTTTTGCCCGGTTTTGTTTGTATTCTGTGTACGTCTTTAAGGGAAGAGTTTAGCAAAAAATCTAAATGACACAATTTTCCCCTTACATCAACTGCAAGATAAGACATGTTTGGTGTTTGATGTAAATTTGTAATGAACAATTATATCACTCCACCACATCCCCACAAACACTGATTTAATGAAAATCACATATTAAGTAATAAACTATTGAGGAACACAACACATGTTGGTCATTCATGAGTTACTGCTAGTGGCTGTTTCTTCTATTTAAATGATGCTCACCAAAGCGATGTGTGTGCTCCCCCTTGTGGAGAAACTTTAGACTGCTAAATGTTGATAAGTGAGTTCCAAAGCCACGATTATTATGTTTTACATAATAATAAATAAATAAATCTATAAAATGGGTGTTTTTCTGTCGCTATAACAGAGGGGCTTTGGAATTCAGAAGTAGATCTCTGTGGAAAACCATGAAGTATTATTTATTCAGAAGTTTACAACTCATTTGAACCATCAGGACACTTGAGCTGTATGGAAAATGCAGATAATTTGTCTTCAGACTATGTCACACTCTGAGAAACCCCATCAGATACAGTGGGAAATTTGCTTTATTGTAACATAACATATTGTAACCTTATTAGTGCTTAGTTTTAACAGTAAAAGGGAATAAAATATTGCATGTACCTATAGAGGTGGGCAATATGATGATATTTTACTGTTACTGTAATATATTTTATCATAATGAACCATATACTTTTCTGAGCGGACTGTGGATGTCTGGTTGTTTCATTAAAAAGAGAGCAAAAGTAGTCCTGAGTCCTTAAATGTAGCACTGTGCATTGTGTCCAAATATTGTGTATAGTGAAGGTATTGTGATATATTTTAACCATATCCAACACCCATATGTATGTATGATTTAATGTCATTTAGCAAGCTGTTTTAAGTGAAATTACTCATCTAGTACTCTGTCAGTTCTTTTTCTCAACATGGCAGTTCTTGCTTTTGAAATGCAGTCATGAGAATACTCATCAGTAATCACCAATGTCTGATTACCTTGTCCAATTGCCCAGGCCTAGTTTATACTCACCAATTAGCATTTTGCTAACTGCATGCTTAAATCATCACATGCTTGCTGTGTCATGTTGTTAATTGATTTCTGATACACATGCTTTTGTGGTTTCTGACACTGTATAACATACTCTTATCTGTAAAAATGGACCAAAAGTACAGGAAAATGTTAGGCTTTATTACAGCTTCTGATACTGTTTTATGTTATGGCACATGCATCTCAGTTTTTATAGATAACAGTACTTCATCCAGTGTCAGAAACTACATAAGCCAATAATATTCAGGCATGCAGTTTTCACAGTGCTAATTGTTATGCTATAGGCATTGAGTATGTTTGAGATAAGAGTAAAATTTCATGAACTAGATTTTTTGCCGAACTACAATGTCACTTTTGTACTCAGTTCTCTGACAGCGATAGGTCAGTGATTGCACTCTTGTTCTTTGTTGCAGTAGCGTAGAGGGGTTTGGGCTGGAGGCTGAGGCCCGGATGACCACCTGGCACGTGATGATCCCGTCAGAGAACGAGGCCGACACTCCCCACAGCCAGGATGTGAGCGAGGGTATGTCTCCCTTTACATCTCACAGTGAGGCTTTAGTCTAAGCCTCATCGGTTTTAGTGTTTCTCAGTAGTGATATTACTAGCTGTAACTCAAATAAGGCCACAATGACTACTTCATAAACAATCCACAAACTACATTGCATATTTTGTTTTAACCCAGAAAAGAGCAAAACGTTGGAGTGGTTTAAGATTGCTTGATCCATACCTAATCCCCAATGTACTCAAAGCAGCTGTGACCTGACCATGGTCTAATCACATATTAGGATTACATGTGCATGACTCCCAAATGTAAGTGTTTTTACATTTACAAGTTATGTACATATGAAACAGCTGGCGCCTTCTCAGTTTTCTGCATTGTACAGATGTGTTAAAAATGAGATTGACCAATCCGAGCTCTGTTTTCATGGTTGCAGCCTAAACAAATGTGTATCAGCATTCGAAAGAGTATAGCGCAGCACAAAAGTTATCCATAAAAATGCAGAGATTAAAGAAAATATTTGGCTGGCCATAGATGAAAGGCTGGGGAATTATGGCGAGTATGTTACAGCAACTGTATAAAGCCATTTTTTTTGTTGTTGTTTATCTAGGTATATTTTAGTGTCTTCTATTAGCTTTCTAACTATGACCTTCCCTCATTTAGCTGTTAGCTCTTCTCGCTAATGAATGCTCCTTGTCAAAGAGAGGAGCAACAAGCAGAAGTAAATCTTTAATTCCCCCACTGACATATGAAAACACCTTTGGAATCGTTTGTTATTCAGCTTCAGCTCTTGTATTAGGAGCTACCCATGTTGGTGTCTTTACTTGTAGAATGGGCTGTATCCAGTGTTTGCGTCGTTCAGTTGCAGTGCTTAAAAGAAAAATCTTAAATTCATCATCACTGCTACTAAAGGACTCTTCTTCCTCTTCCATCTTCTTCCTGCGTTTTCAGAGTGTTCATACAAAAAAAAGCCCAGACTTAGTGTGAAGGTCCCACGTTAAATTATTATTTTTTTTTTTGACGAAAAAAAAGCCTTTTGGTGTGAAAAGGCCTTTAGACGTACCACCTTCTGAAGAGCCCATTTGAATGAACTTCTATATGAAACTGATTTAGGTCGCCAGTTGCTGCTGAAGGCCGTGAACCGAGTGTGGACAGAGCTGATGCACAGTAAGAGACAGATGCTGGAGGACATCTTTAAAGTCTCTTTGCCTGTCAATGACAGAGGACACGTGGACATCGCCACTGCTCGGCCTGCGCTGGAGGAGCCAGCCGCTAAGAGCTGGCAGAACCACCTTGGTGAGTGAAACATGCTGTCTCTTTCTCACTGATTCTGCTTTTTTTTTCCCTCTCTTTCTCTTGCTCACACCGAGACACACATTTATCCATAGTTGTGTACTGTCGTATGCGAAGGTTTGAATGCTCCCAGTTGAAATACATACTTTCATAGTTTTGAAATAACGCAAATTGTCTGCAAATTGTAATGGCACTATCTTTATTTATTTGCTGAGAGATATAAAGCGTAAAATATGGCCTCTTATGCCACATTTTATGTTTTTTTTTCCCCCTCATTATGTTAAATTCAGTAAAGAAACAATAGTTCTGTATTAAAATGTGCAGAAGTGTGTTCTCTGTAGAGTATATGTTAACTTATTTTCACTAAGAATATCAACAATGCATAGACTTTGAATGGGGATGCCCAAACTATTGCATGTGACTTTCTTAGTCATTGGAGTTCTCTGCCAGCTGTTGTCAAGCAACAGAACTGTAATAAAATTATTTATTGCTTTACATATTTAATAAACACTTTTGTTTCACTTTATACACTTATGTAATTAAACCCTTTTTATACTTATTCAAAGACTGTTATTACTCTCTGTCCAATTTAGCCCATGAGAAGAAGTGCATCAGCAGGGGTGAATCCGTCGCCCCAGCGACCCAGTCCAAACTCTCACGGGTCAGCAGCGGCTTCGGCCTGTCCAAGCTCACCGGCGCCCGTCGCAGCAAGAAAGAGAGCGGGATGAACAAAAACAACCTCTCTGCACAGGTGCAGTAATTTGTGGCATTTTTGGTGGCATGCTCCTGTTGTTTTACAGGAATGATTTGGTAAATATTCAGATTTACAAAATGATCCACTTAACTCAGGTATTGTAGATCAGCTAAGACGTGTGTGGTGTCCAAATTTTGCTTCTTTAGTTTGGCGCTGGAGCTACAAGGCTAATGAACTAACAAACAATATAAAGTCAAAAGTCACCCAAATCTTCATCCCCAAAACTCTTTTCTCAACCTGCTCAAACCACATTCGGGTCTTAATTATGATTGTGCAGACTTGATGTATTTTAGGACACAACATGACTGTAACACAAAGAAGCTAATTGCTGATATTTTAGGTATATTCTGTACCTCTCAGCTTCATGTTCATCAAAGTGTTCCTTGGTGTGAAGAGCACGTTTTGTCTGAATAATGATTTGACAGTTTTCCAAACTATTGTTAATAGAACATTCTGAAATTTTTGGCCCAAAGATGGTTGAAACACCTGAATTTGAATTCGGTTGAGCACAGACATCACAACAGAGAAGTAAATGTGGGGTTTGGCATTATTCCCAGGGTAGTACTGTCTCAAATATTTACACGAGTGATATATTCCTCAGAATGAACCTGATTAGTCTTTAATGTTACATTATTGTAAAGCTGCAAAGAGAACTTACTTGTTTGTTTTAAAAATGGTTTGTTTCCAACAGTTTTAAGGGTAATATATATACCTCATGAGCATGTTATTTAAGTTCTAGTTCTGTATGCACAGTTCATTTGAATTGAATGGGATTGAATGTTCCTCAGTCTAATGTGAAATTGTGTTCTACAGGAAACTTTCCAGTGGATGTTCACTCACATTGCAGTGGTGCGGGACCTAGTGGCCATGCAGTACAAGGAATATCAAGAGGTTAGCAGCTAAGACAACTTTAGCGTTGTGCATTTCACATTTAACCTGTCATCGATAGCAAGAACTAGGACTGACCACTGAAATCCTGAAATTAGAGTGAAGTAATATTGATTTGGTGGACACAGATTCAGGTCAAATTTCCTGATCCAAACTGCCAGGCTTTTGTTGGAGACTTACTATACTTGCAGTTCATACTGCAGCAAGGTTATGCCATGCCCTTTTCAGGTAGCTTTCAAACTTTAAACTGTGAATTTCAGTGTTTGCATTACTTTTGGCTCTGTTTACACTAGAGATTCAAATTTCTTGCGAGTTCTTTTGACGGATAACGACAATCATTAGTCTGCGATCGTTAATCAACAAACCAAGTCAAGAACTTACACATCAGAATATCACTTAGAAAATGGACAGTTGCATTTCTGAAATCTGATTCATTCAGCCACATTCAAAGCCAAAGTAAAATACTTGATATACGCACGTTTATGAACCCACACATCAACTGAATTCTTAACTAATAAACTGAGTTATTAAAAAATGTTCCTTGTATGGACTGTGGAACGTAGTACTAATAGGTGAAGCCAGGCATAAGCATATATATATATATATATATATATATATATATATATATATACATATGTACATAAGTATTTATATATATGTGTGTGTGTGTGTGTGTGTGTCTATCTATATATATATATATATATACATATATATATAAATATATGTATATATTAAACAAACGTAAGAACCTACATAAGTTTTGAATATACTGAGGAACTGACAACTATATTATGTGTTATTACATGAACAAAAATGAAAAAGATGAGAAAATGATTGGAAGAGACAATAATAGGATACTTCAAAGTTCTACAATTTAGGGTTGGGAAGTTATGTTTAATACTCATTACTAGCCCAAATTAAAATGAACATAAAATAAATTAACATAAAAGGCTAGCTTATGCTCAGTGTACTGCTCATTGTAGCCCTGGAAAGCTGTTGCTGTCTACCCCGTCCTTCTCTGACTGATTTTCTCACACCGCACTTTCTCTTGGAGAAAATGAACAAAACAATTGTTATTGTTTGCAGATGTTTGTATAGATCATCATTGTAGTTGGGTTCCTGAATGCCATTGTTTTCAGCTGCATTTTTTAGGTTTATGCAGCAGAACCAGTTTGTTATTGCACCCTCATGTGTACAATTAAAAACCAACTGTCAACTTGAACAATAAACAGCCTGATCAAACAGGAACTGTTGTTTATGGGATATTTAAATGAAAATAAGTTTGTTTGGTGTTTTTTTTAACTAATTGCATTGTTGAACAGTTGTTTATTTGTTGATTAATGCTTAATTGGTTAATCCTTTACATCCTTTCTTTACACATAACACTATTCATCATTCTCTCCTTCACAAGATTTGGTAAAGTTAACAGTTGATTGTGGTTTGGCAAAGAAGAAAGACCCTGCTGCCTCTACCGCACCATTTGCATTTACTTATATTCATTGTGAATATGATTCACAAGTTGTGAATCTGTTTATGTTAATTATGGTAATTAACATTAATATCAATTATAACCAGTTCTGATAAAATTCTTGCTTTTTATTACAGAGGCAGCAGAATGCACTGAAGTATGTTACTGATGAATGGGCAGGGATTGAGTATGAGTTGCTGCGTGAGAGAGGCCTTTGGGGCCCTCCTATTGGCTCGCACCTGGATAAGTTCCAATTGGACATGACGGAGGGACCCTGTCGAATGAGGAAGAAGATGGTTCGCAATGATATGTTTTATATCCACTACCCCTACGTGCCTGACTTCGAACCAAACAATAGCTCTCAGGTAATGTGTTTGGATACCTCTTTTCTTCTTAATATGTATTTTAATTAGGTTCAGTTCAGTTAATCTAGATCTTCTAAAATGACTTGTTTCCATTGTGTTTTTGTTTTGTTTTTTGTTTTTTTAATATTCCTCACCACCCTCCCATCCATGTTGCTCTATAACTTGCTGCACTAATTAGAAAAAGGAAAAGACTGCATACTCCACCACTTTTTCCCATGTTAAGTTTTAGTGGAAACATGATTTATGCGCGATGACTGGGCTTTAGGTTTGCAAAAGCTGGTGAGAGTTCAGTGCTAACAGCCTGGTAATCTGCAGTGAATGAATCCTTTGTGGCCTCTCTTGCTCAAGGTTTGCCACATGGCGTGGGCGATGTTAGTGTAGGGGAACTCTATAGGGAAGACCAGTATTTAAAGTGCCTTCTTTTTTTTTAGTCCACTTGTACCTTACTCACTTTCCCTCCTGTCAGAATCCTCCTCCAGTGCCCTTGCTAGGGGCAACAGGCTTCGTCCCAATCCAGGTATAAGATGGCTTAAGAATGACTCAAAAATGACTTTACCCTACTCACACAAACATTTGCATGATGCTATAGAATGGCTAAAATCTCTACAATTTCTTTTTTAATTATTGGCTTGTCTGTCTCATAGCCAGAAATGCACAAGACTCAGCTGTATTCAGGTGCTTTTACACTGGCTGTTGCCTAATTAATACATGGCCTGCACCCCAGTCAAGTGTTCTCTTTGGTTCAATATGTTGCAATGTGGTAGGGCTGCACGATAAATCATATTTTTATCTCAATACTCCTCCATAAACACATTGTTAAAGGCAATGACAAAACAGATCAAATTGCCTCACACGCGCAGCACCAAAGTGACATAATTGCATTGGCAGAAATGTAGCCCAAAAAGTGCTTTTCTGCACTGGGCTTAAACCTTGGTCTGCTGTGTGGAGAGTGAGCTTCTTAACTATTTAGCTAAACAGCTAGTTACAAAACACTCACATAATGGCTCAAAAACTACTCTATTCTGAACTACAAGCCTTTAAAATGCTCCAAACATGATTTGTAATTTTGTTTTGTTTTGTTTGTTTTTTTCTTTCTTAAAGGAAATGTTAGCAAAAAAAGGGTCTATAGTTGAGGCACATACAGTCAAAGAAACATTATTTAATAACATTGTGATATCCAGCAGCTTTATCGAACATCACCCCATATCTTGCAGCCCTACATTGCGGTTAAAAATACTACCACAAAGAATTTACTCACTACGTTGCTGTACAACGCTGGTTCACTATCCTCAGCAGCAAAGGTTGTAGTGCATTTGTCACAACTTCGACTGGTTTTCTGAGCTTGTCACTCAACTGCAAGTTCCTCTGAGTGCTTTTTGTTGTCATTCATATTTAGCTAAAGGGCGTATTGTGAACACTGGTCTGCTTTTTAATGAGCTTGATGAAAGTGAGTGTTTTAGCATTTTCATGCTAATTTAGTTATTCTACCAGACTTATTAGCATTTTTGGGTGAAATATTTCAGTAAATGTCAAAACAAAGGACACACAGTTAACTAAACTAAATTAACAAAATTTCTGCTGTCTGTTGCTTAGAAGCCATTGCGTTATCGGAGAGCCATCAGTTACGACAGTAAGGAGTACTACATGCGCTTACTGTCTGGAAACCCAGGCATGTACCAGCACTCCATTCAGCAGAACACGGAAGGAGAGACCACCCAGCAGGAGCCTGAGCATGGGGAGGACACCATCGCAAGGGTCAAAGGTGAGGGCTTTAACCACTTGGAACTTAATCTTTTTCAATTAAATTTTCATTTTAGCATTATTGGTTATCCCTTTAAGTGTCACTTACCAATAGATGGAATAATGATGACTCTACAGTTGCTGTGATGAAAATGACATTAAGAGTATTAAGAGTAAACTGGACATTGTTTAACGTACTATTTAACAGTGATGCCTCACTGCAGTAGACAGGTTACTGCTATTCTTTTTATGTTCATTGTTTCCTCTAATTTTGTGGTCCTTTGAAGCTGCGTACATGGAGTATGTGCACTCTACATTTGAACGTACTGAGCTCCCACAGATCCTTAAAATGTCTTATAAAGCCTTAAAATGGATTTAAAAAATTTAAGGTCATAAAAAGTCTGAAAATATTTTTTTACTTGTAGAGGTATTAAATTTCAGGATGTGCGATCCAGGAATATTTGAATGGCTGAGGTATCGGCTAAAATAAGCTCAAGTTTTCGCACTTTGTTTTGAGGACATCAAAGAGCTTACCGGTTGAAAAAGTAACTATCATGGAAATGTTCTGCTTTGCTGAATTGCATATTCACAACGCTTTTAAATGGTTATTTTACATTAGTTGTCAAAATAACAGCAAATATCAGAGTGTATACCACTATAAAAAATCTTTTATTACTGCCTATTCAGTGGCACAACACCGTATTACAGTACACCGTACACCACCACAAACTGACATTTCAGTTTGGAATGTTTTCTTACAGGACCAGGACATCCTGTGATTAAAGCCTATTAGAGCTGGATGCTGTTCCTCCAGCACAGGCCGGCTACCCTCTGCCACACACCGCTATTGCATGCAGCAGTATCAATAATATGATCAGCTGGACTTGTTTCCTAAATTTAGTGTGTCTTTCATTTGAAAAATAGATTGCAAATTTTATTTTGTCCAAAACACAAGTGCATACTACATACAAGAAGAATGCTAGAATCAAACATTAGCCTGAAATTTACATCCTAATGTGTCTCTATCTCATCCAAGCTGGGTAGCTCATGAGTTTGTATTTGATGGAAGGGAAAACACTGATGTTTTTGTTGGTAATTAAAATCAAAGTCTGTTGGTGCTTCACACAATTCTGGATCTTCTGAATTGCGACCACAGGGAAGTGCTCAATTTATAGCATAACTAGCTGCTACGGATGGCAGCTATAGGGTTTAAAATAATCGGTTAAATGATGATTCATTTATCATTTAAGCTTAAGGAGTTCTGGGCATGTTTATTTGTATTTTTGTCTGTGAGGAGAGACATGAGTTTGTTTTAGACGTGGAGGCTGGTCTGACAGTGGTCTGTATGTGTATGTGCAGGTCTTGTAAAAGCTCCCTTGAAGCGCTCGCGCTCAACAGCGGATGGTGGTGATGAGGACAGTCAGGAGCAGCTGCAGGAGCTGCTGGAGTCTGGAGCCGTGGACGAGGAGCAGAAAACGGACAACACCACCCTGCTCCGCCTCCTGGAGGAGGGAGAGAAGGTCTGTCCTCCATCCAAACATAAGCCTACACACCCAGACACAAGCCCATATTTATTGTTTATTGCATTATGATAATGAGGAAAGACTAATACATAATTTACTTGAAATGTGTCTTCATAATTTACTTGAAATTTCAGTGGACAGTTATTGTACATATATTAATGCTTTTCTTGCCCTGTGCATCTAGATTCAGCACATGTACCGGTGTGCTCGGGTCCAAGGCCTGGACACCAGTGAGGGGCTGCTTCTTTTCGGAAAGGAACACTTTTACGTGATCGATGGCTTCACCATGACTGTCACCAGAGAGATCAGGGACATCGAGACGCTTCCTGCAAAGTGAGACTTAAATCTTTACATACCTAGAAAAAGCATACTTTTGGTTTTTGTGATGTGATTTATTTTGAAGGGCGGAACATACTTGAGTAATTGTACTTTGTTACTGTACTTATTTTTAAATATTTGTAGTGTTGAAATTGTCTACTTGCATGATTAGTTAATTTCCAACAGACAAAAATACATTTTATTCCTTATATTTTCTTTGTCCATACTCTTTCCAAAGTACTCATTACAAATCTCAAAGGTTTGTTCATTTCAGTTTGAAAATAAAACTGTCCCTAACGACACTAATTCATGTTTGTGCAAGAGCTGCAACCACTCATTATTCGCCCCACCACACAGCACACAGTTTGTTAGAAAGGGTTTAGAGAAGGCAGATTTGCTACTTTGAGTTACACAGAGTGCTTTTCAAATTCAGCTTGTTCTCAGTCTTAATTGTATCTATTTAAACGTTTACTTAATGTGCTTGAATATGTTTAAATATAGATACTTTCTTGCCTTTTTACTTCAGTCAAATATATTTTTGGCTCCATTCCTTGTTTGATACAGTACCATTGTTTTCACTTGAAGGTAAAGTTTTTGCACAGTTCCATCACTGAGATGTAATGTCATTCAGAGTGGTTTGATGTGAAATGGTTAATTGTAGAAATACTTACAGACTCTGATTTCTTTACAGTGGTGGTGATAGGAACCAGGGGTCACAATGTCTACAACACAAATATAGCCATTTTATTTACTATCCAGAAACACCAGTGAACCGAGTTTTTATATGTAATGTTGACAGTGGGGAAAATAGTGGTAAATCTGAAAAACAAGTGTTTTTTGTGAAATATTTTGCCTCACAGTGTCCTGCTTATATTTCTCTACCACAAATCATTCAAAATAATTTTCAAATAATTTGAAAATTATGTTTTAGACCAGTACTTTATCTCAAATTCTTTATTGACTTTAACTATCATAATACAGTGTCTCCAGCCTCAGGAAGGGATTCATAACCATTTACATTACTAATCTTTTGTGAGGGTATTTTAGAGGTATTAAAGTTTCCGGGCATCTGGACTGGATTGCACCGGTTTAAGTTTATACTTTGCAAGTTTATACTTAGGTTAGTTGGTAAAGGCTTTAGTAAGTTCTTAATTAACAGTTAGTTTCAAATTATCCCTAAACTAAATTTGGTTGAACCAGAAATCCCTAAGTTATGTCTTAACTAGTAACAACTAACTAATGTGTACATCGCTTTAACATGATGAAATGTTCAGGACCAGTCTGTAAGCCCACTGCCATGGCAATGCGAAGGCAGCTTGCACTGACTTTTTCCATGGAGAGCTATAAGTAACCAACAAGTGTTGGTTTCCCCTGTGCTTACACTTGCTTGGGGGAGGTGTAAATGTTTAGTAACTTCTAAGCTCAACATTAAAACTTGTTTGTATGGTGCGACCCAATTTGATTTAGTAATACATAAACCTGAACTTCGTAAACATGTACGCTACAACTAGCCTGTTACGTTGTAACATACAGCTGGTACAACCAGCTTAAACATTTAATTATGCAGATTTTGTTTTTTCAAATGGTAGAATTTCCCTTTTAGGTAGACTTTCTTTTTATGTTTCTACCTCTGACTGTTTAATGTGCTGTACCCAGCCCATTAACTGTAAGCTGTATTTACAGTACATGGTTAGTCAACCAAGACATTTTTGGTGTTTTGATTGGTTTATTTAGTTCTACAATGCAAACGTAACGTAAACTTAGACTTATCCAGTTAGCATCATGCTAACTGCAAGCCTAGTTCATCATACACTTAACACAGTGTTGAGTAGTTAAAGCAGTGTTGTGTAGTCGTAATACGACAGCACATCATTCACTCACATCCGTGCAAGTCCTTAACCAAGTTTTGACTGAGTTCTTTTTAAATACTCGCAAGTCAGATTCATCCACTTTTGGAAAACCCAAAGCACAACAGACATTCTTAAGTGTTCTTCCACACGTTGAATGCAATTACATATTTCCACCAGAGAGGTCTCCAAATCCCCAAATCCTACATAGTGTTGCTTTAAGTCATTTCTGATATGCTTGTTTATGTGGTTTCTGATGCCGTGACATACTGTTATCTGTTGAAATTGCCTTTTTATAGATCATGTCATACATTCAAATTTTGCTTTTTATGACAGTTCCCAGAACATTATAAGTAGGTCATGATAGAGAGTAATTGGTAAAAAGATTTCCTTGTTGTGGAACGCTAAATGATTTTTTTGATCGTCCCAGCATGCACGAGCCGATTATCCCCCGAGGGGCCCGACAAAGCCAGAGTCAACTGAAGAGGTCCTGCAGTATCTTTGCTTATGAGGACATCAAAGAGGTGCACAAGCGCCGCTACCTGCTGCAGGTAAAGAGTGGTAGCTGCTGTTTTAGAAGCATCCCACCCCACCAAGCACAGTTAGCCGCTGTCTAATGGAATCCCAAGCCTTTTCCAGACAGTGTTAATGGTTAACCATGGTGTTAATTGTTTCTCTTTCATAGCCAATGGCAGTGGAGGTATTTTCAGGCGATGGGCGAAATTACCTCTTGGCTTTCCAGAAGGGAGTTAGGAACAAAGTCTATCAGAGGTAAAATGTGTAAAGAAACTATGACTGCAAGAGGCTTCCTCAGATTGGTCCTTTGATCTCTTGACTGATTTGTCTTGACTGTTCTATTTGTAGGTTCCTGGCAGTTGTTCCCTCACTTGCAGACAGCTCAGAATCTGTCTCAGGACAGCGGCCCAACACCAGTGTAGAGCAAGGGTACTTCCCTCAAGTCCAACTGTGCTAAATAATCTAAGACAAGCCTAGCATGACTCCCTTACTTACTGCAATATTTTTCTTTTTGTCTAGGTCTGGCCTTCTCAGCACTTTGGTTGGAGAGAAATCTGTAACCCAACGATGGGAGGTAAATGATCTGCTGAAAGGAATAATTGACAATACTTTATTTGGATTACCCACTCACTGTAGATGCTTTGTAGATGTGTAGATTGCATTTAATGTACATTCAACTAAATATCTAAAATAGATTAAATTTATGTTTGTTTTTCCAGACACTAAATCTAACACTCATTCTAAACCTAACAATAACCTCAACCCAAAACCTAAAACTAACTATATCAATAATCTTAAACCTAACCATGGTTCTAATCCGAATCCCAGCCTTATGTAGTTTAAACAGAGAGTTTGTTAACAATCTACAGCTAATCTAAAGGGGACTGTCCAAAATGTGCAAAATAATTTGGTGAAAAATTTAAAATCAAACTACACAGTTTGTACCTTGCCCCAAATTTAATTGGCCAAAACATGTTTGCAGGCCAGAGTTTGTTTCTTTTGTTTTGCACCATAGGATAATATGTCTAACAAACAATGAAAGCTTGTAACCCATGAATTCTTTTGTATACATTAAAAAAAGTCTACCAAAGTAGTCAAAACAGTAGTAGCAGGCTGATTCCATACTTTATTCCATTTAGATTGACATTGTGTCATACATTGTTAGATGCAAGTATGTCATGATTTAGGCAGTCAGTTTGCACAAAGCTAGGTAAGTGTAAGCTTCCGTTACTTTTTAGCGACATTGATTTGATATTTGGGCAAAATATTTACTTGCATTTTTTTCATCAATATAGTGACTGTAATTTGAATTGTGGATATTTTATATAAACCGAGGTCTACGTCTCTGTTTTTTTGGCCAAGAAGACCAGTATTCCCACTTTTCTGGCTTGAGGGTTGAACGCTGAATGTAGCATGCAGGACTGCCAGTTAGTTGTGGTTGTGTTTTCATGTACACAGCACATAGGTGTTTGGTTGCTTGTGATTGGTCTGACTCATCTACAGGCACTTTAAGCTCTGCCATATTTGGTTATTAAATTTCCCCACTTAAAACTTGATAAGCCAACGTTGTTGACAATGTAGGCTATAATTTCTAAGGATGAAAGATTGAATGTGTATGATAATAGGAAAATGGTAAATTAGATTTTTGTTTTGCTATTTTGTATTGCTTTAAACTATATGACTGGCGTTCTTGTCTTAAAGATGTTTTCTTAATTTCTGTGTTGTCAGAGAGGAGAAATCAGCAACTTTCAGTATTTAATGCACCTGAACACGCTGGCCGGCAGGTCCTACAATGACTTAATGCAGTACCCAGTCTTCCCCTGGATCCTTGCAGACTACGACTCTGAGGTACCACTCCGTTCTAGCTGTCTATTGAGAATAATTACTGCAGCAGTACAGCGCAGTCTGAGCACAACACGACACCATGAGAATTTTGGGTAATGGAGTGCTACAAGAAATAAGAAATCTATGAAAATGTGTCTGCCTGAGCACATTATGTGTGAACTAGAAAAGCCGTGTGGGTGGAATTTAATCATCTTTGATGCATCCTCAGGAACTGGATCTGAATAATCCAAAGACATTCCGTAACCTGTCCAAGCCTATGGGCGCTCAGACCGATGACCGACTGATCCAGTACAAAAAGAGATTCAAAGACTGGGAGGATCCAAACGGTAGGTGCAAACCCTGCTAATCTGCTGTAAGTAGAGTTACCCAGAATTCACAACGTAGATAAAGTGACAATCTGTATAATCCAAGTGCTTCAAGCTGAAATAGCAGGTCTTTTTGGTACAAATTGTGTAAAACGCAGATCAGTTTTTTACCTGTTTGTATCAGTAGATATCATTTTGACTGCAGACACCATTAGTAGGAGTATTTTGCTGTAGTTGCTCTGCAACAACTACACCAACAAGATCACAGAATTGTTGTTGACATAATGGTTTAAAGGGCCTGTTATACTTGCATTTTTTTCCCTCTGTGGTCCACTTATAACATTTGTGTGGGTTTATCTACCAAAAACAGTCATAGTTCAATTTTACATGACCATTTTTCAACTTGTCTTTATACCTTAAAGTAAAACAGGCTTTTTTGTTACTGGGTATTTAAGAAATATGAATATGACTTCTTTCCCATAACCTAACCTGCACTGTGTTTCATTCAAAAAGCAGTCCTGACTGAAACACTCTGTATAACTTCAGTATGAATGGGCATGGAAATATGTAAATACATTAGTTATCACACAGGCATTAAATATAGGGACTAAATATGCACTTTCCAACAAAAGCAGAGAAAATGTGTTTTTTTCCCATTATATGGGCCCTTTAATTATAGTTCACAATGCATTAGAAAGCAAGAATATGTGTTAAATAAATCTCTGTGGAGTTTGCTTCACAATGAGCTGAGTAAGTATATTTGAGGCAGTAGAGTCTGTGTGGGTTGAAATAGTGATTGAAATGCTTCAGAAATGCTTTCAGTGTACATTGGCCATTGCAGGTTCTCTGTGCTCAGTCTGAATTATTCTTCTTTCTTTTGTTAGGTGAAACCCCAGCATATCATTATGGAACTCATTACTCCTCTGCCATGATTGTGGCCTCCTACTTGGTGAGAATGGAGCCTTTCACCCAGATCTTCCTCAGGCTACAGGTGAGTGATGCAGGATGACTGAGGAACTTTTTATTCTAGGGTTCAGAAGGGTTCTTCCTTTTCTTTTTTGTCATATTGTAGTTTTATGGTTAGTTCTTCTTCACTTTATTCCACTGTTTTAGCATTATCTTAGAAGAAACCATATACAAGGTTGAGGAGACTCTTCCTTGCGTTTGGTTTCTTCTGCTTCTCCTTCATTTTCTTATTTTTGTGTCTGTACCTTTGTTTCAGCATCATATGTAGGGGTGGGTGATGACGATATGTTATTGTTATCATGATGAAATATGTCACGATAATCATTGCTTGTTTAATTCACAAAAGATTATTAAGATACATATTGCGTCTTGTGAAAATGCTGCAGTAACAGTTTCTACTCTTCTGGGAAGGCTTTACGCTAGATGTTGGAACATTTCTGATTGCATTCAGCCACGAGAGCATTAGTAGGGGTCAGGTACTGACATTGGATGACTAGTTCTGGTCACATACATCATTCAAACTCAACCTAAAGATACTGGATGGAGCTTCATCACTCCAGAGGATGCAGGCTTTATACCCCTCTAGCCGATGTTTGGCATTGGGCATGGTGAACTTAGGCTCATATGCAGCTGCTCTGAATCATCCCTTTCTATTAGCAGTGCTTTTCTATGGATATTATACAGCTTGAAGTGCACAGTTGAATGCCAGTGTCAGCAATCAAGGCACCTTAAAGTAGCTGAATTCACTTATTAAATAACTGGATAATTTTTGACATACAGTATATTATGTGTTGCCATATTTCCCAACCCTAATATGCATACTTGCAATTTAGAATAGACTAGGTACATCAAACTCTAGTACTGTAGAGTTCAACTTTTTTCAACATGTCCTGATCTAACAACCCATTTCCGTTTCCCTCCATCACTGCAAAAATAGTCTAAATAAAGTTTCTATAAACTGCTCTCATTATCCAAACTCAAATTCTCCTTCACAGCTTCAGGAACAGGTTTGAGACCAGCTGTCTGTGCAATAATAGCATCTTCCTTTCGCTCGGGAAATATTTGCATTTGACATTGTTTTTCTCCCACTGTTGCTATTTCCAAAGCGTAAACAACCATAAATCAGGATGTCTTCAGGCTCTTTGACAGATTTTTGTGGAGAGGGAAGCCTGCATGTGGGCTTATCGTCAGCAGCTTGTCTCTGGTAGAGTATGAAGCCTTTCTTTTGTTTGTGAAGTCTGTCTTGTGTATGAACACAGGGGGGCCACTTTGATCTGGCTGACCGGATGTTCCACAGCGTGCGCGAAGCCTGGCTTTCGGCCTCCAAACACAACATGGCTGACGTCAAGGAGCTCATTCCTGAGTTCTTTTACCTCCCAGAGTTCCTGCTCAACTCCAATAACTTCGACTTAGGTGAGGAATGTCTCAGCTTTCTTTTTGAAGTTCCTCTTCCAACCACAGAGTTAATGTAACCTGTCTTGTAATTGTTCTTGTGGCAATACAGGAAGTAAACAGAATGGCACTAAGCTTGGAGATGTGATCCTGCCTCCCTGGGCCAAAGGAGATCCAAGAGAGTTCATCAGGGTCCACAGACAGGTGAGAATCACCCCCCTCACTTTTACTTATACTTTTACTTAAAAATGTATTAAGTTCATTGTGTTAGGAAACAAAATGTCAAACCAAGTGGCATTTATTTTAAACAGACCATTCCAAGACCTTTCAAAAGGCAGCTAGTTTAAGATCATTACACTCCTGATCTGCTTCCATTTCTGCCATTTGAGCAGAACGTGACTTCTGCAGGTTTGCATCCAGAATGCCTTTGTACACTTCTGAGTTTATGATCCCATCAGTGAACACAAGTTCACCAACACCACTGGAAGAAAAACATCCCCACCTGTATGCTTTACAGTGTTTTTAGTGCAGTCTGGTTAAAGTTCTTCTCCAGGCTTTCTCCACACAAAGAGTCTACTGGAGCTCTGCACTTCTGCAAAACATTTTGGTTGCAGGCAGGAGCGGGACATGATTCAAATTTTCTGTGGGAGCAGGATGAAATCTTGCGGGAGCAGGACCTGACGTGTAGAGTCTATCATCCGTTTGATGATGTGCTAAATTTGTTTTTCTCAGAAACAAATGTCATGCTTTTTAAAACATTTTATGAAGTAACCTAAGGAAACATAAAGTTCACCTGTGGTTAAATGGTTGAAGTATACAAATACTTATTGGGACCAGTGCACATACAGAAAAGATTAGTAAGATGAATACTGTGATGATGACTATTTGATACTATAATGATACAGAAAATACTGCTGTTAAAGCTATAGCAAAAATTCAATTTACAATTTAACCCCAAATAATCAGCCAAGACAACACCCTCAGCGCTTCCACTTCCCTCCATGTACTTTCTGAAAATTATAAAACCACCACTACTATCGTGCCATTTTTCAAAACTAAGGTTACTTCAAAATGCTGATCATCAGCCAATCCCCTTTTCCCCCACCAGTCCCCTTCTGTTAAATGGAAAAGTAACCAAGTCAGAGCAGCAGGTGATATTTAATATTGTGTTCTTCTGTGTATCGTCAGGCATTGGAGTGTGACTATGTCAGCGCCCACCTGCACGAATGGATCGACCTCATCTTCGGCTACAAACAGCAGGGCCCCCCTGCAGTAGAGGCAGTCAACGTCTTCCACCATCTCTTCTACGAGGGCCAGGTGGACATTTACAACATCAACGACCCTCTGAAAGAAACAGCCACCATTGGCTTCATCAACAACTTTGGCCAGATCCCCAAACAGGTGTTTAATTAAATCTTGCACTTTATCTTTATATTAATTTGGTCATTTGTCTTGGAAGTGTTAGATTTTTTATTATGATGCTGAAGCTTACAGTATATTTCATGGTAGAGCTGCACAATATATTGTTTGTTAATCATTGTTGTGATATTGGCACAGAAGGCTGCAATATGCAGATGAGCTTTCTGACATTTTAATTTTTTTGTGCTGTGAAGATCCTGACCTATCAGAGAGATTCCAGATGAGTTTGTAGGTGTTTTGTAAATCAATCCGTTCATCAAGCAAACTATTTTACTACATAGTTCTACATGGCTTTCAGGCTACACCAGATTCTTTACAAATAAATGTAACGTGAGCAGGTACTGTGGAAAAATTGTGCTATCTGTTGTGCTATTTTGCACTGGTATGCTTTCACTAACCTCTGTTTTGTGTATTGTATTGCAGCTGTTTAAGAAACCCCATCCTCCTAAGCGCGTGCGCAGTAAGTTGAATGGAGAAATCCCTGGCATCCCTGCCTCAGTCAACTCCACAGCCGACAAAATCTTCTTCCACCATCTGGACAACCTGCGGCCTTCCCTCGCGCCTGTTAAAGGTACTGTGGGATGGTGAAGAACACAGCTAGAGCTTAAGAGACTTATTTTGTGAGAGATCATAGAGCTCTCAATGTTGTCACTTGGACATACTGATACATATATTCACTCATAACTTAATAGTTAACTAGTAGGGACCAGATGATATAAACTCAGTCCTTTCTGGCTCCTGCTATTATTTATTTATTCGGAATGTTAATGCTTTTGATGGAGTCGATTGAATAACCCCACACAGCTGTGTAAGCTTTTGTGAACCATCTTTTTTCAGACATCAGTCTAGTCAGAAAGGCTTGGTTTGTGTTATTTATTTATTTATTTATTTATTTATTTATTTGCTCAGCTTTGTTCAAGGCTGAGGAACGTGTCTGAATGGCTCTGACCTTACCATGAGAACAGCACAAGCCAATCCTAAAAGAGGCAGCAGCATTTCATAAGCTTTCTGTATGTGTATGTGTGTTGCAGAGCTGAAGGAGCCGGTGGGTCAGATAGTGTGCACTGATAAGGGCATTCTGGCTGTGGAGCAGAATAAAGTGCTGGTGCCTCCTGCCTGGAATAAGACCTTTGCCTGGGGCTATGCAGACCTCAGCTGCAGGCTGGCCAACTACGAGTCAGACAAGGTCAGCATCTACTCTCCTGTATGCAACTCCAGAAACCCTGGCATGCAGTACACCGTAGTTATAAAATAAGCATTTGTGTAGTACACAACATTTATAAATTACAGTGATTTTACTACTGTTAAAGAGTGTTACCCCTTAACCTAAAACAAACTAAAAAAAATAGCATAGAAAGCATAGCCTTTCTTGTAGCTCTTGCAAAACAGCGACAAAAGTCAAAATGATAAAATAATAAATTAATTTATTGTTAACCCATTTACACCCATAGATTTAGAGTACATTAAGGAAGTCACACACTGTAGCCAAAGTGTTTCACAAGTTTTGAGTTTGGTTACAGAACCTCTGTAGTAAAGGAAAGCTAAATTAGTGGACTAATAGTATTTGCTATAAACAATTCTTCCTCCAAGCAGTGCAGTTTGTTGAGGGGGAATTACACCAATTTTTCAGCAGTTTGGCATAATTAAATAGTCATTCTAGGCAAACATGCCGAGTCAGAATTGTTCACAGCGTTTGTTGATCGGAACCAGACGTCTGAAGAGTTTAATGCCTCTAAAAGCTTCTTTACCTAAAGTTATTACATTAAATGGATACAGATGCACTGCCTGATGCCTGAAACATAGTTTTATGATAGTTTTGAGCTTTAGTTTTGGTGTGAAATGTATTTTCTGAAATACATTCATGGTAGAGAACTACATGCAGTAGTAAAAATTCATCCCCAAAACTTTTTTCCTTTCAGATTTACCACTGTTTCATCATTTCCAGCATTACAAATAAAAACTCGGAAGATATCTAAGTTCGCTGGTCATTTTAGATAAATAATAAAAGCTATATTTGCTTTGTAGACATCGTGACTTGGTCCCTATCATTACCACTTTAAAGAAATATGAATCAGTAAGTTTCTCTACAATGAACCATTTTACATTAAAACACTCTGAATGACTCTGTTTAATCTCACTGATTGAATTATGCAGAAATTTTGAAAAAGATGTTGCAGAGCAAAATAATCAAATATTACATGAACATCATTTTTTTTTATAACTTGGTGTTTATGCCAAAAGCAACAGTGATCAAAGCACAATGCTAACCTACTCAGGTAGCTGGATTAGAACAAATAAATATTGCAAGGAGTGTCTAAAAGTATTAATGAAATATGTTAATATGTCCATGCTGAAGGTAAAAGTTGAATGAATCTAAATATAGAACACACCGAGTCATTTTTTGTTATTTTTTCATTATTGTTGTCTTTTATTATTCTACAGTCTTCTACAGTATGTAACAGTGTAGACCTGTACATGTTTCATTCATGCTATTGTGCTTGTTGATTAAAGGAACAGTAATATTGAGTAAAAGTGGGCTTATGAACATTTTAACGTTTAAATTTCATATAAAATGTTATAGCCTAAATAGCCTGAAAATGTACAGAAACAAAACATGATTAAAAGAAAATAGAAAAATACTAACTCAGATTGTAAAAGTAAATCAGTAAAAGTAACAATAAATAAATAAATAATACATACATAATAAATAATTTCTTACACCAATAGATAGTCAATCTAGGGTACTGTTTTCACACGTTACGTAGTATATAACAATTGCGTTTATATATTAGAAAGTAATCAAAAACTAGTCCATCAAGGAAGTTCGAGGGAAGACAATTTTTCCATTAAAATTCAATGAAGTGTCCTTGTAAAAAACCCATATGGAGCAATTCATTATGCATCTAATTCTTCTCTAATCCATAATGTGTGATGGGGAGATTTCCGTTTAATTCATGTTAATTGCCGAGCGAGGAGAGTGACAAAAGATACAAAAGCAGCTTCCAAAGATGAACACTAATGAGGGAATCAAACCAAACAAAGCAATCATGGAATTGGGCTCAAAGTTTTTCCTGTTGTATCTGTTAAAGATTTGAATATTTTTGTAAGATATTATGTAAGTCTGACACTGAATGACATCTGATCTATAATTGTAGCAGCTGCTTTTCTTTTAAAACATATTCTTTCTGCCTACAGTCAAATAATAGTTCATTTCCAAAACCATATTCTGGAGCATTAAATTGTAGGGCTAACAGTGTCCCCTAGTGTTCATATGTAGGTTTATTTCACTGAATGAGTCATAGCATTAATAGTTTATTCTGTTGTTGATTTAGTAGTCTTTGTGGTCTACGTTGTATAACCAAAGGCATTTCTTGTTTTTGCAGGCTGTGATTGTGTATGAATGTTTGTCTGAATGGGGTCAGATCCTGTGTTCCATCTGTCCTAATCCCAAACTGGTGATTACTGGAGGCACCAGCACAGCTATCTGTGTGTGGGAAACGAGTACTTCTAAAGAGAAGGCCAAGACCCTCACACTCAAACAGGTAAAAGAATAAGCTGTGCCTTACTGTTACTGATGACTACACTACATTACCCTAAGGGCAAATGGAATATGTTAAGTCCATTATAGGGGTCAAACTGACTGAGCTCCATACTATTATATTTAGATTTATTATATTAAGCCATTCAGACCCAGTACTGTACAAGCATTTTTCCTCTTCTGTGCAGTGAAATTTGTTCTTGTGCGTGTCTATAGGCTCTGCTAGGCCACACTGACGCAGTGACATGCTTGACAGCATCATCAGCTTACCACATCATTGTGAGCGGCTCTCGGGACCGTACCTGCATCATCTGGGACCTGAACAAGCTGTCATTCGTCACACAGCTCAGAGGCCACCGTGCTCCTGTCTCTGCGCTCTGCATCAATGAACTCACTGTGAGTCTGCCACTTTATCTCTTTAGTGTAGTAGCCACTGGTCTAATTTCCAATGGAATAAAACAGATTGGAATCAGCAACTCATATGAGCACTTGTAAAGCAGAAGGCAAAGCTATGAAATGTCTCCTCTTCACATAAAAGATGTGCTCCAATTGGTAGGAAAAAAAAAGTTACAGAGCAGAGGGGAATTGCACCATTACACCAGTTACACCATCAAAATTATGACATTTTTAGATTTCCCCAAAATTTAGTCATGAGACTAGTAAACAAAGTCATTCGGAGTAGTTTGATGTGAAATTCTAGAGAAATGTACTGACTCAGATTTCTTTGCAGTGGTGGCGTAACGAGGCGTTGCGATATCTGCAACACAAATATAGCCATTATATGTTTTAGACTAAAACCATCTCAAAACCTTATTGCACAACTATCATAAAACAGTGTCTCAGGTATCCGGCAACATTTTGAACATATTGAAAGCAAACACCCACAAGCAATAAGACAGATAGGTATTATGTCCATGTTGTCTGAGAGAAAGAGGAATGCGCAGTATTTTGAGGAAATCACACATGGACAGCGAGACTTCGAGAGCTGCTGAGATACACTAAGCCAAAGTTGGCCCCAGTAATGGCTTTTAGCTTGGTTTTAACTTGGACTAGCAATGAGTGGTAAATACTAATACTAATTAGTACTTTACCATGTAGAACGTTCAGTAGCCTGTCATTGTATATTCCAATTATTTCGTCAACGTTTTAGTTTTAGGTCATACAGAGATGAACATACAGTTGTCAGCCCCTCGGTTTAAATGGATATCTCCATTAAAAAAGGTGGTACTTCACATTTTTTTTTTGGTAAAGATAACAGTGTATATATAGAACCATGACAAATCATGATGGGGAAACTGTTTTAATATGAACCGTTTAAAATACTTCTATCTAAAGCCACAAAGGGTTTCACTATTGGTATACATTGAAGTACCTTTTTGTACTATAGAGAACCCTTTATGCTAAAACTGTAATATGAAAAGAATGTGCAACATACAGAAACAACTTTCTGTTAGATCAGTATATTCATGCATATAAAAACTGTAAATGTGCTTAACCTTAACAAAAAGTTTTACATCTGTTAAATTTCTCTGTAATGACATGCTGAAAGATATGGTTGTATTCACCACACAGGGAGACATAGTGTCCAGTGCGGGCACATACATCCATGTGTGGAGCATTAATGGTAACCCCATTGCCAGTGCCAACACATTCACCGGCCGCAGCCAACAGATCCTCTGCTGCTGTGTGTCTGAGATGAATGAGTGGGACACCCAGAATGTCATTGTGACAGGACACTCAGACGGCGTTGTCAGGGTAATCTGCTGCTATCCCATAATCCAGTTTATTCAGTCTATTATTTCTAAATTGGAAGTTTTGGAATGTAATGGTGTTGAATACACGTGAAGGTAATGTGGCAGCTCTTACTGAATAAGGTTTTCTTGTAGTTTTGGAGGATGGAGTTCTTACAAGTCCCAGAAACCCCTGCACCAGAGCCAGTAGAGCCTCCAGATGTGCCAGACTGCTGCGGAGAGGAAAAAATCGGTAACGTGCCTCAATTATGTCACTCATACCCTCCCACCAACTGTGCCTTTTTTCAGATATTACCATCTGATTTAACTTGGAACTTGCTAATTTGTAAATAATAGCTCAGCGAAAGGTTAACACCATTGTCTTCTTACTTCAGTTATAATTGAACAGCCAAGAGCTATTTAATGTTCAAAGTTTGCTTCTGTAGTTTTGCACTGGAATCTAGGATTGTGAGGGTAATGTAACCAACAAGCAATGGAAACATATGACCATCAGTTTTAAAAAAACTGCATCAGATACTGTGTTATATTGTTATCTGCACAAATGGACAAAAGTACAGAAAAACATGCTGTAAGATGGCTGCTACTAGTTTAGCAATGCACTTATCCTTGTTTATAGATAAACAGTATTTACACGACAGATGTAACACAAACGTAGAATCAGAGCACTCTGTGGCAGTTAAGAAATAACTGTGGACGTTATTTCTGCTCTGATTACATAATTTATTTATCACTCACATTGACATCTTCCAGATGGACGTGAAGCTCCAGATGATGACAGCAGTGAGTCGGAGGGTGAGGAGACCAGCCTGAGTCAGGAGCCCAAACCACGTGGTCCCGGCAGCCAGCCTGGCAGCGCCGTCCACAGGCCAAAGCCCCGTGCCGGTGCGTCGTGGTCAGTGGATAGCAGCTCGGACGACTCCCGCCGCTGGTCAGACACGCTCAGCATAGATGAGAAGGATGGCTTTGTGTTCGTGAACTACTCGGAGGGCCAGGGCAGGCCCGGCACAGCCCAACATGGCAACCCACATCCACCGCACTCCGCACCCCCACACGGAGCCGTCCCACAGCTGCTGCAGCCCAGCACCATGGAGGCCCGGCCCTACAACAGGCTAAGAGCAGGTACTGAAGGCATGTATATAACCGCATCACACATTCATGGCTCATCTCAGTGTTAGGACTTTGTAAAAAGATGCTGATTTTGATTTTGATGCCATCTGTATGTCTATAAAAGACTTGAGGGCATCTGCAACAAAGAGGTGTTGATGGTTGCAGAAACCAGCATTAACCCATTAATGCCCATATCTGAATTAGTCCATATCATTTTTACCAAAACAATAGAAAAAACAAATGTGATTATGAATAAAAGTATGAAAATGACATTGTAGCATGCCATGTGCTGGACCAGAAATAAGGACGCTGGAGACAGACGAGCCTTTATTTTTAAACTTAAGACTGAAGGCTGCTTTTCAGTCTTCCAAGTTTTGACTGAGTTCTCTTTGAGTACTCCTTCAATGCACTTGCAAACATCAGATCCATCTGCTCAGTGAAGGAGTCTGAAGCATAATCAATGTTACAAAATGATCTTTTGCATGTTGCGTGCAATAACACAATAACACGTTTCCACCAGAGAGGTTTGAAGGGTGGAACCACAAGCAAACATAACTGAACAATACCCAATTAAGGTTATTTTGACCTTGAACTTTAAACTTATGAACCATATGTTCTTTATAGATTTTCCCCAATATATGCAACATTTTCTTTACTAGTAAATTAAGGTATTCTTTGATATGAGTCATGCAGCACAACTTCAGTGACTCCTTGTAGATATCTGAAGCAACAAGGTAACTAATTTAATTTGGACATATTGCACAAAAAGTAACATTTTCAGAAATGCTCCATCAGACACCATTTGTTATCGCAGTCAAATCAATGTGCAGCATACGGATAAATAAGTTGTTAGCTCCAAGCTGGCGTTCATCTTCCTCCGTGGAGGTTAGTGCATATTGCCAGCAAGTCACCTCACAGAGTTGTGGGTGTGAGCGGCTGGCAGTTCTGAGCTCTGTGTTGCTGTTGCTGTCTCCTGAAGCAGGCTACAGATGGGAGAGACAGCTGGTGTTCCGGAGCAAACTCACCATGCACACCGCCTTCGACCGCAAGGACAACGCTCAGCCAGCAGAAATCACAGCACTCGCCATCTCAAAGTAAAAACACTGTGTGATTGTGTGTCTGTAAGCATGCTTTTGTGTGGTGGAATGGAGAGCTGAGGATGAGGACTAAAGGGAAAAGTTAGTGATGTCCCAATGCAGTTTTTTAGTTAGGTTGTTTGTTTTTTTTTGGCCTTTAAGCCAATCTCCCAATATCCCAGTCCTTTATTGGTGGGAATCTGCTGATGCCAGATCTGATCCAGTATTTGCATTTTTATAGATAAAACAGTTGCGCAGTGCACACTTTCAGTACATTGAAGTTAGTAAAATCAATCCATTTTAAATAAGATGTACTACTTTGTCAATGTTTGGTTTATTGCTGACATTTCACCAGATTTGTCCTATGCACAGAGAAACAGATATTTGCACTGTACAATGAATTTCTTACTCTGCATTACCCTTGTGAACTTCAAATTGCTATACTACTGTAAAGATATATTCATAATACATTCCTAGTACATATTCATGGAAACACATATTCTGCCACCACCAGCAGCAACAGCAGTGTACCATGGTGGTCAGTGAAACGTTCTGTCATGGGTTCAATTTTCCCAAATTTTGTAATAGGTAAAATAGCTTTAACAGATTGGATTTTGTATGTATTCAAATATGTCTTGATGTTTTCTGATACTATATTGGGACATCCCTAGTAAAGATAAGTGAAAGAGAAGACGTTTAAAAATCCTCAGCAAAAGAAGATTCAAGGCAGTTATAGGGCAGGGCTGAATGGTCCAGTTATGTTCTAACTGTCTCCCACTGCAATACAAACAAGCATGAAGAAGAGTGATCATCACATGAGCTTATCACTAACAAGAAATCATTGTTCAAAACTTGTCCTTACCCCAGAATGGCAGAAAGGGGTTTTTCAGCCCATGCTACTAACGCTTTTTAAAAATGTGTACACTCAAAACATCTTCACTCTGATCAAGGGTTTTTGAAGATCCTTTTCCAGCACAGTTTGGTGATTTTAATGCTCAGACACCTGATTAAGCTTAGCAATTAGTTACCAGGATTATCTGGTGTTTTTGAACAAGAAAATGAGCAAACTGTCCTGGACTCTAGTCCTCCAGGACAGAATTGGACACTCATGGTTGATCACATGACCAAACTCAGCCTGCTAACTGTCCTCTTCTCTGCTCAGGGACCACAGTAAGATTCTGGTGGGGGACGGCCGTGGTCGTGTCTTCAGCTGGTCAGTGAGTGAGCAGCCGGGCCGCTCTGCAGCTGACCACTGGGTGAAGGACGAGCAGGTGGATAGCTGTTCGGGCTGTGCTGTGCGGTTCTCTCTCACCGAGAGACGCCACCACTGCAGGAACTGCGGCCAGCTCTTCTGCCAGAAGTAAGAGCCCGGGAGAAGCTATCTTTCTTATGTATACAGTACCTGGGGAAAATGTAGAGTCCGATTCAGTGACTGAATTGAGGTCAGGTTAACTTTGAAGTAAGAAAGAAGCTTGTCACCAGTGTAATGTTGAAAATGTAATTTAACCCCCTTAAATCAGTAGTTAGATAGATACAAAAATAAAATGTACTAATTTTCCCTTTACAGTACCAGTCCACTTGCACTTTTTATCCCGCATCTCACTGCACCAGGGCTGCGTCCAGAAACTTTTGTTACTGCAAAAGATAGCGAGCATATCTGGGCAGTTAACAATCTGATATGCTGTTTGCTGTTTCTTAATGTTACACCAAAGCTTACAAATGTTGACTTATGCTTTTTATGCTTTCATATTTTTCATAAGTTAGCTTGCTCAATCTCACTAGCAAGCTGTACCTTTATTATCGACAGAGATGAGCGTGACTACTTGATTAATGCACTGCCATTACTGCAGAAACAAGTAGAAAACATTCAATTTACCCTTTATTCAGTTTAGAGTGTCGAGTTTTTTTTCTGCCGTGCACCAGTGTTGTGATGTAACTCCTTTTTTTGCTCTTGTAGGTGCAGTCGCTTCCAGTCAGAAATCAAGCGGCTGAAGATCTCCTCACCCGTCCGTGTGTGTCAGAACTGTTACTACAACCTGCAGCATGAGCGGGCCTCAGAAGAAAGTTCCAGAAACTAGACCTCCGTTCACTCCCTCCCTCCCCTTTATCGCATCCCCCTACCTCCCTGTAGAAAACTCCTCACCAAGAGACCCCCCGCGCAAGAGACCCATGTTTGTAAAGCACTGACGTAAACTAAAATGTCCGTTGTTTCATGGATGGAGGTGGAGTATAACGCCGAGTGACGGGAGATGTGTACATCTGTTCTATTTTTCACTTTTTGTTTTCTTTTTACGTTACACTCAATTATGTCCACATAAACATTTTCCATGAACTTTTAGATTTTAGAAACACGTAAACCCTCCTTCATGATATGATGAAATGTGTTTATATTGTAAATAATTACAATGGCCTTTTTAACTAGAACAGGAAAATGAGAAGTCATTATTAAGAAATAAACAGAAAAACAACATTGCCTGTAACATAGCATTATAACGTACCACTCCTGACTTAAAAACTTACAAAAAAGGAAAACTGAAAGCGGTTGTGTGTAGTCGATGTCACTAGTCACAGCATCCCAGCGGGTATAATATTGGGGACTATGAATGTTAATAATAAATGTTTGTGGGTCGGTTATTACCGTGTCTAGTTATGCAAATACTTAATTATTTTTGTTTACAGTGTGTTAACATTGACGTGTTGCCCACAGTATCAGAACTGTTTTGCCAGTAACTCTCAATTTTAAGGTTTGTTGCCAAACAGACTTTTTTTTTTAAGCGTATTTATGAACAGTAGAGTATCTCTATTTTTCAGTTCCACTCTGCTGTTTGCTCTGTGTTTAAGTTCAGCATTTCCCAACTATTTAACGTAACCTCACTTCATAACATATCAGATTTTTTCAAGAAATTGGAGAATAGAATTGTGGAGCATTTCAAGCGTTGAAAATCAGTCAGATAAATGATACTAAATATTTACACTGAGCTGACAGTGATACAGCTGACTGAATATTGCATGTGGTCACTATTGTATTTTGTAAATTTAGGCTAACGAGGGACTTTTTTCAGGTTTATGTGCGTCTTACATTGTCTGTCCACTAGTAAATGTTATATATGAAGCTTTAATATTCCTCTCTGACACTAACCACCTTTTTCTGAGAAAAAAATATTTTGCAAGTTTGTCCGCCAAGGCCATTACATAGCCGAGTATCAGCGTCCCAATTTCTTATTTAAAACCTAGCAGAGAAATTGTTGGTGTGCCACTTCTGACTTTTGTAGAATGTTTGAATCATGCATTCTTTATAGTAGAGTGGTCACCAGCCCTGGTCCTGGAGATCTACTTTGCTGCAGAGTCCGGTTCCAACCACAGTCTGCCACAGCTAATTAACAACTTCAGAAGTACTTGATTGGCTGGATCAGATGCATTAGTGTGAGTAAAATAAACTGGGCCCAGTTTTCCATAGGCATTTTACTGCTAAGATCAACTTAACTTGTAGAGAGAGTGCTCAGTTTGATGCTCGCTCTACCATTTAAGAGTCATCTTTGTGCTAAGACACTTTTGGGACACCCCAGACTTTGAAAGTAGAGCTCCAGGAGGAGGATTAGTGACCATTGCTCTATAGAAATGCATCAGGAAAGAATGTATCATGGAATCTGGGGTTCATCCATTGAGAAAGGGATTTTGTGTTTTGTAATTGGTGTTGAGCAACTAGAATAACTGAGATTGAGACTAATGCTGCGTTCAACTGAAGCTCATCACTCGGAAATCTCCTCCTCTTTCTAGGAAAAAGCAAAGAAAATGCCCACACAGCGGGGAATTCCTGCTTGGAAAGTCTGATGTAAAATAACATGGCGGCTCACACCATCAATAGTAATGAAGAACCAGTTCTCTCCTTATAAATGACATTATCTTTAGATCAGTCAATGTGTAGACACAGTAGTTGGTTAACCTAGTAACGCTTACCATAAAGGTCTATGTTTTGAAGATAAATACATCATGAACGTAAAGTTAACACTCATATCGTGTTGGCTGGCTAGCTCGTTGCTAACGATGCTCGCTTTACTGGTGCATCCATGTTTTTTCCCCATATTGTAGCTCGAATGCGTGGAGGCTGACACAGTTCTTTTTCTTCCTTCAAAGCTTTGAGCCAAGTTGAACGTGGCTTTAGATTAAATCAAAGTCTCAGAGACTGACGCTAAGATGAGACATGAAACCTGTTGTCTTTTGTCAGTGGTACTGTGGGCAATACTGCATTGAAAGTGCTGCTTTAATTAGGAAGAAACCTTTTTTTTTTCCTTTTTTTCTTTTTTTAACTAACAAACACAAATCACTTTAAAGGATGAGATGCTACACGTGTGCAGTAGTGTATTATTCACTGTCTTTATACATTTCCCCATCATTTGCCATACAGCCTAATATGCACCCGTTATGGTTGTTATTATTATACACTCATGTACTGTAAACTAGCGTGCAATCATAACATCAGAGCTGTTGTCAAGCAGCTTAAAGGCCGGATGGCTATATCAGTCCGACTTTGTTTTCGCACCTTCATGTGTACAAAGCAGAAAAAAGAGATGTTTAAGGCTCATGGTTTTATCAGATGCATTTTTATGTTGTGGGCTGTCATTTTAAAAAGGGGTGTGTTCCTTTACAGCGAGACAAACTGTACAAAGTATTTATGCAATTATAATGTTTCCTTTTTTATGATTGATTATTGTACTTTTTTCAGCAAGTTGGGTTACTTGTTGCATGTCTAACACAGCTGACTTTCTGTGTCAGTGCATTGTACATGTTCGGCATTATTATTGTTTCTTCCTCTTTTTTTGATTTCTTTTTTTTTCTCTCTCATTTCTATGGCATTATTGAATGAGTTGATTCTGAAACCCTGAGAGTTGTGTACAGAGTAGCCAGGTATGCTGAAGTTGTGCCCCAAAAACCTCTGGGTCAACTTTTTTGTACTCTATGTATGAAAATCAAAGACTGATCAAAAAACAACATAGAAAAAACAAACAAACAAACAAAAGGATTCTCTTTTTTGGTGGTCTTGTGTTAGACTGCATTGCTACAGTATCTGGTGTGCAATCTGTGGTAGCTGAATGTTCATTGTGCATTTGTGTTCAAGTACAACTACATTGCCCCTCCTCCTTCCTCGTAGAGTAACCCTGAACTGTACTGTTACTATAATGCAATAGATCTGGTACTCATATTTTTAATTTAATTTCAATTAAATCCTTGCTGTTTACCACCACCTTTCCGTGCATTTTAAATATGATTTTCATGGGAAATGTATTTTTGTCTTTTTTTATTCTAGGTTGCATGTATATTACCACATAACCAGGGTTAAAATTTAACAAACTACAGTTACAGTCATGTGCAAAAGTTAGGGCATCCTTAGTCAAATTACAAAACAAAATGTTTTGTTGATTTTCTGGGTGAACACACTCCTGTACATTTTAATGCACACTGTTTATTATTGTTTATTTCCTGAATTTACCACTAATTACAAAGAAAGAAACATGGACTCTTTAAAAGACACACTATAAATGCTTGTTTATTAACTGCTTTAAAGTCAGCACACTGCATGTAGAAAAAAGAGGAACTCAACAAACAGCTTCCTTACAAATACTGGAGATCCTGCCAAAGCCTGAGT
Organism: Colossoma macropomum; assembly: GCF_904425465.1. Taxonomy (NCBI): domain Eukaryota; kingdom Metazoa; phylum Chordata; class Actinopteri; order Characiformes; family Serrasalmidae; genus Colossoma; species Colossoma macropomum. Next base: position 25,417,374 of record NW_023494806.1, on the reverse strand, counting down.
GGACTGATAAATTAAAGTGATGAGCCATGTATTAATTATTTAAAGAAGCTCTTTTGAGGGATGATTGATCAGTCTTTTCAGTAGTGAACATGTTAATGAGTGATGAGCTTAGCATCAGTGTTGCACCGGACTTGTGTGTTTTGTAGTATGATGTTACGTACAGGTCCATTACTGAAAAATACATAGATACCCACATTTAACGGTCAAGTTTGCAAGATTTTGTCATTGGGATACGGTGAACTGTTTATAGACAATATTTTATAAATTTGAATTTTGTAATATGGTGAGTATAGCAAAAAAGATACACAATATGTACAGAGATTGTGAAAATTAAGTAATAAAGTAATTAACTTTTAAAAAATAATTATATTTATATAATATATGCAAAAATTATACATTTATTTAATATATACATAGTTAAATTTTTATGATTGAACTGGGTTTTTCTTTTTCAAGCAAAGTTAATAAATATTTAAATGTCTGATTTTGGTGGAATTGTAAATTGAAATCATAATGTAAAAGATCCAGTAATAATACATCAGAACTGTGTAAGAACTGTACATTACGCGTCAGTTGATAATAATAATGATAATATTGATAATAATAAATATTGCCAAATTATTGAACCAAAATATATTATATATATATATATATATAATATTTGTATATGTATGTATATGCTATTTAAATCGCACCTTTCATGCATAAAGCACAGTTTAAATAAAACAGTATACGGCAAAAAACAAAAGCATAAAAGGAAAAGAACATTAAGATGTTTTATTAAAAGTAAGGTGAACGGAAAAATTAGAATATAAAGAATATGCATAAAAGATATGATAAAACAATTCCTAAAAGAAATTAAACAAAAAGAGAGCTAATAAAATGTTAACCTAAAACTTGCAATTTAAAAGTAGCAATGTTTTGTGCCTGATAAACAATAATGGGTAAGAAGTGGTCGAAAACGGCAACAAAAACGTAGCTAACTACGTCTGAAATTCGCCAAATATCGAACCAATCAATGTAACCGGTGTGGTGCTGAGGGTCCCTTAGTGAGTGATGGTGAACCGAGCGGTCAGCAGGGGATCAGCTGAAGGGCCGCTGGGCTGCGCGAGCGCTCCGTCAGACTCGTCACAGGGCAGAGAAGAAGAGCACAGTTAAAATACGACACTGAGACACGACTGTAGAGCTTAAACATGGAAAATTTACACTTTCAAACAGTCCACTGAGCGAACAGCAGACACTGACTACTATTGGCTGAATAAACCAGTCGAGTTTGTGTGACTATAGCGCCTGTCAGAGAGAGAGAGAGAGAGAGAGAGAGAGAGGGAGAGGGAGAGAGGAGTGTTTGCTCATGTTGAGTCAGTGTGGGGAGAGAGAGAGAGGAGAGAGAGAGAGGAGTGTTTGTTCATGTTGAGTCAGTGTGGGGAGAGAGAGAGAGAGAGAGAGAGGACAGGACAGGACAGGACAGGGGACAGGCTGGCTGGTAACCCACCACAGCACCGACACCACACAAACAAACCCCCCAAACACCTGCGGACAGAAAACAAATGCGCGCATTTTATTCTCGTGACTGGCGCCGAGAGGCTTTCCAGCATTACCAGGATCCTCTAAAGCCTCGCTCGCTCACTGTCACTCCGATGGTCCGCTGTAGGTTCAGTTAAAACGGATTACCAGAGCGGACACTTCTTCTAAAGCCTTCTTCCCCGGTTCTACGCTATCTATGCACCTGTGAGCGAAACCAAAACGAGGAAAAATGACGGAGCTGAGGAAGCGAGGAGCCGGAGGAGCGGGAGGCGGGGACCCGGACAGCACCGAGAACATCAGCGACAAGGTAGCCTTAACCTTAACGCCTGTGTTAACTTAACGGAGACTCACACTGGATTCGGTGTCCGCTGCCGTTACAGCCGGTCATCTAAGCCTGCTAGCTAAGTAGGCTAGACTCGTCAGTGGCAGATAAAAACAACTAGCCAGCCAGCTAGCTGACCGGTGAGAGCTGCTAAGTGGACGACTGGGCTGCTGCTCCCTTCACTGGTCAGCTATTCAGCACGAGCTTTAACATTAGCAAGCTAACGTTAGCTTGTCGCTTTGACTTTATGGCACGTTGTTCACATTAAACAAACAGATGTATAAACTTGTTTATGACCGAATAACTAACTTATTACCGACTCGTTTTCATACTAAGTTGACGTTTGACATAACGACATTATTGCTGAGTCCCCTCAGCAGTAACGTTAGCTAGGCTTAGCTAGTTAGCTCAGTGTAGTTATGTTAGCTAGTTTTGACTCCTGTCATACACAAAAACATTGTACGAAGAGACTTGCTGCTGACTAGCTGGAGTTATTTTACCAGCTGAGTTAAACATGAGCATTTTTTTTAGGTTGAGCTGAACTGAGTCAGGCGTCAGTAGACCAGCTAGCCTCAAATTTGCTTGCTAATGCAAGGTGCAGTCTAACCCAAGAGAAGAGGGATCTGTCATTGAAGTGGTGAAATGAGCAGCCCACAAGCAGAATACAGTTTTAGGAGGCTGTTTCAGTCTTTCCTGATGCAGTGACATTGTTCTAGCTCTATGACCTTCTCACCATAGTGTCATTTTTGTTATATTTAAGGGCCTTACCCAGGAGAAAGAAATATTTTAGACATGACTAAGTCCCGTTTGAAATCAGAGTCAGAGTCAGTGTTTCTCAATTTGGGTATTGAAGAAAAAACATCCGATTTTGATCGAAGTATTGTCACACATATGGATTAACTCTTTTGTGTCTGACTCATCTCACAAATCAGTTGTTCAGTGTAGGAGAACTGCTTTTTCCCCATTCATCACTAGAACTTCACAGTGAAGTGCTGAATTTAATTTCCTTCCAAGGGGATTTCAGGAGAAAGAATTCAGAAATCAGTGATTCCACATTAATTCATAATGAAGATTAGCTTTATTTTTTTGAGACAATCTCAAGAAAGGCATTTTTCCTCTGGGTTAATCTGCATTTGGGTTTATTAGATTTTTGGAGGTGAGTAAAAAATACTAGGTGACTTTTTTGAAATGAGGTATGATGGGTACACTCTTAAAAAATGGTTCTTCCGTGGGTTCTTTAGTAAAGACAGTGGGTTTATATAGAGCCATAAACACTCAAAGATCCATTTGCATGCTCAAAGGGTTCTTGGCATCACAAAATGGTTCTTGGATTGATGGAGAATGTGTTGTATATGATTCTGTAGAGAACCTTTTTGAAAACTGTTACAAGCTTGAAATGCTTTCCAAAAATATCCAACACATTCTCCATCAGTCTAAAGAACCATTGGCCATGTAGAGAACCCTTTAAGGATGCACATAGTTCTTTAAGTGTTCATGGTCCTATATGGAATCATTGTCTTTACTAAAGCACTCTCGAAATACCATCTTTTTTCAAGAGTGTGGCCTAAAACTATGTTTAAACAAAAGGTGCTATTTGATTAAATAATGACCCAAGTTGAAGAAAAAGTTGAAAAAAGCATGAAACTTCAAAGGGAACTGCATTTATTTTTAACATCTCTGTATAATTAATTGGTGTAGATGTAAACAAAGTCATCCAGGGTGGTTTGATGTGAAATGCAGCATTGTAAAGAAACTTACAGTGGTGGTGATAGGGAACCAGACATATGGACCATTTAATGCCTCTATTAAAAACTATTAGTAAAATAGTTAAGAATGTGCGATCTGATGCATCAGGCATTGCTATACAATAGTTTAGTCATAAAGTTGTGGCCTGTAACGTTTTTTTTAATCTGTTAATTGCAGAAACATACATGTGACCTTTTCAGTTTTAAGACTATTTTATCATTATCAAGATTACATATAAAAACTCAGAAGACACGTGTATATTCAGTGGTCATTTTGGATTATAAAAAAAATGGCATTATTGTGTTGTAGACATAGCAGCCCCTGGTTCCAGTCACCTCCACTGAAAAGAAATTAGAGTTGGTAAATTTCTCAACAGTGAACCATTTAACATCAAACCACTCTAGTTGACTGTATACATCTCAATGAAGTATAAAGCCAGAAAAACCTAAGCTAGTTAGGTGCTACTCTTCTCTTTTTGGGATTCCTCAGCTAAAAAAGGTGAGCAGTGGCAGTCCAGGTGCTGTCAACAACAGAGCAGGACAAAACTAAACACAGACATGACCAGTAACTAATTCCTTTCCTTTCCGATATACCTGATTAGAGAGACAACTGAAATTCACCAGAATGAATTACGCATCAGAATAAATAGAACTAATATAACTACTCCTTACTTCTGTTGGTGACTGCTAGCCAGCCATCAACTTGTAAAAGTCTAAACTACTACTGCACACGCTTTTGTGAGTATTTAGGAGCCTCAAATCTGTGAATGTTGTAGGTATGATATGAGCTATGCTAAAGTTCTTTCATGGTTGATGACCCTGAATTAGCAGCAAAGTCCCGAAAGAAATCAATGACTTAGTCTTTGAATGTTAGTGTGCAGTTGCAGAGACTTCATACAGACAGTGTTTCTCAAGACCTGTTTCAGTGTGTGAGAGACTGCCCTGTAGCTGAGGTCATCCAAATATTTGGTCATAAATAGGCTAAGTCAAACGTGTAGTTATGAATAACAAACTGCAAACAGCTGGGAATAAGTTGTTGTTTTTCCACAAGGCAGTTTAGGTGAATTTGCTTGATTTTTTGAGCCAGTAATGTCATTTTTGCATGTTGGCCTAAGGCCTTTTATTAAGTCTAGTAAAATCGATATGCTACACAGAGATCTCAGCAAAACAGCTTAACTCAAATTTTCTGGATGGTCATATGTCTGAGCATTAGTCTGCTGGTTACAGACAAGGTCTATAGAAAGATCTTTGTTGACAGTATAGGCTTTTAGAGCTGTTTCCCATTTCATTAACAGCAAAGTAAAGAGCCTAGTTTTCATGTTAAAGCTATTAACATGCTGCTATTGACTTTTTGGGTATTGGCTAATATTGAAAGATTCATTTTAAAGGTTAGATTATTCCTAGGATAAAACATATGTAGCCTGGTTTTTCATGTTAGTCAGATTTTGGGGTTCATAATCAGTGCATCAGTTCATCTCTGTTTCATTTTTCATTTTTTACCCTTTTCATTTTTTACATAAAACAAGCCTGAATACCTACATAAAAAGAAACATGCCCAGCATGAACCCACCAGCCTAATTTATGTTTATCGTGGGACTGTTTTGTAGGCAAACATAAGTCTTATGCAGTCAAAGCTGTTGCCTCATAGGCAAGACTTGTTTTTTTCCCCTTTTGCAGCCAGATGCATCTTCACAAGGTCAGCCACATCATTCCGTTAGCAGTGTCTGCGCTTTTTTATGAACAGGTCTTATATATATATATATATATATATATATATATATATATATATATATATATATATATATATATATATATATATATATATATATATATCATTGACTGAGCTGGGGGAAGCTTTCAATATTGTGAGCTCAAATGGAGCTGAAGCTTCACAGCCTGCTGGGCATTTTGTCCTTTTACTCTTATTAGCAGATGCAGAAACAGCAGCCTGTCTCTGCTGAGCCGTTGAGGCAGTGGAGCATTCGCGAACAGCACTCTGCTCAGTTTACCGCGTCAGCTTCCCCTCTGAGCTCAGTGTACCACGATGACCTCCCTGTGGTGGCCACGCTCGGACAGCAGACAAGCCCAGTGTTGGATGTCTCTGTCGGAATCTGAAATGGCCCCCTGTTCTAAAATACAGTGAGCACCTGGTTTTGGCTCCCTCAGTTGATAAACTGTGATCAGTTGGAGTACTTAGCTGAAGTTAGAGGATTGGCTGACATTGGGTATCAGTGCTTTGACAGGTTTGTGTTTCTGGCAGAAAAAACAGAAATCCTACTCTCAAACTATTAGCATTTAGAAGATACACTGAACTAATGTAACTAAGGACCAGTCTTTTAATTCAAAGATTTAGGGTGCATTTGTATCTGTAGTTCGGTTCTCTTGTTTGAGACCAAAGCAAGAAATGGGATGTTGTTCCATTTTAGTTCTAGCTTGCTTAAAGTCTACACAGTAAAAAGTTGCAACTGATTCGCCAGATTTTGTGACGTACATTTGACGACAATACCTGGGATGACCACTGTGGCCTTACTGAGCTTGTGGGTTTTATGTGTGTCTTGTTTCATCCATGTCAGTAAAACAATTGGCCATGAAAAGCATTACTGTTATTTTCCCACAGTGTGGAGTGGAGAGAAATTATTAGGGGTGTAATGATATACGCAGCCCAAGATTGGGTTCATGATTTAGTATTGTCACAATAATTTTAACAAAATTTGATTGATGACGAATAATGGTGACTGTAACCATGTTGTTGCACAGCTTATGAACAACACTTGTGTTGGGAGGCAGGAGGAGTGCTGGAGGGAGTTGTTTATGGCATGGATCCCTTACAAACTTTGGTGTGCAAACAGTGCAGTTGTTTTAGGTGGTATAATTAATAGAATGTCCATCCACCACAATACACATTGCCACAGTTGTGCACGGCAATATCAAAATTTCTTGATGGATTGGCCCACCCATAGCAATCACTGTAATACATGGCATTTATAAAATGGCAAAGGCTTTGCACTGTAATACATTATAGAATATAATGTTTGCAGTTACACTATATGGCCAAAAGTATGTAGACCCCCCTCCTAATTATTGAGATCAGGTGTTTCAGCCACACCCATTGCTAACACAGGCATAAAATCAAGCACATAGCCATCCATCTAATCTCTACAGACAAACATTGGCAGTAGAATGAGTCTCACTGAAGATTGGCAGTAGAATGAGTTTCACTAAAGATCTCAGTGATTTTAAACATTGCGCTGTCATAGGATGCCATCTTTGCCACAAGTCAGTTTGAGACATTTCTGCCCTGCTGGATTTGCCCCAGTCAACTGTAAATGCTATCAAATGGAATGAAATGGAAGTGTCTAGGAGCAGGGGTGCACGGCTCTGGTCCTGGAGGATCTGTATCCAGCGTTCAGTTTGGTGGTCCCCCTGCTAAACACACCCACTAAACCTGGCAATTCACAGATAAGTGTAATCAGGTGTGCTTGAGTAGGTAAATTACCAAACTGTGCTGGACACCAGCCTTGCAGGACTGGAGTTATTCATCCCTGGTCAAGGAGCAACAACAGCTCAGCCATGAAGTGGTAGATCACACAAACTTACAGAACTGGACACCTCACAAATGCCCTTTTTTCTAAATAGGCACACATTCCCACAGACACACTCCAGAATCATATGGAAAGCCTTCCCAGAAGAGTGGAGGCTGTTATGGCTGTAAAGGGGAGAGCTTCAACTTCAATAATAATGCGCATGATTTTGGAAAGATCTTGAACTGGGCATATACCGTATAGATTGCATATGTGTTCTAAGTTTGATATTCGAGTATCCGCAAGAGCTCACGAATGAATATCCAGTTACCTGCAGGGAAGGTAAAAAACAAAGCCAAAAAAGACAACTGCACAAACATTGCAGCATGCAGAGGAATATATTTGAAAACATGTTTTATCGTTCAGGAAAAGCTGAGGGAAATCAGTAGGTTTTCGTGTCAATAACTGCCTCTTCAAATAAGCTAATGAGCTAATAAGTGTCATGTTTGAAGCTAATAAGGACTAATTGTGTTCTATACAAGGTATTTACTATTTTCTCCTCATTGGATGATATTGGCCAGTATGTTACTATGTCAGCAGTAAAACTGTTTAGTTCCTGGCTGAGCAGTTGTGATAAAAATTATAGTTGTGAGAAACAATGATTTCAATATTGAGCAAAATAGTTGTGATTATCATGCAGTCTGAGTGTACTACATAATACATGAGCAAGTGGAATTTACACCCTACGTAGCACACTTTATGACTAATAGGGTGCGGTTTTAAAGTTAGTCACCAACTCTCCCTTTATGGCTTATCCTGCTTTTTCAGTTTTCTTCAGAAAAACTGGTTATGCGGCGCCTCATGTGATCTCACAGTCTTTACCAGAGAGGGTAGGGAGTATGTGTTTTACTGTAATATAGATTCATATTACTGAAGACAGTGTGTTTTCTTGTGCAGTGAATTCTGCTGCATTAACTTCCGTCCTTGCCAGCAGCAAGCAAGTCTGTTTTGGTATTTGCTGCACACGTAGGAATTCCTAATCAGCCTCCGATTTTTTTTCTGCCACCTCTGCAAAGCGTATAAAAGGGACAGTGAAAACTGGGCCAATCTGTCACTCACACTGTGGAAAAGCCCCCGAAAGGATGAAATTGAACTCAGGTTTTACTTCAAAGGTGTTGATCTTGCAGGTTCTCCTTTGTCTTCTTTAGCTGCTAAAGTCCTGTACTGGCTCAGGTGGAGAAACAGAGTAGGCTGGAGACTGTGGTTAGAATTGCACTACCTGAGTCTCTTTGGGTTGAGTTAGTTTGCATAGCACAAGGCCTCTAGGGTTGTTCCCCTTCTGCCTGGGGATTAGCGTAGTCTCATTTCTGGAGCAGCTGATCAGAGGGCTAGCCTGCTTATTAGCCTCATTCACAGGATGGCAGATGATAAGGCTGGTGGAGACTTGTGGAGTCCAGTTTCAGTATGATGGATTACTTTTCTAAATGCTTAAACTTGACATAAGAAATTCAGATCAATATTTATTGGGCATTCTCTTTGAAATTATTGTGTTAATGGTGTGATGTTTATTGTCTTGAAATGTCCTTTGCGAAAGTAAAGAATTGCCAAAAAGAAAAGTCCTGTTTCAGTGAAGTTTTACAACACGCACTATGGCAGGGCTCTGTGGACCACTGCGTAGAAGTCTTGCTAAATATTGTTTTACCAGACAGACCACATGCCGACTATTGTTACTGCCAACAAAAGCAGCTTTATATCTTTAAAATAAGTTACTGGGGCGAGGCTGTGGTATGTATCAGTCCACAGCTGATCTACAGTGAAGTATTCTACAGTGAAACCTAAAATGAATAACAGTCTACTTAAGCATCAGATTAGGGCTGTGTAATTACTCTTTAAAGAAGAGTTGCTTTTTTCAGTTAAATTTTGTTGCCTATGCTGGCTGAAAGAGGTAAGGAGTATAAAACCAAACAAAGCACATCACATGTTCGTTTACACTAAGAGTTAGATACAATCACTGATCCATAATCATGCACCAGCCAAACGTGTCATTACATGGCAGTGTTTAATGCCAAAACCTTGGCATTAAACTTCACTTTGTAAGTAGCTTTTGTTTTGTTTTGACTCCACTTCATTGCTAATTTCCCATTAATGAGAATTTCAATGTTATGTTAGTATCAAGCTGACAGTGGTTAATATTTGCATTTATTGTAGCTCTCTAGTAAATGCAGACATTTGAAACTCATGAGAGACATTCAAGTAACATATTCTTTGTTAGGATATTGCAGTTTAGATGTTGACTCCTTCAGTAAAAAATTGAACCCTCTCTGAAAATTGCTGAAGCCTGTTAGCTTAGCCAAGGGGAACCAGGGGAGATGGGTCCAGTTAGCTCACAGAAAGCTTGTTAACATCAAAAAAAAGGGTCTGCTGATTGGTGTTTTACACTTGTCCATCAGAGACATCCGTATATGAAATGACAGCTGTGATGGTGGGTATGAAGGATGAAGACTCAATGGCTGTGTTTACATGCAAAGATTTTTACCAGTCCGATTAAATACATTCCGATTACAGATCAAGACGAAGTGCAAACTTCGTCTCCTCTGCAGACCAGTTTCTGCTCCCGCCACGTTGAACGTTCTAAACTTTCGCTATGACGTGACGCACATGTGCAGAACGTACTTACACGTTCCGATTGGGAATGTAATCAGATACAGGCATTTACATGGCTATTATTCTTCTATTTAATGGATTATTTACAGGATTACCCACCTCGTTCAGTCGGATAGATTGTATTCCGAATGGCCTCAATCGGACTAGACTATTCCAATTGAGGTGTACACATGGACGTATTCTGTTCCGATTGAGCCATTAGTCGGATTATTAATGGACTATTAGGCTGCATGTAAATGTGGCTAATGTGACGTAAAAGGTGAAAAAGGGCAAAAGTGGCGGAAGATGTGACAATTTTTTGGATGATAGAAACAGTCACAAGTAACGTACATGTGAGACGGCAAAGAAAATGCAGTTATGGTTATGTCTCCTTTCACCAGCACCGCATTTTTTTTGATTCCTCGGGTATTTAAAAATAATTGACTGAGAAATTGATGAGCATTAGATCATTTTTGTTTGGACAGCAATGCATTACATTAGATCGACATTGTATACAGAGTTGTGTACTCTTCTGGCATATTTATTTATGTATTTACTCTAACTCTGCTTATATTTAGCCTATATGTTTGACATACTAATGTACAATGTGAACAGCTGTTTCCTGATGATTGAAAATAGTAAAGCTCAGTAAAAAAATCTGTTTAAACTTGAAAAAGTTTGGTGAGATAAATCTTGTTCCTGAATAGACTAAATAATTGTGCTAAGTGATGTTCATTTCAGTGTTGAGCAAAATAATCATGATTATCATTCTAGCCTTTGTTGTCCAGGCCTATTTTAGAGTGTTTTAACCTTCTGCATACTGAAATCATGCCTTCTGAAAGCATGAGCAAGTAAGATGCTAATTTAGTTCCTTCACATCTCTTACATCACATTTTATTTATAAATGGCCTGCTGAATCTGTATGAATGCTGCTGTGGCAAAAGTCAGCATGTTTAAAGTACTCAGGACTCAGGCTTAGAACATTTCCACTGAAGCGTCTGCAGGCATTAGCGTCCCCTCATTAAAAAGTTAGCAGAAAGGTCTTCCCTTACAAGCATTAATCTGAAGTTTCAGACTTGAGCGACTCCTCTTCTCAACTGAGCTTGCTCCCAATTACCTCTTCACGGTTGCTTATTAAAGCCAAGGATGGAAGACTTTGACTCTCTTGCTAATTTTAGACCATTTTCATCTTGTTGGCTTGTGCCCATATTTAGCACCTCTTTCATTGAGAAGTGCACAAAAAGGGCAATAATAATCCCGGGAAACAGGATGGGTATTGGGAGGCATGGCGAGGAGACCAACCAAACCAGTGCTTGGGTGATTTGTTCCTATTTGGAATAATTTTGAGGCTTCAAAAATAGACCTGAATGTCCTGTGAAAACATGGCAAACATCCTGATTTCAAAACAACAGTTCCTCCATTTCTTAGCCAAAATGCAGGGCCAAAATGAGGAGAAAGGTGGGAGGCACATGCAAGGGTGGGCGATACAGTAACAATATCACAATACTATGTATTACTATACTATATATATACTACAATATATTTCATTATTGAAAATAAAAACCAGAAAAGTAGTAGCACCACAAAAAGCCTTTGAAAAACTATATGACAAGAGGAAAAATCTAATACTTAAATAAAATAAAACAGCAAAATATTATCATGGGCTGATGTCCTCTAAGCTAGTTGTTACTATTCAGTTTATGCAGTTACTGGCTGTTAAGAAGCTCTCGAGAATGAAATAAAATGTCTTTTAATGATACATAGAGTTTTTCCAATGATACACATCATATATTCTGAAAACTGAACCATGACATAATTTATGATGATAAATGATAACATCATATTTCATTTCAGCTCACTGAAACATATTTGACTTTGCCATAGAAAAATCCACTGAACTCTGCTGTTTTAATTTGGCTGTTTCTAACTTGACCTGACAGGTCATGTGATGTAACACACTGCAGATGGAAAATTCTGCAGGTCAGCTTCTACAGATCCTTCTTCTGGTTTGTCAAGCAAATATGCTGTTTAAAAATGCTTATGACAAGTTACTTTTTCCTTATCAGGGTGTAGCCTGGTGTGTTTGCTGTGGCTGCAGTACCTCTGTTTTATAATACATACGCTGTGGAAAGCTGTTCCTGTATCCTGTATTGAGTAAGGTGGAGAAAGTTCTCATAAGCATTCGTACTATAATTAATTGCATATGTGCTCTCAAGCGTATTGTAATTGTTTTTGTTGGTTAGTGTGAAGGGCCACAGTGGTAGAATGTCTGTCCAAGGGCTAAATCCAGATTACAGATTTATTGCAGATTAATGAGACAATTATGGTCTTAACTTTGTAGGACGTGATCCACAAACTCCAGCTTCATGGTGAGGGATTACAAATTAGTTGCAATTTAGCATTGCAACCGTGAACAGACACCTCACAGAATGTACTCATTGTGATAACTTCAGTAAAGAGTCAACCGTGTCTATTTCGTGATTCGTCTCATCCTTGATGAAAACACTGTAGGTACATTCGGAATCATGATTGAGCCGTTCCGAACACAGCGATTGTGATTGCTTTTATTTTGCAATCTTTCCATGACTGTTTGTGAAGTTACAGAGCTATTGACCAGAATTCATGGTGTTGAAGGTTTTTTTGCCCTCAGAGTTTTGAAGCAAAACGACATCTTTCAGTCTAAAATGATGTGGTTGTTTGAGTTTGTTAGCTTGCTGAGCAGAACTCCTAATTATGAAATCGAGACCTCCCCCTGACTGTGACTCATCCACAAGATGTCATATGTTTCCTTTGTCACTGCACCGAGACTTACGGGAGCTGAGATGTAGACAGAGTTCTTTTTTAAGTATACTTATGACAGCTTGTTTGGCAGTAGTGCTTTTTCGTTTAGTTCTTTCATCATTTGAAGTATACTGCTGGCTTAATCCTGGATTAAGTCCATTACTGATATCTGATATCGTGTAGTATCTGCTAAGAGTCCAATCCAACATTTGTACTATATTTTTGTAGATCGTTTTAGGCAGGTGGCATGTTTCTTTAAAATGCTGCAATAAAATTGCTCCTTGCTTCTTTCTTGTTGTCTTGAATACAGTACTTTCATGTTTCATGGTGCTATTACATGCACAAAGTATCTTACTCCTTTCTCTTAGCTTTGAATGTGTTGTTATGGTGTAACATTTTACCTTTGTTTAACTGGATTTCGATAAAAGGTGACTGACAGTCAGAAGACTGTTGGGCTGTCTTCTTCTTCTGTTTTAGACTTGTTCCACACTGCAGACATTCAAACTGCTTGTTAATTTCAGAAAATCTGTCTTCCACAAAACAGTGGCGTAAATAGAGGGCAAAAATAGCCCTAGATTGGATTACTATAGTTGATGCTAATCCATTAAATACACTTTGATTGGCTCTGATACTGGTCGTCTGAATTATGATTGATGTAGAGAGTTTGATTGATGTAGGCCATACCAGTTAAAATGTGCCTGGACCGGCTCCAATACCGATCTTTAAGATCATGAACATAAGTTATTGGAATTTGATCACGCTTAATATAGCCAGTGCTGATCCATTAACTCCAGAACTGATCTTTCATGCTGCCTTGAGACTTCTCAGTTGTGAAGTCAAGTACTCAACTCTTTGTTCTGATGAAACACCACTCTTCATTGTGCAGGCACTTCCAGTATAGTTGCTCCTGCTAGCCACTTTCCTCTCCTTTAGTGTTCCACTGCATTCTGTTCTATTCTTTGGCTCATTGCTGCACAAGCGCTGGCCAAGTAGAGTGAAACAGGAGTAGCTGACCGCTCCTCGATCCAGCCCAAAGCCGACCTGAACTTCGCCCTACTGTACTGCGCCAGCTTATGTGTTGCACTTTTTAAATGGGAGAAATTTTCTGTCTGGCCTGAATTTGACTACTATTTGCCTGGCTTTTGCACTCTGATATCCAGTCATCCAAGTCTGGCTCCATTGCTTTGGCTGTGACTTATTGACAGGTAAATCCATTGTCTGCTGTGATTTCCATACAGGCCCTGCAGTGCTGTAGTAGAAGGCCGGTAACAGCTGACCATAATGGCAGTAACTGCTGCAGCACCAGTGGATTTTATCGAGTTACTCTGGCTTATTTTGTCCTTGAATGACTGTGTGACATCCTACACACTATAGCAAAATGATTATGGGGGGGGGGTCAAAAATGCCTTAAGATACAGAATTATTCCCCATTATCACTCTAGCAGTGTGCAAAATACCATATTGCAATTGCCAATATATTTGAATATAATGAACCCTTGATGTGGTGTGGTTAAGCATTGGCCTGCATTTTTATTGGCCAATATTATTTATGTTTGTTGAATCATGTGAATGCTTTGATTCATCCAAACACCCAAAGAACATATGTGACAGCACACAATAAAACTACTAGTATGGGAGTTGTGGACTAATGCCAATATCCAATATTATTTATTTATGTGTCTGCCGATACATTCACATTTATAAAGTGTAGAAATTGGGATGCCTTCTACCTAGATTACCATTACAGAGAAATAGAACATTTATTTGTATAAGGTTACAAATGCAGTAAAATGAATAAAATACTGACAGAATACAGTCATTGCATAGTCCAATATTGAAATACAGGTCAAATGTAAACATCTGATTCTGATATTTTTTAAGCAAATATGTGTTGATAGTGATATGATTCCCATATCTCTAAATAAAACATTCAGAGATTGGTTGGAGGCCCATTAGCATGTTGCAGACTCCTGCAATATCAGTATTGCGAAGGCTGATGTCACAACTATGCCGGACAAATTATATTTTATGCAGCCCTGCTGCACACATCTGACTGTAGGTAAGTACTACTGTTGCTGTGTAGTGGCACAGTGACCCTGGCTAAGTCCACTGTTGATACTGTGTTTTGGCCGCTTGCCTGTACAGTTAAAAACGAATGGCTGACCTGTGTGTGTTTGTGCCACTCTCTCTGTCACGTGTGCTGTATAGGAAGCAGATGGAGAGGACAGGCTGGGGCTGCCCAGTGAAGGCGAAGGAGACTTGGAGGGCGACTGTAAAGCAGACACTCCAGACGTGCCACCGTCCTCTGACAACACTCCGCAGTGTCTCAACAAAGCCCTGGAGGGCCTGTCGTCCAGGTAACCCCCTACACTCCACTCAAGGACATATTTCATAGACAGCCCCCTTAACACCAAGAAAAACTGCTTAGATGTGTATATATTCAGTGATAAGTAGTAGATATGTAGGCTTGTTGTTTGTGTGGTCCTGGCTGATAGACGCTTGCTCTCTTCAAAGATGAATTCAAACAAAGTCTTTCAGAGTGGTCCGATGTGAAATGATGCATTGTAGAAAACCTTCCGAACACTGGTGTCTTTACAGTGGTGGTGATAGCAACCAAGGGTTGCAATGCAGTATCTATATTTTTTTCATTTGCTATCCAAAATAACCAGTAAACCTGCATGTGTCTTCTGTGTTTTTTTAGCAAATGCTGATAATGTTAAAATAGTGGTAAATCTGAAAAGTGAAAAGTCTTCTTCATGGACTCTTTTGCCTTATAATACCCTGAATGTACCACCATGAATGGATTTTGGTCCAAAATCTTATCTTAAAATCAAAAATGTCTCAGAAAATGTCTCTTGCATCAGGCAGTGTATTCATCTCCATATTAGCTTTCTGTAAGGTAACTTGTAGAGATGTGTTCCTATCACACATTCTGACCAGACAAGTTTCTCTAAAATGATGCGCTTCACATTATACTACTTTGAGTGACTCAGCAATGTAATTACACAGGAATTTCAAATAAAGAATCTCAGTGAAAGTAAGCTGCATTAGCCTCGTAGCTCCAGTGCAAAGAATCAAATTTTAGACACTGAACGTTTTGGTTAGTCTGCTACATTTGGGATTAGAAGAAAACTGTGTAAATGAGATTTTTTGCCAAACTATCACTTTAAGGATCTACTTGGTGTTGTTAGCTACTTTTTTAGTTTGTGTAGATCATCACAATTAACATATCAATTTGTTTTATTTAATCTAATTTGACCCTAAAGAAAGTGTTTTTTTTTTCATTTAACAGCAGTGCTTTACGTTCTAGCTATATAAGTGGACAAAATAAGCTTCATCAGAATATATTTATCACCTTCAGTCATTCAACCTGAACATGAAAAAATCATATGGTCCAAAATCACAACCATCTATTATAGAGGCTGTTCGTGGCTGTAAGGTTAAAAGTAAAGTACACAGGAGCTGGAGTCACTGGAGGTGAAATGGAATTCTTCTTGGACTGGTTTCACCTGTTCAAACTGCTGATGACTGAAAGCTGAAACCATGAGCTCAGTGTCACTTCCTAAATAACTTTGACAGTTACTATATGCTGCTTATGAGCTTTTTATAAAGACATGGGTTGATCACAGAGAGTTAATATATATTTAAACAAAACTCAATTTCTAGCAAATATGTTGGAGCCAATGGGGCATCAGAACACAAAGGGGATTAATGGGGGATCTCTACTTTGGGGGCAGAGCTAATCCTGCTTGGCTTTTCTGCTCTGCTGGTGGGGATTTGCTGTAGCCTCTCCCCCTCTCACACACACACATGCACACACACATAATGTGTTTTTATACAATGTCAAGATGTTGGGTCATACATCATACCTATTGTCACCAATATATCAAAACCATGTATCGCCTTTTATATGTTTTTATTTTTTTATGTCTGTGGAGCAAGCAATGGCCCTTTATGAAAATGTTATGACAAATGGACCAATAGAAATAGTCCAGAGTGACATCAAATTACATTAAGGCAAGACGCTACAGGTGAATGGAGTATTTTATTGAAACAGTAATTCATTTCACAGTAAATTTTTACCTGTTGCTTCCTGCTACTGTTTACTGTATTTTTTGTATTGGATGTTTATCATTTAGGATTTTATTTAGAAATGTTATCTACTTAAATGTGCATATATATTTGCATATTTAAAAAAGCCTTTGAGTGATGTTAGAACGAAAATGTTTATTTAATTGTGGAGACACTCCAGAGAAAGGACTGTACAGAACAGTTGAGTAAATTCTCATTGTTGTATTCTTTAGTCAAGAAATCAGTATGCACTGTTATAATGCTTTTAATATAATCTAGCATGAATTCAGCTATGAGCAATAGATTAGGAAATTCTTCTGTACCATCCTTCGGAATAAGGTTAGGAATAAACGTGTAAAATTTCATAAATGCAGGAATTCTAGAAGCTTCAGAACTGCGTTAACCATTGAGGTCTTAGAAAACATGCACCATTTGTATGAATAGTGTACAAAAGTAAATGGACAAAGTAAATGGACATGAATGTGAAGATGAATGTTCTATTAAGAATCTGCAGGAAACAAGCTTTTCATATAGTCAGGTCCATAAATATTTGAACATTGACAAAGTTATAGTTGTTTTAGCTGTCTGTTGAAACATATTGAAAATTAAATAATCAAAGTGCAGATTTTCAACCTTTAATTTGAGGGTATTTTCATCCAAATTGGATGAACAGTGTAGGATTTACAACCATTTTTATACAAAGCCCCCAATTTTTAGGGGCTCAAATGTAATTGGACAGTTTGCTGCTCATCTGTTCCATGGCTAGATGGATGTGTTATTCATTCATTATTACACAACCCATCAGAGAGATGGCAAAATCATTAGGTGTGGCCAGATAAACTGTTTGTGATATTCTTATAAAGATTAAAAGACTAATTCTTCCCCTGGTAAAGGAAATCCTCTTTATATCCACATCCATTGGGAAGACTAGATTAGAGTTTTGCAAAAAAAGTATGGTTATGCATGTTGTGAGCTTTCATTAAAGTTGCTCACATTTTGAAAATACATATCTGAGTGGACAGCAATTGATTAAACACACTGAAATAAATATATTTCTGGTGAGTTTTGACATGATATGATTACAATTTAAGAGGAGACATAGATATTGTACAGTGCCCTCTGCAAATATTGGCACTCCTGGTAATCATGAGCAAAATATTCAAAGAATATTCAAAAAATTGTTATTCTTTTGATCTTTCCTTCAAAATGTTAGCAAAAATCTAACCTTTATTTAAGGTTTAATGATTGAAAGAAAAAACTAAATCTTGTCATGAAATAAATATTTTTCTTAAATCTGTGTGCTACAGTTGTTGGCAACAAATATGTAAAAGTGAAATCTAACTGAAGTATATTCCCATTCATATTTTATGTTTTTAAAGTTCACCTGAGGGATTAGGAACACGGTCAGCCATGACTTCCTGATTCACTGGGAAATATATATGAAATAAAACACAGGCCAAATTCCCTCAAGTCATCCATCATTATGAAAAAGACCAGAGAATACAGTAATGATGGGCGACAAAAGTTGGTTGAGCAGCACAAATCAGGAAATGGCTAAATAGTTGAAAATGCCCATTTCCAAAATCAGGTCAATAATTAAAAAGTTTAAAACAACTGGAGATGTTAAGAATCTGCCGGGAAGAGGACGTATGTCTATACTGACCCCACACATAGTGAGGTCACACTCAAACACCACCTATAGAAGCACAAGTTGTTTGGGGGGGTTGTCAGAAGAAAGTCTCTGCTGTCAAAGTCCAACAAACTTAAGCTCCTACAGTTTGCCAAACGTTACTGGAACTTTCAGTGGGAGCGTGTTTTATGGTCAGATGAGACCAAAATAGAGGTTTTTGGTAACAAACACCAGAGGTGACTTTGATGTGGACACAAAGATAGCCATGCAGAAAAGTACCCCATCCTCACTGTAAAGTATGGTGGTGGATCTGTGATGCTGTGGGGCTGTTTTTCTTCCAAAGGCCCTGGACAATTTATTCGGATACATGGTATCCGAATTTGTCAGTCAGGAAGCTCAAACTGGGTCATAGTTTGGATCTTCTAGCAGGACTATGATCCAAAACATGCCTGAAATCAACACAAAAATTATTAACTGACCACAGAATTAAGGTTTTGTCATGACCGACCCAGTCTCCTGACCTAAACCTCATAGAAAACCTGTCAGATGCTGAAGAGGAGAGTCCACAGTGTGGACCTCAGAATCTGAAGGATCTGGAGAGGTTCTGTATGGAGGGATAGTCTCAGATCCTTTTCCCATGTGTTCTCCAGTCTCATTAATCATTATGGTGCCAATAACTGTGGCACACATAGATTTGAGAAAAATATTTATTTCTTGATAAAATGTAGGATTTTTTTCAATCATTGTACTTCAAATAAAGGTTAGATGTTTATTAATATGTTGAATAAAAGATCAAAAGGATCAGCAATAAAGAGTGTTTTTTACAGCCTGTTTTGCTCATGTTTACCAGGGGTGTCAGTATTTGTGGAGGGCACTGTAGATGTTATAGATAATAAGCATTTTTTTTTTCAATCTGACAAATGACTGCCAAGATCAAAATAGCCATTTCTGCTTGTATTGTTTTGCCTTGTTTTGGAGATACAAGGTTTTGTTAGAACAGCACAGATATGCCCCCCATAAGTATTACACAGCACATTACAAAGAAACGTCAGGACAGTTTGGTTGGTCCTGACAGACTGTTTTTCCTCTGGTTTTTGTCTTGAAAATGTACAAAACCAAACACAAACACATACGTACACCCTCGCACGAAAGGCCACAGAGGCGCTAGGACACACAAATGAATGGAGGCGCCTGGCCTCGTCACACTTTCTGATGACTCTGCATTACCTCTCTCTCTCCCCTGCGTGCTTGCTATCACTCTAGCTTTCTTTCTTACTTTTTCTTCATTGACAACTTCTCTCCTTTGCTCACAGCCTCCGGTATGAGTTGTGGCACCTGTCCCCTGTTCTGTTCCGAGTGGGCAAATGCTTTATGGCGCTGTCCAATAACTCATATCTTTTATGGAGCTCCCTTTGTCCCCTTTATGAACACTATCACTACACTGTGAATGAATGGCTGCCTGCAATGGAGGTGTGCGACTCTGCACTGCACACGCACACACGCACACACACACACACACACACACACACACACATTCCAGGAAATCAACAGAGCAGTATATTGTATTGACCTTCCTGTGAGGTCCAAACTGATTCGTGAACATTTCACAGACTGTTAATAGAGGAGTTTGTTATTTATTTGAAAAGCCTAGCTTCGCTGAACTTGTAATGGTTTTTGGTGCCTTTGAGTGTAATAACTCTCCACTCAGACTTTTCAAATTCCTGCCAGGGAATCTTATGCTCATGTTTAATTCAGTTCAAGGCATTTCATTGTGTAAAACGTTTTAAAATAGACAGTGTCACAAGTCAGCTTTACAGAAATGCAGGTATGGTCCCCTAATAAGCAAGCCAGGGTTGATGGTGACAGGAAAAACACCTCAAACGTTTGGATGTGAAACTAATTACAAATAGTGACAATTTTCAAAATTGATGTGATTTTTAGACTATTCATTACTATCTCTGGAGCTCCCCCACATTTCAGCTCACTGTTTTTACTTGGGCCTTTGGTTCCTGAATTCTATTCTTAGAATTAGGGTTGCAGTGATACCATATCAGTACCACCAATACTAGCACTTAAACACAGTATCAGTATTGGCAATAGAGAATATCCTGAAGCAATATCTGATACACACGTCCTACTGAATGACGCATGCATTCACACAGTAAGTATATGGAACTTAACTAAAGCAAGAAACACGTCAACAGTGTGAGATAACAAGCAGTAGTGAAAATGCTTATAGAAAAATTTGTAGCACCAGTGTTTCGAGGGGAGGCAATAGGAGTGGGTGATATACCAGCTGGAGTTCTTCCTCAGGTATTAGTTTCAATGGTATACCACAAATAGGCCACATAATGTAATTTACAAACCATGCAAAACATGCTAACAGGAGCCCTTTCCCTGAATGGCTGAGTCAGGCTTTTTTTAGCAATTTGTCATCTCCCGCTGTGGGGTCACTTACAGTTATTCAAGGTTAGTCTAGGTTGTTACTGAGGCAGCAAACATTAGAGAGACCTATGGAAGGAACTGCTGGTTTCATGTTCCAACAGTAGCTTTTAGCCTAGGTTTATGACTTTAGCATAGCAGCCCACTAGCCCTTTTGTGGTGCGGTGTAGTCAGGGCCTGATGCTTCCGTCATGACAAAAAAACCACTGAAAGCAGCTGGCACTGATAGACGTTGTTACTGATGACTGTAACATTTCCAGCAAATTAATTTACATTAAACATAGAATGCCCTCTCCTATAAATTTTGGAGATAATTGTTTTTCTTTGGACAGCAACAATATATATACTGCTAATAAAATATTTAAAAAATTGCATTCGCTTAAATATCAGGGTTTAAAGGCTAGTTAGATTGTCGGTACTTGGTAAGGATCAGGTTTTGGTATCGGAGGGATAAAGTGGTATCAGTGTATCTGGAATATAATTTATGGGCATAGGCTTCTAAGCTGAGTGCACCACAAAAGAACTTGTATCTCTTTTTAACAGTTGAATAAGCTTATCTTTGTTTTATTCTTATTCATGTAAAGCAGTATGTCCTAGTCTGTTTTCCCTGTTGTTACAGGCCTTATTAAACTCTATAAATTAGGTTTTCACTTTATCCCCAATGCAGTCAAGCAGCCAAGACATGTTTGGTGTCTAAACCTGTTTAGTTTTGCACTATGAGGTTAAAGTAGCTAGCAAGTGATGGAAGCCTATAGATAACCAATTAGCTTAGTCCAAAATGCATTTCATGTCCATCTGTATTAAGCACACAGCATCACTGACGTGAAGCACTGCTCTTAAGAAGCATCAAACACTTCCACTGCTAATTTTCAGCCTGTTAAATATCAGTGAGTTATGAGTAGGGATGCGCACAGGTACTCAATCAAGGTGCCAGTATTCAAATACTGAAATCTTTCTGGTACTTGTTAGATTTCATCATAGCAAGACAGAGAAAATAAGCAGGCTAACAATTCAGGGAAAAATACTTTATGTTTAAACATAACTATAAAATGTGACAGTTTTGCGAGTTACTATATTATACTTTGCTACTACAAAACAGGAGTGTCTGAATGCAGCTTCTGATACACATCAGACATGAAACCTACCTATTGTCTGAGACAATTTATATTTTATTATATTTTATTAATCTTATTGTATTTTATATTTTATTAATCTTATCTTAATCCAGTGCTGTCTTCTAAACCTTCACACCAATTATGTCTGAATATAACTGAATACTTAAATATCAATGTTAGTTGAAATGCAGATCCCTAGTTACAAGACAGTTCCATGAGGTGCTTTGCATCTAAAAAACAGACAGAAGTATGCACAAAAAAAGCAAATCTGTTTCAGATTACTTAACGGCTCAATGTGTTTTGAGGCAAGTGTGTAAAGTTTTAGGTCTGCATTTTAGGTTTGATGTGGTATAAGCTCCTATGTTAGCTTTTAGCCTTGCATCTTCACTGCAAAAAAGCAAACTTCAGAAACCAAATATCTTAGCTGATGGATATGATGATATTTTTGATGATATTAGCCGATGATATTTCTTTATGGGCAGTCCATGTGTTAATTAAGGTGTATTAGTGGAAGGTATCACTAGGACTGGAAAACAATAATGTAGAGAAATGTGTTACTGATATATTTGCCATTTTGTTTTTCTTACAGATGGAAGAACTGGTGGATACGAGGGATTTTATCAGTGACAATGATCATAGGCTTCTTCCTTATCATCTATTTGGGACCCCTTATGCTTATATTTGTTGTAAGTATGCATGTACCCCTTATCTCTTATTGTGGTTGTAAACAAACAAGATAACACACAGGCAATTACATCTGAGTCCCAAACCAAACAACCATGAAGCTGCACTGTTGTCCACCCTAACACCTGGCTTCAAAGTGTTATGTATCATGTTGGTCATCAAGGTATTTTTAAAATGGTCTTTCATTGGGTCATTGAGAGTTATGTGTCAGACTGGAGAATCTCTTGGATGGGCTCTAGGCACTTAATATAGAAATTCCACAACTTTCCTCAGAGGATCAGCATGATTCAGCAAACTGTTATGAATCATAGTTACATAGACATCTAAAAATGTTACTTCAAGACTTTTATTTACTGATATATTGCTGCTGTTTTAAGATATTGTTTGGCCAAAAATTATCTTAGCTCAAATGTTGTCCATCAGCTGAGAGACATGTTTATGCTAATTTAATTTAGCACTGAAGTTTAGAGGCTAATGTAGCTCATAAGTAATGTTATGTACATAAGTTAGCATTCAGCAAACCGTATGCCAAAATCATCACACAGTTGTTAAGCAGTCATTTCTGACACTGTTTAAAAATGCTACATTTTTAAAAATGGAGAAAATATAAATTCACCTTAACCATTAAGATGGCTTCTTCTACTGTTTTTAGCTATGCAGTGTGCTTTTGCCCATTTTTATTAA
This sequence comes from Colossoma macropomum, assembly GCF_904425465.1. NCBI lineage: Eukaryota > Metazoa > Chordata > Actinopteri > Characiformes > Serrasalmidae > Colossoma > Colossoma macropomum. The sequence goes on along the minus strand of NW_023494806.1, from coordinate 25,394,212 downwards.
TATCAAATATACATAAAATAAGTAAGATAGATATAAGCTTCCATTGCTTGTTAGCTATTTTAGCCCCATATCTGCAGTGTAAAACTAAAGAAGCACCTTTTGGATACAAAACATTTCTTAACTACATTTTGTGGAAAATAGTGTTAATAATTGAATAAATGTTTGTCAAAAGGGAATTCTCGCCTAAAGCTAGCATTTAACCCCTTAAAATCCCAGGCTTATTGCATACTAAGGCTTATTATTCAGTAAACTACAGGGACTTCAGTGCCAACTGGTTGAGCTATTCTTAGATTATAGGAGAGTGTAATACAACTTTGGTCCCACTGGCAGGCCCTGTCCATGTTAATTTTAGCTAGCATTTCATTTTTGTGTTCTGCAATTTTCCGCAGCACAGCATTCCATCTCTAAGCCTTACTGGTTTGACATAATTCATGAATTTATATCCCTTTTGTGTTTTCACCCATCAATTTCAGCGCACAGCATGCATTGTGTAAATACATCATATGACCATTGGGAATCCCTTAGACCATTATCCCTTATATCCCTTATACAGCAATAAAGAACATGCAGTCATATAGAAGCTAAGAAATACAGATGCAATATTTTGCTTACTAGCCATAACCTTAGCTATCTGGTTTCCTTCTGCATTAGCCAGTTCCATACAGCCTGCCATCTGGTGTGGGCCTGTAATCGCTTGCAGTTTTTCTAAAGTTCCTCCCATCTTCAAGATGCATCAAAAGGGAGTTTTCATAGTCTATAAACCAGAAAATCTCATTCTCGTGATAAAAGGAGGACAGATTTATCAATGTTTTTTTCATTTTGACTGGAGTGTCTCTTTAAGTCTAAAAGCTCCAAATATTGAGTGAGCATTTTCTGAAGAATTGCCATGTTGAGCACTGTGGGCCAGATGAACATACAAGCGCAGGCGCAGTGCGAAATGTGCCTTGATGTGAACACAATGGCCCTTATTCATCAAATTTGTGTACAGTCATATCTGATTGTAAAACCAGCGCACACAAATTTCACCGTTTTGTGATTCATCAGTTTTGTCTTTGCCATATCTGTACGATTACATTCACATCTGGTAGGAGTGTTTCTAAATTTGAGCATAAATGTTTAACAACCTGAAAAAAATGCCTGATTTGTGGTTAACTAAGTAAAGCTATTAACAGTATCCTCTATAATACCAATAATAAGAATAAAAATAGAAAATAACAGTAATACTAATAATTTATGCACATGGCAGTCCTGTACAAAATTGGATGTACTTATTTTACATTATGTTGATTTATTTTACAATAAATGCTGCAATCAGGCCATGTTCTTCAATCAGGCCAGGCCTGCTTTTGTTTTATACTACTGACATTGCCAAAAAAATAAAAAACAGGTAGTTCAGAAGCATCTCATAAACTGCAGTAATGCAGAGTTTAAATAATAAAATAATCACACTATCCACATCACATCATTCTACCCTCTTGAACCAGCTGAGACATTTTTTTGTTTATTTCATATTCTGTCCAGATGTTGCAATTTTATTGCTATACAATATTGCAGCCATATTACAGCACACGCACACATACACCTCATCCTGTGAGTTTAAATAATATTATTTTGTTGATAAATACTCTTTCATGTTTGAGGCGCACCTCTCCATTTACCTACAATGTCTGCTGCTATTTCTTAAAGGAAGTCTCCCAATAACACACCTTTGAGATACCACTGCAGAGTTATTCCTGGTTTTAAAAGATGGAGAAAATCCACACCAAACTGATCACCTCTAGTTGCCCAAACTCGAGGAAATTGAGCAGAATATGTAATTAGCCACACTTCCATTGTCTTTACCCATTTTCTGTGCAGTTCTCCCACGTTCTGTGCAATCTTCCCTCAAATGCATAAGTATGAGTGAGACAGCAGCGCATTTTGTGTTTTTCAATGCCTGCAGCCCATAAATGTTAAGGAGCGTGTGCCGGTATAACATAACATGCGGGCAGAATGCGTCAGAGTTGCACTTGAAACCGGTGCAAAAGGCTTAGTTTGCCAGTCTCTGAGTCTGAAACTGATGGCTAACAGTGTTATGCATTTATTGTGTTTTGTGCAGGTTATGAGTGTTCAAATCAAATGTTTCCAAGAAATCATAACCATTGGCTACAGAGTTTACCATTCCTACGACCTGCCCTGGTTCAGAACACTCAGTTGGTAAGTAAAGTATGAAGTTTTAATATCACATTTTACTCTGTCTGTCGCGCTCCAAGTCTGTGAAACACAAATATACTTGTTTCTTCCCGCCACAACCCACCTCTGTTCATAGATAAACTAGTCATTTACTGGACTTGAGCAAAGTGCACGTCCAAGCTGGAGCTTTGCATAAAGTTCACCCGAGTGAGCACTTTATTCAAACAGTAACACTGCTGCATATTTATGAAAGAGGCCAACATACAGTGGATGGTTAGTCATACTAAGAAACAATGGTTTATAAATGGATTCTAATAAAACATGTTCCTTGTATTTCAGGTACTTCTTGATTTGTGTGAACTACTTCTTCTATGGCGAAACAGTAGCTGATTACTTTGGGGCATTAGTCCAAAGGGAGGAGCCTTTGCAGTTCCTTGTGCGCTATCATCGCTTCATTTCTTTTGCACTGTACTTGGCAGGTGAGTTTGACAGGTCAGACAAAACCACTTGGCCCTAAGATCTCTGACGATGAGAGATTTAAATGCTGTAGGTTAACATAGCAAGAATTGCGGGCTGTTTTCCAGCACCACTTTTTCATGACTCTCATGAAAGAGATGCCATTTTGCCCTTGTTTTTTGATCATGCTTTTTATTGGCTGATCTCACACACAAAGGCTGTTCTAAAAGATGATGAGGAAAATTTGGATCCATGATAATTAATTATTATTCCAACATAGAAAAGACAGTGGGAATCTTTTATAAACATCCATTTATTAGGACCAGCAAGGCTCGACAAAATCATGAAAGCAGGGAATTCATCTGTGATTCTTAAGTTATATTATTGCTAATTTGCTTTGGGTACTTTCAGTATTGATTGTATTATTCATCTGTACCTTGTTTAACAAAGGTGTATTAATACATGATGATGCATGATAAATCATAGAACGATATATTATAAATGTGAAAATTGAATAACTAATATTGGCCCAGTATTGAAGTTGAGCTGGTAATTGCAACCGATACCTCGGTGACCCATTTATGTTTGCGTACATACTGGTGCTTGTGTGAGAATTTTGGTTCTTTTCAATGATTCTTTTACAAACGTATCACTCATTGAATTTATATATACCCTGTCCATAGTTCTTTATAGCAACTAATGCATGGTTGGAGAAGCTTTATAGAACATTGTCAAAAATCCCATTCAACCTACGAAATTTAGGGTTGAGCTTAAATTTGCAATAAAACTATGAGTTCTCAGTTTAAAGTGCTACACTCCCAAGATAGATTATGTCACTAGCTAATCAAAACTGGGCAGGATGAACATAAAAATGAACTTGCCACTATGTTAACTTATGTTAGCTTGATTACACAACAAAATAAGCTATACCTAATTTATCCTTATAGTGTTTTTTCTTTCCGTATGCATACAAAATAAATATAATTTGCAATAATACCCTGTAAATTACTGTAATTTGATGAAAACTAAGTTGTCTGTCACATTAGAATGAAGGTGTTGTGTAAAGCTTGTCCAACACATTTATGGGTGGAACATGGATAGATATGTTGGATAGCACAGTGAAACAAATATCATTTTTAAATATTTTATGAAGTAACCAGAACTTCATTAAAGGTTACCAATGGTTAAATGTTTAAAAATGTCCAAATATTTTTGGGGCCACTGTGTAAGCATAGTTCAAAGGACAAAAATTGATTGAGTGTGGTATTTTTCTTCCACATTTAGAGGGAAACTGAAATGGTTCCATGAATATTGATCCTTATATGAAACAAAATCATTTTTAAACCTGAATGTAGATTGGTTATTTTTTTCTGGATGGCATTTCTGTTGTGTATTAAAACATATTTCCCCATTTAATGTGAAACTGACCGCATGTTATTTGCTTTTCACAGGTTTCTGCATGTTTGTTCTGAGCTTAGTGAAGAAACATTACCGCCTGCAGTTTTATATGGTGTGTACCAGGCAAACAGTGTGCAAGCACTAACTCAACATGGCTCTTGTCATTCACAGTCTGATTCACAACACAGCAATAGAAATGGGACATTTTAGAAGCTATATTGTAAGGTGTAAATCTGTGAAAATATCCAAGCATGAGGAACAGTCTGTGTACTTGTAATATGGTTTGTGTGCTGTGTATGTGTTACTTACCAACTTAAGTGTTTCATTTAGATTCATAATATTTTTAGGAACTACAAATTTTTAAATAATGTATTTGAAATGAACTTAAAGCCCAGGTAAATGACAGGTGGATTCAGTTCAATTCATGTATTACACGTCTCTTAGCTGCATGCATTGCTCTCTATGTATCATACATTGGCTTGTGAGGAGTTACGTGAGGCAAGTTTATCAACTTCTCAAGAATCTTATGATAGAAGTTGGAGTAAAGGATAGCTGACCCTAGACCAGCCCTGACTTTGGACAATGTACATACAGGTCCCAGTTCAGCAGCAGTGCAGTATCATTAACTGCTCACGTAAGCTGAAAATTACTGCGCTTACTCTGCTGACTTCAGTTGCAGAGCGATGGCTCACTTCTTGTTGTTAGCACAGCCAAATTTGTTGAAATTACACATGCGCATAGTGTAAGTAGTGTGACAGTATAGTATACTAATCAGTATGTTTTCAAAGGAATTAACATTGTTTCACTAAAATTAGCATAATTGATTGACAGTGAGAACCGGTTAGTGAGCATGGTCAGATTCATTGAAATGATACATTGGAATTTGCATAGGGCTAAGTACTGTGCAATGATATACTGTATATCAGTATATGTTCTGTTGCATATTGTCCAAAAGAGTTAACATTTACAACAATCGCACCTAACTTACTGTGTGACCCATTTAAGCCAGCAGTATACTTAAAACAAATAAGATGTTTTAAAGAAAAATCCTGTCTTTTTGACCAAAACGAATTCATACAAGTTTAAGTTTGTACAGTGGTTGCCAGCTGCTAAACAGAACTTCTGATTACCACATTGTTTGTTCTGCCAACTACCAAAGTCCTTATAGGACCTTATAGGAAAGTCTGTTCACTCAGTGGCCATCCTTGCAATGCCGCCGGGCTGTTATTTCCAGCCATACCAGACGTCTATCTCTTTGAAGGGAGATAAACCTAAAAACTCAAAACTATAGGTCAGATTACCATTTCAAAAGCATATTTGAAAACACTGGTAAAATCTGACCCAAAAAAACTCATAAATAGTTTGTAGCATTTGGCTCAATAATGAAAAAAAAAAAAAACATTTTTGGGGTTGTTCTGACCCAGTGACCAGCGCGTGTCCTGTAAATGGTTCTGCAACCACCCATTAAAATACTGGTTTTAACACATTCTCATCCACTTGGCCTCACCATTTCCCTTCGGATGAATCCCCAAGGGTTGTTCCACTTTATTGCTCAAGTCAAGTTTTGTTTAGTAAGAGCCCTTAGAGGGGCGAGGGATCAAGTGAACACAAGTGTCAGCTTCAGCAGCAGAGCTCACCCAGAAATAACTGCGACCTGAAGCATTTCCCTTTTCAAACCTGAAATAATGGTGGGCAAAGCTGTTTAGAAACCATAGCAGTAAACTGCTTTAAAATACTTAACATTTCAAAACCATAACTTCTCAATCTATTTCAAATGACTGCTGATACAACTCCGTCACTTTACTCTGCTAGCTTGCTTGTTAACATTGTAAAGGCTAAACAAAAACAACAAAAAGGAGGGCACTGCAACACAGCTCTGTGGTAAGTTTATAGCCAGACAATGAAATAATTTTTTGAGTATTACATTTAAACTTCTCAAAAAAAAAAAGTTGCAAAGTTGACTGGCTGATTAGCTCACTGAGGCTAACCTTCCAAGAGTGATTTTGTTTTGTATGAAGAATTCGCTCCTCGCTGTCCCCTTCTCCTCTTTTAATGTAGGTGATGCACATCCGAGTAGTGAGCAGAAGTGGGTGAGGGTATGTTGATAAGCATTTGTATGGGACTCAAATCCTTTCCAAGTATGGGAAAGTGAGGACTTAAGCCATCTGCTGGTTACATTCAAAACATGGTATGAAAAAAGTCTTGTAAAACTGAAACAGTCATTTTGCGATCATACAGGCTCAGCAGCTAGTAACACAGTATAAAAGCATTCTATTTTGCTGAGCCATATCACTGTGAAGATTAAAATACAAATGAACTATAAAAATAATGACTTAGGGTCGTCAGTTCTTTGTGGGATGTGCAATAATGACGCCATCTATGCAATAGACTTTGCAGTCCATGTTGTGAAAAATTTGTAAAAACATTTTTGCTGTCAATTTGCAATATTGACATACTGTCAGACATAACTGAACTGAACTTAGGGGTGACGTTGCACATTATGTTTTACAACCTGTAATGAGCAGCATCTCTAATGGCATGGTGAGATCTGACCACTTACGACTGTGTATTCACAGTAGTAGTTCTCTTGTCATTTGCAGTATACTGCTGGCTTTAGTGAACCCCGTCCAATTAGTTGAAATTACACATTAGCATGTGCACACATTATGTGTTTTGTTGATTTTTTTGTTTTTAATGAAAATGAGTTAACACAACTACAGAGAACCAATTTAAAACTACATTTTTCTTTTCACAATTTGTTCATTTGCTGAGTTTAAAATATTGGAAAAACATAAAACAATGTAAATGCAGTCAAATTAGTTATTGTTGTTTCACTAAAGTTAGCATTTCATAAGTTAGTACACTTAAATTACAATGTGAAAAGCAAACATACAACTGACCTGGGCTTGTTAACCCTTTTGCACTAAACTAACTCTGAAATCTGTGCAGTTCTATCAACTGATAATACATCTGCACAAAGGTCTAAGCTATGCTTGCTTGTACCTGCATAAAGATAATGTACTTTCGACTTCACAGCGCCGTATACATTAACATGTCACTGGGTGTTTGTGGTGGTGAGAGTAAACGTTTGTTTTGCTATACTGATTGAGCTATGCTGTAACTCTGTGCATTGCATCATCGTCCTCAGTGGCCAAATATCATCCTCACTGATGGTTCCATTGATGGTGTGCTTGTGTGTGTGTTTGTCTGTATGTATGTGTGCCTGTGTGTGTGTTTGCCATTCCAGTTTGCTTGGACCCATGTGACCCTGTTGATTGTGGTAACTCAGTCTCACCTGGTCATTCAGAACCTGTTTGAAGGAATGATCTGGTAAGCAGGATTCACACCCAAACCTGACAGACCTGTCTTAAGCTTCTGCCACTCAGACTGCGACACAGACTCACAACCAAAAACGAGTACTCCCTCACTGCATGTCTTCATTTGCTTACGTTCCACAAAATAATTCTGTTGGCTGGTTGGTGGGAGAATGGATATGATCGGTTTCTGGAGGTCCTGTAGCTCCTCAAACATGTAGTTATTGTCATATCAAAACCTCATAACTCCTTTTTTTGGCATTTTTATTTTATTTATTTGAAAACTTAAGTAGGGTTTTACATTGCGTGAACATTTCAGAATAAATGGCGCAATAGAAATTACAACCCCATTTCCAAAGAAGTTGGGACAAAATGTTAATAAAAACAAAATGCAACGATGTGCAAATAATTTAAACCTAATATTTCATTGAAAATTGTACAAAGACAACATATCAAATGTTGTTTTATTATTTTTTAAACAAAAATATTTGCCATTTTGAATTTGATGCCAACAACACGTTCCAAAAAAAGTTGGGACGGGGGCAACAAAAGGCTGGTAAAGTTGTGTCTTTGTAGTATTGTCCTTTTAAAATATGGTTTACATGATTTGCATATCATTGCATTCTTTTTTTAATTTACATTCTGCACAGTGTCCCAACTTTTTTGAAATTGGGGTTGTACTTAACATGAATTTACATTTATGTTTAGAATCTTTCTCCATTCCCTTTAAAGTTGCCATTTTGGAGATTTGAGTTTTTGCTATGACACGAGCATCCTGAAATAGATTCATAAATTTGAGTGTCAGAATATTTCAGACTCTTGGTCAACTCATTGAATCTCCAAACTCCCATCATCAACCCCAAAATGTTCTGTATTGGTTCATGTATGTGTATTTCTTTATCTTTCCTTAATGATTTGTTTAACTGATGGGAGCATAAATGACAAAATGTGTTGTTCTGTGCTACAGGTTCATTGTCCCAATATCAATTGTCATCTGTAATGACATAATGGCTTACCTCTTTGGCTTCTTCTTTGGAAGAACACCTCTGATCAAGGTAATTGTCTCTATGGCTAAGACGTTCATGTATATTTTTGTATTATTTTGTGTGTGCACAGCAAAAGCTCCCAAATAGTAACTGACATGTTCCCGTTCAAACAGACATTTTCACACAAGCAACTACTCAGACACACTTTAGCTGCCCTTTCTTTCTTGTGTCTGAAATGGCTTAAGGAGATATTTCTTAGCAGATTATATATAAGATAATTTTCTTGCATAATGAAGGGAAATTTCAAAAGAAAACAATTTAAAACAGGAAAACTAGACTTCAAAAACATATTACAAGATGCGGAAAAAAATGGGACTCCTAACAATTTTGCAAGATCTGGTAGACCACCAAAGCTGTCTCTATCAGATAAACAGTACTTAAAGCTTTCATCATTGAGTGATAGGAGCAAGTCCACAACTGTTTCTGTCCATCCTTGCGCTGTGAGAGGACAACTGAACACTATAGAGTCATAAATATATAATGTTTGAAAGGAAGTGTAGTAGCCAAGAAGCCGTAACTGAGAAAAGGAAATAGACTTAATAATTTGTACTTAATGGTTGTTTTGACTGTTAATTAAAAGGGTGGTCTCTGACTTTTATACAGTACTGTGTATGTGTGTATGAGTCAGAACATATACAATATATATGTGAATATAAATGGGTGTCTCAGATACAGTTTCTCACTGTAAGAGAGCAGTAAGAGAATGCATTATCATGCAAATTGCCAACTAATGATTGCTGATTCACTGAAAACGTCAATTTTAAAACATACATTTATAATAAATATCTATATTTTTGAAGTAATGAAGTTTAATCATGATATCCCTACTATTGTGTATATCCCTGTTAACAAATTTGTAAACAAAACTGCTCTTCACAAAAGAAATGTTTGGATAGCAGCAAGTGTTCTTATGAGTGAAAACGGTTTATTTTAATAATCAAATACTTTAATAATCAAACCTTAATGTTTCCTCTCAGCTCTCTCCAAAGAAGACCTGGGAAGGCTTCATTGGAGGCTTCTTCTCCACAGTGGTCTTCGGTTTTATTGTAAGCTCACAGACAAACTCAAAAACTATTTTAACAACCAATAGAGCGACATTCTCCACATGTAGACTAATATAATTTTTTCCCCCAGTTTGCCTACCTGCTGTCACAGTACCAGTACTTTGTGTGCCCGGTGGAGTACAACAGTGAGACTAATCGTTTTGCAGTGGATTGTAAGCCTTCAGACCTATTTGTGATGCAGGAATATACTCTACCTGCAGTGGCACAGAATATTCTCAGATGGGTAAGAAATGTACACACGTCCATGGTCCAGTGATGCATCTGATACTGGCCCAGTATATCTGTGCACAGTCATGGATAGGCAGCATTTTGAGGAAGCTTCATGATACCAACCTCTTTTTATCCTGTAGGATTAAACAGGCTGTATTTGTTACTGTGCCTTCAGGACTGCTATATGTAAATGATCTGTCTTCTGATTGGCTGCCCTGTATTTTGCCTCAATCAAAAAGCAGTCTGGGCTAAAACTAAACTGATTACCAAGCTGTTGTTGGCTGAATAGGCAGACATATCATTGCTGTCAGAACAATACCTTTTATCTCCAAAAATGTAAATGTACAATGTAAATAACAGCTAATATTTTCACATTATGTCAAAAAAAAAAAACATAAAACAATGGAGATAAAGGTTTTGTTCTGATCATGATGATATGTAAATGCACTGGTGTTCGTGACAAAAATAATTCATTCAAAACAGGCTGCTTTTATAGCTTAGTTTCCACATATTGACTACATGAACTGGGAAATGAATGATGAGTTTTGAAACTTTCAGTGCTTACATACAAAGAAAATTCCATTATATGGGTCATTTAAATGTCCAGCAAGTTTGAATTAAAAATATATATAATAAGATAGAACACTGTTCAAAAACTTACTGAATTTGCTGATCACACTCATCTGAGAACTGTCTTGGTTAAAATTCCTTTAAGCACGCCTGATTAAGACCCCTCTGTCCAAAAGTCTGCTATGAACTATATGATTTTGAGAAATAGGCAGAAGTTCTACCACCAGATAACCTGCCTCCAGGGTGGTGACAGATTTACCACAGTAGGCTACACCTGCTAGGTTGGCTTTTGCTCGCTAGATTGGCCAGGCACAAAATGAGTGAGACTGTTAACACAGGGACGCATAGTTTTGATAAAAGCTTTGAGACAGACAAACCTTGTGGTGGCGATAAAGCTTAGGGCAAGCTTTACCCAAAATTATGACCACTTAATTTACCCAATTTAATAAAGGAAAGGGCAAAGGAAAAGTATATGAATACGACTAGAACTACATATAGACGAGTTATTCATAAGACCTACTTTTTACATGCATATTCTGTGCCCACAAGACCAACATAAACCAAAATAGAAAGCTATCACACATTTAGGTTCCCCGAGGCTTTAAAGGTCAGTATGAATTAAATATAAATGCATATGTTCCATATGGACAAAATATAAATTTACAGATGTACTACATCAGGCAAAATCTTTGCTCGAACAGAGACATAAATCATGCAGGTGACTGGAATTAATATTTAATCCTTCCTATGTTTTGTACACACAACACCACATGTCTCTATATTACGGCAAAAGCCCTCTTAACATGATTTGTTAATGGAAAGTAAGCTGGTCAAAATTAATTGACATTTTAAAGCATGGTTGAAAAGCCAAACTTACAGTTACCCAGCTGTCTTTAGTATAAATTTAAGGCCATAGGGTTGCCAGACGTCTGGCAGAGTGGACTTATACAGCTGTATGCAAAAGTTTGGGCACCTCTAGCCCAATTACAAAGCTTGTTGAAGTGAAATGAAGTAAACACAACCTCTGCAGTAAACTATTTTTAATTTTTTTTTTTCTGCAAATGTAAATGCACAGTTACTTTATTTTTGGTAAACATAAAAAAATGAAAAAATAATAATAACTGTGGTATGTGCAAAGGTTCGTACATCCCTCCAGTTGTAAAGTCTTTGAACTTATTAGGCCTTAATTGACTGGTTAGGATTGGTTCGGCAGGTCAAGAATTGTCATTAGGAATTTATAAGTTAATGACAAAGCTTAACTCTTCAAAGTTAAGGGGAGCTGTGGAAGTCAAGGCAAGATTTGTAAGACCAAAAAACTCTCAGAATTGCTTTTATGCTTGCCATAAAGGCAAAGCAAAACCCCCACATGACCGCAAAGAACCTGAAGGAAAGTTCAGCTGACACAGGAGTAGTGGTGCACAAAAATAATCTGCATGGAACAGTCATAAGAAGGAAAGCTTCCCTGTGCTTTCATCACTAAATTCGACATCTGAAGTATGCAAAACAACACTGGCTAAGTCAGAGGCATTTGGGAAACAAGAGCTCTGGACTCTTTGGCCACAATTACTAAAGGTTTGTTTGCAGAAAAAACAGCAGCTTTTTTTTTTTGTGATCAAGAATTTTTATTTCACAAAACAACAAGGGGATGGGGGGGGGCAACAGACAGCCAACACAAGAGGCATGGACAGCAACAATGATCATAGGTACAACATCACAAAATTATATAAGGGACGAAGTGTCCATATTCAATGTATACCTTACAGGAAATCCAAAATACGCAACACAAAAATTTAAAAACAGCAGCATTTGATGAACAGAACACCTTGCCCACTGTTGAGCATGGGTGGATCTGTCAAGCTTTGGAGTTGTGTGGTAGCCAGTGGCACAGGAAACATTGCACAGGTTGAAGGATGAATGAATTCCACTAAATATCAGCAAATTCTGGAAGCAAATGTGACACAGTCAGTAAACCGAAGCTGAAAAGTGGCTGGCTTCTACAACAGGACAGTGAAAAAACATACCTCAAAATCCACCCTGAACTATTTCAAGAAAAACAAGCTGAAGCTTTTGGAAAGGCCCTCACAGTCCCTTGACTTTAAAATCATAGAAAATCTGTGGATTGATTTTAAACATGCTAAAGCATGGAAGGAATTCCTAAAATAAGATTTTTTTTTGAGTTAATCAACTCTAAAATAGTTTTGCGTTAACACTAGCAGAAAATGTTGTATTTTTTAAATAGCTATCAATTATTAGTTATTAATTGCTATTGTTGTTTTTATTTCTTTTCACTACAAATCCAAAAAATATGTAATTTGACCTTTTACATACAAGTAAATGGTAAAACAGCCTCTGGTTTGAGCCTACAGTGAGCTGAACTGGGTGTGTTAAAAGTAGGGGAGACACTAACTGTGCTGGGCAGCAGTGGTATTCCAGCATTAGGCTTGATAATGACTGGCTTATCTGATAGCTTGGCTTGTTAGCAGTTCTCGTCATGTATAGGTCTCTGACTGAACTTCTTTCCGGATCTGCTCTTTATTTACAGAAAACAGTGAACCTGTACCCATTTCAGATTCACAGCATTGCTCTCTCCACATTCGGTTCACTGATTGGACCATTCGGTGGCTTCTTCGCCAGCGGATTTAAACGAGCTTTCAAAATCAAAGTAAGTCTAACCATCACTCAATCTCTCCAGTAAAAGTAGTCATGTTCCTGTGTGAAGTCACCTATTTTATCCTATTAGTTATACTGACAGAGATTGCAATTCCACAGGACTTTGCAGACACCATCCCTGGACATGGTGGCATCATGGATCGCTTTGACTGTCAGTACCTGATGGCAACATTTGTTCATGTTTACATAGCGAGCTTTATCAGGTAAGGACAAGTGGCTGCCACACTGACCTTTACATTAGAGCTGTTCTCTATGATGGAGAGATACATGTGAAAGCTAAACAACTTGTGCTTTCACTTTTATCAGTTTTATTGACCAGTATTCTCTGTGGACCAAATCAAGCAGATATGTGTACGACGCCAAACATTAAAACTTGAAGCATCACAGAAGAAAAATGACTTCTCTAGTTTGAATTTCTGTGACGATTTTGATAGTTGGCTGTAAAGTCCCTCTCTTAAGACAATGCAATTGATGAACTGCAATCACTAAATATGGCTAGCTAGGTAGATGGTTAAGAGCAATTATAGTAAACATGAGGATGTTTTCTACTTGTGAGATTTGGAAGCTACATATTACAGATGGAACTGTTTCATTATGCAAAAAGTGTGTAAATTGAATAGACATGCCGCTCATTGAATTTGCAAGGGGAAGGGCCAGGAGAGTCTGCTGCCGTAATTTTAAGCAGGAGTTAGATGTATTTCAGTAACTGCACTTTGTGCAAGTAAAAATTAAAATTTTTAGCTTGCTAGCATAAGGTAATCTAAGCAAAATTCAGTCGTGTGAGGTGTCACACAGTAATTTGTCTTTTCCATTTAGTGCACAATGCTATTGTTCGATCTGAGATGATACTGCCCTACAAAAATCTAGGTCCAGAAGCAGAAGTGGTGACATTTCATTTTGAGTGGTCCCTGTAGATGAAACAAACACTCAAAGGACTCATGTCAAGAACATATGAGGGTTAGGATTAGGATTTGGGTTGAGGTTAAAGTTAGGGTTAGGGTTAGGTTTTGGGTAATGGAAGTAATTATTTTAACAATACATCTACTTAACGTAAGTAATATATCAACAGTACATCTTAAAGATGTTTACTTCAGTGTATTCATATGCCTCACTACTGCTACTTCACTCAAACTTTATCTGGTCTTCATTAGGGTCACACAGACTTGTTATATGAGATATGGTTTAAGATACAGAATGACTTACTGTGATCTCTGTAAACTTAAAAAATTTAATAAAACTTCATGCAACAGATAGCTTTTACGATTTCTGTTGTTTCTATTACAAATTTATAAAAAGAAACAACAAAAATTGTGTATATAATGTGTAGCATTCATATACCTGCATGACATGTGTACACGTGAAGGGGTGCACTTATTGTGTAGCTACCCGCAGCTTTCAGCAACACGGTGAAGTTGTGTTTATTCTCATAGCTCGCAGTAAGTCATACTGTGTCCTAAACTACATCCACAGTTACGCATGACATGGATGTGGTTTGAGAGAGGTCTTGGGGATATATTTACAGAAAAGATTTGGGTGACTATTGACTTCTAGTGTTGTTAGCAGTGTCAGCCCCGTACCGCCAGCGCTAAACTAAAGAAGCAAAATTTGGACACAAAACACGTCTTGGCTGATCCAACTACATCTAGGGTTAGTTAAAAACAGTGAAAATGAGATGTTTCTCTGAAATGAGATTACTTTAATTCAAGAATGTTAGCTTCAAGAATTAGCTGATGAGTTGGATCAGGTGTCTAGGAAGCAGGGAAAGAAAATCTCCTGGGCTCTCATTTAACAGCCCTGTATATACCCCACATACACCGGGTTTTTACACATATGACAAGATTCACCATTTCTTCTTGTGTGTGAGTGTTCGTATATTTATAACTACTTCTGATCATGTGCATACTCCTAGTGGTAGAGAAGTGTAATCGCAGGTAAACCCATTATGAGATGCACAAACTCCCATTAAATTTCTGCCATTTCAGCATAACGGACGGAATGATTAGTGTCATACACTTTAATAATCAGGCAGTTCAACCTGAAAAAATGAATAAAACCATATAAAAGGAACATTTACACATTGATTTTGTGATGCAGACAGCGGCTGACCTTGCCATGCATGTGTAAGGCATTTTAGGCATTTTAATCCACATTTTATATATCAGAAATTCAATGTAAGCAAGTAAATATTATTAATACTCATAGAAATAAATTTGAAATATAAAAAAGCCTAATTCATACATTCAAAATTCAGTTTTATTTTGTTTTAGCATGTACAAGTTCGGTTACAATTTATCTAACTGAATTGTCAACAGTAAACATATTGGCATTGAAATGATTAGACAATTACATATTTTTGCATGTTCAAATTGAAGTCTTATAAGTGAAAACGTAATTATCAAATGATCATATTTTCATTTACATATTAAACAAAGTTTTTACACATTTTTGTAGACATAACATTTTTACAGCACTTTATTTCAGCTTGTCAGATTGTTTTTCTACATCGTTTTAAAACAGCAGTTGTGCTTTACATTGTGTGAAAAATTAATGATGAACAGACTAATAGAAATGTGCCAATATAATTTGGAATGAAACCACTTTACATTAACTTACATTAAAAGTTAAGAATGTTTTTGCCTTCTCTTCTAAAGTTACTGTTTTGGAGCTAAATGTTTTTCAGCGTTGATGTGACATAACATATCTGGCTTATTGTTTCTTTATGTAAATAAGCCTAGCCATGCACAAACAGAGCAGTGTATGATTTATCATTGTCGATGTTTGACAAATCACAGTTTTCTAGTGCATTCTGGAGGTTCTTACACACTGATATAGAACATGTTCTATACAGCTTTAGATAAAAGAGACCCCATGACTAGGACTTAAATCCTCTGACCCAGGGATCGTCAATCTGATCTGCAAAGGCCTGGTATGACTGCATGAGCACACCTCACATGACTAATAAATAGTTTGAAGAGTGAAACCAACTGATTGATCAAACAAGTGTGTGTCTGCTTGACTGGAGTGAAAACCTGCAGCTGTACCGGCCTTTTGTGGATAAGGTTGGTGACCAATGCGATGACCTGAAAGATGTTCTCCCGGCCATCCTAGAGATTTGCTGACAATTACAAAGAGTGAAACTGATCCCATTCTAGTATTGACTGCCGTTTCTCTGACTTTCCTTTTCGTCCTCTAGGGGTCCGAACCCCAGTAAAGTGTTACAGCAGCTGCTGGTCCTGCAGCCTGAGCAACAGCTCAGCATTTTCAACACCCTGCGCAACCACCTGAGAGAGAAGGGCATGCTGCCCCCTGCTGTGCTGGAGCAATGAGGGAACGGTCAACCTATCACAACTGCAGTTAAAAACAGTCATGTTTAACTATGTTTAGCTAGTCACACACATGACTGTGGACGTACAGAACACCCCCCAACATGTTCTCCAGCAATTTTGGAGATATCCTACAACAAAATGAACACACTGCAGTAGACTTTACCTCATGCTTCCACTGCAAGAGCAGCTCACTGAACTAAAATCAAAAAAACAAAACAAAAAAAAAAAAGTGGCAGCACCAGACTTTGACCACAAGGGGGTGCTACACTGAACTGTCTCTGAGAAATGTCTTCCAGCAAACAGAAGAAAAATGGAAGCACATGGTAAGTGAATGTAGAGGGCTCAGAAGTTTGATAATAGTTTTTATGCAAAGTAAGAGCATTGCACTGATTCTGAAAGTGATTCTAGTGTAATTTATTTGTGTGATTAATGTTTTTTTTTTTTTATTGACTTACAGAAGATATAGTCCAGGCAATAACTGTAGACTGTGACGTTGGCTTTTGAGATGCTAATGGCCATGATTAGCATGTTAAGTGCTTCATTAATGATGATTTTGATTTTACAGGCAGCACATTGAGCAAAAAAAAAAACTAATACAGAGGCATGTTTCTCAAGGCAAACCATTACTTCCACTGCTAAAAGTAGCCATTTTCTCTTTTCCTGCTTTTCCTGTTCCTGGTCTGGAACTGTAGTAGCACTGGATACAGTTAGCATTAGAGCACATACCTCTCTTATGTATTAATGTAAATAGACATAGATTATACTAACAGAGTTATGGTATAATATATAAAGTATGCTTGTGTTACTCACTAGACCTTATACATTTTTGAGATATGAGGAAATATATGCAAACAAACTAGATGTAACTCCTTTCCTGAAACTTAGCATGAGCAAACCTCTGTGGGGAGGAGAGTTTGGAGAATGAATAAGACTTGAACTGATTGTTACTTGGGGTGAAACAGCTATTTTTATGGAAGATGATTTGAAGTGACTAATCTGTGAATTGAATCTTTGCTGTGCTTCCACTACCCCGTCGACCAGTTTTAGTTGCACTGTAGTTAGGCGTGGTGAAGGACTCGCCACAATGTTTTAAAATATCCTCTTCAGGTTTTATTATCAAACACTGACGTCTTGTGGTAGACTTTGTGTTTAGGATATTTTAAGATTCGGACGTGCTTCGATGAAGACTGTTTGAAATCCAGAGCGAAGTAGATGTGCATTACTTTATTAATTCATCTGTTAGCAATATTGTATATTGCAGGAACTGATCTAAACATATATATATAAAAATGTGGGTTTGGATTTTCTAGTTAATCTGATTAGCAAAAGTCCTTCCTGATTGTTTACCAAAGCACTGTCTTTTTTGCTGTATAAAACCCCAGACTAACAAACTAACAGCTTCACAGGTAACAGACATACAAATAGTTTCAGGCTCTGCACGTTTTGACGTGAACTATCTGAACACTAGGCATCTCAGTAATTTTGTGTCTTCATAATGCAGTCATTACGATGTTAACAAAGTCGTTAGATTGATGTGAAATGCTTCATTCTAGAGAAAATTATCAACAGTTTTTACAGTGGTGGTGATAGGAACCAGGGGTTGTGATGTCTACAATGCAGACATATAGCCATTTTAGTTAATATCCAAAAAGACTACTGAACCAACACGTGTCATCTGAGGTGTTAAATGTATTGTTAATAATGATAAAACAGAAAAAAAGTTTTCTTTGGGGAGTTTTACTTTATAACTCCCTGCATGTACCTCCCCACTATGAATTTATGTTCAAATATACGTTTTGGGCCCAAATCTTCTCTCAAAACAGTTTAAAACACTGTCTGAGGCATGAAGCAGCATATCTGTAAGCATTTCCTGCAATAACTCTGTGTGATAGTTTTTAGAGGCAACTCTTTGGATGTCTGGTTCCTATCACCACCACTGTGAACAATTCTGACTTGTTAAGTTCCTCTAGAATTGTGCTTTTAAAATGAAACTACTAACAATGACTTAGTTTACATATTAATGATTTAATCATTCAGCAGAACTTTTGAAAAATGGGTGGGATTCCCCTGTAAGTAATAACCCACTGAAGTATCCAGTTATAACTTTATAAGTAAGAAAAATCACATACTGAAATACATGTGTGAACTATAGATGTATACCTGTAAATGCTTTTAACTATTTGCAGGTTCACCATTTTACTACTTTTTCAGTTCTTAGGGAAATATCTTTAGTGGGTTTCCCCTGTCCAGTGACCGTTGCTGTAGAAATCTAGTAGGGACTTGGTGGAGTTTGGGACCAGATGTTTGTACTGTGTACTTTAAATCAGTGTAGCCCACTGTCTTTCCCTAATCATTCCTATCTGCAGTCTGTTTACAGGCGCCCCTTGTTTTCCTTCAGGTCTGCTGTCTTTTAGGCTTTTTTGTTAAAGTCATGGCTCAACTTGCTCTTGCCATGGACAGTTCGTTGCCACGTATGAATGTTGCATGTCTAATAGACGTAACCCTGTCAGACCAAAAAGAAAATGCAGCAGGTGTCAACAGCTTAAAAGCAAGTGACTGCGCTTGTTATGAAGCTACCAGATTTGTAATGTTTTCAACTTAGGAGTTATTGCACGGTTTATGTTCAGATGTTATCCAAGATGTAATATTGTACAAGCATATACTGTTCAGTAGTTTAACACCAAATGGGGTTTAGCTTATTTACTCATCAATCTCAGATGTTATGCAATGTTTTAAAAAAAAAAACAGTTGGGATCTCATTGTTTTTTTTTGTTTTTTTTTAATAATTATTTATGACTTTGATTTGCAGATTTGTTTTCTAATGTGAATCTATACCTTTTAAATGGGCAATGTTTAACAGTCGGTTTTACCATGAATCCTTAAACAAAAATGGTGTTAGGGGAAATTTAAAGAAATCAAACATAATATATAAAGCTGATTTGTTGTTGTTGTTGTTGTTATTATTATTATTATTATCATTATTGAAGGTTAATAAAATCTTGTATTTTTTTCTTTACATCTCGCTTCTTATTGTCTTGTTCAGCATCCACCCATCCATAAGATATACATACACACACACACACGTAATAAAAACTCAAAGGTATAAGCTGACTCCAGCAAGCAGCAATTTGCAACTTTATTATTCAGAGAATAAACTGATATGCTGTGTTTTTAGTTGGACTTAAAATTGACAGTGATAATATTTCCCTTGTGACATTCAGATGTCTCTTTTACACAGAAAAGGAAAGCATGCTGAAGTGCCCAGTAACATAAAACAGTGCTGAAAGAGGTCAGGAAGGATGACTTAACAATGCTAATTATATGTGTAACAGATATGCAACAGCATCATCTTGTGGCAGGTACAGTAATCGCACTCTTACAAATACACAGCAGTCATAACCCGCAGAGCTCTGGTTTTGTAGTACCACCTGTGTTTACAAAGGAAGGCACTGGCTTCCTTATTCCAAAGTCCTAACATCTAACATTCTGCCCTTCTGAAGCATGACACGATTACAAACATTTAAGACAATATAAAAACATGCGTATTATGATGGCTTACATTTACTTCTACAGAATACACAAAAATCAAACCTGAATTCAGGATCTTAGGTAAAGTGCAATGAGGTCTTCACTGAAACATCTAAGGTGCTTGATAGATTTTAGTATCATATCATATCAATATAGTATCAAATCAAGTGCAAATGTCTATTAGGAGTACTAATGTTCATTTTGTACTTCAAAATGCTACTACTGACTACTGATCTTCAATGTCAGTGGAGCTTCAAGACATCTTGAATCATAGCATGTTGCTCATTTTTTTGGATATGTTTTTGAGAGGGAGTGTGAGTAATCTTCTCTAAAGAAATAACTAACCATCGTAGTTTCAGAAGCATCACTTTAAGCTTATGGCTCTGAGAGTTTGCACATCTAGGGAAAAGAGATTATAAACATATTACAAATTATAATAAAGTCATTGTTAAAATTGCTTTAAAGGGGTAAATAAACCAAAAGATGGTTAGATTTAAATAAGCACATCTCTAGCGTCTAAGAATCTGGCCTATGATTATTTTTGCGCAGTCCAAACCATGATTTACACTGTCTGTGAATGGGAGAGACGCAGAAGTTTGACCATCAGCTCACACTATAAAGCAGAGGGTAATTTGCTCAATTTTGCATTAGTATGTCAGAAGTGCTTAGTAGAAAGACACTACAGCTTAATTTAAGTAAGCTGATTCATGGGTTTTTTCTGGAACCAACCCGTATGGAAAGTTAGGAATGATTAAGGATAGGTGGCTTTAGCAGTCTGAGATATTCTTATGTCTTCACATCCTATGAAATCCAACAAAATTGCTGTCCAACATCAGTGCCTGTATTCACTAAATTTCTTAATGCAGTGACTAATATTCTGAGAATTTTGAAGAAATCAAATACATTTGATAAGATTTTACCAAAAAAAATCTAAAGTCACAATCAAAGGTCTCATCAATAACTGATGGATGAAAGGCTTGAGCAGATTTGATTTTACTGTTTATTCTAAATTTAATCAGATTCTCACTGCAAATTTCATGACAATATCTGCTTTGGTGGGTTATGGGGTTTTCTTAGCTCAGTGTATGTTAAACACTTTTCAGTCCAATTACTCATGAAACTCCCCATGGCATGTTATCTGTTCTGAATTAGAAAATGTCGAGTTTTTCAGTTTACAGCTTTGGGTTTTTTGTTGTTTTTTGTTTTGTTTGTTTTTTTTGCCACGACTCTGGTTTTCGTAGTTCCACTTGTCTTTTTACTAAAGAAGGCACTGACCTCCTTATCCCAAAGTCCTAACATAGCCATTCAGTGCTAACTGACTTTGTCCATGATAACATTATCTACATTCCTCCAAACTCACGGAACAGCAAAAAAATCACATTACATGAAATTACAAGCATTTGTAGAGGACCTCTAAGATTTTTTGTGAATATGGGCCCAGAACCTGCTGGACTTACCCCAGCGCTGACCATCTCCTGCTAGGTGACAATGTCATTAAAGGGCAGACGTGAGTCGTCCTCTTCCACTGGTGTGTTTCCGACGTCGGGTCTAGCAGGACAGAAGAGCCACCTGAGCACGGCCAGCGTCACTCGCACCAGCAGCCTGAGCAGCAGGAAAGCAAAGGGGACAGCAATCTGCATCAAGTGAAAGATGGGTGCACTGAAGCGGCTGAGGATGCAGGTGAAGAAGAAAGTCCCTAAAGCTACAAAGGGATAGAGAGAGAGTTTGGCGAACATGAAGGCGTGCTCCCGGCCTCCATAATGCACATACGGACGCAGTGTCTCACGCTCTGAGAAGAGTGCAGTGACCCACAAGGCCAGCTGAAAGAGGCCCGCAAAGAAAATAATGACGCAGCTAATTTGGATGGCTTCTAGCTCATTGCGGGAGCCACGGGGGAACTCGTGGGTCAGCTGGTAGGCCAGTGGTAGACCACCTATGAAGGCTAGGGAGAAGGTGTTGAGGAGGCCCATTAGTCGAGTGGCCCGGGTCACGTGCAGGAAGAGTGAGTGGTGCACAAACCACAGCAGGCCCACAGTGGCGAAGGAGCCAAAGTAGGCCAGGTACTCGTGGCCATACTCCTGAAGAGCTGCGAAGAGGCTGCCGCCGAACTCCTTCTGCACAAGGGAAGGGTCTGGCACATTGTCCTCACTGAAGGGAACAGAGCGGTGGACATTTTGTTAGTAAGTGCTTGTAAAATTTGCACATGTAGAATTCTGAACAGACAGGCCTGTGCACAGACATTTTGTAGGGAAGGGGCTCAAGGGGAAAAAGGGCAACCTAAATGTAGAGCATAGAACAGTCACTCATTTTAAAGAGATGAAAGTAAGAGGAAGTAAACATAGTGTCTTCCCCAAAGGACCCTAAAAAGATGGTAATCCTGCCTCAGCAGGAACTGAACCCCAGTCTTCCATTTGTAGGGCTATGGCGTTAACACCCATGCTGTATAAGTACTTACGGTTCCCGAAAAACTTGGTTTTAAAAAGTTATTAGAGTCCTTTATTGCCAACATAATGTTTGGTTGTTCAAAATGAACACATTACTTTAAGGAGATGTTTTTGGGAGTTTAAACACTATGGTGATGCGTGCATGTGTGACAGATTGAAGTTAACTAAAATCTAGAGTGAGTATACGAGCAATGAAAGTTGCAGAACTTGAGATCCACCAGCTCTAGGCTGAGTTAACTGTGCCTCACAGAAGAAAATCTTAAACAAAAATGGAGGTGATATCAAATTCACACCAACCAAGAGGGCACTCATGCAGTCTGAGGGCAAAAGAACAGGGACTTAAAAATATTCGCTCAATATTCTGTTGCTGAAAAGTATTTCTAGCATCTCAAATACTGGCATAGTGGGCATTTCCTTAAACATAAAAACATGCATAGATACAGACCATATGTCTAAGATGAGAAGGGTGGCTACAATGGCATATACACCATCACTGAAAGCCTCGACTCGCTCTTTGCTCAGCGGTTCATTCGGGTGGTATGTATAGAACAGCATCGAGTCTGGAGTGTCGTCTGATGGACCTGAAAAAAAATCAGCCAGAGACTAAATTCACATTAAAATAAGTTACATATGAGCAAAAAATGCATACTTGATTCAGAACTAAAATT
Organism: Colossoma macropomum; assembly: GCF_904425465.1. Classification (NCBI taxonomy): domain Eukaryota; kingdom Metazoa; phylum Chordata; class Actinopteri; order Characiformes; family Serrasalmidae; genus Colossoma; species Colossoma macropomum. The sequence continues at coordinate 25,371,346 of NW_023494806.1, read as the reverse complement.
CACAACCTAGGAAAGCAACCAGAGGCATCTACAGTACTTACCACCAATGGCTTTATTCCGAATCCATTTCAAAGACTGAGAAATATAGGGCATGAATATAATGATGGCCAGCAGGACATAAGACTGAAAGACAAAAAGCACAGATTCAGGATGGTATTTCAGGAGAAAGTTCAGATTTAAAGTCAATCACATAGCATTACTACCATTACTGTGTTGTAGTTATATACTGTGCCTAATTAAAATTTGATAAATTTTACACAGTTTTAACCTATTTATGAGGAAACAAATGTTCTAGGTATTAAACTGTCAGAGCTGTGAGATGTCCTGAGGACAACAAACTTCCCCTAAATCTAGTAAAAAGCTGTTAGAAGGCTGTCTTCATGGAGAAAAGTTGTTAGGAACCCATGATGGTATCAGAATCATATTGGCATTGGCTGACTTTTTTTTTTAATTTGTGGGCAATAGACTGTTGTGTAGATATGACTGATAATTCAAACCAAAAAATCCTTTTCATTGATTTCACCCCATTTATAACTATTTGAATATACATGTTTCATTTTCCAAATTCTAGATTTTTTATATGCTGGCATCAGAATTGACTGATGTTTGAAGATATATTAATTAATTAATTAATATTAATTAATATATATCTTCAATTAATATTAAAATCATAACATTATAATGATGTAATCATGTTTTAAGCAAAAGCAAAAGACCATCTGTGCTCTTTTGCTTTAAATGGTCAGCAGAAAGTGTGAAATGTAACACTAACCAGTTGAAAAAAGATGAATGAAAAGATGCTGGCAAAGAAGCACATTAAAGGAACCCTCATTATAATTTCGAGGATGTGGCGTCTGTAGTAGGCTCGGTTCTCCGACATCTGAATGTGCTCGTTCAGGAGGAAAGGACGGCTAAATCCATAAATGACAATGACCGCCTGTGGACACAAGAGTGAATTTCAGCACAGTGGGAATATTTCATCCAGCAGCAGCGTTTAAAGAAGAGTCTAGCTTCCTTACCTGAATGAGGCCTATTACAATGACACAGGCACAGAAAAACACAATGCCAAGAACGTTATTTGGGAATGTCGCCATCAGAGAAAACTGCAAGAGGTAAAAACAATACCGTCAGTCACTCCAGAGTTTTTTTTCAAATCAGCTTCCTTCTTTTTACCTTTTACTTTCAAGTGAACTTGGGGTTTCGTAGGGAAGTACTATATGAGACTGTACAGTGAAAGGTTAAATGAGGAAGTAAGAAGCACTTTTAAAATTAACTACATTTCCTCAAAAGTGCATTACTCACTGTGTAAGGCAGAAATGTTATCAGCATCATGCAAGCCTGAAATAGGAGCAAAAACAGAAGTGAAAGGCTTGCATTATACCTTGATCAAAAATAAGAACTCTAACATGATGTTATACAGATTTATGGCCATGTGTGTATCTGAAATGTATGACAATTCTGTGAGAACCTACCAAATTAAGAAGTGCAAGAGTGTCATCAATGCGCTCAATGACCTGAAACAACCTAACATCAGAATGGTTGAAGAAATAAGAAAGGAAAAAACATCAGACATGTTAAACTTACTAGGTGCATGTGCAGTTTGGTGAATCTTTTTTTTTTTTTAATTAACATAACAGTCACGCAAAGTTCAGCCATACTCACCTGATATGGGCTGCCCAAGCAACAGTGACTATTAAAAATGTCATCAAGTAGACTGCAATCTTAGTGGTGAGGAGCAACTGAATGCTGTCCTTCAGTTCCTGTGTGTGGAACAACAATAGTTTAATGCGTTTTTGGGATTTTTGTCCAACTGCTGTTACTAGACAGCTCAACATGCTTGGAGGAGAATGCTAAGCCTAACAATTCTGTAGGGCTGGTTCAACCAGCATTCTACAGGCATGATATGAAAACGCATCAGCAGATGCATTCTGACGTTTGATTCAGGTTGTTTTGTGTCTTTAAGACTGGTGTGTGTGTGTGTGTGTGTGTGTGTGTGTGTGTGTGTGTGTTTGTACAGGATGTTTTAAAAGTTATACATTTACATACTACATTAAAAAAAAAAATTAAAAATTCAGTTTTCCATATTACAGGCCCTTTAAAAGAGTGAAAGCGAGCTGTCCACTGTCTCCCTTTTTAAGATTCATTGTGTTATCCCTCTATTTTTCTTGGTTATGTTTACCCAGTGATTATTGTTTGTCCTTGAATTATATGTATCTATTGATTTGCTGTGTTTAGCATATACTATATACACATATCTACTGATTTACTGAAATTAGCTTATACTGAAGAGTTGATCATTTTAGACCTGGGTATTTAAGGTTAGCTATTTAAAGTTAGCCTGGGGACTCATGGATCCTTGTGCTCTCTCCCTCTCTGTGGCAGTTACGGTCATAAATAACAGGTCACACTGAGCCCAAAAAGTAATTAGTTGTACAAATAAGAACAGCGTGTATCATCTTTGACATCCTACTAATCTATCTAGTTTGTGCACTTAAAAGGTATAAGAAAACACTTCAAGACTGGACAGAGGCTCTCGGTCGATGTACAAGAGACAGGCTTGAAAACGGAGATATTAAGAAGTTGGGGCAGGCTGGACATGCTCGAGGTCAACAGTAGCAGGCCATTATCTGTGTTTTGGGAACAGATACAGAGAGACAACCGAAATGCTGGAGCAGGCATTCTTTTGATTTTATACATTAATTTATTCTTTAATTTTATTTTCGTCTTATTTTAACCAATCTAAACATTTAATTGTTTATTTTTTCCGTGATCACTTTTTTCAACATCATAAAACCTGTTTCTGCTTGACGAATTCCTTGAATAAACCTGGCAAAGACATCGCTGACGGTCCCACAAGTTCATATCTGCACCTATTCAACCCCATATCTTACAAAGCTACTACAGCTGCAAGTAAAGGCTGCTACCAAGATGGAGACGAACATAAATGCCAAACTTAAACTGCTTTAATTAGCTTCACAGGTCTGAACTTCATCCTTCATTCTATAAATGTACACAGAGCTTCAAATGACATCAATTTTGTTCAGTGAACACAACACTTAGACAAGCAGAGCAGGAAAGCAGAATGACTGAGTCATGCTTCAGGCCTTTTCCTCCGTGTGGGTTGAAAATGTCTGGAAGCCAGAGTCTCTTCTGCTTTTCAACAATGCTAAGTTTTAGCCGCCCAGACAGGGATTAAGCCTAGTCCTGGACTCTCTTAAAAAAGGTTCTTCAAGGGTTCTTTTATAAAGGGAATGGTTCTACTTATGAACCATTGCTCGCTTAAATGGTTCTTTGCATGGTAAAGTAGTTCTTCAGATTAATAGGGAATGTGTTGTATGTGGTTTTATGAAGAACCTTTATAAAAAATAGTTCTACACAGCACCAAAAAGGGTTCTTGTACCAACCTGACATTGTAACGATAGAAGAACCTTTTTGGTGCTATACCAGGGGTGTCCAATCTTATCTGCAAAAGGCTGATGGTTCCTTAACGATTCTTTGAATATTCAAGGTTCTATACACTTCTATGCACTTATTCTTTACTAAAGAACCACTGAAGAACCATCAATCAAAAGAACCATTTCACCATGCAAATAAACATTTCAGCCTGAAACGACTGATGGTTGTTAAACGGTTCTTTAGTAAAAACAATGGTTGTGTATAGAACCAAGAACACTCAAAGAACCATGTGCATGATTAAATGGTTCTTTGCATGGTGAAATGATTCCTCAGATGGATGTAGAATATGTTGTATATGGTTCTACACAGAACCTTTTTGGAAAGAGCTCTGCTATTAGTTTGTCAAGCTTGTCATAATAGAAGAACCCTTTTTGGTGCTATAAAGAAACATTTTCAAAAAGGATCTATGTAGAACCATATACAACACGTTCTCCATCAATCTGAAGAACCATTTCACCATGCAAAGAACTGTTTCACCTTGCACATGGTTCTTTGAGTGTTCGTGGTTCTATATAGAACCAGTGTCTTTTGTCTCCAATCAGACTGCTGTTTAGTCCAGGACTAAAATCCTGTCCTAATATTTTGGAAAATGAACCTCACTAGAAATGCCTCAAAATGTGTAGAAGCATTTCCAGAATAAGAATCTTTCGCATATGGAGAGTAATGGGATGTGGAAGTGAACAGCTGACACGTCTTACCTCAGTGTTTTGGAATTTCGTGTGGGCAACAGGTAAAATCTGTGAACAGAGACGTTCATGAAGAGTTCAGAGGTTAATATGAGGCTCGTCATGCTGTATGACATACAGGAGCAGGTCGGTGGACAGAGTCGGGCATTAACCCTATAATAACCAGAGGCAGCACAGGATGCTGGTCTTACCATGACGGTGGCTATGATGGAGATGAGCGCGTCGCTGTAGGCTAAGAGGCGGTGAGAAGGCTGAGTGCTCCTCTGTCCGTCTCTCTCGGACGGAGTCAGACTCTCCAGAAGGGAGTTGGAGTCGTTCCTGTACCTGTTTCTCTTCTCCATTTCTTCGTCGTCGTGGTGCTCGATAATTTCGCTTTCATTGTGTTCTCCCATCACAGCGGCGGCGGAGGGTCTCGCGCACACACACACGGCCAGGTGAGCAGCAGAGAATAAACGGAGAATGAACTACTAGCTGATCGCCAGTGAGACAAACAGCTGCATTCTGTAAGATCCCTGCACGCTTGCTTGTTTTCTCAGCGTCCGGCAGATTTAACACATATATTCAGCTGTTAGTATCCCGAAAAAACAGAGCCTGGCGCAGGGAAGCACTGAACTAAGCCCAAAGGAAGTGACACAATGTTTTGACACGTGACGATCACGAGCGCTGATTTCCTGCGTTGCGCTGCGCGGCCGGCAGATGGCGCTGCGAGCACACGGACAGGTCAGTGGAGCGGCAGCAGGTCCGTTCTTTTGCAATTAACTGGCCGAGCCGATTCACAAGGCCAACTCCATCAAACTTAGCACCACTCACTCTGCTGAAAAAACATAGAAACCATTGTGTTTCTGTTGGTTCATAATGGTTTTGTAATGTGTTTGGCTTTTTTAAAGGGTTGATTTCACAGTGTAAAAGACCGTAACAGTTTAACAGGTGATCAGTGGCTGATTCTAGTAGCATTTGATGGTTTACTAATGGGATCTAAAGGTGTTCTACAGGAAACTAGTGGTCTCTATTAAAAAACCATTATGCCTGTTCCCATTAGAAAGCAAAACCATTAGGTTTTAATCCTAATGGTTTCTAATGGTCCTTTTTCATGTTCATGATGGCCTTCGCTTCTGGGTTGAATCAGGAGCGTTTAATGAAGCAGGACGCTGCTCTACAGAGCTGTGGTCTGGAAGGAACCCAGTTTAACGCACCTATGCTGTATTCAGCCCCAACAAAACGTAGCAAAGAGTTTACTTTAATGGAAACGGTGGTGCATTGGACACTGTTGTGTTATGCAAGCATTGCAACTATGGCAGCTGAGAGGGCCATTCTTGGCGTTCTTTTTGAAGAATTTTTGGAGCCTGATACGGACTTAAGTACATGTTTAATACTACAACAAATGTCTTCCAACGTCTTTAGTTGTTGTGTACACCAAGCTGCAGTGGCCGCATTGTAGAGGACTTTATTAGAATCCATTGTGTGCACATTGTGTCTTTTTAATACGGTGGGGTTACATCACTGATGATTAGGGAACACTCTAACATGCCCGTCAAACGAGAGAAAATGCACCTCAAAGCTGTTGCACTCCGATTCAACAAAACATGTTGTTCAACTCAGAAACCATAGCAAAATGGTGCACAACATTTTGAGATTGAACATGCTCCTGATTTACCCAACGGCTGCATCCAAAATAGCGTACCGCAGCGGCTCCCAACCTTTTGCAACTTGCAGCCCACACAAACTACCACGAAAGCTTCTGTGGCTCGCTAGATTTACCTGATCAGATTGTTTTTTTTTCTGACTCAACTAATAACAGCTGATCTTGTTTGGCAGCTACCGAGTGTTGGATGTCAGGCTGAAGAGAGAAAAGCTGCAACAGAGTTCTGGCTCAGTTTGACAGGTTTAGGTACATATTCCCTCTGTTTAGTCTCCAAGTGATGGCATAGCTTGTTTGGTAAAGTCTGACACACGTGAAGCTTAACGCTACTCTTTGCTGGATTTTCATAGTTTCAGTTTATGCTTAGTTTTCTCAGTTTCCTCAGTCTGAGATACGGTGGCTGCTTCACTTGTAGATGGCCTTTCCTTTTGAAAGACTTCATTTAACCTTTTATCTGTGATCAATGAGTTCCATACAATTTTATAAAAGGTTGACCTGCACTGAAAATAAAAATGAACTAGCTAGCATACTGCCAGAACATCATCAAGCTTGATATAAATGTGATGTTTTATTTTTGCAAATAATCAACAGTTTTTGTGGTTAAAAAAAACGATGACCAACAGTCCCCTAGCAGTATCACCATTACCCACTGGGGGTCGCAGCCCATTAGTTGAAATCCACAGGCATACTGTGTGCTGTATACTGCATCCTGTACCAGTACGGTGTCTGACGGGGTGGGGGTCCGCATCTCACCGTTTGTTTCAAAATTGGGTTTTAAAAAGCCCAGGTCCACTTGGCTGCACCATTTCCACTTGCAAGAATCCCAGACAGTATCTTAAGGGCCATTCCATTACTTTATTGTGCTACATTTGACTGAATCTTGTCATTCGGAATTTCCCTTCTCTGACTAGGAAAAATCAAAGAAAATGCCCCCCTCAGCTGGAAATTCCTATTTGGAAAGTCATGGTGTTCTGAACTCTGAGCTCAGCATATGAATCAAATCAACATGGCTGCTCGCAATAAAGAACCACTTCTCTAGTTTTAACTGGTATTTTCTTTAGTCGATATACAGACATAGTAATTGGTTAAATCTATAACACTGACAGTAACATTCACTATTTTGAGAAGGTAAATCCACCATAACCGTTAAAGATATCACTTATATCACTAACGTTAACTGGCTAGCTTGTTGCTAACAGTACTCACATTCATGGAAGTGTCTGTGATTTTCCCACTTTGTAGTTTGAATGCGTGGAGGTTGAGAATGGCACAATTCACAAAATTACAGCGCAATATAACACATTGTAACAGGGCTCATCATCAAGGTGCTTTTTCCTCGTTTTTTAAAATAAGAGTTTGGTGTAAGCTAGTACGTAAACCTAGTGTAACAGTGTAAACAAATCAAAACATACCTTTCACAGTCCAGTCCATACAGTCCAGTCCATTTGTGATGTCACAAAAACACATTTGTCATCATATCATATTATGTGTCCACTTATTCAACTTGCAGCAGTTTAGTCCTGTAAATGCATGCAAAGTTATTATGTTTCGGCCCAGACTGCTTTTTGAATAGGGCATAATACAGGGCAGCCAATCAGAACAGAAGTCATTTACATATATTTACATACATCTGCTTTAATGACACACAGTTTGTTTAATTCTACGGGGTAATGACATGCTAATGTGAAAATGAATGATGGCACATAAACCCACACAAAAGTCACAAAATAAATGCATGAAAAACTTAGAATTTGATTATATTTTCTATCTGTAGACTGTATTTTGCTTTCTGTTGTGTGCTCATGCTCTTTGCATTCCAGACCATTAAACGTTGTTGTACATTGAGGGGATGGAAATACGTTTGTAAGTAGAGGAGATGGATATAAAGTTGACCAGTAATCATAGTGGCCTGGTATGGAAATGACTCATTGATTTGATTCATTAAAATGTGCACTTTGAAAGAATCAGTTGGCAAACTGAACTGAACATCTCATCACTAGTAGTAGGTCACTGTTTCACCTCATAGTGTGGGGACCAAACATAGGAGCCCTATATTCTGAATACTTGTCTAAATGAACCTGCTGGGAGTCAGATATAAGCAGCAGGCTCAGATTAGAACCTGTGTGAAGGGGGCTGGAGGCTGGAGTGGCTAGACACACAGTCATGGCCTCAGGCTACAGCCAGTCAGTCTTCAGTTATACCGCCTTATACATCAGGATGTGGTGCTTAGTTATCAATTGACTTGGTGCTTTCAGTATAAATATTGTAGGAGTTATTGATTGTATAGATTTTGCTTATGGTTTCTGGCTCATTAATATCAGTTGCTCAAAATGAAAGGAGTATTAGCTTTAACTCACATTGACCCCAGTAGATAGTGGAGAGTGGTTTGCAGCAGATGACAGCTTGAATTTGCATGACCGTCCAGACTGGCATAATACTACATTAGTATATTTACAAAAATAAAACTGTTGTTTATTTGTGGAGCATCTCACTGTAGTGACATTTTACTGTTGTATGGGTGTGACTATATTGTGAGTACCCATAATGGTCATTACAGAATGACCGAGCCAGTCACAACTATGCTCTTGCCATCAAATGGAAACTTATCAAAAGTAAACAGCCAAATATGGCTCACATGCACACACTTGGAGAGGCACTATAAATATCAATGGTATTAGCAGTTAATTGCATAAAAGAACCATGTCGAAATGGGGAGATTAATATTAAGACACATATTTAGTGCCAGTTATGTGTTAATTATATATTGTATGCATAATTATATTTGCATAATTATGTACCAAATATATCCTGGATCTTGCTTGTGGTTGTAATTTTTTAACTTTAGAGGTGAATTCCAGTGGAGTCATAACATTTGTTTCCAAAACTGACAAACCTGTTTGGTTCAGAAGTGATGGACATTCATAATTTCAGTGTCTCTACAGAAAAAAACACTTTGCTGACACAATGATCTGATTTTTGTTCATTGTATTTGTACAGTACTGTGCAAAAGTCAGAGACTACCCTTTCATTTATTACATTTTTGACCAAAATGGCCAAGTTATTTATTTTTCAGTTAAAAAAAACAGGAAAATGACACAAATGGCTCCAATACTAAGTATAACATTAAATACACACATACACACACACATCTTCTAAGCCGCCTCTCCTTTTGGGTTGCTGGGGGAGCTGGAGCCTCTCTCAGCAGTCATTGGGTGGAAGGCAAGACACCCAGGACAAGTCACCAGTCCATCGCAGGGCAACATAGAATATATTAGTATTTAATTTATCCACTCTTTACTTTTGCACGCTCTACTGACTCTTTAACTTTTTCATCCTTCTGATCTTAATACCAATAAGTCACAGCTGTGTCTTCCCAACTAAAGCTGTTTCCAGAGGAGTCACTTATATCATCTTGACCTTCAAAACATTCACATAAGCACTACTCAAACACAAGTTAGCCGGCCTGAAAATTACCTTCTCAAGTGCATCTAAATGGCTAAAGGAGATATTTGTGAGGAGATTAGATTTAAGACAATTTACCTGCATAAAGAAGAGAAAAGTCAAAGGAAAATAAGTGCAAAAACAGTTTAAAGAAAATAGAGAAACTGAGACACCTAACAACCGTGCCAGAGCTGGTGGGCCACCAAAACTATCACAATTAGATAAAAAGCACTTAAAGCTTCAACTTTGAGAGAGATGAAAGTCAAGCTCCACTCTTACTTCAGATCTGAAAAAATCCAAAGGAGTTTCAACACTATGGGTCTGAAAGGCTGTGTAGCTGTTAAGAAGCTATTACAGAGAAAAGAAACTAAACAAAAAAAGGAAAAAAAGGAAGCAACTGGTCTGACCAGACATCAATATCACTGAATGTGTTTGGGATTACTTGGATTGTGAGAAGCAGAAAATGCAACCGACGTCTAAGACTGAGTCTCACAAAAAGAATGCAAGCTGTACTGAAGGTGAAGGTTGGACACACTAAATACTGAAAAAATATTATATTTCGTTCTTGAGGCTTCTTAATTTTCTGTTAAATATGTTTTCTGCTTTTTTTTCCCTGATGTGAAGAACGCACTTTACGGCCGTTCTGACTTGAAATTAAATAAATGAAAGGGTGGTCTCTGACTTTTGCGCAGTACTACATTTTATAAACCTGACTAAACTTGCTAGAGTCCGTCTTTCGTATCCTTAAGACTATAATCATGCTGATTCTAGATCTGTATCCTTACAGTAATTTAACTCGGGTCACCAGTCTTATCTGTAATGGGCCGGTGTGGCTGCAGGAAGTGTGCTCTCACATGTTTGGAATGAAAACCTGCAGCCACATCAGCCCTTTGGAGATAAGATTGGTGAACCCTGATGTAACTGATGTTCATTTGAATAAAATTTTAATAAAATAATATATACTTCTTATCTACTTTCTCAAATTGCTGTGTTGTCATCATTTTAGCCATCCAACCCCAGAGCTGTGCTTCTAACTGCGTTTTCATACACTGTTTTCACAAACCAGTCAGCAAAACTGCATCATTCAGGCTGGTAAGCATATTGATGCTCCACAACATTAACACGCGGCAGGGGTTCCATTTCATGGTGCGTAACCTCTGTAATTTATAATAGCAGTGTGGTGGATATTAGATGCTAAATCCATGTTGCTCCGCAGCTGTGCCCTGGATTGCAGAAGAAATAGATGAAGTGGAGTTTACAGAAAACAATTTCGAAGGATGGCTCGAGTTGCGGCTCATATACTAGCTCCATGAGCAATGCAGTCAATGTTCCGGGCGCTTCAGAGCGTGATTCGGGTTATGATAACACCTCTAATGCCTGACTAAAGCATGTGGGGGATGCTTCTAAGTTGGTCTCTAAGATCAATCATTTTTCATATTTTTATAAAATCAAAATTGTGACATAAAATTACAAGAGCAGTGCTTTTAATTATAGCCCACACTGTTAACTATCTTAAGTTTTAAGTTGATAAATTTAACCAAATAACCACAAAATGTGTGAACTATTTCAACCAATCAGAAGCAACCAAACATCCATAATCACACAGCATTCATGACTTAAGCCAGAAGAAACTGAACCCAGAAACTAGACCTGATCCTAAATACTGTTCAGCCATGTATGCCACAAACGTGAGGTCATAAGTGGAAATAAAATCGTATATATGTGGTAGAATACACTGACTGGCACTTCACTAAGTACACCTCTTTGTTTCTAGACTCTGTCCACTTATCTTATAAATGCAAATTGTAGGTCAGGACCCCCACAGGACCACCACAGAGCAGGTATTATTTGGGTGGTGGATCATTCTCAGCACTGCAGTGACTTTGACGTGGTGGTGGTGTGTTAGTGTGTGTTGTGCTGGTACCGTTGGATCAGACACAGCAGTGCTGCTGGAGTTTTTAAACACTGTGTCCACTCACTGTCCACTCTATTAGACACTCCTACCCTTTTGGTCCACCTTGTGTATGTAAAGTCAGAGACAGTAGCTCATCTGTTGCTGCACAGTTTGTGTTGGTCATCCTCTAGTCCTTCATCAGTGGTCACAGGACGCTGCCCACAGGATGCTGCCCACAGGACGCTGCCCACAGGACGCTTTTAGCTGGATATTTTTGATTGGTGGACTATTCTCAGTCCAGCAGTGACAGTGAGGTGTTTAAAACTCTAGCAGCACTGCTGTGTCTGATCCACTCATACCAGCACAACACACACTAACACACCACCACCACATCAGAGTCACTGCAGTGCTGAGAATGATCCACCACCCAAATAATACCAGCTCTGTTAAACAACAGGGTAAAAGGGGGCGAACAAAGTATACAGAGAAACAGATGGACTACAGTCTGTGAATATAGAGCTACAAGATGCACTGTATGGTAAGTGGAGCTGATAAAATGCACAGTGAGTGTAGAAACAAAGAAGTGGTTTTAATGTTATGGCTGACTGGTGAATGTGACCTGTTGTGCTGTCAACCTAAAAGCTGACTCAGATTTAATCATATTGACAGTTTAAGGGACTACAACATGGCATGACAAGTGTTAGCATCCTAATTGAACTGTATGGAGGGTAACAGAGCCGGCCTTGAGCATAAAGTCCTCTTCTGACTGCCCAGACTTTGCTGACCTTTATTTACTAGTTGCTGACGATGCACTTTCCTCCAGTCCTGAGCGTATTATTGATGACCATGTTTGCTGTAGGTGTTTGCAAAGTGATTCATGATGGAGGTCAGTTGTGTTGTGTGAGTGTGCGGCTTGTCTTCTGCAAATACGCTGAGGAACAGAGCTGATCGCAGTAGAGCAGTTATACTGGACTATGCTATTCTGGACACATCATAATTATGCAGAGGTTATTCGTGTCATCTTAGCTCCAGATGTTGAAAATGTCTTTGGTCATTGCATTGCAAGTCCTTTTTGGATGTAAAAAATCAGAACACACTGGACCAAAATCCAAAACTGAAAAGAGCTGATAAATGAAAACAGTTAAAATGAAATAAAAATGAAAATTACAGTTTGTAGGCTCCAGTATGTGCCACAAAATCCAGCATCTTCAACAACAGAGAGAACAATTGATCATCCGATGACAGAGTTACATTATTTTTAATCATACTTTTCACTTTGGCACTTTCCTTTTTAAATTTATTTATAATTTCAAATAGGGTTGGATGATATGAAAAAAAGTAGTATATCACGATACTTCAAGACATTTTTATGATACACAATATGCATCATGATATTTAGTTTTTCTAAGATTTAATACGTTGGAACAGACAAAATCGAACCTGCAGTGCCACAAAAATTACCATAATAATAATAATAATAATAATAATAATAAACCCATAACAACAGTGATTTTTGTTCGCTGTTTTCAAACTGCATTGCACTGAATACAATTAAACAGGCTTAATTATACTCACTTTGTAATGAAGCATGTAGTTAGTTAGTGGTTTTTAATACTGACAATATCCACAATATGCACAGAAAAACATATTGTGACATAATTTATTATGATAACAATAAAATATTATTGAATTGCCCACCCCTAATTTCAAAACCTGTGTCTATAGATGGTGCCAGTGTGCTAGCAGGGTTTTTGCTTTCTGTTTCTGTTGTTTTGCTGTGTTCTGAGTATTGAGTAGGATGTTGTGTTTTTATGTGATGTCAAGCCTGTAATAGAGACATTCTTGAATGTTTATAAACTGTGTAATGTCCCTTGTTGAAACTGGGAAAATGTTCCTCACAGCTGAGATTTTTACTATTGATCTGTTGTTTTTACTCCTTTTGCCGAAAATCAAAGGTGCTATTTTAGGCCAAAAATGTTTGGTGACCAAAATTTTCCTAATATTCAAAGAATTGTTTGAGCATTGACAAAATATGAATTTTGGCCTATTTGAATAAGAGAAAAAGATTCTGGAAACCGTGTTTACGTTAATGAAACCATAGAAATCATTTTGCCACTTGGCATTGAGGCAGCAAGTTTTCATGTATAAAAAGGACAGTTTGAATGATGCAAACTACCCCATTTACATTTCATTTGCTGCCAGTGATGTTCTCACTGCATGTTTTTGTTGTCAAGGTTTTCTGTTATTTGATTGATATTTTATGTTTTTTTTCCTAATAGTTTAATACTATTAGCAAATGAAAATAGAATTTATGCACTAACATTTGCAGAAAAAATGACATATTTAAGTGTGTTCTCTGCAGAGGATGTGTTAACTTATTTTCACCCTGTAAATTAATTAACTACATTTCTTGGGGGCTCTTTATTGCAACTATTATTAATATTATATGTAATTATTTATTAAACCTTAGTATAATATGTATGTTTGTATTGTGCCTAACAACACTCTTAACTGTGGTAAAATCACTATAAGGCATTGGCTTTTGTTATGTGTTATAAAGTGCTACACCATTGGAGGAGGCACAGATTGCTTATCTGAACTGTGCACTCTACTACTCTATAAATCTGGCCTTGTCGTTGTGTAACATCAATTATTAATTCCCGTTGGAGGAGGGATAATCCAACAAAAGAAGCAGAAAAAGAAAACAAGGATATTATGATGACTTTGAGCCATCTCAGCAGGAGATTAAAACATTTTAATATCTTAATGCTGTTTCCAAGATTTGGAAAGTGCCCTATTTGTATCCCTTACAAAGTCCATATTATGTCACTTAGGCGCAGCAGGATGCCACAAAAACTGAGTAATTAATGTTTTATAAAAGTTTGCAGAGTTTTTCTGAGCTGGTTTTCTAAACGACCTTTATACCACCCTCATAAGCTGCATAAAGTTAACTAGGATTTAAAGGTTAGATATTCACTTTATCTTTAGGTAGAGTGGGCCTTTACCCAGAGGTGGGCAGAGTAGCCTTAACACATACTCAGGTACAAGTACTGTTACTTCTGTGTAATGTAATGACTAGATATGCACAGCGGTATTAAAATCATATCAGTATCGCTTTCAAAAATTAAATTTGATCCGATATTTTAAATGATATTTAACGATGTATTTATTGTACTCTGGCAGTGCGGAATGTTTAGGCAATGCTTGTCTATATGCTAAAATGTGTGTAGTCCATCTGTTGCTCTGCATACTTTGTTAGCCCCCTTTCACTCTGTTCTTCAGTGGTCAGGACCATCAGAGGACCAACACAGAGCAGGTATTATTTGGGTGGTGGCTCATTCTCAGCACTGCAGTAACACTGATGTGGTGGTGGTGTGTTAGTGTGTGTTGCGCTGGTCTGAGTGGATCAGACACAGAAGTGCTGCTGGGGTTTTGTCACTGCTGGACTGAGAATAGTCCACCAATCAAAAACATCCGACCAACAGCGTCCTGTTGGCAGCGTTCTGTCCAACACAAACTGTGCAGCAACTGATGAGCTACTGTCTCTGACTTTACATCTACAAAGTGGACTGACAAGATGTGTCTAATAGAGTGGACAGTAAATGGGCGCACCACGCCACCCAGACGTCAGTGTCACTGCAGTGCTGAGAATGATCCACGACCCACATAATACCTGTTCTGTGGTGGTCCTGTGGGGGTCCTGACCACAGAAGAACAGGGTGAAAGGTTGCTAACAAAGTATGCAGAGAAATAGATGGCTGGTTGGTCTAAACAATCATTGGTGAAAACTATTTATTGATGCATTGAGATCTTCATTGATTTTGGAATGCAAGAGGCAATTATTGTCATTTTTAACAAAGCGTGCATTCATGTTTTTTAGCAAAAATAAAATTTTTTATATGTAAGAAATAGAAAACAGGTTAGCGTATTGTTTTTGTTTGTATCTATATTTCACAATAGCTCCTCTAGCCTCATTTGTGCATTCAGTGTGTTTTTTAAATTATTCTGAATTACATAATCAAATCAACCTGTGGTGGCGTTTGAGATTTCATGATGGACTTGATCATTTCCTGAAAAATCATCATCAAACTGAGTCAATGTAAGGACACGGATTCACATAGAACTGTATTCTGATGTACATCTGTATGAATGTGGATACTGTGCTAATTCCCCATTACTGCCAGTGGATCACTTTTGGAAAGTTGCTGAAATGAGCATCAAGCATCCGGCACTATCTCGTCCTAGAAATCATGCCTCTTTTGTATATCAAATCTCATCCCGCTGCTCCAGCACACTGATGGGGCAGAAGTAGGTCAGCACCACATCGACTTTCCCTCCTCCTAATCTGTAATTTGTAGAGTGGCTCTTAATTGCTCTTTAATCTTTACTACATGCCGTGAGTGGCAGAGGAGGGAGGAGGGAGGTCGAGATGGTCGTGAAGGAGCGCGAGTTGCATTAGCAGCATTAGCACCAGAAGCAAATCTCTCTCAGTTAAAGTGAACAGCACATATGGATTGGATGCAGTGATCCACACATATATTTTTACAGTGGACACAACTAGGGCAATATGACCTTATTTATCGTTATCATGATAAAATGCATTGCAATATGTCACCATTTGTCATTTAATTCACTACCCAAAAAGAACCCACACATCTCTTCTGAGTTTTATATTTAGTGCTGATAATGGTGAAATGGTGGTAAATCTGATTCTTAGGGTCTGATACTAATCTGCAAGCACTTACCAATCTGAGCTGAATATGTCCTTTGTGGATTTCTTTAGAAACATATGTGAATTAAAATCTCCTACAGGCTTTTATAGCTTGATCAAGCAAAAGAAAGATATAACAAGACATATAACAAAAAGTACTAAAACTAATTTTATGTGTTGCACAATGATTACAGAGCTGTTAAAGAATGGAGTTCTTGATAAATTTCATTATTGAGAATAGACAGTAAGAGAACATTAAAAAGTATTGACGTTATGTCAAACATTGAGTTCAGTCATTACCTGAGTAGTTATTAGTGTATTGTAACATAGTGGACTTAACATATCTGTGTTTGAAATGTAAATTGGCCACTGCATAAGCCTTATGGTCAAAAATATAGAAATATTGGTGAATAAATTCTAAGGTCAACTTCATAGGAATTTTGGAAGGGTTGTTTGTTTGTGTATGTGGACCACGGCTGCTTAAGTATTGCTGTATAGTACCACTGTGTTGTTATATAGTACCACTGTGTGGTTGTATAGTGCCATTGTGTTTTACAGTTCATAGTTAGTCTTCATTATGAAATTTGTTTATTTATTTTATTATATTATTAATGTTTTTTGTGTCTCTTTTCCTTTGCTTTTCTTTAGTTTACTGTATGATCTGTTGTTGTGGACCCTGAGAAGAATAGAGGCTATAGAAGCAGCAGCTAATGGGGACCATAAAGAAAAGAAAAAGAAAAGAAAACTGGTGCACTTGCTCTGAAGAAAAAAATAAATAAGTAAAAACATGGTGCATCCAGCAGTGAAGGAATCCTTGTGTATATTTTACACAGTGATAGAATCTTGATAGCCCAGGGAAAGCTCCGCTTGTGCAAACTGAAACTGATAAAACGATTTTACTGTTTTCAGTGGCACACAGCACACAACTCCTCTGGTGGAACATTTAAATGAGTTGCCTTCTTTTTTTGGTTCTGGGTTCATGTGGTTAAATGTAGGGCTACAACTAACAACTATTTTCATAATCAATTAGTTGGTCTATTATGACTTTGATTAATCGACTATTTGGGGAACAAAAACCTGCAGATATTAGTCTGGCAATTATGCTTAATTCATTAAATGAAAAACATGAGGATTATTAACATCAAACACCTTCCTAACTTTGTATTCACATTTTCTAAAAAGAGCTTTTATCAAAGGCACAGCAACAGATGTTCTGCACAATGGTGAAAGTAGAGTTTATAGCTAGACAGAGCAATTATTCACAAAATGTATGCCTGTCACGTTCAGAGTTCTCAAAGAAACATTTCGTGCTACAAAGTTTACTTCGCTTGCTAATCAACTCAACTGAAGCTAACCTAGCCAAAGGCGAGGGCATTCTGATTGAAAACTCCACTGCTCACTGTCCTCTCCTCCTTCTCTGGCCGCTTGTGTAACACAGGTGTGATGCATTTTTGAGTGGTGAGTTGAAGTTAAAGAGAGGGCATGTTAAAAAGAGTCGTGAGACAGAACCCAGATATGGGCAAGTAAAGGACATATGCATAGTATTAATGAAGATTTCTAAGAAGACAATAAACAGAAGTAAGCAAAAACCTCTCCCAACCTATTTTAAGCAATTATTGGTCTCTGGTCAGCGGTTTGACCTTTTTCTACTACATTTTTTACATAGAATTGGGAACTAAAAAAAGTTTTTTTTCTCTTAACTTTGTGTTTCTGGGCCTTTCCTTTGAGGTTCTCTTTTTTCAATTGAATTGAATGAAATGAAACCAGGAAAGTCCCTTCCTCTGTCTCTAGTGTGCCCTGCCTTTAGGCCATTTCAAGCTGTCCATGGGTGCTTCTGTGCTCCTCTGAGAATGTGCTGGTGCAGTGGTTTTATGATTGATGGGGACTCTGTTGGAGAGTGATTGGTGTGATAGTGGCACTCTCTCTCTTTTGCCCTTAAGACATGAACGACTGTGAGTACATCTATGAGAGACTAGCCTTAGTTATATAGGCAGTGTTCTACAACTAGACCACTGTGATGAGGTTAAATCCAGTTCTGAATGATAACGCGTGTTTCCGAGCACTCTTCCAACATGAAAACTACCCTGATGTCAAACAAAGAGCCGCTGCCTCAGATGCTGCTGTGTACCCAGATATTCCAAAGCTAATCCGCTAACACAGCATGTCCATGATGGTAAGGCAAGCGGCGACTAATCATGGTGACGAGCAGAAGGCTCCAGTCTCCAGAGGCTCTCCCAGCCTCGGCTCGTCCTAGTTCCAAATAACAGCCGTGTAATCACCTCAAACCTGAGCGGTCTGGCCGAGCTTTCTCTGTTTCCCCAGCTGCTTGAAACCATCAGGGCCGGGAACTTTAGGTCAACCTTTAGAGACAGTGAAGAAGGAGGAGGGAAGGTCTGTTTACCAGACTAGCATACAGGAAATTTTTAAATGTTAATGGACATAGTTGGTAGTGATGGCCTTCCTTTCAGACACAAGTCTGGATTACGAGGCTCCTTTACCTAAAAATGTAAACATTGTAAACGGAAATGTAGTCTAGAGAGCGTGACCCCCTTTACAAGTCCATTGTATCCTTATTGTATCTGTGTCATTATATCTTATGATGTGACAGCACTATTCAGGGAACAAAAATTGAAATATATATAACATTTCCTTAATATTCATGAGAATTCTGTAGATCTTGGTATTCCAAATGGTTGTAAGCAATTTCTCACAGATTGGGAAAAAATAGACTTGGAAAAAATAGGCCAGTGTCAGAAAAGCACTATTAAAAAAGCACATTTCTTAAAATTCATGCCTTCATTTGTGTGAAATGAAAGACTGAAAATCCCATAAATCCAATTAAAAAAAGGTCACAGGACAGATTCTCTACTGTATTGTCAACTTGTGAAAATCTACAGTTTTAAGTTCCACAGTATGTGTTAAAGCAAATATGACATAAATAAGATATTGTTGAGAAAACTGAAAAGGTTCTTTATTTTCAAAGAAATAGCTAAAATCTGAAACTCTTTACTTTATCTTTATGCCTTTACTTTCCACAGTATCTGTTTAGGAGACAAAATGTTTGATGACAAAAATAGAATTTAAAAAAGCAAAAAAAAATCACCTAAATGCTAACAGGACTGTACTGTGTCGTTCATTATTAACAGTGTTTCTCATGACGTTTTCTCTTAGCTAAAAGCTCATCACCACAGTATACTCTTGAATGATGATTGCAACTAAATGGTGTAATATCCTAAGGTTTGCTCAAAGTGAGATGATGTCATCAGATGTCATCCTGTTTCTCGACAGTGTTGTCTCTAGAGCAGCTGTTGTGGTTTTCAGCCTGTCTGGACTGGTTTGTAGTAGATTGTGGAATTTAATATCTATGATGACCATCAGTGCTTTCCTTAATGCCCTCACCCAGACTTACTGAGACTCTGTAGACTCTGTGAAGTTTTATTTGGGGGGATTATTTAGTCATTTTGATGACTCTAGTGGTTGCAGTCTGTCTTTATCTTAACCCTTATCTCAGCTCTGACTCAGTCAAAAGGAATCACACCTAATCCAATCTCAGCCCTTCCTCAGACAAACTAGATGCAGCAATAATTGGCCAACATGATAGCATTCTTTGGGAAGGAGAATCATTGTATTTAAGAATACAGTAATACAGAGAAACAGCTAATAGAAATATTGATTGGATAACAAAAGCTTCACTGAATACCAACACATGACCCAGTTCTGGATAACATATTGACTGTACCAGCATGAGGGTATTTGTGTTACGACAGTATGTTTAGTTGTAGTGGAATTGATGGATAATGAGGATTATATTCATAATAATATGCTATTCTATAAAATAAGTGTTCCTGTTGCCACCCTGGTAGAAATACGCTTTGTAAGATTATTTTTGGTGTCATTTTTAGAGAAGAAAATAAAATAAACCAGTCCATTCTAAACAAGCTATGTCACATTTTTAATACACAAACATGGTTATCAGGTGTGTAATTTAGCCTATTAAATTAATAAAACATAAAATCATTGTTTCCCTAAACATTTTCTCTGCAAATACCCAAATGGTGGTTTTATATTCATAAACTAGCACCCTAAGCAGTCAAACAAGTATGTGAATTTACAGATTTCCTAAAGGGTGTTCTGGCCTAAGACTACAGTTTAATATGTGATTTTTCATGTTCTGGAGTATTGTTTCCCTCAGCCTCATTGATTTGACAGAACTCACAATTTTATATCATTTTCATATTTTTGTTCATCAATATTATGTCACAAGTACCCAGAATGCATTACGCAAATACATCATACAACAATTGGTCATCTCTGTGGTGTCAACTAATCCTGACTGCTAATGACTGATGTATATGCTAATAAATGCAGCCAAGCTTTAGTGTAACTCTTACCTTGTTTAACAAAATCATAAAGAAAACAATGAGACAAGTTTTTAAACTCTTAGTCAGAGGAAAGAAGCCAAAGTGATGAGTGAGATATCTAGATCTACTTTGCTAACTTTAGCTTTTAGCTTCTTGTCCTCCTCATCCGATAAGACATTTCTGTTGTTTCAGAATCCAATCTCTCCATCGTAATGATGATGTGAAAAGTTAGAAGTTATACATTTGATATTTATCTTACTAGAAGTAACATTAATAATCTGATTTCCTTCAGCATTCACTAAGGAAAAAATGTAAACATTTTAAAATAGACCACAAAGAAAAAAACACCCAAAAGTTCCTTCCACCTTAAAGATACATGATCTTAGTCAGGAAAATCCCACTTTAAAGACTGCTGCAGCACCACTGTGGGAGGTGAATAGGCCTTTAAGGGCTAATGTCTTCTCTTTTACAGAGCTCTTCATCATTTAACCAGCTCTGTGCAGTACTGTACCAGATATGCCTGAATATCTTCTGCTTGCATGACCATGATATTATTCATTAATATGGTGAAGGTAGTGTTGCGGATGAGGAGCACCCCGAGCCACTGAATTATTCAAATAAAATGAGATGCAGTGCAGATGTGAGCTGTGGCGTATGCACATGTTTATTTTAGTGTGAGGTTTGGAGTGCAGGTTTTTTGGCTACATTAATATTAATTATGTTTTTCCTCTTTCTGGCACACCCTCTCTCTCTCTTTCTCCCTTTCTCTCTCTCCTACCCACTCTATCTTTGCCATCTGTATATACACATGCCACTTCAGCTACTCTTATGCAGAAAACATTAAAGTAATAGGACAAGAGAGGCATGTGTTACAGAGATTTCACCACAGGTAACGGATGTTGTTAGGCCATAAATAAATGCTATAAACAGTTCTTCTGCCAACTGTTATTAACAGTAGACTACGGATGCTAAGCAACATACCACCAAAGATTGTTTTATGAACAGCACAATATGGTCTATAAATTGACACTGTTGAAACAAAACCTCACATCCCCAAAATTGTTCACAGGAGACAAAAATTATTTTTTGTATGTAAGTTAATGGAACAAGATTTATTCCAAGTAATTTTGAACCATTGCTATTGGTCTATTCGACATAAAAGTTAAGTACTATGTGGTGTTTTTAAATTATGTAAAAAATTAAAGGTGACAGAAATGCATAAGGTTTTGTTCTGACAGTGATGATATGTAATATACAAGTATATACATATACAAAAAAATATGTTTAAAGGCTCAATTTTTCCTCAAAAAGTATGATGCGCTATCCAGTCCATACAGTCCATATATGGAAACTACAATCCAAAAACTGGTCCTGTTTCGGTGGTGCCACAAAAATCAGCTTATTTATGTATATCTACCTATTCAGCCTACAGCAGTTTATCCACGCCCATTCAAGCTACAGTTCTAGGGAGCGTTTAAGCATGTTGAAGTAGACTTTAGTTAAAAAAATAAAATACAATAAAAATGTTGCCCTTTAAAATTCTTTATGTTGACAGTAAATGTGTTTCCCAGTCATGGATTAAGCCTAATCTTTGACACTGGAGAATTACTATTAGAAATTATTTACATTCAAGGGTTAGGCTTAGCCTGGTTCTGGAAAACTGGCCCTGAATGACATAAATAATATAAGCAAATAAACATAAATACAGTAAAAACGAATACATATAGAAGAACACTAGTTGACCTGACTTCTTGGTGCACTCCAGTCATTGCATGGATTTTTTACATTTCAACAGCAGCACACCTGATGAAATTTAATGAAGGATTGATTAGCTGAAGCAGGTACTGGATGGTAAGTGTAAATACTGGATTTGTTTTTGTATTTATTGTAATGATAGTGTCTTTTTTCTGTTGTTGAATAAATAATCATTGTCCAGATAAAAGCTTTATGTCTCGTTTTCTCAAGGGCCTAAAACTTACACAGCACTGTATTTGACTTGTCGCATTAATACGGAACACAGCTGATGTGTTTGATTGTATGTTGTATATCAAGTACTTTACAGTGGCTTTGAACAAGGCTCAGCCAATCAGACTCTAGAACTGAAGCTACCCATTTCATAAAAAGATAAAAAAGATGATGAAAATTACCTCTGGCAACTAAAAAATAAGAAATAAAAAGGCCAAAGTGGGAAATGAATCAGCATGCGCCATGGCACCCACTAAACTTCAATTACCCCACTTCACCACCATCACAAAGAGGACATGCTGCAGCCTCTTCAGCCACCTGCCTTCTGAAACTGCCAGCGAGAGTAACCCAAAAATAGACTCGGCTGTGAAAGAACCCATCCACCCATCTGCATTGGCCCATCCGGGGACAAGCTGCTAGAAAGAACCGTAGAGCTGAGAAAGCGAGAGAGGAGAAGAGGACTGTCAGTGTGAGTTAGGGCTCATTTACTAATGGGCCGGCCCTCGCTCTGTTCGCTGCTGGAGGATAAATCAGAGGGAGCTGCAGTGCGGCCTCGTTTCTCAGGGCCTCACTGCTTTATGACCCTGATTGAACGCCACTTTGGCATGTAGTGTGGCTGCCTTGGAAATCTGTCTGGAGGAAGGGAAGAATGAGTCAGGCCCTGTGCTGTTAAAGCAATGGTTTTGATCAAAATCAAAGGTACACGTAGTATTGCCTCCAACTCCAAATGTAGCCAACGAAGACATATTTGGTTCAAGAAATCAGTTATTATTTTACGGTGCTTCATTCTTTCATTTCAAACCATTCACTCACCATAGGCTACATTACTGTCAAGTACATCTGGGCGCTTAATATAATATCACAATACTTTCATCTTCATGATCCACAATATGTCACGATGTTTTTTTTTTATTAGTTGAAACAGACAAGGTGATGCCACACTAAAAACTGCAGAAGTTGATGAGGAATGTCTTCCTATTTGCGTTTTCTCATTCCACCTTAAATTGTGCAGCAGTTACATTCTGTGCAAAAGGTGCCTGAATGTAACTGCTGCAACATTTAAGGTGGAATAGGGAAAATTCAAACAAGAAGCTGGTGAAAAAGATTAGAGAGTTGAATGGCATGAAAAGAGATAAGGAGGTCACTCTGCTTGACAGGTAGGCAACATTAACTTAATTTGGCTGTTTCACAGAACCAGTAGGTCAGTATTGTTTTGTCCCATTTGTTTGTGATAGCAACTGGTTAGCTTTTTAGCAGCAAATGTAGTGACAGCTTACCCACAACCTGCTAATATTAGTTACATTACTTGCTGTGTGGTTGTTCGCTCTAATGTTATGTCACGGTATTTGTTCGTACAACATGTGCGAAGGATTTTATGGCCATGAAGATCTAAAAAAAACAAACTTGCTGGCCCAGCGTCATTCAAATCAAAAAAGCATATTGAGACAAATTGTGACACAATTTAACATGGTAATGATGAATATTGTCCCATTGCCTAGCCATACTATCAAAACAACACAGTGGGCCTGATAAACTTTTACGGCAGTTTCAGGTGCAGATTTGAAGCTTTTCTACCCTCGTAATAAACAAAACTGCTGACCAAGCCTAAAGGTGCTGGGTTTGTGTCAGATTTTCTCCATCTTTTAAAACTGAGAGTAATTTAATTTAGTGTCTCAAAGACGTATTGAAAGACCTCCTTTATCAATAGCAGCATCATCAGAGGCACAAACCTTTTACATTTGCTGAAAGAATATTTACTATCAGAATAACACTGATCAAACTAGGGATGCACCGATGCCCCATTTTACCTTCTGAAACCGATACCCAATCTTTAATGTTGGCCGATACCAAGTACCAATACTGATACTAACTCCATCTAACCTAACTAGCTTTTAAGTCCTGACATTTACACAATTACATTCATGCTGTTAGTAGCAGTGAATTTCATCATTTGTCCTGGCTTGGTTGAAGCATATGGCCACAAGACCCTGCTGCTGCATGATACAGCTGACCAACAGAGGCGCAACACAGGCAGGTTTAGTGGACACACCAAAACGGCTATCAAGGCTAAAGGCTATCGTTATGATGAAATCTGGTGGTTCCTTCTGTATGTCTCCCTAGTGTTCGCTGGGCTAGTGTTCACAACCTGGACTAACATAAATTCAGAATGTAAGTGATTACACAGCAGGAGATGAGTGATAAGTGAAAGGAGCCTGACTCAGTCATTCAGGTAAGGGGCTCCTGTTAACATGTTTTCCCATGAAATGCTGGCGTTACAGATTTTGCCATGGGCATTTTTACAGCTGCTTGTCAACCCACACTGCCGATGTGTTGTTAAGGTCCATCTCCATCTTTCTTTGTGGTATTGGTCTTAGGCATCAGTATCCCTGTCACTGATAGTGATACTACATTTAAGTGCCAATATCGCAGTGGATATCAATAAAGTATTAGTACCAGTGCAAAACTAACTTAAACTCTTAGTACCTCATGTATAAACCTGAGAATACTCAGCACAGATTAAAATGACGTCTTTGCGGAATGTTTTGGTGGGAAAATCTTAATTTTTTAAGACCACTATCTTTTCATGTACACAAGTTTCCCCTTACGACAAATGTAGTCTATGATCACGTTTGGAGTTCTTTACATGTTTGTTTTTTTTAGGTTTGCACTGAAGCTACACGGCTAATGTAGTAACAAGTGATGGAAGTTTATACCCCACCACCTAAGCTTTGTGCAATTAGCACCACCTCAAACTATGTTGAGTAGTTAATCTGAAGAAGACTTACCTATGGTTTCTGACACTGTATGACATACTGCTATCTATAGAAATAGACAAAAGACCACTGCATAGCTAAAAACAGTAGTAGCAGGCATCTTGAGGCCTGAATTATGTCAATTTCTATAGATAACTATATGTCCATATATATTGTAAGTACATCATACAGTGTCAGAAACGACTCAAGCGACTGTATTTGAGATTACTGAAGAGCTTGATGTGGATTGAGGCAAGTGTGTGATGATTTAAGTATACCCTTTGCTAATTGCTAATTGGTAGCTACACGCTTCCATTACTTATTAGCTACATTAGCCTCATAGCTCCAGTGCAAACCTAAATGCCACAGTGCAACATTTAGGGTAAGGGGCAAACTGCATACATATAAATACATACATATTTGGCTGAACCATCGCTTTAAGGATCTCACCAGGGAGTGAGTGAGAAAGAGGGATGTTTGGGTTTCTGTCTCTAATCTCGCACTTGACTAGCTTTTACCAGTACACGCACATGCATGACTGCAACCTCATGCATCAAAACAAAAAAAATCCCCCAAAGCCTCTATTGTTTTATCTCCCTCCGTTTTCTCCCCTCCTACTCTTCCCTCCTGAAGAGATTTCCCAGCAGGGGGGTCGCTCTGCAATGCCATGAGACTCTGGTACCCAGCACCCCACCACTGTGAAACCATATGGAACATCTTCAGGGCATGACATGGAACTTTGTCTCAAAGCGCCTTTATTGAAATCATGGAAAGCAGCATGATGATGGTGCCATCCATCCGGAATATTCCACCAACTGTTTCTTCTCCCAACTGCGACATTTGGTAATCCAGAGATTCGTTCCAGCCTTTCTGCCTGTGATAAAGCTTAATATGTTGAGTGTGTGTGTGTGTAATTAGAGGGTGGCAGCCGGTGGAGCAGCAGGCCACCTGCACATGAAAAGCTGTGGCACACCTGTCTCTGCAGGGCTGGTCTCCTGACAGTCCCCCGGCAACCACCCGCTGAAGCACAAGGCCGTCTCTCCATGCAGGTAGACGGTTAGATAGGTGTCGATTGATTTTGTAATTTGAGCTCCTTTTTGTACCCGCTCTCTCCCTCTACCTTTCTCTTTGTGTGTTTATGCATTAACTCTTAATTAATCATGATCTTACCTACAATCTCACAAGCAATACATTTAGAGGCTTTAGTAGTGTCCTTAGCTAGCCTTTAACTAGAATCTGCACTTAGAGTAGTTGTAATTAGTTCATGTCCAAGTTAGCTATAATAAAATGTATCAGCATATGTAACTGGAGCTTACTTGTGTGCTAATGTGTTTTCTATCACTGTATAAAAGAAGCCCAATGCTTCCTTTAATGTTGGATGCACTGCAATAGTTTCTGAGTGAACATGCACACATTGTGAATGCATTAAGGGTTTGTTTATTTATTTATGTCTCTATTATTATTATTTATTTATTTCTCTACTAAATTTTGTCTCCCATTTTGTGATTATTAGGTCTCCCCGTATCACACGGTTGAGTGAATGGGTGGAGAGGGAGGGCTATCCTAGCTGCCCAGAGACAATGAGACTAATAATGCTCTCTTGTACTCCCAACCACAGATGGCTATGGCATTGCTGGGTATGGTAAACACTTAAACAGTTGGGCCACTCAGGGGCCTGACAACATTATTTCTAAAAAATGGCAGAAATAGCTGTTTTCTGTCATAAAAGAATTTTGCAGTTTTCATTGAATTCTTTCCATATTTTTGTACATTTTTAGAGATAACAGTATGTCATACATTGGCCCTGTTTAAATTTGCCCTTGCCCACTTCGTCTCACCACTTGGATGTGCATCACACCTTTGTGACACAAGTGGCCACACACCCTGTTTACATGGACTTGCCTTTGCAACGCAAATTGTTTTCTGAGTAGTTTGAGCGTAGTGTAATTAACATTTGTGAGTAATTGTGTGGCTATAAACTTGGTGTGAAACTGTGATGTATTGCCTTTCTTGTTGTTGATAGCTGTGCACCCTTTAGCAAACTAACCAGCCAGCTAGCAGAGTTTTGAATGCAGACATTTTAAATAACTTTTCTGCCTTGGCTTAAAAACATTTTTTGTCTACCATTATTTTTGAGTTTGGCAAAGGAAATACGTCAGAACACAACAATTTCTGGGCAAGTTCTGATGCCAAAGATGACACTTGTTTTCACTTAATCTCTTGCCTCTTCAAGGATTCGTCTGGTACCCTTCACTAAAGTAATGGAACGGCACTTAAGATGGTGCCTGTCATTCCACCAAAGAGAAATGATGAAGCTAAGTGGCCAAGGCTATATTAAAATCGGTATTGAAACAGAAACCACATAAACTAATCTATTTGAGCTTATTTAACAACTCAAAACAATTTGAGGCAGGTGTGTGATTTAGGCATGCAGTTTGCACAATCCAAAATCATTGCTTTAAGGTTCTATTACTTGTTAGCTACATTAGCGCTGTAGCTCCAATTCAAAAATAAAGAAGCAATGTTGATCAGCCGCCTTTAAGGTGAAGGAGAAACTGTGTTGAGTTATTGCTTTATTGTCCTTTTGATAGCAATGTAGGCTACAGTCAGTGACTGTAATCAAACAAAAGAGTGAAGCATCGTAAAATAATAGCCAATTTTTGTACATAAGGTACTGATGCCTGATCCCACCAAAAATACAGTCTATGCCTCTACCACTCAAGGTTCTGCATGCAGAAGCAGTTCAGGGCAGACGTTCCATTTGGCAGACAGACCTTTGTTCAATGCTTTTCTACCTTAGTGGGACTCGAAATGTATTACCTAGAGCTGTTACACCACTGCTTACACTTCAATTATTCATTGAATTGGCCTTGAGCAAACAGTGCTGCCTTTGTGTGAACTGCAATAGCCTTGCCGGCATGCTGAAAATGTTTGAATTTATTTAGAAAATTGTGAGGAACAGCCATTGATAATGTTTCAATGACTTTTATTGGCAGTCTGCCAGTGGTATTTGCTGAACAAAGAGACAATATGCCATCAGAACCTGGGCCTGAATAAGCTGTATCTCTGAAATGCGAAATAAACTGCGCTTCAGTTTGCAGCGTGACATGCGCTACATAGTGTCATGTCAGTTTAATGCCACAAGTAATTCAAGACTGTCTTACCTTGGAGATTTCTCTCTGTCAGCTGCTTGGCAACCAGAGAAACTGGCACTGGGAGTATCATCCAAAGCTGCCTGGGCTGCTTGCAGTAAAATAGCAAAAATGGCTGAGGTGCACTTAAAGAACCAATTTAAAAAATAGCACAGCAATCTAAGGACCATTCAACTGAGCATGTATCTCAAGAGCTGTATATTGGACAGATCTTTTTTTAGTACGTTCTTGTCTAACATTGACACACATTTACTGCAGTTACAGTGTATATAAATTTACAGCCGAGGCCTGTATACCCATAACAATTTCTCCATTTCACGACATTGGCAAATGTCTACCAAGCCTCGACCGAAATAGCAGAGCAACAGTGGCGGAGCAAATTCCACATGGGTCTGTGCTATTTATTAGAAAGCTGAGAATGAAAGGGTAATCCCTAAAGCCATAACCCGAGAGGCAGATTATGCCATCAGACCATCTCTTCCCTCACGGAGAACGTGGGCCTTTGCGTGATGGGATCCTGAAAGGTCACTGTACAAAGAGAAGGCACTTGACACTGGTGATAAGGCACTTGCGTGAATGGGGAATTGCATTCCAAAGTGAACTTTAGGCATCAAATAAGATCAATCCCCGTATATCTTTTTCACAAACATATTGTTGCTGTGGAAAGAAAACCTTGTATCTTTGAAATGAAAAAGGCAGAAATCATCCTTAACCTCTGTTAAAAGCCCCATGGTTTTATGCGGTGATGGGGACTGGAGTCACGGCTTGGACTTCAGTCATGCTCGAGTTGCATGTTGACCTGACTCAATTCAGTTTTGAGAGTCGTAAATTTCCAGCCTGAGAAAAAAACAAATAAAACTGAAATAAAAATAAAACTGATTACATTTGGGCTGTTAATCTTAATGCGGTAAATGAATTAAATATTTAGTTGTCAACCTTACGTGTGTGACTTCTCAGTTTTGTTACGGTCATATGCAGTCTGTAGTGCCATTCTTCCACAGGTTGCACTGGTGTCTGATACAATAAGGCTTCAAATAAAGCCCTATTCGAACAGGATTATGTTACGACCACTGCTCCTAATAGCTTTCCATTGCATCTGTTTGCGGCCATTTTCTGTGTTTCTTCCGTTGTTGTATTATGTGCAAGTACCTGATCGGCCACTCTGGGGGATCCTCCTGTATAAAAGATCACCAAGCTTCCATCTCAGGAGACGTTCAGGGCTCTCTTCCCTCTGATATGACCTGGAAGAACACCTGTCCAGACCAGCCTGGCACTCTTCACACCACTCTTCACACCACTTTTCACTTCACTTGCTTGTAAACATTTGGTTAGATTCTGTGAAACTCTCTGTGAACATCTGGGAAGTTGTGGATGAGTGTCGTTTGTTTTCCATCACTTTTTCTCCTGGTTTTAAAGTAGGGAGATAGGTTAGCTTTTTGGATTTTTGTTTTGTTTTGCTTTTAGGTTTAGTTATTTTTTTTGTAATTATTAGTAGTTTTTTTTGGTATTTTGGAATACGCTCATCTCATTCAGCCACTTTTAAGAAAGACTAAATAAACCTGCCATTTTCTGGTTTCAGTGGTGTCCGGTGTCTGGTCTGGCAGCAGGTCTGGTCATTTTCTGTTAAGGCGTGACCTTAGACCAGGTCCTAACAATTAGTATTACATGGGGATGGGCTGTAATTTGAGTGATTACCGAAAAGTTCCGTGATTTTAATCTAGTATGAATCTGCCAAGTTTTTAGGTTTTACAAGTAATAATTCCGGAGTGAATTACCTCCTATAATTTGCCAAACTCAGAGCTCCTCAGTAATAGTAGTTCTGTTTAAATTGACATCTCTAATGTAATAAACCCAGATAAAACCAGGCCTGAGTTGGCATCCTATTTACCAGCTTCTTGTTCGAATTTTTCTGTCCGTCTGAAATGGCGCAGCAGTTACCGAGAAATTTTGAATAAGAAGCTGACTTCAGCTTCGTAGAAAATGGCACCTCCCTTTATTTTCTTTTTTGAGACCTGAAGACAAGGCTATCAGCTAAAATGGGGCTCAATTTGACTCTCAGTGCTCAAGTTCATGACAAGACTACTGAAATCCACAACATTTTTGGTGATGGCTGAATTACCAGAGAAGGAAAATGAAATATCTCGAAAGCAGCTCTTGCAAGACAGTGTGTTTTCTGTCTTGTTGGGCGACATTTGGTAAGTTGAAAAGAACCCTATTTACTAAACTAATGCTAATGCTTCTAAGCAATTAAAGGCTTGTCTGACAGTGGCTAATGTTAATGTTCATGAGTCCACCTTCAGGAGAACTCTGAACAACAATGGTGTGCATGGTAGGGTTACAAGGAGAAAGCCGCTGCTCTTGAAAAAGAATGTTGCTGCCCATCTGCAGTTTGCTAAACATCACAAGCCAGAAGGCATTGAGAGGCTATTGAAACAATGTTTTGTGGATGGATGAGACCAAAACAAATCTTTTTGGTTTAAATGAGAAACGTTAGGTTTGGAGAGAGGAAAACATTCCAGCATAAAAACCTTATGCCATCTGTAAAACACAGTGGTGGTAATATCATTGTTTGGGAACTCTAAATTATACCAGCAAATTCTAAAGGAAAATGTCAGGACATCTGTCTGTGAGCTGAAACTCAAGAGAACGTGGGTCATGCAGCAAGACAACGACCCTAAGCACACAGGTGATTCTACCAAAGAATGGTTAAAGAAGAGAAGAGTTAATGTTTTGGAATGGCCAAGTCAAAGTCCTGACCTTAATCCCACAGAGATGTTGTGGAAGGACCTGAAGCAAGCAGTTCATGGGAGGAAACCCACCAATAGCTAAAATTCCACCAAGCCAATGTGCAGGACTAATCAACAGTTACCGGAAACATTTAGTTGCAGCAGATACTGAAAGCAAAGATTCACATACTTTTGCCACTCACAGATTTGTAATATCGGATCATTTTCCTCAATAAATAAATGACCAAGTCTAATATTTTTGGCTCATTTGTTTCATTTGGTTCTCTTTATCTACTATTAGAACTTGTGTGGAAATGTGATGGAATTTTAGGTCAAATCTATGCAATATATTGGTGGTGCAATCTTCCTTTTCAAATAGCAGGTCTGTCTAGGATACCGAGAGGTGATTAGGATAGCAAACCACTCCACGTCTTTTGGACCACATAAGACAAATTAAATAAATAAAATTAAAATTAAATTTTGAGTTGTAAGCTAAAAGGGCTCTCTACAACTAGTTACTCATTTATCACAAGGCTTTTTCAGGAATCGGTGGGATGCAACATTAATAGAAAGGGGTCTGTGAACATTGGGGGTGTTAAATATTTTCATTTGATTTGGGAATAAGAGAATGGTTTAAACATGAAAGAAGGCATGGTAATTTTGTGCCAGTGAGTGGTTGTTAGTACCCCTTGCCCAGGCACTCTGAATGTATTATGCATGCCCACACACCCCAAGCAGCCCCTTAAAAAACCCTGAGCACACAGAGACACATTTGGTTTTAACCACCAGCCAGCAGCAATTCTGTGATGTTCACTCAAGACCTTAATGCATTATTAAAACTGCAAAATGAGGGCGAAAATTATAGGGAGTTACAATGGTATGACATCAAGCCACTCCATACGACAAGCAGAAAATAAAACATGCTCCAGATAGCAATTCACAACAATGTGAATAATAATGCCCCTGCAGAAAAGCCAGCTGGAGACCAAATGAAAAATATAAAGGTGAATCAAGCACTACTGATATTACCTAATAGTTTAAAATGGCAATAGAAAATAGAACTGTTACCTGTGAGTTCATTTCTTATGCTTAGATAAACAATTCATGAACCAAGACTGGTCCCATGAAAGATATCATTACAGGTGACATAGCAGGAGATGGTTTGGGCAATGAGGGTGAAGATGCTTTTTTCGATTCAGGGATATTGTTGAATTAGTTCATCATCTCTTATGTCACTTCACTATTTAAAGTAGCAGTATTTTTTTATCCACATATAGATTAATGTTACGAGAAAAAGGGTGTTTTGGCAATGCCTTCATGAGTTGAATTGGAGGAGTGTTATAATCATGAAAGCAAACCTCCACAGTGCTGTGAACTTTAAAAGTACTGAATGAATGATATTATATTTAATTGTTGAGTTTTCTGTCTAATTTTCTCTTAAATATATTTTCTGCTTTTTTCCTGGCACGGAAAAATGAATAATTTGTGCTGAAATTACATAAATGAAGGGTGGTCTCCGAATTTTGCACAGTGCTGTATGTCAACTGAACGCCATATCACTACTAACACTCTCAGCCCACCACAAACATTGCCCTTTGACCCACCCAAGACAAAATGTTTGGGCACTGCTGATCTACATTAATTCTACAGGAATTTCTACAGTGAACTTATGGCGAATTCAAATTATTGCTGTAGTTTACTGCACTGTTATAGATGCTGTAAGACAATACCACAGGAGGTGAAAATATTACTGAATAGGGTATTATAGAAGTATTACACAGCCACACATGAAGAAGGGCATGGGTTCTATTCCCCAACCAGGTGTCCTTTCTGTGTGGAGTTTGCATGTTCTCCCCGTATCTGCGTGGGTTTCCTCCTACAGTCCAAAGACATGCAGTCAGTTGCCCCATGGGTGTGTGTGTGTGTGAATGTGTATGTCTCTGTGTTTGTCCTGTAATGGACTGGTGACCTGTCCAGGGTGTTTTCTGCCTTCCACCCAACAAGCTCTGGGATAGGCTCCAGCACGCCCCATGACCCAGGAGGATAAGCAGCTTAGAAGATGAGTGGTGAGTGGTGCCATTTGGAAAAAAAGAGAAAGGTGAAAATGTCCTGTTTATGCACATTCTCTCTGTAACTAGATGTTCTCGTGATATTAAGCCTACACTGAAGACATACAAGTGTACATAAGAAAAGTAATATATTCAGAATACATTTAGAATTCATCTTGGTAAGGCACATTGGAGTTTTTTTCCTAATTCACACTGTTCCTCGCTGTGACTGATTGCCAGTTTCCTTCTTTCTCCTATTATTTTGTTAGTATATTTCATGAAAAGTTTGCTTATAATTTAAATGAATTTCCCAAAATTCTTTTTTTTTTGTCTCTAATTGCCTGCTTTGGTCCACTGCTGCTCCCACAGTCAATGCTAAACTTATCACTCACTACTGAGGAGATTATTAGTTTGATCATTTCTCAAAGGAGCTGATAACTGATCATCACATTGACTATATAAGCCTACTCAGGCTTTAGTAGAGCTTAGTAACACTGAGATTAATAACTGATCATCACATTTATTTATCAGTCTACTCAGGCTTTAGCAGAGCTCAGTAACACTGAGATTAATAACTGATCATCACGTTTATTTATCAGTCTACTCAGGCTTTAGTAGAGCTCAGTAACACTGAGATTAATAACTGATCATCACGTTTATTTATCAGTCTACTCAGGCTTTAGTAGAGCTCAGTAACACTGAGATTAATAACTGATCATCACATTGACTATATAAGCCTACTCAGGCTTTAGCAGAGCTCAGTAACACTGAGATTAATAACTGATCATCACGTTTATTTATCAGTCTACTCAGGCTTTAGCAGAGCTCAGTAACACTGAGATTAATAACTGATCATCACGTTTATTTATCAGTCTACTCAGGCTTTAGGAGGAATTTTACAATAGTTCATGAACAAGCTTTGATGTTTCTTTTGAATATTGTATGTTTTTTATTTATTTAGTGGGTAAGTATTCTAAAAGAGTTATCCTAAACTTGTAAAAGTAACTGTGTTCTGCCTTTACAAAATGTTACTTGGACTGAATACAGACGCTGAATTGTTGTGAATACGAGTCTCCAACGCTTGTATTCCGTTACATCTCAGCCCTGACTAAACCGTTGAGCGCCCCGCCCCCTTCTCCTCACACCGGCACGCGCACACCGTATGCTAAGCTAACAGCCTCATTCAGCCGGTGGGTGAGACCCTCAGAGCACAGAGAGCCTGTGAGTCTGTGATTCAGAGACCTGTACCTACGGAAATTCGTCTCGTCTTCGGTTTGACACGCTGTGTTTTCCCTGAAGGGGTTGATGGGGAGAAGAACTGGTGCTGAGCTGAAACTGGAAGAACAAAGAACCCCACTGCAGAACCAAAAGAGAACTACCTGCAGCTCAGAGAGAACCAAGGAGAACCGCACTGACCTCAGCTCGCTCTTCAGCCTGTAAGGGACACCGCGGACACTTTTATGGCAAAGTTTCTCGCCGAACTGCTGGGATGTACTCTGCCGGAAAAAGGCGCCTCTCCTCTGTTCGAGGTAAGAGAGCCGGTAAAGCAGTTGGAGCTCTCAGGTGTCCTCCGTCCCTCTGCATACAGCACGTTTAAGACGGACTGAGGAGCAGCTAACAGAATAACATGTCAATGTCAGGTGATGTTTACTTTGCTGAAAGCTTATTAGCTTTGCCGCTTGAGTAGCAAAACTGCGATAAACTCCCTTTAAATGTTTCAAAACCAAAATCTGTAGGTTTGAACACGGTTATCTGTACCCACCATGTTTTTTTCAGTTCAGCTACATCCTCAGCTCTTCTCTAAGCCCTGCCAGACGAGCTTGTTGTAATTAAGTGCTGACTGGAAGGAGCCAGCAAGTGAGGGAAGAAGCTCAGAGTGAGTATTTGGGTATTTGGGTCAGTGTGTCAGAAACACTTCACCTGCAGTAGGACGGGAGATGCTAGCTGGGATTTCCCTCTTTTTCTCAGCCTTATCTGTGAATTAAAAGTTACTGAATCAGTCTCTCACATTTCTTTAATGACACACTTTACTAACGTTGCTTCGTTTAGTCACTAAACAGGGCGATGGAAAGTACTCAGCATCATCGTTTCATGATGTTAAAGCAGCTTTGGCCAAATGTTGGACAGGTTGAAAGACAATATTATGATAATGATGTGTCTCAGTGTCACCTTTCATAAACAGACAGTGTTTAGTTCTGATGGAGGACTCATAAATGCTTATCTGCATTACATTTAGCACTTGATCATATGATTTGATCATCTTGATGCATGGTGTTGTGTTAAGAGTCGGCAGCCTTTGAGTTATTGCCACAAATGGTTGATATACATACACAGGTACATTATGTCTCTGATACTGTAGTTGTCACAGCAGCTGACTTCAATAAGTTTAATCAGGCTTTAGATTAACATGTTGCATCTTTGTTAAACAACCTAAAAAATCTGTTTCAAGTTTTTTTTGGAAGCAGCCAAAAGTACAATGATAAATAACATACTGTACTTGTCTATTTACAGTCATTTCTGGACACGTGATCTGCCTGAGATCTGATCTGATGTTTCAAATATGAGGCACTCTAGATGATAATAATATAACCTCATTTTCAATGAATGTTACACAGCTTCCTCAGTCATTATGGATTCATCTACAGCTCTGTTCATCATTCTGGACATCTAAAAAAATGTAAAATATTCACACCTTCCTACAAATTTGAAATCTCTGAAGTTGTAGTGTTGTAACATTATAATAGAATAATACAATAAATTTATGAGCAAAATTGTTTTGATGTACACATTTGTATTGTGCCATTACACATTCTCTGTCCCACTGAAACTGGAATAACTGTGCAAGTTTGTGTGTTGCCCTGCCCTTTCCACCTTCTGGTTGTTTGCCTGTTCTCTTCTGCCCCTGGTATACTCTGTTCTCTTTAAAATCCTCCTGGACAAGATTTTTCATCAACCAAATCAGTGTGTGAGTGTGGAAGGGCTGCTGCTGCGGTATTAAATCATTTCTGATATGTGTCGCTGATGGTCGTAATCCATCCATAACCGCAGCTACAGCGAGTAAAGAATAATTGCTGCACAGCTTTGCTCAGAGATTAGAGTCCAAGCTGTTATATAAGAGAAAATTCTGGCTGCTTCTACATGAGGCCATCAGATCAGCCTTCTCTTCATAATCCTGTCATGCCTCTGTCCTTCATTGTTGACTGTTCAGTATCCCTGTATCGCCTTCTCGCCGTCTCTCTTTCACTCTATCTGTCTCTCTGGCATTTTAGTTTTGGGTTCTGCTCACATAGCTGTAATGATCTGTCTGTAATGATCTGTCTGTAATGATCTGTTGAACTTGTAAATGTGCACTCAGTTTTGTCTTCTAAAAACCCCCAACATACCAAAACAGCATTGGCAATCTATTTTTGTTTTTCTGATAAAGCAGTAGTGTTGTTTATTATGAAAACACAAAATGTCTTCACCAAGTGATGTTACTGTGTGGATGTGATAGTTGCAGAGTAGCAAACCCTGACTATTAGGTAGGCCTTTGGTGCAGGCCATAAATCGCTGTTGTTGGAAGAAAACCTCGTATTTCCAAAATGAGATTTACAGGAGAAGGAAAAAACCTACTTTACTTTTATTGTGAGTCAATGGAACCAGACTTTTTTCCAAGTCATTTTGAATTATTTCTTTTGGGTCAATTTTCATGAGATTTACACACAATGTAAAGGACAGCAGGCATTTTCAAATTATGTTAAAAACTGAAAAACGATAAAAATGGAGATATGAGGTTTTCTTCCAACAACAGCAAAAAAAGAAAAAGAAACATGCTACGATAATGCTAATTTTTGCTAACACGCCTGTTGTACCCTTAAGCTAACGGTGGTGCACATGAACATCGTTTGGCAAATATTAGATTAAACATGGACATTATGAAGTGAAAGATATAGTTGCTATTAACAGACATTAACATTTCACTGTCCAAAAAAAAACAAAACAAAAAAAAAAAATAGTAACTTCACTGGAGAAGGCAACATTGATTAACTTTTAATATAAGTTAATGTTAAGAGATTTTAATTCTGGAACTATTTCTGTTGCTCTGTTCATAAAAATCATAAACTGTTCACACAATGTAAAGAGCTGCTGCAGTGTTCAAATGACTTAGAAAAATAAAAATGGAGATACATTTTTGGTACACCAACAATATAATTTACCTTACAGTGTGTTTTACAGTGAGTAAAGAACCCTTCAGTAAAGAACCTTGGCAAAGAGCAACTGCTACTGTTTTTGATTTCTAAAAGCTGCCTGAAATCCATTTATTAGACTTCCACTCGTTTTCACAGTGAATGACGTATCTACAACTTTCAGAAAGCCTAGTGCGATGTTTTCCTTTCTTGAAAGTAGCGCCACCCATTATAAAACAAACTGTCATTAGTTGACTCCACTATCACTTGTTAATTAAGTCAGATGTTAATTAAACTCATAAGGCCTTCTGTCCATCTCCTGAAGTCTTAATCAATCAGTGAGCTAGTTTGGCTTGTGTTTGGTGAAAAATATGGGGAAAAATCCTGCTTGGATGATTTTCCATTGGGCGTTTTTACATTTTTGTTTCCAGTCAGAACATTACAATGCAGCTTTCACAAACAAATGTTTATGTTGCAGAAAGCAGAATATCAATTAAGTGCTTTTTCGTCCGTGGAATTCAGACAGATACATGTAAATCCACTGTGTTATACTAAAATAAAATTAAGCAAATATGTCAAATACAATTAATTGTGATTAAATACACAAAGGAATGTTATCAATAACGTAATTATTTGAATCATTTCACAGCCCTGTTAAAAACATGCCATGCTCTATGATGTTCACATGATACATACAATCATTCTGACAGATTTCCGTGCACTACAGGAAACATGACAATAATCGTTTTTGGCATGTCTGATCTAGCAGCAGTGTTGATCATGTGAAAATACACTTACTTCCCTACCTAATGATGCTGCTGTGTGTTTGTCTAAGTGAGTGGACGCAGGCAGGGTCAGTAGGGCTGTGGAGAGTTTTGGATGTGGCCTTGGCTCTGCTCTGGTCCTCATTAGCACCCTGTAGTCCCTCGTTTGGCACCCAACAGGGGTCTGCTGTGCATAACACACAAACACACAGACACACACAGGCACTCAGAGAGAGAGAGTGCATGCACACATACATATACAGTTGGGGGAAGAGCTGGTCTGTTGCCAACTATCTCCTCTGGCTGTGCTCTGTCCTTTGAGTAACCCTTATAACTGTTATTCCTCACCTTTCAGTGTAACCACAGTTTCCATCTATTCCTCTTTATACTTATCTCTTTTACCTCTTTATCAACTAGGGCTACACAGTATATCGCTCGTTAAATGTTTTGAGTGTGTGGATGAATCATGGCATTCACATGATTCAACAAACATGAATGGTTTTGGTCAAAAATAATGCCAGTCTTTATTTAGCCGTGTCACACCGAGTACTGACAGTGTTTTTGATATGATGGAAGGTGAACTGCATTATCAGTATGTAGCAATGTAATTGCAGTATATTGGTAATTAAGCAGAATTCTAACCAAAATTTATAATAATGAATTAATTTATTAATTAATCATTGGTGCAGGGTAGCGAAAAGCAGAGGGAGTGAAAATGTTAAAAAAGTCTGGTGAATTGATGCAAACGCACAATTAGTTCAGTATGATTTCTTTTTGTTGACAAACTTTCCAACCTAAATGCATAAAAATATACCTATGAAAATAACATGATTTGTAAAGAAGGTTGTGTCAGACACTGACTCATTTATTTTTGACCACAAAGTGGAAAAGTGAATATTAATATGATAAAACTGAAATATATTTGTATTGCATTTATAGGATGTTTTTGATGAATTGGCATGTAAAAGTTCAAAAAGGTACCTGTTTTAAATATATATGACAGGACATGGACTGCTCTCATCATTTACCTTGCACAGCTTAGTTGTGATACTGCATTAAAACTAACTCTGTTGTATGGAGGCTGTAGCCTGACTAGCTCTTGCTGTGAGCTCTTTATGTATTTATTTATTTATGTATTTATTTTTGTTATGGGCACCAAGAGAGTGAATCAAGTAAAGTAAATTCTATGATGAGAAAGGCTAGTTCTCTGGAATTTTTTTTTTGATTTATGTCAAGATTGATATCAAAATTTTCAGGTGTTGCTATGTGAGAAGATATGCGATACCTACAGAAGACCTAAAGCATGTTCTGCTTGACCCTGTTTTACTACATAAAAATCTGTGATACAGTTGACCCAGCATTAGATTGTACCCTTTACTCCCCTTCTGCTGTGGATCTCAATGAATGTAAGTTGTCAGATGATACTCTCTTCACTGGTAGTAGTATTGCAGTCCGTGATTCTTTTAGATTTATTTACATTAAATACACTGGATTATTTGTCTTTAACTCAGCTTTATCCAGGGGATTTTATGTTGCATAACCTGTCACTATCCAGACTGAGCTGCATTGTGTTTTATTTTTGCTCTTAATGCATACCAAGCTTGAGTCAGGTGTCACACACGCTTGACTAAGAGATTAGCAGGATCTGAAAGCCGAGTTATTAATATACTAGGTTATGTGGAATTATGTGGCAACTGTTTGGAATACTGAAATTAGTAGACACAGAAATAAAGATTATGTAATACTGCAGCTGATTTGACTGTAAATAACCATAATAAAGGTTTAAGGTTAGAACAGACTGAAGTCTGAAGTTCTGTACTGATCATACAAGAGCAGCAGATCACTCAGAAATATCTATTTTGTGCATATGGTTAACCTTTTAAACTCCTTGAGACCACCGGTGGTTCCAAAACGCACTTCGTCATATTCTTCATAACTTTCATATTTCATAAGCTACATTCAAAAGTTGGGTGTCATATGAGAGCTGTAACTGTCTTCTTTCCAGTCAAATAGATGGGTGATGTAATTTTAAACCCTTATAATAAAAGAAGCTGAACTGACAATTTTTTTTATCTACTGAAAGTCGACCCATTTTTCCACAAATCTGGGCTATAAACTATGAACAGATGGTGTCTTTTCAGTGATTTACTCTGTAAAAATAATTTTTATAAAAAAATTACAAAGAGCGTCTAAGATTTTTGGCTTTCAGCAGTAAATTGTAACCATATAGCAATATGAGTATGATCATTAACCACATGTTCTGTTAATTTGAGGGGAACTTTTACAAACAATAAATAAATAAAATAAACATTCGCATTTATTTCATGCAGTTACTGAATAATTTGCCTTACAATTTGGTCACATAAATTCAGATGGAAAAAACAAAATATACCATGGAGAATAAGAGACTGTATAGTATTGCTGTAAAGCCACCATTTGCACCTTATGTTACTGCTCTTATGATTAAGTGGAGTTATAATTAATAAAAACACAAATGCTATCTGGTATCTTGTCATGGTGGGTAAAATGTGTTTGTAATCATGATAGCTTTGAGAAAAGTAGGGATTAGTGTACATGGATGACTGTAAGCAGAGGAAACCATGGGATTATTCGTTCATCCTTGTGAGCCAACAGTGCTTTGAAAATCTGAATCATAAAAAGAAAGAGTAATGAGACAATGAGAAGTTTTGGGCTGAAACTGCTTGAAATGCATTAAATGCTGGCAAAGAAAAGTATAATGCAGGATCAGAATAACACTGTGATGGGTATTGTTTTTCGTGTATGTCCTCCGTCTTGCTATTGAACTCGAATGTCTTCCTTGGGGTTGGTTGTTTGCTGTGGCATCCATGCTGATCTGGACCTGATCACACCTGTCAGGTAATTGACTTGGCTGGTGGAGGTGGATGTAAACCTATAGACAGGACAGTGCTACCAAGAACCCTCTTTTCTAGGTGAAGCATATCCCAAGTTAAAATAGAATATATTGTAATAGGTTGCGAATTATAATGTCTATTATATATAACATGTTGTAATATATTTACGATACTTTGGTACGTTTCCCAGCCGGTCGACCAGGGTCATTTCTGTGTGGACTTTGCATGTTCTCCCCGTGTCTGCGTGGGTTTCCTCCGGGTACTCCGGTTTCCTCCCACAGTCCAAAGACATGCAGTCAGGCCAATTGGACATGCTGAATTGCCCCTAGGTGTGAGTGTGTGTGTGATTGTATATGTATGTCTGTCTGCCCTGCGATGGACTGGCGACCTGTCCAGGGTGTATCCTGCCTTCCGCCCAATGACAGCTGGGATAGGCTCCAGCACCCCACCGCGACCCAGAAGGATAAGCGGTTTAGATGATGTATGTATGTATGTATGTACTTTGGTACGTAGTAGCAATTGATTTACATTTGCAGTGGGCCTGCTATCATACTGTGATAAAAATCAACTGCTTATTTTTGATTATTTGAATACAGAAACATCACAAAATATAATTCAGTGTTAGTGGTATTTAAATTTGTTGATATTATCAGTGAGATTCACCCAGAGGTTTCTGTGCTTTGAAACCTCTTTCTCAGGCCATTTTCAGTCAAGTATTCCTCCTCCAGTTTCTAAAACAGTGTTTGGAAGAGGAGCTCACTGTTTGGTGAGAAAACTTCCTGGAACCGAAACCT
Organism: Colossoma macropomum; assembly: GCF_904425465.1. Lineage (NCBI taxonomy): Eukaryota > Metazoa > Chordata > Actinopteri > Characiformes > Serrasalmidae > Colossoma > Colossoma macropomum. The sequence goes on along the minus strand of NW_023494806.1, from coordinate 25,329,917 downwards.
CAGAAAGCTGATCCGAAGCTGTATCTTAGCCCATTGTCAAACTCTGCATGGTTTCCCATCTTTATTAACAACAAAGTCCAAACCACTGTATGGCATATAAAAACTAAAAAACTTTTTTTTTTCTTCCACTCCTCTGATGTCTTCCAAGAAATCTTTAGACAGTTTCATTACTGTCATTTTGCACATCTCTACAGCTGCTCAAAATGCAGCTTTTGTGCAGCAGTGTGGCAGTTCTGAAGGAAAACTTCTAGTTCAGGGCCAATCTGCTCCTTAAACAATATGGCTTCACTCATTCTAATACTTTTGTCCTTCATTTTTTTGGAAAGTCTTTTGTAGTGTAGGCTGTGCAAAAGTTTTAAAGTAAAACTTTTATTGCTGTCCTTTTCAAAAGCCATTATTTTTCCATGTTTTAGCTTTATGTCACAAGATCTTAACTGCTCCAGGTTAGTGTTGACTCCGTAACTCTTATTTGGGTTTCCACAAAAGAGCTGTTCTATCATTTGTTAAAAAATGAATCCAAACTGTTTTCTAACTTACAAACCACTGCACTGTGTCTTTAACGGAACTGTGCAACACTTAAAAGTGCAATGTAAATGTCTTTTTCCTCCTACATTCTTATAGCACTAGATGTGCATGTTCAAGGACAGGGAGTATACCGAGATCCCCTTACCAGCATAAAAGAGCAGTATATGTGTCTCGTCGTTTCCTCCCATCTCTGCCTGCTTTCTGATTAGCATATTCCTCATGTACTCGTGCATGTATTTGCATACTGAGGTGTAACCTCTAAAGACTAGAAACAGTCTACTGACAATATTGGCTGCAAGTGACCTTTAGGATATTGAGCTGTTTTATACAGCACTGTACAAAATATTGGTGCAAAGCTTCAACTATAATATTGTAGTCTATTTTTGGACTTTGGGTTATTAGATCACTGAGGAATCACATGACTCACTATGTTAATGCCATTTCACTCTTTTGCTTGAGCAAGCTGCTTAAGCCATGAGCGTAGTTCAGGAATTTCTTGTGGCGCTACATGGCACCAACTTATGAATGCTTAATTCTAGCCGCAAACAAGATACATGCTACAAATTATACCTGATATAATGCCCTTGAGAAAGAGGTTTCAAAGCACAGGAACCTCTGGGTGAATCTGACTGATAATATTAACACATTTAAAAACTAACTCTGAATTACATTTTGTGATGTTCATCTGTTCTCATAATCAAAAATAAGCAGTTGATTTTATCATAGTTTGTTAGTAGGACCACTGCAAATGTTGATTAGATGCTACCAAATGTACCAAAATGTCACAAATATACATAGGGATGTGCGCACTGAATTGTTAAGTGTGAGAATCCAAAAAAGTTTGGTCAGTTTCATGTTAATTCAGGTAGACATTCAGTGCAGTGATGAATAAATTTTGACAGAAAAGATATAAGTAAGTGGCAAAAGTCTGTTACGATGTTGACTTTAGATGTACGGCTTTATGTACAGTTTCACATAACAAATCTCTCATTTCATAGAAAAATGTTAGTTTGAAATTTGAGAACAGAAAGGCCATGAATGCACTTTTATGCAGAGTTATGGTTTTCACTTCCATATTCACAATAGCTGTTTAGTGTTAACTGTCCACCAAGTAGTGTGCTTTCATGTATGGGGAAGAACTGAATGGTCAATTGTGCAAGCCATGCAGTTCATAGCTAGTATTTATAGCATCAGCACTTTTTTTGGCTTTTAGTGCCATTGTTTGAAAGCATAGTTCTCCTTTGAAGCTTCAATGTGTTTTAGGACGTCCCCTAAGTTGCCATACTCAGTTCTTCCAAACCACACTGTGTTTGTGAATTAGTAATAAGTGAACTATATCAAATCCCATGACACTGGTTTACTTCTTTCTTTTTGGATTAAGTACTACCCTTAAACCTTTTTGAACATGTGGTGTCATAGAATATTTTTAATATTTATGAGAGTTTTGTGATGCATGAGCAAAACAATATTAAATAAAATGCCAAGATATTCAGGATTTCTTAAAGATTGGTGCTGATAGTATATATTGTTTATTAATTGCTATTGCACTTATTGCCCCCAGCAGGAATAAAGGAATTTACATGATCCAACAAACATAAATCATTTTCTTCAAAAATAATACAGGCTTTGTCCGCATCACATCAAGGATTTATTAATGTGTTTTCAGTACATTGTAAGTTATGTCATAATTGTATTGTGACTGCAGTATAGCTTCTGTGTTGTGCAGCTCTGCTGCAAATGATAGACCAATGAAGATTTGCCAAGAGGTGCTACAGCAGAAGTTTTAAGAGGTTCTCTGCCCATCTTCCAAAATACCAGTTGTCATAGTGACAGTTTGAAATATGTCAGGTGCCATGTAGCATTTTTGCAATCTGTAGATGACAAAATAAAATTTTTTTGACTGATTTTAAGAATCTTTTGTTTAGGAAGACATGATGCTGATAAACGAGTTGGTTCGGTCATAGTGTACACCTGTCATACTGCTAAGCAATTTGAAAACTTACATGAGAGCAAGTGACTGCTTGCAAGGATTTAATTCATACATTCATGCATGTCCTGAAACCCCTGAAATGATTTCTGACGTGTAGAGTAAGTAATGTCGTACGTTCATTTCCATATGTGTTCTGTAGTCTTGGGACGTTTTTGCAGTTTTCTGAGCGATCACTGTCACTGTAATTTTCTGATGAAAGGCCTTTGAAGGGCTTATCTTTTTTTGTCTCTTTTAAAGCTGTTAATTGACCTTCAGTGTCTTTTATCTGAAGCAATTTCCATGTTAATGACAGATATTTGACTTGAGGGTAATGGATCACTCTGTCTTGGAAGCTGTAGCTTTCGTATGAGATTTATCCTGGATGTCTACTGGTAATTGAGCAATTATGAAATGCAAAAGAAGCAAAGCTGATGTTTTAATATAACAGAAAGTACGAATATAATTTTATTTCTATAACTATGACCATGACTGTTATTGTCTTGACCTTTGGTAGGAAAATATGTTGCGGTAGTTTATCAACCACATTAATTGTTTTTGTGGTGAGATTTTTAATGTATAATACTATTATGTATGTCAGTGATGAGCCATTAATTAACATGCACCAAGTACATTTGAGTACCACAGTTCTGCCTGCTAGTATGTAAGTCGTGGCTTAATTGCATTCAGGCTTCATTTTTACTCATATTTCTCTTTACACCATGATTGCAATTATAGGATTTTTCCTTAAAGGAATGCTTCACCCATCGTAACCTGGTTTACAGTGAAAAAAGCCAAGTTGATGCTACCTGAGCTCTACTGACTTGCATTCATAATTAGCAATGTTAGCATGTTTGGATGGTGTATGCCTTTAAGGTATTTACACAGCAAAAGCTCTGGTTTGTTTCCACAGCCTAATCTCGACAAACAGTGCTTCCCTCTGAGACCTCCTCCTCTTCTTGGTGCCATGTGTCAATCTTCTTTGTGCCTCGTTAGTCATGAACAAAAGCCCAGGCCTGGGCCGCCTGTGTTTGGAATCATCATTCTCTAGGTCTCAGAAGAGGGACATGTCATTCACTCATAACAAGCTAATCAGAGAGGATCTCGGCACTGTGGAAAGGAAAGTGAGGGAATTGATGCTATAAAAAAGGTGTTTGCCAAAGAGATTTTAATGAACATTTGGCTTTCCAGCTATGGCTTTTCCTCTGTTTCTCATTCTCTACCGCTCTCTGTCTCGATGTGGGGCCGCTTTAACATATGGAATTTGTGCTTTTGATAATATGAGGCTAATTTGCATAAACTCTAAACTTCATCTTTTTATTTGTGTCTTTTACTTAGACCTAATCAACCACAAGGGGGCTCTCTTCTTTCCTAATTTATTCCCATAGTCTCATTTTAGAAAACACAGCAAATCACAAACTAGGCTTGGCCATAGCTGTCCTGTAGGTTGATATGAGATGATAATAGTGAGATAGAAAATTATATCATGGCAGCACATGAGAGAAATGTGCGTTGGATTAGCAGTAGCTTTTAGTCTGTGGCAAGCTGCTAATCCACCAGCTTTCCTTGTTCTCAGAATAACCATTCAATTCAGATATTGGATGTAACCATCAGTCTTTTCTTGGTAAGGAGAATGAAAGTCACAAATGGAACAAATGAAACAGAAAAATCTGATATTCGATCTAGGTTTTGGCTTAGGCTTTCCTCTTACAGTTTAATGCTGTTGTTTCCTGAAAACTGTTTACCCCAGTTGGCCATCCCTTCAAGACCAAGATCAGTGTCATGGTCTGCTTGCCAGTATCTGATAAATGACCATCAGTTTCTCCACCTCTGGTTGCTAATTTCTGATAATCAACCACCAGTTTGTCCATTTATCTCTTGTCATCCGACGATGGCCACAAATAGTGCAGCTGTTACCGCTTGCTGGTTTGCGGTGTCACGCCCAGTCAGGGAGCGTTCACAGCTGGTCAGGCCAAAGGTAAGCAGACATTGTTAGAACATCAGACAGTCTGTGAAGCGACCTAGCCTGCCGTAGCTCATCTCTCTGATGCTTTTGGCATCCTCCAGCAGATAAGATGGATGACCACCGGAAAGAGCTGGGGCTTCAGTACAGCAGTGTTGAACAGACAGGGCAGGCAAGGTCACCTGGTCATGGGAACCAGCAGCTACAGTCTTTAAAAATAAAGGTTTTAGAAAGGGTATTGGAACAATGCCACAGAAGGACTCCTTTCGGTTCCTCAAAGAACCTTTCAATGGACATAGAACCAATTTTGTAAATTAGATGAGCAATTCTGAAGAATGCTTTTGATGTTTAAAGAACCTACAAGAAAGCTGTATAGCTATCTTTATATCACGTCCCTATCAGAGCAAAACCTTGTATCTCCAAAATGGTAAATCATGTACACCGTATGTGCACTCTTAAAAAAGATGGTGCTTCAAGGGTTTTTTTAGTAAAGAAAATGGTTCCGTATAGAACCATGAACACTCCAAGAATCCTTTGCGTGATTAAAGAGTTCTTTGCATCATGAAAGTGTTCTTCAGATTGATGGAACATGTGCATAAATGTGCTATAGACAGTTCTATATAGAACCTTTTTGAAAAGGGTTCTATATAGCACCCAGAATGATTCTACTGTTACAAATTTGACACTGTAACAATAGAATAACGCTTTTGGGTGCTATAGAACCCTTTTCAAAAAGGTTCTATATAGAACCATATGTAGCATATTCTTCATCAGTCTGAAGAACCCTGTCATGATGCAAATAACCATTTAATCACGTTAAGGGATTCTTGGAGTGTTCATGTTTCTATATAGAACCATTTTCTTTACCAAAGAACCCTTGAAGCACCATCTTTTTTAAGAGTGTACAAGCCAACAACCATTTAAAAATCTTGAGCCTGTGAAAAGAACTAACTTGAGTGTTGGTGATGCTGCAGTACTTATGCTACAAAGGCACCAGCTGCCTCCAAAACATCATTCTATACATCCAACTTTCATGCACATTGAGTACAGATTGATAGTACCAAATTGTACTTGTCTAGTGCTTCCATACTTCAGTTTCCCAAAAGAAGTAGTTTGTCAACTGGGTACATTTGCATACTGCTGTATTAATGCTGTGTATTTGGATGTACCGATGGCACTATTTTAACATACCATTTTAGTACTGTAATAAGAGGTTTTAGACACAGCCACTGCAATATCTTGCCTAAGACGGCCATAAGGATTTTTGTTTAGTGAATCAGGAAAGCCCAGAAGAGTGCTCAAAGTTCTGTTGTATTAGGTTACATTCTGGTTGATCCTTTTAAAGGCACGTAGAACTCCGCCAGTTGATAGTATGTCAGAAGCTTTTGTTGCAAAATTGTTGCTTTGGGACACTTTTTAGCCTAAAATGACTCACCTAGTAAGGCCAAAATAGGAGAAGCATAATCCAGAGGTCCAATCAGTTATTTCAACAGTTCTGTTAAGTATCAGTGATTACAAAATCTAGCACAGTACAGTTAAAGACATCTGGTATAAACAATCAGTAGGTCTTCCCAAACATATTTATCAAATTGCAGAAGCTAGTAGCCTGTCTGAGTCGCTGGTCCTTAACAGACATTCCAAGCAGAATTCTTATGTTGTCTCCAATCCCTCAACAAATATGCCTAGGCTGCTGTGTATTCCCTCAGTGTCTCATTCCCATGAATAGAAATGAGTGTGTACTCAATCCCTCAACAAATGATTGTGTGCAATGGAGAAACGCTTCTTTTTCTCTGTGGGGTGAGCTGTAATCACATGCATGTTAAGTCCTATGGCTTTTGGTGTTGGGAGTGAAAACTTATTAAATGAAAGCCGTTAACACAAAAAAATAAAATATTTTGGATAAGAAACAGTCTAAGCTGGTTTGTGACTTTTCTTAAAATTAGTTCCCAGAGGTGTAAATCTTGTGGAAAAATATAGCAAAAAAACAATCGGAAAAGGGAACTCTTGTTGTTTGTACTAAATAGTAAAGATGTATGCCAATGCCAATATCCAGTGTTTTTCATGTACATATGTGGCAATGATTACATCTACCTGGATTAACATTACAGAGAAATATAATATTTACATTTATATCAAATGTGTGAAATATAGGTTCAAAATATTGGTTAAATTTAAACTGTTTGATGCCGATAACTTTTTTTAAGCCAATATCTGCCGATACCAATATGATTCCAATATCATTGTGCATCTGTAATTGTTTACTTGCTCTTGACCTACAGCCCATACTTTGCAGGCTAAATGAATTTGTAACACAGCCTGCACGTACTTGGCTAGTTCACATTTCGAGATAATCGGCATCGGCCAAATTCTGCGCACATCTGTAGGTCAGATGTCACTGAGTGCTGTGAAACAGTATATTTCAATGAAATGTTTCTGTAAAATGTTCCAATCCGATGTAACACTTGCTTCCCACTTGCTTTCCTTAACTGGCCACTCTTAATAACATATACAGTGTTTACTGTCTGTATAATTAGATTGATTCTTGTCTTTTAGTTAAAAAATGAACAAGGTTATTTGGGAACTAACTTACAGTTGGTTGCATTTGCTAATGGGCTAGAGATAGCCTTGATTCAACAAGTTGGCTTACGTTAACAGGAGTCTGAAAGGTAGCGTTAATGTTGCCAGCTTGACACCAGTGTTTTAAGGGGCAAACATTATGGGCTTCTAGCTAACATACAGTTTCTGCATTTGTGTGCGTGTCTCTCTCCCTCTGTGTATCTGTTTTTGTGTGTGTGTGTGCTTATCTGTGGTTCAGTACACCAAGCTAACTTGGCACAGTGTTTAATGAGAGATTTTAATGAGTGGATTCACCGGACAGAATCTCTGATCTACCACATCTCTAGTCACTTGGTAGATGATTTGAACAGGCTATGCAATGCGAGTGAACAAAGTTATTATTTTTTAATGTGTTTGATTGCTTAGACAGACAATTTGGCAAGTAACTGAATCTGTCAGCAAACCTAAACTTTTTTTTGGTTTTGGGAGGGTGGTGACAAGTTAGTTACGAGCCCTGTGCTGTAATTCTCATGCACCCTGCTTAAATTTTCACAATCAGTGTCGTCCTTTCTAAATGTTAACACGTTTGTCCCATCGTAAATGACAGACAATCTAATCTAAAGTTTTTTTGAGTATCTCTAGATGTTTATTTAGTTGATACATTTTTTACTCTGCAGACAGAGTACAGATCTACTTAAGCCTTGAGACAGTGCAGATAAGTCTTAAATAAATGTTAATTTAAGTTCAGCAGTTTTGTGTCTCATTTATTATTATCATTAAATTGTTTTTTATTAGATGCAAGACCCCCTCCAAAAAAACTGATATAGGCGTATATATCGGCCATCAGCCACCCCCTAAATATCGGCATCAGCATCGGCCATTGAAAAAACCCATATAGATGGCCCACTAATTTACATTAATATGTCATAAAATGTTGGGCAGAAAAATAAATTGTCTGACTGTTTATTTTATGTTGGGACCAAACATCGGGCAGTTCCGCTCTCAGACACCTGTGATCATGTACCCTTGAAGAAACCTTTTTATGGAGCTCAAGGACAGTCAGCAAATGAAAGCACAGACTTCATTTGAGGGTGAAGATGATGTGACTGCATTGATCGCACGGCTTTATTTTTACAGGACATCTTTTGCTAAAGCTCCAGATGCTGGTTCATATTTGACCATTTGACCCTCTGTGTCCTCGTCGTTTGAGTCATGTGTTGATTGGACCTTCTTTGCGCTAATTTGTTTCTGTCAGGGTTTTGATTGACACTTGGCATTAAGGGGTCAAGGATTTCACGCCCCAGACCAGCACATCATCTGTAGTGATAGCACACAGAAAATAGAGGTTTTCTTTCTCCATTTCTTTGAGAGTGCACCAAAACCTATATGCACCTAAATTTTTTAGCTGCTTCAGTAGGTGAATAAGATTTTAAAGCGATAGTTTAGCAAAAAATGTAATTGAATCTAAATTAATAATCTAGATCTTACTCAGAGCCACAGGTCTGTAAGACTTGGCCGATCTCTTCTCTCGCCCACTCTTTCCCAGTGAGCGTGCCCTTGAGAAAGGCTGCAATTCCTTCTTAGCCCTGTGTGCTGTGATGATTATAGCTCAGTAGTGTTCCTATACAGCCTTTGACCATTTGAAGATCATTATAGTGAATTTTCATCTGTGTTTTTTGTGTGCTGTTTCTTTTTTATCCTACTTTACTAAAGATACTGTGATATATTTTTGAACAATACTGTGATTTATATTTGATGCAATATTTGGAAACCAAAAAAATGTACTATTTACCTGTTTGTAAATGGAGTGAATAATCGCTGAAGCAATGGAAAGTGTGTTTTATGCAGGCAGTAATTGGCAGTAAAAAGAAAGGCAGTAAAAAGAAAATGATCATTAATGAAAAGGTAACTGTAATGTAATGTAAGTTCATGCCATGAACTCAAACCCTTACACTCCAGCAGCTATTGCTCCATAAGGCCTATTGCTGTCAGCAAGGCAACCGTTTGCTAATGGTGATTAGTATTTAGCTTGATAAACAGTATTTTTATTTAATTTACACTGTAGTTTATTTATTTCTTTATGGCAGCCTCCTGATTTTCCATTTAGCTAGCAACTGTTTTGGCATAACTTTCACACACCTGTCAGTATTTTCATTTTTAATTTTCAAGTAAACCACAGACTCCTCTTCCCCCATTTCCAGATCTCTCCTAGTTGAGTAGTTCATTATTCTGGTTAGGGCTGCAAGATATTAACAAAATACCGTATTGCAATTACATTTCTATGTATTGTGATTACAATACACCTTCCAATATATTGAAAACACATTTGTGAACACTTAATGTGATGGTTAAAGATTAATGTGCATTATTTTTGACCAGTGTTGTTTATGTTGGTTCAAACTTTTGAGTGCCTTGATACATCCAAACATCCAAAAAGATGTCAAGGTGTTCACAGCACACAATAAAACATTCAGTGATTAGAGGTTAGAGGCCCGTCTGCACATTGCACACCTCAGCACAAAATCAGATAACAATCAATATATTTTGCAGCCCTTTACATGCATTTTTATTGTTTAAATAGAAAAAGTGAAATTATTTTGCTAATAGTTTGCTAATTTGTACATAAGTGTGTGTGTGTGTGTGTGTGTGTGTGTGTGTGTGTGTGTGTGTGTGTGTGTCACATTTTAAGCATGGTGTGTGAAAACAAACAGAGCTTCATTTTGTTTCCCACTGAGAGCTAATAAAGTGAGAATTAAGAGTGTGCAGCTGAGTCTGTTACTGCCTGCAGCCCACGGACTGCCCACCAGCTGCATGAACACATGCACTGCTCATCCTAATAATAATAAAAAAAAACATAAAAACATATGCATATACTCTTCAGTCATGCCAACAACATGCCCACAAAAGTGCACAATCCTGTCTACTTACTGCAGCACCTCTGAATCATGCAGTCTCTCTTGTTTGCTCACTCACTCAAACCCCTCTCCCCTCATACCACACACAGCTAACCACTTCAGTCTATTCACTTCTTTGTAGATTTTCACCAACACACTCTGACCTTCAGGTCTGCTGCGTTTGGGGCTCCCGGCTCCTAAAACAGGTGAAACACAGCTGAAACAACCATAAGACATGAGTTAGCATTGTCTTTGCTATAAATGTTACATAATTATTTACAGGTAAATGTATAATTGTCTAGGTTTTACATTTACGTTCATTTTTCATTCTCTATCAACTGTTTTACCTCTGCACTTTTGACTTTTTCCATTGATTTGACGTCAAACAATGATAGAAACGTGGTATAAATATACATATTTTTTATATTTGTAAAAGGCTGTACATGATGATAACTTTTAATCAAATTGAAATCATGATAAAATATCTTTTTTTTCACTTGCAAACAAAAATGTGGTGACAGTCCACAGATTTTCACTTTTTAAAAATTCTCTTCATCTTTCAGTAAGCTATGAGTAAAAGATAAATAAAATGTGACAAATGAAGCATTTCAAGGCATACACACTATGGAGGTCTAGAGGAAAATGATACCACCACAGGTGTCTGTTAGCTGACAAAACAGAACTGGCAAGAATGTTCTCCTCCAAGCATGTTGATCTGTCTATCAAGTGGTGCTTCAGGTGACTTGGAGGAAACATGTGCTGGACTTCCAGCTTGGTAGCATCATGTGTTGGGGAGACCTAGCTAGTGAGTAGAATTAGCCACAACTAAACTGGGTGGTAAATAGTGAAAAAAACACAGTTCACAGTTAAAGAGGAGAAGTACACTCCTAGACTAGTTACATGCTAGTGTGTGTAACATTGTACAGTACAGGTGTTCTTTTTAACACTGTTTAGTGTCATTTTAACCCCGAAAGTTTAACACTATCAACAGTGATACGTTTTGCTCTTTGTGAAGTGGCCATAAATGCTCCAGAGTAGAGTTGAAATCAGCTCTTTAGGTGTTGATTTAACACTGCTGAGTTTACTGTGTAAAGAGCTTTTCAGTGGATAGTTATTTAAATAATCTTTTTTGTAAAAACGTTGTGTGAAACCTCATCAAGTAAAGGTTATACACCTATTGGAGGCTGTCTGTCCAAGCCAAGAACCCCTTAGGATACTGTCGAAAGAAACCAGTATAATGTATGTTACCTGGAAGAACAGTAAAACAGTGTTTCTGAGACTCTTGTGATAAAGCAGACACACTAACAGAAAGCTGAAGTGGCCCCCATAAGGGCTCCTCTTTCTGAAAGGACCCGGTTGCCTAGTTACGGCTTGCAGCCTTGGGCGCAAGTGTATGCAGGCCAGTGTGGAGGATCTATGTCACTCTCTTTTGTGACTGCTGCCTGAGAGGCTAGCTGGCCTCTCCAGGTAATGAGGAGGAGCTGTTGTTATGTATATGCTAGCATGTGTGTACTGTGTGGGCTTTTAACGAGGCGTATGACGCAGAGCTGTGAAAGTAAAAGCATTCTCCAGGTAATGGACTGGATAGTGTGTATGTGTGTGTGTAAGGTTGAGTGAGTTGTTGGTGAAGGGTTATGACGCACGTTTCACTGGCTAGAAGCGTTCTCCAGCCTGGAGAGGTAACAAAAACAAGGTGAAATGATTAAATATCGTCCCTATATACTCCTCTAAACCTCTTGAGGAGAAATGATGTCCAGAATGGTCAGGTTGGTCAAGACATGAGATGAGATTGTTATTATGCAGGTTTGTTGTTTCTCCCCTCTTTTGATTGTGACTTATTTTGTCTAAAGTGTTCTGACCAAACCTCTGAAGATATAATAAGAACATTGCATTGCCATCGGGGTGACAGCAATGCATAAATCGAGTAGCCACTCCAATCTCTGTAATTTATTCTGAGATCCAGCTTTTATTCTCCAGCTATAATCCTCTGTATAAATAGGACATTCCAGTAATTAGTCAAATTCATAATTCAGTTGCTGTGAGATGTAAACAGTCATTCAGAGTGCTTTGGTGTGAGATGATTGGTTGAGGAGAAACCTCTGAGTTTTGTCCTCTGAGTTTTATATGCAATACTGATAATGGTACTAAAGTGGTAAAGCTGTAAAAAAGTTCCCACTGGATACTGTTCTGTTTTACAATAGACTGTATTTTCTAAAGTGCTTTGTACGCCTGGTTTTTATCACCACAATTGTAACCAGTTCTTATATAGTAAGTAGTGGCGTAACTGCTGGGGAGAGAGGCAGTCACTCTTCATATAGGAGCTGACACAGTTGTACATCCATGACTAACAGAAAGATCCAATTTCTCAACAACATGCCTCACCAGTCAGCTTCCATTAACGCTATGCAAACAGCCCTGATGTGTAATTGGTTTATCTCCCTCTCATTCAGTGTGTCTCATTCATGTAACCATTTTCTCATTCATGTGATCATTTTCAAATGAATCTTTTGCGACCTGTAACATGATATAGTAGTTATTTATAATGTAAATCTTCAGATCAAAATGATTCAATTGAAATAATCAAAAATCAAATCAAATTTTATATTTTCCCAAATAAGTATGTCGAACAGAAAGTGTTCTCGGGAATCTTTGTGACCTTCCTATTTGGCCAGTGGCGTACCAATCAGCTAAATAACATAGGTAGTCTGACGTAAACATTTAGGTTAAAGATGCCAGTGGCAGGAGTGTCATGCCTTGAGAGCATCAGCTTGTTTCAGACATTTCAATAGTGAGTATGCGACAAGCAAATTACATTGTCACTTTTATTTTATTTATGTCGAATTGGGAAGCCCATTTTTTTTTTTTTGCATTGGGGCTCTTAAGAGCCTAGTTACGCCACTAATGGTAAGCTTCTCTAGGTTGGTAGAATTAACAGGCAATTCCAAAATTGTATTATAACGATACAGAAAATTAAGTAATGTATAAGTAATGCAGGGGATCATTTTACCACACAACGTCTGTTATGTATTATGACCCATTTGCACGGAATACGAAATCTCAGTATCAGTTACAGAAATTAGAGCAGCTACTCGATTTACACATTGCCGTCACACGTACAGAGGTTCCATATGTAATATGTTCAGCTGCTGACAAGTAGAAAACATGCCCAAACATTTAGTTTAAATATAACTTAGTTTACTCTAACTATCATACTGGCTGTCATAAATAAATACAGTGTGTCATCAGCATTGTAATTAGTGCAGGACCATACAGCCAACAGTCAATAAAGCTTGTTTCTTTTTTTGTTTTGTTTGTAGGACAGTACATATCAGCTTGACTTGGGCAACAGAGAATACAAGCAAATGCTTTTTTGAGAGCCTCCATAATTGAGAAAAACCTTAAAATCTTCTTTTCCACAGAATATGACAGAATATTTGGCCTCATGGGAACTTGCACAGGATTAATATAACCTACGTATTTTTTCTGTGGTTTATTCATAGCAGGTAAAAGCTGCCGGGGTCGCAAAGATAGGAAGATTCACCAAATCTTCCTAAGATATTGGTGAATGAGGCCCATTCTTATCATTTTTTTCCTAAATTTGTTCTTGAGAAAGGTCCTAAGAAAAAGTCTGCATCAGATTCATGACATGCTCTTAAAGTGCAGAACTGTTCTCACCTTTGTGCTCTTAAGTGAGCGCGGATTCTGTTCTCACCTAAGAACAAATCTCAAATAAGAAAATGATGTATGTAAGAATCTTTGTAAGAACTACATAAGTGGGTTTTAAGAAGAAATTTCTTCTTAAGAACGGTTGGTGAATGAGGCCCAATGTTTTTTTTTCCTCTTAAGAAGCTTTGGGTGTACAAAGTTTTGTTATGATGGTGACAATTGCTTTGAGGTTTTCTTCCTCATCTGCTGTTCCCCCAAATCATCCATATAAAAGTAAAACACTTTTGGGCACTCGTAATCACTTACTAGGCTGAACCACCTCACATGCAGTGGTTTTTTTATACATTGTTTTTGTTCTCATAATTGACACTCTCTTGTCTTGTTAAATTTATGCTCTTGCCATAGCAGAGCTACTTATTTCACAAATGCATGTAAACATATGCTACAAGTCACTATTTTTAGATCATTCTCCTACACTGGTTGCATGAAGAATTCTGCGGATCATGCATTCACATTTTACGCTTATATGACTTTGAAAGTGTGAGATGTTTTCAGACAACAGTTCCGACCACACCGTCTGGTTGGCTGAGAAGTCTTCTACCCATGTTGTTATTTGTGATAACAGCATTGTTTTTTCACAATAACTATAGCATTTTGCTGAGTACCAGTTACTAACTAATGACTCACTTTATGCTGCAACATCTGTAAGATAACATTTGGCCTGCAGCCTGTTTGCTCAGATTCTGAAGGAGAATGTGGCACCAGGTGTATATTATTTTTTGTGATGGCGGAACCGCTAAACAAACTGGAATTAGCCAGAAATGGACAGAAAACAATTCAGCAAACAAATTGGCTGTGAAATGATTTACTGTGAAATGCTGGCTGGAACAAAACGACTTTTGGGTTAATCTGGCAAATATTGAGACAGCTGAGCTGAACTGGATATTATCCGTGACAAAAAGGCTAATATTTCTACTTTTTTATGGAAGAAATTGCCATTATTAAAGCACATTTGATGAAATTTTGGAGTTTTTTCTTTATTTTGCAGAACTGTTATATAAAAGCAATAACACACTCATGGTTATGTGTTATCATGGATGTTCTACGGTGCTCACCTTGGGCTTGAGCCTGTGACTGAATTACAGTATTACATGATGTTGTTTGTGATAACACACTTCTCTCATGTTCAGTTCCTTAAATATGGCATTGCTGTTAAAAGAAAACCTATCCAAATCTCTGAAATCAGTAACATCTGTATATCCTTACAAAAGTTCTGTTTGCTGGAACACAGCTGCTCCATCACTTTAGTTTTCACCATGGTAATGTGGGACATTTAAGGGGCCAGTCAGAGTTTTACTGGGGCTAATGCCCCTGTGGCCCCACCTCTAGATCCACCCTTGTTGAATAATAGTTGTAAGATTTACAAAACCTCCACTATGTTACATATTAACAAAAGTTATTCTTAGAATTTTATGTCAAAGCCAAAGACCTTTTAAGGACCTTTATGTTTAAGAGTAGGAGAAAGAAAATTGTTCTTATTATCTGTTAATGTAACTTAAAAGGTTTGGTTTTCAGTCCATTCGTCATGAAAAGTTCACAGAAAGAAAAACTTTTCTGTGGCGATATGTAGGCCGCTGACAGCAGCTGGAGTTAATTGGCTTGCTGAAGCCAGACCAGCAGTAGCAATAGTCATCCAGGACTGAACCCTTGACCTCTCAGTTCATGGCAAGTTGTCTAACCACTAAACTACCACTACACATTGTGTGTTCATACACATCCGTTAGCACAGTGTCTGAGAATATTCTGTCAGATCCTTTAGTCAGTCCTTCTTCCTAGCAGTAGGAAAGTAAAGGTATGTGCTAGAACAATAAAAGTTCTCTCTGTTGTTCTCCACAGTGCAGGAGTCAGCCCCATATCGGACTGAGGCATGTCTCCAAACAGCGGGTATGTTGCACTTCTGTCTGACTTTCTTACAGTCTTTCCCCAGTAGGGAAGTATTGATTTTGGAGCATGAACACTAGTCACCCTAAGGCAGTAAAGGCAGCTGCTTTTTTTCCCACGACTATTTTTTCTTCATGTTTCATGTTCTTTATTTTTTTGTTCTGCCTTTCAGTCATATTTTAACCTCTTAACATCTTTCAACCTATAAAATGCAAAAAAACTGTGAAGATGATTCAACTATACATATAAAAATCACTGATTTTCATTCTGGGCAAAAAACTAGTGCATACTTTAAATAAAATATAGTTAAATGTAATAATTATAATTTATTATAATATTTAACTATGTTTTATTTAAAGCATGCAGTGATTTTCAAATGGATAAATCTCCCAAAAAAGCTTGATAAATTGTTTTTATTGTCCGCTTTCTTTTGTCTTAATTTCTACAAATGGTTTTGTTGTTTTTTTGTTAATTAGCTATTTTAATGGGGTAGTGTGCTGAAGTCTGCAGTGTTTTTCCCGGCAAGGACTGGAGCCTAACATGTGCTAAAGGTTAGGACTGGATGCATTTACCATTTGCATTTTGTTTTTTAACCACAGTGGAGTTTGTAGTCAGAATTTACCAGTTCAGTCTATATGGCTGTGTATGAGCACTTGGTTATTGCCAGTGTAGAAGTTTGTCATAAGTGCATGAAACCACTAAAATTCTCATACACTAATTTCCTCCTGACAATATAAAACAAGCTGCTTATGGGTTTCAGTGTTCTATCAGTGGGATTTTTGTTGATACAGATAAATCTGTGCAACCTTAAAGGAATAGATTGGCAAAAAATCTAATTACACAGTTTTCTACTTACTCTAGATGTAGCTGATTTAGCTGAGAAATGTTTGGGGTCCAAATTTTGTCTTCTTTAGTTTAGCACTGGAGCTACAAGACTAATGAACTAACAAAAACTAGTCACCCCATAGTCTTCTTATCTGTAAATATGTCCCGAAAACTTCTCTCAGCCCACTCAAACCTCATCCAGGTATTTATTAAGGTCACACGTGTCAGTGGGGTTTAAGATACAGTGTAACTTACTGTGAACTATAAAAATCAACAAAAGTTTTTGTCTAAATTAGATTTTTAACCAAACTATTTCTTTAATATAGGCTGGTTTTAAAGGCCAAATGGTAAGTCATTCAGACCCTACCATGCGTTATCTTGCAAAAGTATGTGAACTGCTTAACAGCAACTGCTAAGTTTATACGACCCATCAGTAGTGTATATAGTGCATAATTTACATTAATGACATACATAATTTATTAGTTATGCAAAGGAGCCAAGAGAACTTTGATGAAAAACGTTGTACTGCACTTCTGAGTTGCTAGTGCTCAGAATGTCACTGCGTTTCGGGTGTCGCATTACTGAACACTGATCCACTGTCCGTGTCCTTCCAACAAACAGTATAGGAGGGGATCAGAAACGAGCTCTGCATCAAAGAACATAGCTCACTCTGTCCCCATTAACACAGAGACCTTGGCAATCCCCTCACACACACACACGCCATGCAGGCAGCCAAGCTCTGGAGACGAGGCTTTGATCCCTGCACACACACGCAGTCACGGCCCCTCTCGAAGAGAGCGTGTCTCGGAATGCGTAAATACAAGCTTTCATCTCACCGCATTCAGATTCTCTCGCTGTCAGAGTAGTTCTCTCTGCCTGCTGCGGCACCAGGTCCTGGCTCTAATACAGTTTGGGGTTAACTGGGGTTTAATCTTGAGTACAATCTCTTGGCTGAAGGTGTTCATTTAGTATTTTTGAAGGTGGGGTAAGGTGGGGTTAGGTAAAGAACATGTAACTTTTTAGGAATGCTGCCATAGCCTTTGATTAAATGGAAGCTAATTTGAATCCCCTAAACAACAATCAGAGTCTTTAACATATGTACACTGACTGTGAAAAGTTTGGAGCGATGTTTATGTACCCATCCGATCCAGCATCTGATCCAGCAGGTCGTGACTGGGCTGATTCAGGCATTTTAAAGGTCCATATCCTACATTTTTCTTGTATTTTATGTTTGTCCATTGAGGTCTGCCTCTAACATTTGTGTGGTTTCATTTACTCAAAAACGTTCAGTTTTTTCAAACCTTTTTATTTATTAGTTTTGTTAATGTGCCTTTAAAACTGATATATGTTAATGAGCTACTCTGTATTGTGCCTAAAGAAAAAAGCAGTCCAGGCTGAAACACTCCTTATAACAGTAATGTGAATGGGTGGGGCTAAACTGCTGTAGCCTGTACAGAAGGATGTAGATGAGTGTGTTAGTTTTAATGACATCACAAAAACATTAATTTACTTCTTTTACATATGTGGACTGTATGGAGTGTGGATTGAACACTGTTTTGAAACTTTTATCAGTGTTTATGTAAGGGTCCAGCCTGTGCCACATTCCCAGAAGCCCTCGGGCTGATTAGGCCTGACCTGGCACACCTGTGGACTCCTCTACTTAAGGCCATGGCAAACAGCCCTTTGTCACACCTTTGTAGGGGAGTGACTGGTATGGACGTTAGACTTTGGTGTCAACTTTGTTGTTTCAATTCTTCCTTGTTTTGGTCAGTTACAACAACATAGTTCAGCTCAGTTGTAAAGCATTTTAAACTGAAAACTAAATGTTATGTAGTGACTCTAAACAAAAACTGCAGTTCCTCGTTAAGTTACTGTAAAGCTTGTCCAACCTTGAAAAATCTAAGAAAGACAGAATGCATGCAGGGTGGAAGTAATTTAAGTAAGAAAATATACGCACAAAGGTTTTGTTCATGTAAAACTGTTTTTTGCTTATTGGGAATATTATTGGGAATATGCAGCACTCAGCTTTCTGTTCATAAAAGTGCCCTTATCCTATATTTTTCTAGTGTTTTTTTTTCCATGAGGTCCACTTATGATGTTTGTGTGGATTTATGTAACAAAAAACAGTTGTGGTTAATTTTTACATGGCCATTTTCCAAACACTCTTTCTCAACAGAATTACACAAGCTGGTTTTGTTACTGTGCCTTTTGTATTTTTGTTTTGATTGGCTGCTCTGTGTTGTGCCTCATTCAAAAAGGAGTCCAAGTTAAAACACTCCTCTTAATTATTTGAGGTGCCAGTATTCAAATAACGAAATCAGTTCAGACAGAGAAAACATACAGACTCAATTCAGTAATACAGCGCTTTTATGTTTTAACAGGACTGTACAATGTTACGGTTTTGTTTGTAGTTGTGAGTCAGTATGTATATTACACTTTGAAACACAAGTGCCTCAGTGTTAGCACATCACCAAGAACGCGTTGTTAAGGATGCGATTGAGAAGGCAGACATAACACAGCTTTATAGTTAACTAGGCTAACATCTGTAGCTGATGTTGGCTACATCCGGTGGAAATATATTTCTCTGACAAACTAACATGTTGGCACGTCGTCCACTGAGGAGAAAATGCCTTGTGTACAACGAGTCCTCATCAGCATTCAGTGTTGTACCAGTTAGCTGTAGTATTAGCTCACATCTGAAGAGGCAACCTCCATTACTCATCCAACACAAAAACGTAAGATTTCCCTATTTTCTAAATAATAAAACATGTTTTCATATGTATTTCTATGCTTGCTGCAAACATTTAGTGGTACTGGTTTATATTGAGGCAATACATGTTGTTTTTGCATTACGATACAATACATTTTAATACAGAATAACAAAAGAAATGCTTACCTCAGTATTTATTTTTTGGTAATTCACAAAACTTTTTTTTTTGCATTTTCTTTTTAATTTTCACTTTTTATTTTGCACTTGTCACTTTCTTAGAAGACAAATAATTTTAAACGAACATAATGCATTTTTGTTTATCTACATAAAAGTAAATGAGAAGTGGCTCTGGCCAAAATGAGTGAGAGGTGATTTTCGAAAATGATTCGGTCACTCTGAGCTAATAGCAGAATCTACAACCGAATAGGGGTGCAAATCTGCAGCTATTCATATCCTTACAGAATTTGTTTCACCCACTCAGAATCGGCACTTTGCAGCTGCTTCAATCTTGTGGGCAGAAGTAGCTGACACTCCACAAAGCTGAAGTTGTCTTCCTATTTCCTATCAGCTTCTTATTAAATTTATTAGTTCCACCTTAAATAAAGCAGCAGTTACAAATTACTGCTGGTTCATTTAAAGTGGAACTAATAATTTTAAGGTGGGATGGCAAATTTGAACAAGAAACTAGCTTTCTTTAGCTTTGTGTTTTCTCCTCCGTCTGGTAACTGTCACATTTGCATGATGTCTTCACAAATGAGCTAGCATATTTGAGGTGTTAGCACTGGCTACCTTTGTCTGTCTTTGTCATCACTTAACTGAGAAACCTCACAATTTCAAACAGTTTGGTTAAAAAAAACAAAGTAGGCTAACCAAACATTTTTTCCCCATTTCTGAGAGTTGAACAGTGGAGTTTTTACATTCGTGTTTTCTTTAGGAATACAGTGGATTGTGTGAAATAGAGCTGCAGAATCAATTCCTGATAACACACATTTCATAGCATGAAATATAACTGTATTTGATTCACATTGTGTATTGTCTCGCAACCCCATATTGGAAAATCAGTATTAACATGCGTATTGAGACTTAACACTAAAGATTTTACCTAAAAGGGTAAAGCCTCCAGCTCCAGCCCTGCGTTAATTTTGGCTAAAGTGACTGTTTTTTGGTCTTTCTACAGTTAAACGGATAACCTTTAATTAACTCTTGCAGATACTCAAATATCAAAACTAGTCAAAATATACTTAAGTGAAATTGGGCAAGCCTGAACTGCTGTAGGCTGTATAGGCAGAAATATGTAAATGTGTTGACATCACTTAAACAATGTTTTTGAAGCTTAATTTTCATGTATGGGCTGTATTTTTACTGGTGAGTGAATGGTATGTTTTGAAATTTTAACAATATTTGTATGCTACATTAAACTCTGAGGAAACTGAGGAAAAGTTTCCACGATTTGGGTCTTCGTCAGTATGATGAGCAGGTGTTGCCTAAATAATGATTTGACATTTTTTTTAACTATTGTTAAAAACACAGTGAGAGTATTTTGTCCCGAAGATAGTTTAAAAAGCTGAAGCATTTGAGTGCTGGGGAGTGCTGACATCACACACGTTAAGTTTAAAAACATTTTTGGTGGTCGTTGTCTACAGAGGATATGCAGTGATGTATGTTTAATGGGTTATGTTTAATGTATTTGTTGAATCTTGGTTCATATTACATTCCTATTAAACTAAAGAAATTGATGGAAAAAATTAAAACTTCAAAGGTATTCTCATTCTTTCCATCAGAAAAAGGAACCTGTGACCATGTGCCATAATGAGCAATAAGCTCAGGAGGGTGTGAGGGTCTTCAGTTTCACTTCACATTGTTTCCTTTAACATCAAACAGTTTAGTCTAGCTGCAGGTGTTTTCGTGGTGGACCCTGAGTTTGATGAGCTCACTGCTGTATTGTTCCAGTGACATGGTCACTGTGACGGCTTTTCGGTGAATGTCATGGCGTTACTCAGCAGGACAAAATGAGAAGCATCAAAGGAAATATCACAGTGGTCTGCATTAACTCTCTATAGGCAAGCAAACGAATACCGTATGTTACAAATACAAACAAAACCTGCATGCTAAAGTTTGGTCAACTAGTTGTCTCATCAGCCAGTATATCTGGGGTATTTAACTTGCGAAGGTTCAGTTACATCAAATTACTTGCTTACAAATGTCCAGATCAACGAAGTAACATAAGTAAATGGCTAAATAAGTGACAACAGTCAACAGGCTTAACTATTAATGATTTGCCCAGCTTAATAAAAAAAATAAATAAGTCACATCAAATATATTTTAATAAATTAAGCTATTCTAAGAGTTCACTGGTTGATGACCCTTGCAATACATGTTTGATGTCTGAAGTTTCAGTCAGTTCATCACTGACTTACATCAAACCACATTAAGGAGCAGACCTGCTAACATTTTGTGCTGCTGCAAACCCTGTTTTGGTGTTAAAGAGTATCCATTGCGATTTACTAAACGGCTCTTTATCACCAATAATAAGAGGGGCAGTCGCTGCTCTTTTGTGCTTTGCCTTATTGCATATTGCATTTTTAGGAGTTTCCCTTGCAAAGTGCAAAATACTGGGAGGAGATTATTATAATGAAGCACATTCTCCAAGTCTTGTCTTATTTTTGGTACTAACATGGTTGCCAATGTCGTTGCTTACAGACTCGCGTCAACAAAATGGAAATCTGACATTTTGTCCCTGTTTCTGGTAGCAGTATGTCAAATTTTGGCTTGTTTGACCTCTAAAGTTTTGAATTATTGTGATGAAATAATTATTTTTTTAAATTATAATACTTTCTCAAAGAATTTTATTATTAGATTAACAGTTAGACTCAATGTTAGACTAATAACTCATTATTTTGACATTGTAAATCAAAGTCTTCAGAAAATGAGAGCAGCAATGTCAGCAATTTGTTACCCCTACGTTATTTAGGAATACTGCTTATACGGTCTGACACTGTACGACATACTGTTATTCATAAATATGTCACATAGCTAAAAACAGTAGCAGCCACCTTAAAGTTTGAATTTTTTCCATGCTTACCTGTTTTTATCGACTACAGTATGTCACATGGTGTCAGAAACCACATTAGCAATTCTGTTTGAAATTACTTAACAACTCGACACAGTTTGAGGTGGGTGTGTGATGCTTTAGGCATGCACAATGATTGTTGGTCTATGTTAGCAAAGTTCAGACACCAAACATGTCTTGGGGAAGGGAAAGGGGAAGACTGGATAATCTGCTAACAGAGAGCTGTTTGAAGGAATCAATGATTAGCTACATCAACTGTAGTTAAATAATGTTTTATTTTGCCTCTATAATATTAAATCATTTCTTGCTGAAGAATGGTGCAAAGGCTTAGTTATCCTGGTTTCCTCAGAGTCTCTATATGCCTGGGCATATTTACCTCCACAGATAGTCTTGAAGAAACCAGAACACCCGCTGTGAATTTTTGCTGCACTTATCCTAAAACACAGCTACTTTAGTTACGTGTTTTGGACAGAGAGGAAGGGCCTTAGGACATTTTGAGTGGATTCTGTTCATGCTTCATGTCTGTGTTTAAAGCTGATACCAGGAAAGAGCACCAGTAGCGTGGCTGTGGAAGGTTGTATCATTCAGCGTGGCTAATTCAGTGAAGATCAGCTAGTACCAGTTAGAACTGGTGCTGGTCTTCAACATAACAAAATTATGCAAAGAGAGAATTTTTGCTCATTCTGTCATTACTGCTGAATGTTGCTGAATCAAACCAAAAACACAACAAACAAAATGGAAACTGCGGTTTTATATTAACACTACACTGTACTAACGATAAGACTACTGTATAATTAGTTACATAATGAATACGTTTACTTCAAAATACATTCTGTATCGACAAGTTTGTTTCTGCACTTCTGACTTTCATTGTAATGAAATATCACACTCATGGACTAAGGTAATTCTTCCTGCAAATCAAAACATCAAATATCTTTTTTGCTTCATGCTTGTATTATCACCAGCAATAACTACAACT
Organism: Colossoma macropomum; assembly: GCF_904425465.1. Classification (NCBI taxonomy): domain Eukaryota; kingdom Metazoa; phylum Chordata; class Actinopteri; order Characiformes; family Serrasalmidae; genus Colossoma; species Colossoma macropomum. The sequence continues at coordinate 25,306,822 of NW_023494806.1, read as the reverse complement.
TATGGTTTAACAATATTATTCGATAACACTTTATATTAAGCAACACATATTGGGATATAGACATCTTCATTATCCAAAACGACCAGTGAACTCACACATCTTCTGAATTTTTATACGCAATGTCGATGATAAAATAGTGTTAAATCTGAAATTGTTTTCTGTAGGAACTATTTTGCCTTTCGGCGCCCTACATGCACTGCTCTAACATGGATAAATGATAAAAAAAAACATTTTGGGCCACAGTTATCTCAGAACTAACGTAAAACAATGCCTCAGGCATCAAAAGTGTATTCATAACAATTTCATGCATTAACTTTCTGTGAGGGAGTTTTTAGAGGTATAAACACTCTTCATATAGTTCCTATCACCATCACTATGAATAATTCTGACTTGGTAAATTTCTCTAGAAATTACTGAGCGTTTCAGATTAAACCACTCTGAATGACTTGTTTATCTTGTCTGAATGAATGTTTATCTTAACCATTTAGTTATGCAGAAATTTTTAAATAGACAGAATTTCCCTTTTATGCTTTATTCATTATGACCTGTATTAGTACATAATTTATAATTATCACCTTTTTATCACAGTGTATTAGTGTGTAACCAGCAGCATCTCAAATAGCAAAACAAAATAGTTAGAATCAAATGTATGTGAAAATGTCTTTTCTGTTATATCACCCTGTGAATTTACAACATACATTTAACAGGTTCATTTAAATCCTGTGTATGGAATACAAGTAAAGTATTCACACTTTTTGACTACCAAAAAGCCATGAAATGATCTTCATTTTATAATATAGGACACAAACAGATATAGTGAAAACTTGCTTTGTAACGTTTACATAGTGATAAAACTGCACTTTAGAAGATGAAACACATCTTGAAGTGTTAAGACTGTTACACATCGGAATGAGCTCCTTTCTGAATGAGCACCTCATTCAGCAGCCATAACATTATGAGAGCTTTCACATACAACTTGGATCTCTGTATCTCAGTTTGAGCTGCTTTTGGAGATGCTAGCAACATGAGGAAACAGAAGGTAAATGAATCCTTCTGACATTTGTTATACACTGATAAGATGGGAATTTAGGTCAAATTCTCAAAGTAAATGAAATTATTGGTCATTCTTACAATATACATATAATTATGTACTACTACTGATTAGGAAAATGTAGGACTTTAGGTTATATTGAGTTTGCTGTGCTACTTCATTATTCCTTGCTCATTTTTCAGCAGCTGCTGAATAAACCCAAACGTTGCTATGTCGAAGCATTCTCTGTTGTTTCTTGTTATTGCAGTCTTAACCTGGATTTATGAACCTTGATTTTAAAGTTCAGCAATTTCAATAGCTAAAAAGCAGAAATATCTGACAGAAATTGCAAGGCAGTAATCCCTCAGCAGCTGGGAGCTGGTTGTTGTGGAGACCGACCTTTTAGTGGCCATAGGCACCACTTTTCTACGGGGCCCCCTCCCTCTTGCTTTCTCCTGCTTCTGCTCTCAAGGCTGTATTCTTTTGTTCCTGTTCTCACAAAGCAAGGAAAATGGTTGTTCAGACAGAAAGTACAGTTTCAGAGTGTTTCAAAATGCTTTTCTGCAGCTGCCTGAAAATGGATAAGCACATGCAGGGAAAAGCGGCATCTTTAAGGGACCTTGTTCAAATAGAGATATCAGCTGGAATTTTTTAATTAATGTTATTTTTTTTTAAATGTTGAAATGCATTTTTAAAAATAAAGTTGCCAAAAATCGTTCTTTGGAGCAGTGCCACATTTGATCCCTGAAGAATCTTTCAGTGGATGGTTCTTTCAAGAACTATTTATGTGAAAGAAATGTGAAAACGTGAAAAACATTTTTGAAGGGATTTGAGAGACATTCCTCCATTATTGAACTGTTAAGACATGACATAAAGTCATTCAGAGTGGTTTCATGTGGAATGCACTGTTTTAGATGAACTTACCAGAATTGTTCACCATAGTAGTGATAGGACCCAGACCTTTAATGCCTCTAAAACTACCTAACTCTTACCTGAAATGGTTCTGAATATGTTGCCTTATGCCTGAAACATTAGTTTTTTGAGAAATAATTTTGGCCTAATCTGTACAATTATCAATTTTATGTGTACAAGCAGAAAATAATGTAGGTTCATTTGTCATTTTGGGATAGTAATTAAAATAGCTACATTTGCACTGAAGAAATTGCAACTCTGGTGGTTCTTGTCACCACCAGAGTATACGAAATCAGAGTTAGTACGTTTTTCCACAATGAACCATTTCACATCAAGCCACTCTGAAACTTTGTTTTCCAGAACTGCTTTCCAGACCTGCTGTTTAATGATATTAGGCCAACATACAGCTTACTGTCTGGACTTTGCTCTAGATTTTCGAACATTGCTGTGAGAATTTGATTTCACTCAGCTGTAAGAGCATTAGTGAGGTCAGGTACTGATGTTGGATGATTAGTTCTGGATCACAAACGCCACTCCAACTTATCCCAAAGACATTGGATGGTGCTCCATGACTGGAGAGAACGCAGTTCCTCTGCTCCACAGCTCAATGCTGGGGGATTTATACTGCTCTAGGATATATGTGGATATATCTGCGAGGTTGGTCGGTCTCCATGTCAGTCAAGTGACAGCTTCTTGTCAAACCTGGCAGCTCTTGGCCATGCTGAGACACAAGAATCAGATTCTCCAAAGGCAATCAGTAATCTGGCTTGTGGGATGGTATTTTCATTTTGTTACAAATGTTAATATACATTTTTGAAAGGTTACAGTGGTTCCTACGCCCATGTTTTTATTAGAAAAATGTGCAGTCATTGGCCTCATTTCAGCTCATAATTTTTTCATTGACCGCCTACATGATGATAAGAGTGTTTGTAGGTGTTTTTTGAGCTTGTATCAATTTAATTAACCAAACATGGTGAACAGCACCCGTTTTTAATTTTGAACACATCAAATCATTCATCATACGGATGACAAAAGAGATGTTTGTTTGACACAACAGCTTTATCTGTTTTTATTTTAATGGTTTCTCCTTCATGTTGACCTAAAACAAACAATTTTCAAGCAAATATGAAGCTGAAATATTGATGTTTGGAGTCAATTGCTGAGCCTGTGGCTTGCCATTTCATAGGCTGGTTTACACTGTGTAATCCCATAAATACTGCATGTTATGAATGATTTAAAACCCCACAGAGAACAAGCTGTGAAAAAAAAAAATCTATTTTTCAGTTTGCCTTTAATCTTTCAGAAATAATCAGTAAGGGTCAAATACAGTAAAGCAAGGTGGACTAAATGTCACAATTGATTTTTTTTACTAGCTTTCCAGAGGTCAACGTCAGTTCAGCTTACCCACAGATAAATCTAAGTTGGCTTTGCTAAGAATGCAGCAGGCATTATAAGTGTCATTTGACCACTTCCTGTACCCCAAAACGTGGCCATTATGGCATAAATACTATGATAATGGCAAAACAAAGACATCACCGGTGTCCATACATATACCATATAGAATAATGCAGTATTTCCGGCATGTCTGTGTAATTGTAATTATGAGCCTATAATTAATTGTTGCCATTGTTTCATCTATAAAGCGAGCTAAAGACCAAACCAATGTCAAAGGCATTTGTGTATGGAATATAATTTAGTCCTGAGAGGATGAAGGGATAAAATGAAATGCCTGCAACCTCTGAGATTTGATAGATAAAACCTCTTTCCTTTATATTAACATGTAAGAGGATTTCCTATAGGCTGTAGAGTAAATAGCTCTAGACTACAGCGAAATGTAGTACATTCAGTTGGTCTGATATGTGAAATTCTGTGCTAGTTCGAGTCACCTGTTAGCATCTTAAAGCAACTGGCTAGTAATTTGAAGGTGCCTATTAGCATCCTTAGCAGCTGGCTTGAGGAATTAAACTAGCAATGGTTAGACATGCTAATAACATGTCCAAAGCTAAAACAAATTGACGATGGCTAAGTTAAGACTTATATAATATAGAAACCCTTATATAATATAATATATAACAAACCCATTGACCAACCACTACTCATATCAGTGATGCTGACTGGATTGGAAACCCCAGCATGCAAGAAGCTTTCATAAATCAAACTCGCATGGTAGCGACAGTGTGCTACACTAAAACATTACAATGGCTAAGCTATTGATTTTCCTCTTTCCATGTCACACAGGGTTGAGGATTTTAATGGCCCTCATTATGCAACAGCATGCAGTGGTGGGCTTTCACTCACAAATGTCTGCCAACACTCTACTTTAGCTGATTAGGACAGGCACGGCTGACTTGATTATCTGGCCAGGCTGCTGCCGGGTGCTGCTTATTGTCTGTCGCTAACAGCAGAGCTAAGGTTAGCTTGAGCAACCTGTGTCTGGCCATATTAAGCAACTGAAGTGGTTTCTGAAGCCAAGTGGAAGTGCTACTGAACATTAAAAGCCAGTTTTCCAGACACACATTTAAGCTTAAGCTTAGACTTAAAAGAATTTTGCCAAAATCACAATGCATTGCAATTTAGTCCAAGACTAGACTTAGTTCATTTGGGATCTGATCATAGCAACAGTTTGAAAGAACATCATAAGGTAAATTGAGCTTGTGGCAATTGAAGAATAACTCATTAACAGTTATTGACCAAGGATTGTTTAAACAATGGATTGTTACAGGTGTTAATCAGCTATTAAGCTATACTACAGCAGGTTTCCCATTGTCTCTGAGGGGTTTCTTGTACTGTCTGTAGAAAATGCTTTTTTTTTGTACAGCTGAAGTGTTAAAAATTATCAAAATGTACTTCATGGTTTACACAGCTATCTATAGTTATATTTCAAAGGACTTGTGCTATAATGACTGCAAACGCCATTTTTTTCTTAATCTTTCTTCATGCTCACACATCTCATTTAAAAATTCAAAGAAACATCCATTGAAAGGTTTTTAGGGAACCATCCGTGGTTTTTCTCTGCCATTGCTCCAAAGCACCTTCATGGCACCTTCATTTAAGAGCAGAGGCTAAAGACAGCAAAGAATGTAAAGCCTAAGATGTAATCAGTAAACATGTAATCATGCTTTTTTTTTAATAATAATTACTTTTTAAATGAATTTTTACTCTTAGTGCACATACTGTCAGTGTGTTTTAGTGTGGTTTGGTGTCACTAGATTGCACAGTTCACAGTGATATGGAAGATGGTTGTAAGTAGTACACTTCGGCAGAACACATCAGAAATTCCAGGCAGGCAGACGGTTTTCAGCTGCCTGCTCGCAGACAGAGCCTGTAAAGGTGACGCTCAGCAGGTGGTGATACAGAGCTGTCTGTCAGTGAAGACAAGAACAATGTGTCTGGAGGAGAATTCGAATGCAGTCAGTTGAGACACATTTTTTGAGTAAAGTCGTTTCTTCACGTTCCTTCACCGTGCTTACTGGCATTGCCAGTGCTTAGAGCTTCAGTTCAACCTTTCAAGCTTGCCCAACATTTGTGATGCCTAAAAGGGCGCGTCAGGTCTGCTTGGATGTCAGTCTAAGACAGTGAGCTCTCAGCGTAAGGTTCTTTCATAAAAAAAAATGGTATAATGAAATTGAAACTCTTAATTCTTCTTTATCAAAATATAAATAAATAAATTCAATCAGATGAGATGATTGTGCTTTGTTCAATATCAGCATTTTGCCTTTGGTTATGGTAACTGAAGATGCAGAGATGTATGAATTCAAGACTCTTCTGGACAGAACCTAGGACCTTGCATATTTTTCTCCACTTGCTAATGGGAAAAATCTCAGATGTCAAGTTTTGTTTGTCTTCTTGTCACACACATGGACTACACTTAGATTGACAACCTCACTGCCTAGTTCTTCACACTGCCTGTTTTTTCATTCTTCATATTAAATGGATAGTTTATTGCACTCCTGACAGGAAATTCTTTAACAGTCCAGGTTTGACAGTTAACAAGGTTTAGACAACTACTTGAATTCAGTGAAGAATTGTTAGGGCCTTCTAGGATTTCATAGAAGGCCTAATAATTTATGTGATGTAAAAAGTACAAGTCTGTAATTTGTAGTTCATTTTTATTAATAGAATTATCAGGCTTGTTAGACTTAAATTCTGCATCTATTGTGTTAATGCTTTTACTCAATTGTTTATTTTTTTATTTAAATTGTTAATTTTAAGGGTTAAAGTCTTGAAATGCTCAATGGAAAATTATACAATCAGGATTTTTTTCACTGTCGTATCTAGGTAAATACAGCTAAGCTAGCGTTGATTAGGACTTCACAAACTGAACTGAAGGTGTAATGTGTCAGATGAACATCCAACCAGCATAATTATATAATAAACATAATTGGAATCAACCAATAATGTTTTGATTTTCAGTAAGTGGGACCAAAAGTTTGTAAGAAAAACGTCACTCTAGGCCTTGTGAAAGTCCTAGATATGCCGCTGACTGAAAAGTATGAGTGATAGCCTGACCATCTGTTTCAGTCAGATGTTAGAAATGATAAACAGTGGTGGCAGCTGTATGCCAGGACTTTGAAGAAATCATTGTAAAACTGCTACAAGATGAAATATATGTTAATATTCTGTTACAAGCTTCAGTGTCTTTTGCAAGCATTACATGTCTGTGTTTAATCTAGAACGGCCAAAAAATGTTAATATGAATCACAGTTATCTTAGCGTTAACATATTACTAAAATCCTGGCTTGCAGAATTTAGCATTATTGTAGAGGTGTTTTTTCCCTCCTTTTTGGCAGAGTTTTGACTATTATGGGCCAAACTAAAGTCCTAGCTGTAATAGTCATGGTTCACCACTGCTGACAAATACTTAAGCTTAAAACCAAGACTAAGCTTAAACATTTCTGCACCATTCTAGAGGTACAGAATTGTTCACAGCAGTGTTGAAGGTACCCAGACACAAGAAGTACTTAAGCAAAATGGCTATAAATGTGTTGCCTTCTACCGGACATTTACAATAGTTTTGAGATAAAGGTTTGACATAACACATTTTTTTAAAACACATTCATGGCTGAGAGGTACATTCAGGACATGTAAGGCAAAAATAGACCGCCCTCTAGACCAAAAAAGCCAAAAATGACTGATTACATGCACATTACTTTGATTTGTTTTTCACTGTTCTGATTAAGTGAGAGACAGGTTGACCTGGAAGTATTAGTAATTGATTCTGAAATAATTGAGGCCACAGTTTGTTTAGATAGCAGTTAGTCTATATTTGTATTTCAGACAGACTTAACAAGGCGACTGTAGAGGCAATCATTTGACTGATTAGAGCAGTCTGGTGCACCTGTGGCTCCAGTATGGACTCCCTCATCTTCTCCATTAAAGTCCTTATTCAGCGCCTGAAATTGTGTGTGTGTTTGTGTTTGATTATTATTTTGTGTATGTGACCACCTGAGCAACTTGGGCCCTGTTTCATCCTCTTAGACTGTAGCTGCTTCTGGAATTGCACAATTCTACTCTAAATGGTAGGCGATGCCCATATACTACTCTAGAAAATGTGTCTGAAACTATATTAGTACTCATCACACAGTAGACAAGTATGTGGTCAGTTATGGTTATGTGGTCAAGTGTGCAAAGAAAGTGTAGTCAACTTTGAAAAGACAGTGAATTTTTGAATGTCATTGCTGTCATATCAAAATATTGTAATGCTTACTTGTAACGAAGTGCCAGCTGTCAAATGGATCAAAAGAAGTGGTCGGCAATGTTGTTCCATTATTTTACATTAAAGAATGTTTTTCGATGGCCTAGAGAGTTACCATTTTGTAGATATGATATTTTCTTAAGACAGTTATGCAGTTTTGAACCAAAATGTCAAAACCAACTCTACAACAATGCTAATTTCTGCCAGGGCCCTTATGGGATATGTGGAATTTTGTCAGTGCTCAGCTAATGCTGGTGCACATTAACTTTTTGGTGCACCTTAACATTTGAAGCTTACAAAAGACATTCTATAGTTTTTTCTTTGAAGCTTGCAACACACATTATGATAGACTTTGTATATATATTGTAGCGGTTTAAAGTGACTTTTTCTGTAAAGAGACCTGGCATAGAGCTGCCGCTGTTTTCCACTTCTAACAACTGACTGAAACTTGGTTTGACTAGAGCTTGTACTCTCAGTCAGTGACTTATCTAGGACTTGCTGAAGGTCTAGAGTGACATTATTTCTTCAGTAAGTCGTCCCACCCATTGTAAATCAAAATGTGATTAGTCTATTCCACTGTTACTTCCAAATCATACTGGTAGTTAATCTTAAGTGGAAAGCCTTCAGTTCAGGTCCTGACTGGACCATTTTCCATTAGGTGTTTCAAGATTTTAACCCTTTTGCTTCCAACAAAACTTAACAATGGAATAAGAGTATTACTACATTATCTACGTTATAGCAGAGTTCAGATACAACAAGCGTTATGATTCTAATGAATAAATCTGAACTAAAAATTACTTTTTTTGTCTGATCTAAGATATTACTTTCTTTATTACTTTTTTAAAATTTTTATTACTGGAGGATCTTTATCAAACTTTTAAAGTGATTTTTAAGTAAGTCCATTAAGCTTTGCTCTTGAAACTTATTTAGTGGTGGTAAGTGCTGTTACAGGGGATAAGGTTGGGGAGAGTGGGTCTTAGACCCTTTTCACAGTATCTATAAAATGCTATTTCAGCATGTCTCTCAGTCGAACTATACAATTTTTCTTAAATAACATTGATGAAAAATATTTTGATAGAAATGTGTAGCAGTTGTGCTGTCTTCATCTTGGCACAGCTGTCACTGTGTAGAGATGTGATTTGTTTTTATAGCAGGTCTTCTCACCCCTTCTCTTTCTCCCCTCATTGCTCACTAGCAGTTCAACACAGTCACACAGTGAGCCAACAGTGTTCTAATTAATTGGAAAACAGAGTTATGGGAGAAAAATATCAATTCAGTTAATTAAAAATACCCAAGCCATTTTACATTCTGGAATGGCTGCTGGGGGCCTGCAGACAGAAGTTAAGGTGGCATGTCTGCAAAACTTTGTATGTTTGTCTAGCACTTCACTGATATTAATGAAACAATTGGCCTATTTCTTGTCATTAAGCTAACTTAGTTACAATTTACATGGTCTACTGCATGCTCTGTGTAGGTATAATGTCAAATCTAATGCAAGCTTGTATTTATACCAAAAGCCAAATTACATGGCTGCAAAGCAGAGCGTGAGTTACCATAGGAATATTTAGTGAAACTTTCTCATGGCACATGGTTCGCAGTAGTTTATGGCAGCTCATGACACGCAGCAAAAATTAGGCTTTAAGTTAGAAGCTTTAAGCAACAGCGGTGTGGTGCATAAGCCCTGCAGAATTCAGTTACACTGAGTAACAAATTGAGATCCCTATTTTAATGTGCAGCATTACTGTGTAGTATGTTTTTGTTCCCTTGATTTCATTCCCTCATGGGTGCTGATCAAATAATTTACCAGAACGCCCAAGTCCCTCCTCAGAACAGGCTTAGAACTATTTAGCACTTGCTATAAGTTGTTCAGCAAAGTTCAGCAGCAAGTGCGATTGACCTGTGAGTGGGCTGAAGTGCAACTAAATTAAGCCTCAGCTGAAGGGTGAAGTAGGAAAAACAGGATGAGAGGAAAGGGGAAAAAAACAGATTTTGAAATCACAGTGTGATGAATGATTCAGGGCTTTGATTGCAACCAGAATCACATTCTTTCCTGATACCTTGCTGTGCTGAGCTGCAAACACCCAGATCATGTCTATGTTGATTAGTCTTCAGACTTTGAAGGAATCTTGCAACTGAGGAGCAGCTTTCTAAACCCTTAATGTGCAGGGTTGGCATTGCAAGCTTGGCCTTTTGCAGTTCTGTGTAAGATGTCTGTGAAATATTTTTCATTACATGCCTGATTTGATACACTTGAACTACTGTCTATATTCTGCTGTTTCCTCCCTCTGATGAAGCAATTGGACTCTGGAAATTAGAACCGGATGATACGACTGTTGTTTTGTTAATTGTTTTGGATCACAGGCTGGTGGACTTGCAGGCCTGGCACTTTCTGCTGCTGCTGCGTTGGCTTTTTCCTTATTTAAGGCCTAGACTTTAATTAGCCAAACTAGCCCTGCTCTTCTGTGTTGACATTAAAAGCAGATGATGGCCATTAATCTCGGTGAAGACACCTGCCCACGCACATAATGAATTCTACTGTTTTATTATCATCGTTTTTCTCGAGCTGCGGTCATTAAATGTCAGCAGCAAGGCCTCAGAGCCTCCAGTGCTATGCAAGCCTCAGGATGATGAGTTTGATAAGAGCCATTTGATTGCCACAATGTGATTACTTCAAACTAATGATTTTGACTAATGATGGTAGGTGCTCGTCTCTAGCAAGACTTGGAAAAGTTAAAAAGCAGACACAAAAAAAACTTGTATAGCAGATAAATCTGCATAGTTTATAAAAAAAATAGGAATATATTATCATAAAATGTGTGCAGTACTGTGCAAAGAAGACCACTCTTCAAAATGGCCATTATGTACAAGTAATTTAGTTTTCAGCGTCAGGAAAAAGCAGAAATACATTTAACAGAAAATTACAGAGGCCTCAGCAACTAATAATATATATTTTTTGAGGATTTAAAAAAAAATCTGCCGGGATGTTTTTCCACACCTCCAAAGTTCAGTCTTAGAAGTTGGTTGCATTTTTTGCTTCTCGTGATCCAAATAATCCCAAACACATTCAATAATGTTGAGGTCTGGACTCAGTTAATTGTTTTAAGAACATGAGCAGCTTAGTTTTTGGTTTGCAAATTTTCTTTTTTGTTTAATTCTTTTCCTTAGTAACAGTTTCTTGACAGCTACACATTATTTTCAAACTGTCAGTTGTCTGCTCACAGTGGAAGGATGGACAGAAACACCTGTTTAGGTTTCAGATCTGAAGCGAGAGTGGAGCTTGATTTTCTCCTCTTTCTCAAAAAATGAAAGCTTTAAGTGCCGTTTATCTGATGGTGACAGTTTGGTGATCTACCAGGAATCACATTTTCTCTCTGTCTTTTTAGTTATTTTTTAAACTCCAGTTTTGGATACTTCTTCAAACTTTCCTTTGACTTTCCCTTTCCTTATGCAAGTGGATTATCTTATATCTGATTTTCTCAGAAATAATTCTTGATGATAGTTAATTAGGAAACTAATAGACAAAGAGTTTTCTGACTTTTGCACAGTACTTAATCTGTACAGTTATGAATGGAAAGTGACCCCTAGTTTAAGTAAGTGTCCTGTCAAAGGAAATGTAAGCATAACTTTGCTAGCATATTGAAGTATAGCTAGTCTAATTATAGTTTGTCAAAGACAAAACTTTCCCTCTTATCTTTTTCACCTCATTTGATCTCTGATATCGCTTGATCTCGTCCCTGATCAGTCATGCGGCACCGCTTCCTCATTTAATTAGCGATCGATGAGAACCCAGTTTTTTAATCACTATGTACCTGGCGGGTGTATGGCTGGCTGTCTGTTTCGATTTAAATTCAGTAGATTAACTTGAATTCTCTCTTGCAGCCCACCATCTTTGGGACACTGACTGACAAGCCACTGTGTGACCACAACTCAGTAAGTAAGGTATTTTTTATTTGGGTGTGAGCTCAAAGTCTGGATTCCAGGCACTAATGGTTTAGATGTATGGTTTTTTCTAGAACCATACATCTAGACCAAGAACCATTTAGAAACCTTCATTTTTTTGAGTGTGTCTCTTTTATTCTTTTACTAATGGTGTTGAGGAAAACTTCATGGTTTGAACTTTACTGTTGAGTGGTTTGGGAAAATCGCTTAGTACTCTCAGACCACATATATTTGGCCGATATGAGTGGATATTAGGAAAGAAAAGAATAAATCCAATCCAATACTGTAACGAGTCTAGCCTGAAATAGCACACACTGATATTGTATGATGTGATGTTGTGAACTGTGTGTTCATTCCTGTGGTATAGTAGCGTGTTGAGTTCATGATAGCCTTTTTTCGGATGTTCATTTTAAGTAAAGTGCTTCAGTGTAAAGGTTCAGTGTGTTCAATGCGTAAAATGTAGCTGGTGTGAAAAGACTTAATGACAACTAATGACTGTAAACTACGATTGAGAATGAAAAATGCCGCTTGTGTTGGTGTTTTCCCTGTGTGCCTGCACTTCAGGATGACATTTGCTGCAGCATGTATTAATGAAGTGATACCAGTACTGAACTTTCAGATAACATAATTGAGCATAGAGTGCTTGTGCATTTAAGATTTAAGAAAAAAACAACAATTCTACTTACCAATTTAATGGCCATTGTTTGATAAAGCCATAAGTGATCCTAGCCCTAGTATCATCCCATCCCTACTGTAAGGTTCACACACACTGCTGATTCAGGTGTTTAGTTGGGAATGAATAGCTTGTATAAGAACAGCATAGAACTCCATAGAACAGCATTTCTAAAAGAATAGAATGCTCTTTAACAACTGCACATGAGCCTAGGGTCACCATACCCAATGCTAAGGGCAGAGGGGCATAAATCATCCAGCGTTGAGCTGTGGAGCACTAGAACTGTGTTATCTGGAGTGATGAAGTTGGAATAGTGTTTGTGATCCATAACTAATCATGCAACATCAGTAACTGACCTCACTCTCATTGTTGAATGCAATCATGTCCTCACATCAGTGTTTCGACACATAGTGTCATAGGCTGTTTCTGCAGAAAAGAGGGAACAAACTCTCCATTAATATGCCTGATTCCGGAAGATAGTTTGGATGGACTTTTGGAACTATAGTGTACCAAAGAAGTTCTGACCTGTCTCTGCCTGCATCTGTCTGATGCAAATGCCGATGGTTGGCACCAGGGCAACCAAACGAACACCAACAAAAGGCATAATGAGGCATCTTTGGGCTTGGCAATTTGGACACATTAGGCGGAGGCGGACACAGAGTTGGTCCAGCATCTGAGAGAAGTACACAAGTTCTGCCAAGTGGCAAACGACTTAATTACTGAACCATGAGGACCAAAGAGTGAGAGCACACAGACAGTGTTGTTCTCAAATTATCAGAAAAAAAAAAAAACAATCAAATGGCCATTACGGCCTATAATGCCACCCACCTAAGGGACTGTTGTGTATTGTGAACAATCAGCAGTTTGGCTCTGGTTCTGGTGTTGGCAGAAGCCATAAGTGTGGTAGAACTTCCAGCGCCAAACTTTCTGGCCAACTTGTTCTAGAACATTTTTCTCCCACACTTGCTGGTGGTATAAATCTCAGATGTAAAGTTTTGTTTGGCTCACGCACGCTCTAGTGCTGGGTGGTATTTTGGGGCAGATTCAAAGGAAAATCCAGTAAAAATCTGATTGGCCCCTTAAGTTCCACTCTCCTGTCACTCACCATCACCAAGCCATCATTGATTATATATGTCATTGGTTGATATATACAACTCAGTTCCTCTTGATGAGTCTAAAATTCTTCTTGATGAGTCTAAAAACTCTGTTTTGAATGATGAATGTGACATTCACATGACTCACTACCTTCCCCAGGAACAGGTCGTGGTCATTTATATACAAACATAATATATATATATATATATATATATATATATATATATATATATATATATTTTATGTTTGTCATGACTTCTTGTTGTACCCAGAATAATTTATTTTGTGAATAAACCATTGTTTTATGTATTGTGTGCAGTTTATAACATTTCAGTCTACACTGTAGTTACTTTTTAGCAACAATTATGACACATGATTCTAAACATTTGAATGTTTGCTTACCATAAATAAAACATCGTCATTTTTCTGGGAATTTATAGGCTTCTGTTCACACCTGAGCCCTTTTTGTAATTTCTCAGGAATTGTGTCACTCTTACTGGCCACGTCTTTTCAATTTGCGTTTTAACTCTTCACACGTAACCTCTTCCATTCAATTTAATTTTAATTTAGCATTAAAAATATGTGGGAGTGAAGGTTTGTGGTTTAGGGGATAAGGACAATTCCAAAGGCCCTGAAGAGACAGAGGCCCATAATTAAAATGTTCATTCATTAAGTGATAATAAAAGACTGGTTTTAGATCCTCTGCCGACAGCAATGCATCTTCCTTTTTGTTACCTCTACCGTGGGCCCTTCTGTGTAAACCGTCCATGGTTTAGCCCTGCCATGGTCTATAAGCATTTCATTTTTAATTCAAATGTAGCGGCTGCCCAAAAAACATTTAATCAGGCTTTCGGGAATGCCAGGAAATGAGGGAAGAAGTATGTCACCCAGTTTTTCTGAGTTAAAGGTAGGTTATCAAGATATGCTAGAGCTATTAACAGAAAGGAAGCTTATGCTATAGTAACTGCAGCTGTCAAATTGAAATGATATGACAGATCTGTATAAACTATGTCCTCCTGCATGTGTAAGTGTTTCCAGATTTTCCCTCATAAATCAATAGTGCAACATATCCTCTGTATTTTAACTTGCCCTCTGAATTTAACTTGCAACTTAAAATGTGGTCCAATGTCCACAATGTATGCTAAGGACACTAATTCCACTTCTATTTGCCTCCACTTCTGTCTTTGGGATTGGTACGAATTAAAGACCAGAATATCATTATTCCATCACTGAAATTCATTATCTAAAGCTGGAAAAATGAGTATGTTTGTGGAGAATATGATTTAGTGGGCTTTGAATAATGTGTCTGTCGTACACTAGTCAAACAAACGGTTCATTTTAGAGTTGTGCTTAGACAGCCAAGATGCAACTTCTTTGACAAGCAACCAGCTTTATAGCTTTGGTCTGTTGCATACAGTTTATTGATATGTAGTCATGATGCTCATATTCAAATTTGCTGCATGCTAGAGATAAGAATGAGATGGAATTATGGCACTATAACAAACTAAAGAGCAGCTCTAAAAATTTTGGCACATTATAATGTTGTGATGGGTTCTGTTAAGGCAAATGAGGTGATGCCCATGCATGAACTTTTCAGGGAGCCCAAAATACCTACTGGGTGATAGATGCTGGATGTACAAAGACATTTCACTGCACTTTTTGCATTTTTTTCTGAAGAATGGGTTTGGTCTACTCTACTCACCACTGGCGACACTGGTACACCAGCGTACATGATTTGACCCAGCGCTATCATGGATAAAGAAGTAGATTTAGATTGAAAGCCTCATGGTCTCGCTGGCTGGTTCTGCATTGCCTGGTTTGAACTGAATTTTTCATTCTTCGGATTAGTCTCCTACCGAAATGGAAATCATCCATTTAGCAAGTCTGGCATAAACTAGACAGGAGATAGGAGCTAATTAAAAAGTGCTAGCTGGGTTGGACAGCAGTTCTGCCTCTTAGCTTTTCTTGTTCGGAGAATGCTAACAGTTGGAGGCCCCTATTCCGTTCTGGAGAACTCGAGGACATCAGCCATATTTTCTCAGCCTAATGAAAGCTTGGAGGATTGGACATGCTCAGAGACCCGTTAAGACACAGGTGGATCTGCGCCCAAGATTATGTTAACATATGCATGTCGAACAATGGCTCTCTCCGCAGGCCTGCGCGTCGGAGGAGGGCAATGCATGAGATCAGTGCAGAGGGCTTAACTCCAATGAGATGAGCTTTAAGGATTAATGCAATTACAATAGAGGCAAAAGCCAAATTGATTTTTTCTTTCTCCTTTTTTTTCAGGGAGGTGCCGTTTTTGGCAAACTTGCGGTGGCTAAATCTCTCATCCACCTTCACCGTTATGGCCTGTGATCCTTTTACTAGGGAACATGGGCAGCTTATGCAAGGTTCATCTTTTAAAAAAATGCATGTTCTAAAGATGATCCTCTTTGCTGTTTTAATGCACCATGCCATGCACAATGCTCCAGCATAATATGAACATTGTCATGGCGGATAGTAGCGCTTTTTGTTCCCTTTACAGAATTGTGCAGAAGTCAGAGACTACCCATTTATTTTATCTCCAGTCAAAATGGCTATTAAGTACAAGTCATCCTTTCATTCAGGAGATATTTCTGAAGAGATTAGATAAGATAATCTACTTCCATAAGGAAGGTAATTGAAAAAACAGTTTCCAAAACTGGAGTTTGAAAGTAATTAAAAGATACAGAGAAATAGGGATTCCTGGTAGATCACCAAAACTGTCACCATCAGATAAACAGCACTTAACGCTTTCATCTTTGAGAGAGAGGAGAAAAACAAACTCCACTGTTGCTTCAGATCTGAAAAAATCTACAGGTGTTTCTGTCCATCCTTCCACTGTGGCAAGACAACACTGAGTCTGAAAGGATGTGCGGTTGTCAGGAAATAAACAGAAAACACAAACATTTGCAAATCAAATCTGCTTCTAGTGTTCTCAGAACAATGGATCACTCCAGAGTCCAGACCTCAACATCACTGAATGTGTTTGGAATTACTTCGATCGTGAGAAGCAGAAAATGCAACCAACTTCTAAGACTGAACTTTACAGTTGTAGAAAAATATCCCTGCAGATTTCTTTGAAAAACAGAAAGCAAGTCAAAAGAATGAAAAGAATGGAAGCTTTAATAAAGGAAAAGGTGGACACACTAAATCCTGAAAATGTTGAGATTATATTTTGATGAAGCTTCTGGATACTTTTTTAAAACTTTTTTCTCCCTTTTTCCAGATGCTGAGAGATTTAACTTAAGGGATGTTTTGACTAGAAATAAATAAGGGGGTGGCTTTTGCACAATATCGCAGCAAACATATTGAAATGGTTTTAAAAGCTGATGAGTGAAATTCCTAAAATTATGATATTACATACAAAAATAAATCACTGATACTGGGATAGTCAATACAGTGGTGCACATCCACCACAATATCCATCACTGTCCACCTTTGAAATATTAGTGACTAGCATCAACAAACAGCTAATAAACGACCACCTGCTGGTATGAAATGATTTTCTTTCTGGTCTAAATCATCACATTTCATCACGACGGGCTTGTTATTGTCCCTGACAGTTCTCTTTTCATCTGAATCCCTGAAGTAATGTCTGTCTTTGTGAAAAGAATGCAGCGAGCCGTAATGGCTGCAATAAATTCATCAGCCATGATAGACAATTTGTCTGGCATTAGTGTATCATTATTATTTGATTGTTGATTGACCAGCTGCCTGAGGTTATTAGTGGTGACTGGTATCCCATAGCAACGAGGGAGCCGGGCTGGCTGGCCGGTCGGAGTGGCGGAATTTTAATCAGTGTTTGCTGGTTTGTGAGGGAACGCTTTCTTATCCGTTGTAGGCTAGCAATTAAAGACAGACCTTATCATCAAACCCACTGGCCTTATCCCATACTGCTGCTGCATGACAATGTGGAAGACTAGGGAAAAAACAGCATTAATCAATCCTGCAGTGATAAGGGAGACATAATAATGCAGACCTTGGGATGGATATATTTTCTGATATTCGATATGTAGCTGTGTTTGTAAAGTGACCTTGGGTATCATGAAAGACACTTATAACCAAAATTATTATACAGCCTTATTCTTCATTGTAAGCACTTGATTTCAAGTGTCGGAAAAAAAAAATGGAAAAACCTGCAATAATTTGCACTAAATATCCCACAGAATAAACCACATAAATATATGATATAAATGTATGTACTGAAAATTAGTTTAAAAACTACATTTCAGAAGTATTTCAGTGCCAGGCTTAGAATATAGCTTAGAAAATGTCCATTTGATTTGATTCTCGGGTGGTGTTTGTATGGATTCTTGGCGTCTATTGTTGTATTTCTGATTCCTCTGGAGTGCTCCTCATGCACTGCAGGTTTTTTCTAGGTCACCAGTCACAATCCATCAGCCACGTTCATTTGATGTCATGTAACTGACTGGATTGCCATGGCGACGAGAAATGCTTTTATGCCAGCATGCACTTCTTTAGAAATAGAAGTAGTCCTCAGAGGGTCCCTAAAATAAGATTGTAGCGCTGGAAAGATTTAGCCTCTGCCTTGTGCGCTCCAAGGGACATTTCATATAAACTTAGATGACCGCATGAAATGCTTGGACAGATTGACAGAGAGTACTGAAGGTCAGTTTCATATGTGTGCACAGTTTATTCAGGGGAAAAAACACCAGAGAAGTTTTTCATTTTGCTTGCACAATTAAATGGTAAACAAAGTCATTCAGAGTGGTTTGATGTGAAATGCTTCATTCTAAAGAAACTTGCCAAGTCAGAATTGTTCACAGTAGTGGTAATGGGAACCGGACATCTGAAGAGTTTAATGTCTCGAAAAGCTACATTGCAGAAAACTATTACATGAAATGGTTACAGGTACATTACCTGATGACTGAGGCTTTGTTTACAAGGTGTTTTTGGCCTTAAATGTATTTTAATAAATAAACGCATTAATTGCTGAGAGGTATATACAGATTCACTGATGGTTTTGGAAAGTAAATAAAATGGCTATATTTGCATTGTAAACATTGAGACCACTAGTTAATGTCACCACCATTATAAAGAAATCCAAGTCAGAAGGTTTCTCTACAACAGACCGCTTCACACTGAACCACTCTAAATGACTTTGTGTACATCTTAACAACTGAATTTGAAAAATTAGTGTAGTTATTTTTTTAATAGAGGAACAGGCTACAGAAAGTGCTTTCTATGTGTTTGTTGTCTTTCTGACATCATTTTTTTCACATTGAGGAACGGAAACGTATCACAATGATATCTGGTTATGAATTTGATAGTTAATTAGTTAAATGTTTGTATAGCCTATAATTAGGTGTACTCTTCGCTATTATACACATTTCAGTGTTTCCTCTAGAATTTTTTCCAGCAGTGGTGGTAGACCAATATACATAGATTGGAATAATGGAACAAATGGGGCTAATAAAAGAAAAACGACGCATAAAAAAGAAGAAAAAAAATCACGCATGGAGGTGGCATGTGACAGAAAGCCAAAGGACAGTTCTGTATCAATTATTGGCCCAAAGCTAATGCCTATATGCATCAAGTTTGCCTTATTATAACATTGTTTAGCTTACTGCTGTGCATCAATGAACATAAAATATCCACAGTGTAGTTGGGCTGTCAGGTTAGGTTTATACCAGAAGCAGTGCAGCACAGCTGCAAAGCAGAGTGCTTTTGTTTTACACGCCAGTCACGAGTGAAGAATGTTGCATTTTGTATTTTGTACATGCTTCTAGGAGCAGGCCACTCACAGTGGCAAAAAATAGACTTAAAGCTGAAAATTGCACATTATGTGCATATGACCATTACTGTTGTTTTGCCATGCATGGCTGGTATAAAAGGCTAAGCGTCAACGATGTGCTGCAGAACCGCAGCTTCCCCCACTGCTGCTTTAAAATGCAAACACAATCATATGCAAAAGGTTGGACGCCCCTGGTCAAATGACAGTTGTTGATTTTCTAAGTGAAAAAAGTCAACACATGCAGTACAGGGAGTGCACGTCTGCACTTACTGTTTATCTGCTGAATTTTAAGATTGGGAAAAAAAACTGTGGCCTATGCAAAAGATATTTATTACTTTATTTTTTCCAATACATTAAACTTAACAAATAAATAGAAATTAAAGTGGCCACTTATATATGATGCATCCCTAGTTATTTTGTATGATTTCAGGGTCCATTATGTTACTGCATTGCACTGCCTGACAGTCTCTTCCTGTTCTTTTTTATCCAAACCCATAGATCTGAATTAAATGCCATAGTATTTAGTAAGCTTCTGTCAGAACACACGTTTTAGTGTATTCAGGGAAAATCCAGGATTAGTGTTGTGACTGCTGGAGATTGGGATGCTCCTGTTTGGTGGAGCTCTTCCCTGAGATCCGTTGTCAGTGACCTGTTACATAACTGGTCAGGACTCTGTGCTGAGCCTTCTGCTTGAACTGCATGACCTCAACTCTCAACCTCAGCCCTAGAGTCTGTGTCTTCAAATACTGCACCTGCTACCACAGGAACAGTGTCCTCTGGGAGACTTATGTAATGTAATGGGCATGCAGAAAGAGGAAAGAGTGGAAATCATAACGAAAAGGGTTTCTTGGAGGGTTCTTTAGGAAGGACAATGGTTGTATATAAATATAGACCCATGACAATTCAAAGTACTGTTTGAATGCTTAATTGTTCTTTGCACAGTTAATTCACCATGGTCAAGGACTTGATGTATGTGGTTCTTTAAAGAATATTTTGAAAAATCATTCTGTATACCACCACAAAAGGACTCTTCTGATTTTACAACTTTTTTTGTACTACATATAACCCTATTTGGTTAGAGTGCATATGGAATGACTGATGGTGCCAGACAGGCTGGTTTGAGTATTTCTGAACTGCTGATTTCCTGGGATTTTCATGAACACAGTCTCTGAAGTTTACTCAGAATGGTCCAATAAAGAAAAAACATCCAGTGAGCATCAGTTCAGCGGACGGAAATGCCTTGTTGATGAGAAAGGTCAACAGAGAATGGCCAGACTGGTTTGAGCCAACAGAAAGGCTACAGTGACTCTGATAACCACTCTCTACAATTGTGGTGAGCAGAAAAGCATCTCAGAATGAACGACATATTGATTCTGGAGGTGGATGGGCTACAACAGCAGAAGATCATGTTGGTTCCACTTCTGTCAGCCAAGTATAGAAGGCTGAGGCTGCAGTGGGCACAGGGTCACCAAATCTGGGGAGTTGAAGACTGGAAACACGTAGTCTGGTCTAATGAATCTCGATTTCTGCTGAGGTGCACATATGATAGGGTCAGAATTTGGCATCAACAACATGAATCCATGGACCCAACCTGTCTTGTGTCAACAGTCCAGGCTGGTGTAGGTGGGGTAATGGTGTGGGGAATGTTTTTTCGCACACTTTGGGCCTGTTAATACCAATCAATCATGGCTTGAATGCAACAGCCTGTTTGAGTGTTGTTGCTGACCATGTGCATCCCCTCATGACCACAATTTACGCATCAATGTATGGTATGTGAAATGCTAATAAAACAGAAAATTATTGTGAGCTTAATAATACGCCGTGTTATCAATGGAAAATAGTTTTGGACTGCAGATAGATCTAACACCTGTACTCTCTGATTATGCATCCATGCTATTGTAACACTTGCAGAATGTGGCTTGGCGTTGTCATGCTAAAATAAGCATGGCTGTTCCTGACAAAACCATTTACCCACTAATACCCTCCACTTACCTAATTATTCATTACCGACTAATACAGTGACTGATGCCAGCTTTTTAGCTTTACGCTGGTAACTGTGTAGATGCTATTTTTCGGAGAACATAATGTCCATTATTTCCATAAACAATCTGAAAGTTTGACTCATCAGGCCACAACTCACATTTCCACTGTACATCAGTCCAATTTAAGATGAGCTTGAGCTTAGAGAAGTTGGCAGTGTTTCTGGATGCTGTTGACATATGACTTCTGCTGTGTATAGTGCAGTCTTATCTTTAACTTTAAGTCTTTGCATTTGTGCATGCAGCAATAGGCAGAGGTTTGTCAAAGTATTCCCATAAACCTGGTGGTGATATCCATCACAGAGGCATGCCTTAATGCCCCTTAATGCCCCTGTGCCCCTTACGCACATATTTCTCTGGATTCTCTGAATTTTTTGGTGTTATTAGGCACTTTACAGGGTGAAGTACATGAAAAAAACTTTTTTGGAATTGGGTTTATACTATAGGAGAGCAGTAACAAATGAAACATAATTTTTTTTTTTTCAGAGATAACAGGCATTCATATGTAGATGAACAGAACAAAAGGGTTTGACTTACAACAATAGTGGACGTAAGGGAGAGTAAGGATCAACCTAACACACTTTGTTTTTTGAAAAGTAATTTTAAAAATATTTGGGCAAAATGATTTTTTTTCACACAAGGTATCTACACATATCTGCTACAACTGAAAACATAAACTTTATTTCGGGCATCTACCATTTGTAAACCATTCAGCTGAAAGTGGTATAAGTGAAACTGTTACAACTTGCCCCATAGATGAGACTGGTTATTACAGAGCGTTTCACCGCTGGAGCTAAAACTTTACACATTGAACTCTGATGCCTGTTATCCAGTGTGAGCTGCTTTTGGAGATGCTAGAACCAAATGTGACAAAGCAGAAGACAAACTAATCTAATGTCATATTGTTTGTTGACAAATTAACTTTTAAGCTTTCAAGATTGGTTGTACTGTACACTCAGTACAAAAACATCTCTGCTGGTCTGGTTTATATGGCTTTATACTGATTATAACTTTGTGTGGAGAGCCTTTTTCTTAGCTTTTCTTTAATTTATTATTATTTTTTTTTGCATTAGGCAGCAAAGTCAATTCATCTTCTCATAAACAAGATTTACCCCACAGACTCTGACTCGCGGGTTTTTGTGCATCTGTATTAATTATAATGTTGGCACCATCAGCACAGTACATACCAAATCATATCAAGGCAAACTTACATAAAAACATTTTGAAGAACAAGGTCTTGAGCCAGTATGCTGTCAGAAAAGTCAGAATGGATTGCTTTTGGGTAGGTTCTTAATTCACGCTGCACTGTCAAATAGAGGGCGAGCTTTGCTTTTGTTTGAGGGAAAAGCTTCTACTTGCAAGCTGTTGGAACTCGTAAATACAGGGCCCGACTGACCTTCCTCCAAGTACGTTTCTCTTCCAGCGAAAGTCTGCTTTGATGAGCTACTGACTCAGCTGTTTTATATGGGCCACGCGTTATGGATGGGTGACCGCAGCCTGGACTCCATCTAAGGATGAATTTTGTCTTGTTTCAAACTCCAGTAACAAACCTCCCTTTGTCTTGAGTGGCCTAGAATAGGGGTTTGGAGAAAAAAAAGATGCTTTGAATGCTCATGTAAACACAATAAAGTAGCTTTTGTCTTGTAATTCTCCAAACTACTCTTCATTAGCTGTTTAGGAAAAAACATTTTTTTATTACTTTTAGTAATTCAGTAAAACTATTTGAGCTGTGTAAACTCAGGGTTCATGTAAACATGAACATGAACATGAACATCATGTGATTTCTATAAGATGAACGCAGTTTCCAGTTTTCATCACCTACATTCTGTGAGAGCAACAGTGGCTGCATGTTCCAGTCAAACAATGTTTATATCATATGAATCAAATATTTGTTCTCATTCTTGTTCATACAGCTTATGGATTCTGGAGCTTTCCACTTCGCTTTTGCTTTTGTTTGCTTGCTGCTCCTTGATTTATCCATATTAACTCATCCAGGTCTCTCATGAGCACTGTCCAGTGAACTCTGCTAGACGTATTGCTTTGAAAGCCATTTAAAAGTTTGATTTGAGAGGGCTACAGTCGTGGATTCCGTAATAGCAAATTACGGTGCACGAGCAGCTGGGCTTCAGCCTTCAGTGCTATGGATAATTAGAAGGATTGAACTAGGAAAATTTGTTAATATCCAATTTAATTACATGCACAATAAATAACATTCAGTTTACATTAAGTCTTGACAGCTTTAAGTCTGCACTGCTGACTTCTTTCCATTTCTGCTCAACAAGACTGTATTCATAAGATCTTTTCATAAAATTCGAATGATAATAAAGTATACCCTATTATTTTCAAACCCAAATGTGGTATCGATTGAAAGTTTAGAACCTGCGCTTTTCAGTGAATTTAGCCTGTTTTAATGTTTACAAAATGTTGTTAATACAATACAAAATAATACAAATACGATAACTGTGATTTCCGTGCACCAGGACAAATAAACACTTGTCCTAGTGATGTAAATAACTATAGATCTAGAAACATTTCCCCCCTGAATCCTTTATTAAAGCTGAAACTATAAAGTTATTGTCTTATGCTTACTTCTGTTGCAAAGCGCTAGTGAACACTGTCCAGACAAAATATTTTGTGGGAAAAGAAAATAAACATGAGAAGCAAGTTGTAACTCCATTCACCTTCCTGTGAATCTCTCTCTCTCTTACTTTCTCTCTTTCCCTCCCCCCCCGAACAAAATTGGTTAGCAGGGTTGAAATTGCCTCACAGACGGAACTTTTTGATGTGAATATCCATGAGACGCCTCGTTGAACCTGTGAAGTGTGATTCCGTCTGACACATATTGACTTCCTGCTTTCCGCCGCGGCTGAAAATTGCTTTTGGTAATGCTCTTATTTGCATATGCCCCTCCCCCCCACCCCCCCCGCCTTTTCAATCGAGTAATCCAAAAGGAAATGAAATTGGCTTAAGGACTCACAGACCTGGCTCAGATAGAACAGTGGCTAAGATACCAGTGAACAGTTTAAGCGGATTAGCTCAAATGTAATAGGTTATCTAATTAAAGTGAGCCGCAGTCACAAAAAATAAGGTTCCAGATGTTTGTTAATGAGAGGTAGAACAGCAGGAAAGACTGTATTATGTAAATGCAACACAAAAGGGTGGCCAAGTTGATTTGCAAAGCATTTCTTGACTATTTTTTTTCCTTTTCACTTTGTAAAACTGATACATTTTGTCCTGTGTTCGCTGTTCCCTTGAATTTCACTGAATTATCTGAATAGTGGGGTTGTTAAGCTAACAAATGAGGTGGTTATGCTACAAACAAGCTCACAAACACTCGACATCGAAATGAGGTCATGTGTAAAGACATTTAATACTGAACTTCACCTCATTTTTTTCAAAACAGCTACTCAAACTGTAGGCTACTACTACCAAAGCAACTTAACCAGCACATTTGGCCAAGCTTTGCTGGTTTGTGAGGATAGATAGATACAGTGCTGTGAAGAAGTATTTGCCCTTCATCCGTTTTCTTCTATTTTTGTTACTTTGTATTAAATATTGAACATTGAAATGTTTAAGATTATTCCAACTAATTTTAATGTGAGATAAAGACAACAAGGAAACCAGAGAAGGCAGCTTTCAAATGATCATGCCATTTATTGGAAAAAGTTATTGACCCCCTAAACCTAATAACTGGTTGTGCCACCCTTGTTAGTAACAACTGCAATCAAACGTTTGCGATAATGATAGTGAGTCTTTTACATTACTATGGAGCAATTTTAGCCCACTCTTCTTTACGGATTTTTTTAAATTGAGGTACGTTGGAGGGTTTTCAAGCATGAATTGCCCATTTAAGGTCTTCCCACACCATCTCAATGGAATTCAAGTCAGGACTTTGACTTGGCCACTCCAAAACCTTAATTTTGTTTCTTTTGAGCCACTGAGAGGTAGACAGAGGTGGCCACAAACTAATGGACAGACATTCTTCTTCAGGATTTTCTGATAGAGAGCAGAATTCATGGTTCCATCAGTTATGACAAGCTGTCCAGGTCCTGCAGAAGCAAAGCAGCCCCAGACCATCATACTACTACCACCATGTTTGACTGTTGGTACGATGTTCTTATGGTAGAATGCAGTGTTAGCTTTACACCAAATGTAGTGAGACCCATTTCTTCCAAAAAGTTCCACCCTTGACTCAGTAGTTCACTAAATGGCTCTCGCTGTGGTTCACTGGAGTCCCAGAGCATGAACATGGCTTCATGTACTGCTTTTTGAGACCTTCTAGCCTGCTTCACGTTGCCAGACAGATGTGGCACTGATCATGCCTGGGTGTGGCTAGTGAAACTGAAACATTCAAGTGGAACAAATATGCAAAATTTATAAGAAATTGGGAAGGGGCAAATACTTTTTCACAGCACTGCGAATACGAGCAGTGGTCTCAGCAGATTTGAGTCAGTTGTTAGAAATAGGAAACAGTGGTGAAAGCTCTATGTCAGGGCTCTTTACTGAATGACTCACTGTAAAACAAACAAAAACATCATTATCGTCATCATCATCATCATCTTAAAACCACTTAATCCAGATAGGGTCGTGGTAGCAGTTGGGAGAGCAGAGAATCCCAGACAACCCTGTCTCCTCCAGCTCATTCTGGGGGACCCCAAGCCATTCCCAGACCAACTTGGAGTTATAATCCCTCCAGCAAGTTCTAGGACAACCTTATGGAGTCTCGTCCAAGTAGGCTGTGCCTGGCTCCACCTCAACTAGCAAAAAATGGGTAAAATATATGTTAATATCTGTGGTAAGCTTCAGATAATCAATATTGAATGTCTTTTTGTCAAGCTTCAGAAGTCTGTTTTATCATGAATGACCAAAGAATGTTCATGTGCACCAGTGCAAACTATCTATGTACAAACATGCTAATAAGAAATCCTGTAGGGGTGTTAGCAGAAATTACCATTATAATAGAGGTGCGTTTTCTGACCAGGTTTTGACATTTATGGCCTGAACTGAAGGCCTTGCTCTAATAGTGCCTGTTTACCACTGGTAAAGAAATGACTGTGATTTGTTTATTTTTGAATAAATGTAAACATAAATCCTTTCTTTGAAATAAGAACAGGCTGCCAAAAGCTGCTGTTAAAAGATATCCATGTATACAGTAGGCAGAAATGTTGTTTTGGGGCACGGACTTAGGATGCCAGTGGCACGGCCTGCGGGCTGTCAGCCTCTATAAAGAAGGTGTCACAGACACCATCACCGGTAACATTTCACTGGAGGCTCAGAGCATGCAGCTTGCTGTTAAGCCTCTAGCTGAGGCGGGGAAATTCATCCTAAATAGATTATATACAGAGGTTTTGGGAAAGTAAGAAGCTCACAAAGCAATGGATGCATCTTAATACAGAGTAACAAGATATTATATGCTATATAATATTTGTTATTTATGGTGTGTCATCATGACAGGTTCCTAGCAAAAATCATTGTTTTCCATGAATTTCATTCTCATATTCACACTCATTAGTTAGAGCGCGCAGCCACTGTTGCTCTCACTGGACGATGATGATGATGAAAATTGGAACCTGCGTTCACTCCATGGAAGTAATAAATACGTTCTGGTAAAGCATATTTGGTGACTCATATAGCTGTAACAAAATACAGTGATTTTTAAATGGAAAAATCTTTCTTTAGGATCAAATTTAAGTAAATAACACAAATGTGATTAATCACAATTAACTACACAAAATTGACAGTTTTAATCATTTGACAGCCATGGAAAATTTGTCAATATGATGTTTTATTGTTATTGCATAATTTACTTAAACTGCTCAGAGCTGCTCTGTAAAGCTTTATGATGTTCATGTGATTAGAACTGCGCTGATAGGTACATTTAAATAATCGATAAATCAGAGCAAAATGATCAATAAATATTGTTTGTTTATTGTTATATTACTGTTATGATATGTTACATTATTGTTTAAATGTATTTTCCTATAAAATTTTTTACTAAATATATTTGCAATGTGCAGTATGTCTAGGATAGTTTCCTTTTGTGACAAAATTCAGTCTCTACACGTCTCTACAGAATCCATCTGGAGATCTTATGACACTTTCCACCAACCACAAACTGTTTCAGAGATCAGCTTCACCTATGTTTATATTAATCAGACACACCTGTTTGTTTTTTCCCAGATTCCTATAAAGAGTGTTTGCTCTCACCACACTGAAGTGTTGCCACTGTTTTTCAGAGCATATCAAGCCTTTTCTCTGTTGTTGTCTACTGTGTATCTTTACCCTTTTGTTTGTATCTGTGACTCTGTGAAAATCTGTTTTTGTCTGTGCGCTTTTTGGATTTGGTTGCTGTGTTTTTGCCCTTTGGTTTTGACCTGGTTTTTGCCCTCACCATTTTCTGGATGTCCCCTATGTTTTGTTATCGCTTGTCTCTGGCTTGGACTGTAGTATGTTTTTTGAGATATGTTTTGGATCACACTTCTTCTAGTTATTTTATCCGCAAGCATCTGACTCTTTGTGCCACGTTGCACTACAATAAAAAATTCAACTAATAGTAAGAAATATCAATAAGCAAATAATCAATAAAAATCAATAAGCAAATCAATAGGCAATAAATAGTTGTATGCAAAACTTAAAGCACCCCTGTCAAGTTATGTTTTATTGATTTTCTAAGTTAAAATAAGTTAACACTCAATGCTTCATTTCAATGCACAATTTCTGTTTATTTGCGGAATTTAACATATTGGGGGAAAAACATGAAACATACTATGTTGTTTTTTTTTCCAATATGTAAAACCAAATTTATGTTAGTTCCCTAGTATGTGTTATTATTTTCACTTAGAAAATCTTTTGCATATAACTGTATATCTGGACCTGTTCACTCAAAGAGAATTAGACGTTTCTGCAGAAATAAAAACTGTTATTTCACCATACATATGTAATTCTTTACTCAGTAGCTAAAGCAGGTTCAAAGAGACACCAAACAAATATTTGATATTTTGATATTAATACATCATCTACATGCATATAATTTTCTTACTGGCGTGAGGCACTAATAAAAACAAAAAAAGAGTGTTGCTTTGTTTTTGTTAAACCAAAGTGCTAAAAACATGGTCATATTCAGTTTGTGTATGCATGCAAAAAAGGTAACATTCACAAAATGTACATTTTTCACTGCTATTATCTAACAGTTAATAAATTCGGTTGTTTCAAAAAAAGAAGAAATTGCTTGTTGGACAGAGGAACAATGGCAGCTGCAAAAAGAGAGGAACCGAAAAAGCACCATGAGCAATTATACTCTCTATTAGGAGCCCTAATAAGAGGTAAAACACCAAACAACACAAACAAAAGACAAGCAAGACAACAGTTGCAGTGGTAGCCAAAGAATCTCCTCTTGATCCTCACTCATTTTTTACTTCAGGAACCTTAAAAGAAGTCCTGTGTCGATCAGTGTGGACAACCACAGAACTGGACCCCATTATCTGAGATGTGAACTGGACTTATAAAACAGGAGCCATCCTGAACAAGTCCAGCAGGCCCCGTTTCCTGCAGTATTTATATAAACTTTATATTTTTGCCACAACACCATAGGAAGCTGGGGTTGACCTGCTTCAATTTCACTGCACTTCCAGAGGCTTCCAAATTTTCCACTGAAAGACTTTGTGTAGCGATTGCAACCGTTCTCTTTGGCAAGACGGTGTGTTGAGCAGCCAATATGTTGAGATAGTCATGTTTCTGCCAAGATAATTATTGTGTCAACAAAAATGATCAAAATAGATTAAATGTTTTTGATCTCATTTCAAAAGTAATTTAAAGCCTAGTTGTGCTGCTCAAAGGGAGCAAAGTGAATTGCAGACAGTGTTATGAGCCAATACGGTACAAATACCAGACTTTAAATCTCTGCTCCAAGTGTTCTTTCAACTCCGCATACAATCTGATCTGAAAACCTTTGGACACAAAGGGATGTGAAAATACAGTTTTGTATTCTACCTATAATGTCATATAGCATCTATATGCTTATTCCAATGGACACAACTGTTTAAACAGGCTTGCTAAATCAGAAATTTATATTAGAGTTGGCAGTTTTTTGTACAGAGGCTAAAACCTTTTTTTTTATTTAAGCAGTTCTCAAATCTACTTTTCTATTTAGTTAAACTATATAAAAAACATAAAATAAAAGAATTGCACTTCTAATACAACCCCATTTCCAAAAAAGTTGGGATGCTGTGCAAAATGTAAATAAAAACAAAATGCAATGATGTGCAAATCATTTAAAGCCTATATTTCATTGATAATAGTACAAGGACAACATATCAAATGTTGAACCATGAGAAATTTTATTGGTTTTTGAAAAATGTATGTCCATTTTGAACACCTACCAAAAAAGTTGGGACAGGGGCAACAAAAGGCTGGTAAAGTTGTCTAATGCTAAAAACACACCTGGTGGTTAATTGGTAACAGGCCAGTAACATGATTAAGTATAAAAAGAGCATCCCAGACAGGTTGAGTCTTTCAGAAGTAAAGATGAGGAGGAGTTCACCACTCTGTGAAGGACTGTGCGGGCAAACAGTGCAACAAGTCAAGAATACAATTCTCAATGTAAAATAGCAAAGAACTTTTTCATCATCTACAGTACATACTAACATTAAAAGATTCAGAGAATCTGGAGAAATCTCTGTATGCAGTGGACAAGGCCAAAAACCAGTATTTGCTGGCCGTGATCTTTGGGCCCTCAGGTGGCACTGCATTAAAAACAGACATGATTCTGTAGTGGAAATCACTGCATGGGCTCAGGAACACTTCTGAAAACCACTGTCTGTGAAAGCAATTTATCACTGCATCCACAAATGCAAGTTAAAACTTTAGAACGCGAAGAAGAAACCATATAGAAACAGAATCCAAAAATGCCACCGCCTTCTCTGGGCCCTTCGCTCGAGGTGAAGTGGAAAAGTGTCCTGTGGTCCGACAAATCAAAATTTGAAATTCTTTTTGGAAGTCATGGACACTTCGTCCTCTGGGCTAAAGACCATTGAGCTTGTTATCAGTGCACAGTTCAAAAGCCAGTATTCATGATGGTATAGGGGTGAATTAGTGTACATGGCATGGGTGATGTGCACATCTGTGAAAGCACCATTAATGCTGAATGATATATACATGTTTTGGCAACATATGCTGCCATCCAGACAACGTCTTTTCAGGGAAGGCCTTGTTTATTTCAGCAAGACAATGTCAAACCACATTCTGCATGTATTACAACGGTATGGCTCCATATTAAAAGAGTCCAGGCACTAAACTGGCCTGTCTGCAGTCCAGATCTGTCACTTACTGAGAACATTTGGTGCATTATGAAATGAAAAATACAGCAAAGGAGACCCTAAACTGTTGAGCAGCTGAAATACTATATCAAACAAGAATGGGAAAACATTTCACTTTCAAAACTACAGCAGTCAGTCTCCTCAGTTCCCAAACGCTTAGAGTGTTGTTAAAAGAAGAGGTTATGAAACACAGTGGTAAACATGCACTCATCCTAACTTTTTTGGAACGTGTTGTTGGCATTAAATTCAAAATGTGCATATATTTTTCAAAAAACAATAAAATTTCTCAGTTTCAACATTTGATATGTTGTCTTTGAAGTATTTCCCTTTAAAAATATGGTTTACATGACTTGCATATCATTGCATTCTATTTTTATTTACATTCTGCACAGCATCCCAACTTTTTTGAAAATGGAATTGTACAATACTTATACATACTTACTTATACATAAGTAAGTCTGTGATATTTCAGGTTAGATTTGTAACAGAATCTGATTGAATTTGTTCTTTCTTTCCTTCGATATCTTAACCAGCATCCGTTTCTGCTCATCGACTTGATACCAATACTGGTTTTCAGATCAGTGCTCTTTATCACATTTATAGATGTCCAATTATACAATTGATAGTTCTTCCTATTGAACTTGTCATTTCATTTGAGTACCCCTGGTAAGGATCTGAATCAGTCAGTGCTTTAAATGAAAATGCTGATAAATGAAAAATGAAAATCTTTCTTTCCCTTTCATTTCCCGTTTTGTTCTGATCACGCTAAACATACAGATAGTTGGCAAATTAAAGGAAGAACCTGAATAAATAAGTGTTGCAGTGCAGATGCTTCCAGACAGGTGTACTGCATGATACAATTAAGCAATTA
The DNA here is from genome assembly GCF_904425465.1 of Colossoma macropomum. Lineage (NCBI taxonomy): Eukaryota > Metazoa > Chordata > Actinopteri > Characiformes > Serrasalmidae > Colossoma > Colossoma macropomum. The sequence goes on along the minus strand of NW_023494806.1, from coordinate 25,275,475 downwards.
ACATCCTACCATGCTCTGTGGCATGGCTTAAAATGCTGAGCAGGCCTAGTTCACCTCCAGATGGCATGAGGAAAAAATCTAAGTGACTTTGAAAGAGGAATGGTGACTAAAGTCACATCTGCATTCAGGTCTGTGGGAAAGACATCAGTAAACAAAGTTGGAAATTGTGGTTGAAAGTGCAGCGTAATGCCCGTGCAGTGGTGTGATTGTGTCAGCAAGAACAGTCCATCCACAACTACATAGACAACTACATAGTGATGTTAGGGTAGGGTTGCAGTGCATAAACCCCTCATTATAAAGACAAATGCACATTTGAGGTCAGTAGTGCAAAAACCATGGACAGAGATGTTGAACAGAGTGATATGATCAGATGTAAGAGTCATCCTTTACTGTATTCGCCACAAGTGGGCGAGTGCATGTGTACACCAAGAGAATGGGAAAGGCCTGAATGCGGGGATCTCTACAGTGAGGGAGTCTGGTAGTTCTCTTATGCTGCGGGGAGCATTTTGCTGGCATGGTTTGGGTCTCTTTAAAAGGAAGGTTAATTGAAAATGAATACAAAGTTATTCTGACTGATCACCTTTATCATTACTGAATGGTTTGATGAGTGTGACAGTGATGTAAATCATATGACATGCTCTTCACAGTCACCAGAGCTCAACCCATTTGAACACCCAAGCTTTTGGATTGCTGAGTTAGTGCTCTTCACTATGATCGTCATAACACCAGGGAATATTTTTTGGAAGAATGGTGTTCTGTCCCTCCAGTGCAGTTCCAAAGATTCATAGACCCTATGCAAAGGCACATTGAAGCTGTTCTGGTGGCTCGTGGTGCCCCAACACCTTATTACAACACTTTATGTTGATTCTTCCTTTAATTTTGCCTCTATATAATATGGTGATATGTAGTCTGGACAAGGCTTTTGAGTCTGCATTCATTCCTGCGTCGAAAGAAAGGAAGCTCAAGCAGTGCATTACGAGCAATCAGGCTAAACTTCTAAAGCTGTAGTGAGTAAAAGTAAAGCCCAGGTCTTCTAGGTTCTCAGCTGGATACTTTGCTTTTCACTGCTTTCACATACTGTCTGTTACAGGAGAACAAATGAGATGTGAGTTTGGTCAATTAAGCAGTTTGAGTTTTTCTCTAGACAAAAGAAAGCTATGTTTAGCCTCAAGGAGCTATAATAAGTTTCTTTTCATTCCTTTTATTTCTTTCGTTCTCTTCTTTGGTAGGCGAGGTTGAGTCATGTTTTATTCATGGCAGCCTCTGGCAGGCTAAGAAATGTTTCAGTTAAGTGAGATTAAATTTGTTAAGTCATTTGTTAAATTGTTCGACAGGATAATGCATTCGACATTTGCATGCATGCCCCAGTGCTGCCTGCCTAGTGTTTACAAATCTTTCAGAGATGTCAAAGACCACCCGTGTCTCTGCTGTAGCAAGATTTCATTTGACACCTTCTCTTATACTGGAGGGAACTATTAGCATACATTAGCTTCAGCAAGGTAAGAAAGATCTAAGGGCCCTTTTAACTGTGACTTAAGGTTAAAATAATCTTTAGCTTTAATTTAAATGCGTATTTGCTTTAAACCACACAGCACTGTGCAAAAGTATTTAAACCCTCTGAAATCCATGAAGAGCTGTAGCATTTATAATAAGTTCTAGAATGACTTCAAGTGAGTATATTAGGAGTGTAATGGTACCCTCAGCCCATAATTTGGTCCACAATACTGAGTTCACGATTCAATCTTGAACAAAATCTAAATCAAGAAAAATGATGAATGCATCCGTATTGTGTAGCTTAGTAATGGGACTAAAGTTTTGAGGCAAGAGACGTATGACATATGACATGATGAAGCTGAAGGAGTTGTTGATTGTTGTTGATTGTGCTGGTTGTTTGAGAACTTTGGTGTTCAAACAATGCAACTGCAACAGAGGACATCTCAACAGTGCACATAGCTATAAAATGCTACTTCCACCTGTTTTAGAGCGGGTACCGTTGAACTGTGCATTGTTTTTCTTCCGTAACGCTGATGGAATATATTTTACAGAAATGTGGATGATTTTTATACCTGATTTTTGAAAGTGAGCAGGATTTTTGTCTTTGTTGCTCAACAAGAAACTAAGCATTTATATTTATGGTGTCTTTGTTGTTTTTAAATACTGTTTTTTTATTGTGTCAACTAGGCCTGTGTTGGTAACTGAGTCCTCTTACTCTGGTGCAAAATAACCATGTAGTTAAACCAGACTTGGGGGGGGGCAGTTAGTTGTGTAATTTTCTGATGGTCCCTAGCGCTAAAGTGGACACAAGAAGAAGCACAGTGAGTTAAGTCTTAATCTTTGTCAAATAAAAAAACATAATAAAGTGCAGTTCAGTAAAAGTTGTGGTTGTAGTCATCTAGTAAGAATGAATAGAATTGTGAATGTCACATAACTTTACCTGTTTTACAAGCGATGCGGCAGTACGCTCGTGTTTTAATCGATGTAACCTTTCGCACTGGCCGCATGAATCATGCTGCACTGTGGCGGTAACGTGTACATGTGCTAGCAGTGTTTCTTGCCGTTCCATGTCCATTGTGAAAATAACAAGTGGTTCCGGCTTACTGTGCGTGCTACACTGCCTCTGGTGTGATATCAGCTTGTGAGTTTGTGGCCTCTTAGCTTAGCCTGCTGCCTTCTTCTCTGAAGCCATTTTGCCTGAGGCTATTTGAAAAAACTTGTTGCACCTGATGAATGAGAGCTGAGACATGTATTTACTCATGTGACCATCTGAAACCTGATGCTGTGGTGTGAGGATATCTTAGAATGTACACTGAAACAAAGAGGCAGCTTTTTGTTCAGGTATAACATCTGCCTGCAGCAGTGAGAATGTTGTAACAGCACATACATGTTTCTAGAACAATCTATTCTGTTTTAGGTACAATGAATGTGGCATTAATGTAGGAAATCACATCACTCAATATTTAAATTCAATTATGTTTACATGTGGGAATACCGCTGTCTCGCTATGATATGCACAAAATGAACCAATAAATTAACAACTTTTTTTTTTAATTGGTAGTAAATTGGTTTGTACCGTCACTGGGGGATGTCCCCAAGGTAACTTGATTACCTGTCGCTGAGCATAGGCCTAGTGGCAGTTGTGTGTAATTTCTTTACCAAGAAAGCTGCAGTTGTGCTGTCTGTGAATTGTTTTTGCAGCAGGGGGTTCTCACCACATCTCTTTGACCTGTCATTGCTCACTAGCAGCTCAACACAGTCAGGACATTTCACACACAGAGAACTGTCAGCATCCTAGTTAATCTTATGATCTGACAGTTTCATTTATTATATTAATTAGAAATGTCCGAGTTGATTTTCTTTTCTGCTGGTGGAACTGCTGCTGGTGGGGCCTGCAGAAATAGTTACTACTCATTCCACATCTACTGTTGGTACTTTCAACACATTTTTTATGTTATTGCTCAGAAGAGTCTTTATTTTTCTGAACACTTTTTGTCCTATAAGTAATTCAATCTCATACTGCAGCATCACGGAATGTCAATCAGTTATGTTTATCCATACAATCAAGATAGAGTTCTTTGCGTGAATGTTATTTGTCTTTTGGATCCTTGATGAAGCAGAACATACATGTAATACAAGAAGAAGCAGAAGAAGCGTTCATAAAGTTTTGCAGTTTTCTGGCATTGAAACTCAGGAAAGTCTGAGTTTTGTGGGTTCACTGATTAAGAGATGTTCATTCTCCAGTCTATAAACCCGTCAAGAGCTGATTTTTTTTCTTCATGCACTGTTTCTAACTTTCTTCAGTTTTCTTGATTTGGATCTGTTGAGAATCTGAATTATGTAAGGCAATTGATTGGGAGATGTTTCTTCTTCAAAATGAAGCTGTGAAGTTAAAAGAATCTATCTTTCACCTCCAAAATGCTTCAGATCCATGGCTTTGAAGACTGCTTGAAGACAAAAACTATTTTAGATCAATTCACAGACCATATACACAAGTTAAAAGTAACAAGATGCATAATTCTAGGAGCAAATCAATGGATTTATGGATGAACTGGTCTAACAAAGGTCTGTCTACGAACTTTAGAGTTAGTGCAAATGGCTCATTCTTAGTTTTTTTCTTTCTTTTGGTTTTCGGTTCTAGCATTTCCAAATGAAGACCAGATCTATGTTCTCGTACCGTAAATACATATAAATACATATAAACAAAAGAAAGCAGAAAATACATTTATTTAGACACATCATGGGTGTTATGAAAACAACATCATTTCCAACTTCTGATTGGTGCCTGTAACACCTTAAGAGGGCAGCGGTGAGTACTGTTTGTTTATGTAAGCTCATTTGGGAGCTACAGTGGTGTAAAAGTAGAGCGCTAGTGAAAAGGCTTCTATTTTGTATTCCTTTGTAATTTGATACTATTTTTTTCATTACAAATGATATTCTCCTCATAACAATGAATGAAATGTAGAATCTTTGAAATTTTATCATGAATTTCAGATCCTCTTAGTATCTGATATGTCTTTCTTTTGCTTTAATGACAACATGCACTCGAGCAGGCCTAATTGTTACTCTGACAGGCCTCTAATAATAGTCATCTGTTATCGTTGGTTAATCTAAATACTTCTGTCCAATGACAGACTGGTTCTTTTTTCTTTTTCTCTACATTCAATATTATATTAATTATAGATAATAAGATCTTATCCTCTATTGCTTGTTGTGTCATTATTTTGCTATCCGGTGTCAACGAGAGGAGAATGGGTCTTGCTTCCTGTCATAGTTTCATCCTCTTGCTCTTGGAGTTTTTCCTTACCACTCTCACCCTGACTTACTCACTGGGGTTTGGAATCGGATTTTCTGTAAAGCTGCTTTTTCACAATGTCTGTTGTAAAAAGTTCTAAAGTGACTTGACTTCATAAGATGTGCAAAAGCCTCGCATGAATAGATCAGATCCTCCTGAAATTCCTCTGAACATGAGCTTCAATGGATTAAATATTTCTTCTTTGTTTACTTGTCAGAATTTTTCTTTGTTTCAGTTTTTTCAAAATTCCAAAATGTTCTGTTGTTTACATCCCAGTTTAAATGAAAAAGATCACAGATTTTCAGTGTGGTCTCAGACGTTTGGACCCCAATATGCTAAGTATTAACATGTAGAAAGTAAGACAGCAATTCAGCCAATTTGGCCACTTTAGGCTTGTTCTTTAATAGTTTCATACAATAAATAAAAACAGACAAATTGTCAATCGTAATTATTCATACAGAAATGTGTATGATAATGACAGGCCTAATAAAGATATGGTTTAGCAAAGAAATTCTAACAGTAGTGGAGAGATTGTGAGTCAGCAAAAAATCTTCAATGCTGAAACTGTTTTTCTAATCTCCTAATACCAGTGAAAACGTTCAGACAAAACATCCTTTGACTGAGTGAGAGGCACATGTGACAATATTATGGATGGCTCACAAACGGTGTCAATTTCAAGTTCCATTAACCTCGGCCTGACTTCAAATAACGCGTGCAGTCAAGGAGATCAAGGCGGTAGGCACCTATTCCAGATGAGGCTGTAACCCTATACATGTTACAGCTCTGTGTACAGAGGTACAATTTCTGCCCATCCGTGAAGGTGCTTCCTGATATTAGTGGGATTTTTTTCTTTTCCAGTATACAAAAGTATATGCCCGTCAAAAGTTTAGGGAAATGTAGCTTTTCAAAATGTTGACGCATGTTTTCTTTGATGGTTTGCTGAACATATTAACTGAACATACCAACGACTAACTGGGTTTATTTTGAGGAAAACAGTACTACATGTAATGTCAGCACTTATCAGCACGCAAACCTTTCATGTGTATTATGAGGAAGTCCACTAATGTTTTCAGAATTTCTGCATATTTAAGAATTTAATGGTTAAGATATGAACAAAATCAACATGTTGGAAATAACAGTTTATGACAGTTTAAAACAGCCTGTTTTGAAATAATTATACAGCAGGAGTGTTTCAGATCGGACTTCAATGTTCACGTTAAGTTGCGGTATGAAATAAGCAAGTAATTATTAATTTTTTAAAGAATTAATTCAATGCAAATTTGATTTTTAATGATGAATTTATTGTGAAGAAGGCAAGAAGGGTAAATACACAGTATATTTTATCTTTGCATATTAATAATGTGAATGAGTTTCATCTTTTAACCCTGAAAGCTCCAGTTCAGAGAGCGGTAGAGAGCCTGGTAATCAAGTAAAATACTTCTAATAGCTATTGTGAAATATGGGATGGTAAGGCCAGAAAATATGTTCATGAAATCTTTTGTGACATTTTGTAATTGTTGTGTATTCTAGTACATATTTTCACATAAAACACCAGTGGCAGAGTGTGAGAGAGTTGCTATAAAAGGGCTATGCCAGTAACAGGGGGATAAAGGGGGAATATAGATGCTGTGGACAGCGGTATTCTTAAAAGTACACTATGGAACTTATGCAGAATTAAACTAAAAAGTTTGTTTTGGAAGCTCCAAAGGAGGAGGATCAAAAAGAGAGAGAATCCTCTGCTGAGCTTGCACATACCTTAATAGCATGATAAAGAGAGATCTTGCCTTGAGCACAACAATAATAATGCTTTTATTATTTGAACACTTATCAACAATAAGATCTTAAAAATTCCATTGTTTAAAATTGATTTGCCCTTTTTTCAGGTTAGAGCAACAGCCCATCAAAATGTCTGTGCACGTCCTTGGTAATTTACATCAGTCTTGAAGAGACAGTAACAGGAACAGTCAGAAGCAAAAATATTCATAACTTTGAATTAAATTTAATAGAACTAGGTTTTTTCCAAGCAGTTTTAGCGCATTTCTGTTACTCCATTCATCATGAAAAATTAACTCATTGTAAAGGGCAACTGGCAACAACAAAAGTCGAGATAAAATTTGTTGTTCCAACAGCGATATATGCGGTATATGGGTGTGGGTGGGATAGCGAGAGGTAGAGACAGACAGATAAAGAAGGAGCAGCCAAGCAGCAGCAGCCTCTTCCCTGGGCAATAATGGTTCCCCGGGGTGGGTGTGTGTATATGTGTGTGGAGGAGTGTGTGGGATGGGACAGGTGCAGGGACTGACTGTGCTCTCGGCTTTGTGACTAATGGGGCACGGAGGAGGAGAGGATGGGAGGATGAGTATGTGCTGGTGAGTGGAGGCCGAGGGCGTTTCAGACTGACCCAGAGGAGTCGGGCCCCATCATTAAACCTACATAGAATATCAAAGCCTTACAAATGAGACAGCCAATGTAAGGCTGTAAGACCTCTTTAAAATTTATTTTCTGTTCTGTGTCTCGCATTATGAGTTCCACAGCTCGGCAGAATAGATATCTGTGCTTGAGAGCATTAGACATGCGTGTTTGTTAAAGCAATAGTTCAGTAAAAAAAATCCAATTTGCCTAATTTTCCTTTTACCTTAAATATAATCAGTAAGCAAAGATATGTCAGGTGTCTGAAATTTGCTTCTTTAGTTTTGCACTGGAGCTGTGAGGCTAATGTAGCTAAGAAGTAATGGAAGCTTACATAAACATGTAGCATTGTGAAAAATTAGCGTGCCTACATCATGCGCTCCAGTCAAAAGAGTTTTTTAAGTAATCTCATGTAGGTGTGCTGTCTTCCATCCATCCATCCATCATCTAAACCGCTTATCCTTCTGGGTCGCGGTGGGGTGCTGGAGCCTATCCCAGCTGTCATCGGGCGGAAGGCAGGATACACCCTGGACAGGTCGCCAGTCCATCGCAGGGCAGACAAACAGACATATACATCCACACACACACCTAGGGGCAATTTAGCACGTCCAATTGACCTGACTGCATGTTTTTGGACTGTGGGAGGAAACTGGAGTACCCGGAGGAAACCCACGCAGACACGGGGAGAACATGCAAACTCCACACAGAAACGACCCTGGTCACCCAGCCGGGAATCGAACCCAGGCCATTCTTGCTGTGAGGCGACAGCGCTACCCACTGCGCCACCGTGCCACCCCCGAAAAGCTGTCTTAATATATTGAAATAGTGACTTATTTTCTTGAAATACTGGCATAGTGTATCGAAATAATGGCAGTTTTTCTCAAAATATTGCCTCAACATTTTGAGGTATTGAGTTTTTCAAAAAATTGGGTTTTAGGATGAAACGATGAAATATGTTGATGTGATGACATTAAATTTCAAGAAACTAATTATGTTTTGGTAAAATAAGTTTGAGTGTCAGAGAGCAAGTCAGGTCATTTTTAAAAGAGGTCATTATTTAAAGATACTAAGTCTTTATGTCAACGTAGTTAGAATTTTGAGAAAGTAAGTCATTATTTAAGTCACTATTTTGACACAGTAAATCAGAATTTCAAGAAAATGAGCCGTTGTTTAAGTCAAAATTCGTGAGAATAAGTCATTATCTCCAGATAATAAGTCACTATCCCAGGATAGCAAGTCAATATTTTGAGAAAATAAGCCATTATCGGTATATTTCAAGAAAATGCCATTATTCTTACATGGTAAGTCATCATTTTGAGACAGTAAGTCAAAGTTTGGACATACTCCTTCCAGAAACAGAAAAGGAGAAACAATTATAGGTAATGTTTTCCTCTCTACCTGCAAGGAATGGGCTTCCACAGTTATCTATACAAAACAAAAATACAGACAAAATTTAGTCTTCGAGATAGCTTCTCTTGTTTGTTCATTTTTATAGTGAACAGTGTGTCGTATAGTGTCAGAAACCACGTAAGTCTATTTGAGATTACTTAACAACTGAGCATGGTTTGAGACAAGTGTGATGATTTAAGCACCAGTTTGCACAGTGCTAATTGTTACATTAGCCTCGTAGCTCCAAAGCCAAACTAAGACAGCAAACTTCAGACACCAAAAGTGTCTTGACTGAGCGGCTACAGTTGGAGTAAAGGGTGTAATTGTGTAAACTTGATTCATCATTGTAAGTGGCAGTGAGTGTTACAGTGCTAGGTTTGTCTTTCAGTGGAATTTCTCTGGGCTTCCTGAAGGAGCTATGTTTGTGCTCTTGCTGTGCCATCATCATCTGCTATTCAGTTTTATTGTTGAAACAGAATGTGGGGTGTTAGGGCTTTTGTTTTGAATCCTTGCTTCAGAATGTGTTTTCTCAAAGGTCCTGCTGGGGACGCCGCTGCCTGAGTGGCGACAGATGAGAGGAGAGGGAGACTCACAACCTATTTCCATCAAACCTGGTGCGCGTGCGAGCATATGCGTGTGTTTTAATAAACCTGCTAAAGCCAACAGGCACATCGCTTTTAAATCCTTTTCTGCCTATCTGACTCATAATGACTGAACCCATGTCTGGTTACATCATAACGAATCACTGCTGGCATGAGTGTAATAGCAATAGATTAGCCAAGAAAAAAAAAATCTTGTTCTGATAGCCTTCAAGGAAAAATAAAGATCACTTATTCCCCAGTTTAAAAACACAGTGCTCTTCTTTTTTGTTGTGCAGGAAACGTTTGTGGTGGAGGCTGACATGCAGGGAGTTATAGGGCAACATAGTCCCCAAAGAAAACTCATTTTTTCAGATTTACCACTATTTTACTGTTATCAACATTACATATAAAAACTCACAAGACACATCTAGGTTCACTGGGCAATATGGACAGTACATAAATTGGCTGTATTGTGTTATAGACGTAGAGACCCCTGGTTCGTATCACCACCACTGTAAAGAAATCTGAGTCTGCATTTTTTTTTAAATTTCACATCAAACCACTCTGAATGACTTAATTCATCCTATTCATTCATGTTAAAGTGATGAGTTTGGTTCTTGCAGACAGTCTGTAGCGGAGTTACTGGAGAGGAAGACATGGGAAAATGATTAAACGTTGTGCCGTTCCTGGCTGTCGAGAAGCAAATGTTTCATCTGTTTGTCAAAAGAACCAGACATCCAAAAAGAGTGCCTAAAGCTTTTTTTGTTGGTGCTCCAGATGATTTCAGTCCGAACATTTTTTGTTCCAGTTTATTGCACATTATATATAGGTCATATATACATCAATCTTGAAGGGCCCGTATCATGGAACATCAAATGTCCCTCATTTTTTTTAATGAAGGAGTTTAAAGTAGTATATAAACATTGTTAAAGTTTCAAAACCTACTATCCACTGCCCAGTCCATATGGTCCATATATGGAAACTAAACCATTGACAAGACTTGGATCTGCCTGTGAAAGTTAGGTAAGAAGTGCAGGATTAGCACTTTGCTTTAGGTGTTGAGACTTTTCTTTTTTTGAAGTTCAGTCTCAAAAGGACCCCAATAAGTTTTAGATATTGACAGATCTATGGAGGACATTTACGGAGATTTATTTTCTCTATTGACTGAACTTGTCGATCCACAAGCTCAAACACTGGCTGAATAGAGATGTGCATGATGACATTAATTCTTTACTGCTGTTACAGAGTAGGAGAATCAGAAGGGAAAAAACTCCCGCTCTGTTGTGACTGTTGCTATCCTCAACTCAACATGTATCCATTTCTCCAGGTTTTAGGACAACACTCAATTCATGATTCATGAATATTAAATTACTCACCACACCATACAGCTCTGCAGGAATAGTCTGGACATTGGGAGGGCCGAGACAATTCCCAGTGGACCACCTTGTGTGTAGGCTGCTGAGAGAGTGAAGAAGAGAGAAATGTGTGGTCGTTTCTGATGTAGTACTATATAAAATGTGTAGAGATCTCCTGGGACAAACAGCATGGGCCGAATGCTAGAGTGCACATATCTAGACACGTTGTGGCCCACTGCATTCTCAATGTGTGGCCATCGGCCAGTCGCGCAGAAGCCGCCAGAACAAAGCATAATGATAACAGCCGGTAAAGTTAAACTGTAAATGCTATCTAGAGAGAGACAGAGAAAACCTCAGAAAGGTGTGCGATGAAAAAAAAACAGTTACTTCCGCAAGACACAAAGAAATAAAGAAAGTACACTTTTGTGGAGAAGGAATAAGTTAGCTAGTTCATTTAGTCTTTTAGTCTACTTAAACAGTAAGGCTACAGATTGCTGGCTTAATGTTAATGTTCTGTCACACATTGACCAATTAACAAGCTAGCTTGCATCATTCCAGTTTTCAGCCAACCTACAGTGTATTTGACATGTTCACGCTCATGTTATTTGATAATGTCCACCCTTATTGATAGCAGGCCTATTTATGGGGGTGTTTTTGGGGTCATGGTAGGAGTCAGTGGGTCACTGTGGTTGTATTGGGATGGTCTAGACAAACGTCCAGGGCTGAATTTAGTTCCCAGTCCTAACCTGCTGCTGTGTACTTAAGCTGGTCCCCTGTCCATTGAAAATTTTAATGATGTAATGTGTACAGGGTGCTTTAACCTGCTGGTGTGCCTTGGGGCTACAGGTGGTCATGGGCCCTATGGGTCTAATTAAAATCCATGAAATCAGTATAACACAACAGAGTTCCCTCCTGACTGATGTGGACAAATTATGCCATCCTTTAGTAAGCATGGAAAGATGTATTCACCAACAGTCAGCAGAATCAATGCTGAATGACACATAGTGTCTAATTACTTTTCTTCTTGAGCATTTTGTTTTTGAGCTCTGCTCTTTTACATTTTGGTACAAGTGCCCGGTTCTAACTTCCAAGTCAAATGTATCCCTGATACAGCCACCAGTCAGCATCAGAGCTGATGTTTTGAATGAACCTGGCCAAACAGCAGACAAAGATATGAATGACATGTAAAGGGATGATAGTTGGTGTATGTGTGTGGAAGGGTGGGGGGTAACTAAATACATTTCATAATGAGAAAAAAACAGCATCTTGCCGGCAATTCATTCTGAGAATTTGGTGATGACCCCTTAAAGATCCCTTGGCCTGTCTTTAAGGTCGATTTTGTTCTTGCTCATAGGCCATCATTTGATGTGCGATGTTAGGAGGGTAGCGATGCGCCATAAACTGCTTAGATGACCTCCGATTGAGCGGTCTGATGATGGAATGGATTTCTGTTGTTAGATTATTTGGTCACTTATCCTGCAGTCAGAACAGATCTCACAAACCAATTTCTCAAAGTTGCACACAAACCACACAAATCGCAAAAAAGGCATTTTCAATACAGAAGTTCATATATGCTGACTCAACTCAGTATGAATGAATACAATTGTGAGGTATAAACATTCATAGAGTGATTTTTTCATTGTCTTTGTAAAAAAAGGCATATTGTCTGTTGTATTGTGTTGAAATGTTTTGTCCCACCCATGGACAGTGGGGTCCAAATATGTGATACCAAACTAAACATCCCTTCCACTAGAGCATGTGGTCAAATGGCTCTCAGGTGGATTTGATCTACTCATCAGAAGCTTTTGCACAAACTTGTGGTGTCCATGCTGTCATTAGAGAAAAAAAAATTCTACATTTGTATTAAAGTTATAACAATTATATTAAATTAGAAAAGAATGCAAAATAGAAGTATTATCACTAGTGGTCTCAAACAAGTGTACATCATTTCCTGGTTTTAGTTTCACAGTGCACAAGTTAGCAAAGCTGCTTAAACATGATTTCTCAGAGGTTTTGCCCAGGACTCAGGCGTGCATGTTGTTTTGAATGAAACAGCTTTATTGGAAATTGTCCATAGGCAGGGCTCTCTGTAGGGGTTAACATTTCTAATGCAGTGAGAGCTCCCACGTTTCAGCTTGTCAATCAGACTCTGTCTCAGTGTGAGTGTAGGCTTTGTCTGTACATGATGGGTGACTCAAATGTGCAGTGTGAGTGGTCACCAGAGAACAAGATTATTAAAATGCCTGGCTTTAAATTCATTTGTATCTGCCACTAAAGGAGTTACATACATAGGAGCATGTGCAGGTTGGCTGCAGTGAAATTTATCCGCATATACAGTTTTCTATGTGCAGCCATGTTTCAGTCACTGTATAAAGGATGGACAAGGCTTCCTCTGTTGTTGAACGCACTGTGATGCATTTTCTTTTCTGAGCGAGCACACAAGCTCATTCAGAGTGATTCAGAGCTCGGGTCGTTAAGCGTTTATTATCGACTGGATTTATCAGAGTATTGAAAAAAAAGACTGATGTGTGACTTGTATTCCTTTTCATGTGTTTTCATGTTCACTGAACAAAAATATACAAATTTTGGCTTTGTTAGGTCACATTTTTTACAAATAAATGCAAGAACAGCGCTGAAAATCGTTATTATTAACATAGAAAAGCAGATTAAATGGGAGAGTAGACAAACGCTGAAGTACATATACAGTCGTATGCAAAAGTGCGGTGTTTTAGTTCTTAAGTGGAAAAATATACACATCCTCTATAGAGAGCTACTGTTTATTTGCTCAATGTTGAAAAAATAAATAAAATATAAAATGTGGCCTGTGCTAAAGTCACGGCACATGTTGTATTTGTTGCATTCCATTTTTTACTTCTATGGCTTATAAACAGCTTTGTCCACCATTTATTTTGGGTTTGAAAAGGGAAATGCTTCAGATCGCAATGATTTGTAGGTAAGTTCTGCTGCCAAAGCTGACACTTGCGTTCACAAGGTCCCTCACCCCTCTGAGGGCTCATCTTCACTTGAGCCAAAAGTTATAGAAAGGCCCTTAAGATGGCATCAGGGACTTATCCAAAGGGAAATGACGAGGTCATGCGGAGGAGGATACGTTAAAACTGGTATTGTAATGGGTGATTAGTGTACATCTTTTTCACACTCAGCATCGCTAAAGGTTCATCACTCTGTACAGTGATGTAGGCAACCATGTGACATGTGGACCAATCACAGTCAGAGAAGATATCAAAAAATGTTATATTTACATTTGTATGCCAGTAGGAGATTTTTTTCACTTTGAAAATAAACAAAATGTAATCTTTTTGTAATTTTTTTGTATGCAACCGTATAAATGTAGGGTGATGTTTTACTCTGTCTGATACCAAGGCCATTTCATTTATTTTTCCTTAATTCTTTCTTAAAATCTGTTTTGCAATTGTCTGTTTGCACAGCCTATATTGCCTGAACCATCCAACCATTTCAGGACTATAAAACAGTTAAGCTAATAATACTAATCATGTGTGCTAAAGGCAAACAGACACAGAGATAAATGAATCTCTGGAAAGAACTCAAGGTATCTTTCTATTTTGTTGATGGAAGTGACTGCAGGACAAATCACATTCTGAGTAATGTTCCTGTTCTTTCAGTCGCTTCTTGCTACACCGGTTTGCTAAACTCACAGTTCAGTGGTGGCTCATTTTCTGAAATTAATTTTCAAGGCCTCAGGGCATTATTACAGTATGCTGAAATTAATTTTCCCTGGTTATTTTAGACTTTGGAATGTTTTTGTTTTGACTAAAGTGACACTTCACAGCTGTCCCTGCTGCCCTCACTAATGTTCAGATTAAGTTAGAGCATAAGAACAAAATTCTCTCACAACATGGCCACGCTCAGATATCACACGCATGTGAAATACGGTCAATCCTCATTACATAAGTGACCAGGGGTATCTGTGTGGGGGTAAATATGAGGTTATGCAACAGTCTTTATCATGTGAGCTTTAGTTGAGTGACATTCGGAGGCATCCGCAACATTTATGCACTGCCGGTAGTCCTGCTAGCCTATTTCACAAAGCCCGTTTCAGGACCGTTTCTGTAAATAAACCTTGTTATACAAGAGGAACTGGCCAAGCAGCAAAGGGGGATGAGGCAACCACTGTAAGCTGTCACTCAAGATACTGCTGACTTCCAAAATAGATATAAAAATAAAGGGCAGATGCCAAAAAGTATGTTCATGAAACATTCAGTATTTGATAATGTAATGAAAATCCAAGCATTACCATCAGCAAAATCCTAGTATATCCTTTTTTAAGTATTTAAAGAAGAACCACACCAATTTTTGACATGTTTTTATGAACCTACACGTCTTCTGAGTTTTTACATGAAATGCTGATGTTTTCTTTGGGGACTATTTTGCCTTACAACACACTGCATGTGCCTCTCCACCATGATTGGATTAAAAAAAGTAAATTTTAGGCCTAAAGTTTCTCTCAAAACTGTGGTTAAACGATGTCTCAGGCATCAGGCAGCATGTTCATGTAACCGATGAAAGTAATGATTTGTGAGCAGTTTACATGATGGTAAAGTGTGTAGTCTCTGTCACAACAAAGCCTTGTATCTCCAAGTTTGTTGTGTGTTATTTTTCTTTCTTTTTTTCTTTTTACATAAAAATGCCATTTGCCCTTCACATTGTGTGTAATGTCTGTGTCTTACTTCATTGACTTACATTAAAATTAAAGTAGATTTTTGCCGTCTCCTGTAAAGTTACCATTTTGTAGATGCAAGGTTTTGTTCTGATAGCAACCATATATTATGTTCCCTTACTGATCATTCTTACAGTCAGAAACAGACAGAGTAAGAAGCAGGCCTGATGGATATGCACATCTGTATGCATTTTATGCTATTTATTTATGGTGGATTGGTACCTTGGTAGATTGCTCAATATAATGTGTATGAATTAAACTATAAAACTGTTTGAAAGCCTTTAACAGTTTCTGCTCTTGCAGTGTTGAATATTGTGGCTTCTAATGCAGTTTTTGTTCCTCAAAGCAACAAGATATTTAGATACTAGGCTCTTAGCATGACTTCAGCATCTTTTTTTATTGCATGTTGCAACCTACAAGGAAGTCATTGCGTTACACAATGTAGATTGCATCTCCACACCAGTCTGTGAAACTGATGCCCAATCGACAGATGCAGTTTGTTGGTTAGGAAGTGAACGTTATCAACAGAGTGCTTTTGATGAGCCTGATGTTTCATAATCACATTGGTCAAATACTGCTGGCGCAGTGTGAGGACTGTCATCTTGGTGCCTGCGTCGTATAGAAGCTGGAAATGAAGGCGACTCCAGTGATTTTTTTTCATCTAATTGCACGCCTTAAAATCTGGGTGTTGTCTTCTTACATAAAAGCCTTCAAAATCGTTTTTTTTCTAACAAGTTGGAATGGGATCCTCAGTAACAGCTGAAAAGCTGCAGCACTGTGTTTCAAGAGCACTAGAGTGACTCATTTTTACAGGCAATAAAGTATATAATGCATTTGTTCTGCATTTGTACCTTATTTGTAGAAATTGATGTTACATTACTAGGTTAAGTAGCATCTCAACAGTGGTGACTTCAGTGTAGAACGGCTCAGAACAGCTGCCTGAAGTTAGACCTTCAGATGTTTTCAGTGGTAAATTACTTAACTTTTCTGTGAATGTAGCACAGAAAAAAAATAATAAAAAAGTGTTTTAGTCTGCTTTGTGTGACAGGGTTGATAAGTTATGCTTTACGGATCCTGGCAAGAGAAAACAACATGAAAATGGAGAAAACAACAAATTGTCAATGTAAAATATAAGCAAAACTGCTTATCCTCTAATGTTACAATACATTCATAACTATTTGGAATTTTGTAGGCTATAGTGTGTCCTTTACACTGTAAGGATGTAACCAAATATGAATAGGCTACTTTATATAGAATGAGCAGATGCATTCTAATGCTTTCTAAACAGATATAAATTCAGATACAAACTGGTGTTACAGTGTTGTCACTCTGAATGTTTTCATTGTAAGCACACCACTTGCAACTTGTTTTTTATGGCCATTGCAATTACTTAGATTTTATATTCAAGTGATTTTAAAATACAAAAAATGATTACAAGTAAATAAACCCACTGTCCTCATATGAGGACACTATTTTCTCACAAACTGCTTCTTTTTCCAGGATGTTGTTAATTTTACAAAGAGAAATTTAAAAATACCCTATACAGCAAGGCTTGGCTTGGCTTTTAGAAGGCTATTGAGCAATGAAACAGAAGTGATATCACCCCCCTATGATTCCTGTGTATTGGAATGACTGTGTGTATAATACAAACGTTATAGAGCATCTTAGAAAGCTTTTTTAAGTAAATGACTTGTCACCATTAAAAAAAAAAACATTGGCATTTTTTCATAATCAGTGTTGTCAACTAATAGTTGCAGCCCTGCTGATTGTTAGCTAAATATAGGTATGGCACTTTATTATAACAAAAGGGCTACATTTTGATCTGAAAGTCTTTTAGAGTCAGGTAGTTAATATATTTTTTCCATAAAAGATTGGACTGGACTATAAATGCAAGTGGTATCTAATCCTGGAGAGCTTACCTTCCTGCAGAGCCTAGTTCTAACCACAATTTACCACACCTGCTCCAGCTAATCAACCTCTTTTCAAGTCCCTGATTGGCTGGATCAGATGTATTAGAGCAGGGGGACCCAATTCTGGTCCTGGAGATCTACCATCTTTCAGAGTTTGGCTCCAACCCTGATCAAACACACCTGATCCAGGTTAATACTGAATATTAGAGCCAAGTGTGCTGCAAGGATGGTAGATCTCCAGGACCAGGACTGGGCACCCCTGTATTAGAGTTAAGTAAGGGGTGGGGCAGCTTATTGAATATAAGTTGGAACTAAACTCTGCAGGAAGGTAGCTCTCCAGGACCAGGGTTGGAGACCACTGATATATGTCATGCCCAGACATAATTTGAGATAGCCAGTTTGTCTGACTTCTGCCAGTTTGTAATTATTTTGAGATTGCATCTGCAGGGAATTCCCTGTTACTTGTACACATATCGGCCATTTGCACCCACATCCACCAGCTGCCATCACTGTTAGCTGTCATTAGCTTTTGCTCAGCAGTGGCAAATGCAGACACTATTTGTGTCATTCTAATTTGAGCATTGCGAACTGTATTAGGGATGGGCATGGGAGAGTACAAAAATTCCTATCATAATATTAGAGACCAATATTGTCACAATTTTTGATACTATCATTGTACTGTTAAAAGAAAAACAAATTTCTGCGTAATTCAGTGATTGAGATGTAAACAAAGTCATTCAGAGTAGTTTAATAAAGTAACAAGGTTAAAAAGGTCAATTTTGAGTATCACTTTCTGGATTTCACTTACAACCTCCATTCCCATGCTCTCAGTTTTATGCACAGTTTATTGGTGTGTTTTTGGAAAGAGAGTCTAACTTGCTTAAGTTGAACTTCTCAGAGAAAAAGACTGAAAATGCAGACAAAACGTATGAAGCAAGTGTTGTTTTTTTTTCGAAAACATACCCTCAGGCTGTGTTGTTTTGCGAGGAGCTACACATCAGCCCATCTTTGTGTGAGATTTTAGTCCTATAGCCCCATTCTGTCTGTCTCGCACACACCCTGTTCTCAGGCTGCCTTTGCATTGTTTGGCTCTAATGCCTGTAGGGAAGAGAACTGGAATGCAGTTGCCGAATATCAAGATAAATGATCTTCTCAAAGCTGTTGAAGCATTGCACAAGAATCAAAAGCGGTAATCGTAACATTTGTGCATTCACTCTGAAGCTGAAGTTTCAAGAATCTTATGTATGTTTGTGTGTGTGTGTGTTTGTGTTGTCAGATGGGAACAAGTGGCTACATCTGGTAAATGAATAGTTTGGCAAAAAAGAGTAATGGAAACTTACACAAGTCTGTCACAAAAATGGTTTGCGTAAACATGTATATGATGTATATTTGCGCAAACTAGCCCATGTCGCAACCGAGTCTGCCAAGTTTGGGGCTCAAAGTCGCACTGTTGAGTTTATATAGTCGTTTCAATGAGCCATCGTAGACCACTTTAAAAGGGGAAGGCCCAATTAATATTTAAGAACACTAAAACCAGCGGTAACCCATAGGGGCTCCAAATCTGGCGTTATTGACCCCCCAAACTAGGCAGACTTGGTTGCCTCATGGCCGAGTTTGGGGGTCAAATTTTGCATGGTTGGCCTTATACGACACCTTCAATAACTATCGTAAGCCGTACACTTTGATAAGGGACTGCTCAAGTAATATGTAAGAGGCTTATTAACCACGGACCTTAGGGGTCCCAAACTACGCATGTGCAATCTTGTCTGCCAAGTTTGGGGGTCAAAGGTCACACAGTTGGTTTTATATAACGCCCCAAATAATATTTAAAAGTCCCCAGTAATATTTAAAAGGCCTATTAACCAATCATGGCCCCTACGGGCCACAAATCGGGCATGCACATACTAGGCCGTGAGGCAGCACAGTCTGCCAAGTTTAAGGCGTCAAAGGTTGCATGGTTGACTTTATACAACGCTTTCCATAAGCCATTGTAAGCAATACATTTTGAAAGAGGACGGCCCAAGTAATATTCTAGAGGCCTATTAACCAACTATGGACCCTATTTTTCCCAAACCAGGCATGTGCAAACTATGCCATGAAGTGACCAAGTGTGCCAAGTGTGGGGGACAGTGGTCACATGGTTGGCTTAATATAACAAAATTAAAAGTTCAGATTAAGGCCAGAAACATACGTCATACAAGTACGTGATTGCAGACGAATGAGCTTCACAGACATGGCTACGTGTGTCGTTGTGTTGTAAAATGTGGCATGACGCAACTCATAACACAATGCAAGTGCCTTCTGAATTCTGAGCGTTACAACAAGTGGCACCATAGAGACAACCAAGCCTGGCCAAGCAATGTCATATTGCCAGCATGCTTTTTTCTGGTCAGCTGTCATAGCACATGAGCAGTTGACAAGTCTGTCGCAAAAATGTTTTGCATGTATGATAGGGGTGCAACGGTTATTCGACTTGGTTGACCAAAATCGATGACCATATTTGTTGGCAAACTAATTTAATAGTTGTTTAGTTGGTTTCTCATGCTCACTAGGAATGTTTTGACATTACCACTTACTGGAGAGTTAAACAAAGCACAATGGCAGCCTTAAGAACAAAATTCTCAAAAGTGTGAGAGCTAAACTCAGAAAAAAAGGTTGTCAGTTGTGCTATTTGTAAAGCCGACCTTAGCTGGCATGGGAGCACATCCCATCTTCTGTTTTGAATTGCACGTTTTCTGGAATTGTTAACAGGGTTGGAACAGAGAAGCAAGTAACTATTATTAATGACGACCTTATTCACTTTCCAAAAAACATCTAGTTAGCAAATACATTAACAACCTCAAGCTAAATTTAAAATCTGATAGCTACATAAGAGTAATTTGGTAATTGAATGATTCATAATCTGAATAATCGATTATTCGTTTCAATAATCAATAGATAATTTGACAGTCAAAGTAGTCTTATGTTGCAGCCCTAAAGCATGAACACATATATGGTACATCACCGCTTCTTGTTGATAGAACAGGTAAAGCAGTTCACTCTCCTCTACTGTCCAGATATTTATTTGTTGTGACTGTTGAATGTTAAATGTAGATCTCGTTGTGATTTGTCTTCTATCGCCAACTGGCAGTTAAAACACTTAGTGTCACAGTAACACTTTGAGTTTCTACAGAAGGACTGTACATTTATAATGTCTTTGTGTACCTGTGTGGAGTTTGTTTCTTGCCTAAAACTGGAAAACATTAGATGCTAAGGTTAAGTTATCTTTTACAGAGGGTCTTTTAGCAAACCCTAAAAAAACACAGAAGATTTCACACATGTGAGAATGTTTTAATTAGAAGATGTGAGTCCTGGTTAATCAGACTGTTTATTGAACTGTAAGCTATGTGCACATCTAAGCTAAGAGAAGCTAACTTAGCTAGCTAACTAATCTTATTTTATTTCTTTTTAAGGTTATTATTTGTTGTTACACATTATATTAAACTGGATGTTAACAAATACAGTAAACCAGATAATGTTTAGCTTAGAGTTGCTTGTACTTTTATAGATTGGCCACTGAGCTGTGAGTGTCTTCCATAGAGTTTAATACAAAACTTTTTCAACTTTAGGAATGAAATGAAAACACCACCACCTTTCAGATGGTTAAAATAACTTGCCTGTATTACATGTTCTTCAGTAATGCTTAAGTAAGTCACTTGGAAGAAGTAGTGCTTAGGCTGTTGCTAAGCAGTGACGGGTGGCTAAACTAGCTTGGGCTGCTAAAGGCTGTTGAACTAAAGTAAAAGAGGAGCGATGCCTCCGTTTAGTGGCAGCAGTGCAGTGGGCATTTCCTCCCTATATGCGGAACAGCAAAGGGAGGTGCCATCGTAATATTAGGAAGGATTTTGGTAGTCCAGTAGGGCTTCTAAAGTTGAATGGTTTTACGGGGATAAATGTATACCACATAATACCATAAAATACATCAACAGTAATAGTAGTTATCTTGAAGCCTGATTTTTTTCTTTCTTATTAATATTGCCATATAGTAATCTACAAAAAACGAAGACAGAAGAAACGAAGACAAAAGATCAAAATCCCAGTCTAAACTTTAACCATAACTGTGAGGTGTTTGTTAAGCGTTGCTCCCTCCTGAGCCCACCGACAAATTCTCAAACACCGTTTTCCAGTTTTCAGCGCTTCCATGCTATGAAATAGTATTTGCTCCTTTCTGAATACTGCATATTTGTCACATTTGTAAATGTTTTTAGATCTTTAAACAAATTGTATTAGACAAAGAACGTTTTCCAGCACAAAATACATCAAAAATACATAAAAATTGTTATTTCAATTATTTAAGGAGCGCCATTTATTAAAGAAACTTGCGAATCACTCATATGAAAAAGTAATTGCCCCTATAGTTACTCAAGCAACAAATTAACCAAATTCAATTGAAAGTGAGATTCAGCTGATTGAACACAGCCATGCTTGAATGCAGCCAGCCCTGTTAAATATAAACCTCACTTACATTGAAGTTAATCATCAGAATGATGTAGTTGCCACAGTTTTAAAAGCACGCTAGGATCTGATCAAAAGGAAATCTAAAAGACCCAAAGGAGAAGACTACTCAAATATATTAGTCTAGACAAGTTATAAAACCATTTCTGAAATTCCAGGACATCACCAAACCACAGTGAGAGCCTTTATCTACAAACTGAGAACGTGTGAACGTTGGTGAATCTTCCTGGGACTGGTCAGCCTGACACAATTTCCCCAAGGGAACAAAGGCAAATCATCCAGGAAGTCACCAAGTTAAGGTCAGTGTCCATGACTTTAAAGTAAGAAAGGGGTTGGGCAAAAGTGGCATTCCTGGAAAAGCAGCAAGGCAGAACGAAAGCACAGCTAATCAAAAGAAACATCAGTGCTCATCTAATATCTGCATACCTTTATACCTACTGTAAAGCAAGTCTTGCATTTCACAACAGGAACAACCAAGATTTGAACATGGTGGTGGTAGTGGGAAGGTGTGGGGATGTTTTACGGTCTTTAAGCGTTTTTTGAATTTGCAGTTGAAGTGGTGGTCTGGTGATTGAGTGGGCATGTGTGAAATGTCAGCTTGTGCCAGTCCATATGAGCTGTTCTATTGCCAGTGAGATAAACACTCGAGATGTTTTTAAGAGCAGCATTTAGCACTGATCATGTTGCCCAGCATTTGAAGGTAGCAGTAGAAGGCGCATAATCAAAAGCATTTACTGATGGACTATGATCTTATTTCTAGAGTACTGTTATACTCTTTCGTTCTGAATTACTGACATTTTTGTAGCAGGATATGGAAGAGATGTTTTTTAAATTTTTCAAAGAAAATTGCAAATTTTCTTCTTTTTTTCTTTTTTGTCTATTTTCTCATTAAGAGAATTTCCCATTAAACTGTTTGAAAGTGGGGAAATGTGCATTTGCGGTATGTGGACCGCCTATATACAGCTTGACTGAAAGAGATCACCATGTACTGCCAGAAAACATTTAACCATTGTAAACAACTAACCATTCGCAGCACAGGATACAGTAATGAACAGGAATGTGTAAACCTTCCTTCAGTACCTTCAGTTGAGCTTTAAGTTTGAACTAAAGCTGCCTTTGAATAGTATTATCCTCCTGTGTTGTCTTCCGTGTCATCCTTAAGCACTAAGTAAACCTGTGGAGTCTGAGCCAGTGGTGAATGGTCTTTGACTGGAAGTTAAGCTACAGTAAGTGGATTATCCTTCTCATCAGTGCATGCTGTCTTTCTTTTATTAGGATTCCCCTTGCTCCCCTGAGGGGGCCTGGGCAGGATTTTTCATTACTGGAATGGATCAGCTCAACTCTAGGAGGAAATCTGTCTACAGCAAGATGTTTAGAGGCGTAGTACAATTCCTCAGTAGTAAAGTAGGGTCCCTGTGTTCAGGATTATCACAGAGTCTACTAACTGACATTCTGCTACACGGTACTTTCTACTAGCCACATTTAGGACTTTTTAAATCATTGTGTGAGATTTGTGTTCACAATATTTATATTGCAGAGGACTGCAATATGCAAATAAGCCTCTAACCAATCGCATCATGTGCTGTAAGCATCCTGACCAATAATAGATTTTCTCTGTGCATCAGATTTTGTTTGGGTGAGACATTATTGATTCGCAACTGCATTTTTAATACATTAGAAGGCATATTGCACAATATGGTATAATGTATCATAATAAGTAGCAGTAAAATTACAATGTTTTTTTGTCCATATCACAAGACTATTAAACTACCGTCTTTATTCCCTCTTTAAAAACACCCTTTCCATTACTATGCTGTCTTTAGCTCCATGTGAGACTAGTTTATCTTTAGCAATATTTGTTGCAAAAACCTAAAATATCTCTTTGTGAATTCCCCTAAAGTCATTTAGGTCTAGTCGCATTGTTATTTTGAAAGCTTCAGTTATAGTCAGTAGGGATACAATGACATTTTATAGCTGTTTCGGATTTCTTTACTGTCCAAATTGGCCAGTGGCTGATTTTTTGGACTGATTTATTTAGCCAGTTGTGTTTTTTACACAACAAGGAATAAACATGTTTTATGTACTTAGTTTTCACAGAAATGAAAGAAATGAAACACATAGTTCTAACAAATGCATAAAAGTGCATGCACCTCAGAGGACATGTATGTCTTACAAGTTTCAAATGTCAAAACTGCCATATGACACAGGAAATATAGTGTTGGCTCAGAAGACGCAGAAACCATTGCATATATGGGCAAATGCTCTTTTATTTTGAACAGGCACTTCAACAGGCGGCAAGAAATGCACAGTCCAGCACTAACCCCAGTACGCAACACAGGGAGGGGGTACCGCAGGAGGACATGAAATCTGTTTCGTGGACACGAAAACTGTTCAATTTGTGTCATTTTTCAGTGCCAGTAAAAAAAGCAGAATACATATAACATTTAACAGAAAATTACACAGCAATTTCAGCAACTAAATAAAATAGGCCTCATGTAAGAAGACGTACTCATCAGCATCCACTGTTAGCTCTGTTAGCTCATCTGAGGCAGCCTCCACAAAAACCTACAGATTTCCCTTGGATATTTTTGAATGCTAAAAATGGTTTTAAATGTATTGCTCTGTGTGCTGATTATTGTTTATGAGGTAAGCCTACAGCCCTACGTTTATTTCAGCCAATGGCCAGTTTCTTCATTTCACAGATCAGTTGATAAGAAGGGACAGCTAATAGGTGTCTGTTACTTTCACACAATTAGCATAATGCTAATTGGATGCTAATAGGTTTCACTCATAATTAGCTGTGTTCACATGTAAATTTGACTTTCGTCAAAGACTATGTTTGTGTGGTTGTTAGAGGGAGAGGCAGTGCGTAAGTGAGTGTGTGTTTTGAAGAGCCGGGAGCTGCCCTATGGTCAGGACACAGTATTCTCAGTGTCAGCTTCCTCCTCACTCTACACGAGCAGGAAAACAGCACGGTGGAAACACACGCACGCACACAAATGAGAACACAACAGTGCGTCATTCGGACACTTGCACACATGCAAACTAGCAAGCAAACCACCTCTGGCAAAATGTATCTCAAAGCTTCATTGTACTGTTCACTGTAAATTACGTACAATTTAACTTCTCAGCTTCAAAGGTGGTTTTAGGGTGATGTTTTTACTGTGAACAGTTTGTATTTATAGCAATTTTCATCTTCAAAAGTGGAGCACAGACATGTTTTCTGTCTGATTATCGGTTTGCAGTGTTCTCCAGAATTATTGGCACCCTGGGCAAAAATGCAAAAGTTGTGTTTATCAGCTTCATCCTGCACTGAAAACATGAGAAACTGAACCTTTAATTGAGGTAAAATGAATCAATTTATAAGTAATATAAAACATTATGCTTAGTGTGCAGAAGCTCTACATCAGTGGTAATAGTAGCAGTAAGCGTAGTAGATCAATTTCCCACACTCATAGTTTAGTGATAAGCAGTTGTAGTGATGATCGATGCTACTTGTTATCTTTGGAGTTAAATATCAAATATAGCTTTCAAAGTAATATTTAAAAAATCTTATTTAAAAGGATTTGACATATATTGTTGTATGTGTGAGAGCCTATCCAATGTATTGATAAGTTTCATAGCTTTAATAATGGTGTAAATTAATTTTAAAACAGGACCATATATTATTTTTATTCATGTACATTAATGAAAATAATATATTTTAAAGCTACATATAACTGCTTATGTAAACTAGTAAAAACTAGTCTTTGTCCTTAGACACCCATGTAAGCCTTTGTCCTTGAAAGTTGTATAGATAGTTTGTACATATAACATTCAATATATGTATTTTTTTTCCAAATAAATAAACATTATTATAATAATACCACCTTACATGGTTTCAGTGGTCATGTCACCTCACTTGGTAAACTGAACCAGCCTGACCATGAAAACTGTTTTTTCAGTACTTGTGAAAAGGCTATTGACCTTGGCATTGCACCATAAAGTCACTTGAGGTCTTCTTTATGAAGCAATACCCTTCCCGCTCTTTCTTCAAAGCATGTCAGAGTAAAAGTCCTTTGTTGTTGGTTGGGCTGCAAGACATTTGAGGAAAAATCTAAATTTGCAGGCAAAAGTTTTTCAATGTTCAAAGTTGACTACTTTCTCGGCTGCCCTAGTTTGAAGCATGTTATCATTTTAAAGGTTTCAAACACTGTTTAGAATTTTATATGACTAGATAACCATTTTGCTGATAACCAATTGCTCATCTGATGTTTTTAGACTGTGGAAGGCAAACATTTTATTTTGATGTACTGGATATATATTTACATAGAAGAAGGTATCGTAGAATAATATGATATATATCATGCATTTATTAATTATATTCTACTAGTTAGAGATTGGTGAGAGAGTCTTACTGAAAGCTTTCTGATTGGCTGTTCAGCCTAGCCATTTATTGCATAAGAAGAGAAATGAAAGTGAGCGGTGGCCTGATAACAGTAGTGCAAATAGCAGCATTTTGTCAGATACATTTACAAAGATCAAGCCATTGAAACACATTTACAGTGGCATTAAGCTGGTAGCTAGGCTAGGCTAGTTTGTCATGATATAATGTCCTGCGGTTTTCCATTTTGCTGATGAATACAGACTACTGTCACCTCCTTGCATAGAGTTATTTCCTTTCACACAAGCACAGAACATACGTACACGTCGGCCATCAGCTGGGATCTTTGCAGTATCCTAAAGTGCAGCTTTTCACAGATGATATGAGGTGGCGGATAGCAATCATCAGTCAGCCTTGGTTGAGGTGCATTCTTAGGTGTCAGCTTGGTATATCAAGGCCTTTAGATGAGGTGTCTTGTGACACTGTTGGGTTCATTGAGTTACATGTTGGACTGTTTGATAATGAACGTCTATGAACCTAATTAAATGTGGTTAAGCGAACCCCACATCCCTTCTTACCCAAACAAATTCTTTCAATTATTAAGGAAATCCTAGGGTTGGACAATATTTGCTTTAAAAACATGGTGAGAAAGCTGAATACTACTCTCTGAGATCTTAATCTCAGTCTTTATGCCTTTTAAAAGGTTTCATTATTTTCTGGGAATCATTCAAAGCATAGTGAAGTCCTCCAAAAGCCAAAATATCCACATATCCTCTGACTTTGAAGAGTGTAGAGCCCACCAGGTCATAGGTTCAAGCTCTATATCAGGTATGTTCAACATTTTCTTTAGACTAAGATTTCAGGAATGTTTTCAGGCGACAATACTGCTCTTGTATAGATCAGTCATTGCTACTGAACCTTTTTGGCAGTAGGTTTTGTAATCCCCACTGTATTTTTCCCATGTAAAATTAGCCAGGTTGTTATATAATCTAAGCTAATCATGTACAGATGGTGAAGAGGCCTTGCCGTTTGATATGGCCTTTTTTTGACACATTCCCACATTGTTGACCAAGAATGCTTTTACTGCATACAAAGTAACTACCTTAATTATATTAAATCATGCAGAGAATTTGTGTGATATGGGTTTTGGTTTCTTTGATTTGCACCACTTGTTTTGCTTCATTCAGCCGCCTCAAGCTTCTGTTCTTTCGGAATGTGAGACTGTGTTAAACAGCTGTGTTTACCGCACTGCCAATCACTTTGCCCTTGTCTCTGTTTTTAGTGTGTCTAAATTTAAAACATGTTTACGGCGTCTTTGAGAGGGGAAAACAAAACGGAGACGGTGAAGCCGGACTTGCACTCTAGTGTGAGAACCCAAACATCCTGGGCTGAGACAACGCTAAATTCAGACTCTTCGTTGCGTAAGCGCTCCATTGTTCTGCGGTCCAACTTCCTCTACTTTCCAGCAGGTCTTGAGCAATCTGTGCCCGTTTTCCAGCCCTTTCATCATGACGTTTGCAGAATATAAACAAAGATGAGACAGTAACATAGCCAGATTCACTGGGTTTAATATTTTGTTTGGTATTATACCTTCTTAATAGTCTTGATGTTTTCTCCTACAGTACTGTGCAAAAGTCAGCCATTAAATACACGCTATTCATTTTTAGGAGATGTTTCTGAGGACATTAGATATAATGAAATCCACTTGCACAAGGAAGAGCAAAGTCAAAGGAAAATCAAGTGAGACAGCAGAGGTTTCTGAAACTGGAGTTCTTAAAACATTATTAATATAGAGAAAATGGGTCTTCAGACAATCGTGCAAGACCACCAAAACTGTCACCGTCTGATAAAGAGTACTTAAAGCTAGGAGAAATAACAGACAATTAAGCTCCACTCTTGCTTCAGATCTGAAAAAATCCACAAGTGTTTCTGTCCATCCTTCCACAGTAAGAAGACAACTCAACACTATAAGTCTGAGAGGATGTGTAGCTGTCAAGAAGCTGTTACTGAGAAAAAGAAATAGATGAAAAAGCAGAACAGTTTGCAAATCAAGCGAAGAAGCTACTGGTGTTTTCATGTGCAACAATGGACTGACCACCCCAGAGTCCAGACCTTAACATCTCTGAATGTGCTTGGGATTACTTGGATCACGAGAAGCAGAAAATGCAACCAATTTCTCAGGCTGAACTAATATTCATGCAGATTTCTTTGAAAAAACTGAAAGCAAGTCTCCCGAAAAGAATGGCTGTAAGTTTGCTTTTTGGAAAAATGTTTTCCTCACACGTCTGCTGTTAAAATCAGGGAGCTTTGGAACCAAATGTCACCATAGCTTCATTTGCTAAGACATACTGAGAGAGATTTTGGTTTGGTTCTAGATTCCTCATCATCCTCACTAGTAAGCAGGTGATTTAGGGTGATGAGTGTAGTAACGTAATGGCATATCTCATATGATTTTTCCTGTTAGCTCATAATGAAGTTTATATTGGCTCAGAAAAAGACTCAAGTGACAGCGATAGTAGCGGCCTTTGTTATGGGTGTAAAATATGATGTAAGCGATCTCCTCCGCCATTATGTCATTAAAATAATAATAACATTGCAGACACACCCATAGGGAAAATGTCATAGGATCAACTTTTCTGTGTATTGGGAGGAATAAATCATCTCTCAATATTGTTTTATCCATCACTGAGTTGTCTTCTAACCTCTCCTTAGAAAGAAAAAGGAGATTAACATAATTTAACTGTAAGACATTCTGGAGACCATTGAGAAAAGTATGAGTCCTCTTTCTACACTGAGAGACTGCAAAAAGATTTCTGAGATGTAGAATTGAACTATAAAAGAAAATAACGAAGTCTTACACTTTTCTTACGCAAATTTAATTTAGCCGAGACAGATATCAATCATAAAAATAAGTAGCTGAGTCATCTGCAAGACAATATTCCGATCAAAATGAGATAATCGAAAGGTTGTTTCTCAGGAGATGAATTTCGGAAATAAAAGAAAATTGCTGAAGTCTCACACTGATTTCAAGTGGCACTTAATGTCTAGAAGAAGTAAATGAGATTAAGGGCATGTTCACACTTGGCAGATTCGGTTAATTTGAGACAAATGCTGGCATCATTGCTCTGTTTGTGCAGTCCATTAAAACAAGTTTGGACACTGCTATTTGAATGCTGGTGCGCACACAAATAGGCAGACTGGGACTCCTTGAGGAGTGTGTCTCTATCCGCTTTTAAACATATTCTGGTGCAGTTCATTTAAAGTATGAACACAATATGGACCAAAGACATCTTAACGGAAGAAACACAGATGGAACCATCATCTCCTCTCTACAGAACTTCTGTGGTACGTGCAACAGATAAATTTCTGAT
Organism: Colossoma macropomum; assembly: GCF_904425465.1. NCBI lineage: Eukaryota > Metazoa > Chordata > Actinopteri > Characiformes > Serrasalmidae > Colossoma > Colossoma macropomum. The sequence goes on along the minus strand of NW_023494806.1, from coordinate 25,246,118 downwards.
GTGGTTTTCACACGCAGATGCGCTAATCATCTCTTCATGAGCTCTGGTGATTATAGAACAGATAGTTTCTGTTTTAAAATAAGGCTGAGGCACATTTGAAGTGATTACAAAACGCTTAATATAGTTAGATGCTTGACAGCTTGACATTGTGGGAAAACCATGGTAACGCATGGCCTCTCATGGCTTATTGCTTCTGAATATTACAAGACACATAAAACCAGACATGCATAAAAGAGTAAAAACATGCATAAAAGAGGATAGTATGCAAGTTATTATCACCACACAATCAGTTGTGATTTTTTTTACCCAGATGAATTCTGTTTACATCTTTTGGTTCAATGTCAAATATGTCAGTGTGAACACTAGGCAAAGCAGAACAAGGTTTGATTTACTGATTTGGGCCTCATGAAGAGAACAGAAGAACAAAAGTAATAGGTTCTGGGCCTGGCTATACGTCACAGACCCCAGTTAGAGAGCCATGGCTCCATTGCATCTTTCAGTCCTGCTTATATTTACTATGTGCTCGCTTCTGTTTTGTCCCTTTATCTGTATCATATTTCATCACGTCATGCTATGTTTGATTCTGATGTGTTTATAGATTTTGTAATGCAACATTTAGTTTGAAAAAGTAAAATATATAATAAAAAATGCTGACAGCTGTATAAACATCTAAACAAATAAGTTAAGGTGCTTCAAACCGAATGCTCTGATTCAGTTGAATCCATTGTGAATTAGATTCAATGAAGTACATACTCATTTTTTGGCCAAAGTAAAATTCTGGACTGGTTGTCAAATGAAAAAATCCAAAAAAAGCTTGGTGTGTTGTTTGTAACTGGTCCCTCTGGTTACATGTGTGAGATGTGGTGATCCCACATGATCCCACTGAATCATTTCAAAGTTAGATGATCATTATTATTATCATTATTGGTTATTACTGCACAGTCTTGTTTTGCAGAGGCAGTGGACTGTATTTGTGTCGTCTCGCAGCACGGAGCCTCCACTTTCCCTTTCATGGGGCAGATCAAGCCATGGCCGACTCCATTTGAGCCTGCTTTGTGTGGCATTTGGCGTGGCATTGAGGCCATCTGCCTCTACATTCTTTCAGGCTCTGAGGGCATTGCTAAGACCAGGCAGGCGGTCCCTTGGGTTGCCCGCAGATCTGAAAACACAACCTAGAAAAAAACCTTCTTTTGCGGGTCTCTTTTGGGCAAAAGAGTGCTGCCAGTTACGTAAAGGCTCTGAATTATGTAATGGAGTGCATTGGATATCTTGTGCCATCACAGCTCTTCTTCTTCCTCAGCTCGCCTCGCTTAGCCTCGGGCGAGTGGGCCCTGTCTGGTGGACTTGGACAGATTTGAAAGGAGACAAGGAGTAACCCTTATGTAATTCAGGCTGATTATTGTATGTCAGCGTGCGAGGGTGGTGGGGTGATTAATTAGTTGTGGTATTACATCATGTGATGGCATTATTCTGGAGTGATGTAAGAAATCCCGCCGAGTGACGGGACAGGTTGCAGACTCAACAATGTAGCTGCTTGGCTGACCAAGTGTTCTTTGCATTCTTCAAATAAATGCAGGCACCCAGCCGCACAACTGGGGCTTGCTCAGCTGTCTCAGTGGAGACGGTGGAGAGTAAGGACCACCCTTGCTCCTGTCGGGAATGCCTTTTGTAATTGCTTTGCCATCGTGTCTAATGACATCTAAGCACTTACTGAAGGGTATTCTATAAGAGTTGGTGAGCGCTTTTCACAATTTTGTCTCTCGTCATCAGGGATCTGAGGGTTTTCTCCTAGATTACTGATTATCTGTTGAAAACGTAATCAGCTACCTAATCCGATTAGTATATTACTGTACTAGTAATATTAGTGTACTGGTATTAAATAATAGCTCGTTCTTCACAACAGTACAACATATTGTTCCTTGAGTGTTTTCACAACATCAGCCTGATTTTGCAGAAATAAACCTCAAACCTAGTTGTTCCCAACCTGGTCCTCAGGGCCCTAAACACGGTCCACTTTTTTCCTCCATCCTTCTAAGTTGGACTAGAGCAAAAATGTGGACCATTGGGGAGGCCCCAAGGAATGAGTTGGGAACCACTTCTCTAACCAGTCAATTCAATGTTTACAGCATGCTGTAAAATTTTTGTTCAATCACAGATGCTCTTTGCTCAAATGAAACAAAAAACAAAAATACTTCTGGAAAAAATGAGGCTAATCTTTAACTACATCACATCAAGCGTTCACCGATGTGTTTTCAAGATATTATAAAATGTATTGTAGCCACAGATTAGATTTTTCCCTGAAAACGTTTTATTTTTGAACAAAAATGATGAAAAAAATTGGATTTGTGGCACTTAAGTAGCCTGTAAGTTGATCATAGCCATAGACCCGGTGAGCACATTTCATGTTTATTAGGGCCTGACTGACATATAATGACATATGTTTGACTAATAAAAATAACTACCCCAGAGCCCAGAACTCAATGTCACTGAATGTGTTTGAAATTATGTTTGAAATTGTAACCAACTTCTGAGACTGAACTTTGGAAGTGTGGTAAAATATCCCTGAAATTTCTTTGGAAAACAGAAAGAGTGGAAATTGCAGTACAGGCAAAGAGTGGGCACACTGAATATTGAAACATTTGAAAAATTAGGCTTTGATGTAGTTTTCTGTTAAATATGTTTTCCTATATGTTTTATTTCTTGATGCTGAAAGATAAATGACTTGTACTTAATGGCTGTTTAGGCTAGAAATAAAATAAATGAAGGCTGGTCTTTTTGCACAGTACTGTATGTATTATGTTGGTCAATATCATCAGATTTAAGACTTTTTAGCTCCATGAAAACAGATGGAGCATCATATCGGTAGGACTTTAATGGTTATGTATACAGTCATGTTCTTGTCAGGACATTGCTTAGAAGCTAATCTCTTGTGTTATCTAGTGACTAAATGTGATCTTTGTGATATTGACATTATTACTCAAGACAAATTGCCCTGTAAAGTGAATGAACACTCCTTATTTTTCAAAAATGATGCACTGGAGTGACTGCATTGGCCATTTCCTCGGTCACAAAAGACCGTAATCTTAAGCCGTTTGGGCCCTTACTTAAGCATTTAAATCCAGAAGGTTTCAAAGGCTTTAAGAGTGAAGCGGCTCCAGTGGAATGCGAATGAGGTGGGCCTGCAGGCTGGCTAAGAATAGACCGATTAAGCACACTCTCTTCCTCAGGTGCCCCCTGTTGTTTATTGAGACAGGGGGTGGATGGGCCTATATTAGTTCCCAAGCACACATGGGGGGTTGGAGTGTGTGTGTGTATGCGTGTGTTTTGGGGTGGGGATGGTTATGGGATGGGTGGGTCAGAATGAGTGTGTCTGGGTGTTGTCTCCGAGTTTCCTCCATTTCCTAAACCACACCCCTCCTGACACACTGCTTCCCAGCTGCTCCCATCCACTCCAAAGCTGTTCAGAGCAAGTTTCTCACAAACCTCCTCCAGGCCCCTGATGAGAGAGCATAAAAAAGACTTGAGCAGAGTGACATTTATTATGACAAATTGACTTGATCTCTTTTTCTTATTTATTTACTTTTACAAATCTGTTCCGTATGGATGTTTTTTTTTTTCTGGTAGTGAAACTAATCATGAAATGGGGTTGGCATGAATTCTTCTGAGTTTAAGATTCTGGGTGCTGATTTCTCATAATGGATAAAATAATCCTAACAAAACTCATTAGGCATAGTGGCCCTGTCCAGCAGAATGGCATACAACAGGGTTATGCTTTTGACCTGATGATCCAATTAAGAGAATTGACACAAACTGGGACCCAAGCAGAAAATTATCACTTCATTGAGTTTAGGAAATTGATGAAGAAAGAGGGTCTCAGTAGTGGAGAAACGTTGGTCATATATCATGTGGACATTTTTGTATGCAAGCAACAAAGTACAACATTTAAGCTGTTGGTAGGATATTGGTGCTTTATGAAAAAAAAAAAGTCATACATCTAAGCATCTGTCCTACAAAACTGACTGGCTGCCATCAAGTCTACCTCCCTCCCTATTCTGCTTTATATTCGTCCTGTCCATCATGTCAGCTCAGTTGTACCACATTTTGATTGGTTGGAGATGAGGACATTTATTGGGTTTATCTAGAACTGGCAGTGGCTTGACCTATGCTAGCATATTTGTAATCACAGGCAGATTTTAAAAACATTAAACAATTCTGATGCGGTCACTCTGAGAATTCAGTAACGAAATGAAGACTAAGATGATTTTGATTTATTTGAGCTTCAATTAGGAGCTCTGAGCATTAAAAAAAGTGAATAAACTACAGGAGTAGCCATGACAACAAAGCTCTAATAGGTCATCTGTGCAACACAAATCCACCTCGCTCTGTTTAAAATTTTAGGCACTGTCACAGTATGAGGTTCAGACTCAATGGCAAAATGGCATTAACACGCACGTGTATGTTATCAAAACGTGACCTGTGTTCATTTCTCACTCAGACCTGGTAATGGCACATAGTCCTTATCATATGGCGATTTAGGTCGCAATAGTTTAAGAAATCCTTCTGTATAAGATCAAACTTTGCTCACAAGGCAGAAGAACTAAATCTGAGCAGTGTGTTGTGTTTGGATGTTTTGAATCAACAAAACAGCTGACAAGTAAACAATTTATTGTTTGAATAAATCAAGGCATTCATGTGATCCAACAAAGATAAATAATTTTGTTCAAAAATGTTGTCATATCAGGTGTTTTTACTAACTTTGGAGGTGTCTTATTATGTTGCAATACAATTTGGTATTTTGTCCATATTTTCCAGCCCTAACTGGAATATTGAAGTACTGCCTTAATTCCCTCTATAAACACACCCTGTCCATTGCTAGAGCGATAACTGACTCTATTTTCGGGACAGTTTATCTGAAAACATTAGTTCGGCCGTGAAACATTTATCCCTATTTTTAAAATATAAAATATTATTGCAAAAAACATTTCAATTTTCTTGTTTCTGCACAACGTCGATGGTTGGTCTATCAGACATATGGCTTATATTGGCCTATCCCATGGACACTTCTCCATCTTCTGCCCTCTGCTCTTTTGTCAGGACATTTCTTCCAGACTGAGGCTCTTCAATTAAAGGTAATTAAACTGTCAGCGCTGTTCTCTGGACATCCAAGTCACAGATGGACACATGGCTGTGTCTCCAGCCCCCCGATTGACTTAACAGACCCCGTTCCCACCCAACAAACACCAACACCCAGATGGGAGCTGGGTGGACAAGTACACTTATAAGAGAACATGGCCTGCATAGATTAGTCTTGTGGGCTGGGAACAGGGTTTGGTTATGTTGGGGACAGCTGGTGAAGCACTCACTCATATGGTGACGTCAAACAATCCCATACAAGCAGATGTTTTCCCAAAGTCCTATTTTACAAACTTAGAAATCTTCGGAGGAGAACCCACTAACCATAAGTAGAAGTAGTTGGATGGCTTCACAAAAAATTGTGACTCCACTGTGCTCTCGATTTTTTTTTTATTCAGAATTTTTCTTTTGATTTATTATTTTTTTGAAGGATATTGATGATTCTGACAATTTGTAATTGATTTCAAATGCAGTCATGTACGAACACATTTGATGCCATAAGTTTTTGTCTTTAGCTACTATGTAGCTAATGTAGCTGATAAGTGATTGAAGCTTATACCGCACCAGTTAGTACCATGCAAACAGCATACCTAAATTACCTCATACTCTACCCCAGAAAACATTGTTTGGCTTTGTAGTACTGTTTGCACAGCTTCATAAAATAGCCAAATAAGTATACACATCGAAGAGGCCGTTGATTTAATGTAGTGCTGCCCTCCATGCAGAAGCCTGAGGTTTGGTTCCCTGCCTAGGCAATCGCACCACACTACACCAATAAGAGTCCTTGGGCAAACATCTAACACTACATTCACCTACATCTGTAACATGCTTAAATTTTAACTCTGGATAAAAGTATCTGCCAAATTCATAAATGTAAATGTATCAAGTGAACCACTTCTGACTTGCCATACAATTCAAACTTCAAACCCCGTAAACCTCAGTAGATAAGGGAATTATGTCCCCAAAGCCATTGCTCAGTGAAATTTCTATGAAAACTGCACTAGAATGCTCCATATAACCAGTGCCTTTAACACTGAACACTTCAAGAATCATTTTTAATGGTGAAGATGTGATAATAACGATCAAGAGCTTTTATAAGCTGTTTGTGGGTACTGCAACGTGTTCTTATGTAGCTTACATAACAGACACATAGACATTCTCTCAGTAAAGCTGGTAGTAACTGGGTGTTCTTCCTTTTACCTACTGGCAGTTTGAGTCAAGTCGTATTGCACATTAAACCCACAGAACCCGAAGTAAACTGTCAGCCCACGTGGTGTTTTGCTGTTTTTGCAGAGTCTGAGACAAGAAACCATGCTCTGTGATTTTAAGTGGGTGGGAGCTGAGAGATCATTTAAAGTTCCAAAATGCCCCGTTAACTCTGTTGGTAGGTGCTTTGCTCACACGTGTGTTTATGGTGTGTGTGTGTGGTGTGTGTGTGTGTGTGTGTGAACATGCAAAAATCCCATTAGCATTAAAACAAATCTGTTGCCTTCAGCAACGAAGAACAACATGCATCTCAACATATTTTCATTCCCCACTGGCAGAACGCCAATTCGTGAATTAAAAATTCTTGTCCACGTTCGTTGCATCTCAGGTGAAGCAAAAAAGTTGACTCTACTTGTTTCTTTCTTATTTCCCTTACATACCTGTCAGCTGATCTTATCTGCCTCCATTCGGGACCTGTTTTATCATGCCTGGCATCTGCTATTGTAGTCTGCGAAGGAAGGAGAGAGGGGGGAGAGATCTAAGGAGCCTCCAACGACGTGTTTAATGGGTTATTAACTGTCTCTGTGATCCAGATCAAATGCCCACAAAGCTGGGGAAGAGGAAGGTCATTTCAATAATGGCCGCTCCTGGCAGCAATGTTAATTGGCGCTTCTTGGTGGCAGACCTGGAATGTGAATGTAGATTGTTTTTGCATTTGGTGGTGAGGCAGAGCTATTTAGTCATGTGGGGTTTTTCCCTCTTGATCTTCTCAGAATAAAGGTTCCTTTAATGGTTCTAGCCTTGGATATACGGCTTTAGAAAGCTTGCTCTTTAAAATTTAAAAAAGGTTCTTCACATTCATAAATCTCCTTTAAAGAACCTACCATTGAAAGGTTGCTTTTTTGTGATCAGTGTAAAGATGATTAAAAGGAGAATTTTCACATTTCTGCATAATTGAATTTTTAAAATGTAAACACAGTCATTTCAAGTTGTTAAATATGAAATGCTCTATAGATGTGAAATGCTCTGTATACATTATTTATTATTTATATATATATATATATATATATATATATATATATATAGAGAGAGAGAGAGAGAGAGAGAGAGAGACACACACAGTTCTATAAATGTTCTATAGAAACTATAGAAACATTACCAATTTGTGTAATGCTTCTTAAAGATGCATAGCAGAGAGTGTTAAAATTAAATGGTTGCAAATTTGCTGCCTGATGCCTGAGGCATTGTTTTATGATACTTTTGAGAGAAAGATGGAATTTTATAATCTATTCAGGGTGAAGAGGTACCTGAAGGGTGGTGTAAGGCAAAATAGTTCCCAAAGAAAACCTTTTTTTTTTCTTCAGATTTATGGCTATTTTACAAGTATACATATAAAAGCTCAGAAAAGCTCGAATTGTAAGGTTTCAAAATCTCTTGTAAGGTTTCAAAATCTACATACATTTAGTAACGTCCACTGTCAAAACACAATCAAACAAACCAAAAAAACAAGTAGACAAAACAAAACAAAAAAACGAAAAGGGGAATTCCTTGCTGGTGCTTCACATCAATTACACTGTGATATGCTCAGAAAAGCATATTGTGATGTAATTTATCATGATAATATTGATCACACCTACTCTCAAGCATCAGGCGGCGAATTCATAAACATTTCATGTAGTAACTCTCTGTGATGCATTTTTTAGAGGCATTAAACCCTTCAGATGTCTGGTTCCTACCACTGTGAACAATCCTGACCTGGTAAGTTTCTCTAGAACGAAGCATTTCTCATCAAATCACTCTGAATGTCTTTAGTGACATCTTGACATTTGAATTCTGCTGAAATTTTGAAACATTTCTGATGAGTAAGGATTACGTTACTCCAGACACTCTTTCAATTTGGAACCAAAAGGCTCAAGCTTAAGTTCCGTGTGAAGATATTACGCAAAGGTTTTTCAGATATTGTTATTAAATCATTTTACATTTTAGAGTCTGCTCTAAAATTTCAGTTTAGATTCTAGCCAGTCCCTGAAAAGATGTTTCCTGGTTCTTCTGAGGGATTGCTCCAAAGAAGTCATTTTGGCGCCTCTATTTTTAAGAGTGTGCTCATGAACATTTAGTAAACTCTTCTTTAGACTTGTTGCAAAAGTCACATAATCTCTTAATACATACAATGTCTCTTCAGAGCAGACTCTGCAAAATATTAGTGAAAAAACATTCCCTGAAAATTCATGAGCAACGCACTGAAGGAGAAACATCAGACGTTGAAATTACAGTTGAAATGTATATGGGCCGCATTCCTGGCAAATTAAAACCAGTCATATTTCCATATGGTACTGATCAGAGGGGTCGCGTTTGACAGTGATCGACCTAACCGAGGCTGGTCTTCCACTTGTGTGGTCGTATCGGTTTACTGCCAGTAATGTAAAGCTAGTTTGACTGAAGGGGGTGTGAGGCTTTAGGCATTCTTAACCCATCAGTGCAGGTTTCCATGGTTTGTTAGGTGTAGCTTTAAGAATGCAGACAAAAGCGAGGATCTGTGAAAGGTCATGATCATCTTACTGATGAGAATGTTTACGTATGCATGCGTATCTTCTATGCATACACTTTTTATTTTGTGTTAGTTGTACTGAAAAGAGATTGTAGACATTTCTTAACTGTGGAAAAATAGTATCTAAAAAGAGTGAAAGTTAAACTGAATTAAAACAGTATACTGCTGTATAAGTTTGGGGACACCTAGCTGTTCTAACTTTTAAAAAATCATGAACGCTTGCAATGATTTAAAACGTTAGAAACTGCAACACTGCAGGAACTGCCTTTCTTTTACAGTTGTATGCAAAAGTTTGTGTACCCCTGGCCAAATTGCATGTTATGTTAATTTTATAAGGAAAATAACACTTCCTCTACAGAGAACACACTTTTGCACTTTTTAATGCACTGTTATTGTTTATTTGCTGAATTTGACATAATTATAAGACTGGTATGAAATAAAACATAACATGTGGCCTGTTCAAATGTTATGGCACATTTCATATTTTATGTTTATATGTTTTTTTTGCAGATATGTTAGAATTTCTGTGCTACATTTTGCAGAAAAATGCCATATTTAAGTTTGAACTCTGTATGATAATTCAAAATGTAATTAACTGGGGGTGTTCAAACTTTTCATACGACTACATATTTTATCCCCTTGTGATGTCAGGACTTATCAGCGCTCAAGCCATTTACTTTACCATTTACTTTCTTTTACCACCTAAAAGTTAAAAGGACTAAAAGATTTTCAGTATGTTTTTAAGAAAAGCTTAGGAAAGAAAGCCATGTCAAATTATTTAGACATTAGGCCAAAACAGTATGTACCAAAGGCAAGTAGCTGTTTTATATTACCTTGTAAGTACATTTTAGTTTTGATAAGCAGTGTATTTTCATTAGTAAGAAAAAAACAAAACAAAACAGATGTGATGGAACTTGACATCAAGAATAATCAAATTCAGATCAAAGAGTGTGCTTTTTAGATTGAACAGATGAGCGGGAAACACTTTCTGTTAGTCTTATCTTTAATTAATTAGAAAATACAGGAGCAGGATTCTGCTAATCGCGGCTGTGTTCTAATTCTTAAGAAATTCTAATTCTGTATTCTTAACCAATCGACTCTTGTAATCTCAGGAAGCAAAGCACGTCTTTCCTGACTCAAGAAGTTGCTAAATTTGAACGGTGATTCACGCTCGTCTACAGCGAGTCTCTGCAGACTTTTCCGTGCATGCAGTCCCATGATGTAACATGTGAGGATCTAATGCAGGCTCTTGAGCAGTCAGTGAGTAATGGGCCAGCAGACCGCACTGACCTTCTGCTGCCCCTGTGTACATGAGCTGTGCCCTTTGCTACTGAGCTGAGCGCAGTTTGGGCTGCTCGTCTGATAATAAAGATTACGACGTAATGAGGATGACCCGATCCCAGATCAGCGAGAAGCGGAACTCGTGCCCAGTGTGTGTAGATGTAAACACAATTACTTATGTAACACAACCCAGTGACTTGAGGTTGAAAAAGTGCACGTTTGTGTTTTTTTGCCCTGCAGAGGCAAATATTGACATGAGGATGTGCATGTAGAGCAGAATTATGATGGGACACAATTATGGCATGAATAAGATTAGAGCTGTGAATCGATTAAACTTGAGTAATCAATTAAAAAGCATTGAAATGTATCTTATTGATGAATTGGCAATGATTACTTGGCAGTTTGCATGATGCTTCTTTTAAATGCTCTTACTGCTCTCTCTTACAGTAAGAAACCTTACTGAGAGCCCCGTTTCTATGACCTTTTTTGCCACTTTTGGTTCTCATGTCCAATTCTACAAACTAGCTAGTAGTGATGGTAGAAATGGATGAGACAATCTTGAACATTAGGTTCTTTTGGAACTCTTGTGTTAATAGCAGAGGTTTTGGAGCAGTTCAATACACGCATTAATGCCATTCAGTCAGAAGTATTTGTGCCCCTAATGCTTCTGCATACAGTAAATCTGATTACATGTGTTTTATTCTTGTGTATAAATTGCTGAAGTGAACAGCTGGAAATTAAGGCTTTGAAACTTAGAAATTTTGCATTTCTTTCAATTTTATCTTTTGGGAAAGGGTTTGAGACTGAGCGAGATAAAGAGAAAGAGAAGGATTCACTGTTTGATTTCTTTACCATTACAACACTATTTGGTCTCAGCCTACTGAGTTTTCACTTTTTAGGACAACTTCTCAGCAGCAGTTGAGTGACATGAATAAAGAGACTAAGATTTTACACTCAAATAATCCACATAACTGGCTTATGAAGGATTCTGTTCTATGCACAGACATAAGTATGAAATGTCCAGGAGTGAAACTGAACAGTTCTGACACCATTTGTCAACGTCAAATTGTGTGTGAAACTTTGAATCTGATCAGAGTTTATTAGAATTTATTAATTGTGCTTTAAAATAAATTAAAGATTCAAACTACTTAGCATCCCTACTAGCTAGTAGGGGTTGCAAGACTAGTTGACTAATTAACTAATAGATCCGTTTGTCAGTGCTGTGGGCAGCAGTCGACTAGTCGAGGACAGTGCCTGAAATACAGCAACCCGCAGTCAGCAGGCAGAGGAGAGAACAAAATCAGTTTCTGAACACAAAATCCAAAGTACTGTATTAATGTGGAAATACTTCACAAATGAAAACCAACTGCACTGCGATCTACATAAGACTGAAATACAGGCCAGTGAACCAGACTGGGTTGGTTTTGAGAACCACAACAGAAAAGGGGCATTTGTCTGACATGCAGCACATCCAATCCCAGTTTGTTTAGTGCATTGTGCGCGAGAAAAAGAAACTTGGAGTAAAGGCAATCGTCAAACACACAAGAATATGTTGTTTACTTGCTACCAATGGTTTCAAACACAATTCAGGAATAACATTTTAAATGGGATAACATGAATGTTTCCTGGTTTAGTGACAAGGCTTATATCTTGTTGTGAAAGCCTTATTGGGCAGTAGATGCAACTGCTAGAATTTAGCTTGATTAAACAATCGTTTGTTCCCCTTTGGACAGTGCACAGACCACAGCCATTTTACATTCTCAGTGATGGTTGAGATTCTGAGTGCTGTGATGATTTTCGTGTGCAGTTTACATCAGACAGTCTGTGTACTTCTATTGGCACATCTCATACCTCAAACCACATGCATCTGCTGCTAGAACCAGCCCCTGTTAGCAAGCTGCTAACAAAATAATTTTCACTGGATGTGTTTTTTCAGAACACTGAGTTTTTTTTTAAATGTGGTACTGATGACTAGTAGTTTGAAAGACTAGTCAACTAGAAAAAGTAGTCAAATTTAATAGTCATACAATCCCTACTAGCTTGGTTTTCCACTGTCGCTTATCTGCGACACAGTATCTTTTCAAACTGCTCATGCAACATCACTGGACAGCTCAACACGCTGGGAAGAGAATGCTGACTATCAATTCTGTTACATCAGCTAACAGACGGTAGCCTCATGCTGAGAGAGTGAGGCCAGTTATGCTGTTCTAATGATAATGTGAAAGCTTGGATAGTTGAGCCACTGCAAAGCCAGTAAAGTGTTTTGGACTCTTTAAAGGCTGTGCGTAGTTTGTTATTGTTCACCTAAATCCATTTTTTATTATATGGCTTATTTTAAAACCCTAATCCTTAAAATAATCAGTAGTGTATATGATCAATAATGATGGCTCTGAATGAGATATTGTGGCTTTATTCACCTGTGTTCCTCAAAGCTCCTGTTACATTTTCCCCAGGGAGAAGACAACATTCTTCTAAATAAGGGTATGAATGTAGCAATTACAGTAATTTTAGCCTTTCTTGATTCTTAGGTGTGAGCTTTTATATTATAAAAATCATGATGCTGAAATGGAGATAATTTTATGAATGCACTAAGAAAGGAACGTTTACTCCCTTTCAGGCCCAGAAAGGTGGAACACCATCAAAGGACTTGAAAATAACCTGAGTTATAGCACCAAGTCTCCATGTACAACTGCCATTCTTAAATCCAAAGCCGTCATAGGCGTGTGCATAATAACATGTTGCAGTTCTCCAAATACATTCATCTATCCAAACATGAAAGAGGGATTTTTGTATGTCATGTCTTTTTGAAGAGTGAATGAAGATTAAAGATGAAGAATGAAGATTTCTTTTCTTGGATGCTGTGAAGTGTTCTCAGTACTACTTTTTTGTTGACATGGTGCACAAAGCCAGCTCCACTGAAAACATTTTTTGATTTATGACCACCATCTTTTGGGCTTTTTTTGAGGAGCCACATCTTGACGCAATCATCATGTAAAAAAACAAAATTGAAACAAGACGAGCCACCATCTTGCATTCTCCTACGCCATTCAAACCTTTGGATACTTAGGCCGCTCTCTCACTTTCTGCATTCCTTATGCTCTGACAACGACCACGAAACCAGGAGTGTGAATACCCCAGGAGGAACAAGGTCAACCCCCCCCCCAGAATGAGGTCATCCCATGCAGACTTAACAGAATGGCAACAGCATATTTGGCAATGCCATTGCTTCATATTAGCCACAGAACCAGTCCTTTCAACATTATCCAAGAAATGATTCTCCCCCCCATAAACAGAGCGTACCGCTTCAAATATCTACACTCCTTGCTGTGTGCTTGTGCTTTTTGTGAGCTGCGAAATAAACCACTTCTCACTGAGCTCATTCCAAGAAACGTTAGCTATCTGATTTCCGCACACCTCCACACTCCAGTCATTCATGAAGAACAATACTTTATTCTAACCAGCAGTTATGTAACTGTGGGCCCTCGCTTGTAGGTGTTGAATATAATAGCTCTGAGCAGTTGTTTTTGTCAAATCTAACACGGTCTGCAGCTACATGGGTGAGGATGCTGTCGAGGCATGAAGGAACGCTTCCTTTGTCACCTAGGCTTGGCAGGATCTTTTTGGATGCAGATTGAGAAGATGATTCAGGGTCGTTTTGCACTTCCAGGAAGTGTGTATCCCTGCTGTTCTGTTCAAAGATGGTGTGAAAAAGCACATTTCCACAAGTAATTACTTAAGATTCCATCCTAGAGCTTTTTTAGGTGAACATACTAGAAAGTTTCCTGGTCTTTATCCATGAGTATACAGGACATAACTTTCAGTAATCAAGCTAGCTAGTTGAACTAGTTTAACATTTTCAAAGTTATTGCTTAAGATTTAATCTGAGAGCTTTTTTAGTGAAGGTACTACAAAGTTTCCTGTTCCTAATCCACTGGAACCTAATGTCAGAGAATATAAATTCTAAAATGTTTAGTAATTTAGCTAGTCTGCTAAAATGTTGTTAAGATCTTCTTGTAATCACTTAAGATCACTTTTAAGTGAAAATACTATGTTTCCTATTCTTTGTCCACTAAAACATAATATCAGAAAACATAACTTCCTAAACTTTTAGCAGTTAAGCTAGCTAGTCTAACTAAAACACTGCTAACTAATGATAAATAACTAGTAAGTCAGTGGGTGGTAATACACAGCTGCACAGCTAATCAGCAGCACAAAACCCTTTATTTGTTTACTGTAAATAACAGCTCTGCTACGAAACATGGAAATTGTTTTTCAATGTAGGTATGTGTGCAAATGTGTGTTTAGTCTTAGCCAAATGAGTCTTTTTAGCTGTGGTAGAATCTCTCTCTCAGCACACCTACTGAAGGTAAGTAAGCAGATGACCTCTCATCCCTTGAGCTGCAAGGAGAGACGATGAACCTTTCAGTGAACTGTATCTGGTATTATAAATAATGTATGTAAGTGTGAAGAACCATTTTAAAATTTCAAGAACCTCCACAACAAAGGGTTTTTCTAGAACTGTGCATGGAAGCCAAGAACCATTTAAGAACCTTGATTATTGGAGTTCATCTTGAAGTGCTTAAGCGTGAAGTCTGCAGTAGATGTGAGGATGTACAGTATGAAGCTGTAATGATGAAGGGGTGTAGCAAAGCCCTGTATGTATACAGGCTGGAGCACTGTTTTCTTGACCTACTTAGAACTTGGCAGAAATGGGTCATAGCTGGGGTTACAACATGATCATGTTTAATGTATTTGAACAAGGTTGTATGGAGAGTTTTTTCTTTTCATTTTTCCCTTTTCTTCTCTCAAGTGTCTCACACTTTTTCAAGGTGGGACACCCATTTTTCTTTTTTGTATCATTATGTGCATGTGCTTTTATTTTATTCAATATTTGTGTTCGGTCAAGCATTTTAGTGTATTTTATCTATTCATTTTTGGAATATTGTTGAGTGTCTCTAGTATAACTATTTTTCCACATTTATTTTTATTTTGTTGTGTGTCATTGTTTACTATTCCATATTGTCATTGTAAGCAACCAATTTTTTATTTTTTATTTTATTATGTACCTTTAATTGTCTTCAATCTGTTATCCACTGTAGTATTACATTTTCTTTTTTATATGATTATTTTATGTACTATTAATTGCCTTCAGTGTAAAGTGTACAAATACATATAATTCAGTTGTTGAGATGAAAACAGTCATTTAGAGTGGTTTGATATGAAATAGTTCATTGTGGAGAAACTTATTGACCAGTGGTGAAATGTCCAAAATGACCAGTGAACCCACACTTCTGAGTTTGTATATGTAACACTGATAATCATAAAGTTATGAATCTAAAAAAAAAAAGTTTTCTTTGGGGATAGTCTTGCCTTGTAGTGAAAAGCACATACACGAAGGCAATTGAATGTGGTTTACATAAATAAAAGCAAATGGAAAACTAAAGAGTGAAAAACAGATAAAACAGATAAAAATCTTAGAAAACATAATTAAAAGAAAGTATAAGGTATATAAAGTAGAATTAAAGCATAAAAAGGAATTAAACAAATGACTTAAGTGTTATTAAAATTAGATTATTAAAGGTAAATTGCAGTAAGAATGAAGTAGAAGTCTTTGAGCTCAGTCTTAGGCACATGAAAAGAGAAATGCTTTTAACCTGGGCTTAAATATTGCTACATTTGTGGTACATCTTAGGTCTGGCAGTTTGTTCCAGTTGTATCAGCATAACAGCTAAATGCTGTCTGCATTTAGCATGTTTAGTTTGGACTCTGGGCTCCACTAGCTGACCTGAGCTCAAAAACCTATCTCAAAACTGTCTTAACTATCGCAAAACATCATCATCGTCATCAGGCAGCATATTTGTGTCCATTTTTACTTTCTGTGAGGGGCTTTTAGAGGCGTTAAAATATTCAGACGTCTGGTTCCTATCACCACCACTATGAACAATTCTGACTGTTAAGTGTCTCTAAAATGGAGTATTTCACATCAAAACGCTCTGAATGACTTTGTTTACATCTTAACCATTTAATTATGCAGAAATTTTGAAAAATCAATGAATTCCTTTTTTAACCTTTTAAACTCCTTGAGACCACCGGTGGTTCCAAAACGCACTTCAACATATTCTTCATAACTTTCATATTTCATAAGCTACATTCAAAAGGTGGGTGTCATATGAGAGCTGTAACTGTCTTCTTTCCAGTTAAATAGATGGGTGATGTAATTTTAAACCCTTATAATAAAAGAAGCTGAACTCACAATTTGTTTTACCTACTGAAAGTTGACCCATTTTTCCACAAATCTGGGCTATAAACTATGAACAGATGGTGTCTCTTCAGTGATCTGCTCTGTAAAAATTTTTTTCATAAAAAAATACAGAGCGTCTAAGATGTTTGGCTTTCAGCAGTAAATTGTAAGCAGTATGTGAATGATCATAAAACACATGTTCTGTTAATTTAAGGGGAACGTTTACAAACAATAAATAAATAAAATAAAATAAAAATTTACATTTCCCCACAAAAACTCCACAGCAGAAGAGCACACAGGCCCTCCTTCCCCGAAACAGAGGTTGAAATGTGAACTCCTGCGGGCTGATGTGAATAAACGCCCTCATTGCCCAAAACCAGGATCAGTTGTGACAGAAAAATTTCCCTCACAGATCCACGGAATCCACCTCCACTCCGGGACTCTCCTTCAAATCTCACTTTCTCTTCTCTTTTCTCTTTAATACGAGCGTTTCTCTTTTAATCAGCGCCCATCTCTCGCTCTTCTGATTGGCTGGATCTGCCTCCGCTCTCCTCTGATTGGCTGGTCCGCTCCCGCTTGTGCGTACGGAGCGCGCGCTTCACCTCGCTCAGCAGTTATTCTCTGGAGCTCGAGAGAGGCGCGAGCGGCTCTCACTTTTCATTCGGATTCTATCAGCCTTTGACGAGGAGCGCGCGGTCTCCTGTTCCCGCGCTGTTCTCCCAGACTTTAGCTCGGCTTGAGACGCGGAACGATTTGTGCTGAAACGCGTTTGGAGTTTGTTTTTGTTTTTTTACTTCGACTCTGAGAGGAAATAAGAGGAAGAATCGCTTTTCAGGAGAGACACCTCTGAGGTGAGATTCAGCTCGCTGCTCCCACTGACTGGAACAGGTGTCGCTTCGCTTTGTGTCATTTTATTACTTTAAAGTGTTTTATAATATAATGTGCTGCTGTCTTAGTGTGAATAATAAGTGTGTCAAGAGGCCAGACGAGATTATAGGCTGTGAATGAAGCCTTGTAATCTGCTGCACTGCGTTTTCTGAGAGCCTTGGTGTTCAGGTTGATTCTGTTATCCGTATCATGTTGATTTTCACATCTATGTGATGCAGCACCACATCATAGACAACGACATGGCTGACTGTTTGGCATTTTAAGTTAAAAGCTGAAGCTTTTGAGCAGCTGGAGAAATACGATTGCCAGTGATTAAGAACATCCAAAAATACTTAGTATTTAAATGCTCCTTCTTTTAGTGAGGCTGATGTCATACACGTTTTATGAACATTATAAAGTGAATCTGATTGCAAAATGTGTTGTGGGGTCACTGTTGACTGTAGATTATATGCAGAGTACTAGTATATGTGTTGTTACATGTGTGTGGTGGGAATGGGGGAAATAAATACCCTCTTGTTAATTGTTAAGAGTATTATCCCCTGGCTTTGTCTACAGCCCAGTGTGGCATTAGTATTGGGAGCTATTTTTATCTACTACTATGCTAAGTGGATTCCCCTTTCATGAGAGAGTCCACAGCCATTCACATTAATCTGTAGTAGCTTCACATCAGCTGCCTTGCAGGACGGTTGATCCATTAGCTGACCTAAAAGTTAATTGAAGCCACACATAAGACACGTCAGTGCATTGAATGCCTGGTTTACTGCTGTTTTTTTCTTTAAAATGGACTTTGGCCCACTGTGAGCTTAGACCCTCTAATACCACTCTACCAGGTGAAAGGTTTTTCTGCTATGCTAATGCAGTGCCTGCTAAGGCTTCTTTTCCAGCATGACACACTTCAGTAGTATCAGTAAAACAACACCTTCCCTGCCCCCAAGAAACATGGACTCACGTTTGTTTTCAAACAGTGTGGGGACTTCAGGTCATGCGTTGGTCACAAATGTGTTTTATATATATATATATATATACATATATATATATATATATATATATATATACTTGCGAGGACCTGTATGTAATAAGAATTTTCTCAGTCTAACATTAAACCTAACTGTAACCTTAACCTCAGTAACCAAAAAGAAATTACTTTTATTTTTTAACAGTGAAGCAAATGATCATTTTGCTGGTCCTGACACTGTAGGTTAGTCCTGTTTTTTCTTACAAAGCCAGGGCATATTTGTCCTGAAAATGTATGAGAACAATTTCACCTGACCATGGCCCAGTACTAACCAACTTAAAAAGAAAAATTTAGATAGGATGTCATATGCTATTGTCGTTGAACATTCAGAATAGACATTGTTTAAAATGACAAACACCCGTATTCTCATAGACTAGAGATGGTGAAACACCACCTTTTTCTCATTCGATACTGATACTGAAACAGATGCCAATACCAATACAGTATTTTTTCTACAAAACGTTCTAAGCTTTAAAATTAGCAAGTTTTTAATTGATGCAGTTCACCTTAAATGAACATCTAAAAGTAGGCTGTCATGCTCAAACTAATCAAGCACTGTACTACCCCACAGAAAGAAATACGGAAACATCATGTCACATAATATGAGTGTGTGCTATTCCAGGATAGATTTGTCATAGGATTGGAACATAATAATTCCTTTTTCCCTCTGATATCCAGTCTGGAATTTTCTGCTCATATCGGTCTAATATCGATACTGATATGCCGTCTCTATCCCAGACCCTTTGCCTCGTTTGTGCTCCTTAATATGATATGGTTATTACCACTGCTGACGTGACATGTTGTTGCCTCAGTAATCCAGTAGTAGTATTGTAGTAGGCTGGGTCTGTTTTTACTCTTCCACATCTTGTGGCAAGCTGAGATTCCTCAGGGTTAAAGTACTGTAAACAAGGAGGAGCTATGTTTGCTTAGTTCCTTCTGAGCGCCTTTCAGCACCAGCTTTGGTGCAGCCTCTCCCAGAGAAGTGTGGGAATAATTTCCTTCTTCCTGTCATCATGGTCATTTGTTGTCCTCCCTCTCGCCCCTAACTGACCCTCACAGCTAGTCGTTAGCACCTCATGGCCAGGGCGTATGCCTTTAACTCAGAAACCTTTTTTTAATTGAGCAAGTGGCCACCACACCTTAAGGTGGAGATAGGAATGCCACAACAGGACTGGCGCCACCACACGGCTGTTTCACTGAGCTGGTCTTAGGATCTGTGAATTAATTTGTGCTGACATTAGCTCTCTACTAACATAAGGCATTCAGCGGATCTATGTGTTGCTGGTGTCAAAATACAGGCAGATGTAGCTTACTTGGTTATCTTGTCAAGTTTAGAGAAGTGTCAATTTCCATGGTGCAAGTAGTTCCCCGTTTCAGAGAAAGTCCCTTTTCACGTCAGTTATGACCACAGCAGTCACAGGAAAGATGATCAACATGTGATTGTGACCTAAATTTCCAGTTTTGAAACTGTCCATATATAGCATCTTAAGCCATATATAGCTGGCACAAACTCCCAGTTAAAAACAGTGACACTTTGACATGTGGTACTTGACACCTGTGACCAAAAAAACAAACATGTTCAGATGGCCCGCTTGTAATCAGCTCCAGCTTTGTTTTATACTTTTATAGGATTAGCTTGCACTGCAGCTGGCACTTCGCAGTGGGCCTAAAGAAAAGGCTTTGACAGCTTGTGCTAGCGGAGAGATGCAGTCACATTTGCATTGTGTCCTCAGGGCTTGGGCCTGGCCTTCCACACTGTGGGCCTAACCATTGTCCCAGCAGTCCTATGGACAGATGCACAGGAGATTCTGCATGTTGGCCACTGGCCAAGCTGTGGAGCATGGTGGTGGCACTCAACAAAATAGTAACAAAATGGTGGCAACTGTGTTCAAGCATCTCTTCCAAGAGATGATGCTTAAATACACTAATTCTGTTCACCAGTAGTTAGGCTAGTTCTAGTTGTTGCATCTCACTTTTGTGGTTCAGATCCAAATGTGGCTTCAACAAAAGTCAGTTTTTTCACTGAAAGTGCAACACTCGTGAAGGCTGCACGCGCACTTTGTTCTTTGACAGTATTAGCGATGATACGACACGCTCTTGACATTGATTATTCCGGCACTCCCTTCATCTCATTGACGTACTGGGGTGGTAGAACACATGCTGCAACAGATGCGTGCGGGGGGTGCAGTGCTGACTTTCAGTCCCCAATTTTAATGCTAATTTCTTATGAGAAAAAAAGAGAAGACGGGTGTGTATACAACTCCTGGAAACCCCTCCCCCTCCACTGCACACCCCTGTCCGACCCTGGCGCTCAGACGCCTGCAGCTAAATGCCGGCCTGAATAGGCAGGCGGCCATTGGGACTGCTGATTGTTTGCAGGTCCCTGGGCGCCCCGTGCCGGGACTGTGAATGCTTCTATTGAGTGGCCCATGTGTCTTCCTGAGGCGCTCTCCATCGACTCCAGGAATCTGGCCGTTCTCATAAAGCATCACTGTGAGGTGGCACAGCAGCTCATGCTGGCACGTTGGTGCTAGCCTGTATGGTCAGGTGGTACAATGAACTGCGGGCTCTGTACAGTACACATAACATTTTTGACTCTGGGAGCGCCTGAGGCATGAGCTTGGAAGGGGCAGATAGAGGGTGGTATGGGAATGAGTATGGGAAAAGAGCAAAATAGCGCTTGGTTTCTTATCACCCCTGGCTAGCACTGACATCGTCACAGGACTCCAATGCTGTGCCAGTACACGTTTTCATGTTTTTGCAAAGAATCAGTCTTTTCAGAAGATCCATTTCTCATAGGTCAACACGTTTTGTTCGTGTCAAGTCTACAGTAAATGGGCGCTCTGTGTTGTGTTGCCACGTGAGTTTGGAGCTTGGCAAAGCTTATTTTGTTCTTAAGGCACTATAAGGGCTGTTATGCCAGCAGTTCATGCAGTGGTGTTGTGGTATTACCATGGATTAGAAATTGTGTATGTGTTTGCGATCATGTGCACTATCCTCATGGCTGACATGCCTATAGAGTAGAGATTAAGTGAAATGTGTAGCAGGCGCAATCAGGAGGGGTGTTTGCACATCAAGATTAATCGCACAGGATATGTCCCCATGGGTAGCCCCGTGAAGAAGAGTAATTTTCCACTCAACTTCCCATAATGATTTCGGGGACCTTGAGTTTTACACAAAAGTAAACAAAATCTTCGCATATCAAGGTGAAGGACTGCCATTAACATAACGCCCCATGCACCACTCTCTGTTGTGATTTTTGATTGTGTTTTAGTTGATATGAAGCTTTTGGGGGTCCTTTTTCTAATTATATCCTGCTTGTCATTCAACAGGACAAGATGCCTCAAACGCCACCATTTCCAGGGATGTTTGCGTCCAGTGGCTATAACAAGAACCTGTACCAGACAAAAGAGGAGGACTTTGGGGGCCTGTATTACCATGACGACAACCTCGTGTCAGGGTCTCTGGAGGCCCTCATTCAGCACTTAGTCCCCACCGTGGCCTACTACCCTGATGTGAGGACACATTTCTTATATTTTCTTAGGAACTGCAAAATACTCTGTATAGCCCATCAAGCTTAATTATATTTCCATGCATTAGCCTTAATGTACTGTGGCCAAGTAAGATGTTATTTAAATTACTGCTTAATTAATTCCATTTCCCTTTCAATCAACAGAGGACATACATCTTCACCTTCTTGCTCAGTTCACGTCTCTTCATCCACCCCTATGAACTCATGTCCAAAGTGTGCCACTTTTGCATGGACCATCAGAGACTCAGCGACCCTCAGGCAGACAAGGTAAGTCAGTATGCATGATCACAATTTAACCTTAAATTTTGTTGTAGAATGATGAGGGTTGTCTTTAATTTAGTATTCAAAGTCAGTTTCTGCTATTCTCATCTGTAGGTGAGAATCAGGAAAATTGCCCCTAAGATCTTGCAGCTGCTGACAGAGTGGACAGAGACATTTCCCTATGACTTCCGGGATGAGAGGATGATGAGGAGTCTGAAAGAGCTCACACATCGGCTGAGCACTGGGGATGAGGTGAGTGTTCTTTCTTCAAATATTCTCTGTTTAAGGGTTTGAGTGGAACAAGCAAAATGCTTTTGATAGTAGTAGCTTGGAAGTGTAAGGAAGAGTTTAAGGTCTCTTTTTCTCTTCCATCTTAAAGTGTCAAAACCATGAGTGTTATATTGTGTCTTATTTATCACCAACACCCTGAGGATAACAGTACCTTAAAAAAGCTAAAGTGTGCCTTCTATACCAGTCAACTAGTGGAGGTGTTGCTTACAACACATGGGTGTAAAGCAAAAGTCAGTTCTTGGGGGATGGGGGAGAGATTTCTCCAGTCCCAAAGCAGTTTGTCGAGCCTGACAAGTGGAGGGAGAAGAAAGCTCTATTGTTCGGCTGCTTTTGTCTCCCCTGGTGCTCTTCCACAGGCTGCATTTAAATAGTTCCATTAGCGCTGACTCGAATGTCACTGGCTTAGCGTTTATTTTCCCAGAAGGGGATTTTTCCATGGAGGAAAAGAAAGAGGGTCATCATGGCATCGTTTATGTTTTTTGCCCATCCTTGCTTGCACTTTTTGCAGTTTTTAAACGCCACATAAATTACACTCGACAGGCATTAAACTACCTTGAATAGGGCTGTGATTGGGATTTTCTTTTCCAGTCCGTGTCACAGGTGTACTCTCCTCCATTACGCCTATGCCCTCTTGACTGCTGTAGCTGAGGCAGTCAGTCCCACATGAACAGGGTTGAAGTAGCCAGCTCTCAATGTTCTGTACTCAAATATCCCAGATGGGCCCTTTTTTCCACTCTTCACTTAGCTGAACAGTTATTTCCCTCAACAGTGAGGAAGCTTGATTTTGTGCAGAGAGATTGAATGAAAAATAGATTTACCAAAGTCTGCTGCAGTGGTCTCATGCAGGTTTAAAGCATTAGCGTAACAACTAGCAGCAGGGGGCTAGTTAGGGAAGACAGTTGAAGATGAAGGACACGCATCCATCAGTTCAGAGTGAATGAAGCTTCTGGAAGCAAAAAGAAAAAAAAGCTTTCAGCCTCCTGTGACTCATCTAATAAGTGGATGTGTGATGATTGATCTAGTTCTTCCTGACCTGGAAGATCAATGACTTTCTGTTTTTGCCCTGTTGTTTACACTCTCAATAAAGAGAAAGAGGGTTAGTGATGAGCACTGGTTATTTAATGGATGGAGCACATGCACAGAAAAGCGCGCATTGTTTTGGGTCAAGTGGCCTTTTTATGCTTTTGCAGGCTGCACCTGTGGCTAATCAATGTTCCAATCGAAAATGAGCTAAACATTTTTTTGACTGCTGTATTTCTGTTTGTAGCCTAAGCAAGATAAGTATAATCTCTTCATTGTACTGTAAGTCATTTCTGTCTGGCAGATCTATATCTGTGACCAAGCAGACATGGTACTGTCTGTTAGGCTGAAGAATGCATTCATTCACACAATACATCAATGCTATGTCTGTGTCACCCATTGCTGTGCACTGTCTGGTGTTTTCTGCTCTGTGAACTCTATTTACCCTTAAATAGCATTAGCTAAGCTTCCTTTTACAGCAGGTTACTGGTGCTAGACTTGACTGCAGTCAGATGTGCATAATAGACAATGTATTTAGAGCTAGGCATGAGTACGCTCGAGGTCACCGTGGAACATTTCTAACTCTTCAGGGCTAGAGGTCCAGCAGAACAAGGGCATTCTTGGTACAAATTGCAATTACAGCCGTTATCCTGAATGTAGGCAGCCAGCAGTAACCAAAAAATTTACACTGTGTGGCAGTACAACTGTTTTTTGGACAGTGAGCCTAGAATAGACGCTGTAACATCTGCCTCCAGACCGCAGTGTGGTCTTCAGGTCCTCGGTCTGCTGAGACTGTCATTATGGATGTGGTCATCTATATAGGGAAGGCAGAGCCCACTGTAACTGAGTCCTGTGATCTAGGCCTAACCGGTAGGTTCAGTGCACATTTGGTCGCCTTTTGCACGGCCCATGTTTACGCGAGGGCAGAGCAAGTTCTAGAGAGTCTTCACCCTTTGGCTGGGTTTGTTGCTTGCACCAAAGAAGGCTGAACTCAGAGCTCAAACTGAGGTGCTACCACGAGACCGGCTGTCACGTACACCCATGCCAGGGTTAAAGCATGGGGCTTGGACAGAAGCAGCTTTCTTTCTGCAAACAAGCAAGCAAGGAGCCTTCCTGCTGCTTTAAAATGTCAGCCAGTTATCTCCATGAATTGTTTCTAAAAATAATCACCCCATCCTCTATTTGTGGTGGAGACAGAAGCTACTCCATATGGTGGCCCTCAAAGAGGCAACTATTAAGAACATCTTTGATCTTTTGCATGTTGGCCTTATCTGTGCAGAGGGAACTGTAACAAGCAGGCTACTTAAATAATTAGGTGATTTCAGGTGATATATTTTTTGTTTTTTTATCTTATATGTTGAATAAATTTACTCCCACACCTGTTTTTTCTCATCTTGTCAAACTAATTGCAATGTGAGAATTAGCACATTTGATATTGACAAAATACTACAATTGTGATTATATATTGTCTTGTGATAACATCTTGCAATATATGAAAAATGCACTGGTTAATAAATAATGTGATGATTGTCCTGCTTCATTTGAACTAAAATAATACTTTTTATTGGATCACATATACTTTGATACATTAAAACACCCACTGAAATCTGTAACTGTGACTCGTAAAGATGGTAACGGCATATGGTAAAAAACTGGTTAGAGGGGTTATTTGCATATTACAGTGTTCTCAGATATTTAGCTAATATTGTAATTAGATTATGTTAAGAATACAAGCTCCTGAGGGGCGGTGCTATTCATTATTGCCTCTGGGCTCTTGGGTCACAGAGAGGCTGTTACGTCTCCTGTGTCATTACCAGCTCATCGTTAGATTGACGGATGGGCTACCTTTCAATTTCCCATGTGCCTGGCCAGCCTTTTTTGCTTCTCACATCCATCACTAGAATTGTTTGAAGAACAAACTCGAGACTGCGGTTGTGATCCATTCCAAGAATCAGATTCCCTTAGATTTACCCTTGGCCTGTCAGTCTTAACAAATGCACATGGCTGAATAAGTGAAACTAGTTCAGAGAGCGCATTTACAGAACCTACTTCATCAAGCCTATAGGCAGTCTAAACTTGGCAGCCAGGGCAGACAGACAGGATGTGGATATTTGAGGGGCCCCTTCCCGTACCTCTTTAACTGGAGTCAATGTTGAGAAATGGGCCATAGCCGCTGCTGTCCGTGCTGTTATGCAACTGCATTCTGAACCGTGTCAAGCTCTTGTTAGATAACAAGAACTGGTGGACAGAGTTATGAGAGTGGGTGGCCTGCTGGACCCAGGGTTCTGTTAGTAGGTCTTTCAAGGGACATCCATGGAGAGTGCTGCTCTTTCATAACACTGTAGGAACTCTTTACGTAACCCACTGTAGACTCCATTTTGGACCCTGTCAGCAGAACTTTCAGTCCTTTTACCCGGCAGTGCTGACCAATCAAGTGAAATGGCTTTTCTCCTCTCATTTTACGCCTGAAAATCTTTTGCTGTGTACGCTGCTGTTACTGCCTGTCTTAAGCGAAAGTGTTGCATCATCAGATGTTTGCAGGAAGAATATTTGTTGATTTTCCTCATCTTTCTTATCTTAGCAGGCCACATCCACATCAGTATTTTTCCTGTTAATTATTCCGCTGTAATGGCCTGTGCTGAAAGCTACTATGGTTGTAAATCCTGTTGCAAGCTCAGCACTGATGTCTCCTGTCTTCTTTCTTTTTTTCTCTTTGCTTTTTGTCCATAGCTGTATCGCAAAACGGTGCAGCAGATGACACAGGCTCTGATCCGTAAACTCACCACGCTAAGTCAGTACGAAGAAGCCCTGGCGAAGATCAACTCCACAGTGACGGACAGGCTAACAGTTCTGAAAACCAAGCCTCAGTCCATCCAGAGAGACATCCTGACCATCTGTAGTGACCCCTTCACCCTGGCCCAACAGCTCACCCACATTGAACTGGTGAGATTTTTTCACAGTTTACACACCACCCTTTGTTACTCTGCCTTGTCTGAACAGTGATGTTTGAAAAATCGACTTTTAGGCGCCGATAAAGTGTGTTTGGTGGCCTTATTGATTTTGTTATTTAGATTGACGATAATGTGTTCAAGGTGACCAGTGAAAGCAGTTGATTTGTGATGTGCACAGAAACGTTAACTTTTTTCTTCCTGTTTGTTTTTCAGGAGAGACTAAGTTACATAGGACCTGAGGAATTCGTCCAGGCGTTTGTTCAGAAAGACCCTCTAGACAATGAAAAGGTAATATTTTTCTGTAAAAGATAAACCAAAATTGGTTGAAAGAATGAGATTTGTTTTTATTTGACTCTTGGACTGCAAGTACTATACCCAGACAAATCAATAAGAACAGTAGTTATGTTAGGCTGGGGTCAGTGCAGTGTCACCTTTTTCACACAGGGAACCTCACACATTCCAGCCACCCATCCATCACAATCAAAAATTCTCTTCAAAACAGTGTCCTTGTGGCTGTGCCTTAGCATAAAAAGATCAGAAAATTCACTCAGGCCTACCACGTTGTCTGAGAATGCTCAATAATGTTCGGCTGCTAGGCAACGGCCTGTGGCATGGCATGTTGCTGCGTTTTCTCCTTTGTCTTCGTGGCGGTTTCTTTAAAGTCCTCATCCTCAGGCATGCCTCCGTGAGGTTGTCCATCAAGTAGAGAGATCAGGCAAGACTGGCCTTTGTGTTAGGGGAGAGCTTGGTCAGTCCAAAAGAATGCAAGGAATGAAAGGGAGAAAGAAACCCAAGCTTTTAGACAGAGCATCTACATGAATAGACAATGGTCACTACCCACAGAGAGTAGTGGGTTTATCTCAGTGGCTGTGGCTTTGATTGAGTGTTTTTGTGTTTGATAAACCATGTACGTTCTTTTTTGAAGTCTCTGTTGAGGCGCTGGTCATTCGAGTTATCTAGAGCAGTTACTTAAATGACCATAACTGCTAAATGATGTTTTACGTTGAATAGAAACCACCATGATATAAGTATCCTGACTTATTTGTCTATTTACTCCAATTAGCTTGATCAGAAAAAAGATTAGTTCAAGATGGAATGACAAGGCTGAAGGAAATACATTGGACTACATATTTGCTGGGCTGTACAGCTGTCTGTATTTTTTACCGTAGACACTGAAAGCTGTGTTGGTAATCTGTCAAAAAATGTCTCTGCAGAGCTGTTTTAGTGATCACAAGAAAGCCAGCAACCTGGAGGCGTATGTGGAGTGGTTCAACAGACTCAGCTACCTGGTAGCCACTGAGATCTGCATGGTGAGTGCCTTTTATTATGACAGAACAACTCTCCTCTTCAATTACCTGGACAATTACGCCATTACACCCGTCATAATAAGGTGTAATTACAAAGTACAAAAGCGTCAAAGCAACTATACATTTTGTACAGGCCTCAGGGAATGGTCCTCTAATGGCTTGTAATTAACATATAGGGAATAACTTGTTATGTGGTGAGGTTTTGTTCAGTTTTTTCCAGTAAATAGTGTTTATAATTGAGACTTATTGCTTTTCTTTTTTAAACCATACAGCCAGTGAAGAAAAAGCATCGAGCCAGAGTCATTGAGTTTTTCATCGATGTGGCGCGGGAGTGCTTCAACATTGGCAACTT
Organism: Colossoma macropomum; assembly: GCF_904425465.1. NCBI lineage: Eukaryota > Metazoa > Chordata > Actinopteri > Characiformes > Serrasalmidae > Colossoma > Colossoma macropomum. Next base: position 25,218,092 of record NW_023494806.1, on the reverse strand, counting down.
CAACTCTCTCATGGCTATCATTTGTAAGTGCTTTAATTTTCCTCTCAGCTATGTGCTCCTGCTTCTATACCCAGAGAAAGCCTTTTGTTGCCCACAAATCTGTTTGATTAATACAAGTTGCTGTTCAGTGGGATTGTTTATAATTTTCTAATCCATACTCTGCCACCCACAACATAAGAATGTCGAACTGTTGCAGACTGAATGATTTTTCTGTGAATGATTTAGCAGCATGTTTCTTTGTTACAAGTAATAAGTTTTGGGAGGGGAAGCTGGATTTGGCATGACACATGAGTCTGTACAACCCTTTAAACTATTAAATTTGGTGTGCCAGCTAAGCATATAGTAATTACTGCATAATAAGTCTTAATTTAGGCTTTTTAACGGGTTAACAATAACACTGCATGAACAGATATGAGACATTTAGACAGATATTGGCTCTCAAAGAATGCCTCTGACATCACAGTTTAACAGGGTAATATGTTTGAGTAACACTGCATAAGAGAATAATAAGCTTATTGATAATTAACGGCTATTATTATAATAACTGAAGTGATCCATGACATCTATATGAAAACATATTTGCTCCCTCCGACGTTTACACCCTAGTCCTGCATACTGTTATTTAGTCCTCATGTGCTGGGCTGCTCCCATGCATCAGGCGGTGTGGGGGGTTATGCGGGTGGACAGGCAAGGGAGGTGGCAGCTGCACCGGCGTGAGGGAGCCGCCGCCTGCAGGCAGATGGTCAGAGCTGACCAACTCGATAGATGAGAGGGAAAGCCTGAGCAAGAGAGGAAGGAGAGAGAAGGGGGGTGGAGGGGGGTGGAACCAGCTGTCCCTTCCCTGGTCATTCCCTGGAGGCGAAAACCCGACAGCCTGGGGCTCTTATACAAGCGCTCTGTCCCTGGAGATGCAGGGCAAATATTAAAGTTGCCACGAGAGAACAAACAAGTCATGGGAAAGGTTGAGTGCCACCGGGCCACGTTTGCTTGGAGGCTAGGACATTGTGTTGGGTGAATGGGGCATGAATTAGCACGTGTCCCTGGCTAGAACATCATTCGCACTATTGTTACAGTTAGTGGTGTCTCAGAAGACATCAGAGCCGTACACCTGTCAGCACTGAAATGGCTTTCTTTTGTAGAGCTTCTTTATCTGTTTGTAGATGGTATCAGCGTTTGTCTGGGATGGTATCGCTGCCTTTGTGCATTGTTATAGAGAAAAAAGGGCATTGTTGCTATTTTGAATAAACAGCTTATCGCCACTGCCGTAATAAAACTTCATTTTGTTCATGTTTAATTCTTTTCTGTTGTTTGAAAATGACAGCTGCCTTTTAAGTTGTGTTAATATTTAATGATTAATGGACCACTTGGAATGGCTCAAAGGTATTTGAACTAAAGTCTGATTACATTATCAGACATTAAGTTAAAAACCTGTTTTCCTTCTCCTTCATCCTTTGCCTTTTGAAGATACAAGGTTTCCTTTCATCACATTCTTCAGCTGTTAGACCACATTTTCTGAGTGTAGCAAAGAGATAAATTACCCAAAATAACATTTCAGAATGTTCAATTCTAAATAATATATGGACATTTTTTTCTTTTTTTGCTCTTGTTTGTTACCACACCCTGAACAGAAAACTAAACACACCCCATATGAGAGTCAGGATAGAATCTACAGATAGTAGATTATCCACAACCATTGTCACTCAGCCATCAGATAACACCTACTGAATGATTCTTGTTTTGGTCATCACTAGAGGGATCAGTGCGGCAAAGGGAGTTTGATCAGATACCCTGAACAGTCCAGTGACCTCATTGCTTCGCTACTGCTGACCCCACCCCATTATAGAGGCTCAATGCCATATGCCAACCATACTGTTAGAGAGAAGTGATGCGCCCACTAATGCTATTGTTCCTGCAGACTCATGGGCCTAGTGCCTGAGAAACTGCAGCTGCAGCAGGAAGTGGGAGTTGGTTGTTGTCCTCTGCTGACCTGTGTTTGTGTGTCCTTCACAGCTGGCATGAACATGAGTCCGGTGTCACGGCTAAAGAAGACTTGGGGCAAAGTCAAAACGGCCAAGTTTGACATTCTAGAGGTATGTAGTGTTTTCATTAGTATTTCTTGCATTTTTGTTTCTTGTTCAACAGATTTCCCATTTGTTGTTTTCATGTCAGTAATGCTGGTGGGTGGATGTGAGTCATTACTGAGGGAGATTAGAATGTGTAGGAGCACTTGGGATAATACGTGTGGGAAATAATAGTGAAACAACAATGGCAAACCGCTGAAGATGTGGCGCAACAGCACTTTAAGCACATGGAATTGACGCTGTGCAAGTGGCCTGTTAGTTGGCCATTATTCTAGTGAGTCATACATGCATGGTTGCTCAGCCCCCGACAATATGAAGACCCATTCATTCCAATTAAACCCTCTGTGGGCTGGAATTACCGCTCTTGTGCCATTATCATTCTGAAATACAGTAATCCAGCCTTTGAGTGGGCTTGAAAATGTTTATAAAACAGCCAGGCAAGGCTTTAAGTCATAAAAGGTCATAAAAGTCATTTAAGACTTTTCCTTTGATTCTTTCCAGACACTGTGTATTTACTGTCTAGAAATGGTCTTATCTAAGGTTTTGCTTTGTCTTTAGACTGGCAAAGGCAATGAGCTGGATAATTGACTAGTGAAAAGTAAACCTCTCTCCCCTCCCTCTTTCACCCCTTCCCAACCACAGGGTTCTTCCTAAGTCTGTGGAGCTTTTTAGCATTTTGATGTGCAAATAGAGTTTCCGATAGAAGATTTGAGGGAGTTGCCGCCTTATGCTCTGCATGCTCTCAAATCACACAGCATTGTACCTTAGCTGCGGTAAACAGTCGACAGTAAAAAAGAGTATTCTCCCTTTCTCCACACACTCTGAGATCTAAGGGTTTGGAGATTAAAGGGCTTAGGCGGCCCCTCGTCTTACCCGCCAAAACCTCGAGAGTCAAAGCTGCAGGTGTTGCCCACAAATCTTCAGAGGAAGTTTCTTTTTTTTGTTTCACATGGAGGTCACTCCTGTAGCTTTATAGAGGTCTTGTCCTGACCCTGTACCCAATTTCACGGCCTATCTGGTGTTACAGTAGGGTGCATTGGATGGATATCTGATAAAGGTGGGTTGAAAAGCCTTGTCCTGGGGACATGAGGCTTCATACAGAAGAAGGATCTTCTTACTTGGTTCCCATGCAAGAAAGTCCCTTTCTGAATTGTAATGAGGATGACTTGTTTTGCCTTTGGTTAAGTCAGTGCTTGTGACTGTAACATAAGTTTTTTTGATAATGAGAACATCTGGAATAGGTTCATGAAGATAATCCCTCAGGTTACTTTTGTATAAACTCTGTGCTCTACTATTTTGTCTCTCTTCAGCACCAAATGGACCCTTCCAGCAATTTCTACAACTACAGAACAGCACTACGTGGGGCCACCCAAAGATCTATTACTGCTCATAGCAGCAGAGAGAAGGTATGTCTGCTCTAAATGTCTAGAATGTGCTCACTGTACTGGTCTTTCTTGTTTCTGTAAGCCTTTCTCATTTGGCCTTTGTTCAACTGTGCCTTGTCGCACGAACTTTACATAATTGTGTTCTTAATCTAGTTTTGTTTGAGCGTGTTTGTGAAAACAGCTTTTGAAGTGTTTGACGCAAAACTGGGCACTGTTAAAACATTCAACCGGTAAACAGAATCGCTTCTGAAGTGATAAGAGTTGATTACAGTGACACTGAGGAAGATCATATCACCAGTCTGCTCTTTCAACCAGCTAGAAAATGATGACTCTGGTGGGATCATAGACACTATGAAAAGTCTTTAACTCAGATAGTTTAAAATGTTGCCCTCAGAGGTCCTCATGTTTATCAGTGCTATCAAGAACGTCTGCTGTCAGCTTTGGTCAAGAAAGTTATGTAATGAGGCTAAGAGCGGACGGGCCGAGCCTTAAATGGGTCAGCCTTGAGTGGGCGAGACGTCAGAAGGGGACGTGCTGCTTCCTCCGCAAAATACGTTCTGTTCTCTTTTGGAGAAACATGGCAGTAGGCCAAACTCCCAGAATGTTCCTACGTTCTCTGCTCGCGAGTGACCCAAGCCAGTGGGCTCAAGACCAGCCTTAGTTATCTAGCCTTTTGTATGACCACTCAACATAGCAGACGTGCTTGTTCAGAATACACTGTGTTCTGTCAGCTTGACGTCTTGACTCTTTTTGTCACTTTTTTCTTACTTTCTGAGGGAAAACGCTAACCTCATGTGAGGATGCTTTGGGAAGACATCCACTTTCTCTGACTTTCGGGGTCATGAGACGGAATGTTCCCAAGCAACTCTGGAATGTTCAACTCTTCTACCCTATTCAGTGGGTGTGGGGGGTGTTTGTTGACAGAGTTCTCCCAACATCGTTGAGTTATTTTTTTCCCTCCTCGCCGTAGTGACGACTCAGAAACTTTGTTTTCCCCAAATCAAGTTTGTTTTGGTTTTGGTTATTGCTGTCACTCCAGGGATGCACAGGAACAAAAATAAATCATAATAAATCTGTTTTTGTGTCTCAGAACCAGAAATTTCACATTTTTCATTAAGTTCTACTAGGAATTGGCTTTTAGTTCGAAGTTTGTTTTAAGTTCTCTTAGTAATTGAACTAAACTTACACTTCAGTTTCTCTGATTTGCCTTAAGCACTAAGCAAGTGATTATTTCATTTAAAATTTGGATTTTTTTCACACCCTGTCTCTTTGTGTTTTAAGTTCGGCAGTTTTTACTCTGGAGGGTGGCTGTTGTTTCTGTTCTTTTCTGTATACACAGGCGTCATAGCATGTCTATTTAGGGAGGGCATTGTTTTGCATTTTGCTCTGTCACAGGGCTTAGCTCAGGTGTTGCGTGACAGCTGAGCTCTTTGTCTCAGATACAAAGTGACACCAGCCTCCTCCTCACGTCAGTCACTTCAATTGCATACTAATGTGGTAGATCCTGTTGTGCTTTTTATGTAGTGTGTTAGAGGTTAATTAAGCCGCCTTGTAATTCTCACCTGTACCTTACACTATCCAGCGTGACCTCAGAGGTTAATTTGACAGCAGAGGAATCACTTGCTTCGCTTCTACTGTGCTTTTGCAAATCATTGCCATTATGAGAAACTTCTAAATAACGTAGTTTTTCTCTGGTTATTAATTTTTTACACCATTGAGAAACAAAAGCTGCCATTTGCAATGTACAAACATTTCATGATGAATATAAGCAACCTTTCCGTTTTTCTTTTACATTAACCAATGTTGATGTCTTTCTTCTTCTTTTCTAAACGTAAAGCTTCATAGCAACAAAATACTGCCTGCATGTTTATAGACTTGCCTAGTAACAAGTATAACTTCCTCAAAGATCGTCATAACTCACTCACTTGTCTTTTTCTCTTTCAGATTGTCATTCCATTCTTCAGCCTCTTAATCAAAGACATTTACTTCCTCAATGAAGGATGTGCCAACCGGCTCCCGAATGGACACGTCAATTTTGAGGTACTCTTTTTTTTTCCATTTCCTTTTTATTTGTTAACATAAGTGGAAACAACTGCTATCTATTTTTAACTGTTGCATAACAGTACAGAAAAACATTGATTTCGCATAGCAACTGCCACATGAACAATGCACATATGGGTCAGGGCTGCACAATCTAAGCTGCAATACAACAAAGTCATAAAGAATGAGGAAGTTTCAAGTGCTGAGATTGAGCTTTCTTCTTTCACTGTCTGCAGAATAGTGAAAAAGGAACTGACATCTAATATGCAGTTGGTTTTGTTATTTTGTTTTGCAGAAATTCTGGGAGTTGGCCAAGCAGGTGAGGGAGTTCATGACCTGGAAGAAGGTGGAGTGCCCCTTTGAGAAGGACCGCAAGATTCTGCAGTACCTCCTGACTGCTCCTGTCTTCAGTGAGGACGGTAAGCCCTTTAATGAGTGCATGGTCAATCAAGTAATTGACAGGAGCTAGCAAGATTAATTTTGATTGTTGCCACAAAGTTGTGTCTTGGTAATCAATGAAACAATACTGAGTGTCATTGGCAACTTAATGTGTTTATGAATATGCAGCTGAGCAAAGGTATAGGCCAAAAGTATGGAAAGCAGTGACTTTTACAGTTATATATTATACAATGAAGTCAACCAAGATATGTTTATTGACATCTAGATTAAGCAAAGAAGTTTCTCCTAGATATTCCATTGGTTACCAGGAACAAAACTAATGAAAAATCAGTTAGGGATGCACAATGATATCAGAATCATATTAGTGTCAGATTTGCTTAAAAAAAAATATCCGCATCAGACAGAAGTTTAGATTTGACCAGTATTTCAAAACAATATTTGATGACATACTTATTATATTACAGAAGAGCAGAATGGTTAGATGCTGGGCTATTACACTAATATTTGTAACCCTATAGCAATAAATATTATATTTCTCCATGCTATTCCAGATGAATCTAGTGACAATTTCATTTACAGTTTATAAATGTCTCAACCCTGTCAAGCCCCTGTAGATTAATCTGACCATTGTGACTTGAGGCCAACACATTTCACCTGCTGGCAACAGACACACCTCAAACTTGTGTAGCGTCTGTACATCACAGACACACGCTGCCCTCGGGCCCCATCATGTCATTTCTCATGACACAAACCTGATAGGAGTTGCGCAATTTGAGAACACAGTGCCAAAAACACAAGTACGTAGTATTCTCGGATTACCTCAAACGCAAAGAATTCCCTAACGTGAGAAAGGCGAGACAGAAATGAGTCAAAAACAAAACAAGGGCATGAGTAAAAGCCTTGTGACACATCCTCCTCTCTCTTATCTCCCGACAGCTCTGTATCTGGCGTCCTACGAGAGCGAGGGACCGGAGAACAACATGGAGAAGGACAGATGGAAATCTCTCAGGTGTGTGTGAGTGTGTTTGAGTGTGAGTATGTGAGCTCTCATTCGTCACAGCTGTACAACTGCCTGTGATTGACAGCTTTCGTGTGTTATCTAGGTCAGACTTGTGTCTGTGGGATGAAATAAAGTCTGGTGTTGGTGAACAAGAGGAATAGGCCACTTTTGGATTTTTGTTGCTCGGCTGGCTGAAAGATTTGCTGATGTAGGAACTGGTTGAATGCCAGAGTGCAAATGCCCTTTTTTTTAGTTTTTAATAAGCTTAGTGGGTTTAACACAAAATGACCTCATGTTTTTAGGCTAGATGTACAAAATAAAGTGGAAATACAACTTTTTTTCATTGTACTTTATTATTTCCCCCTGAGGTTCACTTTTGTATAGTTTTATGTATCAAAACAGTCAAAACTTTATTTTTACATGACCATTTTCCAACTTGTCCTAAAGGGGAATTCCACAGAGTTTTCCAAAATTCTGTATAATTAAACAGTTAAGATGTAAACAAAGTCAATCAGAGTGCTTTGATGTAAAACGCTCCATTCTAGAGAAACTTACAGTCAGAATTGTTCACAGTGTGGTGAACCCAACAGTAAAAAGTAACGCCTCAAACATGTCTGTCAGAGAAAGTTATCACATGAAATGGTTCCAGATATGCCTAAGATACTGTTTTATGATAGTTCTGAGATAAGATTTTAGCATAAAATGTTTTGTTTTAAATCCATTCATGGCAGAGAGGTACATGCAGGGTGTTCCTCAATAGTTCCTCAATATTTTTTCCCCCTGCAGATTTATAACTATTTTGCCATTGTCAACATTACATATAAAAACTCAGAAGACACATGTAGGGTCATATATTAGGTTCGTTTTGGATAGTAAAAAAAATATTTACTCTCTATATTTGTGTTGAAGACATTGCAACCCCTGGTTCCTATCACCACCACTGTAAAGAAAGCATTTTTTTTGCAGATACATACAAATGTTCTGATTGGCTGTTCCGTGTTGTGCCTCTTTCAAAAAGTGGTCCAGGCAGAAAAACTTTTTATAGCTTGAGTGTGAATGTAGTGAACAGGTGGATATATGTGAATATGTTGTTTTTTGTGGCATCACAAAAACAGTGAAAAAATGGGATTGTTTTTGCAGCTTTGTATCCATAGAGTGTGTAAACAGTAAACAATACATTTTTAGACAATGTTTATTTCATTTATGCGGGAAGAACTTCAGTAAAAGGATTTCATTCAAAGTCAAGTAGCCATAGAAGTATTTGCCTTCTTAACGTTAGTGTTTTTATTTTTGTACATGCGGCTCTGTTCATGAAAGTAGAAGATATCCCTTGTTTGACACAGACTGTGTTTAACGTTAAAGCTTGAGTACAAACAGAAGGGACCACCACCATATTGAAAAGAGGGAGCGTGGAACAGTGATAATGTTAGCAATAGATGACTAAACACAACCCCTCCTCACAGCCTGGCAAGGGCTGAGTACACTTGGCTGTCCACTTAGTCACGTTTCCCGACAGCCATCCAACCCAGAGAGAGAGCGAGTGAGAAAAAGTGAGAGAGAGAGAGCGATAAAGCGAGTGGGCTGATGGAGAAAGGCGTTTTCCCCACTGCGACAGGATCTGTCACATCACCAGATTTTGTGCGGATCAGCAGAACGTGCTCCAGCCTCGGCCGGAGCGTGACTGTCAATGCTTTAGTGAGAGGAAATTAACTCTCTAGTGACCAGTGTAGACAAGAACCGGGAAACGGCAGGTCAGCTGATGTGTTGGAATCAGAATGGGTTTATTGGCCAAGTACGCTTGCATGTAAGAGGAATTTGCCTTTGTGAAATGGGCGCTAACTTAAATGAACTGAATAATACAGAATAAATAAATAATACATATGCACAAATGTAGTCACAATATTTTCATATTCTCAGCATATAATCTAAATGCATTTAAAACAGTATACACTATATATCCAAAATGTATCCAGACACTCCTTCAAATGCGAATTCAGCTACTTTAAGATGCACCTTGCTGACACCCACTTGTTCGTTTGCGCTCACACAGCTTGTATATTCTCCATAGAAAATGATTGCCAATAGAATGGAAGAGAATAGAATTGGAGCAGCCACACATGAGCCTAAGGTTGCCATGCCCAGTGCCAAATGTTGACTAGAGCAGTATAAAGCCCCCCCAGCATTGGGCTGTGGAGCAGTGGAACTGCATTCTCTGATGCTCTTGTGGCTGAATGCAGTCAAATCCTCACAGCTTTGTTCCAGCATCTATTATAAAGCCCTAGCAGAAGATTAGATGTTGTTACTGCAACAAAGGGGGGGCGAACTCCCTGTATATCCTAGATTAAAGAAGAAACCCTGGATGAGCAGGTGTCTACAAACTTTTGGTGTAGGTCTAGTGTGGGTCAGGTGTGAAATGACTATAAGAAGTACAAATGTGCAAGTATTCTTCAAGTATGCAGCTGCGTGTTGCACATATAAAACTTCCAACAATAGGACATGATAAACGTGCCATGTGGTGTTACTGAAGTGCTGAATTGGTTTTTGTTGCAGGTCATTAGAGTCAGATTCAGACCTTTTGAATTTTATTGTTATTTCCTTCTCATGGACCATCTTTGACTGTACCTACTGTAATTTCTAGATTATAATAGCTGTACTTCTGCTCTATTTTGCAGGTCTTCTTTGCTGAACAGAACATAATCCCATTGAAGAAACCAAGTGAATGAAGTGATGCTTCTGGCATGCCAGCTGTGACCCCTTTTTGTCCCCTCAGAAAGTGAGAAGTAACCCTGTTTTTGAAGGGAAATGACAATCTCTACTTTGCTGGAAATTATTGTTTCCTCTTTTTTTGGAGCGTCTGAGAGAGGAGCACCTTTCTACAAGACGATGACCTTCTGGCCCACATACTGGATATTTCAGAGCAGCTTTTTCATCTCTTTGTAAAGACTTTGTACGCTTATTTTCTTTAAAAAAAGAGACTTAGTTTGATTGGAGAGAAACAATGCAGTGTTGTTTATGCTCCTTGGCTGCAGTCGTCTTATGATTCCTCGAGAGGGATCCAGACGTTCTTGATGCAAATAGTCTCCTGACATTTTCAGACCATGTTTTCTCCTCTTCGCAGACAGCACGAGTTCGCTGCTGGTTGGCCAACTCTGTGTGAATCAGTTTAAAAACAAACAAAAAACATATATTGAAACCAGCATTGTGTACTGGCTACCAGTACTGTACAGCATTAATTTAAGTACAGATATATTTTGTCCTTATTTTTTCTGGTTGTATTTGTTGCTGTTGTTTTTTTTTATACATATGAGATGTGTGTAAAGTGTTTGTCTTACATGTGTGAGTGACCGTCAAGCGTGGACGAGAGAGGCTCGTCGAGTTTTGCTGAATGCACTGGGTGCATCTGAGAATAAAAATGTCATTTCCAATTGTGTTTATCACCTGTTTTGTGATATTCATTTTTACCTTTTGTCCTTACCTTCAGAGCTCTTACCATATTCATATGGACTGTTGAAGGCACCACATTCCCTGTAAACAGTGTTATAATAGAAACACCATTTCCACTCTATGAAGTAGATACAGTACACGTTTGAAGTGATTAAGGCCACTGGAACACATTGCTGTCCTGTCCATCTTTTTACTGTCCATCCAAGTTACTTCTACAATGATGTTGTGTTGCCCCCTGGTGGTTAAACCAAGAATTAATAAATGACCAGAGTGAACTATAGTTCAGGTATATAATGGCTTGGTACACAAATACATGAAGGTTTGCCATATCTAGAAGATTGAACATGGAGGTTGATTAATGTTATTATTATTACTATTATCATTATTATTATTGTCTTTATAATATATTTTTCATGTCCCTGCCTAAAAGCCTGTGTTGTGTCATTTATTTTGAAGTATTTGGTGATATGGTGTTCATTTTTTTGGTATATTATTTTGCACTAGTTACATAAAATATTTTATAGTTACGAGATGTTGCCCTAAACTAATATTTTATATTTATAAAGCTTTGTATGAGACTAAATTTCAGGGTACTGGCGCACAATATGAAGTTAATGATGAAGACTGACTGATGTCTAGTTTGCCCTGTTTTTCTTTTGCTTACACAAAGTTTTCCACAGAAGCTCATCATGGTTTACGCTGTAAATACCAAGTGGTTTTTCTTCACTGTGTAGATTGGTATGTATTTTTGACTGTCCTGATGGATTAGAGAGCCTCTGGAATAGTTGTGGTATAGGACAAAACACAATTCAATAAAAGAACACTTGTGTAAATATGCTTTTTTGGGTGTGATTAATTGCTATTTTTGTTGAACAGTTCATGCAGTTTGTCATGTGTCATTTAAACACAGAAAAATAATAGTTTAGTCTGCAAAGTTTGACCTTTGACAATGATTGAAAGATGATTCATAAGTGCAAGTTGGTCGTTGCAGTCTGGTGATGAGTTTACAAAAGAAAATATCATTGACTCATTATCTGTGTATGAGGTATTGATGTTTTATAGCTCATGTGTTACAGAACACAGAAACAGCCTCTACCACATCTATAAAAATGACAGTACTGTGAAAAGTCAAGATACCACCTTTCTTTTATTTCAGTTCGGTTATTGATTTTCCAGGAGTTGTTTATCATGGGATTAGATACATGATAATCCACTTGTATAAGGAAAACAAGTGAAAAAAACATAACAGTACAAAAACAGTACTTAAAGCTTCTATCTTGGTGAGATTACTGTCCACTTTTGCTTTAAATCTGAACAAAAATTGTTTCTGTACATCCTTCCACTGTGAGAAGACAGTTCAATGCTAAGAGTGTCAAAGCCTCAAGAAGCCTTAATGAGAAAATAGATTAAAAAAAGAAAAAAAAACAACAAAGCAAATGCTGATGTTCTTAGATTAATGAACTGGCCACCCCAGAGTCCAGATCTCACCAATACTGAATGTGTTTGGAATTACTTCAACCTTGAGAAGCAGAAAATGCAACCAACTTCTAAGACTGAACTTTGGAGGTGTGAAAAAACATCCCTGCAGATTTTGAAAAACAGAAAGCAAGTGTCCTGAAAAGAAAGGACGTTGTAATGAAGACTAAGAGTGGACACACTACATACTGTAAAAGCTGCTATTTATTTGTGGAGGCATGTTTGTAGTTATCTGTTGGACGTATGTTTTTGGCTTTTTGTAATAACATAATTGTCGATAAGTGAAATAAAGGAAAGGTAGTTTATGGCTTATACACCCGTATGTTTCATATTTTAGCTTTACTTCAGAGAGATCAGGTGCTTTTGGTTTTGCTCTTGGCTCCACCTGCTGGATGATTCTAAGCATAACACCTCTGTTTCGTGGAGACTGATTGAGCTCAGGTGTAATGAATTACTGAAGGCTGTCAGCCTGACAGATCAGATGGGGAGGAGAGGGGTGTGCGTGTTTGTGGTGGGTGGCGAGTGTTTTGGGGTCTCTCACCTTCTCTTCCTTAGAACTGAATGAGTTAAGAGAAGGAGGTGTATGTGTGTAGATCTGTCTGCAGTGAAGGGAAGGAATCTGCTCTACCTCACTTTCATTCGCTGTTTCTGAGAGATGGTGAAGGTCTAATGTGTGCTAAATTGATTTGGTGTTGAGGTTGTTTTGGCTGTTTCTGCTCGGGTAAAAGTGTATTAGAATTCAGTGCTGCACAGCAGGGTTTCTAAACCTATGGTCCGCGGACCACCAGTGGGCCGTGAAGCACCCTCTAGTGGTCCGCAGGCCTGAACTCAGAGTGAGGCAGTAATTCGTACTGGGCTGGTAACGGCGCTGTAGGTCATAAAAACATAAGTGGGAAAAGATTAACTTAATAATTAAAAGATATATAAATTAACCGTTTTCACATTATAACCAATATAAATATTAATAGAGACGTACAAATAAAAACGTCGCAGCCGTGGACTAATTAAACGTCATCAGTCTGAGATGGGCGCGCGATGCAGACCGCGAGGCAGAGATGGAGAAGTTTCTCAGGGCGCTTTGTTTGGTGAGGACTTTCCACACCCTTGTCTGTAGTTCCGTTTTGACCCGTGTGAACACTCCACCCGTATTCGGCGATGGAGATTCATCTTAACAGACGGCTTAAGAGACGACTGTCCTCTGCTGTTTAGCCTTAGGGAAAAGCGTAATGCCAGCTCAGCCAATCATATCAGACCTCGTAAATTGTAAGGCAATCATATCAGACCTGGGGGAGGGTCTCTGGTGCAACTCACTCTGCAAAGTAACGTTTGTCAGCAACTGCTAATGTTGTGACTCGAGTTTTGACTCGATCTACAAGCGTACTAAAATAAAGATTAGGCATGATTAAAAATGTGCTCATGCTGCCGTGGGAGGCGTGGCCATGCAGACTGGCTGTGTGAGGAGGCTCTTGGGAAGCGCCGCGTTTGCAGTTGGCGAGGCTGAAATGTAAATAAGTAATGTTGTTAGCTTAAATTATGTGTAAATGTGTTGTATGTGCTATTCTGTGCTGGGCAGTTCGTGCAGCATCGGGAGAAGGTGTACGCTAGAAGTGACCTGCATGCTAACTCGGCCATTTCAGCATAGCTGAGCGGCCCCTTACACCCGTGTGCATGTAGCCGAGGAGCATGTGTGTTCACTGGAACTGGACACTCTGAAACCCACATGCTCTTTAGGCACTCTGCTCAAACTCCGAGGTCACTGGGACGGTTCATTTTGAAGGGAGGGCGTAGCGTCCAACTACTGGCTTGTGTTGCGGCAGGTTCGTGAGAGGCGTGGCCACGCAGAGTGACCATGTGAGAAGGCTCTTGGGAGGCGCCATGTTCAAGGTAGGATGGAGATTTTTTGTAAATAAGTTAGTTACAAATAAGTTCGGTTAAAGCTATGCACATGTGGTGTTTGTGTGGGTTACTAATGAAGAAGTTATCTGCCTGCTATACCTTCTTCACTGATACCACAATATACAGAGCAAAACGGTAAGTAGTTACAGAGTGAGGGTAGATAGATATCTGTTTATGGGTTTGTGCGCACTTGGTCAGTGTAGCTGGTTATTGAGTTTTAGCCTGTTGCTTGTTAGCTAGCTAGGTTAACTTTAAGTTAGGTAAAAAAAAAAAAAATGAAAAGAAGAAGAGGATGGGCTATAAAGTATGATTGTTCACAGATAATGTTTTCATATTTCTATTAAATATTGTGAAACAATCACACCAGTATTAACTATGTATTGTTTTTACTATATATAGCAAATACTGGTGTTGTGTTGGTCATAACGCATTTTTAAATCCCTGAATTCCCTGAAATCTGTAGATGGTAATTAGGAGGTTGCCGTTCTATAGAAGGCCCGTCAGGTGAGTAGATCTTTGCCAGTTCAAACAAAAAATGAACTGACTGATCATGCAGTTCTTGAAAAATGTGAGTTTAATAAAACTAACGTGTTACCAAACAGGCAAACAGTGGGAGAAAAAACTGAAGAAGTCTGACAGCTGTGAAGGTCTGATAAAGGTTAGTGATTAAGAAGAGTGAGTGAATGTTGTTTAATCTTTAAGTTAAAATTAATACTGAATTTTTAGAAATATTGTTTATTTTACTGCATCATTTTGTGAGACTAAATAAATTTTTTTTTGTGCTGTCAAGTGTCACTATTAGCAGGTCACCTAGACTAGTAAACATGTAAGCATAAATACAAAACAATCACATTCTATCTGGTTGCACAAACTGAGACTGTACCAATCTGTAAACTGTGTGTTTGAATAACATGTTTAGGAGCTGCAGCTTATCTAAGAGAGGAGGTACCATTTCTTGACTTTAATACCTTTGTTAGATCTGTGATCTGTGTAGGTCAACAAATGGTATTCTCTGTGTGCCAGCTTGACCAAATAGCCGTTTTTAACATATTCTGCCTATTGATACTCAAAGTTTGAGGCCCAAACATTAACAGGAAGACTATTACAAAGCTGGGGGGCTTTGTATGAGAAGGCTCTCTCCCCTGACGTAACTTTATTAATTCTAGGTACTAATTCTCAAAACACAGCCAGAGAATTCCTCCCAACCTGGGACCTCCACATGTAGTCGTGCTAGAGCAGGGGTGTCAAACTCAACGAGTAAAAGGGCCATTTTAGAAAATCTCAACAAATTTGCAGGCCAGAGGAAAACAAATGTTTTTATTTTATTTTTAACTAATGTTGTGCTCTAACCTGAACTGGCCGTTGTTTGTTCAAAGGCTGCAAAAACTTTAATAGTAAAATCCAGCCACTTGTAGTAGACCTTGAAATATTACATGAATATTTAAAATATTCAAAATTTAAATGTCCCCTGGAGCTCGGCCTTTTAAACCTACCTATGTGCTTGAACTAGACACTTGGCGACTTTTCTTTGCTGCAAGTTTCTGAGCTGCTGAGCTGACGTCAAGTGTTTATGTTGGCTGAGCTGCAGCTGAAATGCAGCTACTGTGTTTGGTGATATGACTGATGTGGAATTGCGTAGAACTGTGTAGAATTGAGGTGTAACCACTGTCCCATAGACTATTGTTGGGGTAGGAGAGTCAGAGTGCACATAACACTGCAGTGCATGCTGGGGACTGTAGTGCAGCGCATTATGAAACGGGCTGATATAAATGGAAATTTAACATACATCGGCGGGCCGAAGAGAATTGTGTCGAGGGTCTGATCTGGTTCGCGAGCCTTGTGTTTGACACATGGGCACTAGAGCCAGTGTTTGGTTTGTCTGTTCTGGGCTACTGTAGAAACATGACAGCCCAACTTAGTGGAAGAGGGCCCACCCACTATGAAGACATGAAGGGCTCATTCTAAGTCTGAGGTCTCCTCTTATAGCTCCTAGATGTTCTAGAGAGCTACTGCATGGCTGATGGTCTGGAGTACTGCAGGCTGGATGGAACCACCAAGTCTAAAGAGCGCATCCATATCGTCAAAGAATTCAACAGCTCCAATTATATTAACCTGTGCTTGGTGTCAACTATGCCAGTGAATAATGCACGAGGAGTATTGTGATCGTCTGTATGTTGTAATGGCCCAGCTGACTCATCGGCTTTGCTGGTATTGGTAATAATACTGCAGATCGTGCGCAGCTGATAATGTGACAGCAATGTATGCTGAACTTTGCAATCTAAACACAAAAAACGATCATGATAAGAACAGGAAAAATATGAAAACCGTATCCAAACTTAACACTTAGCAAAAGAAAAACTTGCCATACTGACTTGTTTATTGAGAGAACCTAATAAAAATATATATTAGGTAATTAACAGAAACCAAATCTGCAAACTATTAATAGCTCTGCTCTGAATGCTACAATATTTATATTACATAAGACTGATTTTCTGGTAATTATTCGAATTTTAGAAGTGTGACAACTGAGAACTGACACTATAAAATATAAAATATAAAACCAAAGTGTACCAGTTGATGTTACAAGCCACAATATTTTAACGTTGCATGTGTCCTGTTTTCTACGGGATACAGCAGTATTCTTTGTGAGTGAATAACTAACTACTGTAACTCTGTAACTATTCAAAATATTGTATCTATTATTTATTTATTTAAATAACAGTTTCTTTGTTTTGAGACAGACTGAATTTCATGTGAAACCTAATTGGGTCACAGTGTGGATCGCATCACACCAAATGATTCATTTTAAGTTCATACAAAAGGCATACACCTAATTTATTATCTAAATGTAAAGTTTGCCAAGACCCTTACTGTCATTGATGTAACTCAACTTTAGTTGGCATATATATGCATGTGTTTTAGGTGTGTCCTATTGTGGATGTAATCTGGCCCTATGTTCAAGATACTCTCTAATATTTTAGGAAAATCAATAAGATCTGTGTAATTCTACTTGATGATTCTGCAGAATTGTTTTCTGCTTATAAAAAGTTTTTTTGTTTTTTTTTGTCTGGAGTTACAGCAAAGAAACTGCATCCACACTAGTGGTGTATTGAAAATAATGTATGGATGCAGGTGACTGATCCTACATCAGCACTCTGAAATCCTCGGTACTGTTCAAGCCCTCGCTCCTCTCAGGACTCCAAGCAGCACCAACTCATAGATGACGTCTATAAAGTTGAACCCAATCTCAGGAGCAGAAGTGGACCGATCTCAGGATGGAGAAGAGGGTGGATCCCAGGGTGGAGAGGGAGGCTGGGGCTGAGGAGCAGAAGTGGACCCATGCCAGGATAGAGAAGTGGGTGTAGTCCAGGGTAAAGTCCAGGATGAAGAAGTGGACGGAGCCCACTGAGGTGATGAAGCAGGCAGATCGGTGAAGCGGGCGTGTCCGAGTGAGGAGAATTGGGTGTGGCCTGAGGTGAAGTTATTAATGGATCCCATAGGGAAGTGGTCTCTGCACAGGGTGAAGGGCTGTGTATAACCTCACCATTCTCCTTAATGACCGCCTACAATAGAGGGCACAATATACATTTTAGTGGTCAGTCAGCACCAATACAGATATTAATATATTAATAAACTTACTTCAGGTAAGTGTGGTTTAATGGCTAATTTACCTCAGCCTGGGCTCTGTTAAGTAGTCTGTACTCCTTGTGTACAGCACTCAGCTCCACCAAACCAAACTCATCGTGGAGGCTCTGCACTGGGTCTGAAACGTAAATGTCAGAATCATTTCAATGGCAGAGTGTCTGATTTGGGGGCTTTCAGAGTTACAATTCCAACAGTAATGAGAAATTTCCTTTAGCAGTCCCTGATAACAGCTGTGAGGTCAGCTAAGAGCTAATGAACTAATGCCTGCAGGATTAACATTAGAATAACTAGCTAGTTAGCTTAACAGAACATAAATAGAAACATAGATAGACTTTGACAAAATATATTTGGTTCATTCATACAGCTCACACTGCCAAAGCCAATTAGTTATCCAAAATTTTCCTAGTTAGCCTAGCATCTTCCGATACATAACCTTCAGAAATGCCAGCAAGGAAATGAGCAGATTAGCTAGCTAATAATAAAAGCAAATAACAGACTTTCAGGTGGTGTTGATGTTGTAGACGAGACAAGTCTGAATCAAGACCGAGACCAGATTAAGATTTTTACAGAAAATAAAAAGAGAGGGGAACAAATGATTCATTTGTAGTTCATTGTATATTAATTAAGTTATATAGCATTTATGTATTGTAAAATATAATGAGTGACGCTACTGTTTTCTGATTCACATTCTTTATTTTTGTCCACTGATTCATCCCACGTTTTTCAAGATAACAACCCTGTTCTAATTTCGGAATGTTTGATCTGATTGGAAATGGTGTGCTTGTATACAGCTTTTTGATCCAATGTATGGTTTTTGTACCAGCTTTGTTAAATTATGATTTTTTTTCCCCATAGGGATGAATGGAGTAAAAATTTCCTTTGCCTGACAGCCACCAAACTGCATGTACTCACACTGGGAAGGTCCCCAAAGCTCTAATCCACAGATATACTGACCTGCACTCCTCTATATGTCATTTTTCCATCCCTCGCTCCTCTCATAGAGTCTTATTCATTTTCAACACGTAGCAACCACTTTGAACCCTCTTACAATGACTTAATAAACACTCCGTACACCATGGCAACTGCCTAGCTACGCCTGAGCAACCACCTGGTATACCATAGCAACTACCTAGCAACACCATAGCAACCACCTGGGATACCATAACAACTGCCTAGCAACACCATAGCAACCACTTAGTATACCATTTCATTTGTTGCTGTAGTGATAACAAATCAAAGCTGAAATCTAAATGGATGTGATTTCCCGCTGCGTTACTGTGGCCCCACCCCAAACCGTAAACTAGCACACTAAATAGTGTTTGAAAATAGCGCATATACCATTAGAAGGGCACTTATTAGTGTAGCCAGTGAGTAAGTTAATAAGTTAATAAGTTAATCTTTTCCTCATAACGGTTTTCTGGAGACTGCATCTAAAGTGTCCACATATGTTTTCATGTTTTTCGTTGTCTTTCTGATCTGTTTTGCTATTTTTTGCTTTTGGTCTTCAGCCACCTGCAGGGGTGTAGCTGCAGTAACGGTGATGGGAAGCTCTATCAGAGCACCGTCAGAGCTACAGCTCGCCTACCAACATGGCGACGTGGTCTTCTTAATGACACAGTTGATTTTCATTTTACAAGCATGATTTTCACTTTATACATCTGCTGTCCCATAAGTTGTTGTTGGGGTAGGAGAGTCTGACCACATTACGTTGCAGTGCATGCTGGGGACTGTAGTGCGGCACATTGTGAAACGGACTAATATTAACAGAAAATGAAAATACTTTTGCGGGTGGATAGGTTTGTGTGGTGGGCCTGATGTGGCCCGCAGGCGTTGTGTTTGACACATGGGCTCTAAACTTAAATTACAATGAATGTAGCCTGTTCTATGCAGAGCTGATAGCCCAGCTAAGTTAGCATTAGCACTCTAGCCAGCAGTGTAGTCACCTAGCTAACACTGTTAAGCATTTATCAGCTGTTTGTTAGCTGCTAGTTTTAATTTTATGTCGAAATGTCACTTGTTTCTTCTTCTTTTTATTGTTTATTTATTTTTTAAGTAGTTTCTGTAGTTTTGTCACAGTAGCCTCAGAAGGTCTGTGTTAGTTTTACATGGAGAGCTGGAGCCATATTACAGAAACCTCTTATCTTTTTGTCTTGAAATCTGACAGGTCAAGATAAGATTTTTCACAAGTTTATAACACAGAAGCAAATCTTATCTTAATTTAGGAATGTCTTACGGCATCTTATCTCAAGTTAGGAAATGTTAACTTACTCGAACGAAGTCAACAATCAACTGACATGTAATCAATATAATCGTTTTTAGTTAGCCAGATGGCTAACGTTAGCTACTGTTACTGATGTAAAAAGGTCAAACAAAACTTAAGCGTGTCATGGTGACTAAACACAAAGTTTCAGACTTAAGAAGCTTCTGTAACATGGCCCCAGGACAACAAAAGACTGAACGGAAAAGATTTGAAACTGAGTTGATTTGTTCGTCTGGAGAAACTAAACTGCAGTGACTGTGCTCCTCTAATCTGATGCGGGTTTTATTGAGGACATTAAATCCAATTATGATTCTGGACAAAACGTTCGTCAGACATTCAAAAGTGAGATAGACCCAACATATGGCATATGGCACGTAGCTCGCTCACTGGACTGAAAGCTGGCAGCTTGGCGAGTAGTGGGTTCGAATCTCACTTCTGACAGGCACAGCATGAGATGCTGGGGTTAGCATAGTTGGCATGAAACCCAACATAAGGTGCTGTATGGGTCTGAAGCTTTTCAGCAGTGCCAAGCTAGGGGTAAGTTGAATTTTTTATTTATTTATTTATTTATTTTTTAATTATTAATTTTTTAAAATTATTACAGGACTCATTCCAGCAATATAAATAAGAAGGACTCATTCCAACAGAGCTAAATGTCAAAATCATGATTGTTACCTAACATTGTAATCCCTTTATGTGGAATAGATTTATTAAAAATGATTAAATATATGTCTGAAAGTAAAAATACTAAAATTAAAGATAAAAGATTTTTTTTAGACCAGTGTTAATATTACTTAATGCACTTGTGTGAGAGGTCAGACATAATGGACATTTAAAGCTGTTTAATGCTGAGAGTCCATTCTAGAGCAATGCCGGTATTTTCTGGGTGAAAATCCCTTACTTCGCCAGTAGGGGGAGTAGAGAGCAATCAGCTCTCCTCCTCTTGATTTATTAAATGCACTTCGGTTACAGAGCTTGGCTGTGAACCAGTTGCTCACGATTTTTTTTAGCTAGAAATCCTTGTTTAATAGTTGTTTTAATTTAATACGTTCTCTTAATAAAACATAACATTTTACATTAAAGCTTACGTTTGTCGAAAATGTCCATGTTTTATAAAGTCAATAGATTGTTTTTTAACCATGCTAGCTAATTGAATAGTTCACGGGACTGTAGTTATGTAGGACAAAGCCAGGCTATGCTCTGTTCATATGATTTGAGGACTAGCAGAATAAGGACAAGAGTTTGTAAAAGTAATGTAAAAAAAAAGACTCATGTTTTGTACTTGAGTGTGTTGCTGAATGCGAAGCATGAGACAAAGGTAACAAAGATATTTGAATTAGCGTTCTTTGATGTTTTTGGACTGGTTTTTGGGCTAATCCTTTTTAATGCAACACGTATAGAAAGCAGACAAAAGGCACATTTGTACTTGTTTATTGCTTTATTTCATTTATTAAATGCTCATTGCAAGAGAGCTTGTGTGTGAAGGCACTGTTCATGAATCTCCTTTTTTAGGGCATTTACCCTTGCTATGCATGTGTGTGTCTCTACAAGGTGGGAGTGCTTTTTTCACTCGCAGCTTAACCAGCAAGCCGACTGGCTTGTTTTATTAAAGGGCAGGACTTTCTCCGCAAATCGCCATGTTGAGCTCATTCATTTTCCAACCAGTAAACTGTCTCCCTGTCCTGTATAATAATTCTGTCAGTACAAAACTACCTTAGCGCAAATGGTTGAGAGGAAGTTAGCATGATGGAGGTAGTTGGCAACCTAGTAGCTAACAAAATAAGTTTCATGCAACACTCGACAACTTTTGCTGTGGAAAATAAATTCACAAGGCAAACAAGGGCCTAAAGCAAATTCACATAAAAGCTTTGCCTAGATGCTTATGATTTCTCTTCACAATGAATGAACATGTGGACCTTGAGGCAGTGTCAACAGTTGAGAAAGAGTGTGGCCTGCTGTAGGGATCTTCGAAATTTACGTTTGTCATTTAGAGACAACTGGGGAAATATATTTTAGTGTTTATCATTATTTAGTATGTGTACTTCTGAAACGCCCCCTCCACACACGTATTTTGTCTTTATTTTTTTGGGGGGCAATGGTAGGGGTTAAAGTCTTCATTTGAGTGAGACCCCCTCCCCCTAGTGGCCCCATAATTTGCATCCTGCTCTCTTGCAGAACATCTTTTGAGTCCTTAATTGGCTGTAATGCACATGACTCGCATTTGTAGAGTAATGGTATAAGGGAGTTTTAATTCCATGTTCTGAACTGATTCACATGCTTTATGTACATGGAAAGTGGTTTCCTAGTGGTTAATAGCATATCTGTGTACTAAACCTTAGACTACACTTTGGCTTTCAGTTCTTTTGGATGTATTTTGCATATCTCGTCACCCAAACCAGCAGTAGGAGCAAGAATCTTACTATAGAAATAATAGGCTTTATCTCCATCTAGTGGTAACTTTTTGCTGTCGCTGAAGTTTTATTTCATTTCAGGAAACATCCTTGTGTTATTTTGCATTTTTCCCCTTAAAAAAGGGTATATATATATATATATATACTCCTCAGATGTTCTATTTAGTTTATATATGTATGAACACTGCCAAGACAAAGATATTTTAATCTTTCTTAGCCAATAAAACAAATTCTGATTTGAACATGACAAACATATCAATCAATCAATCAACCTTTATTTAATCTCGGAGAACATTGCGGGTGACCCTCATTTACAATGCTGCGGAGTTGATACAGAACAAGAGATTGATAATGTGTAAGAACATCAAATTTTAAAAGTAAATTTAATGAGTATAAAGTAAGTATAAAAAAAGGAACATTAATAATTAAAATACATAAAAATACAATACAAAATCTAAAGCAATAATTAAAACAGCTAAAATGAAATCAAATCAAAGTAAAATAAAAGCAGAATAAGATAAACAAAAAGTATATTAAATATTAAAATGACTAAAATAAAATAATCATAATTAAAATAAGAATATGAATAATAAATAAACAAACAAATAAATAATAAAATAATGAAAATAATATAATAATGCTAAAAATCAGGTAAAACAGTTGCAGGCAGAGTGGAGGTGGTTAGAGAGTTTAAAATGACTGAGTTTAAAAGTTTAAAAGCTGAGCTTTAGTGTTTCCTGTAGTGAGTTCCAGCTCGCTGGTGCACTGTAACTAAAAGCAGATTTTCCCAGTTCAGTAAAAACCCTTGATACCTCACATGTGATCCAACCACTGGAGCAAGTCTGATAAATACAGACATTATTTACAGACATCACTGAAGTAATATATTCTGGCATATGGCCGGAGAGTGTTTTATAAATAAAAATAAACCAATGTGTTTCCTGCTGTGTTGCTAGTGAGGGCCAACCAACTTTTTCATACAGTCTGCAGTGATGAGTGTTATAAGGGTCTCCAGTAATGAACCTCAGTGCAGAGTGATAGACTGAGTCCAGTGGTTTGAGGGAACTGGCAGATACATGTTTGTAAATTACATCACCATAATTTATGACAGATAGTAAGGTTGCCTCCGACTTGGAGTCATATCCATTTGGAGTCATATAATATGTAAGGTTAAATAGGCACAGTCTTCAGTTTCTAACAGTAATACGGGCTTCTTTGTACAAATTAAAAAGAAGCAACAACAACAGTTGCATTAGAACTACCATATAAAGATGAAAGTAGCATGCTGCTGAAGTCTTATTGCTTGGATAAAGGTCCAAATCCAGGATGTGGCCTGAACTTCTGAAAGATCTGAAAGAAAACTGCCCACACAAAGATGATGGGGAACCTAATATTTACAATTCTTTGTCATTAACTCAAAATAAAATTATTAGAAATATGTAAAGGGTTAAAAAATTGCTAATATTAAAATCAGTGACCTATACATGGCACAAAGTATAGACTTGCATTATGGGATATTTCCATAGCCGGAAGCATCAGCTCCTCTGATGTAACATACTGGCCATCATCCAGCTTAAATGCATACGGATCAATCCAAACAGCTTTGGAGCTCAGCTGCTGATATAATACTGTGAATGGCCTGCAAATGGCAAAGATGTTCATTCTCAGCATTCCTTTCAAAGGTCATCTCTCGTCTGGACAGACTGCTCAGCAGAGCAGAAACTGACATTAAATGCTTCTCTAGACAGATTTCAGTCTAGAGGATTTGAGCCTAATGCAGTTGTGTCTCAGCCTTCGAAAAAGTCAGCACGTCCATAAATGGCTGCGTATATATTCAACATATTAGTGATTACATAAGATCCTCATAGAGCAGGAGTGATGAACTTTCCAAAGCTTGAGTGCTGCAGTGTACGTGATATGAAATTGTCAAGTAAGAAAGCAAAATAGCTAATGGAACACACATCATCATCGTCATCATCATCATCAGATCAGGAGCTTTCCAGATTGTTTTAGTGCGCACAACATTAAACTATAGTCTATTGAGAAAGCAAAATAGTAGAGAATGACTTGTTATGGCACATCATCATCATCATCATCATCATCATCATCATCACCACTTTTCACAAACATACAAAAGAACTTTTGGCTGTTTAGTGAAGAATGCTTTAGTGTTTTAGTGCACACAATATGAAACAAGAAATAATTTCTAATGAGAAACTGAAATTGGTGAGAATTGTCAGGGTGCATAAATTATGGCACCCTCTATATCATCATCATTATCATCATTATCAGAACAGAGTGCTCATTTATAAAAATTATTGCCAACTAAGAAATAAAAATAGCTGAGAATTATCAGTCTGTTAATCATGGCACTGATGACATCATCATCAACACCATCATCATCACCATCATCATTACCATCATCGTTATCATCATCATCACCATTGTCATCACCACCACCACCATCATCATTACCATTATCATCATCACCATCATTATCACCATTACCATCATCAACGTTATCATTATAACCATCATCATCACCACCATCATTTTTATCATAATCATCATCATTATTATGATCACCATCATCATCATTATCATTTTCATTATTACCATTACCATCATCATCACTGTCATCAACGTTATCATCATCACCATTATCATTGTCATCATCATCATCATCACCGTCAATTTTATCACCATCATCATCATCATCATCACTTCTTTTTAAAAAAATCTCTTTTGGCTCAGTTCCAGTGACAGGATGCAGGCTGGTAAGTAGTCGAGTGTGCTGTGAAGTGGCTCGTGCCGTGTGTGTGTGTGTGTGTGTCTGGCTGATGCGCTTCATTCAAAGCCACAACACGCGGACTCTCCATTTCTCTCCTCGTTTGCAGATGAAACTTCGGACACGGCGCTGATCGCGGGAAGGTGAGTGAGCGTCTGTGCAGCGTTAGCGCTCAGAGCACTGAAGCTTTTTTACAACGATTTCTTTATTCTGTTTAAACGAAACTCATAAAAACAGGTGCATCGCTCGTCAGTCAAAATCAAACTACTTCGCAGTTCGAACTGACACAGAGTTCAGAGTATGTTTAGCTCAGTCTCTCTTTAGCTTAAATACGTGTAGCCGGACCACCTACTGTCTGTCAGACTGTAGCATAAATCATGTACAGTTATTACATGAATACTTGATCGTGAATATCAGCTCGTTGGAGAGGATCAGTCTCCTGCGCTGAGCTTTAACTCACGTGTTGAAATCCTTGTCGAGCGTCTTTATGATCTACAAAGCGGTTTGTTGAACGTGTATTAGCGAAACTTTATCAGACGTTTACAGTCACATCATAGTGAGTTCACGTCATGATGAATCTGAGCAGCGCTGTGATGAACTGAGTGAGACTCGCTCAGAGACTCTGATTAACACTGAACCTTCCTGCTGGGCAGATGCGAGATGTCCGCTCTCAGCCTCAGACAACAGCCACATTCACTCAGTGTGTGGAAGCGAGCTGTAGATGTGTGTGGGGTAGCAGCGTGTTGGCGTCATTCTCTTGTTCAGTCAGAAGTCCTTTATAGTAAACACTGTGGGCCTTGAGCATGTCTCTCTCAGAGTGGGAGTTGTCCAGTTCAGAAGGTCCAGTCCAGTGTTGTTGGTATGGCTGCCTGGTGGTGTGACCTGTAGTGTGTGTTTCAGTTCTACAGTGAAAGAATTACATCACCACGGGCCAGTGCAGTCAGCCCTGTGAACACATGGGGAGCTGGAGCCATTCAATACCACTGGAGCTTCTGAATTATTGATTAGCAGACTAAATCATTTTGGGCCTCCTGATCTCATTTAAATCTCTCTCTCTCTCTCTCTCTCAACTTAGTTCAGTTAAGTAGTGCTTTATTGGCATGTATGTAATAAGATACACTATTACCAAAGCAATTAATAAGAAACAGAAACATAAACAGAATGATATTATAGATTACAGTAGAACCCTAGAAATTAAGTTATTTACAGCATTATTAGTAATCAATAGAGGAAAAAGAAAATAAGAGTCAAGAGTAAATTCCAAATATGCAATAATCACAAAGAATCAATAATAGTCACTGGTTTTCTCTCAGGTTGTGACGAGCTGTCACAGATCTTGCTGTGTGTATGATCAGCCCACTCTTCGCTCCTGACATGTTCGGGAGTTTCTCAGTGTTCCTGCAGAGCTGAGATGCTGCTTACTTTCTTATAGAATGGATTCCTAATGGAATCCTACTTCAGGCGATCTGATAGGAAGTGCAGCTCCGTCTCCACCACTGACAGAGCTCAGTGACCAACTCTGTCTGCGCCGGCCAGTTTCAATGGCCAGACTGTGTTTGCTGAGTCTGTAGTTTTTAATCATTGTCAGGTAGGTTGCTGATGTGTAATCAGCCAAATAACACTGAAGTCTGTGTTGCTGTTGTGTAGTTTCAGTCCCGTGAGTGATGTAATTGGTTGGTTATAATTTGGTTGCGTCTGATTTTCTGAGCCTGTGGCGAGGCTGTTTAGTGTGAGTGATGTTGGGTTTTAGGTCACTGAGACTCAGGACCAGCTGGCTTGGGGAACTCCTATTCAGCTCCTGACTGGCCAGTGCTTTATAGTGGAGGGTCATTAAACTTCTGGAATATAAAATCTAGAGCTTTTTTTTGAGTATTTAATGAAAGTGGATATTGTCCTAGTTCAGCCCTGCAGGTAGACTTCAGTGTCTTTTTACCCACATGGAGTATATTTTGTCCAGGGTGTGTGTGTGCAGGGTTTCAACTGGATGTTTGTACCAGTTTGTAAAACCATGTACACCTCTCATACATTTCATCTCTCTTTCTGTCTCTCTGTCCCCCTTTCTACCACTTCTCTTTACATTTGCAGGATTATTCATTAAAAGACAGATAAAAGGGTCTTCTAGTAGACTAAATCATTTTGGGCCTCCTGATCTCATTTAAATCTTTCTCTCTCTGTCTCTCTCTCTCTGTCTCTCTCTGTCTCTCTCTCTCTCTCTCTCTCTCCCTATCTCTACAACTTCTCTTCGCATTTGGGGATTATTCATTAATAGACAGATAAAAGGGTCTTCTAACCTTTGCCATCAAACAGAGCTGTGGTACGTAGGGTGCAAATGTCAACAACAAATCAGAAATGGATAAAAAAAAAAGCACACCCACGCATTATCATATAAATGATGATCTGAAATGCCAGCTCTTCTGCTGTAATTTCTGTGTGAGGCTTGTTAGCTATAATGGTCAACATGTTGATGATGTTATGTGAGCCAGCTGTGTCTCAATCTGGGGACTATATGTATTTTTATATTATACACATACATGTATACTATATACTTCACCATCTACTGCCTCATTCTGTACAGTAGGATAATTTCAGTCATTTTGCATCAAATGGAAATGACGCTTTCCGGCTGTACCTCATGTCACTCAGTCATGGCTAAATGTACACCATACAAACCAGTGTTAAAGGAGACCTATTTTAGTCCCTTTAAACCAATAAGACCTTAATTCAGTCTTTGGAGTTTTTTACTCCTTTCATTTATTCTACTATGTCATGAACAGGTCAATTTCTAAGTGTTGTTATATATTAAAGGGGAATTCCACTGACTGTTCAAAATTTCTGCATAATTCAGTGTTCGAGGTACAAACAAAATCATTCAGAGTGGTTTGATGTGAAATGGTTCTTTGTAGAGAAACTTACCAACTCATATTTCTTTACAGTGGTGGTGATGGGAAGCAGGGCTCAAAATGTGTACAATACAAATATAGCCATTTTATTTACTATCTAAAACCACCAATGAACCTACTCATATCTTCTGAGTTTTTATGTGAAATGTTGATTATGGTAAAATAGTGGTCAATCTGAAAAATTTTCTTTGGGGACTGTTTAGCCTTAGAACACCCTTCTTAAACATCCTAGAACATCTACAATATCCTTCCACAACAAGTAGATTAAAATAAACTGATTAAAATATGTTTTAGACCAAATTTTATCAAAACACTACTGTAAAACAATGTCTCAAACATCTGCCAATGCATTCATAACCATTTCATATACAACCCCTTTTCCAAAAAAGTTGGGATGCTGTGCAAAATGTAATAAAAACAAAATGGAATGATGTGCAAATCAATAAACCCTATATTTAATTGAATATAGTACAAAGACAACATATCAAATGTTGGACCTGAGATTTTGGTTCATTTTTGAAAAATATATGCCCATTTTTAATTTCATGCCAGCAACACGTTTAAAAATTTGGGATGGGGGCATGTTTACACCGGTGTTGCATCTTTTCTTTAACAACACTCTGTAAGCATTTGGGAACTGAGGAGACAAACTGCCGTAGTTTAGAAAATGAAAGGCTTTCTCACTCTTTTCATTTCATAATGCACTAAATGTTTTCAATGGGTGACAGACCTGGACTGCAAGCAGGCCAAATTAGCACATGGACTACAGAGCCATGCTGTTGTAATATGTGCAGAATGTGGTTTGGCATTGTCTTGCTGAAATAAGCAAGGCCTTTCCCAAAAAAGACATCATCTGGATGGCAGCTTATGTAGCTCCAAAACCTGTAGATATTGTTTAGCATTAATAGTGCCTTCACAGATGTGCACTAATGCACCCTCATACCATCATGCATGCTGGCTTTTGAACTGTGTGCTGATAACAAGCCAAATGGTCCCAAATGGTCCCTCTTTTCTTTTAGCCAGGAGGACGCAGTATCCATGATTTCCAAAAAGAGTTTTGATTTGTTAAACCACAGGACACTTCTCCACTTCACCTCAGTGCATCTTTGCATGGTAGAGTTCTGACTTGCATTTGTGGATGCAGTGATGAACTGTGTTCACAGACACTGGTTTTTGGAAGTGTTCCTGAGCGCATACAGTGATTTCCACTACTGAATTATGTCTGTTTTTAAAGCAATGTTGCTTGAGGGCCTGAAGATCACAGCTAGCCAGTATTGCTTTTTGGCCTTGTTCTTTGCATACAGATATTCCTCTGGATTCTCTGAATCTTTAAATGCTGTTATGTACCATTGATCATCTTTACTTCCGGAAGACTCAGCCTCTCTGGGATGCTCTTTTTATACCCAATAGTGTTACTGACCTGTTGCCTACTATCCAAATCAGTTGTGGGATGTTCCACCAGATGTTCTTTTTTAGCATTACACAACTTTACCTGTCTTTTGTGGCCCCGTCTCAACTTTTTTGAAACTCGCTGGAATCAAATTAAAAATGGCCGTATATTTAAAAAAACAATACATTTCTCAGTTTTATCTGATGTGTTTGTACTATTTTTAATTAGATATAGGCTTTAAATGATTTGCACATCATTGCATTCTGTTTTTATTTACATTTTGCACATTGTCCCAACTTTATTGGAAACAGGGTTGTAATAACTTTCTGTGAGGGAGCTTTTAGAGGTGGACATCTGGTTCCCATGACCACTGCTGTGAACATTTCTGAATCAAGGTTTCTCTCGATTTAAGATTTTCACACCAAACAACTCTGAATAAATTTATTGACATGTTAACCATTTAATAAAGAAACTGCTGTTATTGGTTGTCTCAGTATTGGGTTAGAGTAGGGGGTGCGGCCATTCAGCAGTAGTGGAGAGCTCAACTATGGTTGCTGCAGAACACAGTATAGAGAGACCATACTTTTAACTTTTAAAGTCTGTTTATGCTAAAAGACAAGACGCAGTCACTGAGCATGTTCCAGCCAAACATTGGTGGAAGAGAACTTCAAACTGCATCAGGAATAGTGAACAACGGTTCACTTCACTTCACAGAAAGCTGAGGAAAGTTTATGCATCAGTCACTGTATATCACTTGAAGATATGTGTTTGATTGTGATGCTGTAGGACCTTCCGAATGAAGGTATTTATCAACTTCCTTTAACCAACATCCTGTCAAGAGTGTAGGGAACATAACAGTGCTGCTTAGAGACCCTGTGGAGTGGAATGCTGCTACTTTTTGCAGCTAAAATTGGCTAGGACACTATGGATGCACATGAAAAAATGTTGTTTTTTAAGCATAATTATGCACTATTTAATTTTGTGCACTAAGATTTATCTGTGTTGTAAACGTTGTCTGTGTTGTCCTCTTTGCTGTTATTGCTGTAGTTCTCACTTGCTACCAAAATGGGAAACGGCTCAGTCAAACTGAATCCCTTCATACACGTCAACGGCTCGGCCAAATCCAAGGTCAATGCAGAGTCCAACGGTGGTTCTCAGATTCTTAGGATGAAGGTGGAGGAGCTGGAGTCCCAGCTGAAGAAGAAGGATGAAGAATTGAATGCCCAGCAACTCCAGATCAAACAGCTGGAGGAGCAGCTGGCCCAGCAGAACCAAACCATTGCTGACATCTCAGACGCTTTAAGGAACAAATGTCTCCAGCTCAGCAAGCTTCAGGAAGCATTGAAAAATCAGGGAGATTTGGAGCTCTTGTCTTCGCCCACAAAGGCCAAGTTCAGTCAGCGACTTAGCGGCCTGTTGCGAGAGACCCTCAACAAGAGAAAAGGAGCTAAAGCTGGGGTTTCTGCAGAACCTTCCTCCAGGACATATGACTCAAGCAGCATGCCCAAGTTCTACTTCGAGAGTGCAAGAGTCTGGAAAGAGCCAAGGTTAGAAGTCTGGTGAAATATCTTAATGTCTAAAAAATGTCTGTTTTTGTATGCTACACTGCAATGTCATGTTTAGGCTGTTTAAGTAAAATTCCACTGACTTCTCAAAATGTCTGAATAATTCAACAAAATCATTCATAGCTATTTGATGTGAAATCATGCATCATGTAAATACATTGGCCGGCCACTCCTTGTATCTACACTCTTTGTCCATTTTATCAGGTTCATTTATAAAATAGGAGCACTATATTCAGACTGTTATCCATCCAGCTGCCCTTAGGATGCTGTTGGCTGGATGTTTTTGGTTAGTGGACTATTCTCAGTCCAGCAGTGACACAGGGGTGTTTAAAACTCCAGCAGCACTGCCGTGTCTGATCCACTCGTACCAGCGTAACACACACTAACACACCACCACCACATTATTGTCACTGCAGTGCTGAGAATGATCCACCTCCCAAATAGTACCTGCTCTGTGACTATTGAAGAACAGGGTGAAAGGCCGGTCAGTGTACTTATCGACTCAGATTTCTTTAAAGTAGAGGTGATAGGAACCAAGGGCTGCGATGTCTACAAAACAAATATATTAATCTTATTTATTATCCAAAACCACCAGTGAACATACATATATATTTAGTATATAATGTACCTCTTTGCCATTACTAGATTTAAAAAACAAACACGGTTAGGCCAAAACCTTACCTCAAAACCATCATAAAACACTACTTCTGGCATCAGGCAACATTTCATGTAATAACTTTCTGTGAGGACATATTAAGCACTTTAATTGCCTGATTCCTGTCAGCACCACTGTGAAATATTCTGAGGTAACACTTTATTTTGAGGATCTACTGTAGATGCTCACTCTGTCTTTACATTCAACTAAATGCCTATTAAGTTCAGTGTAGCTTTTCCTTAAACCTAAATATAGACTCGAACCCTAACCTTAACCTCAGTCCCATATCTAGCCCTAACTCTGACACTAGTTCTGTTCCTAACCCAAAGTTTTTACCAGGTAGTTTGATAGTATATCTACAACTTTTCATATGTAGATAACCTATATGGGGCAATCAAAATAAAATGAATATGACTGAAAAAAAATTTCCCACTGACTGCTTGTAAATCAAGTGCTTGTAAATCAAGCACTAGGTCTGTTATCTTCTTTTATACATTCTTAATTAGGATGTGCCATTCACATGGTAATCTCCACAGGGACCATGTTGTGGAAGCTCTCATTATAGCAGGTCACTTTTGTTGGCCAATGTTCGGCCTATGAGACACCATTAGGAGATTCATTACCTATTCTCTGAGCTGTTATAGACAATTGAACAACTGGTCCACTTGAAAACAAAAAAAAGAGCCTGAAGAACTGTCTAATTGGTCTTGAATAATTTGAAAATAAAACAACCACCAAAAAATTCACCACCCAAAGGGCAATAATTTGCCAGCTGTCTTAATTTAACCCCAAGAACCAGACTGAGAATAATACAACATAATTTCAGGTTTGTATAGCTCTGATCATTTATTTCAGTAGCAAACCGTGACTATTAGGGCTAGGCTGGCAGTTTGTTACTAAAAAATGGTAAAAAAAACATTCTATGTTTAATTTGAAGCTGGGCATATTGACATATTTTACATGGTTTGTTGCAGTTTTACAGTGACTCTTTCAGCAAAGAGGCCCGGCATAGAGCGGCTGCCGCTGTTTTCCATTTCTAACAACTTACTAAAATGCATCTGTCAGGCTACTGCTCCTATTTTAGGCCTTTCAGGAAGCCTAGAGTGGTATTTTTCTTACCCAGTTGGCCCCACCCATTGCAATTCAAAACGACTTCAATCCAGCTCTCGAAGGCCTAACCAATAGCAGAGCTCGCTTGGCTGTTTAGTGGCAGGAACATGCCTGAAACTCTCCTCCATCCAATCTAACACCCTGTAAATTCACATCCTTACCTTCCATTTTCCATGACAAAATTCTCACAGTCCCCATCTCCTCCCTGTTCCTCAGTCCTATGACAGTCCCACAACAGTTACAAGTGGGGGTCTGGCCTTCTAGCTACAGGTAGAAGCCACCCGGACCTCCAGTCCAAGTTCTCAGTGTTCTCTTCCCTCCCTCAATCTGTCTTCCCTCATACTACCACCACATGTTGAAGGCACCATTTGAACTCGCAAACTAGATAATATGGAGAAAAAAATCCAAATTCGATCATTTTCTTTTGGGCAGTTCAAGAATGTAAGCATTTTATTTCCAACCAAAGCATAATGAATAGTAGTACTACAATACTTGCGGAGTTCAAGTACAGCTAATGATTTCTGTGAAGAAAATGTTATCTTCACAGAAATCAGTAGGCTTTCTCTGAAGACCAAGAAGTCTCTGAAGGTTCCTCACTGTTTTTATTGAGTGCATTCGCTAATGAGACCTCAAACTCATTGCGACAAATTGAGTATTATGTTCACATTTTACAAGATATTACTATTTGCAGTGCATGATGTAAAGCCTAGATCTAGTCTTTAATCATGAAGAATGTGTGATCTGACAGTGTGAAGAAGCTCCTAACGGATGCCTTGAATAAGAATCGGTATCTGAAGAGGCTGGAAGGACAGCAGCTCAAAGACATGGTGGAGTGCATGTATGAGCGAACCTACCAGCAGGGAGAGTTTGTCATCAAGCAAGGCGAGCCAGGGAACCACCTTTTTGTGCTGGCTGGTAAGAATAAACTAATTTTCTGTGAAATGGTTTAGGTATTATAATAGTTTTCATTGCTAGCTTAAAGGACAAGTTTGCCAGAAGTCAAAATTTGTTTTCCACTTACCCCAGATCTATCAGCTGATGTATCAACAATCAGCCAAGAGGTTTGGTGTCCAAATTTAAAATTTTATTTTTCTTTAATTTTAGACAGGAGCTATGAGGCTAATGCAGCTAATAAGTAATGGAAGCTTATAGCCTTGTGCAAACAGCATGTCTAAATCATCACACACTTGCCTCCAACCACATGAAGTTGTTAAGTAATCTCAAAAAGACTTTCTTAAGTAGTTTCAGACCCAATATGACAAAAGCTGGCTTTCACAGAAACATAAACAAGTCTGTGAGGCGTTTAGGC
Source organism: Colossoma macropomum (assembly GCF_904425465.1). Lineage (NCBI taxonomy): Eukaryota > Metazoa > Chordata > Actinopteri > Characiformes > Serrasalmidae > Colossoma > Colossoma macropomum. The sequence goes on along the minus strand of NW_023494806.1, from coordinate 25,184,338 downwards.
ACACAGTTTGCACAATGCTAGCTGGTGTGCTGTAAGCTTCCATTATTTGCTAGTCACATTAGCTTCTTAGCTCCAGTGTAAAACTAAAGAAGCAAACTTCAGAGACCAAACACGACTACATTTGGAGTATAAGGGGAAAATTGTGTAGACTTGTATTTTCACCAAATTTTTCCTTTCATATTTGTTATTGTTTAAAGGGACAAATCATAAATATAACAATCGCTATGTGTTGTAAACATACTAACTAGCAGTGCTGCAGTAGTATCCAGAGTGAGATTTTCCAGTTTAAAGACTAGAAAACCCTGCTGACAATGTATTTTGAAGATGGGAGAAACTTTTGAAAATCTAGAACTTGGGAAGGATTTTTTGAGGTGGGCTGTTTTGTTCGACGGCTGAGGTAAACATTAACATTGATGCTAGCTTGGTTGTGTTTATTAGTCTATTGATCAGAGGCTGTGCTAGCAGTCAGTTCGGTTGACAGCAGATGAATCCCCAGTTGTATAAGGTATTTGTGTAAAGCATGCTGGGTATTGTAGTGAGAGAACATAAATAAACAAAAATTATATAAAATTATGAATTCTATGAAGCTGATTAAGGAATGCAATACTGCTGTACAGAATATTACAACACATTCAACATATAAACAACATATTAAACTATATTTTTAAGTCTGAATGCCCTTTTAGGCATGAAGTATGCCAAGTTATTCTGACTTTTGAGTAATATTGTTTTTTTTTAACTTACAGATGGTAACCTAGACGTCTATCAGAACAACAAACTGCTCACTTCCATCGCAGTCTGGACAACATTTGGTGAATTAGCCATTTTATATAACTGTACCAGGACTGCGTCAGTCAAAGGTAAAGTATTTCATAACTGTTCATAATGGGACTCTAACTGTGCGATAGCATGAATAGAAAAAGTTATCAAAGAAAAAAAATCCTTTCTTATGAATATGAAATCAGACATATTAAAAATGTAACATGACAAGGAAATAAGCAGGAGTTGATACAGTGAATTATGCAAATGTTCACCCCACTTCAGGTGGGGTGGTGGAGAGATACAGTTTGTCCTAAGCTCAGTATTCTGCTTGGATAACACCAGTTCACTGGTGTGTTATCTAAACATGGTGAGCTCAGACTTGGAGAATATTTCACATTTAGACATCCAAACCCACTGTTGCCTATGGCCATCAAACACAGAAAAGGAGGCAAGACTGGAACACCTTGTACACTCCTGATTTCCTTTGCAGCGCAAAGCTTTTGGACACATCAGCGATTTAGTTTGTTTTGGCCTAAAGCACTTTCTCCAATCAAATGACCCTAATGATGTCAGATATTTACAAAAGCACTCTAAGCAGGATCCTATTCATGAACTGCAGTATAAACTCGGAAAGAACACTGACCACATGTGAACCCATAGCCTTGCCAAACTGACACATCAAGACTAGATAACATTTCAGATAATTCATAATAATGTTTATTCCATACAGAGATGGTGGACAAATTAGAAAAAGAACATGAATAAATGAATGGAGGGACATAATCAGAAACTTGAGCAGGTGCTTCCAGACAGATGTACCGAATGAAGCAGTTATGCAATTAACATCTTACCATGCTCTGTGGCAGGTACACAGATTAGCCATAACCTTAAAACCAAGTCCTTGTTTCCACACTTACTGTCCATTTTATCAGCTCCACTTACTATATAGGTGCACTTTGTAGCTCTACAATTACAGACTGTAGTCCATCTGTTTCTCTGCATACTTTGTTAGCCCCATTTTACCCTGTTGTTTAATGGTCAGGGACCCCACTGGACCACCATAGAACAGGTATTATTTGGGCGGTGGATCATTCTCAGCACTGCATTGACACTGGTGTGTTAGTATGTGTTGTGCTGATATGAGTGTATGTAAAGTCAGAGTAAGTAGCTCATCTGTTGTTGCACAGTTTATGTTGGTCATCCTCTAGTCCTTCCTCAGTGGTCACAGGACGCTACTCCCTGGATATTTTTGGTTGGTGGAATATTCTCAGTCCATCAACCAAAAAAACCTGAGCAGCACTGCTGTGTCTGATCCACTCATACCAGTGCAACACACACTAACACACCACCATGTCAGTGTCTCTGCAGTGCTGAAGAGCAGCCGTTATGGTGACTGAGAATATCAGTGCAGGACATGATCAGACTGTGAGCAAGATATAATGATATAATAATACATTTGTGTAAACCCCCTTATTACAAAGACAAACGCACATTTGAGAGTTCAGTGGTGCAAAAATCATAGACTGATCTAAGAGATGTGGAAAAAACATTGTCCTTTACCATGTTCTGCAAGTGGACGGGGACATGTGTGGCGTGTACAGGCCTGAATGTTTGACCCCTACAGTGAGGAGGCCTGGTTACTCTGTTATGCTGTGGGGACATTTTCCTGGCTTGATTTTGGTCCACTTGTCCCCTTAGAGGGAAGGGTCACTGCAAATCAATGGGAGTGGTCTCTACTAGGATGACACTGACTCCATCCACAGGGCAGAAGGAGTCAATGAATGGTTTAATGAGTATCAAGATGATCTCAAATCTCAACCTGTTTGAACATTTAAAAGACATTTTAGACCAATGTATTAGACCGTGCTCTCCACCATCGTCATCAAAACACCCACTGAGGGAATATCTTTAGGCAGAATGGTTTTCTATTGCTCCAGAACAGTCTCAGAGACTTGTAGAATCCAAGCAAATGTGAATTGAAGCTGTTCTGGTGGCTTGTGGTGGTCATTTTGGATTTTCCTTTGGTTCATGATTTTATTGTGTCAAGTGGTTGCACACAAAGAAAAGATGTTACATCAACACAATTGCTTTATGTTTACTTGTTTTAGCAAATATTATGTTCATGTAATACATTTTATTAATGTGCAATCATATTTTACCAGTTACACGTCAATTCAAAGCACATTTTCCCCAGTCTGCTGCTAAGCTGACATTACTACATTTTGCCAGAATGCTGTCGAGCCAGTTAACAAGAGAAACTATGATTGTCAGATAGACTCAGTTCAAACCAAGAAGAATAACACTTTAACTATACGTTGTAACTTTTTATCTTGACCACACTTATTCAGTCCTATAAGTCTCTCTTGATTTGACATGCCGCAATAAAACGTGACCACTCCCCAAGCACCCTATTGGAAGCAGCTGTTGTTTCCTGGTAACTGGTTCACTGCTAGTTAATCTTGTCCCATGCAGTGAGGCACAGGTCAAGCCCTGACAGCACGCTGGCATTTCCCCTTACCTGCTGCTTTTTTGTGGTTGCAGCGGCCAGCAATGTCAGGACCTGGGTCCTTGACCGAGAAGTCTTTCACAACATCATGCGAATGACTGCTGAGGCGCGGCATGAGCAGCATCGCAGCTTCCTCAGAAGGTGATCCAACCAACATATCGTCCCCCACAGTCCACGCTAGCATCAAGTAACAGTACCTGCTACTGTGACCATCAAAGAGAGATTTTCTCAGCTATGAGAAGATACAATGGAACAAGCAAGAAAAGTGTAGCTATGAATTTTCCAGGTTGAAAGTGCAAGCTGGCCTAGAAACGTGGTTTTCTAACACACCTGATCCAACTAATTAAATCTAAGCTGTTTCTGTGTTAAGGTTAGGAGTGGGCAATATGATGATTATATCACAATATGATGGATATATAATTATATCACATTACGTCACAATATGCGTTTCAGATTGTATGGTGAATATCATCAATACTTAAAGAATACTGACAAGACTGCATGTTTGATTACAAACAGAGCATAATTAGTCCTGTTTAATTGGATTTAGTGCAGCAGGATTTAGTTCAGTCTATTTTGAATTTATGTTTTTGTGATATCCTAAGAACCAACTCATTTACATATATCCACCTCATTTACATATATCCACCCGGCCTACAGCAATTTAGGTACACCCACTTATGTTGAAGTTATAAGGTACAATACAGGACAGCCAAACCTTTATCTTTAAGAATGGGTGTGTTGTAGCAGGAAAACCACTACACTGAGCGGGACAGGGGTATTCCAGGACCAGGATAAGGAGCCACTGGTCTAGATGTATGCTTGAAATGACCTCCTTGACCCTATATATACAATTTAGATAGAAAACATGACTGGAACCCAGTGGACTGATTTCATTTGAAGGCTAAGCTAGTCATGTTAATAGGAAAACATAAACCACTGAGATAATCTAATTTGAGCTGAAATAAACACAAGTGTTCTTTATTACCTTTGTACCACATATCTTCACAAGAAGATCTCTATCTTGTTCTGAAGATGTCTGGCAATCATTGATTTCCTCTCTTCCCTTTTTGAATTCCAGCGTTTCACTTTTGGCCAATCTACCAGAGGACAAACTGACAAAGATTGTTGACTGCTTGGAGGTGGTAAGTAAAGATCTTATCTCTTCATAGTTGATTAGATATCCTATTGAACACCAAGCCAGAAAACTGTTACACCCACCATCAATGATCCTTTTGTTAGACAGGGCAGATATTCCGTCTGTCATCTCCTGGCCCAGTAGATTGTTATCATAATTATTTGACATTGTTGCCGTAATTATTTGACTAAGGCCAAGTAAAATGTTCCTGATTTGGAGGTTGAGGGTGGAAGCTGGGGGGCTGTGTGGGCTGTGATTTGTTAAAGATGTGCGTGACAGCCAATTCAAGCTGCTGACTGATTTATTCCATGGCTCTCTGAGGGGCCAAAAGCAAGTTTTTCTAAAAGAGTGTGGGCTTTGTCAGCTTTGTGTCAAATAACCCTCCTCGCATTCCCCACCTTCTGAAAAAACTTCAAGGACATTCCTCTCGATTGTCGGTCCCCAGGGTCGAATGGGAGAATTCTGTTATTCAATCATTCCGATGGAGTTGATTATATTCCCTCCCGAGGGATTGGGAAGCAATGTAACTCAATAGTGGCACAGATGTTTCAGACTGCAAAATGCAGATAATGTGGAGCTCTATCATTAAACAGTGAGGAATGGAATGTGGTGAGGGAGTCTTAGAGTGGACAAATGTTTTGGAGTTCCTGCTGTAAAGAGGTCCAGGGCTCGCCTGGAGAACTTCTCAGATGAAACAACAGCAGAGTCCGGCCGGGAGGACGCATGGTTGGGTCGTGGATATGTTGATAGCAATCATGCTTATCTACGGAGAATGGCCAGAACTAATGTTTCTTTCTGCAGCTTCCAAGAATCTGCAACTGGTGCTCACCAAAAATATGCTGAAGACATCGATCATGGTCACAGTTTGAAGGTCGTCCAGTTTCTGAGCTGCACGGGTTGTTTTGTTTGTGGTAATGATGGACATGAAATGTACAGTATATACAATATAGGCTAAAGGTATGGAAGCAAGTAGTGATTCTAAAAGTTTCAGAACTATTTTATACTTACAGTGATGCACAAAAGCCAAAGCCCACCATTCTTTTACTCAGCCATTAAGAACAAGATTCATTTTACAGATATTTCTGAGCACTTGCATAAAGAAGGGGAAAGTCAAAAAGTAAGTGGAAAAAAAGGAGTTTTTCCAAAACTGTAGAGAAAATATGAGTGATGATAACTGTGGTAGACACCCAAAACTGTCATCAGATACACAATACTTAAAGCTTTTATCTTTGAGAGAGACAAGATAATCAAACTCCAATCTTGATTCAGATTTGAAGAAATCCACTGTCCATCCCTCCACTGTGGTGGAAATGGCACAGGTGGACACACTAAGTACTGAAGAATATGATATTACATTTAGTTGCTGATGCTTCATTTTCTGTTAAATATCATTGCTGTCCAAAGAAAAACTCCATTTCTGTTTAATTTTGATTGTTTTGCATCATCAAAAGCTGCCCTTTATATTTGTGTGAAAATTTCATGATGACTGGACCAACAGAAATGCCCCAGAATTGCTTGAAATAAAATCTTTTATATTAACTTACATTAGAAGTAAAGAATGTTTTTGCCCTCTGCTGAAAAGTTGCCATTTTGGAGATGCTTGTTTTTCTTTGGATAATGATAATGATAATTTTCCATTTTTGGTGGAAATTACATAAAAGAAGAGTGTTTTCTGACTTTTGTACAGTACTGTAACAGCATGTTCAATTACATCTAGTTTAAATGAATATTTCCATATTATTCCATTGGTTTGCAGTGATGTACTTTTATTCTAACATATTATTTTAAGAGCACTTTCTTACATTGAGCTTTCAGAAGCATTAGAAGGGGAAAGCCAGTTGGATCTGATTAGAGGTAAACTAACATAGAATTGGACAGTGCTGCTGCAGACATGTAGTCATGTTACCCTTTTGTAAACATAGTTTATGAAATACCTGTGGGACATAAATATAGCATATAATGTACGTTTAATTATGGAATGTGCTTTTATTCTCTATTTGTTAAAGGTTGCCATGAGATGGTAAAATGATCGTTTCTAATTGAGTTGGAATATTGATGAATCATATATTAATATAACATGTACTGTACTGAGCAAAAGTCTTGTGACTGTGTTAGCTTAACCATTTCCAGACCTCTCCTCGAGGAAGTCCAGTACTTACAGTTACCATTACAAACCTTCTTCAGCTAATCAATCTTTCATTACATTTAATCAGGTGTGCTGCTGACGGAATTAAACACATCCACACAATGTCGGGAGCTCAGCCAGACGTCAAGAACCAAGCATATTCTCAAGGCTGTATTCTTAAAAAAAAAAAAAAGGCTGTATTCTCCTAAACAAGGCATCAATGGCTTTTTTGGAAAAAAAGATCTTGTTATATTTTACTGTGTGTTTATTTGTGTCTATTCTAATCTTTTATGGTGTTTTATCTACCAGTGTAATTGCATTTATAGTCAAGATAAATACAGGGTGTCCCAAAAAATTGACATCATTTGAGATGTGAGACATCTGAGTAACTACATGTCCTAGGCAAACAAAATTAAATAGGCTTCACATTGAACAATACAAGATTTATTTATCAAAATTTGAGCAAGAAATTCAGAGGGATGTAGATTTTATAACCAATTTCATAAAGCTTCACAAATGTAATATCTTCCGATACTGGTGGTCGTCCAGATCCCTTTGCCCTGCACAGACAGCCTTCCTCTTTGAATTTTTTGTGCCATGTCCAAATCTGCTTTCCAGTTGGTGCATTTTTATTGAATTTTCTCGAAAATGCGCGCTGCACATTCTTGTTTGACTGTGTTTGAGCATATTCTAACACACAAAATGCCTTTTCATTTCCAGTGAACGCCATTCTTCAACCTGAATTAAACTTGGTTAGTTTTTACATATTTCTTTTAAATTTGAGATCATTTGAGGGAGAATTGGCTATGTTATTAGACTACGAAATTATGTCAATTTTTTTGGGACACCCTGTAGTTTTAAACAATTCTCTTGCCTAAGACTTTTTGCACAGTGCTGTACATTTTTCTTAATATTTGACTAATCACTAATGTACACTGGCTGTGATTTACATTTTGCATAAAATGTCAATCATGTCTCAGGTTTTTGTCTACAATGGTTAGTTGTAACCATCCCCACTCTTGTATTCCAGTGGTAGATTACAGGACATATGAGGTAATGGTTGAGTGTAGATGACATAATCAGCTTAGTATGATTGGAAAGTAGCTGACTGAAATGATGTCTTTCAATCTGGCATTGGCATGCTTGGCTAATGAATACTATACGTGAACAAAACTTTCTAAGTGAAAATAGTACACATCCTCTACTGGGAGCAAACTTTTTTTGCTTTTAACATATTGGAAAAAATAGAAATAAAACAGAAAATATGAAATGTGCCAGAACTTTCACACAAACCACATTTTGTTGTATTTCTTTCCAGTACATGAAATGCAAATAATAGCAAATAAACCGTAATTATGCATTAATTGTGCAGAAATGTGTTCTCAGTAGAGGATGTATACTTAGAAGATAAACTCAGAACATCAACAAAAGGTGTAATTTAACCAGAGACACCCAAATTTTGCATGTGACTGTATATTTAGAGCCAACTTCTCAAAGCTTGATGGATATCAGAGGTAGCTGTGCAGTACAAAGCTTCCTATAGTACCTCTGAAAAAGTGCAGCCTTCCTGCAGTCTCCTTTGGGACGATCTCTACGGGAACAAGTCAGCAGTGACTCAGTGGGAAATCAATAACTAAATGAGATCTTTCTTGTATTTCCTCATTAGGAGTATTATGACAAAGGCGACTATGTCATCCGGGAGGGAGAGGAAGGAAACACTTTCTACATTATTGCCAAGGGAAAGGTAATATCTGCACCGCATGCATTATTATGCATTGAAGTAATGATTGAGCTCATCAGAGTGTTTTACAGAAGGATTCGAGACATTAACAGTTTATAATAGTTTAGACCATTTTTTGTTGCTGATTTGACTGGACTTTTAAGTATATGTTGCTATGGAGAGTCAGAACACCATTGTTTAATGAAAGAATGTAACCTTGTAATAACATGTAATGAAATACATAATGCCTTTAAGTTTTTAATGTCATAACAAAAGCTCATATCTCAGAAATTATTACAGGAGAAGGAAATGACTTTGTGAACCTTAATGTTTGTTAAAACTGAAAGAAGTATCATTTCACAAATGACGTTACTAAATGTTCTTCCGCACGTTGCGTGCAATTACACATTTCCACCAGAGAGGTCTCCAAATCCCCATATCTTACCTACTGCATATCAGTATTAGTATAACAGGAGTTTATTTTGGACCATTTCTGTTGGTTCATTCATTATGAAGTGTTACATAATGTAAAGAGAAGCTAGCATTTTCAAATGGTGTAAAAAAATAAAAAAAGGAATAAAATGGAGCTAGCAAGGTTTTGCTATGACAATGACAATGTCATGCACATAAATTTCATACATTTTGCATGATATTTTACATAGGTTGTTTGTAATTCTGTACACATTCATCAAAGTGTTCTATACAGTACCTAAAACAGGTTCTTTGACTTTTATCAATGGTGGAACTCTTTTTGATGCTTTGTTGAACCATTTTTCAAAATGTTCTTTGCAAAAACATATACAACAGGTGCTTAGTCACGGTGAAGAACCATTTAACACTACAAAGAAACACCTAAGCATTCAAATGATTCCTTGAGTTGACATGGTTCTCCATATATTATCTAGGAACCCCCTTTTTAAAGGGTTCCATAGCATACAATAGCACTGGACCCACGCTTGGAAGTTGCAGTTATCAACAATGATAACAAAGCATGATTTAATTTGTAGAGATACAAATCAGTATTGGCACTTAAAGTACATTATGTCGGACAGATGTTTAAATTTAAGGATGTATTTATTGTACTCTGGAAAAGCAGAATGTTTAGGTGACGCTGGGCTACTGTGCTAAAATATCTACATTTTATTCAGGCTTGATTAAAAAAAAAAGACAAAAACCATCCCCCTTTCCACCCTCTTTACATCTTTTAAGATTTTCTTCCCATCTACATGATAGATTTACACACCAAATTGGGCTAGTTTGAAAATGCATGTTAATTTGTGCTGGACATGGCAGCCCTGTCAACTGCAGAGAATGATAAAAAGTACTTTGATCTGTATAAAGAAATACCAAATGGCAATATAATATAATATCTCGTTTGTGTTTAAAATTAGAGGAGTATTTTTTTTATTTAAATTTGATAAAGAGTTATTGATCCGATGGCCCGGTATCAGGTCCATATCAATAGAAAGTGTTGGATCGGCGAGAGGAAAGACAAAAAATGAATGTGATCCAATCCTGCAACAAAACTATTGTGAGAATGCACACACTCACATTAGGTTGAGCATGATAACCTACTTTTAGATGCCCATCTTAAGTGAAGTGTTTCATTTTAAACAAAACATCTCAGATCATGTCAGTACCAGAAAAGAATAAGTGAAGTTGTGCCTCAACAACTTACGTTGTTATAATTTCTTGACAACGAAACAATAATAACCTATTCACGCATGTAAATGAAATTCATTACATAACTAGATAACTTGACTTTTACGTCCTGGCTCTTATCTCTGTTCAGTGAAGGCTACAGTATGCATTATTCAGTATTTATCTTGTCCTCCAAATCCTGCTCCCTAGAAGCTAACCCCCTATTGCTGAAATCAGCTTCCTCTAACCAGGCCCAACAGTTGCAATAAGAGAAAATACACTGATCTGAAGGCCACTGCTATGGACACTTTCCCTCAACACCGCTGACCCTCACAGGGGCTGTATAGGAAACGCTTGTCCATTACTGTGGGCGGTAGAGCGTGTTAAGATAAATCAGTAACCTGACACTGCAGGGGTTAAGAGACAGAGGCCTCTGCTGGGAAGCGACAGGAACCGTTTAGCATGAGCTATCCAGGCTTGGATCCCCCACAGGGCCCCCACTGTCGATGCAGCTCTAATTGGGAGAGGGGGAGGACAGATGTTTTTTTCTGAAGGGGGATTTAAGTGGCGGAAATGATGCTTCTCGTCAGCCTGTCGCCACCCTGTCCAAGACGGTGTGTTGGGAATAAGGCCATTAGTGTTAGCCACCAAAAAACTGGCTATCAGGTCAAGAGGGTCAGCCACGGATCACTTTACAGGAGTGAGGAGGAAGTGGATGTCCTGTCATGGATGAAGCATAATTAAAAAAAAGAATAAAAAAAAAAATAACAGAAGCTAAAATCCATTGTTTGGAAACAGATGTAAGATCTGAGAATGTCATTATTTTTGAATATATAATTAGAGTGCAGTCTGTTTTGCTTTGGGTCTCCCGAACATTGAATTGAACTGAAGTAATTGGACAAATTAACATAATTTTAGACAAAATTGATGACTGTCTAATGTTTGTCTCTGATTGAATTATTATTCGTCATGATGACCTGCTTTCCTGACGTTCATGCTTTGCTGGTCTCCATGCAGCAACGGACTCCAGATGCAGAATCAACTTTTAACCTTTTATTAGCTGTTTTTGTCTGATGTTGCAATAGTGCATCATAGTCCAAGAAACAACCATCTAATTGCTTATGGTCCCCTGACTGTGTAACTTCATATTAATTTTTTCTTTTAAAATTTAGCCAAAACAACAATAATGTCACTGTCCAGTTGCAATTCAATAAATACAGAACTGGAATTATGTTTTTCCTTTTTTAGAAATAGCCCAAAATGCCCAGACTGCTATTGGCCATGTGAGTTCTCACTTTAGTTGCTAGGTCAGAGAAGTGATCTTTTGAAACTGGGAGTAAAATATCTAAATCATGAGCATTTAGATCAGGTATTTAAATTTCTCTATATATTTTTTGCATATTATTAACATTCCCTTCTGTTTATCCCTCTGAAAAATGATAATTTCCAAGACCAGGTAAATTTTCATGATGGCTTTGACATGTGGTCAGGACAGTCTCCACATGGACGCAAATGAATTACAGGACAGCCAGTAGAGACTTGAGCTTCCTTAAAAACAATAAAATCTGAAGTTTAGGCGCTCACGGATACCGATAGCCTAATTTATTAACAACTGTCAGGAGATCATGAATTTTCGATCCCCCCCGGGGTGATGCCACAGCCATCCGTGACCGGGAGTCCAAGAGAGCATAACTGGCCTCGCTCTCTGAGTGGGTAGGAAGGCCCTCTCTCTCTCTCTCTCTCTCTCTCTCTCTCTCTCTCTCTCTCTCTCTCATTACTCAGTGTAGGCGTCCATTAGCTGTTGTAGCAGAATTGTCAGTTAGCGTTCTCCTTCAGTGAGTGTTGAGCAGTCCAGTGATGTTGCGTTAGTGGTAGGCTGAAAAGATGTGGCAGCTTTACGTCTCAGAGGAAGCACTTGCTAGCTTTCCCCCTCCCAGCTTGGTAGCACTGTGTGATGGGGGACCCAACTAGTGATAACAACAAAGTAAATAAAGCTGAACGTGAGTTAAAGTTCTCTTGTAAGAGCTCATTTATTTCTGTCTCATTGTTTTATCTGTGTACAATTTGGGAGATGTTAGCTTTCCTTGTGCTTGTGTTCCTATGGATGGGTTAGATGCCTCATATTGTATTGTTGATTATGCTGTGTAGCCATATTATGAATCATATAGCTGTCACACAGCCTTGTACTGGGCTCTATCAAGGTTAATGGGTCACCATTTATGTTGCATCAATGATATTTATATAATCTGACTGATTGTGTTTTGCCCAGATTAAAGTAACCCAAAGCACAAAGGATCACGATGAGCCACAGGTCATCAATACCCTCCAGAAAGGAGATTATTTCGGAGAGAAGGCTCTCATCAGGTAACGCTCTTCAGAACCTTATGGCACATAATACTTTCACATATTACATCCACGAAATACTTTTTTAAAAATTATTATGTGGTTGAAATTAAAGTCTTATATCTCATTTTTAGTGTACATATGTAGTTGACATACATGAGCTTTATTAATGAAAACATTACTGCATAATTAGCTTATTTAATTACATAGCGATTTTCGTACTGGTAGAATGTCTCATCCACCTTATCAAGGTGATGCATCATTTCAGAGACACTCCAGTGAGGTTTGAATCAGGTCTAAACACATTACATAATTTTTTTCCTCCTCTATGCAGTGATGATGTCCGGTCAGCTAATATAATCGCAGATGAGGATGGTGTAGAGTGCCTTGTGATTGACAGAGAGTAAGAACACACATCATTTTCCCCTTTCAGCAGAACTGCATGCATTATGTAGTGCATATTTGGGCTTTATTGCTTTCCTAATATTCTTCATGTCTCCTTGCAGAACATTCACTCAGACTGTTGGTACCTTTGATGAACTGAAAAAATATCTTCAAGGCTATGTTGAGACTCTGGCCCGTGATGACAAGAAGAGAAATGCAAAGTGAGTGAGTTTTCATTTTCTTAAATATATGCAAAAATTATCTGAGGACTGACCAGCCACACTCCTTGTTTATACACTCATTGTCCATTTTATCAAATCCACTTATCATATAGGTGCTCTTTGTAGTTCTACCAATTACAGAGTTGTTCGCTCCCTTTCACCTTGTTCTCCAATGGTCAGGACCCCCACAGAGCAGGTATTATTTGGGTGGTGGATCATTCTTAGCACTGCAGTGACACTGACGTGGTGGTGGTGTGTTAGTGTGTGTTGTGCTGGTACGAGTTGATCATGCACAGCAGTGCTGCTGAAATTTTTTAAACACTGTGTCCACTCACTGTCCACTCTATTAGACACACCTGCCTTGTTGTTCCACGTTGTAGATGTAAAGTCAGAGACAGTAGCTCATCTGTTGCTGCACAGTTTGTGTTGGTCATCCTCTAGTCCTTCATCAGTGGTCACAGGACGCTGCCCACAGGACTCTGTTGGCTGAATATTTTTGGTTTGTGGACTATTCTTAGTCCAGCAGTGACACTGAGGTGTTTAAAAACTCCAGCTGCTCTGCTGTGTCTGATCCACCCGTACCAGCACAACGCACACTAACACACCACCACTGCAGTCACTGCAGTGCTGAGAATGACCCACCACCACACAAATAATACCTGCTTTATGATAAATAACACCTTTATGATAAACGGACCTTACAAAATGGGCAATAAGTATAGATATATGGAAGTGTACTTATTGAAGCTGGTTGGTGTATATGACAATATCATTTGTATATGACATAATAATAATAATTATTATTAAACAATATTCCTAATCAAGCCTTTCTTTCTCTTATATCACATTATTTGATCAGTTTAAATGGAAACAGAAAAGCACATCCATAATACTTTGATTTGACAGAAAACTGTCAAATTAAAACCATTAAAAAAATACTTACAATAAAAAGGGCCATTCTGGCCTATAACGAGAGGTTTAGCCCCTTCCCAAGCGTATGACACACTAAAGCTACACTCATAACTTCATGGACTACAATACAAACTAGCTGAGTTATCCTTAGGTTATAGAAGTGTGCAGTAAATTTTTGGGCCTGCCAGTCGGCTCTGGTCATTTAAGGGGTTAATATGTTTTTGTTGTGTTAAGCAGTTTTCTTAGTCAGCCTTGTTGGTTGGACAGAATTTTATATGTATGTTTTAAGTTCTTTTTCATCAGCATTCTCTCACTACAGTACGCAACATGCATTACGCAAATACATCATACAAACAGTCCATGTAGCGTCGAACAGCCTGCTAGCCACTTGTCTATAGGCTAATAAGTACGTCCAAGCTAGCTAGTGTAACTCTTACCTCAGTCATCAAACAAAATTGTAAAGAAAACAGTGATTCAGTCTTTATTCAGTACAAAATGGGTGCCAGAGACACATTTTTTACCCTTTCAGCCAGAGAAAAGGAGGCAAACTGAGGAACGTGTCTAGATAGCTAGTTAGCTACCTTGCTAACTTTAGTCATTTCTGTCATTTGAGTAATCCATTCACACTTCTGTAATAGTGGTTCAAAGAGACTTACTACAATTCTACAGCTATAAATTGTTCAGCTTTCTAGAATAGGATAATGGATAATATAGAATATATGGATAATTTTCCAAAAATATATTGATATATTTTCCAGTAAACTGATTGATACCACTTTTCATATATGGTAAAAATATGCATCATATTATCCAGTTCATAGCTTCACATATATATATATATATATATATATATATATATGTAGCTATTATGATTCATATGTAAGAACAGCTGCCATCCTTGAACCTTTCTTTTTTGCAGGCGGTCGGGGAGCAGCACTCCTCCCAGCTCGCCCCTGTCCCTCGATCGGATACAACTCAAAGAAAAAGATTTAACATCCTCTATATCCTTCAGTCACCTGGAGATCATTGCTACCCTTGGAATAGGGGGTTTCGGCAGGGTCGAACTGGTGAGCATTTCCACATCTGTGAGCAGGTGTAAAGTGGTCACTTATATTCAAATTTGTGTTTAGTATGAGTACAAAGAAAGGTGAACGTTTGAGAAGGCCTCAACTCAACTTCAAATGAAATGTCTGTATTTGAAATGTAGACAGACGGATCATGTTTTGAGGAGCATTTGAGGAGCTTATGTAACCTGTGTCCTCTACAGGTTAAAGTGAAGAATGAGAATGTGACCTTCGCTCTGAAGTGCATTAAGAAGCGTCATATTGTGGACAACAGACAGGAGGAACACATTCACTCAGAAAGGAGAATCCTGA
This sequence comes from Colossoma macropomum, assembly GCF_904425465.1. Classification (NCBI taxonomy): domain Eukaryota; kingdom Metazoa; phylum Chordata; class Actinopteri; order Characiformes; family Serrasalmidae; genus Colossoma; species Colossoma macropomum. Next base: position 25,169,210 of record NW_023494806.1, on the reverse strand, counting down.
GCGAAACCAACTCTTCTTTCATTGTCAAGTAAGTATAAACTGGAAATAATAATAGCTTTACAGAACTGTGCAAAAGTCAGGGACCACCTTTTTATTTTTTTAATTTTTGGTAAAATAGCAATTATATGGACCATTCGACTGAATTAGTTCGATCTGCACACACACACTTTCTAAGCTGCTTATCTTTCTGGTTCCGGGGGTTGCTGGGGCCCATCACAGCAGTCATTAGGCAGAAGGCAGAAAACACCCTGGACAGGTCACTTGTAAAAATAATACTTACTTTTTTGTTTAAAGTGAAGTTAAAAGATTTAGATTTATCATGAATTAAATTTTAAATAAAAATCTACTTTTTTAGAAAATGCTGTTGTACATTTTCATGTCACAAAGAGTTTAGACCATTGGTGCAGACTTATTTTGTCCACATTTTAGTGAGACTTATTTTAGTGAGACTGCATTCCTGTCCGCCTGCTGAGCAGTCAGAGCTCATTGTTTTGGAGTAAATGTGTCCTAAATTCTGAAAATCAGTGTGTAACATTAGGAGTTGTCACTACCGAAACACATATGCAATGAAGTAAAGTTTTTTGTGTTTTAATGAAAAACATTATGATTTTATGTGTACACAACTGTTCAAAGCTGTGTTTGCAAATCGTGTCCTGGCTAGTATTTTTGCGTTATGCTCAAAATTAACTAAAACTGTCACTTGCAAAACTGTGTTAAGATTGTTTAAACACTGTTCTAAAATATGTAAAAATATTCCCAAGTATGATAAGTGTGATAAATTCCATGACATCCATGAATAAGGCGAGTTTTTGTACTGGCTTGCTTGCATTGAAAACAACATACACAATAGGTTGCAAGTGTCTGTCTTGTTGTGACAATGCACAATGTTTGTGATGGACTGAGGTCAAAACAATATACAAGTAAAGGTTTCAGATTAGGTTTTTGGAACTGTATTTTATAAGATTGCAATCTTCATAAATAAAATAAAATTAAAATGTAATAAATTGCACATTTTGGGGTGAGAGGGTGTAGTCATCATACTGTGCTTCAACTGTGTATTTTTGTTTTTTCTAGGATGTACCGCACATTTAAGGACAGCAAGTATGTGTACATGCTGCTGGAGGCGTGCCTGGGTGGAGAGATCTGGAGTCTGCTGAGAGATCGGTTAGTTTCCTGCTGATCATACATTCAACAAAACAATACACATAATCAGAAGTGTAAAAATCGTATGGCAATAATCTGAAGGTGGCAGTTTAAATGTGTAAATTTAGTAATGTTAGAATTAACTGTAATTAATAATAATAATTAATAGTTCTGGCCAGAATAAGGTTCTTTAGTTTTTTTTTAATAAAAAATAAAAAATGGTTGTGGTGATGTCATGATTCCCCTGGTCAGGTTACGCTGTCACCTGTCTCTACTCCCTCCATATCTCCACCCTACTTTGTCTCCACCTTCCCAATTAGTATTGTCACCTGTGTTGAGTTAATTCCCAACATATCCCTATAAGTAGCCTTCATTTTGTCCTTTTGCTTTGTTAAGTCTTGTATTTATGTTGGTTCAGGTCTCTCAGGTTTACCCCTCTGTGCTCTGTTTCTTTAATTTAGATCTTTTTTGTTGGTTCTTTGTTTCTTCTAGTTCAGGTTTGTGTTTCCCTGGTTTTCTTTACTTACGTTTTTGTCTACAACAGTAACAAGTGTACAACAATAACTTGCACCCACATTCCACCTTCAGTGTTACAGATGAATTGTTGTTTTTTTGTCTGTATCTCACTACTGTCTAATTAGGCTCTCCAGTCATATTTGTGTATTCATTATAATAATAATTGTGAATCATGCCAAAATAATCAAAACAGTTCATGGTGAAATAACAGTGAGATTCCCTTCACTCTTTTCGAGCTTCAGTAAATTAAGGTACAGTAACTAGCAGTTCTTCATTTTGTCAGCACCAAATTATAACAAATCTTTAACAAAGCCTCGGCAAATACTCTAAACAACAACTGATGTTTTTGGACTTTTGAAATTGACCTACTAGATTCTTTGAATATATACACTCACAGAGCACTTCATTAGGAACTCCTGTACACTTACTCATTCATGCAATTATCTGAACAGCCTATCATGTGGCAGCAGTGCATAAAATCATACAGATATCGGCAGCAGCTTCAGATATTGTTCACATCAACTATCAGAATGTCGAAAAAATGTGATCTCAGTGATTTTGACTGTGGCGTGATCAGTGGTGCCAGACAGGCTGGTTTGAGTATTCCTGCAACTCCTGGGATTTGATGCACACAGTCCCTGGAGTTTACTCAGAATGGTGCAATAACGGAAAACATCCAGTGAGCATCAGTTCTTGGACAGAAATGCCTTGTTGATGAGAGAAATCAACAGACAATAGCCAGACAGAATGGCTCTGGTAACCCAGATAACCACTCTGTACAATTGTGGTGAGCAGAAAAGCATCTCAGAATGAACATGTTGATTCTTGAGGTGGATGGGCTACAACAGCAGAAGACTATGTCAGGTACCACTTCTGTCAGGCAAGAACAGAAAGCTGAGGCTGCAGTGGGCACAGGCTCACCAAAACTGGAGAGTTGAACACAGAAAAAAATGTAGTCTGGTCTGATAAATCTCAATTTCTTGTATAGAGTTGTATAGATGGTAGGGTCAGAATTTTGTGCCAACAGCACGAATCCATGGACCCAACGTGCTTTGTGTCAACAGCCAAGGCTGGTGGAGGTGGTGTAATGGTGTGGGGAGTGTTCTCTTGGCGCATTTTGGGCCTGTTAATATTAATCAATCATCATTTGAATGCGTCATTCTATTTGAGTGTTGTTGTTGACCATATGCATCTCTTCATAGCCACAATTTACCATCTTCTAATGGCTACATCTAGCATGATAATGCAGCGAGTCACAAAGCAAATGTCGTTCCAAAATGGTTTCATGAACATGACGATGAGTTCACTGTTCTTCAGAGGCCTTCCCAGTCACTGGATCTGAATCCAATAGAATACCTTTGCTATGTGGTAGGATGGGAGATTCGCAGCATAAAAGTGGACCTGAAAAATCTACAGGAATTGCCTAATTCAATCATGTCCACATGGACCAGAACCTCAAAAGAATGCTTCTAACATCTTGTGGAATCCATGCCATAAAGAATTGAGGCTGTTTTGAGAGTAAAGGGAGGCCCTACCCAGTATTAGTATAGTGTTCCTAATAAAGTGCTCGGTGAGTGTATGTATCATTATTCTAGTGTATGGTATCTGTTGTAGGAGCAGAACACTGTCCCTTGTTTGTTAATGCGTGCCTTTGTTTTTTAGGGGAAGCTTTGATGAGAACACTACCAAGTTTTGTGTGGGTTGTGTGACTGAAGCATTTGAATATCTCCACAACAAAGGAATCATCTACAGGGACCTGAAACCTGAGAACCTTATGCTGGACTCAGATGGATATGTAAAACTGGTGGGTAACGTTTGTACAATGTGCAGATGAGATGTCTGCATTACTAATGTTTTAGGCTGACTCATGATACCATATGAGCAGCAGTTTGACATTCACTCTTGTCCATCATCTGTTAGGTTGACTTTGGCTTTGCCAAGAAGATCAAGTGTGGCCAGAAGACATGGACGTTCTGTGGAACTCCTGAATATGTTGCACCTGAGATCATTCTGAATAAAGGCCATGGCCTCAGTGTGGACTTCTGGGCACTGGGAATCCTAATCTTTGAGCTTTTGACTGGAAGGTTTGTACTAGATCTGTACCTTTGACTCTAACAAGTGAAAGTTCATGCATATGGCTGCTGTTTGAGCTCTGTAACCTTTTTCTGTTTTTTATAGAAAACAGGATAATATACACTGTCAGAAGCCACATAAGCAGATTTATTTGAGATGACTTAACAATGCAACATGGTTTGATTGAAGAGTGTGATGATTTAAATGTACACTTTGTATAATGCTAACTGGTGGGTTATTAGCTTCCTTTACTTGTTAACCTTATTAGCCTCGTAGCTCCAGTGTAAACTAAACGTTAGACACCAAATATGTCTTGGTTGATTGACTACCTTCAGCGTAAATTTAATTTCCTCCAAACTATCACTTTAATATTAAAAATCTTTGCAGATTAATGAAAATTTAATCAAATGGTGGAGCAACATGAAACCTTTTTATATGTTTTGGGGATCTTTTCAGAGCTAGGAAGAATAAATAACATTTTATTTAATTGCTGCATGAGATGAAATAAGTAGATTTTGGTAGAATTCTACTTTAAAATTTGATACTTTTTCAAAAGACTTTAATACTGTTTGGACACTGGATGGGTTTGGACTACGCTCCATTTCAAAAGGCGAATTCCTTCACCTGGGACACTCATCCATTTCAGTCTCACTTGTATCAAAATATTTGACCAATGTCATGTAACTAACAGTGATTGGATTCTTTTTAAGTCATCATGTTGTTTTTGACTTCTAAACCAATCATTTGCATAGAAACCGCTCACTATGCTGAAGAAGACTGGCCAAATTATTGCAGAAAGGCTGATTTCTCTGTATCCAATTATCAGAGACTATAAATTATACTGTAAAAAATGATGTTTTAACTTGGTTAGTAACCAGTCTGCCTTAAAATCTTGAGTTTATTGAACTTCAAATAAATTAACACATCTGTTGACAGATGTACAGTGTGAGCATCTAATTTTTTAAAAATCTAACTTCTTCCACAGCCCCCCCTTCACTGGCTCAGATCAGATGATGACATACACATTCATCCTGAAGGGCATGGAAAAGATGGACTTCCCAAAGAAGATCACCAAAAGGCCAGGGGACATTATTCGAAGGCTCTGCAAGTATGATCATTCAAAAACAATGTAATCCCAAAAATTGACAGTTCAGTGGGTCGTTTAAACATCGTTCTGTAGTATAAAAACTAAGAGGGGTATAGATGAAATGACAGCACACAATCTTGTTTTCCCCACCCCTTACCCTCCTCACAGACAAAACCCTTCAGAGCGACTTGGGAATATGAAGAATGGAATAACAGACATCAAGAAGCACAGGTGAGGAAAACATGCACAGACCTGTTGTCATGTGATGAACATGGCATGTGGTGTCCTTATAGGTGGATCATGTAAAAAGAGTCTACAGTTGAGCCCCTCAAATGATTAACCACACTGTCCTTTTTGTAAATTATCACTCTTCTATTTTATTGTGCACAACCTTTTACACTAAAAGCCAAACTATGTTTTTATTTTAGTGATGACTTTATTTTAAATACAATGCCATACCACACATATATGATTTTCACAAAAAATGTCACATATATTGTTTTTCATTGCAAGGGCTCAGCTTCTCCAGTGAGGTGCAGCCGGGCTTAGTTCGGTGAAAAGTGAAAAATATTCCCTTTATCCCAAAAGCCAGATCAGCCAAGACATGTTTTAGGTTGGTTTACGCTGGAGCTACAAGGCTAATGTAGCTAAAAAAATATTGAAGCTAATGTTTGTCAATTAGCATCATGAAAACTGCATGCCTAAATCATCACATGCTTGCCTCGAACCAAACTGAAAGACAAAACTGTGTTGATGTAGAAGATTTAGTCATTCCTGAGGAACTGATCTATTTGAATCAAGTACATGTAATACATCACTTTTTACAGTGCACAATGTTCATTTTAAGAGAAACATTTCAGACAGAGAGGTCAGAGTAGTTATTAGTTTAGGCTGCCTCTGGTTACAGGTTATATCTGAAAGAAAAGGTAGAAAGCTTGCCAGACAGCACTGTATAAGGTAATCTACAACACATGCATGTATTCAGCTGTAAAAAGTAATATTAGTGTTATAAATGATTATATCTGACCACTTTTTGATAGTTAACACACCTTCCCATCGCTTAGCTTACTTTACAATGTGGTTCACAGGGATCCAGTGCACATTCACTCACCTGTTTACTGAGTAAATTAGCCCATCACAGCAAGATATGCTAATTATTAAATGCAGCATCATCAGACACTTAAAACTGACTGTTAACTACCCTGATGGCAGACTTTCACCATAAAGTGTTATTGATGCTTTATCGATGATGGCTGACTGTCTCACTTTCCAAACTGAGGTCCTCAGAAGGGTAGCCATGCTTCATTCAAGGGTGGTACTGGCCACCCCTCAGCAAAACGTCATTATATGACATACTTTTGTGCATTATTATACATAACAGTCTCTCATACAGTGTCTGAATCCACATAAGCAATTCTACTGTGAGATTATTTAACAACTCCACACAGTTTGAGACAAGTATGTGTTGATTTATGCTTGGCCCATATGATAAATCCTAACTGAAGTTGAAAATGTGAGAGACTCCACACATAATGACAAATTTCTCTGATTTTGTCTTAAAAGTCTGTCAGAAAATTATCATTCATCTATCAAAGGCCCACACACTACAAGATTTGCCCAAAACAAAACACCACACGCTTTCAGATTACGCTCCCAATCAACTGTCCCATCACTCAGATCTTGCAGAATATCTCATGGACGAATATATGAAAACTAACATGGCAGACGACAGCAAGAAACCGATTACTGTGCTAGTTATGTGTACATTTATCAGAAAATATTTTTTGTTTTTTACAGTGTCGCTTGGAAAAAAAAAAAAATGTATCCTCACGTACGGCTCTCAGTTCAGCTCGGCTGTCAGTGGCTAACAGTCTGTTGTGTACAATGTCAACAAGAGATCTTCCTCTAACACTACAGGATGTTGAGTCATAAATATTGAGCATGAGTCAGGCATTAGGCAAGCAGTTTGCACAGTGCTAATTGGTGGGGTATAAACTCCCATTACTTAGCTATTAATCTCCTAGCTGTAGTGCAAAAGTTAAGAAGCACCAAAAATGTCTGGGCTGGTTGACTACGCTAAGGATAAAGGATAAAAAACATTTAGATTAGATTTTTTTGTTAAACTATCCCTTAAAAGAGCCCAGGGCTACTCTGGATTTAGAGTAGGATTTAGAGGTTTGTTGCTTGAACACTTTGTCCTTCCCAGGATCTGTGTTAGTGTTCTGCATGTTATGATTATCATCTTACCCTTATACTGGTCCTGTATGTCAGAAATAATGTATGATTGGTGTTCAACATACTTGTCCCTAGAAAATATTTCATGCCCTATATTTGAGTTGTCAGCATGATAATGAAAAGGTTTGCTCAGTTGTTTTAGTAGCAGTGCTGTTTTATCTTAAAATGCAGTCACAATGTAAGGGAAAGCTAAAATGTGGATCAGTGAAATATACACCATCTGCTGAATACTCTTGATAGATTACCGTATAGTTCTTGTTTATGACTTATGGAACAGAACAGAACAGGACACATTGCATTGTGAGCTCAAAGTGCTGCACTGAGAAAGCCTAATGAGGTGCATAAAGCTGAGCAGACAGATCTTAATCTCTATGACCTGGTGGACAGTCCTCAGCCTGATGTGATTTGTAACGTGCAGCCTCAGGCCTAGTGGGTGGTTTGGTAATAGTCAAGAGGAATGTCTTGTCTTCTCCTCAGAGTTCAAACTGCTAACTGAATTCTAGTGGCTCCCTCAGAGAGACGTTCACATTGTTAGATTTCTTTTTATCACTGCTGTCGGACCTCATATCTCCAAAAACGTAACTTTACTGGAGAAGGAAAAAAGTGCTTAATTTTTAATGAAAGTAAATGGAGAAATATTTTTATCCAAGAAACTTGGGAACATTTCTGTTGGTCAGTTAATCATGAAATTTTCACACAATATAATAGGCAACTACTTTTTTTCAAATTATGTCAAAAAAAATGATACATGGTTTGTTGCTTTATTATTGTGAACGAGTGGAACTGGCGTCAAGTATCTGATGTCATATTGAAGGCCTATCGTGAAATGAAGTATGAAGGTGGGACTAAAATCTATTATTGGACACTAATAGGCTTGACATTACAGATCAATGTGCTTTTATCTGCTGTGTAGGTGGTTTACTGGCTTCAGCTGGAGTGGCCTGAAAGCCAGAACTTTGACCTCCCCTCTTAAAAGAGAGGTAAGAAAAGTAAAGATTTACAGATTGAAGGGGGGCATGGTTCAGGATGGTTCAGGATTTGCTCTCATTCAAACACCAAATGTCAGATTTTAAAACAATGTACTGCAAGACCCTTACCTCTCTATGACTGCTTAACAATCTGTCTCCATTGTATCCTGGTTGCATTCACTTTTTTCACAATCAGATAGTCAGCCCAAGACATTTGAAGTCTGAATATGCTCCAAGAGACATGCTAATCTCTCTTTCTTGCCCTAGGTGAAGGGGCCTACAGACCACAGCTATTTTGACAACTACCCTCCTGAAGATGAGATTCCTCCTGATGAACTTTCCGGTTGGGACATGGACTTCTAACAGCCTTTCTTTTCCCCTCCCCAACTTACCTCTATGTGAGCAAAGCCAAAACTCCTTCACCTTCCTTCTCCTCTGACCTTGAAGCCATTAGAATCACAATGTATGCCACAAAGTTCTTTCACAAAGCATGGCCTTCACTGCAAGCCATGTTTGTGGTGGAGTAGGTGGTGCGGTGGAGGAGGCCAAGCCAACTGGGAATGTGGCATTTGAGTGAACTGGACCAGTGTTGTTTCAATGATGTCAGTAGCCTTGTTCAGTTGCGGTTCACATGCTAAGATGATGACATTAGTGTTGCTGGGTATATTTGCCCTGTTTATCTGTCTATTTTTGGAGATCAGAAATGCTAGGTAAGGTTCACCACAAAGTTCTCAAAGGAGCTTTCCCCAAGGGTTCTCCTTGTGTTTGACTTATGGGCTATGGGCAGCACAGCAAATTGTGTGAAACCAGAGGGAATATTTGTCTTTTGACATGGCAAAATTTTGTGGACAAGCAAGAAGGTGAGATACGTTTGGTTTTGGAAGTGACCGCTAGCTAACTGCCGAACCCTTGAATGCAATAACCGCCTGTGGGTGTGAAGGCTAGAGATGTGGCTTCAAACGATGGACCACAGGAGATGAGTGCAGCTGCAGTTTTCTGTAATTCAAGCAGAGTCATGTGAAACGTGTATATTTAGAAATGTGTTTACCGAGAGACAGTGTGACTTTCTAGAGCCTGCAAAGTGCTATTTTCAGTTTCATCTTGCCTCTTCTCTTGAGCCAAAGACATTTTCTAGTCCAGGTCTGTGAATATTCTTACTTGGATTTTAAGTCAGTTTTTGACTATTTATTGAGTGATAATATTGAGAGATTAGGCACATTTTTGATGGGCGCAAAACTGTTGAGACGAAAATGTAACAAATGTAGCATTCAAGTTTTTATGATCATCTTTGATCTGCAGTCTTTCTAGTATAAACACGTGTACAGATGGACTGTAAATAAAATGAGATATTGAAAGTCGAATGTCATTGTGTGGACACTGAGACAATATTGATGTGAGCTCATTACACACGTCATGTCCTATGATACAGCACCCTATATACCAGCCTCGGTTACATAATGATTGCATAATGACAGTGAGGCAAACTACTTATTCGATTGACCGAAAATTATAGCATTTCATAATAAAACTTCAAATGACTGAAACATACAGCTTTATTGATGGTCTGTCAAAAGAGTGATCTGATACAGTTTCCATTGGCATTGAGAAAGTGCATTTACATTGATAACGCAATTTCAATGCTTTGTTTATTAAGGCTCCAACCCAATCTCAGTTAAGGCTTTCCTTGCCCCCCAAAAAAGGCAAGATATGCAACATACAGAAAATAAATAAATGCATTTTAAAGGTCATTTCCATATACAAATATAATTTCTTATGAAGCTTATTATACAAGCACAACCTAACTTTTCATTTACACAATAGATTACACAGTGTGATAGAGAAAGCCCTTCTATAAAAATATATTATACAAGTATTGAAGGAGTGCTCTAAATATGTCTTTTTGAGCTTGATGTGTTATATATTATAGTTCACTTTTATGTATATTTTTCTTTAATCTGCATATGTTGCATGTGTATAAAACGTCCACCTAGAAAACTCACATTTATTAACATGCATTATAAATCACTAAAGCTTCAGTTTTATGTAAATACGAGTAGTAACAGGAAAATGACAGAACCATTGTACACGTTGTGGAAAAAATATCACATTTATAACCAAATATCAAATTAGTAAAATTACTGGAAAAATAAGTCTTTTGGATAAAAAGTAAAATATCCATATCACACTCAAAGCAATGCAAAATTTCCTGAAATGTAAATACAATACTTATGTCTGAACACTCATTTGCACTGGTAGCTTTTTTCCTTTTTTTTCTTTCTAAGGCACTTTGGAAAGCTGTTTGTGCATCTTGATAACAAATCACAATATACAATATATACAGACATATAGGCATATATATTTTTTCAAATGTTTTATCATACGTATGGTACTTCATGGGTTATTTGGTATATTCACTTTTGTGAGTTTATTTTTGGAAGTTTCACTAGAAAAAACGTTTGTTGCTCCAGGGTCAATAAGACCCTCCAAAGTCCTTCAAGTTTTGGCTTCAACTTCATTGACTTTTGACATTGACAGTTAGAGATAGAACCGCTGCGGGTGTTTTTCTGACCTTAAAGTTTCAACACCTTGATAAACACATAATTGCTTGTACTGTATTCTAACCAGATAGTGGTCTCTTTGTATCTGCAGTTGCAGTCTCTATTAATCAGTGAAACCTTCAGCTGAGCCATTGGAAATGTCCTGAATACAGTCGATTAAGTCTGCTACCAATGACCGTATACACAGAGTTACACAGCATAGGTCAATATGCAGCTTGCAAGACAAAGCCTGACATTCACATGCTCTGTAATAAAAAAGCCAACTAAGAGCATCACCCATCTCTGATTTATGGTGGAAGATACATAATATGGCCTAAGCTGTGCTCATACACAGTAATTCTGTTCCAAATAAATTGGTAAAAATAAATATAACTTCATCTATTTGTTTTCCTTTGGAGAGTTCAAGCCGAAGACGTTCCGAAATTAGTTTTGCCAAATATACAGGATGCTACAGCATTTATATGGAATATTCCTAGGCAAACTTTAATATGAATAGCTTACTGAGTCATTAATGCACAGTTAAGAGTTAGTTGCTGATGACTGCATCAGAATACAGAAAATCTTATCAACCACATTTTAGCACTGGAATAAAATATACCTCTTCTTGTATAGCAGCAATAGATAAGATTATTAAAGGTAAATTGCTAATATGTATGGTAAACATGACATAATAGTAACAGCATTATTGTGAGCGCAAAGAAAAACTGTACAAATTCATACTGGTTGACAGCAAAAGTTTGTCCTTAGATCCTTGACACAACAACAACAACAAAAAGCTATTCGTCCAAGTGGAGCTCAGAAAAGAGGTCTCTTAGAACATATATAACCACCATCTCAATAGAGAACCGCTTTGTGTTCAGTGAGTTGCATAATTCTTGATAATGAAGAACCTTGCTCTTCAGACCTCCAGCTTCCAAACACAGACAGACATCCTCAAAATTTGTTCATGGAATAAATCATCTTCAGGTAGCTACGGGGGTGTAGTCTCTCGTCCAGTGCAAAATGGGGATCAGATGAGGGGGTGAAGAGTTTGGCGGGCAAAAAGCATAAGGCATTATCGGCAAGCGCAGGAGTCCACTGTCATGTTTGGATAGACTTTGAGGACCACGTTCTTGTCCTCATCGAAGAAGAGGATGCTGAGGGAGGACATCTTCTCAGGAACGCAGCACGGCTCTGGAATGCCAGGAACCACACCTACCGCCCGGACAATGCTCTGGATGGTGGCGTGGTTCGAAGGTTTCAGAGACTGTGGAGGACAAAAAGGTCACAGCAGTTAGACAAGATCACAGAGGCGCTTAAGGAGCTTGAGGAACATCCCTGCCCTCACCTGAACTGATCTTAAGACTTGCTGCTTAGTATCTACTGAAAATCTTTCAGTATCTACTATGAAACCAATACAGAATTTATGTAGTTAAAAGGGTGAGGAATGCAAGTGTAGGCCCACATGTCAATTAAACGGGTTTACTTTGCCTAAAAAAATACTAACATAACTGGTGGAGACGTTTACTTTACATAATGTTACTTCACTGGATTCATATAAAGATGATAGAATGTTCTGGTTGCTGTACCATATTCACACATTTAAGATGACCAATGTCTTAAATATTTGAAGGGTAAAAGTACCAGCCATTGAGGTGACCACTGATCCACATAGGCTTGGAGGCTTAGAGGTGGATGATTAGAGACCGACAGCCCATCAAAAAAAAGCATTTAAATAGGATCAGAAATCTCATTCTAACTGTCCTTACTGATCTAATGTGGAGGCACTAAAGCAGAAAGTGCTTCTTAAGCAATATCACACTCTGATGTTCTCTCTGAGATATAAAAGAAAGAAAGAGAATCACTCCCTTTAAGAAAGAAGCGGTGAAAGAGGAGTGTAGATGACCAAGACAAGTTTTAGAAAAATTGAAACACAATCCATAATCAAATTTACAACAAGGGAGCTAAACATTTTTTTTTTTTCATGATTCTGTGGTTCACCTTACTTTCCTGTAAAAGATGCCACCACACAAGCCACCAAGGTTGACATTTTCATTAAAATCTATTTGGGCATAAGGGTATGTAATTGCAGTACACATAAATTTTGGTGATACTGAACATTGATACTAAATGGTGGCTTACAAACTGATGCTTGTATAAAAGCAAATTGACTTACTCCTCATGTAACTGTAAATGACAGCATCCCACCACTGGGTGGAGCTGACTATCCATTTCAATATGTGCATGGTTCTTATCTCATTCCCTGGTTGGGTCTAAATGAGTCTTACAGAGCGGATTCAACTATTAGTGCATTATGACCAATAGAAAAATTATAAAAAAATAAAAAATAAATTAGCAGTTTTAGAGGATTATCAGAACATTTGCTTCCAAAGGTTGTCCACAACAAACTTGAGAACTATGTTCTCCCAAAACACATGAGGAACATAAAGAGAGCACCAATAGACCCTTGCCTCAATTACCTACCTTGGGCATTGGAAACTGACAGGATCCTGAGCAGTAATAGGCATCAAACGACTTGGGGGAGATAATCCATTCACTCCATCCAATGTCAGCAAAGTCCACCTTCAGATACCTGCGGGCGCAGTTCCTTGGCTCGTTCCACTGCTTCTTCCTCGCTTTCTTTATGGTCTGCTCGTCGAACTGCAGCAGCGGGTTTTTGTGACCCTGTTTCTTGCGAGGTTTCTTGCGGGGCCGCTTGGCTGGCTTGCTCTCGATGGGGTCATACGGACTGGTCTCGTCCCAGGTGTGGATCTTGTAGGGGTACTCAGGACCTGGCAGCTCGTTGTTCTGCAGTGGCAGAAGAATGTTGGCTGAGCGCTTCGTCCTGTGCAGCGAAGAGCTATTGCGGTTGCGTAGTCCGAGTTTGTGAAGACCAGGCACTAAGCTTCCTTTGTGTCTCTGAAGTGTGGTCACCACACTCTCAGGCTCAGAGATGGCCGAATCATTGGCGTAAACCAAGATGTATGGTTTACGGTCGAACAGGGAACTTCTTCCGAGGTTGCCGTCCCTGGGAATCGATTGCGATGCCGATCAGAAGCTCATGGTGATGTTTGGCTTGGTTGACCACCCGGGTGATGTCCTTCCACTGCCAGGATATAAAGTCCCGGTATGTAGACGATATATTAATAAGGAAGTGGCCAAGAGTCCTGGTACTGTTGTCCATGGAGGCGAAACTCCAGATGCTGAGGTGAATGTGAGCTTGCCGTCGGAGGCCGTGGTGGCAGCTCTTAGGCCTCGAGCAGCTGCGGCTGCTGTTCTGCAGGTCACCGATGTAGTAGTGCAGAGTTGCTGACAGAACATCCTCTGATTTGGCCAGGGACGTTAGGTTGAAGATCTGAAGATGTTTCTTGTTGATGGTGCCTGGATGAAGATAGGCAGGTTAAAGCTAAGGCTGAGCTCTTATCCAAGTCTTTTAAAAATGCACATCAGATATTTGTAAAGCCATCTTAAGTCAGTTTACTCACATTTGAAATATACCCAGTGGCATAACTACTGGGGGTAGGGTTGGGAGTGGCAGTGGCATTGGGGCCCATTGCACTGACCATAAAATCTTTACTGGCCCCCTCTTATAGATATTGACACAACTGTACACCAAAGATCCAATTACTTAGTTAGCTTCCAAACTCAGTTAGCTTCCATCAACACCACATATACAGACCTCACATCTATTTTTCTCCCTTTTTTAATGCATGTCCACACCCACGCTGATAAAAAGGTGCTTTACATTTTGTCCCCCAAAGTACAAACAAAGTAAATGCAAAGCTGCAAAATGGTCCAGCTGAGTACCTTAAATGTACCTTAAAAGATTTAGAGGTACCTTACATGACTTAAAGGTACTGAAGAAATACCTTTGAGGCTACCACCCCAGTGTTTCTACACTAAAAAGTCACTGTTTAATCCTTTTTTTTCTCAGAGTGCATGGTAACCAACCTGCAGCGTGATTCACTCACTGAGCGACATTATTAGGTACACCTATCTTGTATCTACACTCTGTCCATTTTATAAGCTCCACTTACCATACAGGTGCACAGTGTAGTTGTACAATTACAGACTGTAGTCCATCTATTTCTTTGCCTAATTTATTATCCCACCTTTACCCTGTTAGTGTGTGTTGTGCTGGTACAAGTGGATCAGACACAGCAGTGCTGCTGGACTGAGAATAATCCACCAACCAAAAATATCCAGCCAACAGCGTCCTGTGACCACTGATGAAGGACAAGAGGATGACCCACACAAAGTGTGCACGTAGGATTGCCTAATAGAGTGGACAGTGAGTGGCCACAGGGTTTGAAAACTCCAGCAGCACTGATCCACTTGTACCAGTGCAACACACAGTAACACACCACCACCACATGAGTGCCACTGCAGCACCACCCAAATAATACCTGCTCTGTGGTGGTCCTGGGGGGGTCTTGGCCATTGAAGAACAGGGTAAAAGGGAGCTAACAAAGTATGCACAGCAACAGATGGGCTACAGTCTGGTAGGTGGAGCTGATAAAATAGGCAATGAGAGTAAAAACAAGTTGTTGTAACTAATAAAGTGCTTGGTGTGTGTGTATTCATTATTTAGAACTCCAAAATCTTAAATAGGTGGTCTATTATAAACATTTAAGTTAACAATATATGCTGGAGTGGCCTTACGTCATCGACCCGTTTTAAACATGACAACAATGAGCAAACAAGCAAATTGCATTGTTATTTTTTATTCATTGAAAGTAATTTTTGCACAGAGGGCTTATTACTGTTTTTGCACTGGGCCCCACACGATCCTAGTTACAACACTGAATATGCGAACTGTTTCCGATTACACCTTTTAGATTTCCAAAGGTAACTTCTTTACTGTTTAAGTAGCACTAATAAACTAAGATAAAGACTGTTGTTCACAAAACTGCAAATACACCATTTTGAGCTTGTAAATGACTCTTTAACTGCTGTTAACTGCTCTCTGCACTCTGAACAACTAACTCTCTATCTTCAGTATTTTAGAAAACTGGCGGCTTGAAATCCTTTTATCTTTAGAGTAAACGCCGTATTTTCGATTAGCATTGACTGGCCATTCCAGCATGTGGGGTCATGTCCCATAGGCTAATCACTGCGGTGCAGTACCAGAAGTAAACAGTAGAGGGCAGCGCATGAGTGGGCGCAGTGGCGCGCTTTGCAAGTCAGAAATTACCTGAAACAGTGCAGCTCAGAAAACAGTATCACACTAGTATAGAAGCGGCTCTCTGTGTAAGACTTCAGGCACATTTTTGCTACAAAAACACATTGTAAACCTTGCGCTTTGTCCTGAAAAATGCGGAATCTGACGTCAGATAAAGGGAAAACTAAATAAAGAAGCGCACGAGTGTGATGTAGCCTAGTTAAGACGGCTAAACGAGTCGTATGTTCTTTCTCTATTCACTCATTCAGCTTTTATAGCATTCTAGCTCAGTGGAATGAGGCAGTGTGAGCTGTATGAGGAGAAACGTTTCCAACAGGTGGATTTCCAGCACACTCACAGAGCACTGAACGACGCGATTTACTCCATTCATCAGAGGGCCAATAATACAGATTACAAATCTCCGCTGCCGTCACTTAAAGGGGAACTCCACCGATTTTCAAAAGTTTACACATAATTCAGGCTTTAAGATGTAAACAAAGCCATGTAGACTGGTTTGATGTGAAATGCACTTTTCTAGAGAAAGTTACGGAGTATGAATTGGTCACAGTGGTGGTGACAGCAACCAGACGTCCACCTTTAAAAGTTCCCTCACAGAAACATGAAAATGGTTATGGATGCGCTGCCTGGTGCCCGAGACATGGTTTTATGGTAGTTTGTACTAAAGTTTTGGTTTAAAACGTTTCTTATTTTAATCCATTCATGGTGTTGAGGTAAAACAGTCACTAAAGAAAACTTTTTTTCCAGATTTACCACTATTTTACCATCGTCAGCATTACATCAGTGACTGAATTATGTAGAATTTTTGAAAAATCGGTGGAGTTACCCTTTAAATCAGCTTAGACACTTTACTTTTCAAAGCTTCTATCGATTCCTTCGTCGTGGTATGTTCACAGGTTAAAGGGCAGCTGGCGGACAGCAAGCGTTTCTTATGACAGCAGCGCAATGCATATATGAAGTAAATGAACAAGGCTGATTCCAGCGCAAGTGCGCTGTTCGCTACGTACCCGGTTGGGCTTTAAAGCTGCGGACTGTATTCCCGTCCTTGAGCGGAAAGCCTGCGCTGTTGTATTTGGCGTAGAGCATCTGCATGTGCTCGGACACCGTGTCCTGCGCCGTTTTCTTCGAGTGGCCCAAATCCGCGTCCTGGGCCAGTCCGGCGAAGTGATCTTTCAGCATGGCACACAATCCACAGCTCAGGCAGCTCCAGCCCAAGAGGAGGAGGACGAGCAGGCGCTGACACGGATCCATGCTTCGCTCCCTTCAGCCGCTCGCAGGGTCTGATCTAGGCTCTAGACTGAGGCTCCAAAGTGCGTCTCTCTCTCCGCTGAGCGCATCACATGAGCGCGAGTTGCAAAAGCGCAGCTGCGTCTCAGAGCGGACGAATCGCTGATGCTGGTTAACAGATAAGCAGCCGGGCTCCTGCTGGATGAGACTGGAGTGGATCTGCTCGTGTGAGCTGAGCAGTGCTGCTGGAAGTCGTGCTGGGGGGGAGGGAGGGGGGGGGATGGGTTGGGGGGAGAGAGCGCGCTGTTGGTTTTGTAGCTCCACGCCGGGGCTGAATGGACAGCCAATCGCAGCCCTGCGTGCGCGCTCACTGAGGGGAAAAGCACGCGCTGGTGGGAATATATAGGGGCGCTGCGGGAGCTGTTTGGGTAAAACTCTCTGATTCAACAACACAGGAGGATAGTAGGGGGATGAAATGAGAGACAGAGTGAAGGGGCGGCGGCAGGGAGAGATAGAGACAGACAGGGCGAGAAAGAGGGTGAGAGACATAAAGACAGCAAGAGAGATAAACTGAGAGACAGGAGTGAGAAAGTACGGAGCCCTGCTGGTGACATCCTTTATAAATGAAAATAATGCGTGGCCACGCCTTATTAACGCGGGGGAACGAGATCCTAATTTAGTAAGACATAGGAATGAGATAATTAAGTAGTGGGCAGGACTTAGTAAGGTGTGGGAACTAGATCATGCCTTACTAAGTCGTGGCCACACATTAGGATCTTGTAACCACGCCTTACTAAGTCGTGGCCACAAATTGTTTTTATTTATAAAGGATGTCACCAGCGGGGCTCTGAGAGAGAGGGGTAAAACAAGAACAAGTAAAAGAATGCAGAGGGAGACAGGGAGGAGGAGAGAGAAGCAGAGTAAGCAAAACAAGGGAGGGAGAAAGAAAGAGAGATATGACAGAGAAAGAGAGAACAAGAGAGAATAAGAGACAAGGAGAGAGAGACAGAGAAGTAGACAGTGAGATAGAGATATAAACTGAGAGACAGAAGGAGAGAGACGGATAAAACGAGAAAGAGTACAAAAATATGGAGGGAGACAGTGAGGAGAAGAGAGAAACAATGAAGCAGCAAGAGAAAAACAGGAGTGAGAGAGACAGAGTAATGAATAAGGGAGGAGAAAAGGTGAATGAGACAGAAAGAAGAGAGAAAACAAAGAGACAGAAAAGGGAGAGAGAGAATGAGAGAAAGATAAAGGCAGAATGAGAGAAAAAACAAGAGACAAGGAGAGAGAAAGAGATTGACAGAATAAAGGAAAAAGACAGAGATATAGCAAAAGAAACACAAGAATGAGAGCCAAGACTAGAGAGAGAGAGAGAGAGGAGAGAGAGAGAGAGAGAGTAAGTGTGAGAGAGAAAGAGGGATAGATGAAGACAAGAGTGAGAGCTAAAATAAGTGAGAGATAAAATAAGAGAGTGAGACAGAGCAAAAAAGAAGGATGGAGAGAAGTAGGGAGCGGAAAGAGAGAAACAGATACAGAGTGACAGACAGAATGAGAGAGAGAGAGAGACAGAGAGACAGTATGAGTAAGAGAGCGAGGTAGAAAATGAGAGAGGAGAGCAAGAAATAAAGTGGAAAAAAGACAGACAATATGTGAAAGACGAAATGAGAGAGAGGGGAGAGTGAGAAACAGACAGCAAGACAGCAGAGAAAGAGTGAGAAAAAGAATGAGAGACGGACTAAGAGAGTATGAGGGAGGAGAGGGCGAGAGACATAAAGCAGAAATAAAGTAAGATAAAGAACGGGTGTGAGAGAGAGAGACAGAGAGAGTGAGAATTGTCTGGCAAAACAACAAAATAAATAAACTGGTCAGTGCGGCCCTCAGACTACACATCCAAGCAGGTCAAGACGTTTGCATTTAAAGTGTTCTAGGATGTCTATATGTCTTCTCTTTCTAGAACATGTTCTCTTTGTGAGACCTAAAAAAACGCGTCCGGCTGGGATTTCTAAATTGCCTATATTGTTGGCATTTGTTTTCTACAGTCTGCCCCATACCACCCTCCTGCCCTCAGTGTCCTCTTTTTTGAAAACCAAAATATAATCACCTTAATGTCTTCACCTATCACCTTTACCCAGCCAATAGGGCTTCTGCGAGCGAGGGGCGTGGCTAGTTTAGACTGTTTTTAAGATCCGTGAAATGTCTCTCAGCAAAGCTGTGTGTCTGGGATGACGGGCTGAATGAAGGGGCTTTTGTGGGCATTAAGGGCTCTCTGCCCCGTTTTGTCGCATTCAATGGGGTTGAGCAGACACATCCTGTACAGCAGAGGCTGATCCGGATGGCCCTCCACACACCCAGGCCCGCGGACAGGGCTGAATAGCTCCTGTCACTGTCTTTCTTTCAGGCCCAGTGGGGCAGGAAGTGATCGACCCAACCAGATATCTGATGCCAATGGAGTTATGTTCAAGATATGATTTGGGCAGAGCTAGGAAGAGAAACTCAAACCGCAAAACTGCATCATGAATGCATACTGTATAAACAGAAGGGTGAGAGCAACATATATTGGGAAAGTTTTGAATATATGCTAGATCAGTTTAGACATCTCTGCTGTGCCAAATGCCTAAGGGTCTCAAATACTTGAATTCGCACCTATAACTGATTCTGGTCTTGTTTGAAAGAGGGCCTCATTACTGTATGCTTGTTTTCACACAGGACAACATTCCATATATCACCACTGTTCAGCCCTTTGCTTTATTTCACAATAAAGCGATGGTAACAGACAGTACCTACCCTTGGTGGGCTACCAATACTTAAACAATGATTAACACAGGCCCGGTGTCAGGGGTTCATTTAGTGCTCCACTAGCCAATCATCATACCCCACTAAACCCACTACTTTTTGCATATACATCTCCCTCTAAATTGGCTGCATCGTACATCGTGAGCTGTATGTTGTCGGAAGATGGCAGATTTCCTAAAAGGGTAGAGCTTTGGTAATTTACTGCAAAATGGCTCTCCTGAATCATATGCTCCTCTCATGATTTAATCCTGGGCAGAGGCATGGATGAAGAATGGTTACTGGACGTGTGGCATGTCCTTGTGCTGAGCTGGACGATGGCTGCTTTCGAGCTGTGTGATGTGCTCCTCTTGATGTGTGAACACACTGGTTGCAGAGATGTCAGCGTGCTTGTAAAAGCGAGCGCGATAAGCCATCTGTTGTCCGCGCCGCACTCAACCTCACCATTGGGCCTTCTCGGCTCTGGCCTCCAGCCCTGACACATTGACCTTACCGTCGAGCCTCCTAGCACTGGCCCCATCTCACTATTGAGCCTCCTCGCAGCAGCCTTGGTCTCCAGACTCACCACACTGGCCTCATTGCCAAGCCTTGCCAGACCATCTTCCCCTTGGAGCTTCTCAGCGTTGGTCCCATCGTCATGGTTTTCTGTCAGGCTCTGCCTCTCTCTCCACTCAACTGTAAAGTTTTTGAAGCACTGTTTATCCCCAGACTGTTTTGGGGGGATGGGGGGGACTGTCCCACTTCTGACACCAGTGTGACATCGGCAGAGAATAAGACACAGGGAAGGCTTTGCTATTACTGCAAGAAGTGCTCTTTATTATACACACTAGCAGAAAGGCACACAAGGTCACCTTTAGCCACACACTTCTCTCTGACAGTGACCCCACCCTACACAAATACACCCTACACCCACATAATAACCCCACTTTCTGATGCAGAATGAAGCATTAACACGTACACATACCCATAACTAAAAGCAACCAACAACACAAGTCCCTTCGTCGGAGGGCGGGTGCAAATCATAAGCCTTTGCATGTGGCTGGCTGCACAGCCACACCTCTAGAGTCTTCCGGAGCCAGCGCAGCCAGTAATGGGTCACTACAATATGACTCCTGATATTTTAGTTGGTTCAGCAAATGTCTGTTCCCGCTACTGTTCTTTTTAAGATAGAAAATTAATTCCTATTTGTACCTGTGAATAAAGAATTTTATTAATAGAACAGAATTCTTGTTACTCTAAAACACTCAAAAACTCAAAAGTATATTGCTAAATCATTCTTTAGCTATTTAGATCAGAAACAAGTAGCCTATAAAAGCAGTTTTCATTATATCTGCAGGAAATTATAATTGCATAAAAGTCAGCTGTATAGAAAATGTGGGTACAAATGAATTAACTGTGTTAACGGGGGGAAAATGTATACCAGCCTTTGTACATGGCAAATGTCCAAAAAAAAGTAAAAATGTATTTTACACAGGCAATTAGGTTGACTCCTATGTACCAGATGAATAGTAGTCCAAACAGAAGAGCTCTGATGAAATAAATGGCACTATTCAGCTACACACATTACCGCCTCAGGAAGGAACTGAAGCAAAACAAAGGTGAGTAAACTCCTTTGGTCAAAAACTCAAAAGAACTGGTCAGTGTCTTTTTTTAATGCTCAGAAATCTTTTTCCTGAAGCTATTGGCTAATTGGTAGCCTATGTAAGTTCGCTATCATGCTAACTCTGAAATACTAGCTAGCACTGATTTATTGATCAGTTTGTCTTTTTGTATGTCATTTTACTGATAGCCTGTGCTTATATTTGGCGCATGTGCTCTCTGTTAAATTCTACTGCTCCACAACTTTATAGCTTTAGCTCATTTGTCGGAAGCTGTAAAAAATGAATAAATTTTAGATGTGTCCAGGATGATGAACAGAGCTGTGAATGATTTCACAATGATTTCACAAAGCTGTATAATATTGAGAATGAAGCTTTGATACACACTTAAAAAAGTTGGTTCTTCGAGGGATCTTTAGTAAAGGCAGTGGTTCTATTTAGAACCATGTGTTCTATATAGAAATATTTCATGCTTAAATGGTTCTTTGCATGGTGAAGTGGTTCTTCAGATTGATGGGAAATGTGTTGTTTATCCATATAGAACATTTTTTGGAAAAAATATTTTTAAAATAGTCCTACATAGCACCAAAGAGCGTTCTTCTGTATTTACGAGCTTGACATTCTAACAATAGAAAAACCCTTTTTGGTGCTCTATAGAACCATTTTCAATGAAGCATG
Organism: Colossoma macropomum; assembly: GCF_904425465.1. Classification (NCBI taxonomy): domain Eukaryota; kingdom Metazoa; phylum Chordata; class Actinopteri; order Characiformes; family Serrasalmidae; genus Colossoma; species Colossoma macropomum. Next base: position 25,147,176 of record NW_023494806.1, on the reverse strand, counting down.
AAATGGTTCTAAATAGAACATCTAATCAATTTGGCACAAATCGCAGAAACGTTAAACTTTGAAAAGTCATAAAATGAATAAGAACAATTTACCCTTGTTATTATATATGCCAAAAATCACCTTAGTTGATTAAAAGCAGCCCTCCTTCGAACTGCACACTTGCACATCCACAATAGTTCACCGTAAAGGCATACACTTGTCAGCCTCCCCCCTTTTGTTGTTTTGCCTCGTAGGTGTTTGAATGATGGCACTTTTGAAGGAGTGGGCAGCGTCAACACTATAAACCACGCACTGCATTCATGTGGCTGAATGGCAGAGTTGAAACGCTTTAATTGTGGGTGCAAAGTTTCTTTGCCACCCAGCATTGAAAGTCTTCCTTGTCATTAACTGGAATTGGTATGTGATCCTAATTACAGCTGTGATAATGACCGATTGAGTGCAAAGTTACGATGTGTGTAAAGAAAGGGAGTGAGCTTGACCCAGAAGTAAACTGAACTGTTCAAGCTGTAAACATAGTACAGTTTACGTTGTCATTCAGCACAGTGCTGCTCTTTATTACTTGCTTCACAATCCCTGTACTTGTTGGCGGTCCTCAACCAATGTTGCTTTACTTTAACAACCTGTTTGACGAATGTGTTTGGCAAATGTCAGCACCATTAGCTGCAGTCAACTTACAACTGCATTTCGACCACACTGCAGTGGATTTCTGTTACAGATTTTTATTTTAAAATGACAATTTCTCATAGCTGCAAATATAGATTTCTGAGTAACTGCTAGCTCTTGAAGCTTTTGCAGGCCTCATTGGGAAGGCAATAGAAGACATCATGAATTTATGACGAAAAAGGTTTTATTCAAGTTTTATTTAAAAAAAAAGGGTAAAGGCAACAAAAGCATGTTTTGCATACAAATAGCAATACCACCTTTCTTTTCAAATACCGATATTGAAAACTTAAGTATACCTATCCTGAACCAGTTTCTTCTTTAAAAGCTATGCAGCTATAAAATGAAGTAAAGCACTTCACTAAAGATGAGCTTCTAAAAGTACATAAATATGGAAATGAGCAGAAAGTTTAAGAATTTTGAAAAAATGAAATAAATGAAACAAAGTTTTGACAAGAAAAATGTTCAATATTCTGCAGTATTTCTAGGCCACTATTTAAATAGTTCACCATGTTAAAACAACCTTGTTAAGGTTGAGAGAAAGTGCAGTGTGTGCCGCAGGGAATGGCTCAGACCCAGTTCTTCCTGGTGATGTGGTCATAGATGACAACATGATGGTAGAGGTCAGATTGGATGGACGTTCTGGAGGAGTTTGCACCAGGTGATGATGCCTGTAGGAATAAGGAAGAGTAGTGCTTATGCTAAATTAAAAGTATACAATTTCAAATTAGACTTTTCAATTACCAATGCAAATTAAGTCATTTTTAGCTTTAAGAAGTGTGTAGTAAATCTTTGGACCCACCGGTGAGTCCTGGCCATTTAATTATTTAAGTATAATTAAGTATTTTATCAGTTTTGTTTTCATTGTGAAATGTCTACTCTTTGCTTTTATTACAGCTTTCATTGTTTTGGGACACTTGCAGTTTTTTAAAGAAATCTGCATGGATGTTTTTCTACACCTTGAAGGTTCATTCTTGGTTGCTTTTTGTGGGGTGGTTTGTCCATTGTTCTGAGAACAAATGTTTGCAAATTTTCTTCTTTTTTGTCCATGTCCTTTTCTCAGTAAGGGCTTCTTGAGAGCTACACATCTTTTCAGACCCATAGTGTTGAGTTGTCTTCTCACAGTGGAAGGATGGACAGAAACACCTGTGGTTTTTTCAGATCTGAAGCAAGAGTGGAGCTTGATGTTCTCTCTTTCAAAAATGCAAGCTTTAACTACTGTTTATCTGATGGTGACAGTTTTGATGGTCTACCAGGTTCTGCACAGTTGTTAGCAGTCCAATTTTCTCTATATCTTTTAATCATTTTTTCACTCCAGTTCTAGAAACTCCTTTTATTTACTTATTTTGCTGTGCCTTTATCCTTCCTTATTCTTATATCTAATCTCCTCAAAAAGATCTCCTGAAAATTAAGAACTTGTACTCAATGGCTGTTTTGAATGGAAGTGAAATTAAATGGTCTCTGGCTTTTGCACAGTGCTGTACTATTGTATTGTACTGTATTAATGCTATCTTAGATATGAGTATTGAATAATTTTCTTGTTCGGTTGATTTAGTACAGTTTTTAGAATCCACAGAATCCATTAAAACATTGGCTTTTTGTATAATGTGAAGATACAAATTATACAGCTTGAATTAAAATCTCTCACCAAGACTTCTGATTTTGGGAAGCTTAAACGATTTCAGGGTTAAAACTTGAGTCTGGGTGTGACTCATAGATTCCCTCCACCAAAAAAACATAGAAAAAAAAGATCTGTAGCCAGCTGTATTGTCTTATTAAATGCAAAGCGTGTCAAAAGATTTCAGGTTGATAGAACTCATCCACCCTTAAAGTTCAAGCTGGACTTTTACACCACACTTGTTTGTAGGCTTCTACGCTAGTGAATTTTTTAAGATCGTCTTTTGCTGAGTTCAACAAGGACATGAATACGCTGATTGCGGCCTACCACTGATAGACAGAAAACAAACAAACAAGCCGTCATCCAGGCTGACTGCTGATTTATGACTTTCGAGTTCAACCTCCAATCGCCAGACTTGAGGATGAATGCATACTTCACTCAGACTTGGTTTTAAACAAAGAAAAAATGGACTTTAGATTCTGAGATATTTCCAATATGCTGGCAATCCTTATGGAACAAATCCCAAAAAAGTAGAGGCACACAATATATTTGTGGCTGGTATATTATTTGATGATAAATGATTGGAATAATGGCAGATAATTACAATCTATAATTTTGCTTATGTGCAGTTTGTGCATGCAGTTATTCATTCAAATGGAGCATAGTGAACTCACTAAATGCTATGGCTATATCAATAAATTCTTGGATATACTATACAATCCTAACAGATTGTAAATAAACTTGGTATCTCACAATTCTGCGATTTGTTGTTTTTTTTTTTGCGACTGAAATATCACATATACACCTTGTAAGTTGTTGCTAAACTGAACCAAACTTGTACACAAGTTTGCACAAACTCTCCCATTACTAATACATGCCGAAAAACAAAATGGAGCTATTTAGCTATATCAGCTTGCTGTTGCTGTTGTTTTCACCACTGTTTGCTCTTTCATGGTAAAGAAAAATACATTTGGATGAGGTCATGGATGTCAAATGTGAGAAGTGTGGTAGTTTATAGAGTTTATGTCATACAAGCACTTGATTTTACCACACACAAGTGCCATTTCTAGCTGTATTTACTCTGTCACGCTCTCGTTTTCATTGGCTGTTGGAGGAAACAATTTAAATTGAGTCATTGACCAGTATACACTACTAGATTACAATCAGAGTTGGGTCAAAAAATTTGATATACCCCAATTTGTCTTAACTTCGATTATAAGGCAACAAATCAGATCTGTGCCTCAAACACTGCTAGATCTTCTTTCCCAACAATCGACTCCAGCTGCCTCAATATCTGCAGACTACAGCCAACCAGCACAGACTTGCCCTATTGAGAAACAAGGCTAAAATTAGGGCTAAAACATAACCTCGGTTTAAGAGTCTTTGAGCAAAGCTGGTACTGTTACATTCACCTGCAATCGAAAGTGGGTGTACTAAATAATGTAGAATTAAAAAAAAATGTAAACTAGTGATACCACTTTTCTCTTTCTGTGCTTCTTTAAAAGCTTTAAAATGAGCTATTTTTGATTGAAGCATTTCACTTAAGATGAGCATCTAAAAGTAGGCTATCAACTACTGAAACACTCTATTACCCCACAGTGAGTAGTACACAGCTACCAGCATCATATCACACTCTGTGAGTGATTTCAGGCTAGATTTGTTACAGTATTGGAATGGATTACTTCTTTTTCCCCTCCAATATCCAATCCAAGATTTTCTACTGATATCCACCTAATAGCAATATCCATCAGTACCGTTATGCCGTCTCTACTGTCAGTGTTTACAGTCACTGTCATGTCTGATTTAGCTGTCATGGTTATGTTAAATTAACCAGTTTTTCAGTTTTAAGTTGAATCAAGTCTTACACTGTCAGTTACTGAAATCAGTGTCAGCCTCAACAAGTTGTTAATGATCTGTTATCTGTATCGACTCCATTGACTCCTCTAGAAATTCCATATCAGTGGATCTCTAAATAAAAGAGGAAAAAGCAAACAAACAGTCACACCCTGCTCCACAGATCTGCTATTTTGTCTGAGCAAATGTATCCATATGGGCAGTGAGGTCATGGCTGGTAGGGGCCTGGGCTGGGTTTTCTGGGTGCACGGGTGGTTTCAGCGTCTGGGTTCTCGAGCCTCCCCCTCGTTTTTTAATAGCCGGCCTGGTCGGGGCGTGCTCGACCACAGGCAGAATTCGCCTCTGCCATCTTGCCCTCAACGAGGCAGCCTGGGTGAGCTTGCGTTCAAAGCGGCCCGTCTGCAGCGCTGCTGTTTTTACTAAAATAGTCCGTCCTCATGGCCCCCGGGCACGGAGATGCAGAAACCAAAGTGGCACGGGTTTCCGGGCCAGAATTTGCCACGCATTCTCACCTGCTTCATCAGACCAGTGCGGAGATGAGAGAGGAAGCACCTGTCTGAGGACACTTGCCCAACTCTGGATTGGTCTGGATTCCAACCATCATGACTTTCAGAATGGCTTGATGTGACAGCTTCATTCTGGAGTGGAATTCAACTGGGTTCAACTCACGGATGTAAACTGACAGCACAGCAATTCAGTGCCAGTCCATTATCCATCAAATCTAGGTGCTCATATATTTGCTATAAATAAATAAACCTCCATTAAAAAAAAAAAAGAATCTGCACTCAACAGTGGAAGCCTGTTGCTAGTTTGCACGGAATCCATGAAATGCTTTCATCTGAAAGTCAAGGCTCAAGTAAAATGACAGGGTCAGATTGTCTACCTCAACATGTGTTGTTTTTTCATGCTTCTTGTAAACACCTCCAAAGTTCAGTGTTAGAAGTTAGCTGCATTTTCTGTTTGTCATGGTCCAAGTAATTCCAATCACAAGTTTAGCCACCAGTCCATAAACTCTCAGATGTCCTCTTTTGATGTTCTAGTACATATTTTTTCTTTATTATTTCTATTTCTTATTAACGACAACTTGACAGCTACACATACTTTCAGACGCAGCACTTATTTGTCTACTCACAGTGTAATAATACTTTAGAAACTTCTGTTTTTTTGCTTATTTTCCATTGACTTTCCCCTTCCTTATGCAAGTGAATTATCCTATAGCTATGTCATATTTCTCCTCAGAAATACCTCCTCTAGCCATTTAAGATAGCTAAACATTAAAGCACTATGCAGTGATGTCATGTAGCTGTGTTTAACCATATTTATTTGTTTTATTTAACAAATTCTAAAATAAATGTACACAGAAGGTGGTGAGTGCCCATTGTCCCTATCAAACATTCTTACCTCTGGGTCGACATTCAGGATTTTTCGGTCTTTCTTATTCTTGAAGAGTAAACTGGATGAATGTTCTGCGATCACCTGGTAGTTTTCAGTGTCGTTCATTGTAGATGCTTGTGTTTTCCAGTTGTAGAAACTAACAAAAAAAATAAAAAATAATAATGAAAAGCCTGAAAATAACCATCTGTTTGTTACACTCAACTAAACACTGTTGAATACACTTGGAATAATCATCTGTTTTGATCATAAGTGAAACATTTAGGCGTTTCTATGAATGTGTCTCGATCTGTGATCAGATTTCGTGAATAGAGGAAGAATTTTGCACACTTTTACTACATTAGTAGTAAGTGTTTGTTGTCGAGTCTACAAACGTTTGCATGGATTGTGAACGCAACTTATAAACAAACACATAAACTATGCAGATGATTAGACAGTCCATTATCGCTGTCTGGAATGCAATGGGATGCGTTCACACTGCACATTTTCTGTGGTCATATGCAAGGCGCGGAATATACAGAGTCCTGGGGGATCCTTTCGGCCCACTGAATGTTTCAAATCAAAATTCTGGGGGGTCCCTGTCTATTAGGGTAAAATAGATGCTCAAACACAAATTCAGGGAAAGGGAATTGTTTAGTCTGCTTCACCCACAATCAGCGAGCCTCTGTCTTTGGTATTCTTAACTAACTAGAGATGCAGCATTGGTCTGCCTCATGGTGGCGCTGTAGCAGACTGGTTCACCCAGTTGGTCCTTCACAGCCTAGCAACTGTAACTATGCCCGGGATACCTCTGAAAAATTTTACAATATGCTGTAGCATATTTGTAAATCTGAAAACTTGTCCAATATCCCAAAAGTTTGGTGGAAAGAGTAAATTGTTACTCATTCCTCAAACTGAAGACAAAAAGATGTCTAAGATCTCAATTAATGTGTGGAAGGCTGCATTCCCAAACTAGAAAAGAGCACTTCCAGAAGAAGAGTTGTTAAACCAAACATTTTGTAGAAATTGAAGCAAGCACTAGTGCAGCTATCACAAGTGAGTTAGCAACCAGCCAACATGGACCCCCCCTAAAACCATGGATTATTTCGTACACTGTACACATGCATCCTTGACCACCTCCGGAGCAATTTATACAATGTCGAGTTTTAATTAGACATATTTTCAGCCATAAGAAATTGACTTGAGATATACAATTTCTCCTGTTAATAGCTGAAATTTAATGAAAACATTTGTAATGAAATGTACAAATTAGCTAATTTTACATTTAATAAAAAAGGCTAAGACATATGCATTTTATGAGCCATTCATAATACAAAGAAATGATGCATCTGTTCCCAATTTGATGTGGAGAACTTTCGGTTGTGTTGAAGGCCAGGTGTTAAGGTAACGTTCAAAACTAATAAGTAATTGAATCCATTCAAGGCTCTTGGTTTCCAAAATAAATGGTAGGTTAGTAAATGGCATCCGTTTGGCTCCACCTTTCCTGTTCTACTTACTGCTATTGACACAAGTCGAAAAACAACAGAGAGCATTTGCACACGCACACCAGGGTCATGGGTGAAGGAAAAATAACAAGGGACTTATTATGGAGAGAAAAGTTGTAATGTTTTTTACAATACAAAGAATCCAGCGTTGGACTTCCTTTAATAATTTCTCATGCTATGAAGTGGAACGCAACTGTGCGTCAATAAGATTGAATAAACATACTGATGCATGAGACTAAAAAACAAGTAGATCAGATTCAGCATTTATTTACCATGAAACATCACAGTCTTATGTGGTTTAAAGGAGCATTCCACCAATTTCTGTTTTTTTAAATGGTTAAGATGTAAACAAAGTCATTCAGAGTGGTGTGATGTGAAAAGCTCCATTTTAAAAACATATTAAGAATTTTCAGTGGGGGTGCTAGAAACCAGACATTTGAAGTTTTTAATAACTCTAAGGGTACGTTTGCATTATGACAGGACAGGTGATGGCTGGATATTCCATTGTTTTTCAGTAGAGCAGTGAAATTTCTGGCACTGTCAGTGGCTGACCACCCTGGTCAGCAAAATGCTCAAATTTCCCAACTTTTGCCCTTAACCGCAGCAGTGAGAAAAAAAAAAACGTTTTTTGGAGAGACACGGATGCAGAAGGTCTCGTTGTTGTAGTCCAGGTGCAGCCAGTATTATATAACAAAAAAGTACAGTACAGAGCATCATCCTGACTTTTTCCACCTTCAGTGATGAATCGACACTGCTAAATCTGCTCTGATAATCCTCCATTTCCGCCAGTGATACTGTCACCAGGGTGTTTTCGTGGTTGCCGCCTGTCACGTACCACTATGAGGCTTCTTCTGTGCAACATGTAAACGCAGCACAAAGCCTACTTTACAGAAAGTTATAACATGAAATGGTTATGAATGTTTTATACTCTTAATACACTCTTAAAAAGATGGTTTTTCTAGAGTTCTTTAGTAAAGAAAATGGTTCTATATAGCACCAGAGGGCTTCTGCTTTTGTTAAGATACACGCTTGTGACAATAGCACAACTGTTTTTGGTGCTTTATAGAACCCTTTTCAAAAAAGTTCTATATAGAACCATCTACAACACATTGTCCATCAATCTGAAGAACACCTTCACGATGCAAAGAACCCTTTAATCGTGCAAAGGGTTCTTTGAGTGCTCATGGCCCTGTACAGAACCATTTTCTTTACTTAAGAACCCTTGAAGAACCACCTTTTTTAAGAGTGTAGATTTGCTAAAGAGATATGTAAAATCAACTTTTAAATATACTCAGGGTAGAGAGGTACATGTTGCAAGGATGCTGCAAGGCAAAACAGAACTCAAACAAATCTCTGGGTTTCAAGTCAAAAATACAATTTTGGATAAAAAAACAGTTTTTGACACAGCTGAGGTGTAATGGAAAACAGCCCACTCCCAACAACATATTAAAAAAAAATCTTGAAAGTGTTTTACAATGCATTTTCCAATGAAACCCGTCATTTATTTATTTATTTATTTTTTTAGATTCACCCCTTTTTTTTTACTATTATCAACATTTACATATTGTTGCTGCCAGAACTGTACCTTGTATCTCCATTTGTGTTTTTACTCTTTAGCATAATCTGAAAATACCACTCTACATTGTTAACATTTCATGGTGAATGGACTAATAGCAAACTTACTCTGAATAACATCTCGTTCCATTATAACTTACACTGGAGGTTAAGAATGTTTTTTCTTTCTCCTGTAAAGTTACTTCATGTTGAAGATTTGTTCCGACAATAATGTAATTAAAAACTCAAGACATGTAGATTCACTGGTCATTTGGAAAAGTAAATTAATTTCAGAAAGTAAATTGAATGGTCATATTTGCGTTGTAGAAGATTTTTGTAAGATTCTCTACTATGAACCATTTCACATTAAACCTCTCTGAATGACTCATAACAGTTGAATTATGCATACATTTTAAAAAATCTGTTCCCCTTTAAGCAGAAATGTAACAGCAAATAAAGTGAACGGGGGGAAAGTGAGCATGCATGTTAAGATTTTCAAGTAAAAATGGTCTTTCATAAGGAAAAAGGTACAAAAATATGATCATTTTAATCGTATTTGTTGGGTTCTATTCAATATAAAAACATTACCACTTACATTTAAGTCCAGGAGGAAGTTTTTTAATTCTTTTTTTTAACACTGTAAAGTGCCAGCACTACTATGAGCAAATATTTGGTGTGTAGATTGGACCGAATTTTGACATACACGCTACATTTCCGAACTGGCTAAGGAGACTTTGTGCTATTTGCGGAGCTATATTTGTGAACAAACTTCCTGTTTCAGAGGTTTATTTTCAAATATGAGATTCTGCCATGGCTTGAAATGAAGTGTTTCAAGTGAGCACCAGCCGGTGAAACACATACGGCAAGCATACAGACCCCTGAAAGTTCTGCTGTCCGTAGCAATCACGATAAAGTTGAACTGCGGCAGCCCATTTGAGGTGGCAGTGAGAACAGATCTGACTGTTATTGATGCACAAAACGAGTGATAATAGAATGCACATTGGGGCTATTGGAGTCGCCTGGTCCAAAACTGACAGGCTGGCCCCTGTTAGTGGTTCTCATCACTAGCCGAAGTGCTGGAAGACAGCTGCTTTGCAGAAACACAACTCCAAATGTCACACTTTGAGGCGCTGAGGGTTGCACAAGTGGACCTCAGCTATTCCCAAGCAGTAGTTTGTGGTCCAAGAACAAAGTTGGACCTCAGGGAGGAGGCCCTTTATAAATCTATGGGAGAGGCACATTGAGGAGAGAGAGAGAGAGAGAAAAAGAAAGAGAGAGCAAGAGCAACAGCATATTAACCAAATCTTTCTAGATCATGATATCACTTTGGCGCCCAGCCAGTCCACAATACATTTTGTAGTTCTGTAATGTTGCTTAACTGTCCAACATGTTATAAACAACAGATGTAAAATGTTAATGACCTTGACCCTCCAACGAATAAATCACCGTTCGTGAGCGTTCGCAAACTCAGATGCTGGCTTCGTTTGGCAGATGCGCCGGTCTTTGGTGGATTTGTTTCAGTAGCGGTCTCTGGTGAAGCATAAAGATGCAGGCATTTGCATAATGGTCATAAAAATATTCTCTAGACGCTAAAGCATTTAACTCGCCCACAAATCATGTGTAAACATTTTGCCAAGATTGTAGAAGGGAAAGACAGAACTGTAGTGTGGCTAAAACATCTTAATTTTATGTAAGTAGGGGTGCCAGAAGGGTTCTTTGGAGCAAAGCGACAGAAGAACCACCTTTAGTTCCAATGCAAAGAACACGCTAACGTTTTTCAACCTCGTTGACTTGGAGCAAATTGCCTGTTGGCTTTTATTATAAGTGTTGAGTTCAGACACTGCCTTCAACATATGGTAGTATTATGAGAAGAAACTGTGTGACTGTAGGCCAAAAGGCTGGGCCTCTCTGTGATGAGCAGAAGTAGGACTGAGAGATAGGACTTTGTCACAGGACATGGAAAGTAGCGATTGAAACTTATAGGAAGTTAGACTGGAGGGAGAAGAAGCTTCACCTATTTCTAGGGCTGTCAGCAATAAAAATAAGTCACGTTAGTTGCAATTATCCACATTTATCTTATTTGCTCAAATTTTTTATTTTAAAAAGCGGTGCATTTTGTTTTTAGCTAAAAGAGTAAGCAAAATAAACTTCATCAGAATGTGTTTATTACTTTCAACATGAAAATGAACATACAATACATGAATGCAGAGTGAACATGAAAATAGAGTGAACGTAGTTCTGATTTTCAGTGCCGTGAATTTGCTTATTTGCAAAGTAAGTAGAGCAGTGGTTCCCAAATCGGCCCTCTGGGACCCCTGAAGAGTTTACATTTTTGCTTCTTCACAACTCGACACTTAGAGATAGAGCTAAAAAATGGAGGTTCTGGGGAGGTTCCCTGAGGACCGATTTGAGAACCACTGCTTTCTGTGGCTCTTTTTCTATGGCATCATTTCAAACAACTCTTCATTTTTAAGAGCGTAGTACTTTATTAATCTAGAAGGATATTGCAGAGTAAAAGCAGCAATGAAGAAATTTAAAGATATATCTGTGCAAATCGTGTACATATTAGAAGTAGAAAGATAAACTTTAGTATGGTTCCTTTATTTATCATTATAACTTTGGTTTATTATACCATACATTTTTAGAATCTTTGTAGAAATTAGCATATGCAACTTGTATTCCCAAAGGCTTGACCAGTTCCTCTTCGCACACCCTGTGTGAGTAAATCAAGCTGCACAAAGAGGCGTGGATTAGCGTCCATTTTTCCAGCATTCTAGAGGCCTCATCTTATGGTTGTAACATCTTGAAATATCTCCAATTTATTAACACAGATTGGACAGAGACAAAGAACAAGAGAGAGCAGAAAGATGTGGCCTAAATGTTTCCTTCTCAACCAGCTGAGGTGACCAGAAACCATGGGACCTGGTGTTAGCACCAAAGCAAACAAAGCGTGCTTCAAATGAAAAGACAGGGAAATAAGAACTAAACAAAAAAGTAATGGATGGAATTAAACATCCTTGAAGGGTCCCTTCTTGCCATCCTGCATCACAGGAAAGACCTTTCTTCCCTGACTTGCGGTTGGCCAATGGAGTCACTGCCTTTACAGTAAACATGGCAGGCATTCACACTAGAATCTAGATTCTGCGGAGGGAGTATACAGTGGTGCATGAAATCATAAGTTTAGCCCATGCTCCATTTGCAGTTTAGATCAAACATCCTAGTTCTGGGTAATGTCCCGAATGGTCAGCCCTGACTTTCCCAAAAGAAGGGAATTTCTTCTTTCTTTCCATATGGCTTCAAATGTATACAGAACAAAAATGATCTCGCAAGAATCTTAGAAGCAGAGATACATGTGCACTTCCTCTTTTTTAGAAAGGTTTTTTCAGTGTCTATTTATACTGAAACGCCATATAGCAATTAACATTTTTGGGTTGACCACTTTTATGCACTGGTGAGCCACTCACTTTTGGGTCGAAGCAACAGGACAGATGTGAGATATTTTAACAGAGAACATGAAAAGATGGGCAGAATAGTGTTCCAGAGCTTTTAAATTTTTGAGTCAGAGTGGGCTGGAAGGTCGGCCAGGCGCTCGACAGCTTTTCGTCTGTTCATTTTCGTGACTGAAACACACATAAACAACGCAACACATATGTGCGATTTGGACATGTTCACTGACACTTGTGGCCCCTCACTGTCCCTGAAGAGATGTCACCAAGCAACATAAAATGCTTAACATCAACCATGGAGATGGCACCACACCCACACTGCCTCGCAAATGTGCGAAAAACCTGGGTTTCATGGAAACTCAGCTGTTAATAATAGACCTATGTCTTTACTATAAAACCCAGTACTGGGAAAGGAAAAGAGGAAATCTGTACATTTCTGCTCCATGGTTACTGTATTAATCTCCTGAGAACCAATGAAAAAATGTTTTTCAGTTTGAGTTTTTTTTTTTTACCCCTCAAAGTGTTTTGGGGGGAAGTTTAGCTGTCGTAGTTTCTGTGAAAAACATCTTACTGATTGTGAGATTTTTGTGGTTAACATTAAAATATTAAAAACGTATAGTCGAATAATTTGACAAAATTTAACTCTAAACATGTTTTCATTGAACAAGTGCCACACTGGGTTATATATGTTATGTTTTAGCTATGAGTGATCATTTACAGCAGTGGCATACAAGTACGGATTCTGTAACATAATAGTTCTAATTATGAAAATATTTGGTAACACTTCATAACAATACTAGTTTATAAGGCATACACTAGCTGTTACTTCATAATTAACTAATTATGAACTAATTGTTTGAAATTATTTTATTTAGAGAAATTATTTTATTTAGAATTATTTTTTGAAATGATTTATTTAGAGTTCATGATTAATGTCTATATTAACATTACTCTGTAAGACAAATGTAAACCATTACATTACTGTGGTTTACAAATTTCAGCCCCTAATCTGAAGTGATTCCTGGCTCCATTCCTTTTCTCTGTCCTACCATGTAGTCGTGCCTTATCACTACTGTTCATTAGTAATTAGTTACCCCTCCTTTCTCAGGTGGTTGCTGTTCTTGTGTTTGGTGTAAGTAGCTCTCATGTTTCAGTTTGCCTTTGTCTGGCATAATTTGCTTGTTTTGTTTGCAGTATTTGTTTTTGCCTTAAGTTTAATAAAACTGATCAGCTCACTCCTACATCCTTAACGGTGGCCTGGTTTTCTGTCACAAATGGTTGCGTCAAGGCAGGATAGATAAGCGTGTTGACTGAGTTTGTTTATGGACTAATGTCTCCTATTCTAGTGTAAAGAAATTTGTAAATGATGTATGGGCTATTATATATACTTATAAAAAGAACTGTTTAGATTATTATTACACTTTAGATTATAAGCTGCAAAAATTTTGCAGATAGTTTACATATTATTACATACAAGTTATACATCATTTGCAAAAAACATGACCAAGAAAATCAGATGTAAATACTCACATAACATATTCACTAATAGTGCATAATGTCTAAACTTCTGATTCTTTCATTATTAAATAATTACAAAGCTTAAAAGAAGTACATTTATTATTATATTTAGACTGTTATTTTATTATTAATGATTAAATTCATGTTTAGTAAATGATGTTGATTATGAATTGAAAACTGATCACTTATTTGTGGAGTAAAAGCTCATAAGTCTATTATAAAGTAACATTAATATATTAATGATGAATAAATCACCTGATGAGTTCTTGATTAGTTAATTATGAAGTAAGAGCTAATAGATGTCTAATGAACTATCATTATTATAACATGATACCAAATATTTAATGATTGTTTTAGACATCTATGCTCACATATAGCAGTTTAACAGTATCAGATAGCTATATTATCTTGCCATTGTCCAAAACTGCATGTTATGCAACTGCTACAGTCATACTCAAAAGTTTGAAGAAGCCTGATCAAATTATGTTTTATTGATTGTTAATTTGTTGATTTTCTAAGTAAAAATAAGTTAACACATCCTCTACAGGCAATAAACATAAAATAGTAAACATTTTTTCTGCAAATGATAGTGCACAGTTTCTATTTATTTGCTAAGTTTAACATATTGGTAAGAAATAAAATATAAAATGTGCCATAACTTTTGCACAAAAACTTTTCTTGTGCCAAGAGGATTCTTTCTTATCAGTAATTGATCTGAGCAGGCAAAAACCTTTTAACCACTTCTATCTCTTCTCTATCAATAGTAAAGTTAGCGTTTGTCATAACCTTAGTCCTCTTAATATTGAGCTGAAGTCAATATCTTTTCACTCTTATTAACTTTCCTTACAAGGGCCTTCAGGTCTTCCAGCTTTGCCACTGTGAACTGTATTTGTAACCCTATGGAAAACAAATGTTATATTTCTTTGCAGTGCTAATTTAGGTAGATTTTGTCCGATTTTTATAAATGTTTATTAGCATGACTGCACTTGCATGAAAGATATCAAACATCTGCATCGGCCCACTATTTCCATATCAGTGCAGACAAAGCTTCACAAAACTGAAAGATGTCACAGACCATGAAGATTTATGGACAATGGTATCATGCAAACTGGGGCATTGATCTATGTGTCTGGAATGAGTTATCCTCAGTAAAGCAGGACAGCAATCTTTACAGCAGCTCAGTTGACCCTAGCCACAGGTGCACTGCAGAAATTCAGCTTGGTAGGTACCAGATGGTTTTGGCCCTGTATTTGTCCAAGAAAAGGTCTTCAAGCACAGAACTGCCACAAACTACCTACGTGTATGCGCATATGTAGGGACATAGGTGTGTGTCCACATGTGCATAGTCACACACAGACACACAAAACACACGTGGTAATATTGGATATACCAAAAGAGGCTGTGCATCTAAACATCTGTCTGGACGATCACTGTGGGAAAAACACAGGGGGACGGTGGGAGTAAATTGACCATAAAGTTTTTGTTTATTACGTTTATTACATTCTAGACACGTAAAAATTCTCAACTTGCATTCAAATGAGGCAAAGTGTATATATATTTGTGTGTATGGTGTGTGTGTGTGTGTGTGTGTATATATATATATATATATATATATATATATATCTCTAGAAATCAAGTTTAGATCAAGTAATTATGACAGTCCTATTACACATTGATAACTGGTAAGCTCTTATGTCTTACTTCTTTTGTCTTTAACTACACATTCTTGCCTGCACTAGCAAAGGATATGAATATGTCCTCGGCTGGTGGTCATAGCTTTTTTTTCCCTCTCTCTCTGTGGTGAGAGGAAAAGAGTCCAACTGTGGTGTGGAGCTGTGCATCTGTATGGGGAAGGACTCATCTGCTCCATGTTAGTGGCAACCGCAAGCACTGCCTCTTATTTTTCCCGGGAGAGAAGGGGAGAGGGAGAGAGAGAGGAGGAGGAGGAGAAGGGAGAGAAGGGGGTTGGGGTGCAGGAGCTTGCTCTAAAGTGCACTTACTTCCTTTGCTTACACTGTTTAGAATTGGGAGGACACTGGACTGTGTTGGCGTCCTGCAGTAGCACAGGTGTGCATGTCGTCTTTCACATGAACTCCGATTATATAACATCTAGACCTTCGATTTTGCAGAATAGATAACCTATTCAAAACTCAAACATTTACTCTCTAATTACCACAGATACAAGAATGGATTCATGATGCAAGCACATAAAAGAGAGAGAGAGAGAGAGAGAAGGAGAGAAAAGAAGAAGAAGAAAAAAAACATCCATTAGTAGTCAAATAGCTTTCCATGCAGGGCAGTTCTTTACATCGGTGACACTGCATGCCCTTGTTTCTATTATTAATCAGTTTCTTTTATCTGCCTCTTACATTACATTTGCTTTGTCATACAGTGCTGTGAAGAAGTCAGGGATCACCCTGTCAAAACCACCATTCATGTTTCTGGAGATATTTCTGAGGAGATATAAGAAAATCCATTTTATCTGGATAATCCATTTATAATGAAGGATAAGTCAAAAGGAAAACAAATGAAAAACTTTGAGCTTCCAAACCTGGAGTTTAAAACGTTATTAAAAGTTTTAGAGAAAATGGGACCCATAACAACCATGCAGGACCTGGTAGACCAACCTTAATAAATAAACAGTGCTTAAAGCAACATTATATAACAATTTTACCTGAAAATAACATTCAAAATCATTTTGGTGGTACCCTGACTTATAATAGGGAGAATGGCATCTCTGTCATTGCCACTCTGGGTCCAAAATGTCTGCTATAGAGCTACGTAACTTTGAAGGAGCCAGCACTAAACCTCTCGTGAGAACTGCATAATGCTTTACAGCGCCACGTCACACACCAGCAGCTATAGGTCTTCAGCTAACTATAAGAAGTAGTAGTATTCCCAGCATGGACATGGCAGAGGCTGTGAAGAGACTGAAGAAGACGTTGTTGAAGGAAGCGAAGAAAAGAAAAAAGAAAGAGTGAGTGAGCAAGAGACTGGACAACAGTATATCTCAGACTGGCTTTTACTCATCGGCAAAAGCTAAAAGAGATAAAAAGATGCATACACTCTCCGGCTAACGGGATAACAACAAAAATTTAACAGCAGAGTGTACATCCTCACTAATGTTATTTGTGAAAGACTACAACGAAGGCTGTAAGCTTATCTGTGTCATCTCTGTCTCACCGAGCTTTGTAGTTTTTCCAGATGTCAAAATTCATCTAACCTCAGTCCTATTTCAGGTTAGCATACAAAGAAATAAATTTATCTCATGTCAAAAAAGTTTGGTCAGTCTTTGTCAATCTCACCCCAAATCAGCCTTAAAAGTTTACTACCTCCTGCAGTAAAATCTTGTAATATTTTGTTTTTTTCTGATGCTAAAAAATGAATAATTTGTACTTAATAGCCATTCTGACTGAAAGATAAAATAAACAAAGGGTTGTCTCTGACTTTTGTACAGTGCTGTATGTGTGCAAGATCTCTGTATCAACATATAATGAATTAATTGAATATAAAAGATCTAATGGTCTTTTAGACTATTCAGTGTGTGCGTGTGTCTGCATCAATTCAAGGCTGAAACAGACTAATCTGTCACTTTTTTTAACTTACTGCAAACCATCATTTAGTAATCTCTTTTACTAGATAACTTTGGGAGCTGAATATGCAGCTCTATTGAAATAGAGTTTAAAATAGAGATCAAAACAGTTCCTATTTCTAGGCATATTCTTTTCCACATATGGGTACACACATGATATACCTCTCTCTCTATTTTTCTCTCTCTCTCTCGCTCACACACACACACACTAACACCCATGCACAAAGTAAGTGCTTCTTTCCAAGAGCACCAATTTTCATGGGATTTTCAGCACATGTTTGAAATGTATCAGTTTTGCCACTGGGTAGGCACATATGGAATGTGTGAAGCTTCAAATGAATCCTTGCCAACACGTGAAGGAAACTGCTTTCTTACAGAACATTTGCATTGCATGTATTGAACGCCCCTTGCTAGGTTTGAATGCAAGTCGACTAGATGTGCTATTCAAGCAGGCGTTCTAAACTAAATCTGTCAACTAAGTAGTGCAAAAGTAAATATACCCTTAGCATGTTTAGCTTTAATTCAGATGACTACCAAACAGAGCTAAGTGTTTTGGGGTTTGTTGTGCTTAGCCTGCACTTTTTGAGAAGCTTAGCACAGAGTATGTGAATGGCGGAAGTAAGGTCAATGTACAAACTGCCCTCAGACAGTATTTCCTGTTTCACAACAATTCAATGGACAATAAAGCTGCACAATATAGATAAATTACCACATTGGGATTATACTGATACTTGCAAATGGCCTGTCTGAGCTCCGCCCACAAACTTCTGTAGCAACAGTTGCCAGGTTGGCCATAATTTATGAAACATTAATAACAATTGCTTTCAACCAAATGAATTCAGGTCTGAGTTTAGATTCACTACATAATGCCAAGTTTCCAGTGTAAAATGCTATAATAGAGAGCTGCACTGTTGTTGTAGCTATTTGAAACCAAGCAGGTTGGAAACATCAATTAATTAGCCACCATGCTAACATTAAACAGCAAAAAAATACACCAAATGTATCCAAATTGTGTGACTTTTCGCAAGCAAACAAAATAAGTGTCTTTTGTAGGGCTGTTCGTTTCCAGAAATTTTTGACTAGACTCTAAATCCGATTCCAAGAGTCAATTCCACACAATTATTTTGATTCCGAACGACAAGACACAGAGAAAAACATCTGCCAAAAAAAAGATTACAACTTTAATTATATTTGATCTTAAAAAAGGAAACGCGGAGAGCTAACGCTAGCTAAATAATCTTAGTTGAATGATGAGGGCTAGCTAAATTGTACCCGATTCTCCTCTGACGACTCCTTCAGGTGAGTAGATGTATTTCGGCACCGGTTTTGCATTTTACTTTGTTTCCCACTTCTCCAAAGTAAACTGCAACTGGACTAGACTGTTTATGCTGTGACAGCAGAATATCTCATATCATACTCTGTGTGCATGTGGATGCAGGCAAACTTGAACGTCATGGTATGGATTTAAGTGCAAAGCTTTGGAGTCGACTCTCGATTCCTGAAAGCCTGGAAGTGGGGAATCGATTCCTTTTGGGATCAACTCCCACCCCTTGTTTTGTAAAACTCCTAGTTTTCTAAAATAATGAATTGTGTGCTATAATGTCTCATTAAATTGAACAGTTCTGTAAGTTGAAAGAGTTGAAAGAACGCCTTACTATATATTAAATTGTTTTTTCTCAAGTTATTTTCTTTGTTGGATCACATGAATGTGATCCAACAAAGACATCCACATCCACAGAAACTCCCTTGAAACTTGTAGGGTTGTTCAGGATGCTCAGAACACATTGATACAACGGTTCGTTTACATACTGCCAATACCACAATACTAATTACTTATCGATATATTGTGGAGCCATATTGGAGAGACTAAAAAAAGTGCAACACTGGTTGACAGCCACCAAAGTCATCTCTAAGACACCAAATTAAGAAAAATTCAGAGATGCTTACACTTTCTATATTCCCATAACATCTGTTTTTTTTTGTTTTGTTTTGTGTTGCAGTACTTCAGCTGACTGCTGTTGCTCAAGTATATCTGAATATGAATAGATATAGTAATGCAAGGCTTAAACTTAAGGGCCAAGCTTTAACTCAACAGTAGTTACTGGAGTCCAGTTTGAGCAAATAAGAATAGAGAAGGCTTACCTTAAGTCGGTCTGTCTTGGCAAAAATCTTTTCTTTCCGCTGAAATATGGTTCAAAGTCTTCAAACTGTAGTCTGTGGGAGTAGTCTATATACCCAGATATTTCCTGTCCACGAGAATTGCGGTCCCTTACGAAAATGATGGACTGCAAAGAAAAACAGCAGGGCATGCTGTATAAATAATCTTTAATATGCTATCTTTAGAAAATGGAGAAAAGAGTGATATATAAAACATTACACCTATGGTTATGGGAGGTATCCATTAGAAATGCACCCACACTGAAACCATATGATTGTATGAACTATATGAAGAATCAGACTGATAAAAGTATTGAAAGTATGACTGAGAGTCTGATTCGAGTGACAGAAACAAATGAAACAAACTTTAATTCATACAAAACATTTTTCTTGTTTCTGTAAATGGCTTAGTGTCGATTTATCAATCCAGTACACAGATACTATAATACAGATGCTAATTGCAAAAATATTTAACAACTGTTATCTATTGTCTGAAATGGTTATTTAAAAAAAAATCATGAGATTAAAGATTATAAATTCAGATGGTTCAGGTGGAGAGTACAAATTTCAAGAGAAAAAAAACACTGCTCAGATGACAACCATGAGATAGCCATTCTGATGCCAAAGATATCCCCTTCACAATAGAGGGCGGCTCAAGACAGAATACACATTTAGCTGTTTGGAGAACATTCAGTGGTTATTTTGTCTGGATGATAATGATGAAAGAATGACCTACAACAACGTCTGCTGTGAAGAGGAGCTTTGTTTTGGCTTGCGTGTTTACTTCAGAGTGAGGGAGTCACACTTCTCCTGTGAAACCTTCCCCTTGTCTCTTTTTTTCTCCCCCCAACTACAGTCATTGATATCACATTTGTATTTCTGTCAGAACTCCGGCCATCTGTGGATTGCCTTACATGTGCGGGATAAAAGTGAGATAACTAGTGCTGCAGACTTAAAAAGGAAGGGCGCTCCTCTTTATATACTTTAAACAGATGCTATCGGGTTCGCAGCTGGCCAGGGGCCGAGCCATCTACCTTATCTGTGGCTTCTGTGCTCCCCCGTCATCCTTGAAAAGAAATCATCAGACGGGGGCTAAGAAATACAGTGGGAAGAGCGAGGCGCGCAGATCGTCTTTCGATCGCAGAAAAGGGAATCAAAACCCCTCCAGCCCACAGCTACACCATGGTGGAAAGCTTACCTTCGCCCTCATAACTCATGAGTCAAAGCAATAAAAAGCACGGCTCAATGGAACTGCATGGTTCCGTCAAGTAGTTTTGGAGAACAGGTGTTCTCCTCTCAGAAGGACTTGGCTGCATCTTACTATTAGCTAAAGTAAACTTTTGGGAGTAAATTACCTTGAATCAGGATGATCCACAATTCTTTTTTTAACCTTTTAAACTGCCTCTATATTTATAAGTCATAACTATCTAACTTGCATTTAGTTTCATAATAGTTACTAAATAATTTGCAGAAATTACTGAATAAGATTGAGCCCTATTTTTTCCTTAAGGGAATGGAAACGCATCGATAAAACCTAAAAATCAAGTTGAGCCTGCTGTCAAGTTCTAAGTTGCATCGCATTACATTGAGAGAGAGTACACAGGTCCACAACTAATCAGAAGTGGACACTTACTATTATATTTTCTCAGTTACACTAAAATAAAATAATGGATGAATTTGCACTTTAAGTATTTTCAAATTATAATACTTTTACTTATGCTCAAGTATACTGAAGAAAACTACTTTATTTAGTCACATTGTTGTCATTCACATTTATTCCTTTTTTTGGCTTTAACCTCTTTGTAGACCCCTAGAGGCCATTCCGCTGGCAGAATGAAAATCAACTCATACTTTTAATTATGGAAGCATCAAGATATTTTTTTTGTAGTATGAGTACGTTTTAAGCATTCGCCAGTACTGAGTCCGATACCCCAATGAATTACTTATTTAGAATAAATGAGTTCGTGTACAAGAGTGCAATGTACCTTAACTGTTAATTTTTTTAAAATCTAGCTGATTTTAAATGAAGTGCATTAGCTAGCTATGCTACATTAGTTACCTTAGATCGTGTAGTGTTGCAGTGAAAATGGAGAAGAGTGGACTCCGTTCTACATCAGAAAAGTGCTTGTGCACAGTTCTAAGAAAAGTATTTCATAGTTTTGTTCTCATGCTCCTCATCTGTCTCAGGAAATCACATCCAAAGCTAGTCTGAGGAGCTCACGTTTTGTATTGTTAAAGTTTTTTTGGCTGGTTGAGTTGTAGTTGAATGTCCTCTAAAGCCAGACATACACTGTGATTTTAGAAATACTGTTCTTTGGTGACTCATAATGTGCAAAAATGCACAACCCATGCTATGTGAAACACAGCAGTCAGCTCTACAGAATTGTCTACAGACAATTTCAAATAAAGCTGTTTCATTTAAAATAAAATGCTGCACACCTGAGTACTGAGCAAAAGCTGAGGCACTGAGCAGCAGCAGCGTCGCTAACTACTAAAACCAGGTCATGTACATGGTTTTATGATACAGTCTCTCTATAGCCTATTTTACACAGACAGTTTTAAAAAATCAATGTATTAAAGTTTATCCCTCACTATTTTTTGCCTCTGTTTTGCTAGCCTACATTGCTAGCTTGCTGTACCATTCCGCAGTGCAAATGCTGTATGTATAAATATGTTGCTCAAAGTTGAGCAAAGAATGGTTTCAGTGACTGCTGAAAATCCTTTATTTTTCTAAATGCAACTTTTAGCAGTCACTGAATAGGCCACAGACATGTGCTTAAATCTCTAAGCACTGGCTGCATTATGTACATTCTTACAGGGGAAATGTTAGCAACATACTAACATCAAGCATGTACCAAAGTACGTTTTTCCAAAAATGCACAACAACTTTCTGATATCTTCCATGTTTCTGACTACAAAGCACTTCAATGCAAAGTCTTTGTAATTATGACACCGTAATTAGAAATAGGGCCATCAGACGAGCATGAAGGCAGTTTATATATCTTTGTCCTAATGAGTCCACAAATGAGAAACAGGTGAAGGTAATGATGAGGAGGAGGTGTTGGGGCGGAGTTGGAATGGGAGTGGTTAGTCAGCCGGTGAAACTAAGCACTGATGGACTGAGAGTGAGGGAACCAAATCCGAGGACCTTCGCTTCAAAAACTTGGGCACAGGGATGTTTACCTCTTGTGAATTTGAGAATTATATGGACACTTCTGAAGAATTATAATGTAGACTACAGGAACCAACATGTACTTGGCAAGAGTGGAGGGCGTTGTTTTTGTAAAAGCACTGTAGCATTACAAGCGATCAACCATTCAATAGTTATTGCACTAAAAACCTTTAAAGAAAGGTAGAAGAGGTTGGCTTGTGTGACATCAGCAAGCATTAACCTGTAGTGGGAATGGAAGAGTCAGAAAAGTACTGGCGGAAAGGCCGAGGGGGCCCACTGCAGAATAGGCTCACTGGGCTTCTAGAATCTCAATTGTGTCCTGACAGTTGGAATTAAAATTTGCATGAATATAAGTTTGATTCCTGGCTAAAAATATTGATTCCTGGCTAAAAATATATTTACATACACCTTACATACAGCTCTATCACAGATATCAAGGACTACTTTGTTTTGTAAATATCTAATCACAATGGATGCAAAAGGTGGCTTGCAGCCTTTGTTGTTGATAAAGCACCACTGAATACAATGGCACGAAAAGGTAAATGACTGAAAAGCTTTTATCACACGACTGCACGGTTCACAAGGGCATTTCACTGCGGTAGTATTTTCCACTGAAGCGTTTTTATCTGTGAAGCAAGTGACAGGATGGTACAGTGGCAGGACCCTCTTTCACAGGAACGTTCAGGCCCGCTGGTTAACCCCCCCAATACTCCCCACCCACCCAAACCTCACCCTCCTAAACCTCACCCTGGGAACAATCCTGCACTGTCAGGGAGGCTTGCGCAGGTGTCTGAGGGTGTCAGCTGGCCTCTGTTTATTATTGGTGGGTTGTGCTTTAGGAGGAATCCCGGGCCATCACTAACAACTGTGTAAATTTGTTGGGGTAATGAAAACATGGCCTGGATGACAGGAATGTTTGAGGGCCTAGTCCTTTTTCTGGCAGGCTTACTCTTGTGTCTCTTTAGGTGTTCTTCAGGGGTTGGGGGGTGGGAAGTGGTGGGGGGGTTGCTTATTTGACTTGGAAGTGACTTCACAGTAGGGCTTGTGTAATAGATGCAGCGGTGGAAACCAGATGTGCTGAGGTGCGCTGCTTCTGTTGGGATCTACCAGATTTACACTTGCTTGGGATGACTTGTACAAACCTTGAGTACTAAGTGGAGCTAGGTGAACCCAACTCAGTCTCAGAATTTCAGACAAATTCTCTCATGGTGGGATGATAATAGTGACAACACAGTCCTTTCTATGTAAGAGTACTTAAGCACCCATTTCCTACATTTTTGTATTTTAATTTTTTTCTTGGGGTCCACTTATAACACTTGTGTGGTTTTATGTGCCAAATATGGTCATAATTCATTAATACATGATCAACGTCTCTTTATCGTTTAGAATTAAACAAACTATTTTTTTAAGGCTGATATTTGTAAGTGGTCTGTTCTCATTGCTGTCCTGTATTGTGCCTCATTCAAAAAAGCACACTTTTAAAGTTAACCCGATATCAAAATTGACCTTTTTTTTATCTTGTATGTGTTTCACTTGGAAATATGTCACAGTATAAAAAGAAAATGCTTTGTGATTCTGATTCACATTGGCTTTCTACACAATTTTAGGCAAATATGTGATGATTTATGTGCACACTTGCACGATGCTAGCCAGTATGCATAAGCTTCCATTACTTGTTAGCCACACAGATCCAGTAAAAAAGCTAAAGTAGCAGTTTTCAGACACTAAACGTCTTAGGTGATTAGAGATGTTTATAAGTCGCTTCATGCAAATGGAGTCTTGAATCCTCAGTAGAGAATTTTAGTTTAGTCTTATTATTATCTGCAAGAATTGCATTGTGAAAAAGAACCCCCCACACAAAGGTTAGGAGGAACAGCATTGCAGTAATGACTGTGCATGACTATAGCAGAACTTACTGACAAATTCACACACCTAAGGTTGGAAATGAAACATTTACTGGCTTCTGGTCGGCAGTTCTGATTTAACTGGTTTTGTTCGTGTTTCTCAGGCTGAAATTTCATGAGTCTTACGTCTCGAGTCCAAGTTGAGTCACGAGTCAGTCAAGGGAAGGGTGAGTCTGAGTCGAGTTGCAAGTCAGTCAACATGCGACTCCAGAACGACTTACATCCAAGTTGCTGACTTGAATCTGAACGTCTGGTGACCAGCTACATTTAGATTAAGAGAAAAACTGTACATTGTTTTTTGGTCAAACTTTTGCTTTAATGTTTAAAACTTCTGAACATATTGTCAGCCTATTCCAATCAGTTACCTAATCATAATCAGTCATGGGCAGAGTGCAAAAATTAAAAAATGAACAAACAAATTAGACTAAGGTACTGAACAGATTTTCAACATGTTGTAAGCAGATTTCTGCAAGTTAAAAATGATGCTGAGTCATTATTTTGCAAAGCTCTAATCTCTTAATTTTTAAAGGACAACATATCCACCAATGTACCATTTACCCCTCATTACAAACAGGCACTGGGTCTAGATAATGCTCTGGTTCAAAGGGCCACATTTGTCTGACTGAACTGAAGTATTGCTCTTCTGATATCCTAGTCTCATGGGACAGAAGGAATCTTGTAATGAGAATACACGCCTGGGGACAACACGTTAAACTTTTACCTAAACTGTCATGTAATGGTAACTGTTTTTCCCTTGCAAGGGTAATGTTTGTTTTTACTGCATGTAATGTGTTCTCCACACACGCGTCACACATCTACATGCTTCAGATGTTTCTTGGGGGACTTTTCAACCATGCTTATTTGGATTACGTCCATGGACTAACGACAGGCTTGTTGTCTGTTGGGCAATTTTGACAAATGCACCATTGCCCCTACTTTGAGCTCCACCAGGTTTCAAAATTTTACATTCGGTTTGTTCCCACCCTAATAAGTCCACATTTCTCATGGTTGTCCTCAAACATTCCCATTACGACATTACATCCGGCCCCATGAGACTACATATATCTTAGACACATATTGTAATTTTATAACAGTAAACGATTGCTTAAATCACCCGTCATCCATTAAAAGCAAAAAAAAGAGAAGAAAAAAAGAGAACTGGCAAAAAATTCGAATGTACTCAATCTTCTCTTTATGTCAAATGTGATCGACTAGCCGAGCCATGTCTGGTGCATACTTTATTTTTGCACTGGTGCTGTAAGGCTAATGTGGCTAACAAGTACTGGAAGCTTATATTGCACCAATTAGCATGATACAAATTGCATGCATGAATCACACACTTTGCTTCTCACTAAAATTGCTGGTGTTTTAGCTATGTCACATACTTTTGGTGGACTATTTTTGCATTTCAAAAAAACGATAAAACAAGTGAATTATTTGAAACCATATCAAATCTCTTTTACATGGCAAAACTGACTGCACAAATTGTGATACTGGGCACTGCTAATGGTTTTATACAGGTAGGGAATAATTTATTGCAGTAGGTTACACTCTTGTGTATATATAATTACTGCTTTGGTAGTAAAAGATTCTACATTTTATCCAGAAATAGAAAAAAGAAAGAAAAAAAAATTACCAACAATTTATCCAAGTAATTAAACTAAATTTAAGCTAAGTTAAGCTAAAATTCTCATTACTGCAAGGTGTCCAGATCTATTAAGGTAAGTTATGGTGCAGTTTAAATGGTTTAAAATTAAAATATAAAAAACACCTTGCATGTAGTTGTTCCACTACAGGTTTGTCATATCAAAGAATTAAAGATTAACTGAATAGTCATACACAATAATGAACAAAGTGGAGGAAAATATGTTTTCATCCTCCTTGAACACTGTTAATGCCAACACAGAATAAGATAAAGAGTGATTTTTGTCTTCTAGTCAGACTCTATACACAACAGTACTGATTCCCATTGTAGATATGTTGTTTCCGTATTTAAAAATGTTAAATTATTATAAAAATGTCTCTCATTCTCTGCCAAACCATTCTCATCAACTGCTACAATTTAAGGCCAGTTGTAGTTGTGAGAATTTTTAATTATACAAATGCTTGTTTAAGGTAAACATTGCCTTACAGCCACTGGTATTTTGGTTAATTGCAGACAGAGCAAAATTGTCTCTACTTGGAAGTCAACCTGAAATCAAAATGACCCCTTTTTTATCTTCTTTTTTCATGTTTTTGGTCATAATAAGCACATATCATACCATTTAAATGGCAAAATTCATAACTGTAATGACCTTTGCTCACCTCTAAAGGTCTTCTGATTTTTTGATTACTCTGAGATAGCTCTGAGGTCCTCCCCGATAGCATGTTTAACTGAGAAATCATAATAGGAAGGAAGTTACATTATGATTTTCAATTCATGTTGACTTTAATTACCACTGATGGTGGATTAAATGGCTGTATTAATTGGTTTGATGAGATTTAAATGTAGAATAATAATGAAATTCTCATTACAGCACAGTTTATCATCAATAGCATAATGATAAAATTTTTAATTTATTTAAGTCTTAAAGTGTCTTTTAACTCATGACTCTTCATGCTAATATTTATCAACAGACATACATGTTTTTAGAAGTACATTAATTTATTCCAGTTTAAAAATCTCAAAAAATAGCTTTGTAATTTTTAATCAAAACTGATGTATATCAACATAACATTGTAGTACCTCAAGTAATTGGTTTCAGTCTTAACCAGATTTTAATATTTTAAATAGGCAGTGTTTAAAATGCCAGGCCATATTTTAATTGTGTTGTAGAAATGAGAATTTGATGTCCATAAAATATGGAAAATTGTCAAAGAAAAGAAATTTAATTCTTTATTAGAAATTACATTAAAGTGGGAAAGAGCTTGGATTCCATCCTATGTGGGATTGGACAAGGTCTATCCTGACTATTACCTCAAAGAACCTAGCTTATCAATTAATTAATTTTAAATGTATATACAGGGATTTACTCCACACCATACTTATTGCACTGTCAGCAGCACTGGTTCTGTCTCATGTTTTGGGATCTACATTGTCTGATATGCTTGAAATTCCTCTTGACAAAAATCCTTGTCTCTGTTTAATAAATGATGATAGCTTTTTCATCTTCACATTAGCTCAAAAACCATAGATCTTTGCTGGTCTAACCACTGCAAAAAAGACTTTTATACATAATTGGTTCAATCCACATATACAACTGTTGCGACAATGGCTATTATTCTATGATACTGTTTCTCCTGAACAGACCTACTGCAATGATAGATAAAGCTAAATAAACTACAGTATCAGTGTGGGATGCGACTGCATCAGCTCTTGAAGATGTAATATTAACCCACCTATTTCTCAACTGGTGTGACAGTGACTTTATTAGTACTTTTCTTGACTGTACTTATTCAGATTTGTCTGCATTAGACATACATGTAAGCTATGTAACTTATTTCTTTGTTAAAACTGATAAAAAAATATCACAGAAATGTCTGACAATAGAGTAATTTCAGACTTCATCAATAAGTTGTAAGAAATCAATAAATCAACCTTTTATGTCAAGTCTGATCCAAATGGAATATTTTTTGAGAATGATCTATATTTTAATATATTGAGAACCTCTGGTTCTGTGTATATTGACAATGACAAATCACTTATATATAGTTTTATATGTGCTCAGATCTTGAACATGTGGCTTTAGCTCTTACGTCTGTAATTATAGTGCATTGTTGATAGTCCTCTTGCAGTTTACAGCCAGTGCTGCCGTCTGTGCTGGATACAACTTCTTGCAGAACTACTAGAGCAAATGAATCAAATCTGGCAGTGTTCTACATCTGATTTTAATGGCTTTGACAGACTTGATTTTCTGTGCATATGTGTGCAGTATGGATGAAAATAATCAAAAGATGCTGCTTCCTTTTGCTTATAATCACAGGGTGTGTCCCGAGACAGATGTCTTGGCACGAGGAAGAAAAAATAAAAAGTACAACTTAGCTCTACCAAAAGACTGCTCGCTCGGCCCGGGTGGTTAGCCATTTAAATCTGTATTTACTTTGTGCACTTCTTAGCATTGTGTGATCAAATGCCACTTAAAAATAGTCTGAAACACTTTAAAAGAAAAAAAATGCACACAGAGAGTAAACGAAACAAGACCTGTTACCGTTGGACACCAAATTTGAAGCAGGTGGTGGGGCTGTGGTTGGACTTTTTTTCATGTCTTTTTTTTTTTAAACAGAAACGGGATTGTGTCATGCTATGTGGTCGCAAGTAACGCAGAATGTGTTTCAAAAATGCAAAAAAAATAGAGAGAGACAGAAGAGGAAAGCGCAAAGTTGTTTATAAGTAAGCGGAAGGAGATAGGGGATTTAAGCACTTGTTTACCCATATGTTTGGATTCTCTGTTCATGGGTTGTTTGTGCGTGAAAACAAACAGGGCTTGGGCAGGTGTGCTCTGATCCCTTGACCAAACGTCCAGTCTTCCAGTTCCACCCTGAGCTTTGAGACGGGAGACAACAACTGTGGCCGTAGTGTTGGTCAATCAATCTGCCATACGGCACAGAGTGGTGCTTTGGCCCCTGTTCTTCACAGAAGTTGCCAGCAGAGCCCAAACCACAAAATAAGTGGTTTTGCGAGCCCACATACATCAAATTAAAAGGCTCTCCGAATTAGAAATGCTATCCTTTTTTTTTCTTCATTTCTCATTTCTCCTTTTTTCTGAAAGGTTTAAAAACATACCCCAAGTTCTCTGTACCTTCGTTTTCCTTAGATTGCTTCTGGGTAATGTCTCTGTCTCGCAGTGCAATCAGGAAGACATAAAGACAGTCTCATAAAAACCTCTGTGTGGCTAACAGATCTTAAAACCACAGTGTGCAAAGGAAAGAGCTGTTCCACGTTTTGCCATATGGAAATAATGTAAAGAAACAAAGTCTCTACATCTTATTACATGCCCGGATCCTCAAAAATTCATGAATTGGAAACATCGCTACCTGTTTGATTTGTGTGCTGTTGATAGGTGTCCACAAAAAGCCAATAGCTACTCATTCTTTATGAGTAATAAACAGAGAGTGTTGTGGGGCCCCATGTGGTGGGTGTCCTGTGGGACCTCCACACCTCTGGACCATCTGCTGTTTTCTCAGCCGGTAGAGTAGGGCAGAGGAAGAGTGCCCAGGCAACTTTGGCCTCTTAGTCTTGGTTGAGACACTCAGGCCTGCAGAACAGAACACTCCATAGAGATGAATGGGACGTTCCTGTACCAAATGCACACTGAGAAATAAATCGCTCTTAATGTTGCGCTACAAATATTAGCGGTATACTGTTGGCCATGTGGTTTGTCAACACTGGCTTAGGAGTGAACCTAACACAGGAGATGCAGCTGAGTGTAGTGTAAAGGTATCTCTCCCTTCAAGCTACAAATGTAATAATGTTTACACAATGTTAATTGTCTCAGCTGAAACTTTTACAGTTTTTTTTTTTTACAGTACTATATATAGGGTTCTTTCATTAGTGAAATTAATCACAGACAATGAAACAAATGCTGCATACACAAGTCACTTTCTACGGCATGTCATTAAAAAAACTACCATGTTCTCTTTTAATGTATAACTTTGTAGCCAGACTAGGGATGTGCACAGGTACTCAAGTATTCAGTTACCCATGCCAGGTGTCAGTATTTAAATACTGAAAGTGCTGTTCATGTATTCATTAAACTACATTATGGAAAATCAGAGAAGAAATATACAAGGCCAACAAGCCAGTGAAAACTGTTAAGTTTAACTGCCAGGGATTGTTAAGGGTGTGATTGAAAAAGTAGAGGTAGGTCGTAGGTGCTTGAAATTTGCAACAAGAACAGTGTCAATTTAAAGTTGTAATGATAAACAGGCAAATGTTAATTGTCTGTAACCACAGCACGCTTTGTATCTGCAACCCAGCAGCAGAAACAGCACCTCTTATCCAGTGTGCAGTAGTATTTTCCTGGCTGCGGTAGTCTTTCTATGCTCCTTTCTTTGGAGTAAACAGATAAGAAACTCTGACCAAATTGTATGACGCATTCTCTGCACTGTTCTTTGGTGGAATCTCATGGTCCTTCAACATGAGAATGAATAACGTTAGTAAGAAACTAATTTGCATATTAAAAATCATAATTTAAGTATTCATTTTTTATACTGTCTATTTATTTATACTGACTATTTGAATATTTAAAAATTCGGACCCATCCCTAGTAGTGCCACTAATACTCTAGCTGGTGTTAACAGTAATGAAAAGCAATTTAAAAAAAATATTTCCCTGGTGTCAGTGTTACATTGACAAATTAAGATGCTGGCAGGTCATCCACTCAGGATGAAAAAACCTGTGTAGAGGCCCACAAGTCATTATCATTTAACACTGCACTTGTCAGATCTAGTGTTAGTGTTAGCTCAGCAGGTTCTGAAACAGCTTCCATTCTTCAAAATGTCTCTGGCATGAAAACCTACCGATTTAATCTTGCTACTGAGCTTTTAGCCTACTAACACCAGTGCACGAGTTTACCCTGTTCGTGTATTATGAGTAAAAACTATGATACGTCAGCCTTTTATCCTGAATAGTCTTTCATTAAATATTATGCATATTTGAATATCAAAATAAGTTGGAATGCACACCAGACATCATCCACGGGATATTCCACAAGAGAATTCCTCAGATTTTAATGGAATGAAGGAACAGCATTGCTTCTATCTGTCTGACAGAATGCATTTATATGGCCAGGTGTAAATTAAATCTTATCTAGACATTGAATGCATGAAATGACAAGTGTAAATAGACTCTTGAATGACTGAACCAACTTGCAGAACAGTAATGGATTTTCTGATTCTATAGAACCCTGTAAGCCTTCACTGTCATTACCATTCAACATCCTACACTCCCTACCATTAAGCAAATAATTTTTGTTTGGAGAGCCTCACACAATCATATAGCAAAACATGCTAAAGCAGAGACTTTGCATGCTAATTTTTCAACATTTGTACTGAACTCAAAACAGCCACTGAAAACGTGCTATCTCCCATGCGTTTCTTGAGGGAGGCACTTGTCTGCTATTTACAGAAGCAATATGGTACTTTGGCAGGTGGGGAATTTCAGAGCAAGTGAAACTGATTCTCATGTTTAGCTAAGAGATCTGCAAAGCTGCAGAAAAGCAGGATATCTTCTGCCAGAAGAAGAAAAAAGCATGTCTTGAAATAGACATATGACTGAATTATATCAAGAATTACAGGTTGAAAAACTAAGTAGTGGAGTTTGGCACCAGTGACAAAAACGCAAATCAGTCAAGCTTAAGTCTCTGTTTGAGATTTCCGACACCGATGTGACTAAACACAGATGCAGCTTTCCCCTCTAGCACTGCTACTACAACCATTTTCCACATACTTTTGGCTTCCAAATTACTTATGGGAAAGAAGATTTAAGTTTAGCTCGAACATGTGCAGAGTAGCACAGCCCTTGGGGGACAAAGGGACTTCCATATTTGAGAATCTGCTATAGACCTTTCCAAAGAATGACATCCATGGATTATGGGCTCATCCATTTTACCAGACACCTCCCCCTGCCCCCCAAGTCATAACATTTTATGTTTCTTACTTATTGTGGACTTCTACACAACACTGAGAAGACAAATTCAGCAATGTTTCGAAGAAAGACAAAGTTTGCCAGATGTTGACATCTACAACAGAACAAGCCATAAGCTGTTTCATCATGTCTTCTAAGTTTGCCACCTTGTGTGTACACAGTTCCATATCTACACCTCCAGTTTTTCCTCTATGGCTTTGTGTTTCTGTTCACAAAAGCTCAAAAGCTTGCAAAAGCACTCCTGACCACAGTGTTTAACATTACACACCCTATTATGACAGGGCATCGCAACTTTTCCGGAATCAAGCAGGCTTTCTTATGTGAACCTGGCTTCTTTTTGCAGGCTAATGAAGAATTCTCTTTTGGCTAGGGAAGGAAACGACATTGTTTGCAAAGCCTGTCTTTATTAAAAAAAACCACCACCTGCACAAGAGAGTACAAGCAAAACAAAGTTGAGGTTAACCAGGGGTGACTAGAAACATGCAAAACTGCTCTATGCCAAAGCTTGAAAAAAAAACTAAGTTTGGCTTCTTCAATGTTAAAAAAGAAGAGTGATAGCCCATGAATTATAATTCTTCCACGTGGGTGTGCAAAGGTGAAGACCGCAAGCAGTCATCGGTACAAATCATTTAACCCCTCAAACTCTAGGCTTATTGCTCAGTTATTAATCTTAAGACTTACTATTCAGTGAGTACTACAAAGTGTTCAATAACTACTGCAAACCTAACATGTAGTTTATGAAAGCAAGAAATTGAAGTGTGGGCCCATATACAGGCCCTAGCTGTTTAAATGGAATGTCTACGTATGCCCTTAATCTTTTTTTGCAGGTAGATATAAAATCCTTCATAAATGCACTGTCAAATAAACAAAAATGTTGGTCATTTAATTTGAGAGGTGACTGCACTTTTGAATTTCTTCTGTCAGATTCAAGTTGGTTGTGTTGGAACAATGTTGGCAGAAGCTGACTATGTTTTTCCTCCTACAAGTCAGAATTAGGCCGACCCCCTTGCTAGACCACTGTCCCACACAAACTGTAGTCTATTTAACTGAGCCTGAGTTGAGACAATTCTAGTGAACAAACTAGCTTGCTAGCATTTTAAGTGTTTTGTAGGCTATGCCGTTTTCCAATTTTATTTTATTCAAAGCTACACTATTTGGTGGAAATGTGTAATTGCACACAACATGCAGAAAAAACATGTACTGTTGGTTGTGCTTCGGACCCCTTCCTTGAAGGGATGAATCTGATATTTGCGAGCGTACTGAAAGCATATTCAAAGAGAACTCAGTCAAAACCTTCTAGCAGTCCACAGCTGTAGCTTTTTGTTTTGAGCAGCTTAAAAACTTGCATCACATCATTCCATTTTTAGGATGATGTTTACAATGATGCCGCTTTTTCTGTATACCAGCACTGCTCACTGCTGTTCAACTGTTGCCAGATTGGGTAGGATCCCAGATTTAGCATATTAAGGCAATGCTATGCAAATGAAAATGCTATGAAAATGATTGTCATATTTTATACTACATTATAGTATATTGAATATGTTTTTAGGAAAATTAATGCAACAGTGCATAATAATAATAATAATAACAACAACAATAATAATAATAATAAATCCAAGAATAAGAACACAATACATCCAGTTACTAAAGTGATTTTTAAATATTAAAGTGTTAATCTTGTTATTTGAATATTTGTAACAATATTTGACAGTTGCAGCCCTACTAACAACGTGCCTCATTCACCAGAAAAAAATTCTTCTTAAAACCCACTTACACAGTTTTCATGAAGATTCTGACATTCACTAATGTTTTCTTATTTGGGCTTTGTTCTTAGGTAAGAAAATATTCTACACATACTCAAGAGCACAAAGGTGCGAACAATTCAATGGTTTAAGAACATGACATGAATCTGACATCAGATCTTTCTCAAGAACAAATCTAAGAAAATACTTAGGAAGATATTAGTGAATGAGGCCCAATGTTACTTTAATTAGGCTCTTAGACTGTCTGTCAGCTGAAAATGACTTTACCTCTGTAATCTCATATATCACACTCTGCTTGAATAAAAGCTACAAAAGATGTTAGGTGTCAGTGTTTAATGGAGTGTCTGCTGTTGAGGGTTTATTTATGTTGCTATTCACTGTGCGGTCTGAAACACCCACACAGTCCACATCAGACAGAGCAGTTGAGTTTTTCTAGCTTTAGAAGTCTATTCCAATTATGGCTAAGGACATATTTTTTTCAGAAGTAACTTTGATTAAAGATCAAGTCACATATTTGTAAAAACTCTG
This sequence comes from Colossoma macropomum, assembly GCF_904425465.1. Taxonomy (NCBI): domain Eukaryota; kingdom Metazoa; phylum Chordata; class Actinopteri; order Characiformes; family Serrasalmidae; genus Colossoma; species Colossoma macropomum. The sequence goes on along the minus strand of NW_023494806.1, from coordinate 25,112,910 downwards.
TCTGAGTTCATAACTTCTTTTAGTGGGTTAACCATATATACACTTAACTCAGGAGTGTAGCATTGCTCTGGAGATAATCACTGATATACTGTTGGTTTGCAGTATCTTCCTTTGACTGACCTGGGTAGGAGTTTGTGAAACTGAGCACAAAGAATACTCTCTTTGTTGTTGCAGTTGCTTGCTCACTTGAGAAACAATTTCTTTTTAGAGCAGATTAATCAAATGTCTTTTTTTTCTCATCTGGAAGATTAACAGCAAGCTGAAAGCCTACACGCACCACATCCTTGCTTGTGCAGGTGCACTTGAGCAGCAGCAGCGCTGGGATTTGTCGAGCGTCTTTTATCAAGATGGGAAGGCTTGCGAAGGCGATCGTGTGCCTTGCACATTAGCCTTATTCATTATTGCTCGCCTTGATTTTTGCGGAGGATGATTCGGACCACAGGATTGAGTATTCTCAGTGAATTACAGCCAAGAAATTTGACCTGGCTTTGAGCATGGCCTGAACTACAACATGTGTCTTGGTGAAATGAGGGCATCCAAAAAGCTATGATTCCTTCTATCATGCTTTAGCAGGAACATTTTTAACAGAATATCATAGTGCAAACAGAATGTGAAAACATTTTATTAGACATGTCATGGGACTTGTCAACAAAAACAACAAAGATGAAATAACACCTGTATTTTCTAAAACATGCAGACAAAGCTAACAGACAGTTAAGCCAATTCTTTACTCTTCCAGGTGAGGACAAAGTCGCCAAGTGCCACTACATAGCATTTTAGTGCACTAAATTGTAAATTTAAATTGTATATTAATGTGTTAATCACTATTTTTATAATTTTTACTTGGTAAAAAAGTAATTTAATTTCTTAGAAACTGCCTTTTACTGTAATTCAACAGCTGAAGTAGTTCAAGTAGTTATTCTGTCAAACAGTCTTTTACCATAATAGTAACAACAGTAACAAATGGTAATATCTGTGAAATACAGGTGAACTTATTTTTGCAGCGATTCTGCTGTTTAATCTGCTCTTTAATAATAAAGTGATTTTTCAGTTCTGTTATGTTTATTTGTAAAATATTGTGCTGTTATGTATTAATGTGATCTAACAAAGCCAAATACTTGTAGATTTAGTTTGGTCAATTTAATTTTTTGCAAGCAAACACATGAATAAGAACATAAATGACACTTCAGTCGTATTTATTCGTTGCTCTGATAAACTCAGTCAATAGTAGGGGCTTACTGATCCAAATTTGCCTCTGATTGAGCATGTGCATTCACTCTAAAGGAACACAGCACATTTAACAAAGGAAGTCTTGTGCATCTTTTATACAGTGATAGAAAACACGATCCCCTCCAATTCTACAAGCTGACACAATTCACTTTGAACAATGGGCCCTAACTCTTCTGCCAGCAGATTTAAACAAGTTCAAGAAGCCATCACCAAATTTTTATAATGGATTGCCGATTTCAGGGATGCTCGTTTCAACAAGGTTAATGCGTCACTATTTCCAGTTGTCTATTAAACAGGTGAAAAAAATAAACATTTGAGCCAGTTGTTGATTTTTAATGTACAGCGGAAACAATCCATAGATGCTGTAGGAGAGCACTTTTCAGTGTATAAATCTTTAAAGAACCATTTTTATAAGTGAGATGTGTGAGTGTAAAGAACCTTTTAAAGATTTTTTTCTAGAAGTCCCATTATGACACATTTATTTATTTATTGAAAAGTGTAGCAAATAATCCATTTTAAAGTAAATATCTCCAATAAGCCACAGTTGAAGTTGAGTTGAGTTAAATCAAAGAGCTGGTAATAAATTCCAACAAAACTAATCTCCAGACATCTATGAATGGTCTGTAGTGACAAATGAGTCACTTGCTACTAAAACATAACATTCAATGGTTACAGCCACCCACAGGAACCATCTGCCCAAAGCCTGAATGCAGGAGGAACGTTTATGTGACAATCAAGCTTCTCAAATTCCTTGGTCAGACATAAAAGGCGGCCACATTCAGCTTTATTTTGGAGTTTACTCCCTTCCTGTTATTTAAGAGGGATGTTTTAAATTGAGTATGGGGCAAATAAACGTGGCACATAGTTATTCACTGGGAGCAATAAAAAAGAAGCTGAAGGAATGGGTGCCTTTCTAGCTTGCAGCTCGAGAACGTGCAGCTCGAGGTTTGCTGCAGCTGGACAGCACAGAGGGTGACTCCCTTTGACATTCCTTTCATTATTCTCGACCACAGAAAGAGAGAAGAGGGGAGAGAAAGAATGAGTGAGAGGGTGAGGGTGAGAGAGAGTGAGTGGGGGGCAACAACAGCTTTCCAACCATTGACAATAAGCAGAGATCATTTAGATATTATCAGCCAGAGTATAGAAAATATGTGTAAAACTTTCAAATAGAAAAATGTTCAATAGAAATATTCGACAGATATCTATCTTCAAAATGGCAACTTTATTACAGTACTGTGCAAAAGTTAGAGACCAGCCTAATTTATAGAACTTCCAGTCAAAACGGCCATTGAATATGTTATACAAGTAATTAATTTTTCAGTGACAGAGGACTAAAAGATAACATATTCAAAGAATTCTGCTGGGATGTTTTTCCACACCTCCAAAGTTCAGTCTTAAAAAATCAATCTAATCCCAGACACATTCAGTGATGTTGAGGTCTGGGCTCTGGGGGGTGGTCAGTCCATTGTTCTAAGAACACCAGCAGCTTCTTTGTTTGATTTGCAAGTGTTCTTCTTTTTCATCTATTTACTATTTGACAGCTACATGTCCTTTCACGCTCATAGCATTGGGCAGAAACACCTGTAGATTTTTTTAAAATCTGTAGCAAGTGTCTGATAGACAGAAAAAAGCACCATATGCAGTAAATGCGATGTTTAAAATAAAGAGGAAAAACAAATTGAAAAGGTTGGCTAGCATGCAGTTTCATGAGCAAGTATGCTAACTAGTGCAACTGCTAATTCAGCTAAAGTTGATGCTAATCTAGCTGAAGCTTTAGTAAGTGAGAGATCATATTCCTTTAAAACTTTCCTACTGAAAAAAAAACAGCAAAGAACAGTTAAGTCTATGGCGGTCAAAGCTGGTTTATGCTCGTCTGGTGCTGGTTTAGCTGTTTACCCTGCATGGTCATGCTCGTTGACCAGCATCCAAAACACAATATATGTCCAGGCATGCTGATCTATGCTGGTTCTTCTATCAGTTCTTCTATGAGTTATATCTCATAGTTCCTATACAAACTACAGACTAACCAACTAAACATGGTATTATTGCGCACAGCTCTTCAGTTCTGTCTTTTCAGTTTGGAAGTTTTGTAGATTAAAAGGGTTCTTATTTGAAGCCATGTTGAACCTGACAGGTTTTAGTGGGGTTTACTTTTGTTTAGACCGGGTGGTCTACAAGGTCTTGCACGGTTGTTAGGAATCCCATTTTCACCATATCTTTTAATAATCTTTAGAACTCCAGTTTTGGAAACTTGTGTTTTTTCACATTTCCTCCTCAGAAAAATCACATGAAAAATTAATTATTTAAGTACTGGTTTTACTGAAAATTAAGGCTTCTTAAGGTTTCTGGCATTTGCATAGTACTGCACACAGAGCATAACAAGCTTTGGAGCATGTCTGCTGGTCCTTTCGTCATGAAACATTCATAGTGTAAATGGCAGCTGGCATTTTGAAAAAATAAAAATAGAAAAAGGTCAATAAAAGTTCAAAATGATAGCATGTATTCCTTCTATTTAATTCAGCATTCTATTTTAGAAATAATGCTATGGCCAATATGGAAATGTCCTTCTGTTTTTTTAAAGCAACTACAACTGTGTAATTACTTTGTTTTTAAAAAGTTATGATTTCTCACATCTCTTTGACACTTCACACGTTACTTGATGTACAATAAACACTGTGTAGACTACTATGGAGGCCTCCTCTCTTCATAAGAAAAAAGAGAAGTTCAGTATAGCCTAATGCATTGCAATCATGATAATTACACAGTGCCTCTGGCCTGAGCAAACCAGTGCTCCTGTAATTAGGAGGGACAGTCCCAAATGTACTGTGATAACATTCCTGCCCTGTGAACACTGGAATTCTCCCGTCTGGCCAGCATGCAGAGGGACAGTCTTCTCTTCTGCCCTGCTGCCTCGGCCTACAAATTCTATTCTTTCTCCATTCACATGGAATGACGCTAAAAGGCTTTAGCTCATGGGGCTCATGGCATTAGCCAGGGCTACTCTGCTATTCTGGCCTAGCTGCTGGCTGTGGAATTAGCCCTGGTTATTCTCTAGAGCGAACCGAGTTTGAACATGTTTTTTCCTCATCAGCTTGTCCGTTCACATCTAGTGCCAGCGCTGCCAGGTGGTCTAGCACGGCAGAGAGTAGGCAGATTGAGAGAAATACAGGGAAAAAGAAAAAGAGAGAGACTGTCTTAAATCACAACTTTCTCCTTATTACAAATGCAGTATATCAGCAAAGACATGTTTTGTGTTTGAAGTTTGTTTTTAAAACACAAATAAAGTTAAATAATTTAGGAGCACCAACATAAATGCAGTAAATATAAAAAAAAAAACAATCTTACATTTTTCATGTGACATTTGTGTGGTTTTATGTACCAGGCATAATTCATTTATACATGACCATTTCTCTCTTTATTCCTTAGAATTAAACAGGCTGTTTAATTACTGTGGAGTGATATATAAAAGCTCTGTTCTGATTGGCTGCCTGGTATTCAAACAGCAGTTCAGAGTGAACCACTACTTATAGTGGTATAGAATAGTAGTGAATGGGTGGGGCTTAACTGTTGTAGTCTGAATTGTTGGCTATATGTAAATGTGTTGGTTTCGGTGACATCACAGAATTCAACCTGGGCTATATTTGCAGATTGGTTCATATAAACATTACATTTTGAAACTTTAACAATGTTTATATATTCCATCAAGCTCTCGTATTTAAACAACTTAAGGAACATTTGTTTTTCTATGATATGGCCCTTTTCAATGTATGTGACCTTGCCTGTCAGTATTGCTACAGTCGTGCAACCTTCAGGCTGATTGACAGAATGAATGCAGTACACTACAAGCAGTAAATGTGACATTTAAAGAATAGATGAAAACAACTTGAAATGGTTGGCTAGCATGTAGTTTGATTAGCAAGTATGCTGGCTGTGCAACTGCTAATTTAGCTAAAGTTGTCAGCTAATCTAGCTTAAGTTACAGATCACATTTCTTAATAGGAATTTCAAGTTGTTTTGCCTCTTTTAAACATGGTAGTACTGCGCTCAGCGCTTCAGTTCAGTCCATCAGACGGAAGGTATTCCAGGATAAAAGACTCTTTATTTGAAGCCAAGTGGAACCTGACAGGTTTTTCGTGGGGTTCACTTTTGTACAGTGCAATGTCTGTTAACAAAGACAATAAAATAAAATTTTCTATTCAAGACTCGACTCAACATAAGTGACTTGAGACTTGATTCGGACTCAAATGAAGTGACTTGAAAACATCTCTGCTGTATGTTACTGTTGGTGGGGTCTAAACAGGGTTTGGATGTAATGAAATACAAGTATTGGGAGTATTTATTCAGAATACAGAAGTTAAGTATCTGTATTTAATCCAAGTTACATTTTGAAAAGGCAGTATTCAGAATACAGTTATTTACAGTAAGAGAATACTTGTAGAATACTTACCCACTAGACAAAAAAAAAATCTTCAAAAGAAACAGTATGAATGCTTATTTAGCTATTTCAGAATTAGTGCTCATTAGACAAATTCTAAAGAGGATCTCAATTTATGGCTTCTTTACAAACACTGAACTTCCTACTAAAGCCTGAGTAGAATGATAAATCAATGTGATTAACAGTTATTAATGTCAGCATCACTGAGCTCTTTTGAGAGATTATTAAACTAATTATTCTCTTAGTAGTGGGGTGTAAGCTTCCATTACTTGTTAGCCACATTAGCCTCATAGCTCTATTGCAAAAGTAAAGAAGTAAATACGCCAAACACGTGTTGGCTGGACGACTGCATTTTGGGTAGGGGAAATTTGTCCAAATTATTAGTTTTTTGCTGAACCGTCACTTTAAGCACATGGTTCTTGCAGTGTTTACAAAGCAGAGATTCTGTGGCCATTTCATCCATTTCATTCTCGCATAACAGTGGTTGGTTTATTGTTCTCAGAAGAGCTGACAACAACAGAGAGGGGAAAAAAAACAACCAAAGCCTATCTCAGCGAGATCTAATATCACTGCTAGAGACAATTCCGGGGTACTTTGATCAGGAGGGGTGTGATTCCGCAAATGTCACGGGAGGTGTCAAAAGAAGCCCGCACAGGTGCAGGCTGCATTCACAATGGGGCTTTGGGTGGGGGGCTTTAGGTGAGGGTGTTGTCTGCCGTACATCTGTGAGAACACCGCTCCAAAAACCCTGGAGAAGCAATTATTTTCTCTCCCTCTTTTTCTTGGACACGCCATGCCTGCTTATGCTGCTAACTATGACACTGTTGAGATATTTCTCTAATTCCCACATTTTATCTGACCACATGGCTGCTCGGAAACCACCGCAGGACTTGTCTGACCACGTGTTGAGAGATTTTTCCTTGTACCTAACTTCTCAAAAAAACCCAAAAGGTGTAACTTGACTTGAGCAGGCCACATTTTGCTAACATTGTAGAACTGGACATTTATTTCTGAGAAAGAACACCAAACCACACAAGCAGAGCATTATACATTCATGTAACCTGCAAAAAAGAAAAATTACTGAAGATATTTTTATTAAATTCAGTCCTTTGGCTGTTAGAGTGCTCTAAACTTACAGACTTAAAAAATCATTACCTAGCATTGCCCATAGTATAAATGCAGAGCTGCATGCCAGTTCAACACTATCCCATCTTTGATGTTTCCTGCCGTAAATTACACAATGGTGATGAAACAGTCTTGATAGTTGAGTTGTTTACACTACAGTTTAAGTCGAGGAATGCTTTTCATCTGCCCACTCGGGCCTCTGGGATTCATTTTGCCAGTGCTGGGCTTGCGGATCTTAAGTGTTCAGGTAAATTTGGATACAAGCCAAGATCGCTACAAGCTATTGCATAGTTTTAGCTCTATATGATTATGGTAATCAAAGATGACATTATGGACATCTTTTAAATACACTTGTGTTTCTAGGAACTATTTCACAGCTTTCCTACAATTAAGCAAAAGCTGGTTAAAAATATGCTTGGCTTAAACTTTGTCAAAAGCACTGCACTCTACTGTTCAAATGAGTGCAAATCAAAATGCAAAACAGCATCACAATATGCAGAAAACTTGCTATAACTGTTAGACAAAAAAGTGCACAAAAGGGCAGGGTGCATGTCTTCAAAGCACTGGGTGGAGTGCTATTTCCAGCCTTGGATGTTTACATCTTAACAAGTTGACTGAAAAGTTACTACGGGACCTAAAAGAAAACATGTATTCTTCACATGCTCTTTTGTCAAGCATCATTAGCTACTATATTCAGAAGTTCTGATAAGGTGGGAAGATCTGATGACGGTCCAAGAAAATCAAGGCTGAACTAGTTAAATCTCAAATTACAGGATTTAGATCTGCTTTTTAATCACCTCTCTTGGGAGGGTATTAGCATTAGCCAGTAAATAAAAAAACCTGCCTGTTGACTACTGAATATTTCCACTGCTCCATTAATTCTTACATTTCATTGTTGTTACAACAAAACCTTTAATCTGTGAAATGATAACTTTATAGTAGAAGGAGCAAAATGTTCTTAACTTTAATGTAGGTTAATGTTACGATAAGTTATTTTGGCTCTCTATTCAGTGTGAAATGTTCACAAAAAGTGCAGCTGACATTTTGCAATAGCACAAAACAAAATGCGAAAAACAAAAAGCAGTTACAAGTAGTAGTGGACGGTATGGCCAAATATTTATATTGCAGTATTCAGATTTTTGACGGTTTTGGTATATATAATGGTATAACGTATTTACAGTACTGTGCAAAAGTCAGAGACCACCCTTATTTAATTACTAGTCAAAATGGCCATTAAGTACAACTTATTCATTTTTCGCAAGGTATTTTTAAGGAGACAAGATATACAATAATTTACTTGCTTAAGGAAGATGAAAGTCAAAGAAAAATAGTGAAAAAAACAGGAGTTTTCAAAATTGGAGTTCAAAAGATGAATAAAAAATATAAAGAAAATGGGACTTCTGACAACTGTGCAAGACCCGGTAGACCACCAAAACTGTCACCATCAGATAAACAAGTCATCTTGGAGAGAGAGGAGAAAATCACGCTCCACTCTTGCTTCAGATCTGAAAAAATCCACAGGTGTTTCTGTTCATCCTTCCACTGTGAGAAGACAACTCAACACTAAGAGTCTGTAATGATGAGTAACTGTAAAGAAGCAGTTACTGAGAAAAGAAAAAAAGAATAAATCAAATTAAATTAAACAAATTAAAATTAAACAAATAATCTGCTGATGTTCTTAGATCAATGTACTGGCCACCCCAGAGCCCAGACCTCAACACCACTGAATATGTTTAAGATTACTCAGATTGTGAGAAGCAGAAAATGCAACCAACTTCTAAGACTGAACTTTGGAGGTGTGGAAAAACATCCCTGCAGATTTCTTTAAAAAACTAAAACTAAGTGTCCTGAAAAGAATGAGAGCTGTAACAAATGTAATTTTCTGTGAAATATGTTTTCTGCTATTTTACTGATGCTGCCAAATAACTTGTACTTGTGTGTGTGTGTGTGTGTGTGTGTGTGTGTATATATGTGTGTATATATATATATATATATATATATATATATATATACACGAGCATCAACAATGGCTGATATAGCAATTGCTAGCCGTAATGGTTAAAATGGGTAGACTCTTCTGTAAAGTACTGGAAGCAGTTCTTTTTTTCAGTTGTGCTTTGTGGTTGGTAGTACTATTTATACATACTTGGTGTGACATGGTGAGTGGCAAAGCAGTGCGAGAGCTGGCAAAGCAAGGCACAGTGACTAATCCAGTATCTACTGGTGTGGCATAAACCCTTTCCCAGACGTGCCCTACTTCAGGTGCTCTGTACACACAAAGACCAAAGACAACTTGAGAACTGCAAAGGCTGGTGCACAAAAGAATAACACAAAAGAATAAGGAAAAAGAAAAACTTTCTCCTTTCTCAGTTTTGTCATCACACTGACAAAGGCATAATAGATTGTAATAACATTGAGTACACACAATCATGCACATACAGTTCTTGGCCAAATTAATCTAGGCCAAACATTCTTATGTACTAATAGCTCTACACTTACCACATTATAAATGCTTTGTAATGAATATTTACACTAGTTAACACAAGTTAACTTTCCATATTATAAGGTAAGTAGAACGTAATTGAGAATCTGAGAGCTGGCCTGCAATGGCAAAAAGATACAGTGTATAATACTGAAAAAAATGTTTTAAAGAGCAACAAACACATTAGTAAAATTGTATTAGCAAAAAAAGCTACAGATGGGTGACAAATTGAAGGAAAAACAAAATAAAGCAACTTGGAATAAATTCTACAAATCTCTGGAACTGTACTGAAGGGATGGAACACCATTCTTCCAAAAGATGTTCCCTGCAAATGTCAAGCTCCAGTCCTCACAGGCCAAAACACTGCAGTCTTCAGCACACTGCCTCAGTAAACACACCTCAGTCAGCTCATCAGCTAATTAGCCTTCATAAACGGAATATGGAGCATTAGAAGAAGGTAAACGCTAATCTCTGCAGCACTTTGGCCTGGAAGGTCCCCAGTTTGACATGCCTGCTCCAAGAGGACAAGTGGACACTAACCATGACAGCAAAATGCACCCCACAGCGTAGCAAAGCCACCAGACTCCCTGACTGTAGGGGTTCAACCTTCAGGCCTGCACTATTCTCCTGGTGTACGTATGTACTTGCCTACTTGGATAATATGGTGAAGGATGGCCTATCTGACAAGAACAATTTTTTTCCACATCTCTCCAGACCAATGCTGATGGTTTTTACACCACTGAACTCTCAGAAGTGCATTTGTCTTTGCAATGAGGGGTTTATGCATTTTTTATTTATCCTCTAACTTAACCAAGAGTCTTTAAAGGGGACCTATTATGCTTCTCTGGTTTTTCCCTTTCCTTTAGTTTGTTAAATAGCTTGTTGTTCATGTAAACGGTCTGCCAAAGCTCAAAGTACACACCAGAGGGAGTAACTCTCTCCCACAGAAAGCACTTTTCTAAGCTGCCTGAAACGCCTTGTTGGAATTCCAGCCCCTTTCCTTTGTTACAAGATGATGATGTAATATTGTAACACAATCCTTACTGCCCACATGTAGGGGCGGAACTTGCAGCAGGATGCTGACAGACAAATGATGGGCCTAAAATCAAGTCAATTAATACAGAACTCCACTGTAATGTTCCTGTGTATGTACTTGTGAATGGACTGTTCTTGCTGACAGTCTGATCATGTCCTGCACTGATATTCTCAGTCACCCGAGGAACTGTTGCTCTTCTCTTTTTCCTTCATATCACACTAATGCATTCATTCAATGTGGACTTTCAATCACAATTTTTCAACACTACTTGTTTTTCCCATAGATCTAAATGAGATGTCACTTTAGTCATTGCTCCTATTGAAACAATAGCCAGACGAGCAGTCTTTGTAACTGAAGCCCCTGCCCTCTGTGCCCCAATAATGAACCCTCTTTTATTCCACTTAGATCTTGTGTTCTTGCCATCGTGATCTAAAATTGAGGTCAACTGAGCCTGCTTAGCACTTGTATACATGCCACAGAGCATGGTAGGATGTTAACTTCTATCAAGCAATACATGATGTATGTATGGACAGTAGGTTTTTAAATTAAGATTGTCATTCCACTTTGACTCTCATCCAAAGAAACAAGCTTTATCAATGTCTTTATTTATAAGCAATGAAAGGGAGCTTAAAGTTGTAAAAACTTAACTCCAGCATGTACTATATCAAGAGACTTTTGCATGAAACACGAAAAGAAAAACATCTTCTTTAGAATCAGTTTTAAAAATAGATCATTGGAACATAATTATAGTATGAATTTTTCAGTGGACATCAAAGACTTCAGTGGACATTCCAATTCAGTCATAATTTAAATTATAAATTAGGCATATTTTATTTGGAAAAGCTGACATTGTCAGTTCAACGTTTAATTTGGTTTAAAAATTAGATTACTGACACAAAATTATAGTATGATTGGTGGGCATGCTAGATTCAATTTACTGATATTTCAAAATAAGAATTAGGAATATTTTACTTAGAAGAAAAAAAGACCAACAAAAACATTACACTTTTAAAAAAATATATTTTATTAAGCATGGTACATTATATTGTTTTATCACTGTCACTGATATTGAATCATTAGCACCAAACTGGAACCATCAGAAGTGATTTTTTAAACTAAGCCAAAGATAAAGGAGCTAAAAAGTTTGACGCTGCCATGCAGTTCATTCGTACTTGCAAATGTGGTAACATTTTATTGGAGTCTAAATCCAGATAATAATTTCAGTGGTTAAAAACAATTTAACAAATGAAAGACCTGTTAAAGATTGATTCTTAGTCTGGTAATTAAAGGTTCATATGTACGAAAATAAACACGGCAAGGAAACAAGGATATGAATAGACCTTTGAAGAGTATGATAGGCTTAAGTAGGAAGACAAGTTTACCCTATATTTAGGATCGAAAACATTACTTCATCCAATGCCTTAAACCCACAGAGTGGAAATGGCTTTTAAATACACAACCAACAACTATGTCAACAATACATATTTCACTGTGTACAATGAGTAAAATCAGATAATGTCAGCAGTATAATGAAGACATAAGTACAAGTTTATGAGTGCACTTTTTAATGGAGAAACCAGCCTTAGCCTCACAAATTTTACCACTTACCACTGCCACCCACCTAACAGCATCAAGTATAGGGCTGTAAGTACTGGGCTACGAGCAAGGATGTGGACTGTACGGCTTTTAGCTCATATGAAAATCATGAGAGTAGTAAACAGCTGTGTCGTATAAAATTAAATCATATTTAATTTTTTCTAAGGAGCTTTGTTGAGAACATAGGCTTCATTCTGTCAACACAAGCAGGGAGGAAATTATTTTGATTGTGTCGGGAAGGCAAAACTAAGTTGCAGTGTGACTTTTTTTTATAAGCGATGTCTCAGCACGCCTTGAAAGTGTGTTTTTGTGGGAGCACTGTGGTTATGCTTACGCAAGTGGAGGAATTTGAACGCGTACTGATATGCAAAATGAAGGGAAATGTGGTTATAATACAGGGAGGGCACAAAACTGACCTTGAAAGACCGCTTCTTAGCTGGGCCTTGTCCAACATCAAGCTAAAAACGAGAGGCCGTTTTTCTGGATCTTAGACAAACTGTTCTGTGTAGTGTTAAAAGATGCCTTTAACAGACTTGAAATGGATCCAGTTCAAACTGATAAGTTCATACTATTCACACAGCCCTTATAGTCCATGTAGATATTCCACAATAGCAAGCTATTCCAATGAAAATCCTTCCATATACATTATGCTCAAGTTTCAGCATTCTTTGGGAGTTCCTTTTCCTGTTGACCACTGTTGTAAATATTTCCAAGCAGAACTTGTTTGTTAGATGCAGATTAAATGTACACAGTGGGTTCCTGTAGGATTACCACAGCTGGACTAGAGCCAGCATATTCCAGTAGAGTTTTAAGTGTTACAGTAGATGTAACTCACTCCAAGCAGTGAACAATTGAAAAAATGGTGAACATGGTAAATAACTTGTGTGCATTCATGTGTTTCTTTGATGGTTCCCTGTAGCTGATCTACAAACGCCCATATTTAGTGTTGTAGTCAAGACCATTAGAGGCGAGTCCGAGTCAAGAGCGACCTGGATACATCAAGCCAGAGTCAATGCCAACACTTCGTAGTAGTCAAGACCGAGTCTAGACCGAGACCAAGACAAGACCAGATTAAGATTTTTACAGAATATAAAATTACGCGAAGAAAGCGAAAATTCATTTGTAGCTCATTCCACCTTCATTATGTTAAATATTAACAAAAAATATTATATAAGATGTTAAATAATATATAGTCTAAAATTTTATTAAATATTTTATAGTTTTGGTCCAACTTTGCATTTTGACTTCTGGAAGCAAATGACTGTGAGGTTATTCTCTGTCCCTTCTGCTCTAAATCAGAATCACCACCTAAAGTCAACTGAATATAAACCAAACAACATCCATCCATTTTTATTACTAAATGAACATATAGCCATCATGGAAAGAATAAATTAGATCCTCAACTGGCAGCAAACTCTTTTATTCTGTTTGAAGGTTTTGTTGTTCAGTAATAATAGGAAAAATGTCCAGTTTCCAGTTACCTCAGACTGAGGCACTGCACTCAGCAAGACTCAAAACAACAGTCAAAATGAAGTTGACACCAAGACAAGACTGAGAGTGTTAATTTAACTGATGGAGAACGTGTTGTAGACGGTTCTATATAGAATCTTTTTGAAAATTGTTCTATATAGCACAAAAAGGGTTCTTCTGTTGTTACAAGCTTAACATCATAACAATAGAAGAACCCTTTTTGGTGCTATATAAAACCATTTTCAAAAAGGTTCTACATAGAACCGTATATAACACATTCTCCATCAATCTGAAGAACGATTTCACCATGCAGAGAACCAGGTAAGCATGAAATGGTTCTAAATAGAACTCATGGTTCAAAAAACAACCATTTTCTTTACTAAAGAACCCTTGAAGAAACATCTTTTTAAGATCTTTTTACCCATTTGAGTACAACTCAAATTGGTAATAAACAAATCTAGTTTTAGGATCCTAGTGTTTCAGTCTCTAGGCTGTAGTTCTGGGGCCATATTATGGAAAATTCTTATCTTTTTTGTCTTAAGTTAAGATCTGACAGGTCAAGATAAAAATCTTACAGCATCTTATCTCCAGGTAGGCAATCTTAACCTACTTAATCAAAGTTGACAATCAACTGTCATGTCTGTTACCTAGCAACCGACAAGCCGCACACAGCTGAAATGTAAACGCGTAATCAAAATAAGGTTAAAAATGTAATTTACAGCTACTATTACTGGTGTAAAAAAGTGCAGTAAACTGGAGATTATGAATATTGTGACAGCGCCCTTTCCATATTGTGCTAATGTTATTCCTCCTAATAAGCAGCCGCACATTTGTATACCTAAATAAAAGTGAAAAAAGGGATACCAAGGCTAAATACATAAAAAAATGCATGATTTGTGTAAGATCAACCCTCAATGCATGTATAAATGTTTACTAATATACTCAATATAACAAGTCAAAAAGAACAGTGTCGCAGTATCAGTGAAGAAAACTGACATACCATCAATTAAACTTGTGCCATGAGGAGAGTTTAAAAGTCATATTACTGTAAAAATAATGTGGTCTGCAGACGTGCATATGCAGAAGATGTATGCACATCTGTGCTCTAACATCTAGCAAGGTGGAACTTTTCACCATCATTGTGACAAATAGCTGACTGTTCACGGCAGCTATAAATAAAATTAAGTGGCTAGAAAATGTGTTGAAAGGACCTTAGTGATGTGCAGTGATAACAAGGGTTAACTGCCACAGGACTCGTTGCCTAACAAGTCCCACCTGCAGCCATTAAAGACTGAAAAACTGTAATGACCACTGCACTGTGACGCTAACCAGAGTTTTGTTAGTCTCCCTGTAATTTAAAAGTTATTCAACAACCCATTATCATAAATTTCCCTTTGCGAAACAGAGTACTTTTTAGTATCAGTTTTTTGATCGTTGAGTCTGGCCAATGGAAGACCTGGATTCGATCTATATAAGTGGCAGCTATATGTGTCACTGGAAAGAAAACATGGCCTGCTTGTTTAAGCTTACCCCTCAAAGACCACGGGTTACTTCAGTGTAAACACTGCAAGGTGCCTGGTGCTAATCATGTGCTAAACAGGAAGCTGCTGCTAATTCTGGGCCTGGCTAACGAGGCACTGCTGGGCTAGCAGTATTCTTATTGTCTTCTTCATATCTTAAAACAGCAGGAGATGTCCTCATAAGTATAGGCATTTATCTTTGAACTAAAGCCAACAGCCTTCTGAGTGGATATTGGTTTCATTTAGTGTAAATATTATATCTACAGTCAAGACTGACCATGAGCGTGCAATAGAGAGCTGGTCCACTCATGGCAGCATACTTAAAAAAGGAACCAATTGGGCAAGATTTACTAAAAGAGACACTAATAACTGACAGTCTACCAACATTTTGCGCCACTGGGGGTGGCCAATTTAGCAGGTTATCTACTAAAAAATTCCATGCAAATGAACTAGGGATGTACATTCTGACTAATTTTGATATTCGGGTATCCACAAGAGTTAATGGAAGGACCGTGGGGAAGGAATGAGCATGAAAAATAGCCAAAAAAGAACTACTTCAGCCAAAATTAATGTAGGGCTGGAGCTAGAGGCGCACTCTTTTAGGAGACAGCAGAGTCTTTTAGGATGTGTAACGGAGGTTGCCTCTTTAGCTGTGAGCAATGATGTGGCAACATGTTAGTTTGTCAGAGAATTATATATACACTGTTTCTGGACCTAGCTAACATCAGCTAGAGTAGTTAGCGCTAAGGCCTACTACTTCTGCCTCCTCAATCACGTCCTTCACAATGCACCCTGTCATTGTGCTCACATTAAGGCACTCTGAGGAGCAAAGTGTAAAATACGAGCAAAACTGTAACATTTTACAGTCCCGTTAAAAAAAAAAGAAAAACCTGCATTCAATTAAATTGTTGGTCTGTATATTCACTTCCTGTGATGAAAGCAAAACAGATTTCAGTATTTGAATACTGGCGCCCCAATGATTAAATAAGTACTCAAGCACCCATGCACATCCGTAAAATGAACACAGGTGCAACACTGGGGAGTAATATAAACATGTGTTTGGCTCACGTGCTTTTTGTATAAAAGCCTGTTTTCACTGCTTTCGGTGATCGGATCACATTCAGATTTCAACTGACCTCATAAAGGTGTAAACACCTCCGGGACGCACTATGACTAGATCACGATCGGATCTCTCAAACCACATTCAGAGGTGATCAGAGACAAGTGTAAATTTAATGTTTGTTTGTTATCTGTGTATAATTACACGAGCAGAAATGTGTCTGCTGAGTGCTGACTAGCAGGTGAGACAAAGAAACGAAAGATGTGGGAAAAACATCACATCAGGGATGCATTTTAATATAAAATATGAAATCCAGCCAAAGTATGATACGTGATATATGATCTGGACATGAAACACGTTAATGCAAGGGGTAAACCAGCTCATTAGGTTGAAATTATTACTTTTTTTTTGGACACAAAAGTAAGCTGAACTTGAGTTCCATGCAAAGTGCATTTGCAAACTGTCTGATTTTGTAAAATCCATCTTTAAGTTCAAAGCACTTCCTGTTCAGCTGGGAACTTAGCTAACATCAAATCATACTACATTAAAAATTATTTTTAACTCATGGTGAGTGTAACGTCTTAGCTACATGCAGTGCATCAAAAACTTTCTGCAACAGAAACCACAACACCGCAATAAAATGAGAGTAATGAGTACTTTTATTAATGCAGGGATCACAAAGCCAAGAGTTTAAATATGTGCTGCTAACTACCATTTGGAAAAGAAAATCATCAAATCAGTGTCAATTTTTTTTTCTTTAATACACTACTGTGATACTGATATGATTATTATTACTGAGGGAGCTCCAGGTTCTGTGAATTATAGAAGGCAATTCTCTGCAGAGTTTTTACTTAGTAAACTATGAGCATTGTAGATTTGTATTGGAGTAAAATCCAGTGTAATGTAAAATTATGTGCTGACTAATTGCAACTACCACAAGCTGTCTAAATTCTGTGTAAATTTGTGTATCGCTGATGACTGGATGCTAAATCACAAGCTAAATTACAGATTCTCAATCCAGGTGTCTGTCTCACTATGTAGTTGCTTACCCAGTTAACTTGAGTTGGATCTAACCCTGGTGGCAGCGCCAACAGTGTTGCTTTTTACTGGTATAAATGCGTACTTTCTACATGCTTAGGTAGTATGATGACATCTTCATGTTTTACACGATTGGCTGTCGTCATAAATGTCACACTTTCATGTGCAGGCATGTGAGGATTAATCACAGCCTGAAAATCTAAACCAGGATTTATCCTAGCCTGAGTATCTTTTCTCTCTACTTCTCTTCTTCTTTTTCGTTGTTCGGCTCTAGGTGCATCTTTTTTGAGACATTATTAACAAGTTGCTTTTTTCTCCTCACTCAAGCATCTTAAGCCCTATTTGAACTGGACTGAGCTCTGGTGATGTTATTTGTGCGTGATTTGACTGGCTGATTTGTACAGGATAAAGGATCTGTGTCATTTTCCCAAATTACCACCAAATAGCCTGGATCGACATCATTGCACGGACATTTATGTCAGCATTATGTGACAAGCTGGAAAAATTCTGAACAATAACAACATATAGTGTAGCAAATGTCATATAGATTAGCATTAGGCTAGTAAAGTGGGTTCATTTAACTTACCAAATGCTACTCAACAGGATAGAAAACGCACTGCCTTGCGAGAGGTACTTTTAAGATATTTCATTTTCCTTCTGCTTGTAATGTAGCCATCACCAAAAATATGGAATTCAGTAGTCTTGTCATGGACTCGAAAATTAAGAAATTTGGCCAAATAAAGCTCCATTTTGGCTGTTAGCCTTATCCTCAGGTCACAAAAAATAAAACAAAAATAACAATGTGCCATTTTCTATTACACTTTTTCATCACTGTAATGTCAATTTGAACAGAACCAGTGTTACAGAGAGAACTCTAGGTTCAGTGATTTATAGATGTTAATTCACTCTGGAATTGTTTCTTGGGAGATCTGTAAAAACTACAAACAACTACAGGCAGATTCATACAGATCTCACAGACCTCATCAAATTACAGCACCTCCCCAGGTAAAACAAATGCAGCTCCAATAGGGTTTTAGACAGCATGCTGGTGCATTAACAAGCCAGAAGTTGTTACGAGCTCCACTTGTGGCCACAGGGCCCTAAGCAGCACTGACTAAAGTAGAACAAATTGGAATTTTTGGGGGGAAACCAGGGTTTGACCAGCAAAAAAACTATTTTCATACATAACATATGTCTTGTTGGAGAATTAAAATATATGAATATGTCTGCGCCTCAAAAAATCATTAACTTATATTTCCTCCTTAATATTGATACATGAATAATACAAATTTAAGGGGTGAGGTACCTGTTAAAATATATGTATGCATGTGAATGCATTGCAGGTCCTGCTTTAGCTAATTACCTTGAGCCTTGGGCTGAGGAGGCCGACTAATTTGTTGAACCAGGTGTTGAAACTCGTTGTGGGAGCACCTACACTCATGTTAAATGTCCCTTAAAGAAATCGTAATTGAAGTCAAAGTAAGCATGATTTGCACGGCTCCACTCTGTAAACGCTCGAGTTTCCCTCTTCCGCCACAGATGCAAAGCAGTGTGACTGCGTTATTGTAAGAACCCCCATCCATGACACCTGCCAAGAGACCTGTTGCTGTTATTGGCCTCATCACCAGGAGTCTGTCCAAGACAAATATTGTTGCCCTGCTACTTCACAGTGCTGTACATACAGCATTGCAGCTCCTCTTTAGCCAGAGAGGTCACAACGGTTATGACAGGTTCAAAAAACAAACAGCACACTATGGCTATATGAAGGCAGAAAGATAGCCTGTATCTCGCACCAGAAGGAGGAAGTGTCAGGGATTAAAATTTCTCTAGCGGAGTTTGCAACACATCCCAAACTAAGGGCCGTTATCAGGAGCAGCACCACAGAGGAGAGATATGTCCAACGTTGT
Organism: Colossoma macropomum; assembly: GCF_904425465.1. Lineage (NCBI taxonomy): Eukaryota > Metazoa > Chordata > Actinopteri > Characiformes > Serrasalmidae > Colossoma > Colossoma macropomum. Next base: position 25,094,011 of record NW_023494806.1, on the reverse strand, counting down.
GTTCCAAAAAGCAGGATCAAAGTGGGTGACATAAGCCAGCACACCCTTCAGTGAAGTAAGATAAATGGACAGTGTGGGCCGTTATCAAAGGCCTGCCTGTTTGTAAGATTCTGATTAAAGCACTGCAGCTCTTTTTTCCCCTCCCAGTGGAAATAGGTGTTCAAACATGACACTGTTTGGATTGGCCTGGGACTCCAGTGAGAAGCTCCCCTTGGACTGCCGATGAGACCCAGAAGCAGTTGTGCGGGTGTACTGTAGGCTTATGGGTTCAATGTTTTCAAAACACTTTCCTGGCCGTGGCATACACTGCAATGGCCTAGAACGAAATATGGAGCGCTTCATTTCTTTCTTTTCTTCCACCTTGAAAGTGAGTATAGGGTAGTATGGCCCCTGTTGTCTGATGTGTAAATCTCAGACTTTACAATATTTCCAATTGTGATTCTTTAGGAAATGATTCAATACATCATAAAATTTCAAATTTCAACACCAACACAAATTCAGTTCACAAATTATTTCTGTATGATTTAGAATCATTTTTTAAAAATACACCGAATTAGGGCATGGGGCAGACTGTAAAAAGCAAATGAAAGCAAAGCCAAACCCTGGACATTTTAGGACAGGGGTTACCAACCTTTAGCAACTCGCAGTCTACAAAATTGACCACAAAAATGTCCACGGCCCACAGGATTTAATAATCAGATCATCTTTCTGACTCACATAATGAGAGCTGATTTTGTTTGGCAGGCTACCGAGTGCTGTATGTCAGGCTGAAGTAAGGAAAGCTGCAAATGGAGTTCTGGATCAATTCGATAGGTTTAGATGCATATTTATTATGTTTAGTCTCCGAGAGACAGTGTAAGTAAAGCTTCATATGAAAAAATCCTCTGAGCAAACAACACAAAGCAGTAGTTTCTCCTTTTCAGTTCTCACACACATGAATCCTAGCACTACTCAGTGCTGTATTTTCTTCATTTCAGTATACGCTTGGTTTTCTCAGTTTTCTCAGTCTGAGATACAGTGGCCACTTCACTTGTACCTGGTCCAACCTCAGAATCTTTCCTTTATTTTAACCCAATTTTAATGGTTTATGGATGATGGATGAGTTCCACATGGCTGAAAAGTGAAATGTTTTACATTGACTGACACTGAAAATATAAACATAACTGGCTAGCATTTTGCCAATACAATCAAGGTGCTCAATATAAATTTTATGTTTTATTTCTGCGAATAATCAACAATATTTGTCATGTTAAAAATTCCATTTGATTAAATGTCTGGCAAGGCCAGCATAGCCCACTAGTTGAAAACTGTTTTAGGCATTTCAGAGACTCAAAAATACTCCTATACTGAATACACAATGTGAAAAAAATATGTTTTTTGTAAATTTTTTTTGTAAAATGAAGTGAACACACAAATGTGATTAGAGGAGCTATTTAAGTATTGAAATATACAACAATAAGATCAAACATCCAATATGCCAAGGTTTATAATAATTGATTCTAATTGATTCTTCCATTCTTAAATTAATGCATTTGGATCACCACTTAGGGGCACTTTAACAACCCTATTTCATTCAACTGTCAAGTGATTGCACTGTAGGCAACAATACTAGCAACTTTGGTGAAGTTCACATCTGGTATGCTCCAGCACTGCTGTAATGTCTGAATACCATATGCAGTGCAAAGCTAAAATATTTACTCACTTAACTTCTGTATATATGAAGTAAGTCCATTATCATTTTAGCCAGTGGTTTACTTTAGCACTGCTTTCAGTCTCCAGTGACAGACAGCAGGCCTTCCTCTGTCTAAAGAAGATGAGCAGGTTTAGTTTGTCAAAAGGTGAAGCTAAACAAGAAGGAATACTCTTGCATCAAGAAGCGCTCAGTGGTATCAGCTTGGCCAGATGGAGGCCGGAAGCAGGAAGCTGATAAGTGAAATTCAATAGCAGAGTGATGACATGTTTACTCTTAGGAACGCATGCAGGATGAGCAGTAAAATATGTCTGTTAGATTCATTATTTTAGTCAGGATCTAACTGACTAAAATGACAGTTAGATTCACCAACAAGTTTTGAATCAGATTTTTAGCCATGACTTTCCAGACACTTATTAAGCCTAGATTACAAAGGATTTCCAATAATGACTAAGACATCTTATCCACATATATAAAACATAGGATCCTAAAGCCTAAAGTCATGGGTAGGATATGAAAAATAGGCGGAAATAAAGGTTTTAAGTCCTAAATTTCAAATGCCTGTAACAGGACAACTATATAACATTTTAAATATGTATAAATAGTATCATACGTGAAAAACTGTGCTTGCACATGAAAAAATGTGATCACATGTGAAAGTATGTTCACAAGTGAAAAAACTTGTAAATACATGTAGTTTTTGAACACTTTACATGTGAAATATATGTGAGTTTTCTGTAAGGGGTACAGCGGCAGAGGTTTTCCCATGTGCCTTCTTAATGTGTGCTCTAAATGTATTCTTTATATGTTTTGAATACGTTACTTTTTTATATATTGTAATGGAATATGTTACTAAATACATTTAGGACCGTGCATTCAGCATTCAGCCTTCACTACTTTTTCGAAATATTCTTCACAACCCTTCATATACTTAGACACACACCTCAGTAATTGTCAGTGTCAATCTTTTATTTTTCCTTCTTTTAATTTCATGTTTAACTACATAAAATAACCATGTTACGTTTTACTGCACGTTGGTTTGGAGCCTCCTCTTCCCTATGTTCCTAACAGTTTGAATCCCTTCGGTTTAAATGCCTTAAAAATTATTAAATGCCATTAAAAGATATATTATATCAGTCACAAAGTTGCTTTACAATATACAGTAATTTTCACAAAAAAAAAGAATAGTCTACAGTGACCGATATAAAAGCACAGTTAACCGAGTTCCCTTTTAAATGAGTCTGAAAGATGAAGTGCAGAGATGCTGTTTTCTAAGTGTAAGGTGGAATATCAGGTTAAATTGATTAATTTAATGCAATACGATGTTCTAGCAGATGGACCATACATGACCTGTGCACCTGTTATTACACATTACATTAAGAAGAAACTATGCAAAGAATTTGGCGTGGCAAGTTATTTGAAACCAGTTATGTAAACTCAGGGTACACAAAGAAGGAAATGTCCATACATTATTATTAACTACGTTAATAATTTACTAGGAATTAACCTTATACATTATGCCTTAATCCCCTCATACATTCAAGAATATCTCTTCTGGCAATCGGATATACATTAAAAGACAATTGTCAAGCTATACTAAGATGATAAAGAGTTCAGAGCTTCAGTTATTAGAGTAATAAATGAGGGTGAAAAAAAGAGGAAGAGAGAGAGAGAAGCCCTCTCTTCGAATACCCGTTGAAACCTATGTGGGAGAAATGCTGTACAGTATTTACTCAGGTGGAATAATACACATCTAAGCAGGCCACTGTGTGGTGATAAAACAAAGAGGATTCCAAAGAATGTGCTCCGTGTGCTCCTAAGCCCGCTCGAGTGTAATTGCATTTCCCAGTTGGATGGTCAGCCTTGACCAACAACGGAGGTCCAACGCAAAAGCCCCAGCCATAACTCTGCAGTCGCAGCGATGTGATATCACTCACGAGGGAACGTGTGAACTTGCTCAATGCGAGATGAGATGATTCATCACTGCAGGCAAATGTTTTTATCTCTGAAACTCCACACAGCTTCAACCTAAAAACAAGGGTTCCTTTATCTTATGTGGACTTTCTTTAAACTTTTAAAAGGTTCTTCATGTCTTTTCTTTAAAGAACCATCCATGGAAAGGTTCTTTTGGGAACTGAAAGTGGTTCTTTTATGACATCACTCCAAGCAACCCCTTTTGGCACCTTCATTTTTGAAGACTTTCTAGCTTAGTCAAGTTTATAAATTTGCTATATTCAAGTGCGATTTTTTAATGATAGTTCACGCTGTAATTGAGTCCAAATAGGCCGTGTAGGCCGTGATAGAGCAGGTGTACATTCCTTAGAAAGAGGAGCCAGGAACCCTTCAGTGCACTGAGGTTAAACGGTTCCTTACACATACACGAACACATGTGTCATGCTGAAAAATGATGGCTGTAGATGGGAGTAGCAGGAATAACATTGTGATGTCGGAAAGTGGATGAGACGGAATTCCATAGTCACGGCTGACAAACAGGTGCACAGTGAAGCTATCAAGTGAACAAGGATGAAAGGAATGCATTAGAAAAGCACAGAGGTATCTTCATAACAGCAGGGCCAAGCATCTTCCATGGTGTCGCTGGTATTCGAAAGGCGTAATCTAAATGCACACAAAGCACATCCTTTCATGAATACCATTTTGTGGTACTGGGATAAGTGTATATCCAATAGATAATTATATATCTAAGAGTTCAACACATTGGTGGCATTCAAACGTATGTATTGTTACATGATATGTATTTTTTATATGCTTTGCTGAGTAAAATGTCCGTCAGTTCTCAGTGACTACACTTATGCTACACACATAAAATATCACAGAAAGAATTAGTTCAAAGTGGGCTGTTGTAGCTGAGTTTCCAATTATGGACTGTATGGACTGGGGAGTGAATGGTATATTTAGATGGGCTCTTTAAACTCAAACAATAGCAGAAATTTAAATAATATATTGCAGCACTAGGGGTGGAGCTACCTATTCTGCATTTTTGGTTTCTGTTTATTGCCTCTTGTTGCTATTCTTTTTCATTAGTTAAGTCTGGATTCATTTTAGATGTTTTTGTAATACCATGATGGTGATGCGTTCAGCTTCACCAGTTTAGCCTGTATTGCATTTATATACTTAAATAGAGGTTGCCTCATATTGAGTTGCCCAATGGCACAACAACGTAAACTCAATCACAAGGTGCTGGACATGACCCCCAAATGCCAGCTCACCTCTATTGTTCCGGTAGCCATGTGAAGGCTTTAGTGATTGGCTACCTATAGGATGGCTTACCAATCCCATCCCTAGGGGTATATCACACTAAAAACTTAACAGCACTGAAGGTCTATGATTTTTTTTGTTTTTTAAAACCTGTTTTGTGACTCCCACCTGCTGAAAACCAAAAAAATAATCCACATAAGCACTTTATCCTCAATAATAGAGTTTAACCCACACTAGTTTGACATCCAGACTTATTATTGTTGTTTAAGTCTGTTTAATATTTTTTTTACATTTATTGTGTTAATGTCAAGAAATGACAAAACATGGTAACAATGTGATGCTTCTTCATTCTGCAAAACAAAACTGCATGCACAGCAATAATTCTTCATCAAATCAAATTATGATAAAATACTTCTTATCTACTTACAAACACTAATGTGGTATAGTTTAAAAGTTCAAATCTGCATTTTTAAAAGGAATTCCGCTGCTTATTCAATGAGCAACGGGTGATAAATATCAACATGCTTTTTGATGATAACTGTGACTTCTGAGGGTTAACAAACTGAAATGCCTAAAGTCAAAACTTGTTCTGATGATCTGCCTGATGGAAATGCTACTTTCCTAATCTCAAGTTATGATAAGAATGACAGAAATCTGTATTCAATTAGATCACCACACCAAAACAGTCCAACAAATCACCACTGTCCATCCTCAAACATCCTATTAGTAGGGAGTGTCACTGAAAGCGATACAACACACCAATCGATCTTGCCCTAAAATACACAAGGCTGGAATTTTTCCTTTTATTTGATATTAGGAGCTTATTGGGAAGCCATATCTCTTAGTTAGCAAATCCATATGAGACATTATCCTCCTGTCAGCCTTCAACCACAGCCCTGTAAGTATATTCCGAGAATGTGACAAGCAAAAAGTAGTCTTCAGAGATCAGATTAAGTAGATCCTTTTTCATTTCTTCTGCACATATTTAAGTTGATGCTCTAAAAGCCCTTGCAGCTGTTCATTGCAGGGGTGGAGTACAGAGAACCATTAAGCAGGGTAACTTCCAGGCATAATGTCAGTGGTGGCAGTGGGGGGTAGTGGTGTGTGTGTGGGGGGGTGCTGCATCATGCATGCTGGGAACAGGCTACTATGTCCGGATTCTGTCTGACTTGATTTCGGCTTTCACTTAGAGAATGGTCCGTGATCCACAAGCATGAAACTGGACCTTATGTCCATTGAGCCTTTAATTTCAGGGATACGGTGAAGGAACCAGGCTTTTCATTAATGACAGCTGCTTCTTCAAACTGTGGCCAATTATCTCAAATATGTGCCGAGAAAATGGAGGAACGGGATCTGCGCTCCGTCTCTGAGCTTTGAAGGGAACATCAAACGTGTCACTATAAAGTGACGGTTGTGAAATTACTTTCAATTTCTTTCATGATACATCTAAGCACAAAAACACAGGAAATGGTCTACATTTTCAGGAGGGCACTGGGCTAAAACACAGACAAGCTTGGTTTTGCACCTGTGGATTTGAAAGTGTTTGCTTTAATGAAGCAGATGTTCAGACAAGGCCTTTTCAAACTCTTGAAAGTGCACTTTTTTCATTGCTGTCTATGGAGCAACATGCATCGTGTCTGAAAAGCACTCCTCTAGCCTGAGCAAGGTGCTTCTGTGCTTTAAAGCTGCACTATGTAAGATTGTTTATTAAAATTAAAAGAAGTACACACTTAAAAATGAAGGTTCTTCAAGGGTTCTTTAGTAAAGAAAATGGTTTTATATTGAACCATGAACACTCAAAGACCCCTTTGCATGATTAACAAGGGTTCATTGTATGGTAAAATCGTTATGCAGATTGATGGAGAATGTGCTGTAGATGGTTCTATATATAACCTTTTTGAAAAAGGTCCTCTATAACACCAAAAAGGGAGTCTTCTACTGTTACAATGTCAGGCATGTTACAATAGAAGAACACACTACAACACACTGCTGTGAGACACCCTGTAAAGCCTGAAATAGTAATTTAAAAGTCAGAGGCCTCAGGTTGGATTTTCTGGGATTTTTTCAGAGCACGTCATACATTATGTAATAACGTATTACGTATTGACGTCACACTGACAGACTCAGAAAATGATCCAGTTCTTATAGATAATTCACTTATTTTATCATGATTTGATTTGATGAAGAATTATTGATGTGCATGCAGTTTTGTTTTGCAGAATGAGGAGGCATCACATTGTTACCATGTTTTGTCATTTCTTGACATTAACACAATGAGAAAAAAAAAATGCTTAAAGGCAGCATTTTAACTGGTTTGGAAAAATTTCTGTCATTTGAGCACAACTGTTTGCATAATGTAAGCCCCCACCTCACTGCCCACTTTACTGTGATAGAAACACAGATGCCTCGTCAACAGTGGTTTCTGCGTAAGAGGACACAGTTTCAAAGTCGTTTTTCTGATATGTTTTGAAATTATTACATCCTTAATTATTACATGTCCATTATGAAATTGATTGTCTCAGTCTTTCACTTTCTCTTAAATCACTGTCTTACCTACTTGTCAATCAAATGCGGAAACCCAACCCCCTAAGAAGCACGTCCTGCTCCCTTTAAAGCACGAGACGTGGCACACCTTGCATGTAAAAAGGCCCCGTGTAAATGCGCCCATAGTCACTTGTCCACATCACAAGTACTTTCAACTGCAAAATCAAGATGGGTTGCTGCATCCAAGCACTTTGTCAAAAAGACTCTATAGAAACACCAAATGCCAAGGCTTTTATAAAAGTTTCAAAATATTCACAAACAACACATTTTACCAAAGGATGTCTTTGTCCACTCTGTGAAAGGCTAAACTGTGGGGTCATATGCCTTGAGTCCTTTGAAAATCTTTGTATGGCTTTCAAGGCGAGGGTCACACGATAGCTCTGCATGACTCTCTTTTTCGAAGGTGCTTTCACCTTTGGTCAAGTGCTTTGAAACCAACATGCTATTGTTATTTTACTGGCTATGACGAGGACAAAGGAGCGACTGACCGACTCACGCACATTCACTGTAACATTATATGGCTGGGAATTTCTCCCTCATTTCTATGCTAAATGTGATCTTTGGACTGCATGACTGACCGCCTTATTATCTATACATGAAGCAGGCTTATCAATACAGAACGTACTAGGTCCACAGACCAAAGACAAACACATGCTTTGTGCAGGAAGTTTCACTACATTGTAGCCCGTCAAGTTAATTCTGGCTTTCAGCAAAAAAAAAATAGACTTGCTTAAACATTATATAGAGAATTAGATGTAAAACAGCCTTTAAAACATTTCAGTCTATATCACCCAGTACATTCATCACTGGCATTACAAAACCTTATATCTGCAAAACGGTAAATTCTAGGAGAAGGAAAACAACTTTCAGTTGATCCATTCATCTGCAAATTGTTCACACAATATGAAGATCAGCTGCCATTTTATAAATGGTGTAAAAACAAACAAGAAAACAAACAGTTCTGTCAGTTCTTTGTTTTAGATTTTCTCAGTGCTGATAAACGTGTGGCACGTTCAATGCCCTTCAAGACTAAAGGAGAAGAAAGCTCTGCCTTTCTTTAAACTTTTCAGGCATTCTTATACAAAGACTAATGAAGTTTTCATCTCACATCAGATAAAAATATCTTTTAAAGCTAAGAAAATATAATTTTCCTATCGATCTTAATAATTACTGTAATGTTTACTTTAAGGGAACGATGTCTATAAATAATTAGAAGTTTATTAGAACGTGCAAATGGACTCGCATTTGAGGATACAACATTATCAGGCTTTTGGTTATCTAGGTTTTAGCTTTAACTCGACAAGAACAAAAGGCAACTGAGGCTCCACATGGTCTGGCCTATGACTGGTAGCTCTGCGGAACAATATCCCTCTTTTCCAAAGGAGCTCTGACTTAGTCATAAACACTACAAGTCTGCCTACTTTTCCCATCTGATATGCCTAATATACAACCAATACACCAAGTAAGTGCAATTGCTAACTTGTTCAGAGATCAATGTTAAATCAACCAAGAGACTTCTTGATGGGGAGTGTTGGATCATGCATGACAATATGATAAATGTGTAAAAAAATACTGTAGTATCATTTTTGTAATGTGACTCTGAGCAGTGACTTCTATTGTTAAAATTGTTTTTTTATTTTTTAAAAAATCTTATTTTAAAGCACTTGAAAAAAGATTTTTGTTTAAGTTTTGGTTGCGCTTCATAAATCATAAAAAAGGTTGCTGCAGGTGCGTAAAGCAAAAGGTAAACTGAAGTAATATTGGCTGCACACTTGAAGTAGATGAAGACAGATAACATCTAGCTTAAAAATGTTTTATTACATTAGGCAAAGTGCAAAATATCCAAACACAGATCAAGCAGATGTTTCAGCTTCCTGTTATCATCAGTGCTTATGGTTTTAAAGCAGACATTCTTGACTTTTTCCAAGTAAAAGAGTCTTAAAAATGAAGGTGCCAAAAAGGGTTCTTTGGTTTGATGTCATACAAGAACCGCTTTTGTTTCCTGTCCAATGAAAGGGAATTGCTTTTTGCAAAGTCAAAACAGCCTCCATATAATGCAAAGGTTTTATACCAGTGTTTTCCAACCCCGGTTCTGGAGCTCTACCTTCCTGCAGAGTTTAGTTCCAACCTGTATCCAATAAGCTAATTAGCTGGAGCAGTTGTGGCAAATTGTGGTTGGAACTAGGCTCTGCAAGACAGTAGCTCTCCAGGACCAGAGTTGGAGACCACTGGTATACCAATTAATATTTTGTGCTGGAATGTCCAAGCCAAGTCAGCCATTTTTCACTTTTGTCTGAATAGTAAAATGGAATTCTGAGTGATTTCGAGGGCACCTCAGTCTCCCACAGTGCATTCCAACACAATTTCTAGTGAACACCATAGATCATGTATTGCAAGTCTGTTGTTATTAAGCAATGAGCAGAGAAACGTTAGCTAACATTAACAGTGGATGCATTTCAGAATCGTAAGAGATTCTCCCGACTTTCTGTCATAAGGGGAGGTTCACACTAAACACTTTTTTGAGGATGAGGTGCCTATTGTTTTCTATTTCTATTGTTTTCAATGTGGGAGACATGTTTTGTGCTGTTCTTTCAAGCCGGGCACCTTTTATGTCCTCTCTCTGTCTTTTGTGCGGAATACTTCAGGTCCCCTCAGTTAAAAAAGCTACATTTAAAGAGTTCAAGCATCCTAGTCATAAGCATATTTTTTCCATGCTGAACAATCAGAAAGGTGGACCTTCAGTGACAGTTGTAAGGTAACAGTGATTGCTGTCCTTAATGGATCTAAATCATGACAAACAAAAGGCAGCTTTTTTTGTTTAGCTTGCTAACCCCACCACATTTGCTAGTTAATAGTAGTAGCTAAACTTCATGCCAGCTTACTAGAACAGCTGGGGTCTTGTAAGTACAGCGCTTGAGATTTTAGGTATGTTTTTTGTTGTTTCATTATGTTATCTATAGTTAACAAGCAAGTATTTTGGCTAATTTTAGCCAGTCAGTTGGCCATCATTAGCTGCAAAAACAAACAGTTCCATCCTATATAGCACAACACTAATTAGGAAGTAGCAATCCATTTCAGTTGTAGCCTCAGTCAATGAAACGAGAGGTTCTAAACAGTGTACCAACCAAATGATGCATAAAGATTTTGGTCTGAAAATGCTGAACTCCTCTGTTAACTCAACAACCTAAAGAGGGGCACGAATGTTGACATCATGGTATCACTTGCTAAAGAGCAAAAACAAATAGCAGGGTGGGGTGGGATGGTGGCGGGTGAGGGGTTAGAGCACCTTCGGTTTCAAATGTGTACCTCCCAACAAAGGAGCCCCTGAGGCACCTAGCACAGGTGTGACCTGGATTTGATAAACTTAACTTCTTACCCAGAGTAAATAATGCCAGAGCTGCCCAGGTGCACCTTTTGTTTGTGTGTGACTTTTGGCAGCAGCGCAACTTTCGCAACAGGGCTGGGGGAGGAGGAAAAGCACAAAGCAGCCTGAGCTCCACTCCAGGCTTTATGAGCTCAGCTGATGGGACAGATAACGTAAGGCTCAGGAGTTGCTCCCTCCAACACACCCAGATTCTGCTGGATGTTGTTAAAGAAGTTTAATGATGGTAGTGAGCTGCTAGCTTCTGTCACTGCTGAACACTTCCTGACAGAATCCAGTTCCAGGTTTTGCCCTCAGGCTAGACAAACAAAATGGTTTTATTGCCATTTTTTAAGCTGTCATCAGATTATTAGCGAGCTGTTAATTTTAACCAGTTCTTGAAAGACTCGCAGGTATGATTTGGACTTCATATGGCAGTGTGTTAGCAAACAGTAGGGCTACAGTCCAAATAAGAGTGCTTAATAAATCCAAATACACTTATGAACCAGGAATGTGTGTACACAAATGCTGTGTGGTCTTCCGCATGTTGCAGAGGATTTATATGGGAAACCAGCTTTAATGATTTAGCAAGCCAAGTGAACCTACATATCGTATTTCTTTTTTTCTTGGCCTGAAAAGCTTAAAATTGGGTAAAAATGACCAAATATTCAGCTTTTTTGTCCCTTAAAAGAAAAGTGCTATTAAAAGTGCATTCACGACATAGTATTCTGATGGCATTCTGTCATAAAGCTAGCATTTAATATATGTGTTGTATTCTGTAGCACAGCACTGCATCCCTCAGCCTCACTAGTTTGACAGAATTCATGATCTTATATCCTTTGTTTTCATCCATTAATGTTCTCTCACTAAAATACCCAGCCTGCATGACCAAATAGGTCATACAACCAGTGGGATTTCCCCTCACATTCCCCTCCAAACTATCATAGAGGGTAATAAATATAGACAGGATATTTCCCTCACTAGTAGTAACATTAACTATCTGGCCTTCTTCTGCATTAGCCAGCTAGCAGGAAGAACACTTCAAACATCCTGCTCCAAAGCACTTGTAGGTTTTCAAAAGTTCCTCCCACCCTCAAGATACATCATCTGAAGGGGATTTTCCTTTTGTACAGTCATTTAAACTGGAAAATCTTACTCCTAAGACTATTTTGGTACCACTGTAGGAGGTGAGTAGCCACATTCTCAACAGATGTAGCAGTGGCTACTTAATTTTGGCCAGTGTGCCCCTCTAGTTATGTTAGTTTATGTTAATGCCCTCATGTATGTATAAAATGCACATGAATCTCAGTGATGAAGTATTTATATGGGCTTCAGTGATTTAGCAGGCTACTCACATTTCTTTCTTTCATAAACCGAAAGGCTAACAATCCATACAAAGCAGTGACAAGCCCCACTATGCTATGTACCATGTACCATGACAACATGTTTGATCAGCCGATCCTGAAAGCTTAGATAGGTTACTTTACAGTGTAGCTTACACTAGTGGGTGGTCCTAATATGCAGCTTCATCAAAGATTAGTTTTGTAATGCGATTCTGTAACAGAGAACACTTACGATTCTTTATACAGCTCAAAGGACTAAGAACTTTAAGACTATGTCAAGGCTGCAGGTAGGATGTGAAGGAATAGCACTATAGTATAGCAAGTAAAAGCAGTATGGGTAGTACAGGCTGAACTATCCTCTTTTTGTGTCCGCTTGCTTTGCTCAATCTGCACGATCTGAATTTTTTCAAGCTTGACGGAGATCGAGCTTGGTGGCGCCGCCGTTCCCGTTCATAGTGCTGAATGGTGTAAATATTACACACCACAAGTGCCAAGAAACTTAGAGCTAGCTGTATTTTAATTACAACTCAGGAAGCCATAAAGCCACCACTGCAACAGTTTTATAAACTTACACATTTATAAATGTTCTGCCTTTAGCCAAATACGCTTGCCATGACTTTTGATACAACAGAAAATAACTTTTCCATTTAGAAATATTTACGACTGTGTGCTAAATAGTGCATTTTCCACTCATGAAAGAGCAGCAATCTACAACGTAAATGTACACTGGATGCCTTTAAGAACATAATTCTCATATGAGTAAACGTTGGCCGCAGTACATTTAAATAGCACAAACATACCAACAAGGTCAAACCTCATCAGACTGTATTACGTTTACCTGTTATTCAAACAACTTCTAAGGGAAGTGGTATTAAGTGCTCAAATGTGGATTTGATTTTAAACAGGGAGGGCGGGCAGGGGGTCAGAGGAAAATAAACATTTTTCCAACCCAATTTTTCATCAGAGGAAGCACTTTGGAGAGGGCAAAAAATGCATAAAAGGGGATTGGGAGAGCATGTCAGCATAATATTGCTGGTAATCTACAACACTGTTTTGTCCTGATTTTTTTCACCTCTTTTTTTCTAAACACAGGAAGCGGTATATTAGACAGTGCTTTTTCTTGGACTCATCTACCGCGGTTTCTTTGAAAATTTGAGAACAGGACAAGCTGTAACCTAGTCTTTTATATCGGCTCCGTTAACACTGGCTTATAATACTAAACGTGGCAGCACAGTATTGTTTACAGCATCAACATTTTGGAGGGAAATGTGTCTACACTCGCCCGACGTACTTCATCCGATCTCATAATCACCAAGCCCCATTGGGGCGGCTGAGAGGTCACATAAAACCCCTGTTTTGTGGCTCCTCTTGACAAATTGTGGCGTCATGTGTACTTGTCTCTGGTTGGTCAGAACACAACACCATTTTAGTTTACATTCCATTTGTCATTTATTTATTTGCCCTCATGTTGCGGGGGTATTGTTTTATTAAAGCCATGTAACGCTGTCACCGGTTGACCCATGTGACATGCAGTGTTAGCAGCAGTGATAATAAACACTTGCCCCTGTGTAAGAGGTCAAAACCCCAAGCATGTCGTTTTTGCCCTGAATTCATGACAAATAGAGCTCTTTCGGAAGAGAGCTATATATATTACAGGTCAGGGCCACTCCATTAAATCAAATTAACAATGTTAACAGATGTCAGTGTGCCAAAGCTTGCAAGAAACAAAAAGAACGTACTCCAACTTAAAGACACATTTTGGCCCTGTCTGTTTGAAATAATACAGTCAAGCGATGTCAAAATAAAGCGTCATGGCTATGGTAAAAATCACTAAATGCACAGCTTTCAGTGGCATTTTGCTTTTATGGGACAGCAGCAAAATAAAATATGGTGAAATGCACCAATGTTCAATAAAAAAATTTTTTTTATAATTAACAGTAAAAATCCACTGAGCAATGTAGTTTGTTAACAGTTTCCTACAGTTGCCAAGCAACACTTTTTTTAATAACTTGGCACATCATTACAGAATTCAACTGATGTATGCAGTAACAGGCACTAAGATAGTGTTCAAAAAACCTGGAAGCAGCATGGCACAGCCATATTGTTGACATTCTGTCAGCATAATGTGTATTCAGTCAATGCCAGGATTCCAAAAGATATCAAGAAAAAGTCAGCTTGATCCAACAAGCTGATCCATGCCAAAGCCGATTATGCTTTATTGCCTGTGATTACATATTCAGACGTCTATAATTACCTTGTAAATACTGCATCAGCCTACACACTGCAAGAGCTAAAAGCATCCAAATCACTAGAGTCATTTGATTATTGTGGAAGGCTTAGCGATATTCTGTCTTTTGTACAGTTGACTAGACCATCAAATGGCGTGGTGACCGCAAGAATGAGTAATAGCTACAGATCTGTGTGACCTTAACTGACTTATTGCTATCATAAAACAACGCCAACATAAAATATGATAAAATATTCAAAAGTTCAATGAACATTTGACGTTTAATAATAATTGCAATAAACACATTTTTCACCAAGAAATTTAGTTCTTTTAGAGTGTGCTATCACAACTACAGACTGCTAACAACAACTTAGTCAGCCAGCACTGTACATTTGTATATTGTATATAACATTTTAATAGTTTTGTCATGAAGAAAATATCATAATATAGCAGTGTTTAAGGCAGAAACCTTTACCATATTTGTTTTTAAATTATTAGTTTCTGGTCCCACAATGGATTTAATACTACTTAGGACAGAGCTAACTAAGCTAATTTGAATGATAAATATAAACCAAACAGAAGTGACATAAAGGTGAAAAGACTGAACGTTTGTTAGACGTCCCCATCTCACAAAATATATGGCCATCATAATAAACTAAAAATTTTATTCCCAATGCTAGCTGTTGATATTTTTCAATGTATGTATAAATTTGAAGGGGAATTCCACCAATTTTTGAAAATATCTGTGTACTTCAATCACTGAAATGTAAACAACGTCATTCAGAGTGGTTTGATATGAAATGGTTATTTGAAGACAAATGTACTCTTTAAAATGGGAGTTGCAATGTCATTTTATTTATTGTCTAAAATGACCAGTGAACCCACACGTGTCTTCTAAGTTTTTGTAAGTATTGTAGTGTTAATGTTCATTAAGTAGTGGTGGAAGAAAATGTAAAAAATACATTTTAGGCCAAAATCTTATCTCAAAACTATTGCAAAACAGACATTAACCTGCACAATCATAACCATTTCATGTAATAATGTTAAGCTATGAAGATGTCTGGTTTCTATCACCACCACTGTGAACAATTCTGACTCAAGCATCTCTAGAATGGAGCATTTCACATCAAACCACTCTGGATCACTTTGTTTACATCTTGATAATTTAATTACACAGAAATTTTGAAAAGCTGGTGGAATTCCCCTTTAACCAGCCAATGGTGTTAAGGGGGAAAGGCAGATTTGGGGATGGCAGGTTTGCTTGTTAAGCATGTATGTATAGGGGTTGATAGGTGTTGTAACTCTCCCCAGCTTGACACAGTGCAGATTTTGTTCATGTTCTAATGGAATTGATGCCATTTTTTCAGGGGGAATCCCATTACGTAGTGAACGGAGAGCTGTAATAGTGTACTCACATTCATTTTCCCACTGCGGTTGGCCTCCTCACGCTCAGCCAGCGCTCTCAGGAAGTTATCTTTGAGTTCCTTTCCTGCACTTGCCAGGGTCCTGGAAAAGTCAACAATGAAAAGGTTTGAAATGTTCCTTAAAAAAGTATTTAAAGCCTAAAATGTTCTCTGTTTGAGTTTTTTCCCCAAATAAAGCTCACACTGATGCTCACTGTTTTTGATATTAATTTATTATAGCAGTAATGACTCCCACTCACCAGTCAAGCTCCATATATCATTTCTGCACTACTTCCACATTTCATTTGCATATTAAGGAATAGTTGTAATGAGTGAATAAAAAGTAAATTTAATAAAGAAAAAACTGACACTGTTTCAAGGTTTCACTCATTTATTCACAAACAAAAATAAAAAACCTGTGCCATTCATGCGGTTAACTGTAAAACAAATGCAGTAATGCATCATATCAAGGAAGGAAAAAGACAGTTGGGCTAAAAGCAACCGGTCGCTCAAACTTTAAAACAGACCAAACAAACTCATAAGCTATTTGACACTGGAAATAGATGCAGCCAAACTGCTAAAGAACTGATTTATGAATCGAAAAATGTGAACAGTCCCAGCGAGTGATTTCAGTTAAACACTACAATGCTGGTAATTAATCACAGTGGGGAATGCTTTTGGATGAATTTTCTCTCCCCCATTATTCAGGCCTGTTTTGTGTTGAACGTTGCTTTTTCGACGTGATCTGGCCTCCTTCCATGGAAGCAAAGTTTTGGCCTTCTCCAGGAGCCACGGCACCTGACAAAACACTGGCACTCATCTCGCTCCTTTCACAGTGCAGTACCAGCAATAGCGCCTTGTCATTCACCCCAGGGTTCGCTTTGCTCAACTTTCATAATGTCTGCAGTATACCTGCAGAATCATCTGCTTGCCAGTAAACAGGTATTTGAGAACTTGCTCGAGTTTACGCACTCCTCTGTGAGGTCCAAAGAAAAGGTGAAAAGGGTAGCTGGGTACAGAATGACCAATCCTTACCTACTTACACTCAACATTACATTCTTCCATGCAGCTAAATTATTCATTTTGATGACAATCACCTTCCCAAAGTCAAGAGACAATACGATATGTTCCATATGTAGACCAGACGTAAGGGTGAACAAAACTGTAAAAAAGTCACATTGCAATATGTCATATTACATTATATGTTGTTGGGAGTGGGCTTTACTAGGGGACTTACAGTTCATTATTTGATTCGATATAGTGCGGTAGATTTTTTCAATAAAGAAAAAAATAAAACATGGCCGAAAATGTGTCTCATGTTAGTATTTCAGTTTAGTAGAGAATTCAACATTTTAAAAGTGCAATATTTTAAATAAACCTGTGCTTTATAGTGCCCCGATCTAACTCTCAAGTCGTAAGCTAACACACTAGCCACAGGCTAACATGTTCGTTATGATACAAAGATATAACACAATGCAATATGATATGCTGCAATGAAATTTAATACAATACGATTTGTGGTATGTGTGTGTGTGTGTATATATATATATATATATATATATATATATATATATATATATATATAAAAGCATTTTGGAATGAAAATCTTCATTTTGTTTTTGCAATAAATATTGCAACACAATCAAAAATTTACCCGGTTTCCCACATATTCCCAACGGAAAGGCCAAGTTTGGAGGGAGAGTTCAGGGAGCAGGTGTTAATTGCCAGGTTTAGTGAGTATGTTCGAGTAGGGAAGTCAGCAACCTGGGCCTCCAGGACGTGAACCCTTGGTGAACCCTTGATGTCTCCTATTACCATAATCAGAGGGAAACAAAAATGTTTTAATATTAAACACAATACGTGACTGATTACCTCACTTTTGACTGGCTAAAGTTATTTACTATAACTGAGATTATGGATATTACTGCAGGTAAATGTTAATTAACCAGTGTCCTACCTTTTACAGGGGAAGTGGTTGAAGACAGTGATGCTCTTGTCACTTTTTCATGGCATTCAACTTTGTTTTCTTTACCATGGTCAACTACAGCTACTCATTAGCTAGGTTAGTAGCCTACAGTAACTAGCAGAGCTCAGCTTCTCACCATCAGGGCAAATAGTGCAGCAAGCTAAAGCTGTGTTAGCATGTTAGCTTCGGAAAAAAGGCTCTGTTTTAATGCCTTTTTGAGGGACAGATATTGGCATGTAAATGAGAGTTTGGTAAGTTTCTTTGATTTACTTAAAGTGGAAAAAAGTAACGAAGATGCAAGGACTCATGATGACCTTACATTTTTCAGTAGTTTTTATTGACATTTGAGTACTTCTTTTTTTTCAGTCACAAATCTGGCTTCCAGGTATAGGATAACAGTCACAGTCACAAATCTGGCTTCCAGGTATAGGATAAGGATATGCCGCCCCAGCACCGCCCCCCCCCCACCCCCGCCGGTAAAAGACTGGTCTTCTGAACGCCTTTATTTAACCAAACACCCATAGAAACATCTGTGATTGGTATGATGCTCGCAACACATAATAAAACATTGTGGTTAGTGGATTATTTGCAGATTGCACACACTTCTGCCATATCAGTGCAGTAAAGGCCAACATCACAACAACAATTAAGGAACGATATATTGTGTAGCCCTAATCAGAATATTTTGAAAGCAGTACATTTTGTAAAATTCAGCTCTGTTCTTGTAACATTTATCTCTTTTCTTTGTGTATAGTCAGTTGACCACTCACTACTGCTCATTATGCAAATAGCTCAAAAGTCATGCACCTGCACTGGCCAGAAGGTTTAATATTCCTAATGAGCCCCCAAACCCCTCCTCGCTGTGGGGTTAACAGACATCCACTGTTTCTCAACTCAGGTTACAGAGGGACAGGTAGGGGGGCTTTTACAAACAGGGCCTGCCGCTTAGAAAGGATTTAGCGGACCATGATGCGCTTGGGGCCCTCTTCTGTTTATTCTGGATGATGAAAAGAAAGTAGGGGAAAAGCTCTAAGTAAATGGAACACACACATGCCATTTATTTTGCTCAAACTACTTGGCTGCCTGCAGTTCATAAATGTGCAGTCAGATGCCAAGTACTGTAACATTAGCAAGAAGTGACTGTGCAGCATTACTCCACGAAGAATACAGGCCTGCGAGACTGACTAAACCAGAATGATGCAGAGCATGTGAAACCTTGCAATGATCTTAATGTTTTCCTGTGCTATTAAATGTAATTACACAATTAAAGGATTAATTATGTTGTCAGTTACGTAAGAACTTAAATTTACTTTTGATTTACATTCTATATCGACATATCCTTCTGACCAATTTCCATTTGTTTCAGTGTCAACCAATGAAATGTGGCAAAATTAGGTCTGTCAAAGTTTTCACATTAGTAATGTGTTAATGTGATAATGATATATATATACAAAAAACAAAATGTTGTTAAAGCATTATCCCTGTTTGACCCTAGTTCAGGCTGAAGCCCAGCTGCTCTTCTGATATGTTGCTAAGATTTGGGCTGTGTCTGAAATGTAATAAACACTGCCTACTCAGACAGTACTCTGAGGCAGAAAGGCACCCAGTCATGTCCGAATGAAATGTCTGCATAAAATGCTGCTTTCTGAAATTCCTGTTTGGCTGTTTTTTTTAAGGCAGTGTAGATGAGTCCCTGGCTGCCTTAAATTTCCCATAATCCTGTGTGTCAGCTCCAATATAAATAAAAAAAACAGAAAACACAAGTGCTGACAGAGTGGAGGAGAGTGACTCGTTTGTGTACAATATTTTTTATTTTGGTTATAAAAAAACTCAGCATGCTAGCTTTCTTAAAATAACTTTTTTCAGGGTCTAACACTAACACCTAGCAGTGAGCTGTCATGTCTTAGCAATGACGTGACATATCGCTGCTCTGGTAGTGTGTCTCAAACGTGGTTTGGCTGCAGATACCTTCATCACAATGCTGCTTTAGGCAGCAGAACATCGAGACAGCAGCCTTCAGTTTCGGACACAGCCATAATGCACAATTGTAGCCCTCTCATTCAATTACAGCTTTTAAATAAATTTCTTTGGCACTTTAGGAAGACTACACTGGACAGGGCTTGCAGAAGAACTATAGATAAATCAACGATCACCTAAGAAAAGTAACAGCAAAGTGGAGAGCTACAGCTCCCCTCAAGAGCCTCCAAGAGTTCACAAGCTGTATAAACAAGAACCACTGAAATATTGATATATACACTCGTTCAAAGTTATTTCACTCTATGGAAATCACATGAATTTCATGTTCAGCCCTGAGTTCACATGATAAAAATAATGTTTTTGTCCACTCATATAGCTACAACAAAATGCACTGCCTTAACTATTAAATCACTTGACAGGCCTAGGCTACAATGTGAAGTGCAAAACATCCACACACAAAAAGAACTTCTAACGAAATATCTCCTCTTTTACCATTGATCGAAAACTCAAAATCTTTCAACAGAATTTCTCTGTTTGTTTCAGTGAGATGTAAGTAAGAAATAATATCAAACTACACTATGCTTTTGCTTTTGCTGGTGATAACTGTGACTTCTAAGGGTTAAAGAGCAGCTAAGAATGGGCTTTGGTGTAGAACAACCAATGGTAATTGTACCATTTCAAATTTGAATAATTATGATAACCGTGTACAATGAATCATTTTTTTTTTAAATAATGGGACATATAATAGTCTACTGCTACCCAAGGGGGCAATGCACATTTACATAATCGTAATTGTTAAAAAAGTAAAACTGAGAGGTCTATATATATATATATATATATATATATATATATATATAAAAAAAAAGTATTATACATACAATTACATAACGTCAACATAATGTCAATATAATACCCGTGAAGAAATGATCTCAATGTGTATTAGCTTTTAAAAAAAAGGTTCAGGATATTTTAACATTATTGTGATAATATGCAAAAAAAAATTTGTGAAAACATGACAGTAAATTTTTATGTCCTATCTCTAAGGGCTACAAACATCAGCAATTACATGACACCATCAACACAATCTGTACCTCTACAGTTCGAAGTCATGGCCTTGATAACCATGCTGCTAAGATGACAGAAGCAAATTACAGAAAGCTACGTGAGGCCCTGACCCACCACCCAGGGAGTGTCAAACAAAAGCGTCAACAAGATGAGGTGTTAGACAATTATTAGCTGGTCAAGTTAATCTTAGGAATGATCTCACTCTTGGTCTATTTAAAGAATGTCCTGAAGGCTTTCTTGTGCCCATTCCTCAGCACCGATGGTCGACGTTCTTCACCGAGAATATGCTAACATGTCATTGTGGCTAAAGTCAACAATGATGGCTGTGTTGATTAAGCTGACATCGCTTAAATCGCAATGTGATTAACAAATGTTTAGTTCATTTATACCTCCTTTATCAAATATGCAAACAGAAGTGTTCGGCTATTGATAGCCAACAAGATATGAGCAGCTGTGTTGGTTCTCATTGTAAGACTTGGGTGGCTGGGGTGTAACCCAGGCCAGAGTTGTTCGTTGTGCACCATCAGTTATGTCCTCGACATGGACCACTCAATTTGATCCAATCTGTTTTCAGAAGATCTAAAAAATATAATGGCAAAATTAGTCTAGCAGAGACTGAATGCATTCTTCTTTTAAACATGATCTTGAATGTTTATCAAAGGGCAAAGGTTGTGTGGTGTTTTCACATTATGACACTCATCAGTTTTTTACAAAGCAAGCTTCACAGTTCAGATGTCTGGGAAACTTTATTAGTTACAGTCATATGCAAAAGTTTGAACAACCCTGCTCAAATGACATGTTTTGTATTAAATGTGCCATAACCTTTGCACAGGCCACATTTTATTTTAGTCTGAGTTAATTTCTTCCCAATTTGTTGAATTCAGTTAATAAACAGTGATTGTGCATTAAAACGTGCAGAACTTATGTTTACTTAGAAATTTGTGACAGTTTCACTGGCTTTCCTCAAGCTTTGCACTACAATTGTAGTTGTATAAGGGGCAATGACCTAGTGTCTCCCCTTGAAGTTGCAGCTTGTGGACATTTCATTTTTCTGGGGTTGAATAAGTTGGAACAGACAGTAGTTGCACAATTAAAAATACTACCAAAATCTATGATTCAACGTTTTTAACCGTTTCTTGATCACTGTACCAGTACCAGCACACTTCCGTCAAAGCCTTCACTTCGCCTTTGTTTGTATACATCACAAAACGTTGCATCTTTATGCTTCAGATTTTCTAGCAATATGGTGGTGCAGTTGCTGTTAGAAAACTTTTTATGAACGATTTTATGATCCATTCACAGCAGTCATGATCGTCTCATTTGCAACCTAACGACCGGACGAGCAAACGTTGACAAATCTGTGGGTCCTTACCTTCAAAGCCTTGCCGCTATCCACAGAGACATTGTGATCTACAACGTGGTAAAAAAAAGAGTCAGAGATAAGTTTAGAGATCTATGAGTCAGGCGGAAATAACTCTATCCTAGCCTCTGTTACTTTGTGTCAATAATTCTTCCAATTATTCTGACAGTTGGGAAAAAACTTTAGTGTTACCTTTCAAATGTGTTTAAGATCATGATCATGACTGTAGCCCAAAGTATGTGGGAACAGTGCTCCTTCTACTGTGGGTATGCCATGTCAGGCAAAAATGAAGCACAGTCGGTCAGTGTTCTTTAAGTACTGATGATATAAAAAGCATATTGTGGCATCACTTATCATGATAACAATAAATATCATCATACTGCCCTCCTTTGTTAATGTCAATTAAATGAGTAGGACTGTTAGCTTGCAGGTAGCATATATGTAGTAATATTCCTATTTTGACTACTTAATGACCTCGTAATTCACAGTGATCTCTGGGTGGACAATATATGAAGGACTATAAGTATAGGCTTTGAAACTCATAGGTCAACCACCAAGCACAATAGGGTTGATTTTGAAAATGCCATGCATTTTTCCCATAGACAAAATAACTTTCACCCAGGACTCATCAAAATGCAACTGGCGAACTACAAAATGATGAAAGTTTTATGAGAAAAGCTGTTGCTTACCATCATTACTAAGTGTTATTATGGAGTAAGACCATATTTCCAATTTCCTCTAGAACTCATTGTACCACTTGTGGGTTTTGTCGGTATCTTGCATACAAAGAAATGTTACAATCTCACATCTGTGCAATGTTTGGATTCTGAAGTGGGTGTCAAACAGATGTGCCTTAATTACATTTTTACATAGCAAATTGGAAAGTACACATTTATTCACTCGCCAGATGCCACAAATGCATTGGGGAGTGAAAAAAAAGGCTTCTGAAAAAACATCATTTACGTCCAACAAAATTGACCACACTGCTCCTCATATCCGGCATACCTTTAAAGCTTGTTAGTTTCTGGCAGCGGCAGTTCAGCTATGTGTGGTGGAGATGGAGCTGAAGATAGCTGCTTGCGTTTATGTTTTTGATTATGATTCCACCACGATCGTACGCAGTTCTGTCAGAGCAGATTTGAGGATTGAGCAGGGAAATGGTAGAGGGTGGGATATTACTGAATAATGAAAATATAGCCAAATATATGTGTGTATATATATATTTATATAATGTATAGAAGGACTCTCAGGACTAAGGATTGGGGAATAAAATGGTTTCTTTTGGACTCAGCTGCCTGGGCATGCCGTCTCAGAGCATCTGAATCAGTCACTATTTTTTATAGGCCTATGATAAATGGCCCTTAGAGGACAAGCCTAAGTGGCCTTGAAATATGGTGTTGATGCACATGGTGGGCCTGATTATTTACATCCAATTTAAGGGTGTTTTTGGACATAAGGCATGCCACTCAGCTGTGCGATGTCAAATCATAGACCGAGGTTACGGTGTGTGTGGGTGTACTTTGGATATTCATCCTCATTCTGAAAAAAATGCCTAAAACCAGACTATAAACATACATTTGATAAACAGTTTTTTCATTCATTTTCATTGTATTAATTGCAGACCTTTCAGCTGTGCCCCTTATATCTGCGATTCTCAGCACACATGCGTGGGTCAATCTTGATTTCGAGACCACAAAAGATGGGAAATACGTGGACTAACCATGAGCCCACAGAAGTAATTAATCACAGAGAAGCATAATAAAAGGGATTCTTTCTGAAATGGATTTCAGATGGCCTTTACACTTGATATACAGCCCTCTAGTGTAACTGTCACAATAACAAAGGGAAGCCTAGAAAAAAGTACGTAATGACATTATTAGTGCGATGAAAAAGTCCTAAAATGTCAAGAAACGACAAGACAGAAACCGTAAGAGGCTTTACTTCTCACACCACAAATGTCAGTGTAATTCTCTGAATGAATAGATGCTTTTCATTCCTGTAAAGTGAAAGGTTCCCGCTGTAAACCAACTCCAACAGTGTACGTTACACTTTAATACCAGTATCCAACCCCTGTCATGAAATATATTGGACCTGTCAAAGGTCCTTAACTCAAACGGTCGGTATTCCAGATGTTTTGAGTTCCAAAACTGTTTTGAGGAAAACCCCCTTTGTTTTCACACACATGATGTTGATATTGAAGATGCAGTATTTTTGGATAATGCAATTTTCTAGTATAATCATTAAACTCTTAAAAGCTGTGTTGTATAAACATAGTGGAATTATATTTACACCATTTTCATTTTTAAGGTAGCTAGAATGCATTGGATGACTAGGATGGATATAGATAATGATTTACTTCATCTTCCTTTTAGAGGAAGGCATGAAAATGCACTAGTGGAGGATTTACAAAGATGTTTGGATTCTGCTCTCATACTGAAAAAACACAATGCAAATAAAAATAATCATAGCATACAACTAAGGCTTGAACCCTTACAACTATTCAACATCAAGAATGGCCCAAGCTTAGTTAGTTAATCACACCATGCTTAAAGTAATAGTTTGGGCAAAAATTTCATTTACACAGTCACTCCAAACTTAATTGATTAGCTAAGACATTTTTGGTGTTCAGTGTTTCCTTCTTTAGTTTTGCACTGAAACTACAAGGCTAACGTAGGTAACAAGTAATAGCATGCCTAAATCATCACACTTGTCTCAAACTGTGTCACTAATATCACTAATAGACTTTAACACTAGTGTAAATTAGGCAGATTTGATCTCTAGTATCGCAGAAAAACAAGAGGGCCATGCACTATAACCTCTACTGCAGTGACCAGTGCATGCAAATTGACCAGGAAAACGACTAACAATGCTGAAATCAAACTGCTGGCAAATTCTTCCAATGCCAAGAGCTTAAACTGAATGAATGACAGTGTTCATAAAAATAACTTTTTTATACTAGGGATGCACCGATATTCTGATATAATATCTGATGTTCTTCACGTAAATATAAGCCGACACAGATGCATAAACATTTATTAAATTTAGACACTGGGACTAGATTCCCATGTACTGGCATTACAGAGAAGTGTAATATTTATTTCGATAGAGTCATAAATGCAGTAAAATTAATAAAAGGCAGAAATATTAGTGCAGGAATACAGTGTTGCCTAAATGTACTGTTATTCTTAGATACAATAAATGCTGCATCTAATATCGATCAGAAAAATCAGTCAAATCCAAACATCTGTCCATTGCCAATATCTGCCAATACTGATATGATTGTGTAATCATACGTCCAACAGCTTCAGAAAGAGCATGGCCTCTCTGGCAGTTCTGCTAATCCAAAGTGACTTCCTCAGACTTTCATGCCAATTGTAATGCCTTCATAGCCTCAGACATCATTAGCTCTGGCTAATATATTGTTTCTACCAGTATACTGCTGTTGATGTTAAACAACAATATTGATTTTTAGTTTTAGCACCACTGATGGTTAACCAGAACACTTCCTGGGAACTGTTTGAAAGAACAGGTCTAACTACATTAAAATTCTCTTGTTAATGTTTACAATACTACATTAGTTTCCTTAGTAACATTTTCTTTTACAGTCTCTTAAGTTCCGAGTACTAGGTGATTATTTTGGGTAACATGATGGTAAGTTTCACAGCAGTCTAACTAAGTTACACTGAACTGCCCAACAGGATCTAGGTATTAACTTGGTAAATGTGTGGTTAAAAAGTAGATATATGATTTAAATACATTGTTTATGAATTTGTTTTACATAGTACACACCTGTCTATTACCTACACATGAAACTGAATCTGGGCTATAAAAGAAAGCAGTGATTCTTACTACAGATTTACTGGGTCTTTACAAAGTACGTAAAGAATTACTCTTGATTTTTGTGCCATTATCTTATGCAAAGTACTTAGCACTTCGAGGTGCTTCTAGTTTACTTTCCTACTGACACATGTGACATTTAGTGTATGTTTATATTTACCACTTTGTTACTCCAAAATTAAGAGGTCTTTAATCGATATCCTTTATCAGTTTCAGTGTAGTTTAGTTAGATTGTCTTGGTATTCAGCACTTTCCCCAAAATAATTACACAGCACTTTGGAGTTACCCCACACTTACCTATTTGGCATTTCAGTGTAATTTAGTTTTCTCTGAACTTACAATCATCCTACCCACAATAATTATGTAGTACTTTGGAGTGTGTACCTCACACTTGGTTGGTGTGTCACACCTGGTTAATACCTAGAACTTGGGGGAGTGTAAAAGAAAGCGTTACCAGTTTCCTTTGATATAATTTTAAGAGAACAGAACAGAACAAAGCAGTCTAAACAGACACAAACTATGTCAGGTTTGTAAGAAATTTTTGTGCATAGAGTAGCAGTATTCAGGAGGAATAAGTTCTCTACCTTTACTGCAAATGCAAAAATCATCTGAACATCACAGTGATACCATCACATATTTGGAAAATATTGTGACTGTGAAATGAACAGGAATGCATAATGATACAAAAGTAATAATACAATAGTCATGACAAAAAGCCACCTAAAGCTGCAAAAAATAGGCTGTATCAAAACTGACATCTATTTAAAAAAAACTATCCTATTGAGACATGATATTTCCTTCTGTCATGAGCAAGCATAGAGATGGTCCTCCTGCCTCGCTGCATTACCCTTCAAACAGCTCTGTTACACTGTATTAAAAGGGTGCAGGTTTTCCTCTTTTTTGCCCCCTTCCATGTTCAAATAAACTTGAATTTGAGGTAGGAATGTAATTTATACCAGTCTCTGGCCAATGCCCATAATGAAAGTTTTAGAGAAATCACATAGTGCTGAAAGTGCACGGGCAGCACATATTTGAAGACTGGAAGCCCACTTCATCTTCAGCACGAGTTAGGAACTGCTGCTAGGTCATGGAGGCCGAGGCCCCAATGTAAACACAGGTGCTGAGGAGGTGCGTAAATGGGGTTACCCCCATCCAGTAGCAAGAGAAACACTGAAAGTCACGCTTCGAGACGTAAAATAGCTTCTAAGTAACATAAAAACAGAGTGGACTTGCGTTTCCCTTTTCAATTTGACAAGGCTCTTCATTCAGGCTCATTAACCAGGCCTTAGCTCTTACACAGTGGTTGTTGCAGCTAATGATCAGCAGAGCTATTTGCCAAGGCATTTATCATTTATCTTACGTGTTGTCACATTTGCTTAAGACCGTAAGGTCGCAGTTATAATCCAGTATAATGTCCAACACCGTATACCATATTTGTTTGCAGCATTAAAAAAGCTTCCACATAGGCCGCTCAAAATTGGTACATAATCATTTAAACGCAATTATTTGAGCTGACTGCAATTATTTCCCACAGTTATTCTTTACAGTTATGTTTGTGTGGCAACAAACAGAATGTGAATTATGTTTACATTTATTGGGTTGGGTCAAATACATGTAAATAAAAGAAAGCTGATAAGCATTTAGTAGGACACATCATGCGTCTTACGAAAACAATAAAAGTTCGTCTGCTTGGTGCAATAAACCTTTCAATGGCGGCAGTGAGTAATATATGTTTATTAAATGTTTGTTAGGAGGGCAGCTGTGAGTAATGTTTGTTTATTTGATGTTTGTAAACACCTTTAGCAGGCAGCAGTGAGAAATGTTTGTTTATTTGAGCTTGCATCGTTGTCAGTTGGGAGCTGCTCAGTATCGACAACTAAAAAACAAGATAGCTAATAAGCCAATCTTATTATCATGATCATAAATTTGTGCTTTGTACTCCAATTCCGATTAACATTTTGTGACTCCATTTTAAAATACATTTTAAAGAGCTAAAAATTGTTTTTTTTTTAGCGCTGGCTTGAACCACATTTCACAGGCTTTGAATACTTGTTAATATTTCCAAATGCATGCTGGAATACTGGTCCTCAAAAATCACCCTTAAAAATCATAATTATTAAAGCATTTTTGTCCATCTGACAGAAGAGTTACCACATACACTCCCACTTTCTATAGTGTTCAAAATTATATTTAATATATTCATAATTTACTTCATTGTGATGATCTTGTTGGTGTGGTAGTTTCTAAGCAGCTGATGCACAAGTAAAAATACTGATACTTCTGTAAAAAAATAGAAAGTGGTCTGTCTAGCCCAAGCATGTCAAACTGGGGACCTTCCGGGCCAAAGTGCTGTGGAGATTATCATTTGTCTAACACTCTGAATTCAGTTCATGAACGCCTTGCTATTAGCTGCTGAACTAAATCTGGTGTGTTTAATGAGGCAGCGTGCTGAGGTCTGCAGTGTTTTGGCCCACAAGGACTGGAAATTGACACATGTGATCTAGCCTCTGGAAGTGGTTAAGTGATGTAGCTGAGTCGGAGGCAGTATGGACTGAACGTATGGCAGCGCTCTGATCACTACACTTACTTATGCGATAAAGAAATCATCAAACTTGTCGTCCCTTCATAGCCTCTTATTGCAATTTTTTTGCTGAGCATGTTTCTGATCGTATGATAATTCAAAGTGCTTCCACACAGGTGATGTCTTTCTGCAGCATCTTTTAGTTTCAATTGTCAGGTGGAAAGTGGTGCAGTTTGTTGCGCATGACGTGGATGCCTGGCATAATTTTTTTTTTTTTTGATGCATTCAACAAACCATTATTTATTTATTTATTTTGAACATTTTCCAGATATTAAAAATCACAGTTGTATCTAAAGGCCTTTGCTGATGTAATGTATTTTAGGCTACACTTTTTGTGGCTTAAGAAAAACAAAGCTTTCAAGTACTAAATAGAGAATTGAATACCAACAAATGAATACTTCAAATTATTTGGGCCCGTAATAGTTCTGTCCGTAGAAATGTTTTTGAGTTATGCTACCCTCATGCTAAGGTTTAAGTGTGCATTTTATTTGTTATTTTTACCATGATGGTGTTCAAATTTACCAGTTTGTATTTCTATAAAAGAAATTAGCAGGTAGTGACTTAGTCATATCTATGGATCTTGAATATATGAAATAGCATACAAGCATAAAACTACTGAGCCGTTTTCATTAGAAATGTCTCTTTTTTTACAGCATTAAAAAAGCCATTAAATATTAGTGCTTTATTGGCTGATATCAATCAAACTGCCCTAGTTTTAATTGACTTTTTTATGGCTTTTAAGTTTGAAATCTGCAATTCAAGTTTGGAATTTTCACTGTCAACACAACCAGCACTCACTGAAAGAACAGCGTGAAGAGTGTGTGCACAGTTACTATAAACTTTAACTCGGCAGGAATGAGGCATTGTCCTGATATGGACCCTCCACGGAGTATGAACATCTCTGCTGGGGGTAAACGGCCTGTCAGTGGAGTCTGAGGGTCCATGAACTATCTCTGAGTGTGTTTACTGCAGTATAAACAGCACATTAGGGTGAAGGATGCTCACAGCAATATGGTCCAAGGCAGATTCATGGGAGCTTCTTCCTTCTTCAATAATCTTTCAAACAGTTTATTCAGCAAATGGCTTGGCATCTCTAATATGTTCCGTTCAGCTGCCCATTGGCAGTTGCATTGAAAAATGCTTACAGAGTGCTAGACGACATTTGTTTGTTGAAATTTTCCAGACTCAGGTTAAGCCTAAGTCTAAATGACATAAGATTTTTACTGGTGAAAAGCCATTGGCATTGCAGTTTAGTCCAAAAGTACAATCTTTTATAAATAAAGGTTCCTAAATGATTCTTGGATTCTTTGGATGTATGGTGCTAGGAAACAACTTTAAGGGTAAATTCCACTGATTTTTTAAAACGGTAAAATATTAGTAGATCTGGAAAAAAGAATTTCCTTTGGGTTTTATTTTGAATAGATAAAAAAAAATTCAGCTCTTTGATAATCATTTCATGCAATACGTTTCTGTGAGGTAGCTTTTAGAGGCACAATGTTTTTTTCCCATGTAATCGATATAGAATTCTTACATTATATGGAGCCTCTTTAAACTTTGAAATGGTTCTTTACACTTACTCATCTTATTTGCATGGTTCTTTTGAAATGTTGTTTAGTTCTTCTACAGAATAACTCCAAAGAATCCTTTTTAATGCCATTGTTTTTAAGAATATGCAGTACTCTTCAGGCCACCCTTCATTCATTTAACTTCCAGTCAAAATAGCCGTTAAGTACAGGTTATTCATTTTTTTTTACAAGATATTTCTGATGAGATTAGATATAAGATAATCCACCTGCATAAGGAAGGGAAAAGACAAAGGTAAATATATAATAAATATGAGCTTCCAAAACAGGAGGAATATTATTTAAAAATATTGAGAAAACTGGACTCTTAACAGCCATGCAAGACCAGGTAGGCCACCAACCCTGTCACTTTCAGATAAACTGTATAAAGATTTCGTCTTTGGAGAAAATCAAGCTTCACTGTTGCTACAGACCTTAAAAAAAATCCAAAGGTGTTTCTGTCCATCCTTCTACTGTGAGAAGAGAACTCAAAACTATGGGCCTGAAAGGATTTGTAGATGTCAAGAAGTTGACGCTGTAATAAAGGCAAAGGGTGGACACACTAAATACTGAAACGTGATATATTTAGATGTTGAGGCTTCTGTGCAAAATTTCAGTGTTAAAAATATGTTTTCTGCTTTTTTTCCTGATGCTGATTGTGTACTTAATGCCTGTTTGACTGCACATTAAATACAGGTGGTCTCTGACTTTTGCACACTACTGTAGGTTTAAAACTGTTGGCTTAACGTCCAGGAAACCAGCCAATGGAGTAATAGTTCATGAAAGTAAGGAGCAAACACTGCAAAAGGTTAATGATTAATAGGTGGAAGTGCAAAGAATAAGAGATGTTTTTCTCCTTGCTAAAATCTCTCTACATGGGGTGGCAGTGCACTGCAAGTTAGACGGTTACCTAACTGCACCGTTTTCTCTCTCCTTCAAACCTAATAAGGTTTTTAGGCAAAAAAAAGATTAGGAACCGTAAACACAGTTTATAATCACCAATGTTTTATTACGTGTGTATTGGACGTGTTGCATCAACTACGGCTGATGATGCTCAGTTTATTCTTGGTCTTCTTACTCTCTCTTCTCTGTCGCTCTCTTGCTCTACCTCTGTCTCTCGCTCTTGCATGAAAGCACAGGATAAACAGGATTCAGGGGGAGCTGCTTGCTTTGGACAGGTGACCACTAACACAAGGAGGCCAAAGTTCCTCATAAATCCTCCTACCTCAAGCAGATGTTTAACTGTACTTTACACTCAACCTTTTTCCACATGGACGTTTGACTCTAAACAAGTTTTACATGATGCTTCACGTTTTAAGACATCCTGCCCTGCCCTCCTGACATGAAAATGGGCTTGACGTCTGTTACAGCAACTGCGAAGGACAGACGAGCTGAATTCAAGTTTAGCAGATATACTGCCTGTCAAAAGTTTGGGGACACCTTTTCTTTTAACATTTTCAGAGTTACATAAGACTTATATATGAAGAAAGAGAAAAGTTACAGTTCTACATTACATATTTTGTAGACTTTTGAAGTGAAAAGAGAAACACAACATCTACAGCCAATTATTTTATCTTAATATTAATGCACATTTAGTTTATATTTGATTAACTTACTAACCAAATAGACAACTTAATAGAACTAACTAGAAAAAAATAAAACAGTAAGTGTGGCATGTGCAAAAGTTTGGACACCCTACAAAGTCCTTAGTAACACCCCCTCTTGCAGATATCACAGCTTGAAAACAGTTTTTGTAGCTAGTTAGCAGTCTTCCTATTATTGTTTCAGGAATTTTCACCCCTTCTTCCTTCTAGTTCTGCAATATTCTTGGGCCATCTTGCATGCACACCAAGTTTAGGATCCACCCATAGATTTTCAGTGATCAGTAAAATGTGAGGGCCATTCCAAAAGCTTCAGCTTCCATTCTGTGAAGTAGGTCATGGTGGATTTTGAGGTATGTTTTGGATAATTGTACTATTGTCAAAACCAGCCTCTTTTCAGATTCTTGACTCTGTCACTTGCTTCCAGAATTTGCTGATATTTAGGGTAATCCATTCTTCCATTTACCTGTACAATGTTTTCTCTCCCACTGGAAGCCACACAATCCCAAAGCATAAAAGATCCACCTTATGTAGTTGGCAAAGTGTTCTTTTCACCAAATGCTGCTCCTTTTTTCTGCAAATATACTTCTGGTGAGTGCGGCCAAAGAGTTTAGTTTTCACTTCATCAGCCCACAGCTTTTGTTTCCAAAATGTCTCTGGCTTATGTAGATGTTGTTATGCATACTTCAGACGTTGACTTATGTGAAGAGGTCACAGGAAGGCTTTCCTTCAGATGCAGATGATAAACATGCAAGTAACACTGCACAACAGAATGGTGCTCCACCACCACCAAACCTTCCTGCAGGTCCTTTGCTGTCATATGGGGGCTTTGCTTTGCCTTTCTTACCAGCATAAAATAAGTTAAATCTGAGAGTTTCCTTGGTTCTCCATATCTTGCATTAACTTTCACAGTTCCCCTTAAATGCCATTTCTTAAAGACATTGCAAGCCCACTGCTTAGAGAAGTTTAGGTTGTTGAATGTTAGCACAAGGTTTGAAGAGTCAGAGGGTTTATTACATGCTAGAATTGTCATCAGCTCACAGTGTCTAATGATGTGCATTATCAGTTTCTAATGAACTGCATTATCTTTTTTTTCCTGAAAAGTTCTGTTTATCATCATCTGCCAACATCAATACAATCCTATATGATCCTATATCATCATGCATTTTATTTAATTTATTTTATTGTTAGCATAAAACAAATATTACACATATTACACCACTCAGCCTCATGCTCATCAGTGTATCTTCTTTGGTATTAAGAGCAGGTTTTTAGCCTAAATAATGTTCTCTTTTCCAAACTGTTGTTCAGATTTTTTTTCCTTTCGCCCAAAGGTGGTTTAGACTCCTGAAAGGTTTGAGTGCTGATAAGTGCTGACATCTGAACAAGGGGATAAAATGTGTGGGGTATGGCATATTCTCAATAACTCTTTCAACATAGCAGTTTTTTCAAAGAAAAATGGCAAGATCTAAGCATCTCTCTGTATAATATGATATTACTGTAAACTGACAAAGGAAACATGCACATTTGTTCAAAAGAAGTTGAAAATCTTCTGATTGCCAATGTAAATAGAAACTAGCATTAAAATACCATCTCAATATTCAAGAAATGTTTTTCTTACAACTCTTTGTACTGCAGTTACTAAAAGCAGCTGCTCTATACTCAGTTTTATCTTCCTGTCTACAAAGACCAAGAAATTACAAAGTAGTCATGTTTAAGCACTGTTCAGGACCTCTGTGACGTAGGCCGCCCAGCAAAATAAACACCTTTTTATCACCCACTGCACAAAAAGTGTTCCCTGTGGCACTAGCCTAACTATGCACGGACCAGCACGTTCAATAATGATTTATCTTCTAGCTGCACTCAAGCTCAATTTTACTATCTGTTTGTACAGCTGAGAGGAGAGGCAGTGTTTAACGCCTGGAATAAAAGAAATTCAATACAGCACATTGCCCTGAGCGCTACCTCTCTGCTATTCTATCACCTATGCCAAACAAATCTGATACGCACCGACTTCTAATTATCATTAAAGGGCAGCTCTCTCGTCTGCCACCCCAAAATCCGTTACGGCAAATAATTTCACCCGTTATTGATGAAATGTCGTTAAAACCTCTTTGCAGGAAAATGCTTGACATCCATCACCAATTCTTGGCTTTGCTCCCATTTTGCAAACAAATTACTCAGCAATTGGCTGAATTATCCCCAATAAAGAGATCCCGGAAAAAAAGAACTGAGGTATCTCAAGGAGCAGCAGATGTACAGATGTGCTAAGAATTGGTCCTTGTCTTATAAGTTTCATTTTAAAAAAATGACCATTTCTGAGCTCTCAATGGCCTGGCAGATGGCAACTTTCAATAATACGTGTGATTTCTAAAAAATAAGCACTTACAGCACTTGGAATATTTTTCCTGAGGGTACTTGAGGGGAAAAGAATCTTATGTAAAATATTATTTTGGGCTGTCGAACGTCAAGGGAAATTCCACACAGCATGACAATTTACTTAACTCCTTTTTTTTCACATCCTCTGTCACCTCTGATTAAATTGAGCCAACTGTATCAATTACACATGCTGTCTCCCTGTTTTACCTGGGCCCCTCATTACTAATGCTGGATGTACGTGTGTGTTAGAGAGTACCATGTAAACGAAAACACATAGCTGTCATGAAAATATATGCAGGATACATTAAAAAAAGGAAAATCCTTAAAGATCCCCTGCTTTCAGAAATGTAGTGTTTAAATGGGTTACACCTCTTTGATTGCTTGTTGTAGCTGTATAGATTTGTACATATTTACCACAGTGCAAATTTCACATTTCCAATAGACCACCGAAGTTGTGCCGTCATTCTGTAGTCTGTGTCTTACATACTTAAAAAAGATGGTCCGTCAATGGTTAGTAAAGACAATGTTTTGTATATGGTTCTATATAGAACATTTTTGAAAACTGATCTATATAGCATCAAAAAGTTCTTCTATTGTTACAATGTCAAGCTTATAACAATAGAAGAACCCTTTTTGGTGCAAAATAGAACCGTTTTCAAAAAGGAAAAGAACCATTTCACCATACAAAAAAGTATTTAGGCATAAAATAGTTCTAGAAAGGACTAAATAGAACCATTGCCTTTACTAAAGGACTCTTGAAGAACCACCTTTTTAAAATGTGTACCCATATAAGACACTCTGGGTCTAAACTGGATTTCTCTATGGCAAAAATGAATTTAGGCCCTAAATTGCTTGCAGGTCACATCTGATGGTAAACACTGCTGTAAAAATTATTTTGCTAAACAATTTATACAGTAATAAAATAAAATAGATCATTTCATTTTAAAATAAATAAATTGACCTTTATTTTACTAAATGCTGCACATCTGAAACCTTGTGATTATGATTATGCATAACAGAACAGCAAGCAATCATGTCTCACTGTTTTCTTGACAAACTAGGCTTTTGTCAAAGTTTCAGTCTCAGAACAGTTTCAGACAGAGGTATCTACCGTTTTTAATGTATATGTTGCCTTTAACAAATCTTCCCTACCTCTGATTGATATTACAGGCTAGAATATGAAAGCAGCTTTTACTCACGCTCAGTAGCTGCATTCTTCCATTAGACACAATCATGGGCCATAAGATTAATCTGCTTTGCACATGTTGGCTTTGTGGTTTTAGCCTCATCAGACTGTAGGAGCTTCTAATCATACTCTAGCTCGGTGGCCATTAACCACATTGTAACTTAAAAGCATCATGAATCCTAGGCTGTAGGATTCTGAACATCAGTACTCAGTGCAGCTCCTGTTCATACAGCACTTTCCTCAGGTTTCTTTGCAGCTGTGGATTTGGTCTTGCATTTGTTTCTGAATTAATTTTCAGCTCATTTTTTTTTGCATGGCTCATCCAGGACCCACCAGCAGTGGTTACTACACACTTCTGTAGGCTAAGAATAACTCAGCCAGTTTGCACTGCAGTCCATATACTGGCTGAATAATAAGCCTTAGTATGTAATAAGCTTGAGATTTTAAGGGGTTAATGAGATCAGGGTCCCCAATAAGTTGAGTAGTCAACAGATCAGTCATAGCTCTGTTTATGCTTAGTGTTAAAATGTGCCCCACATTCAGCGCACAATTTGATTCACAATAGTGGGTTCAAAGTTCCTTATTCTCACAATATTTTGAAATATATATATATATATATATATACACATCATCTAAACTGCTTATCCTTCTGGGTTGTGGTGGGGTGCTGGAGCCTATCCCAGCTGTCATTGGGCGGAAGGCAGGATACACCCTGGACAGGTTGCCAGTCCATCGCAGGGCGCATATATATATATATATATATGTATATATATATATATATATATATATATATATAGATATAGATATATATAGATAGATAGATAGATATAGATATATATATACAGACAAAGAGAGAGAAAGAATAATAATACATACCTACATACACAAATAATGTTACAGATACAGCTAAATCATATATAGTGGTAGACTTTCATCTAACGTTAACTAAGACTGTCCCTAGTAAGGGACACGCCTTAAATACAGGAAAAGAAAGAACATGGCAAATTATTTGTACAATATGCAGGATTCCTGCTTTATCTCTTCAGCTTCTGTTAAGTCCTCCAACCTACTCTGAAGTAAAAGGTGGTCCACTGCTAGGCAGCAGAGCATGCAGAAGTGTTACACCAGAGACTTCTTACATTTAACATAATATGCGCAGGTCACTGCAGAATCCATCATATACATCCGCCATTTGTGAGGGGGCCAAACTACAAAGTGGATGATGACAGTGCTGTGTTGTATCTATATGGCAAGCTGCTATATAATGTGAAAACCACTTCCACCTCTGCTCTGGGATATTGTAGGCTGAGTCATGAGTCATCAAACATCACAGGCCTAGGAGCCTAAGGTAAAGGATGTAGGGGATAAAGTTAAATATGAGCCTACCTCCGCACGGCCACTTACCACCGTAACAGCTCACGATAAAAACAGTTTACAAAGACGTCGAGTCTGGCCTGTGGGTGGTGGGGGCTCGGAGGGGGTGGGGGCTTGAGGTGAAGAAGGGGGGTGGGCACTGCATCCACCAAATAGGGACCCCTCAACCAAAAATGCTGCTTACATGACAAATAGCATGCAAAGAGGAAATGGCTAAAAGTAGAACAATAAGCAAACAGATGGTTTCATTATGGCCGAAAAGGAAATTCTGTCTGCAGAACCCTTTTCTTTGAGTCTCGTTAGAATCACATTGTTGACCATTTTCAGAATATATTGTCAGAGGGACCAACTGTGACAAATCCCTTAATCTCCGCACTGATATTGATTCAATGAGGATTAATCAGCAACAAAAGCAGACTAAATGATGGACTCCATGTCTTTCTCTTTAAGGCTTGACCACACAGTTGTTACATGTGGTGGTGAAATGATCACAGGAACACAGGGCCTAGATGATTGCGAGACAAACCAAACTGAGGTCTGGTCATCTGGCAATCGGATCTGTAGTAATTCAAAAGAGCCCTCTGAACGAGGCCTTTCAAATTAAAACCCACTGAGAATCACCACTGTTGTCCTTTTTTGAAGACAACTGGATTTTAATGTTTCAGTCAAACAGAAAAAAAAATCTAATTTACATTATTGACCTATCTATGTTCCACCCTCAAATAATGTCTTTTGTAGCAACTGTTGCTAGGAGGGACTAGCTTTCAAAGAACACTGGCAAAAATCCCATTTAACCTAACTAGAAACTGAAAGCACAACTTGTTTTTATTATCAAAATCCCTAAATTCAGAGCATTTACTCATTTCAAATTGTATTTAGTTTAAATGTGTGTGAAATGTTACACTGTTCGGATAGACTGGGTGGTGTTTCATTGTTCTGTACTCAAGCTAAAATTAGCATAGTGGTCTTTGAGGTTGTTTACACCTGGCATCATCATGCGTTTTCAATGGTCACACTCGGACTTCACCTGACTGCATGAAAAGCTAAGTGTAAACACACCCAGGACGCATTGTGATCGGATTACAGCCGGATCACTTAAGATGGACCTTTACCACATTCAACACAGGTGTAAATGAAAGGCGTTGTCTATATCTGCATATAGTTAAGGGGAAATGCGTCTGCTGACTAACAGGTGAGAACAAGAAGGAAGCAAGATGAAGTAAACACAAGGCTGTAGTTGTCATAACAAGAAGTGTGTTCTTGCCCACTGGGCAGACAAAAAAAACAGAAATAACATATTTGTTGATCTCTTTTGTGTGAGAAAGTTAAATAGCCTCAGTCAAACCGGGGACATATTTTAGTGAAAAGTGTATATGGAATCTGGCCAAGGTATATCCAGATACGATCTGGACATGAGGCACATGTTAATATGTTTAAACATATGAAACATATTGGTGCTTTCCCAAAAAAAAGAAAGTATCTCCAGAACGTTTTTTTACAGGAGAAAACATTTTTTACTTAATAATGTAAGTTAATGTAATTTTGGATCATTTTTATTTATCCCCCCTCATAAAATCTGAAACAAAGTAAAAAGTAAATAAAAGCAAAAAAATAGAGATATATGTTTTTGGGACAGCAATGATATCTTAAAGATTTAAACAGCCTCAATGTTGTTTCCAACCAGCCCTGTTTCAATTAGCTACAACAGTATAGCCAAGCTCGATGCTACAGTTTCTCAATGGGAAGTTTGGAAAAAAAAAAACTGCTCTGAATACACAGCACAGCTTGGTGGCATAGAATTTTAAACTGAATCACACAACGTTACATAGCGACACTTAACAAACACTGTAGTATGCAGTATGAATAATTTAGGTATTTTGCATATTTGAATGCTACTGTTTCTCAGTGGGATGTTTGCCAACATTTTGTAGTTTTGTCTAATCTAGCAAGAATCAATATAAAAGAATGCATTTGTGAGTAGTGCATGGATCAGTTGGATCAAGTCAGTTGTCCCTTTACCCTAAATGCAGTTGAGGGACAAGTTCAGTGACAGAAGTTTGATTCAGAAGCTGCTTCTACTGTTTTTAGATTTGTGTCATATTTCCATGCATAACTATACGCTGTACAGAGTCAAGTAAGTATAAGCAAGTCTATTTGAGATTACTTAACAAATAATTACCCTGCCAATTAGCAACTAATGCTAATTGCTAATTGGTGGGGTCTAAGTTTCCATTACTTGCTCCAGTGCAAAACTAAAGAAGTAAATGTCAAACACCAAACATGTCTTGGCTGACTGATAACATTTGGGGTAAGACAAAAATTAACTGTAGGTAATGTAAGTACAGAACAATAGCAGGGGTTGCGGCCAAGAACCAAATGTCATAAAGTATATTTCTACTAATTTTGTTTGGTTCGGAATATTTGTTTCAAATGCCAGTGCTTCAAGACTAATATCTCACAAGAACAAATAAAGAATATGCACAAGTATGAGTTCACATTTGACTACGAAGGCTGCTGGAATGCTGCCGTGTTGAAGTTCGCCAACATTATTAAAAATCCATCCAACTTAAGTGCACCTTTTACAGTAAGTCCTTTAACTGTAAGTGCAGTGGACTGTGCTCAGCATTTTTTATTTCCTTTACCAAATCACTGTACAGATCAGCTTCGTGGACATGCCCTCCCGTGGACTCTGTCATACAAAGAACAATTCTCAGCGCTGGTTTCGTGACAAGAGCTCTGTCACAGAAACTAACTTCTTATCCTTCAGGTCTCTGGTTCTAGCCACACATGTGCCGAGCTAATTTCTGCAAAGCCAAGTTTTATTCAAAACAGCACGTAGCACATTCAAACCTATCAACCGCGTTCAAGACTTGTGCATGTACATAGTTCAAGAAGGAACATTCAGTCCAGATTGAACTGATGCATTGCAAATCTCTATCAAGGAAGCTGAAACAGGAGAGTTCCACTTTTGCCAGACTTCTCAGTTCTTTTCAGCGCTAACGAGTCGAACAAGAGAGCTGGCATTTAAGCCCTGTGACTATGGATATTTGTTCAGCTGATTTAAATGTAGTTCACTTCCACAGTAATATTCAGCGCTACGACGCAGGAACAGAATATTATCCAACACATGCGACTGCATTTATATGTTTAATCGTTCTATCATGATGGAACATATTGTAATATATTCTTAAAAATGTTCCTAAATGATTCTTAGCTTGGATGTAGAGTTCTAGGAAAAACCTTGAACCTTTATATTATGTGGAGGTTTAAAAAGATTTTCTCACTTGAACATCTCATTTACAATAATAGGTTTCATTCAAGGCTAGGTTCTTTAAGGTTCTTTATGGCATTTGCATTTTTGGTGGCACTTGAATGAATAGGAGAGGGCAATATGACAATATTTATTGTTATTGTGATAAATTACATCACTTTATGTGACAATATGGTTTTCTAAGTATATCGTAGATGCCATCAGTGCTTAAAGAGCACTGGCCAACTGCATGTTTCATTACGAAGAGACCATAATTAGTTTTCTTAATTGGTTTTAGTCCAGCACAGTATGTGAAATGTTGAATTAAAGCCATTGAATCCATAGTTTTTGACAGATTGTTTACAGATATGTGGTGGATATTGCTAGGCCTGTCACGATCATGACATTTTAGGTGATAAATAATTACTATATAAATAATAGCAAATAACAATTTGTCATTGCATTTTGTTTATTGTTTGTTACTATTAAAGTACAAGCTTGAAGCGTCCAAATTGACTGATTAGCTGTCTTGCTTCCTACAGTTATTTGATGCTTTGTTTTGTTAAAAATACACATCCTCTAGAAGGAACCAACAAAAACATAAAATATGAAATGTGCGATAATTTTAAGACAAGCCATGTTGTCATTTCATTCAGAAAATAAACAGTAGTGCATTAAAGTGTGCAGAAGTGTGTTCACTGTAGAGGATGTGCTAAATTATTTTACCTTAGAAAATCAAAACGTATCACTTGACCAGGGGTGCCCAAACTTTTGCACACACTTTTACTTAGTGTTTCTCAACTGACGACAAATCTTTAGCTCAAATAGACATTAAAAATCCTCCTAAAGGTGTTATAGCACCAATAAGAAGCATTTGTTGGTTTTGTAAGACCCACGATGTTTCTCAATAAATACATTTTCTGCTTCCTTTTATTTACATTTGCCTCAAACCAAAATGATGCAAAGGCACCCAATTCACATTCTGTTTCCTGTGACGTAAATATGATAGTGAACACTAACAACTGTGGAATATAATTGCACTCAGCTTGAACAAGTAATTATGTAGGCCTGTCACAATATAACACAATCTCCTGATTATATAATAAATTTGGCAGGCCTACATATTGCATATCGTAAAAATGTCGAAGTATCATGATATATTTTTGCTGAATCGCCCACCTCTTGCCCATAAATGCTCAAAAACTGCACTATAATACTGATTGGATATGAAACATGGATATTCAAACTAACGTTCCATCCAGTAAGCTTTATGTAGCACTTGAAATGCCAGGACTTTTCAACAGGACCACCAAATGCCAAGGCATCTTCACCCAGGCTAACATGTCCGTGCCCTGAAAAACAGGGCAGAAGGTCTGATTTCAGCCTATGCTAGCGAGGGATTAACACTCAGGTGCATATGTACAGTGTGTGTTCGCAGCAGGGTTTTACTTGGCTGGAGAGTGATGGCTCCTCCAGCCATTGAGCTAGGAAGGAGTTTGTAGAGGCAATTTTTTTTGGAGGGAGCAAAACAATGGACAAAGAGCATGGCTGTGGTAGCTAGCTGTGGGTGGGGGGTGTAAGCGCGGCCCCCAGGCCCGTCACGGGCACGCGAGGTCAGGACATCTGCTGACATTTTACTGCTGGGTGCTGGCCAGGCTGCAGGTTTTGGGGCTCCTGCCAGGACCTCATATCAGGACTGCGTAAAACCACCAGCTCTTCGAGACTTAACCCAGAGCCCTTGGGACCTGCATGACCCTGTGCTTTTTCTCCTTTTTTTCAGCAGTAGCAGATTTGAGAAGATACTGTGAATTGTAAACTTGTAGCGTGGGCCCTAAGCTAATATGCTAGTCTAGATAGTGTATGTTAATATAAATAGAAAGGCAATTATTATGTGCACAGTACAAATAACAGTTTGTTTTTGGCTGTATGCTCAGAGAGGCAAATCTCAGACATAACATGAACAAGCTCACGTTCTGTCTAGGGGTGGCACTGATCCAATACCCTGTACTGATATCTAGAAAAAATGCTGGATCATATATATAGAGGAAAAGCATGGATTTCAAGATGGTTACTACTGTTTTTAGATAGGCATCACACTTTTATGACATGCAGCATCAAAGTGTCTATGCATGTTTGTCTGAAATTATATAATTCATTTGTTCATGATCTCTATTTATCTCCAATTAAACAGGATGTTTTTATTACAGTGTAAATGGCTGTGCCTCATTCAAAGAACAATTTGGTTTCAAACACTTCTTATAACTTTGTTATAAATATGTTTTGAAACTTCAGCAATGTTTATATTTTGTATCAAATTCTTGTGAGGGAAATTCAGTTTTCCATGATATGGGCCCTTTAACAATTCAACACAGTGTGAGTTTGCACAAAGCTAATTTGTGAGTTTAAGCTTCCATTACTTATTAGCTACATTAGCCTCGTAGCTCCAGAGCAAAAATAAAGAAGCAAGCTTCAGACAAAGTGCACCAAATTGTGCTCAACACAAACCTCCAATAAACCTAGCCTCAAATATCAAAGAATTGAGTGTAGAGCAACATAAGGTAAAGTAGTGTTGCCACGATACTGAAAATTTCAACTTCGATACGATACTTTGAAAATATTGGTCTTCAATAACATTTTTGATGCCAAAGGCAGATCAAACTAAGGGTCTTTTATTTTTTTAGATAAACATATCCAAATAAACATAAGATTTCTCATAACAATGACTACTCACACTAAATGCAATAATATAAAACACAATAAGCATAAAATGTGTGTGTTTTTAAGTGTTTGTATAGCATAATAACTTTCAACGCTGGTAACATTTTCTGTTACGGACATTAGACTATCAAACTATCCTACCTGTAGTTTCAGTATGAGACTGAAGTTAGCTTTATTTGCGCTAGCTTCTTGATCGAATTTTCCCATCCCACCTTAAATGGTGTAGCAGTTACTTTCTGGCACCACCATTTAAGGTAGAATTGGAAAATTTAAACCAGAAGCTAGCGAGCAAGAAGCTAACTTCAGCTTCGTAGTTTTAATGCTGGTAGTGTATATATATATATATTTTTTTGTGGTATGTTAAGATTGTTGAGGTTGCAAAATTGAGGTTACATTCACTCCGCAGTCCATACAGTCCATATTACATACATACATGCATACATACATACATTTACATAAACCCACCTACTCACCCAACAGCAGTTCATTCTATTTACAGTAATTTAGCCCCACTCTTTCATGCAGAACTTATGAGGTGTTTCTCCTTTGTGAATGAGGCACAACAAAAGGCAGCCAATCAGAACAGGGCTCATTTACATATATCAGTCTTAGAATCACAGTCAGTTACAATAACAGACTCTTTAATTTGAAGCGATAAACAGAAGTCTATTCCTAAATGTAATGCAAAAATGAATTATGACTGTTTTTGGTACAAAAAAAACCATACATGTGTCATAAGTAGACTTGTGGGGACAAAATAAAAAAAAAAGTAAGGCATGGACCCTGTAACTGAACAGAAGGAAGTCATGTTGTCTGTATATTTCTTCCTACTTTTAGATGGCCTTTAGAATTCAGTGTGACCTTTAGAATGCTATGATTAAAATTGCTCATTAAAAGCACAGTATCAGTTCTACTGTACGGCACTATGTATAAATAATATCATTCATTTGTTTGGTTCATCTGTATGTATCACTGAAAAGCAGAGAGAGATAGAGGGAGAGCTAGCGAGGACAGGGTCAGTCATTCAAATAGTCCCTGGCCTCTATTTAATCACACAAAGAGAACCTTGAGTTTACTGTTGTCCTTGATTCAAAGCAGTCATAACTAAATGCGGAACCTCTATTCACCGAAACAGCCATCATTCATTCAGACATCTCTTTCATTCAAAGTTTTCTTCATTGGGTTGAGGATTGAGTTTCACACAAGTCCTCTCAGAGTAAAATCCCTTCATTTGTTCGTTTTGCGATTTGCTGGCAAGATACCTCCACGCGAGCTGTCAAATAGAGCATGTTATATACTAGCCTTTAGCAGGGTAACAAAAGGGCAACATCTGATTAGCATTCACTGCACAATCTCTCTC
Organism: Colossoma macropomum; assembly: GCF_904425465.1. Classification (NCBI taxonomy): domain Eukaryota; kingdom Metazoa; phylum Chordata; class Actinopteri; order Characiformes; family Serrasalmidae; genus Colossoma; species Colossoma macropomum. Next base: position 25,050,011 of record NW_023494806.1, on the reverse strand, counting down.
TTCCCTTAGTATTTTATTACCACAGGTGCAGGGGCATTCATTGATCAGATGCACGCTATGGGCAAAGCTCGTCCTAATTGAAAACAGCACTATTTATACACCTGCAGGCACTAAACGTCTCTGCGAGCGAACATGAGGGGTTGCTGAAAGGACGGTGAAAAAGAAAGAAGGGGAGCGAGAAAGAGAATGAGAAGAGTTTTAGTGAAGAACAAATGCAAAAGAAGAGGAAAGTAAGCACTTCTTAACAGCAGCTCTTGTAAAGGCCGGATATGATGAAAACGTTTGATTAGTGGCCCGTTCAGAAAATCCATTATGCTCAGCTTAATTATGTTGTGTAAGACAAAATACTATCAGACACACAGTACTAATGGTCACAGCGTCAGAGAACTGTAGACGATAAGCTACATAACAGAACGTAAAAGAACGTGAGAGGGCATGTGTTATTGTGAAAAATTTCACAGTTGTGATTTCGGCATGTGCTTGAGTTCTATTGCCTTTATGCATCTTTTTTGCAAAGTGAAAAAAGTACACCAGAGAAGCCCAAAAGAAGTACAACAAAGAAGTGAGGAAGTGAAGGAGTGAAAAAGTGAAAAAGTGAAAGAAGAAAAAAGTGAATTCCATCAGCTGTTCAAAATTTCTGCATAAGGTTTGATATAAAATGCGGCATTCTAGCAAAACATACAGAGTCTGAATTTTTCACAGTGGTGGTGATAAAAACCATACATCAAAAGCATTTAATGCCTTTCATAATACATGTTTCCTGCAATTAATTGTTTTTCATTTCAAAATCACAATTTGAAAGAGTGCAATTTTTTAAATCTCAAGAGTTGCAATTTTAATAACATCCTATATAATTTAATGTTGCCTTACCAAGTTTTAAGCCAGGAACTTTGCTCAAACAACGCAGAGCTCATGGACTGGCAGAGATGTTACAAAGAAGGAGACAGTCACTGGTTGGAAAATGAATGGGAAAGGTCATAATGCTCAACATGTAATCGTTTATGGAGAAAGTCTCACCTTTCATTAAACTGAGCCAATTGGCTTGCTGTCGAAGCAGGAAGCAAGACACACCCCCTCAGTTGTGGAGATCTACTGAAGCATGGTATCCAGACAAACAAGAAAAAACACATTTTTTGTGTTTATTAAACTAATTATTATTGGATTTTTTTGTCCAGTTTTACCAGTGATTTTTAATATGTTTTGAAACAGTAATTTGGCCTTCAGGTCTCTTCCCTTTCAAAGAGAGAGGAGTCTGGTCTTCTATGACTGGAAATAACAGCCCAGCAGTGTTGTCAGGAGGGCCACTGAGTAGATAGACTTTCCTAGGACTCAAGCCCAAAAAAAGTGCTTCCCTCACAAAAAAAAATATTCACATTTAAATTAATCACCATATTGGTCAGAAAAATCACAATTAAATATTTTCCGCAAAGCGCTCAGCCCTTTCTCCTGATGCTTAATATGTTGTTTTATGTTAGTTTTGATACAAGGTTTTGGCCACAAGCATATTTCTTAAATATATCTGTGGCAGAGAGGCACATGGAGGGTGTTGTAAAGCAAAAGAGTACCCAAAAAGCAGTAAACCACTTTGAATAACTTTGTTTATATCTTAATGATTGAATTATGCAGAAATTGGCAAAACAGGAATTCCCTTTAATAAAACGTATTTTATATATTGGCCATTTTACAATTTTAAAATTGGAAGAACAGATTGGCAAACTGAATTTCTTTCCTAGCACTGCTGGACTATTAATACGTTTTTTTCATCCCACACATCTATGATCAGATGGGACAAGTGACTGCTGGACAACTGAAACAAGCTGATTCAGATTTTACCAACTGCCTTTGAAAATATATGGAATGTTATTACATCATAATAACTGCAAAACTACTCAAACAAGCATCTACACAATTATATAAGGCATCTAATACAACTTATGTATATAGCAAATACGCTACACAATCTCTTAGGCTGGCTTTACAGGGTGAAACATTAAACTAAATTGCACTTGAGCTGCACAAAGTAAAGCATCCTGCAACTCGTTCTGAACTCAGCTGCAACATGTGCAGGCAGCTCAAGTGTCATGAAACAGCCATTCAAAAGCCAGATTACACATCATGTGGTCATGTCGAACTTTTTTCATCGGATCCATAGAAAAGAAAAGAAAACAAAAGATTGTGTATTGGATGGTTCAAAAGGAGACCCCCTCGCCAATGCGCCACACTGACCAAAGAATGATTCACATATATTTCTATAGAATTAAACAGTGTTAATAATAATTCCTTAAACCAACATTAAATATTTGTTGGCCGACGATAAAAGCCCAAATAGATCTGATTTTGATTATTAGGTCTTAAAGAATGGTATATGAAGTTGATTGCTTACATCTGCAAATGTCAAGAAGGGCAAGTTCATGCTGGTGTCCACAGTGATAAAACAACAACAATATGAAACACCACACGTCTTTTATTGGCTCCTATTCACAGGTACAACACCATGTTTAAAGAAAAACACTCCAGACTGCTATTTAAGGAAGATGTGCTATTTACATGTAGATGTGTAGTTGCCAAAAAAAGAGTAAGTACCACACAAAAATCAAAAGCTAGGAAGCAACTGTTACTGCCAATTACATCCTAATATCTGTATCTCATCTAAACTGGTTGCATGTTTATTTAATGATAGAGGAAACACTGGGATAATAAGGGAATTCTCTAGTGCTTGCCCAGTGGTTTCTACTATAAGTGTGCTTTAAGTTAGTAGGTTTTCTGTTCTTACTGAATACAGGGAAATGTGTCAAATTAGTCATTCATTGTCGAAATTATCGACTGTACAATATAGATGTGACATAATTATTAGGTTTAGAAAATGCTGGGGAATTCCTTCAACTCTGATTTATTATTTTACTTTAGCTGAGAGCAAGAGCTTCTAGCCATGTTTTAGTAAGGTTGAATGCCAAAGGGACACGTCTACAGGTGGTTAGGCAGGGGAGCTGGCCGCAACCAGCCCAAAAAAACACAAATATAGTCCTCCAAAAATGTTTCCTGAAGGCTGACCGCACCAACTATGCAATCATCGTCCAAGTCCAAGTCCAAGTTTACAGCATCCCAAAACTCCCACAAACACACGGAAAACACAACCTTCACTCTCTTCCCAGTCCAGACGATACAGCCTCAGAATCTCACACGAGGGACTCATGTGGTGACAGTTTCTGGCCAAGGGCCTTCATGAAGACTTTGCCCCAAGACACAGCACAACTGAACTTGTGCAAACCCTCCTCTTTGGAGGAGTGAGAGAGATGTCTGTCATTTCATTCCAGTGAATCACATAATGGCCAGTCATGACCAAAAATCAACCGAAGGCCACTGCGGAGCCCAATGTTGCTGCTTATTTGATTTTCTGCATGCCTAAAAATAAAGCTGCCTAAGGGTTATTCGTAGCGATACCATAGAAGAACCACTTTTGGTTCTCTAAAGCAGTAGTTCTCAAACCGATCTTCAGGGACCCTCATGTGGTCGAGAATTTTGCTCAATCCCAACTCCCAGTGGGAAGGGAAAGAGAAAAATATAGACTGTCTGTGGGGGTCCTTAAGGACTGGTTTAAGAACCACTGTCCTAAAGAATCTTCCAATGGATGGTTCTTTCAAAGAATCATTTCTGTAAACGAGAAGTGTGAAGAACATTTTTAAAGATCCTCCACATAATGTACTATCAAAAGCAAACGTTCCTAAATCACTCTTGGCTTAGATCCCATGTGTCAAACACAAGGCCCCCGGGCAAAGACAGGCCCGTGGCACAATCCTATTCAGCCCGCAAAATTATTTTAATTTTCTATTATGGTAGCCTATTTCACCATGAGCTGCACTACAACGTTATGTGTGCTCCCACCCCCTCCCCAACAATGATCTATGCGACTGCACCACAGAAAAAAAAGAGAAAAAGATGCCAGGTGCCTTGTTCAAGCAAATGGGCAGTTTAAAAAAAAAAACTATTGTACATTGTGGACATTTAAATATGTTTAAGTTATCTGCAGCTAATGTAGTCTTGTTTTATATAAAACAATTTGTTTTTATTTAAAATAATTTTTGATTCATATTCAGTGCCATTTTTTGCCTTTGTAGTTTTGGCATATTTTGAACAAATGATGGCCAGTTGGGGTCATGGCAAAATGTTAAGTAAACATAAAATTAAAAAATCTCAAATCATATTAACAAAATGATTCTTTAAAAAAACATCCATTAAACCATTTTGGCACCTTGATCACCTTACATAAGAGAGTGGATAGAGCCAATTCTACACCATCACTTCCAGTTTTAAGATGCTCATTTTGGCTAAACCTGAAACTAAAATAGACTTAATATTCTTGCACAATGCTGTGTACATGACCTATTGTCCTTGCCATTCATCATAAATATGCAAATCAGAGTTCACATTGACCTTCAACTTGTAGACACTGGAAAACACACTGACAAACACGTAATCTCAAGGTCACGCAATGGTGTGAAGATCGTCCCTCTCTGCGGTCAATGCATGTGAACTTACTTCTGCTGGGTCCTGTTTGAGAGCGACGAGGCCTCCGCAGCTGCTTTCCTTGTCTCGAATTCCTCCCTCTTCAGGACCTCGCCGCTGCCCCAGCAGCCCAGCTCCACCAGCTGGCGGGCCATTTTCTTGTCCTGGAGGAGCAGTGAAACAGATCTAGTGAGCTTCGCAGAGGCCGGGAGGGGGTGGTTACAACTGAATGAACAATATGAGCAAGTCTGTCCAATTCAACTTGATTTCTGGGGCATCATCCTAAAATACAAAATGGTGTAGTAATGTTGTGGAATGTACACATAGAGAAAAATACCATTTTAAGCTTCATTCTGGTCATAGCTTTGTGCTAAATTGCTGTCCGTAAGAGAAGCGGGTTAACTCCTCCACACTCCACGTCCGGGTCCAGACTTCCATTCTTCATTCCTAAAGCTAACTTCAGAATAACTCAGTCAGTCTGCATTGTTTTCCATTTGGTTACTGAATAATAGACCTTACTGAGGAAGTGGGCATGCAAAGGACTTTAAGGGGTTAATCAGAGCACGGCTAAGGACACGGCTGTGGCTTTCCGGATCAAGGATTTCTGCCATATGTCACTGTAGCCCACTCAACATGGATCGTGCCATTTCCAGATGATTGAGAGAGATTCTTTGGGCCTTCAAACGAAGGGGCTGCTTTCATGTGGCCATGAGGCAATGAGTTGGTGAAACTCTGCTTGTTATGAAGTGCCGGTAAAGCTCTTGGTTTTAAATGCAAAGGTCCAATTTTGTGCAAAAGTGCCACATGAACTGTTCATTTGCTGTCATTCGAGACCTGAAATTAAACATTTTTGTTACTTTTAAGCAGATCAATTCTTTTCACTGTTACCTACATGGTCCTGTATGGCTTTGCTGCTGACCATCAAATAAAAATGTTCGACAATTCAAATTAGAGTTTCTTGCACTTTTCCACTTCTGTTGGATTTGAACTGGGCGGGACTATGTTGAAAGAAGCTGACAGGAGAAACGTTACCATGTGGTCTGAAACGCCTACACAGTCTTGATCAGGCAGTGCAGTTGAGTTTTTTTAGCATGAAGGATTTTTGGTTAACAGTCATCAATGCACATATCTACATATCTTTATCATTAAGATACTCTTAATACTGACAGACCCTTTAAATAGCAGTGAAATAGAGTTAAAAACCGGACCTGGTGATCTACAGCCCTGGAGAGTTTAGTTCCAACATGCCTTGCTCCAAAATTCTGCCTTGATTAAAGCCTCTGGAAACAAAATCCATTTTTTCTTTCTAAATAGGCTAATCTTGCTCTTGTGAACCCACAATATATAATTACAAAGTATGTCCTGTGAATAACTTTCCAATGCCCAATAAATGGCTATGCATTTTACCAAATTTCTTCTCTTTCGATGTGAACTGGGCAGTCCTAATCTTGCGCTTAGGTAAGCAGAATCCTCACCAATCTCAGGGCTGATGTGGTTCATCTTGCACACACAGCTTTAACAAATCTGTCCTCCCCTACAGTCTCTTCTCTCTGTTTGAGTCAGAGAAACTTACAGAGAGAAAGCTAACAACCAAGCGAAATCTAACCTACCAAGCATAACTTAGCTGTCACATAACTGAGATATCAAGCTAGCTCATCTGTCTGCATATGTAAAGCCTGTTTTACTCATGTTTTTCACATTTATGGTGTTCTGTTTAGTTCTGCTTCAGTGGCGCAGCAGGTTGTGAATGTTTGACTGAGGGCTGTCAATCACGCATGCATTTTAGAATATTAGGATCACACCCACACAGTTCTCAGGTCAGTCTGATAAGTGGTTTTTGAGTGTTTTATATATTTCTGTCCTATAGTCTTCATTCAAGCTTTGCTGTATGTTTAATTTAACACTCAATTTTGCTAGAATACAGATCTTTTTGATATTTTACACTGTGTTCCACCGGATAGGGGGTGTTCCAGGGCAGTAGATCACCAGAACTGACCTTGGGCACCCTTGATCTAAATGAACTAGGGATTCCAGTGAACACAACAGGCTGTATTTATTGGGAAAAAGACATCAAAGTTCTGCCATCCAGTCAAGGATGTGTGCTCACATGCTGGAGATAAGCACTTATTTCACTCCAAATGTGCCTCTTCTTTGGACCTACAAAGAACCTACAAAGCAGAATAGGTCTAATCTTTAAAGCTCTGCAACATGGCAGCTTAACAAAAAACTGATTAACTCCATAATATTACAACTGTACATTAGCCAAAAGTCTTTGCAGGGGTGATTGCAGTGGCAAAGTCACTACTGAGAATTCGCAACACCATACAGCTTAGGGTACACACATTCCTGGGACCCAAAATGAGCTCTCTCCAGTGAAAACTGATCCATAACATGTGTCTAAAACCGTCCCCTTGGGGTAATCATAGTTAACAAAACACATATTGAGTTCACTATTATGGGTAATTCCTCCACCTAAATGTTTGAATTATTTATAAACCTCATCTCCTGAGCACCACATTAGCAAATCCCAAGTAAGCAAGCAGTCAGACGGAAAAATGTTATTTGGAAATCCGTCTTGGGTCCACGGGGGGGCCAGGGAGAACATTTCCAGGATTCATACCAGGTAGAAATAGCCAGTGCGTAACTTCTGACCAGCTTTTTCTTGCCTTGTTAAAACTTGGTGCTTTTATTCTTGCTGACAATTTATTCTTTCTTTCCATCATGCAAAATACAAATAATGGCACCTGCAGTGACAACAACATGATGTGAAAGCTGAGCAAAGTAGCACAAAGTGCTCATCAAATCGATTATGGTGAAACACTAGCTTGTTACCTGGTACCACAAATGTAATTAGGCTCTATTTGGTGCTGTATGTGGTACAGCCTAGGTCTAGAGTGGGGCTGTTTCATTTAGGTAGGATAATGCTGGGTCAGCCCGGCCATATGAGCCTGGCTGCCCTTCCTTCCTCGTTTCTTCTACTTTTTATGGACAGCACTGTCCCGAAGATAGAACAGTTTTAAACGCATTCGTGCTGCCATCTAGCGTTGCAGCAGGGCAGTGAGTTGACCAATTCACAGTCATTAATTCCTCAGGAGAACAATTACTTACTCAGTTTGATATGTAGCTATGAGTCGGCACTAAATTATTTTAAAAAATGTGAAACAGAAAATTACTTTTAACCAGCTTGGCTTGAATTTACTGAAAGGGAACTTTCTGCAAGGTTAAATAGTTAACGCGTCAACAAAGACGTTCACAGTGGTTTGGTGTGAAATTCTTCACTCTAGAGAAACGTCACAGTTCACAATGGTGGTGAAAGGAACCAGACGTCCACCTAAAACCTCCCTCAAGGAAAGTTATTACGTAAAATGGTTATGAACACCCAGCTTATGTCTGAGACATTGTTTTACGGCAGTTGTGTGACTAAGTTTTGGTCTAAAAACCCATTTTAATCTATTCATGGTGGAGGGATACAGGAAGGATGGTCTAAGGCAAAATAGTCCCCAAAGACAAATCGTGTTTTTTTTTTCTTTTCCAGATTTTCCATTATTTTGTCATTATCAACATTACATATATAAACTCAGAAGGCATGTGTAGGTTCGTTGGTTTTTGCTATTAGATATGGGACCTCTCGTCTCCTAAAGAAAACGTGTGTTTGTAAGTTCATCTACAAAACAAAACAAACAAACAAAAAAACATTTCACACCAAATGACTCTTTGAATGACTTTGGTTGTATCTTAACCACTGAAATATGGAAAACAATGTTAAAATAACATCGCCAGCTGGCTAAACGTAGCATTCGTATGTGTGAAGGACGGCGTGAGAAAGGAGATAAACAAAAAAACAGTAAACTCCATATGGGGAACCAGAGTGAACACTTTCGTTACCTTCAGGTAGTACAGGTCTAATGGCCTTATCCGAGAATCTAAGTAGTCTTCATACGTGTTAAACTGAGTGACGATGTTTTCTGAACCGGCGGCAGCGCTGTGCTCCTCCATTGTGTTTCCACAGGCTGCGTGATCTCCATAGCAACGGTCATGTGGACATCGCGGAGCGCGTGCGCGCAAAAAGCAAAGCGTGCTGAGGCGCCGTTACGTAAGATTAGTCCTGTGGCTGTGTGTAGTGACTTACCTGCACCTGGCAGCACTGAAAGGCCTCACATTCTCGGCTTTCTCAGTTAAACAAACTGTCTATTAAAGTACCTTATCTGGACTATTTTAAAGGGGAGTTCCACCATTTTTATTAAAAATTTCCAAGCTCCAAGCAAAGTCATTTAGTGGTTTAAAGTGAAAATGTACGTTGTAGAGAAGCCACAGTTATCTATGGTGCATTTGCTGAAACTCATGCCTGATGTGCTCTTTAGGGCCTCAGGCTGACACAGGCTTTTGTTACACTCTGCTGCCCCCTAGTGGCAATTCTACCTTCATGAGCTTTTGAGTTTCCCCTCGAGGTAAAGATGGAAAAGAGGTAAATGTACTTTTCTTCTTCTTCTTTTTTTCTTTGGTTTTTTGGAACCGTTCATGCTTTAAGGCCCAATCCCATTCCTTGTTTTTACCCCTACCTTTTGTTTACGAAATGGGACAACCCTTAAATAAAAGAAGAAGTTTACTTCATTAACAGGCTGCTAGCGGTGCTCTGTAGGCGACCCTACCGGTCTGCAGTGACAGCAGAGGAGGGTGAAGTTCGGCAACCTCGCTGCTGATGTTTAATTAAATTTAGGGCGTCGTACGCCTTCAAAGAGGGGGATGCGACAGTTATTTATTATTGTCCACCCCTTTTTCTTTGGTGATATGAAGCTCAAGTCACTTCGAATTTCCCCGCTCCACCTTAAATAGAGCAGCAGTTACATTCTGGCTCAAGAAGTGCTGAACTATTTAAGGTGAAACGGGAAATTTAGCTAGCTAGCTACCAAGACATCAGCATGTTACTAGCATGCTTTTTATGCTTGTTGTGAAAAAAAGGACCATAATACATTGAAACGACATTAAACTAAGGTTATACAATGGTTATCATATTTTTAACTGAGAAAATACTTACATTTATTTTATTTATTTATTTATTTATTGGTCGCTTTGCAGCCATCTTGTCGGTTTTTCTTCCTTTTTAATAACACCCCGTTTTTAGTGTGCCGTCCATTTAGAGGGCCATGTAGCCCTAAAACTTCCCTACCCATCTATCTCAACAAAAATCGGGACACCTTACCCTAGACGTGAACGCACAAAACGAAGGGCTAAGGGCTAAGAGGTAGGGGCAAGAGGAGTTGGGCCTAAGTAAAGCAAACTTGATATTTAGCAATAAACAGATGGGTTAATGAACAATTTCTTGCTTACATGGTTTTATGCATGGTGAAATGGTTCAGACTGATGGAGAATATGTTGTATATTGTCCTATATAGAACCTTTTTGAAAATGCTTCTGTATAGCACCAAAAAGGGTTCTTCTACTGTTATAAGCTTGACATCCTAACAATAACACAACCCCTTTTGGTGCTACAGAGAGCCATTTTCAAAAATGTTCTATATAGAACATATACAGTACATTTTCCATCAATCAAAGTAAAGACAATGTTTCTATATAGAACTCGGGGTTTTCTAAACAAACCCTTGAAGAACTGTTTTTAAAGTGTGCAGGTAAAGTGGCCAGTCATTCACAGCTTATCTTTAAAAAGCAGAGCTCACTGAGCTTCCATCATTTTTTGCTTTTGCTTCTCAGTTAGAGCACAAAGTGTTACATAATCTCAGTGGTCTGTGACGACAGAATACTGTCTAGGTAATGTCAGAATCACCAGAGTCCTCTAAGAATAAAGGCAGGGAAGTTTATCACGCAAACTTAACCTCTTCTGGAACTGTATCTGCATTGTTATTAAGACACTGTGACACATTCATTCATGTATACATTAATTCATTAATGTCACAAAAAATATTTGTTCTTGGGATCTTTTGCATAATCAGTTTTAGAATCCTCCTTGAGTACTAGATAGATAGATAGATAGATAGATAGATAGAACTTTATTGATCCCAAAGGGAAACTATATATGCAGTACTATATAATATTTATTGTTTATCTGATGTTCTTAAGTACCAGAAGGAATTCTTATCTTATTGTGATATCATGGCTCTGAGAAATAAAATCTTTAACATGTATTGCAACCCCATTTCCAAAAAAGTTGGGATGCTATGCAGAAGTAAATAAAAATCAGATGCAATGATGTGCAAATCATGTAAACTAAATTTTTGAAGAAAAAAACTACAAAGACAACATATCAAATGTTGAAACAGAGAAATTGTATTGTTTTTTGAAAAATATATGCCCATTTTGAATTTGATGGTGACAGCACATTCCAAAAAAGTTGGGACGGGGGCATCTTTACTACTGTGTTTCATCACCTCTTCTTTTAACAACACTCTGTAAGCGTTTGGGAACTAAGGAGACCAACTGCTGTAGTTTTGAAAGTGAAATGTTTTCCCATTCTTATTTGATATAGGATTTCAGCTGCTCAACAGTCCTGTGTCTCATTTGTCATATTTTTCATTTAATAATGTGCCAAATGTTATCAGTGGGTGACAGGTCTGGACTGCAGGCAGGCCAGTTTAGCACCTGGACTCTTTTAATACGGAGCCATACTGTTGTAATACATGCAGAATGTGGTTTGACATTGTCTTGCTGAAATAAACAAGGCCTTCCCTGAAAAAGACGTTGTCTGGATGGCAGCATATGTTGCCAAAACATGTATATATCATTCAGCATTAATGGTGCCTTCACAGATGTGCACGTCATCCATGCCATGTACACTAATTCACCCCTATACCATCATGAATACTGGCTTTTGAACTGTGCACTGATAACAAGCTAAGTGGTCTTTAGCCTGGAGGACACATTGTCCATGATTTCCAAAAAGAATTTTAAATTTTGATTTGTCAGACCACAGGACACTTTTCCACTTCCTCTCAGTCCATTTTAATGAGCTCGGGCCCAGAGAAGGTGGCAGCATTTCTGGATCCTGTTTATGTACAGTTTCTTCTTTGCATTTTAAAGTTTTAGCTTGCGTTGGTGGATGCAGTGACGAAGTGTTTTCACAGACAGTGGATTTCCGAAGTGTCTGTTTTTAATGCAGTGCTGCCTGAGGGCCCAAAGATCATGGCCAGCAAATACTGGTGTTTGGCCTTGTCCCTTGCATAAAGAGATTTCTCCAGATTCTCTGAATCTTTTAATGTTATTATGTACTGTAGATGATGAAAAGCAAAAATTTTTGCTATTTTATGTTGAGAAACATTATTCTTGAATTGTTGCACTATTTGCTTGTGCAGTCTTTCACAGAGTGGTAAACCCCTCATCTTTACTTCTGAAAGACTCGGCCTCTCTGGGATGCTCTGTTTATACTCAGTTATGTAACTGACCTGTTGCCAATTAACCAGCAGGTGTTTTTTTTAGCATTACACAATTTTACCAGCCATTTTTTGCCCCTGTCCCAACTTTTTGGAACATGTTGTTGGCATCAAATTCAAAATGGGCATATATTTTTTCAAAAAACAACATCTGATATGTTGTCTTTGTACCATTTTTAACTAAATATAGTTTAAATGATGTGTACATCATTCTGTTTTTACTATTTTCCATTAAATATAGGGTTTAAATTATTTGCACATCATTGCATTTTGTTTTATTTACATTTTGCACAGTGTCCCAACTTTTTTGGAAATGGGGTTGTATTTTTTCCTCCAGGAAAAAATTATGTTCAGCCTTTCTCTACACACAGCACTTTCCTCAATGCAGGCTTTTCCCCCACATGCCTTAGAGTCTTTGGTCCTTGCTCGGACTACTGGGCAACTTAAACCTACAGGTTTTCAATGGGAAATAGGTCTGGGGATGGAAATGGCTATTGCAAAAACTTCAATCTGTGGTCAGTGAGCCATTTTTGTGTATCTGGGGGAATGTTTTGGGTCATTATCCTGCTTGACAGTTCAACAACAACCCAGTTTTAGTCTTAGAGTTAAGAGCAGCCAAATTTAAGTCGAAAATATGCTGGAACTTGACAGAGAGGATGATGTTTCCCATGACCTTCGGAAGAAAAGAAAGTCCTGCAACATCAAATGTTCACCATTATGCTTCACAGTTCAGACTAGGGTCTTTGCTGGACTACTTTCATTCTTTTTAGGCAACCCCTTGGCCTTGGTCTCTGATTCGAATCAGACTGTATGGTCAGATGAGATCAAAGTCCTCATTAAACCTTTCCAGTAATTTGGAAGTTGACATGGATGTGGCATCTTATTATTAGACACTTGATTACCTCAAGATATTATAATCAACAGATAGTTGCCAGCTATGTTCAGTAAAGGATCTTTTGTATCTTCAGCCATCCTCTTTACTCTGTGCTGAGGCTAAATGTCGACGCATACATTTACCAGAAAACCTCAAATCTCCTGCTGAATTAAATCCAACCCTTAATTCCACTGATACTGATAAAAACAGAAAGCAGTGATTAGTAAATTCTTTTTGACCTGTATTACATTGGGAAAAAATATGATACATGATGTTTATCATGATTCATACACACTTAAAAAAGATGGTTCTTCAAGGGTTCACTCAAAAAAATGACTCTTCGAATTTACTTAATTTTTTTTTGTCAAACTGTTGCACGAAATTAAATTATCTACATTCAGATATATAATTTGAGTAACATTTACTCATTACCTATAAGCAGTGTCAACTTAACTATATTTTGCAAGATTTACTTCAATAACTTCAGTGTTCTTCCTTGGTGTAATTTTAACCAAATTTAATCATGTTCATGCTATTTCATTAAATTATGTAGATGTTAAATAACTTTTTAGTAAAACTACTAAATTCTGATGTATTTCCAAATAATTACTCATTGTTTATTATGTACAACAGCTTAATTATATCACAGAGCATTTATTAATGTACAGTTTTAAATGTTAATTTTCACAAATTAAACTTCAACTACACTTATTAATGTTCCATCTATTTAAACACCTGGTCAAGACAATGACTATCATGACAATAAAAAAAAAAATTAGTGACTTTATTAAGGTACATCAAATGCACATGCATATTAGGATCAACGAAAATACACATTTGCTTTACCACTATAGAAAAACACTGAATATTAAGTAATAAAACAAGACTGTAGACAAAAATAAAGCAGAGTAGTAAAAAAATAGACTAAATACTTCTCTAAAAGTGCACAGCTATCAATACATTATTGCTTGACTTGCAGGCAACGCAAGCTAAAATGCAAGTTTACATACAACAATAAGCTTCAAACAGAACACTGCAATTATAAACACATTCACCTAAATGTGTGCGCCTGTAATCACAATTAATTAAGTCTTAAGTAATGACCCAGAATTTGTGAAACAATGAAGTAACATTCAGTAATTATGTAACGATAACACCAACCTTCAATGCAACTTTACAACAGCAGATATTTAAAACAGAACAGCACAATAACACAGTATTAATGTTATACGACTTTATACAATATCCAATTCTCATCAATGATCAAAATAATGCCCAAGAAATAGTGCCTACAGAGTACAACCTTCTTGTCAAAGCACTGCCTCTTGTTAGCACAACCTTATTTTGCTTGTTAGACTTTGCAAATTTAGGGTGAAAATTTATAGAGCTCAAATTGTTCAAAAGGCTACTTTGTACACTGTTAGCAAAAAAGACTCTAAAATTTAACTGCGTGCTGTTTTAAGACAAATTGTTCTTAAACTTGACCAGGATCTTGACATGTTATATAGAAAATCATTGAAATGTCATTGAATTTTAAAAGAGATGCTGACAAATACAGCCACTCTTGTTTCATGTGACTTAAGCGTTGTTCAAAAGTCCATTGCTTTTCAAGCAAAGTAGAAGCTAGTGTGAAAAGTTCCATATATTTCCAGAAAGGACAGCCTACTTTGACTATCCCAAGATTTTGTTCTCCAAACCAAGAATATTAGGGGAGAACTTTGCACCATCCTTTGACATGAGGAATGTACAAATTCATAGCAGCATTTCCACCCATTGTGGTGAGCCATATTCAGTGCATAGATTACTCCAAGCATTACTGCAGTCTGGTGCAACTGATTTGATGTTTCCTACAATAATGTTTCCATCAGCGTCACCATCTTCATATTCTCCAAGAGCTCCACCCTCTTCTGATGACAAATGTCCATTTCAGTGCTGTGCTGGTCTCTCAATATGTCTTCACCATGAATGTCCTACAAATTAAATCTTGTTATTAATACTAAACTTCACTGTTCTCTTGCTCCATAAAGAGTAAGTTCAGTTTATTTCTCATTTGAGCTCTTCTAAATTCTTCCAGGCACCTCTGACAGTTTTTTAATATCAAATACTTATTTTACGATGAATCTAAATAAAATCAGCCCCCATCTCCACAAAACTCCATTCAATGGTAAATACACATTACAAAATGGATAGTTCTAGTTCACCCTTCTCACACTAGCACCTACAATCTATGGTTGGTGCTAACATACTAACACACCAACGCCGCGTTTCGATTTCGATTTACTATACAGATGGGAGGGGGCTGATTTTATTAAGCAAATGTTACAAGCAATTGATATAAGAACTGAGGTGCCTGGAAGACACACACAGAGCACAAATATGAAATAAGATGAATTTACCTTAGTTAGAAATTAGAAGTGAATTAGAATGATGGTGATGTGCTTAGGTCACATACTTACCATGTACTCCTACATAAGAAATCCATCATCATCATTCAGGTGCGGAGAAAGAGCTTTTATGATGGCGTCTCTTTTACGGTGGACATCCTTCACCTGCACATATTGATTGCACTTGTTAGAATGTACCTTCAACTGTTTAAAAAAAAAATGGTACATTAACTTGACAAGCGTACAAGGAACAGATAAAAGAAACATATGAACATCAAAATCCCGATCATCTTAGAGACTGAAAAATGATTACTAATTTGAACATTTAAAACAGGCAGCTTTACAAAACAAACAGCCTCATAGGTAAATATCAAATCTGGATCATAAAAATGCACTTACCAGAGACTTAGAACATGCCACAGAATCCTTTAAAAGATGGCACTCAACAACCTTGTTAAGCCTTAACCTATAAACAAAGAGGACATTTAAATAAAATTAAGTGAAAGACCATGTTAACATTTTATCTTAAGCTTTACTTTAATGTTTTATCGCTTTACCTTAATGTTTTATCTCACCATGTGGAAGGACATAACAGTGCATTATTTTGGCTACAATTTAATAGTCTTACAATAATATATATTATTTTACTCATATTTAGCTATTTGGTTTAATCCTGTGAACATTATTTTAGTTTGAAACCAATTATGATATTTAAGTCACATCAATGTTCTTTTAATCAATATGGCTATCAGGATTCCCTATCTAGGGTTTGTGCATTATTGAGCATCAAAATCAAAGTATAATAATTACTTCTACCAATTGGCACTTGAAGACCATAATGTTTAACATAAATGCAAACATAAGGAAAACCTGATTTGGTAACAATGACAGGGGAGTCACATAAGCAAAATACATGTGTGCGAGTGTGTGTGTGTGCGTGTGTGTGTGTGTGTGTGTGTGCGCGCACCATCTTATATACAAACTTATATTCTGATTATAATAATGATTAATGACACTGCTGTTATATGGGCAAACAAACCTCTTTTCCACTACAGGGCTGAACAGTTAGCATTAGCTTGCTAATTAACAAGATAACGGATTCTATTATGCCGAACTAAATCTCCACTGACAATTCTGATAGAGCAAAGTCGAGCGACTGGTGTTGAAGGAACAGAAAGCTGAAATTAATCTTAAACCTGCTTCGTGCTTGTAGCCTACTAACTAAGCTGGCCAGTTAGCTGCTAACACTAACGTCTGCTTAGCTAACTAACGCTAGCTAGCTGCGCTAACGGTGTCAGAGCCCATGTTGGAACAGCACATTGCAAACTGGGTTCATCGAACAGAGCATTAAGTGTTAAATGGACAAACGTTGAAATTAAACCCGTTAACTTATGTCTGTAACCTACTAGCTGCTAACGCTATGTTTGCTAAGCTAACGCTAGCTACAATAGCGTTAGCAGGCTCCATATCCAAACCCCAGGCTCTGTGCTAAGCTAGCTAACTAAGGCTGAAATTACACAGGTTTGTGGACACCTAGTACCCAAATATCACATCCAAAATCACAGGCGAAGCGAGCACAGCCTCCTCAGTGGGAAAAGATTATTACACGTCACGTCAAGGAAGCACAGCTAGCTAACGCTAGCTAGGTCTGTTTACTTCGAATATGCGCTGAACTGAGCCCCTCACAAACTTATGCTATGCTAGTTGTCCCTTAACTGTACCTTTTCATCAACGTTATATCCAACGCTGCGTTCTGTGCATCTACAACCATCTAAACAATATTTTACTGTGTACCTGTACGATGACACAGCAGCTAAACGCCCTCGTCTGCAGTGAACTTCAGAAAATGGCGCCATTACTTAGCTAGCTAGGCTAGGTCCACAGTACCGTTAGCTAACGCTTGTGTTGATGAGCAAACTTAACTAGTGAGGACCTCAACATGACAGATACTTATGAAGGACACACTGTATTAAGACACTGACCTTTACGATTAAAACACTACGTTCAGTTTTAGTAAGTTCAGTGATTATCTGACCGAGTATCGTTATGTGTTCTTTGAATCTGCGTCGCTTTAAACTAACCTGGCTAGCTAAGTTATCGCTAGCTAAGCTAGCGGATTTTATGCCATGCGAAGTCCTCCCTTTAACCTCACGTTTTTGCCAATATTTTTCTGCGTAAATGTCATGAATATGTTTTATGTCCATAATGACAAACAATAGACAATATTCAATCTCCTACCTTGTAAATATAAGAGGACAGAATTTCCTCAGGTCAGCCAAATCTTCCCAGAGACGAGGTGTAGAAAACGGCTGCTGTCAGCTCGGGAAAAGTTGTGCCAGCGTATGCGCAGTTTCTACCCCGTGACACAACATAATTATTTCTAGTTCACTTTAAGCATGTTTCATATGTTCAGTTTACTGGTTTTCAACATTGCTTATTATTATTTAGTTGAAGCAAAAAACACATTTAAATTGAGAAAAACATGCACAATTTTATTATGTAAAATTTACTAAGGGCCAAGTTCATTTTTTCAGTGTTCTTTTGTAAGGGCAAAGTTCTAGTTCTATATAGAACCATTTTAAGCTTAAATGATTCTTTGCATTGTGAAATCGTTCTTCAGACTGATGGAGAATGTGTTGCATATGGTTCTATATAGCACTAGAAAGGGTTCTTCTATTGTTACGAGCTTGACATCATAACAATAGCAGAACCCTTTTTGGTGCTATATACACTCTCAGAAAAAAGGTATAAAACTGTCACTGGGGCAGTAGCCCTCTTGTCACTGGGGTGGTACCTTCAAGGGTACATCTCAGTACCTTTAGTCAGGGAACATGGTTGTACCATAATCCATTAAAATTATATTTTCTAAGTTGTATTGACTCCACACACCCCGTCTTGTCTCCAGGCTTTTTATCTTATTATTCTGTTTTAAAACGTCAGGTTATGATAAGGTACAAAAATGTACTTTTCACCTGGAAAAAACTTACAGGTACACAGTTGGACCTTAAAACCACTGTTGTACCTCTGAAGGTACATTTACATTGTTTGTACCTTGATAACGAAATGTGTACCTGCACAGTACCTTTATTTCTAACAGTGTAGATGCCATATTATTGCTTATTGTGGACAGTGTAGGGGTCCCTGAGGGCCAGTTTGGGAACCAAAGACCGAAAGTGGTTAACCAAAAGTGGTTTGCAAAAAGGGTTCAGTATAGTACCAAAATGTTCTTTGTCTTGAAGAACCATCTTTAAGTGTGTTAAATAAAATATAAAATGAGTTAGGAAATGTGTCTTTTTTTGTTTGTTTGTTAATTTTTATATGAATATAAATATATGCTCATTTCAAATTTAATGCCTGCAACAAATTTCAATGAATTTGGGACAGGAGCATGTTTACCACTGTTACATCTTAATAAACATTTGGGGGACTGAAGATAACAATTGTTCCAGTTTTTAAAGCAGCATTGTTTACCATTCCTCTGTAATTTTATCATTTACCATTCAAACAAGTATGTGTCTTTCACAGTTGATGGTGCCTTCACAGATGTCTAAGTTACCTATTCCATTGGCATTAATACCCCCCATACCATGACAGGCTCCGGCCTTAGAACTTTATGCTGGTAACAACGTGGATGTTCCTTTACTTTGTTGTACAGCCTGAAAGGTTGACGCATCAGACGATAATTATAGTTTCCACTGTGCATCTGTCCATTTCAGATGAGCAGCATTTCTGGATGTCTACTATAAGGCCTTGAGAACAAATTCACTAGTGAAAGACCGAACTGGAGCCATGCCCACTGCAAAGCACACTTAAACCTTTTTAAGACCATTGTTTTTCATGACCTCATTTTATTAGCTCCATTCCCATGTTACACCTGATCCACAACTGCTTTGTTTTAATAAGCACAGCCTAACTGTTTCCATCCTTAACAGCAAACCTCAACTATTACAGTGAGGTACATCCAGTGACACTCGTTACTGTTATTTTTAGGTTTAGGGGCTCCTTAATGCTGCTCTATTGCTGTTTCTTCTGTAAAGGTAAAGAATATGATAGGCATTACATTTATATGGAAGCATCACATAAAAGCTATAATTTAATTCATCCAGTATTTCAAATTGGTCCTCTACACAATGAGGCTGCCTCCAGAGTAGTAATCATGGGTTTCTCCATCCCATGGTTACTAAAGCCAGATCGAAGTCAACCTTTGTGTCTCAATTTGAGTACTATGCACTATATTTTTACACTATACACCAATCAGCCATAACATTAAAATCACCTCCTTGTATCTACAGTCACTGTCCATTTTATCAGCTCCACTTTCCATATAGGTGCACTTTATAGTTCTACAATTACAGACTGTAGTCCATCTGTTTTTCTGCATACTTTGTTAGCCCCCTTTCATCCTCTTTTACACTGTTCCTCAGTGGTCAGGACTCCCACAGGACCATCACAGAGCAGGTATTATTTGGGTGGTGGATCATTCTCAGCACTGCAGTGACACTGACGTGGTGGTAGTGTGTTAGTGTGTGTTGTGCTGGTACAAGTGGATCACACACAGCAGTGCTGCTGGAGTTTTTAAACACTGTGTCCACTCACTGTCCTCTGTATTAGACACACCCACCTTGTAGATGTAAAGTCAGAGACAATAGCTCACCTGCTGCTGAACAGTTGGTGTTGATCATCCTCTAGTCCTTCATCAGTGGTCACAGGTCGCTGCCTACAGGTCGCTGCCCACAGGACGCTGCTGGCTGGATATTTTTGGTTGGTGGACTATTCTCAGTCCAGCAGTGACACTGGGGTGTTTTAAAACTCCAGTCTGATCCACTCGTACCAGCACAACACACACTAACACACCACCACCACGTAAGTTTTCACTGCAGTGCTGAGAATGATCCACCACCCATATACCTGCTCTGTTATAGAACAGGGTGGAAGGGGGCTAATAAGGTATGCAGAGAAACTACAGTCTGTAATTGTAGAACTACAAAGTGCACCTATAAAGTAAGTGGGTGCAGTGAGTGCAGAAACAATAAGGTGGTTTTAATGTTATGGCTGATCAATGTACACCATATACTTCTCTCTCTAGAGTCTGGATTTCTGTATAGGGTAGTGTCATCTAAAACTCAAAATTAGCATTTTCCACTAAACGATAAATGGTTATACTACACCGCATCTCATTTCATTTTCCAGTGAGAACTCTCCATTTGCACTAGAAGAGGCTGGTATGTCACAGAAGTACCTGAATTGAAAGTTCTTTTACAAAAATCACACTCAACCTCATGAGAATTTGTAGCCTTAAGCCCTATTAGAGCTGGATTAGTTTCACCTGGGGAGGTGCTGTAATTTAACCCAGTAAAAGACAAAACTGCCAGCAGGCCCAAAGTTTTATTACACACTTCTATAACCTAAGAATAGCGCAACCAGTTTGCTCTGAAGTCAATGTAGTTATTAAAAAATAACCCTGAGTAGCTAATAAGCCTGGGACTTTTAAAGGGTTAAGTTATTACCAACAAAATACATGATTTTAATCCAGTACAAATCTGCAATGTTTGTAGTTTTGCACAAGTCTACTAAGTAAAAAATCCAGAGTGAATCACCTTCTGCAATTTTTATAACACTAATGTAATAGAAAATGCTGCTTTTTTTCTTTTTTTTTGTGAACTGAAGATAAGGCTAACAGCTAAAACTGAGTTTGATTTGACCCAAACTCCACTACTGAAATTAACAACATTTTGGTGATGGTACAAGCAAAAGGAAAAATATTATCTTGAAAGTACTTCTCATAGGGCAGTGCATTTTCTGTCTTGTTGGGTGGCATTTGGTAAGTTGAATGAACCCATTTTACTAACCTAATGCTAGTTTATATGCCAGTTAGCTGCACACATGTTACTTTTCAGAAGTGTGGTGCCTGTCACACAATGCTGATGTAAACATCTGAGTGATGATGTTTCGATCTGGGCTATCTGGGGAAATTTGGGGAAATTGCACAGATCCTTTACCCCATACAAATCAGCCAGTCAAATGAAGCACAAATTACATTCCTGGACCTCCTCTGGTAAAATTAATCCAGCTCAAATAGGGCTTTGGTTTATATTCGCTACATACGAGTTTTTGCCTCCATGCTGATGTTGACTACACAAAAAAACAACCACCCAGTCTGTCCTAACAGTGTGACCTTTCATGTATTCAAAGTAAATATTGTTTGAATTTAATAATGCACTCTAAATTTAGGTATTTTTCTGTTTGTCTGCTA
This sequence comes from Colossoma macropomum, assembly GCF_904425465.1. NCBI lineage: Eukaryota > Metazoa > Chordata > Actinopteri > Characiformes > Serrasalmidae > Colossoma > Colossoma macropomum. Next base: position 25,028,615 of record NW_023494806.1, on the reverse strand, counting down.
TGCATGACATTTTAGGTTGAATGGGATTTTTGCAAACATTCCATAAAGCTTGTTCAACCTCGCAACGCCTGCTACAAAAGACATATTTGTGGGTGGAGCATGGATTAGTCAATTGAAGTCGGGGCCCTTGCAGTCCCTAAATTTCAGTCAATAACAGTGTCAGTCACAGTCCATTACACAGCAAAGAATTAGAAATGCCTCTCAACCACGTAGATTTAAAGAGACGGTATTAGGACTGTTTTGTTATGGATCATTCCATGGCTGCCTGTTATTTGATACACCTATGAGTGGAACCCTCTCAAAACATGAGGCGGTGTTACGAGGCATGTTTATCCTCGCAGGAGGACCCTCCGCAGTGGAATGCTCTGGCGGTTGTGACAGGCGGCAGCATGAATGTTAGTTTTAATAGTCAGTTACCGTATGTTCTAGAATAAGTACAGGGTTGCCATTCTTTTTAGGAAATCTCTCTCCAGGGCTTTTTAAGGACAACTTCCAGGGCAACTGTGATGACATATATGCACAACAGTTATGTCTCTTAAGTGAATGTTGGAAGAAGCTGGCATGCATTAATGTAGCCTCCCTCTACCAGGCATTCCGATACAGCATCCACAACGCTGTAGTATTCCAAACCACAACCATTACAGCCGTATGCTGAAGTCTGGGCACCTCCGGCAAATGACATGTTTTGTTGATTTGAAGTAAAAATAAGTGAACACACTTCTGCACGCTTTAATACACAATTACTGTTTATTTGCTGAGTTTCATATATTAGGGAAAAAAGTTAAACTTATGTGGCCTGTAAAAAGTTATATTTCATGTTTTATTTGTTTACAATATGTTGAGCTCAACAAATGAACAAAAATTGTAAACTAAAATTTGCAGACAATGCTATACCTACGTTTGTTCCTTGTAGAGGATGTGTTAACTTATTTTCACTTCAAAATCAACAAAACATATAATTTGATCAGGGGTGCCGAAACTTTTGCATATGACTGTATGAATAGACACTCAAACTGGGAATTAGCCGCTAAAAATATGCTTAAAAAGCAGACGCATATCCTAAATTTTCCTTGTATTTGACCTTTTTTTCTTGAGGCTGGTTTTGTTACTGTGCCTTTAAGACTGATATGTGTAAATAAGCTCCATTCTGATTGGCTGCCCCATATTGTGCCTCATTTTTAAAGCTGTCTGGGCTGAAACACCTCATAACTGTAGCATGAATGAGCAGAGCTAAACTGCTGGAAGCTGAATAGGCAGATACATGTAATTGGACTGTTTACTGTGACATCACAGAAACAGTGAAATTCAAAACAGGCTGATTTTGTGGCCGGCGAGTGACCAGTACAGTTTAAAACTTTAACAGTGTTAATGTACTATCACGCACTATTTCATTGCAAAAAAGAAAGTGAGGACATTTTAATTTTCCTTTAATACGCCCAACATCATGCTTGTCCAGGACTTCACTAAAATTTCCAGGACATGTATCAGTTTTCTTATTTGCTTTCTAGGACTGGAAATCTAGTCTGTAAAATTGTAAACCAGCCTGAAAAACTTTTAAACAAGTTTTCCATGTTTTTCAGGAACGTGTGTAAATACTGATATATAAGGCTGTGCAGTTGGAATCTTGATCCACAACGCAAATACATAATTTCATATTTACTTCAAACATGACAAGTATTACAGAATGAGACAGATTCTGTGTGCTGTTGTTATTTTGTAAAGTCAACTTTAAGAATAGTTAAAAAATAGCTTCACATTCATTCTTATCACATTAAATTCTCAGAATTTGGAAGTAGGTTAAAAGACATTCGCACATGAAGCAATTTGTACATACAAACATAAATACAGTATATTGTATAAATAGAGGTATCATAAAATGTGGATTTATATTTGGAACAATGAAAAAGTAAAGAAAAAGTATGTAAATCCTCCTGTAGATGTTAATGGCGTGTTGTGGGGGACTCAGGGAAGACATTGGCAACAGGTTCATTTTCAACTTTGGAAAAGCTCCCCGACTGGATTATACAGCCCTTTTTTATTGACTAACTTGGTGACTGGAATGCTGATCGCCTGGATAAAGTGAAAAATTCCTCTGGAACTGGAGTTTTTGGCTGCTTAAATACAATCTCTGTCTTCTACGTTTGCCCTGTTTTCAAGTTTTGTCCACGTTTAAGACATTGCTGGTCTATCCAAATCTAAATTTGGGCCAGTACTTGACTGTTCGAGATTTCTTCTGGCCTGTGTTGACGGTGACTTTCGGGACGGGGGGCTTTGGTGGAGCCGGTGGAGCTTTTTCCTGCTCTTTGTCCGTTATCGTAAAGCCTTGGTCTGATTTCTCATGCAGGTTCATCCTGGGCAGAAAATGTGTGGACACATGCTGGGACTTCACTCTCGGGCTGGAGCCCATTTTAGCCTTCCCCCTTTTGTTAAGCGCCACAAACCACTCTCGACCAGTCCGATGGTTCTTGTGGGTCACTGAGGCGTATGTGTTGTAGCTGTTCTCTTGAAACCGCTCCCTGAACTTGCAGTCGTCTGTGAACCGTTCCTGTAAAACAGCAAACAAAGCAAATCAGGAGCAACAGATCACTGCAATCAGTGGAACACTGACAGACTCGTGCATTCATTTTCACAGAAACGCATGTCTTAAGGCCACAGAGGAACCCATGGTGAGTCATGTGGCATGAAGGGTCGGGCCCTGGCATCTAACATCTAACGAGAATGAGAGCCGACTCTCTGATGATCTTTACATGTGGTTCAGCTGGAGCACAGCTGTGAGGGCGATGGAGTTTGCTTAGTGTAAGGTTACCCCAGCTATTTTTCTCCTGTAGCTCTCTAATGAGATAATTACTTTTACGCTTAGAAAAATAACAATTGCCTCTGTCCCTTTTCGGGAATTTCCCTGCATCTCTTTCTGGTTTGATCATGTAACGTCAATGTTAGCATGTTATAAGTAGCCAGTGTCTGGGTCATTCTGTCATTGTGAAGGTTCATATGTGATTCAAGTGTAAAATGTAGTCTGTTATATTGGACAAGATTAGTGAAGTTGAAAGTCCACTACCACTTTAGCTTCAAAGTCAAATTGTATGTATTTAAATGCATTTTTACTATTTAAACTGAACAACAATCATCAAAATTGAAACTTCAACATATGTGATGTCATTGCTTTGATGTGCTGTTATCCATGCACAAAAGGACTAAAAATCACTTAAACATTCAAAACGAAGAATTATCATAATTTTTTGTGGGTTAATTTGAGAACAGAGCAAAGAACACACAGACATCAACTTTCTGTGGTTTGTTTGAGCTCATTTGAGCTCATTTTCACTTTATCCTCAAAGTTGGGGGACACCATTTGTCAGCGCAATGGTGGAACGACCCAACTCCTCATGACTACGTCACATAAGAATTAAAGCAAAAAGTCTCAGTATTATTTCCTGTTAAACAAATCAACATCTTTGCGCCGCGCTCCAGCATCTCGACAGAAATAGAAAAGTAACAGGCCACGGCGTCACGACAGAGCTAGAACACGGTGGGCAAACACTCGGTAATTACCACGCACACACATTGTCGGATGCTGCATTAGCAGCTGCTGGAGACCGAGCCACTTTGTGGCCTGATTGAGTTAGCCCCTCATAAAGCGAGCTAATGAAAAGCAGCGAGGAGATTACATCCACAGAGTCGCGGAAAGGAGCATGGAGAGTTTGCAGGATAATTGCAAGTCTTACTTTTATCCGTGGCTGAGCTCAAAGTCATCAAAATGACTTTCCTATCAAAGGCCTTTGGTGAGTGACAGGAGCAGGGCTTTCTTTGTGCAGACTAAAAACCTCATTAGCCCATGAAATAACTTTATCCACCCAGGACAGAGCAAAGCAAGACAGATGCTCTGTCTTCTTTTTTTCTCTCTTTCTGCTGACAGTCTTTGGTTGTACACTGTGCAAGCTCTCCTGCTTGGCTAAGGTTTCGCAAATGTGGCCGTAACTTGCTGAGACGTCCTTTTGATCTCCGCGTTTGTGAGTGTTTCAGACCATCTGAACAGGAGCTCAGCCGCTGATGAATTTATTTTAGGAAACAATGATGAAAAGAAACCTGTTACAGCAGGTTACAAACAGGTTATGATGACATTCACTGATGGTCCATGTCGTGGAGATTGATCCCAGGCATTCTTTACACTCTATGCACATGTGAAGTAGATGCTTTATGTGGCATTTGACTTTTTTCTTATTTTTTCCCACTAAAGGACCTTTGTGATGTTGTGTGACGCTCAAGTGGGTTCAGAGTAGGGCTGCACGCTAAATAGTATTTTTATGATTATCATGATATGAGCTTCAACAATAAACACATGATTAAGAGCTGCAGTGACAGAACAGATCAAATTACCTCATACATGAACACTAGAGTGAGGTCATTACACTGCCGTTAGAACAAACCGTTAATGAGTGCGTCTCTGCGCTGGGATTTGAACCCAGCAGTCTCGCTTGGGCTAAATGGCTAAACAGCCAATTACAAAACACACAACAATGCATTTGAGGTAATGCTGACTGTTTCTCAGCCTTTCGGTGCACAAAAAATGTGCTTGCAATTCTGACATAAGTACCTGTTAGTATTCCTTTTCTTTTTATTTTGCACAATAGTATCTGTGGTGTAATTGTGCTTTTGTAATTTTATATTTCATATTACAAAGACAACATATCAAATGTTGAAACTAGGAAATTTTATTGTTTTTTGATGAATATATGCCCATTTTGAATGTAATGCCAGCAGCATGTTCCAAAAAAGAGACAGCAGCATGTTTACCACCGTCTTGCATCACCTCTTCTTCTAAAAACACTCTGTAAGCGTGTGGGAACTGAGGAGACCAACTGCTGTAGTTTTGAAAGTGAAATGTTTTCTTATTCTTGCTTGATACAGGATTTCAGCTGCTCAACAGTTCAGGGTCTCCTTTGTGGTAATTTTTTTTTTTCATAATGCGCCAAATGTTTTCAGTGGGTGGCAGGTCTGGACTACAGGCAGGCCAGTTTAGCAGCTGGACTCTTTTACTGTGGAGCCATACTGTTGTAGTATGTGCAGAATGTGGTTTGGCATTGTCTTGCTGAAAGAAGCAAGGCCTTCCCGGGCAAAAGACGTCATCTGGATTGCAGAATATGTTGCTCCAAACCCTGTATATATTGTTCAGCATTAATGGTGCCTTCACAGATGTGCAAGTCATCCATGCCATGTGCACTGATGCACCCCCATAACATCATGGATGCTGGCTTTTGAACTGCGTGCTAAAAACGAGCCAGATGGTCCCTCTTCTCTTTAGCCAGGAGGATGTGGCATCCATGATTTCCAAAAAGAATTTGAAATTTGATTTGTTGGACCACAGGTCACTTTTCCACTTTGCCTCAGTCCATCTTAAATGAACTCGGGCCCAGAGAAGGTGGCGGCATTTCTGGATCCTGTTTATCTATGGTTTCTTTTTGCATGGTAGAGTTTCAACTTTTTTTTAACTATTCTTTGAATGGTTGCATTTGCCTTTGCAGTTTTTCACAGAGGGGTGAACCCCTTCTCATTTGTACTTCTGAAAGACTCTCTGGGATGCTCTTTTTATACCTAATCATGTTACTGACCTATTGTCAGTTAACCTAATCAGCTGTGAGATGTTCCACCAGGTTCTTTTTAAGCATTACACAACTTTATCAGTCTTTTGTTGCCCCTGTCCCAACTTTTTTGGAATGTGTTGCTGGCATCAAATTAAAAATTGATATATATTTGTCAAAAACAATACAATTTCTCAGTTTGAACATTTGATATGTTGTCTTTGCACTATTTTCAATTAAACATAGTTTAAATGATTTACACATCATACTGTTTTTATTTACACTTTGCACAGCATCCCAACTTTTTTGTAAACGGGGTTGTACTAAATATTTAAAGAATCTTTCAGCAGTCTGTTTTTAATACCATAGTTTTCTTTTAGCTCTAATTACTGATAAGTATATGAATATATTCGTAAAATATTATTTAACAATGTTTCTTTTGTTACAGGTCTTGCTGTACATTACTGTGGATCCTTCTTGCCCCTAGAAGAAGATGCAGCCAATGCCACCCATTTCCTACAAGAAGGTGAGTATACATTTTACATTTTTCATACAAGCATGTATTTTAATTCAGAGTCTTCGGGTGTGGTGTTCCGTACTGTTCTGGTGAGGAGGCAGGTCTGTCTTCGTCACAACCTTATTAATCGCCATCTGCCTTAGAGTGCTTAATTTTTTTTTGTAAGCACTCAGTGCTTACTTCTTCTAAGCACTTAGGTTCCCTGCTCTAACAGCTGATCCAACTCAGGTGATAATTATCTAGCCCTTCATGTCTTGAGTGTGAGGTGTTTTAGAGCAGGGAAAGCACAAAAAATGTGCATGAGGTCCCCAAGCCTGGAACTGAGAATGGCTTGACTAGGCCTATCTTATAAAAGAATGCATGAGTCTTCAGTGATTTCACTTCTTAGAACACACCTGACTAATAATGATTACATTTAGGGCTGAAAGATGCACCAATATGGAGATTATGGGTGATGCTTATACCGTGTTTTTCATGTGCATATCTGCAGATACAGTAGAGGTGGGCGATATGGCAAAAATATAATATTGCAATACTTCAAAAAATTTTCAGTTGATCAGTTGGAACTGAGAAAAAAAACAGCAGTGCTGCATTTTTAAGGTAATATCCAAAACTGTGAGCAAAATTATTTTTATTCAGTATTTGGCATACTGTGTTGCATTAAATCATTGCGTTAAACAGGACTAATTTTGCTCTCTTCATAATGAAACATACAACTGATGATATCCATGATATGTTCAGAAAAAAGCATATTGTATTGTATCACAGTGAATAGTTTATTTTTGAATAGTTTTAATATTGTCATATTGCCCAGCCCTTATGATACAGATACATAAACATTTATGAAATGTAGGAATTTGGACAACATCCACCACAAATGCAGTGAAATGGATAAAATAGCCCAGCATCGCCTAAACATTCTGCTCTTCAGGAACAGAGTGAATACATCTTCAAATATCACTTTAAAATATTTTTGTAAGCAATTATCTGCCAACACTGATATCATTCACAATGTAATCATGCTTCCTAATTAGGGTTCAACAGGGTGAGCAAAATACTCTGTTATTTTAACTTATTAAAATACTCTACTATTTTAACTCAATTGTGAGTATTAAAAAGTCCCAAATTTGATTGCAGTGAAGAGTTAAAACTAGGGGGAAATATGTTTTGTGTAGTTCATAAGAATGCTGAAGAGATCGCAGTGTGAGGGCTGTTTGAAAGTACAGTGCAGTGGAAAGCAGCCTGCACACCTGCACAGCTAGTGATGGCCATTCTGGCTCTTTTCCGTAAGTGAGATCAATTAGCTCAGCTCATCAATAAGAACCGACTCATTCAGACCCAAAGCTGTTCTTCATTCGGTAGCACTGACAGTTACCAATATTATCTGTTATTTAATTTCCAACAAGTCTCAGTCTAGATTTACAAAAAAATACATTATATTGCAAAACACCGATTCAGTATTGTGAAATTATTAAGATGACACAGTATAAACTATCAAGATGATGTAGTAAGAACTGTCTGTCCAGCACACAGGCTTGCAGGCCAAACTTATAAGAACTGTGGGTAGAAAGACACACATTGTGTTATTTATATGCAAGACAGGAACACAGATGAAACAAAAGGAACTGCAAAAAAAGACCATAATAAATACTTAAATGACTAAAAATTATAGTTCATAGTGTTGTTCAGGTAATCATTAATGGCTTGGACAATGTAACTGTCCAATGTAGCAGTCAATTCTGACTGCTGAATTAAATACTGTCTCTGGCTGATAGGAGGAATAAAGCAATAAAGGAAAAAGAGGGAACAAAAAGTTCACATTAAGTTAGTACTCTGGCATTTTAACAGGCTCCTGATTTTTTGGTGGATTCCTGTTTATTTCATTTAAGGATCTCTAGTGGTCCTTGGCAAAAAGCTTACCACAGAACTCTGCTATTCAATCATTTTTATATCAAAATTGCAAGCGCTACAATTTTTATTACAGCTTACATTATCAACATGTTGTCTTGACAGATGTTTACATGGTCACATGCTCAGAACAGAAGATTTCAGATGGCACTAATGTGTGCCTTGCAAGGAAGCGTTCTTGCAAGTCTGTTAATGACCAAGTTTAGTAGTCATGTTCAAGCAGGGAAATCACCGACCTGTGCTGGAATGCAGCCTTCCAGGGGTAGAACTGAGTACCCCTGTAAAAAGCTCTCTTGTTCTGATGTTTTGTATTGCATAACATTCTTTCTTTAATTACTGTCTCTTGTACAGCTGTCTTTGTTTTCCATTGTCACTGTCGCCTGAACTACGATCCTTCAAGAACTGTACTGGCTGATGCAGAAGCATGAAAAAGCTGACTGAGAACTGAAGAAAGAGATGTATCCTCCTTCTCAGTCTATTCTAGTTCTCATCAAGCTTTTTCTTATCAAAAAAGGGTTTTATAATGTAACATAATGAATGATCAGAGAAAGAAAAGAAAGAAAACTTAGTTAATTGTTGTTAAATACAACAATTAAAATAATGTAAAAGTAACCTAAATGTAATGTGCTGGTAAAACTAAGGAAAATAATAACAGCCAGTTAAATACTGAAGTTAAAAAATGCTTTTTCGAATCAGCGATAGAAACAGCCTGATCAATATTTTTTGGTGGTATGTTCCAGACCTTTGTTGCATAAAAACAAAAGGATGCATACATGGTACAAGTTTACAAGTTTCATACATGGGAATACGGAGGATGTCAGCACTGGATGATCCTAAGACATGATTTAGAACACAGTTTATCAGGGATTCAGAGATAAATGAAGGTGCTAAACCATAAAGAGATTTCACAACTAGTACTACAGTTTTATTGTAAATTCTGAAACTAATGCTATAGTGAATGCTAAAACTAGTGTAATATGATCTCGTATTGTAGTTCATATTCTGTGAGCAATGCACTGAAATAGTCAAGGCGAAAAAAAAGCAAGTGTGTTGCATATCATAATACACACTGTAAATTGGTGCACTGGTGCTGGCAGGTTTAAAAAACATGCAATTGTGTAACTGTGTAATTATGCAAAATTAGGCAAGAGTCTATTTTTTTTATAGACCCAAATTCTTGGGTCACAGCTTTTGATTAACAGAAGCTGCCCCTTCAGATGAGCTGATGAGCTAATGCTAATACTAGAGCAAGAGCTCAAAGCACAGTAATTGTGCTGGCTTGTTGTCTATACAATGTTTTTTCTTCTCAGTTAATCATCTGCCAATGTGGGGGTTTGCTGAGGTAATACTGAGGACACAAAATTGCCTTTTCATTGTTTTTGGTTCTAGCTAATGCAGGCTAGAGCAGTTATCCTAGTTATCTAGACCTTCCTAAACTCAGTTGCACCATCTCATGTCAAAGCAAAACCATCTCATGTTGTAAACATGAACTTAAATACAAGAAAAACTCTCATGCCATGTTAAAGTTTAACAGCATTTCTCTGAATTGTTGGCCTGTATGTTTTCTCCCTGACTTTCCGTGGTGCAACATAATGAAGACCCCAAAAATGATTTCAGTCTTTGAATAGTGACATGTGGAACAAGTAACTGAATACTTGAGACAGCCGTGCTCATTCCTACACATATCCTACACATGCACAGGTGGAAAGACACAAAATAAATTTCCCTTCTTTTAGAGCTGCGTTCAGAATATCACTGTGGCAATATATCGTGATAAAGCTTGTGACAGGTATATTGATATTTATTAAATTGACTTTTACACGGTGGGTTAATGTGCGCTCAACTGTGAGAGAGCGAGATTTTAGAGCATCTAGTGCACGGACAACATGGAAAAAGTATAAGCCCAATTTGAAAAAAACATATATGAAATCACTGGAAACATCGGACAAAAGTAGCATAAACAGTTTGCAGCATTAAAACCACAGGTGAACTGTCTCCTCCTGGTTTACAGCTGCTGCCTTCCAAAAGTTGGGTCCTTGGTCGGACTGCACTAAGGCTACTTGTTTGTATTACATAATGCAAAACCGAACGGTCTACTATAGCCAGCTGGCAAGCAAAATGTTGATATGAATGATGTAATATGTGGCAGACAAAACAATGTGTTTGTAATTAAATTCTATCCTGGAAGCTAAAAACTGTTTACCGAAAGCAGGTGCATTTCACAACCTGCATTCAGTTCACACCCTCTAAAACACGCTGCACACAACTAAAGAAACAGCGTACTGTATACGTTAAAAACGGCCTTTTCGAACTAAGTAATTGGTTTCTTCTGCCGGTGTTGCTCTTGAACTGTCATCGAGTCAGATGTGTGCGCAAAGCATTATGGGTGATAGAAGAGCATGAGAAAAGCATTCTTGAAAACTGTCAAGGAAAAAGGATGCTTCTGATTGGAACAGCCTTGGATGATGTAGTGGTATAGAAATGCAGCCCACCTGTATCGCAGCCCAGCTTTTGGAACACAGCTCATGTCTCTGGCAGTGACCAGCTCCTAAAATGCTACAGATCAGTCCTACTCTGTTCAGAGACATCACGTTTAATGGATACAGAATGCAGATAATTTTATTACCAAAATTTGTCATCTTCAAACAAATTCCAATGAATTAAGGAAAACAGCTATAATTGTCAGCTGCCAAATGTGTAAACTGAAGCGTCAGCCTCACTACTCAATCTAAAGTATGACACAATAATTATGAGAGCTTTAGATTAAACTATGAAAGCATTTCACTAAACTGTAATAGCTTTTCTTTAATCTTAAAAGCTATTGTGTATACGTTTTATTGTAAATGCTTGGTAGGTAGTTAATTTAGCTAATGTAAGCTAATGTTCAAGGTGAACAAATGGGCCGTAGTGCTGTCACTAAGATAATAATGTAGCGTTCTGCTACTGGCTGGCCCTGGCACCTGAGATCTGGGGGCATTGCTATGTAGATGCCCAAACGAAAAGGCTCATAGTTCTGCTGTCAACACTGCAATATTATTAACTGAGTAATCTGCCCATTATCAAGTCATCTGATTCTACTTGAAGTCCAAACAAAAATATATATACACTGTTAACAGTAACAGACTATGCAGAGCCTGTAGAGATTTCTAAGCTGCTTTAATAGAAAAATAATGGGTAAATGTAGAAGTGTTGTTATATATCATTTAACTGTGAAATAAATCTTGTATTATAAGTAGGTCTCGAAAGAGTCACCATACACTCCATCCATTGGTTCAGAAGGGCCAAATCCCTACAAAGATTTTTATTTTCTCTTCTCTAACAAACCAGCTTTAACTCGTCATGGCCATGCAAATTAGCTGATGTGTTGAATCGGTGTGATAAATGAGGCAGAATCAGAGCCGGCTAAAGGGAAGCCTGGCCACTTCCTATTTCTCCCATTATATATAAAAAAAGACTGTAAAACGCTAGAGGGTGCCGATTAGCAAGCCAAGCAAGAGGGTGAATCAAGCGAAATGGCTAAAAACTAAAAACGAAACACGTGTGCGGGACCTTCCTTTAATTTTGCAAAGTAAAATGATGTCTTAAAACTGAAAAAAAACTTAGCTGTGTAGTTCTGTTTTTCTACAGCAAACAGGTTTTTAGCAGTGGGACACTAGCATATATATACTGAGTGCTGACTGGTTAGTAAGCTAATCACCTCATTTACCATGACTAGAGTGAAGCAGTTCATCAATGTCATGAGCGGACATGAGGCTCTGTTAGAAAGTCCTACAGTTGAAGTTGAAAATATGATGAAATATTCCATGCTGTTCTGTGTTCCAAAAATGTGTGTATTTTTATAGATAAAAACGTTTACACATTTACAAATTGGGATTTTGCACAAAAGCTCCTTAAGAACCCATTCATTTTGGTCTCAGGAGTGCCCTCTAGCATTTGACAAACCCAGAAGACATTACTGAGTGGCATTTCTCCTCACTACACATCCTCTGGTGTAATTTTAAAGAGTACAGTGCTATGGCCCTCTGGAACGGGAGTTAGACAGACACACTTGCTTTAGCTAGTAAGAGTGTGCATGTAATAAAACTGGCTACAACTGTGGAAAATCTTACAGTCTTATTTTGATGTATCTAAACTGGCTAAGGAACATTAAAAGACTAGAGGACACGTCACAAAGTCAGGCCAAAAGCTCTAACTTACAGTCTCTGCAGTAATCTATAAGTATTACTCATCAACAAACAGCACGCCAAGTGGTCCTGCATGTATATACTAATAATTAGGAGTTTGCATTTCCCATTCTCTAAAAATACAGCTGGTGGGAAACTATATTGTGTGTGCCCAAGGATGGTCTTTCCCTAGTATGGAGCCTGGAGTCACACCAACCACTGAAATAATAATGCTTGTTCTGGTTTACTGAGGAGTGCAGCACAGCAGAAAATTATGCCATTACGATATTAACTAAACATTCCAGTCACAGCTTGACCCAACATAACTTCATAGATGAACTTACAATGCTTTAGGTCACCTACACTGCCTCTGGATGTTATTGTGGTGTTTGCTGGTGAATGCCCTGCAAATGTGCTTACTGTTAAGGAAATATAGTTTCATGAAGACCATTTTGGTGGTTTGGATGTGTGATACAAATAGCACTTGATACTCATATCCTGGAACCAGCAGATATTCTACAGTCCTTGTATGGCAGCCTGGCTTGGCCTATGCTAGTTCTTTAGATTAGTAGTTTCAGTACGGTAGTACAGTGTATTTATGTATGGTGGGGTCCAACAGTCTGATTTTTTATTGGACATTTGCTTATTTCATTGTGAAGACACACTGCAAGAAGAAAGAGTTTATTGGTTTATTGTTTTATTATTTTATCAAGAAAACACTATGCACTGTTAAAATATTTTTCAGGTCATTTTGTAGTCCAAATGTAACATAAATCCAGCTATTATCAACATATTAAGAATTCTTTCTGGACTCAAAAAATGAACATGTAAAATTTCAGGAACACGGGTATCCTAAAGGCTGAGAATTTTGGTTCTGAATGTAGAGAAAAGCTGTTTTTCAGGAACAGAATTCAGAATCAAATTAGCCAGTGGGCTATTTCAGGACACAGGTATCATTTACACGAATGGTGCTGTTATTACAAAGGAAATACTTGGGTGTTCAATTTAGATCCTACAGGAAATGAGTTTCTTAGTGATATATGACTCAACATGGGTGTGCCTAGTGCGGGCGGAGCTAAGCCTATGTTAAAGTTTCTAACTTTTGGAAAATACAATGAGAAGTGAGAGAACGTGAATTGACAAAACGCACTGTTATAAATATATTTGAAATTGTATGTTTTTATGATAGTTTAAGAGAAGATTTTGTGTAGCGTGTGTTTTGATAGTTTTTTTAATTATGAGATCAGTACTCATTATTCAGTAATTTTTAATGTGAAGTGGCTGTATTGGTCAGTAAAGCTGGGCGGTGTTATCAAAGTACACAGATGAATCTGATTCAGGCTGTTGCTGCGATGACACTTGTGCACCAGCAAACTTTATTTTGAAAATGCAAAAACGGGTGAGATTTACAATCACAGCTGCGAGACTGCAGCAAAGACAAAAAGAGAATGTGAGCCTCATGGGTAAGACTTAAGACTTGACAGCTATGGCCTATAGCATCTTGTCTCAGGAAGAATTTAAACCAGTATATCGGTCACTACTATTACAGACAGCCCTAATGCAACCCTTTCCCAGGAAATACTGCAGTGTCTCCCATCTCTCAGCAACATCATCACTGGTATAGTGTTACTATACTGTGGTAGTGTAGAAGGAGTGCTGTTGCTGACTAATTATATCTTTGCATGCTGAATTCAGCTCCATCTTAAAGCATTATTTACTCACCCATTTCCTGCAGCAGGTCAAACGGAATTAAACAAACTCATCAATGGCAATTAGTTTGTACTCACTGAGATGGAGAAAATTAGGGATGTTTCTCTCTCTTTCTTTCTTGCTCTATCTATCCTTGTCCCCCTTCCCTTATTGTTTGCTCTATAAATCCAGGTGACCCTTTGACCTTCAGAAAGATTATGTTTGTAATGGCTTACAGGGGAGGTCACATGCCACCATATACATCTGTCTTCCCCGCCATTATCTCAGCAATAAATTGCCCCTGTGAAAACATCTAAATATTAAATATGACAGACAGCGCAACAACATCAGACACTAAGTCATCCGATACCCCGCTGGCTGGGCCGGCTTGTCTGTGGAGCACAGTGCTCCGGGGTTTAAGACCCAAGCTGACAGGGCTATTAAATAAGCCTATGCAACTGTAGCTGGGCTGAGGAAAATCAAACCTAATTCAACACTGACAGAGCCACTGCAGCTGCTCTAATTGCTGATGATGTCTGGAGCGGCTTAGAGGCTCATCTTCAGATTTATGTGTAGCCTTTTTTTTCTTGCTTTCCCTTTGACCCATTCTCTCTATCTCCCTTCAGCACTCTAAATAACTTTTATAAATGCTAAGTGTTATGCAAACAACTTCATTTCATGTATGTCCGGTCAGAGTCAAGTGCTACAGGGGTGAATGAGACCATATGAGAAGTCATTTTGTTAAGATACACACTCTGATATCAAGCGAGTCCTGTAATTCCAAAGGTTTGGTGATGATGAACCTTTCAGATGTTACATTTCCTTGTAATCTTCCTGGTGAGAGTGAGCCCAAGGTGAATTCCAATTATAATCCAAACCACAGATGTTTATATAATCACATCCTTTGAGAAGGTGAAGGAGAAGGCCACACAAAAAACCTCTGTTTGCCCAAGTTTGAACTAACACATCATGTTACCTGACAGCTATGTTCAAGAAAGTGTGGCTAGGTGCAAATGCACCTTGCCTAGAGACTGTCTCATGCAACAATAATAGAGCATTCAAGGCATATATAGCTCAGCTTGACACAAAGAGAAGATCTAGGATTAGCTTCCCCAACTCCTTTTAAATCTGGAGGAACGTCATCCATTTGCCATAGAAACGGCATGTTCTTTAAAACCATTCTGAATAAAATGACCACAGTAAGAATACTGAAATCTTTATCTATAATATACATACTTTCCAGCAGTGCAGTCTATGTGATACACAGCTATTAGGGGTTCAATTCACAAAATTTACTATTCTGTTCGATACAGCTGGGTCTCGATTCAGTTCATTTTTCAATGCTGCAAAAATAAGGAGAGCCTGAAAATTTGCCTTGTGTTAACGCATTAATGTTTCCATTTTCAATTTCTTGGTGCATTCAACATTACAAAAGTACAATATTTTATAATAATTGTGTGCCTGCTGGATAATTTTTTTATTACACTTTATGCAAAATAAGCAGTACTTTATTTGCTTCAGCCTGTTGAATGCATTGTGCGTATTGAGTTGAGAGGCCGTCACTGAACAATACAATGCGATACAATGTGTTTTTACACTCCTAGCAGAAATCCACTGCAAACTTGAAAAAATACTGGAAACAGCAAAATACTATTCTTTGTAAATACATATTAAAATCCTCCAACAATATACCATAACAATGATTTGGCTGCTGTAAAATTTCCAGTTTTTAAAATAATCAGTGAATAGAATGTAACATTAATTATGTTGACTTACTATTTGACATTCAGTGATTTCAGATTTTAAGTCAGCCAGGTAACTCACTTGTAACAAAACAGCAAATCATAGTGTATGTATCTGGCCATTACTACTGTTGTTTGTCAAATTTTGGTACAAGAAAAAAAAATATTCTTGATTGAATTAACACTGAAACCCCATTTTGCAAATAAAATTCCCTCACTCATCATCAGACTGGCTAAGAAAGTGAAAACATGATACCTTCAAGATCTGACTGAATTAACACTGTTTTAACTAGCCTTATTGGTTGCAACTACACTTACCCCATAAGGGATATTAATAGAAATTGAAGTAAAACTTAAGAGTAACATTAGAGACATATTAACTTAATAACATCCAGATTTATATCATCATCAATCTGTGTTATGTGCTAGGATAGTCTGGCTAGCGCTAGTCACAGACTACATCAGACTAGACTACACCTCTGATACATGCTAAACCAAAAATATGTTGGAGGACAGACACATGATAACAGCAGTAATTCGCTGCCACAACTATATACACATGGTGGCTCGTTTCCATGACACCCAAGCCTGAAAATTGACTCCCAATCAGTCATTTAAGCATCAACTCCCTCTTAGATCTCTGACACAGCCTCTGCTATCTAGATGCTGCTCCTGGTTCTCCATCTCAGCAGCTGCCTGCCTCTGTTTGCTCACCATATTGATTTTTTCTCCCCGTCCATGCAAGATTATCAGCTATCCCAGGCTCCGTTCTAATCTGTCTTTCCCATTAGCACATGCTAATAAGCTCCAACTTCTATCGGGTGGGCCCAGACCCACACAGATGCTTGTCGGCAAAGCCAGCTTGTGATGCACCTCGCTGCTGTGTGCTGAGCAAATCTTTGTCACTCACGAATAAGGCGAATTTGCAGAGACTTGCAAATAACAGGCCGGGCCAAGATTCACCCCCCCATGCGAGCAGGGATGGTAAACTTTTATCTCAGAGTTGGCTGCTGGTAAAGAACTGATGTCTCATGTTGGGAATGTGGATTGTATGGAATTTGACTTACAGTAGCATGAAGCCATCCCCTCTTGTTCATGGCTAGAAAACGGTCGCTGAAAACTCCTCGGATTCCTATGACTCCTTGAGACACGGCAAACAGTTCCAGCACACCTGCAGACAAACCGATACATTTTAGAGGGACAGGCTTTATGCTAAAGTGAGCAGACAAAGATATTGTTCAGATCTTTTACTATCTCAAATTTTCACTCCAAATCTGACTGTCAATGTAATTAACATAAAAAATATGTTTTCATGTAATTTTATCAAGCGTCCCAAAACACTAATTAGCTAGTTACTTGCTTTGTAGTTTTTTTAGCTAACATTGGTTGGCTAGCTAGCGTTAACTAGCTTTTATTAGAATTATTAGAATGTCATCAAAAACAAGCCACTGCCAGTAATTAATAGTCTAGTCAAACTTAGCTTGAATACAAGTTTAATAAAATGATATTTCGCATGTAATTTTATCAACTGTCCAAAAATGCTAGCTATCTTGTTAATACAGTGTAGTTTTTAGCTAACATTTGTTGACTAGCTAGCGTTAACTAGCTTTTATTAGAATTACTAGGACTATTAAGTCATCAAAAAACTAGCCACTGTCAGTAATTAATAGTCTAGCTAAACTTAGCAAGAATACGAGTTTAACAAAATGATATTTTGCATATAATTTTATCAGCTGCCCAAAAAGACTAGCTAGTTTAGTTTTTAGCTAACAACAGTAGGCTAGATACCTTTTTTTAGGTTTTTTGTTAGGATTAACAAATCATCAAAAAACTAGCAGCTGTCAGTAATTAATAGTCTAGCTCAACTTAGCAAAGCAAGTATTAACTTAGCTCCCTCCCACGCTTAACTTCACTCCCCAGTTCCACACAAAATCAGGCGCCCATGCTTTGGATATACAGTAAAGCAGGATCCGGTATCAAATGTAAAATATATTATCTTGGGATTTCTGAAGAGAACAACAGCCTTCTAACTTGCATTCCACACGGAAAATGAATCTGGCATCATTCTATGTGGAATAGCCTTTCATGACAGCCAGTAACACTATCTCATTGTTTTGGTTCTGCAAAGCTCAGACCACAATGTTATGTGTCCATCTTTATCACGATATTTTGACTATATTCATTGTTATATTCAAGTTCTATTAAGTGGATTTAGGTGTAGGCCTTAGGAATTTATGTGAATGGAAAGATGGCCTTTTTGTTTTGTTAAACAACCATAAGAATTTTGTTCTAATTCTCAGTGACCTCTTCTGTTTTTATTCGATCCACTACACACAGGGCCCTCTGGACAGACCTAATACTATGGTATGTCCTCCAAACATAGAACCATTAACAACAATCTAGTGCATGGCATGTTATCGATGGCAGCCATTCTGGTTCTGTACCAAATCGCATTCTCATCTGAGCCGTTGCACCTGTTTGCATACCGTATCTTCCAATAAACAAGCCATTCTAGTCAGGAGCAGTAGCACAATCTGCCGGTGCTGCACATCTCGGCTCGCTTTGGCAAAGCCCAATAACCTTATCACCAGCTCAAAGCAGGCCAGAAGCCTTACTAGAATTACTCCTCTATTAAGATAGCTGTTAATACAAGTGTTTTGTCTCATGTCGGTATTTTGAGGCACTGCATTTTTATTAATCATTAATAAGCTACAGTTTGACACAATCAGCGAGAGCCATAGACTGTACCAAATTTCACACAAAGCTGCTCGACTTATTGGTGCGTATATACTGGAGCAAAGTGGGGTTATAGATGATGCAGTCCTTTTATAAGAATGCAATACCTTGGAATATCTTGCATAATCATTATGTACAGTCGTCCAAAAAAGGTGCCGCAAAGGGTTCTTTGAGTGATGCCCTTACAGTGGGATTCTTCAAGGGTTCTTCAGTAAAAGCAATAGCTATCTTTAATCAGAACAACACAAAGAACCACTTGAATGTTATGCAGGATGCTATTGGCAGGTTTTACAGCCACCAAAAATTGTTTTACAACTTTGAATCACCTCGCAGCTTTGACTTATAAAGTTCTGGATATCCAGCATTCAAAACACAGTTTGCATGGAGTATCTTACAGCCAGGCTCAACAAAACAAAATAGTCGACTACAGGTAATTCTTGAAATTTCTATGATTTAATTGCAGAACTTTAGTTTTTACTGTACTGTGTAATACTTCTATTTGTGCTGGTTCTTTTTTATGTTGACCTGTGTGTACATCTAACACTGTATGTTGGCATCCTGCCCCCCCTTTCCCTCCCCTTTTAGTGAAATGCAATAAAAATATTACAAAATAGGAAGAATTTGATTTATTTTTATGTTTATTTGCTTCTTTTTATGGTTAAATGGTTCTTTCCTATATTGGAGAAAAAAAGAACCTTTTAAAAATTGTCCTGTATAGCAGCAAAAATTGCAAGTCACAGAACTTTTGAACCCTTTTTGCTAACCACTTTTGTTTTTTGGTTCCCTGAAGTAGTGGTCACATTCCCCTACATGGTCCACATGGTGTAAAATTATGGACTGTCTGGGGGTCCCTGTGGATTGGGTTGAGAACCACTGGGGTTGAGAAAGGTTCTATACTATTTCTTGGGTTCTTCAAAGAATCTGTACATTGCGGTGGGGTTCTTTAACCTTTAAAAAGATTCTTCACACTCACATACATAAATGGTTCTCTAAGGGACCATGTGTTGAAAGGTTCTTGAGGGAACCAAAAGTGATTCTTCTATGGCACTTTTATTTTTAAAGTTTACACACCTTAAAAGATGGTTCTTCAAGGATTCTTGGAGTTCCATATAGAACCATTTTATGCTTAAATGTTTCCTTGCATGGTGAAATGGTTCCTCAGATTAATGGAAAATGCATTATATATGGTTCTATATAGAACCTTTTTGAAAATGGTTCTACGTAGAACCAAAAAGTTTTTTTCTATTGTTATATAAGCCTCTATATATAGAACCATATACAACATCAACATCAATATGAAGAACCTTTTCACCATGCAAAGAACCTTTTAAGCATAAATGGTTCTATATAGGACTCATGATTCTACCCAGAACCATTCCCTTTACTAAAGAACCCTTGAAGAACCATCTTTTTAAGAGTGAATGGAATGGTCAACAGTTCTGTTCATATGCATTGATGACGTTTTTCAGATATAAGCAGTTGACGCGTTTATAGCTGAAGTATTGAGATGTTTTCAGACACTTTCTGAGCGCTGATGAGTTACTTACTTAAGTGATCAGGCTCGTGACTCCCGTTCACTCTTCCATTGGGGTGAATCTGAAGGTGGAAGCCGATGCCAACTCTGCAGTACAGTCGGACAGTCCTGCGTCCAGACGCACGCTCTTCCTGCGCGGAGACGGCGACGCTAATCAGCTGAGAAAAGACAACAACGAAAAGAGGAGCGTGCATTCTTCCCCAAAGCGCTCTCTCTCTCTGCCTCTCTCTCCCTCTCTCTTCCGCTCTGGTTAGGAAACTTCCAGCATTGTGCTTTTCTCCGCGCACTCAGAGACCACCGGTGGCATGAGCCCGAGGGCTGCAGGAGCTGGAGCAGGTCTGCTGGCGCGAGGAGATATTTATATCGCAAATGATCTCACTGCTTGATGCGTGCCTGAGTTGTGAAGGACTCTCTCTCTCTCTCTCTCTCTCTCTCTCTCTCTCTCTCTTTCTCTCTCTCTCTCTCTCTCCCTCTCTCTCTCTCTCTCTCTCTCTCTCTCTCTCTCTCTCTCTCTCTCTCTCTCATCCGGAGCTTTTATTTCGCACTAAACGGCCGCTGCACGCGCTAAACAACTTTCTGCAGTTGCAGTTGCCCTCCCGAGCGCACGCTCCTGGCTGCCTCTCGCGCGCTGGCGCACCTTTACGCGCGAAAACGAAAATCATAACTGAACGAGCGGCGGAAGGAGCTTCACAGCGTCTCCGGCTCTTTGCTCGATCCTGTAGATGTTCGCGCCCAAACTTTGGACACTTCTAGCGTTTAACGCAGCTTGAGCGAAAAACAGAAGCAGCGCGCACGCCAGCAAGCGGTCAGGTGGCGCGCGCCCCCGGTGGAGCCCCGCGCATGCGCGCGCGGCGCTTTAAAGAGGTTTTCATTTATTCATCTACCTCCTTCCGCCTCGCATGCTATCAGTCCGACTGCGACTTCAATATTTCATGGGGAAATGCTCGGATTTAGGAGATCCGTTTGGTTTGACTTTGGATTATACTCTTTCTTTTTAGTGCTGTAGCAGCGAGCGCTTTTCTTTTCCTTAACTTTTGCTTAAAAGCACACTCCAGTAGAAGTGTTCCTGCTTAAATGACGTACCTACCAAATAAATAAAATAAATAAATAAATAAAAATTTGAGCAGGAGTGAAAAGTGGGTACTACATCCACCAGCATAGGAACTGAATTCGGAGTGTGCAATATGGCAAAAATATAATGTCACAATACGTTTTTTCGATACACAGTGTGCATCACAACATTTAGTGTCCCAGCTTTTGGCCTACTCAAACTCTGCTACCAAGGTGAAAAGTGTCCAAGTGTCTTACAGCCTAGTCAGACTCCGCTATTGTGGTGAAAAGTGTCCCGGCTTGTGATCTAGTCAAATTCTGCTACCGTGGTGAAAAGTGTCCCGGTTCGCGGTCTAATCAAACTCCATTACTGTGGTGAAAAGGGTCCCAGCTTGTGGCCTACTCAAACTCTGCTACCGTGGTGAAAAGTGTCCAAGCTTACAGCCTAGTCAGACTCTGCTATTGTGGTGGAAAGTCTCCCAGCTTTTGACTCAAACTCTGCTACCGTGGTGAAAGTGTCCCAGCTTATGGCCTAGTCAGACTCTGCTACCAAGGTGAAAAGTGTCCAAGTGTCTTACAGCCTAGTCAGACTCCGCTATTGTGGTGAAAATTGTCCCGGCTTGTGATCTAGTCAAACTCTGCTACCGTGGTGAATTGTTACCCAGCTTGCGGTCTAGTCAAACTCTGCCAGCGTGGTGAAAAGTGTCCAAGCTTACAGCCTAGTCAGACTCTGCTATTGTGGTGGAAAGTCTCCCAGCTTTTGACTCAAACTCTGCTACCGTGGTAAAAGTGTCCCAGCTTGTGGCCTAGTCAGACTGACCAACACACTGACTTAATAAGAATGTCGTTAATTGCATTACTCATATGTCTCTAACAGATCAATTTAAAATTCATAAAGTGTATTTAAAACATAAATTTCCTCTAAATAGATTATTTGTGACTGGTCTTTCATACAATGTGCATGCACTTGTGATACCAATGACAGCTGACTACGTCACTTTGATTGTGAATACAAGCAGCACATTAACATTTAATCATGTTAACATGAAACTGACAGATAAAAATTTTCCATGCCCAATAGGAAAGAGCCCCGACCTCACCTAAAAAGGCCAGACTCAAAATGAATTAGCCATTTGTAATATTAATTAGCATAACAGGATGTGTCTTCTTCGAATGATGTTTACCATGATTGGCTATTTATTAGTATATACTGAAAGAATTTTTGGGTTTTCTCTTGTATTTTCCAGCTGATTTGAATTGTTTGACTTTTAGAGAGTAACTTAGAAGTAATAGGTAGTGAGATTACTCTTTTTGAAGTAACTCCTCCAGTACTGAACATTTCACATACTGCTCTACGCTAAATCCATTTAAACATTAGTGATTATGTTCTCTTTGTAATGATGCGTGCTGTTGGTCACTGTTATTTTAAATGCTGGTGATATCCACAATATGCTTCGAATAGCAGTTTGTCACCACTGACCTATTCTTTGCTTTGTGGGATCTGTTTGTTTCATAAAATAATAATAATTTTAAAGTGTCCATGTGATGTCACCAGTAAAATAAAATGAAATTAATCTAAGAAAAAAGAAACTAGTAATCAATTAAGAATGACTAAAAATGAGCTTTGTAAAGTAGTTTTCTTTGCAAATCTACTCTATGTAAAATATAAATATTACCATTTGAAAACAATGAGAAATGTGCCATTACAATTTCATTAAATTTATGTGGAACTGAGTAAATGTAACTATTAGTAAATTGTGATACTGTTGCATGTTGCCGCTGTTCAAAGGAAAAAATATCAAAAATAGGAAATATGCAGAACAAGGCAAAATATTCTTAGCTGTTAATGAAAGTTAATGTAAAAAGGTTTTATTCCAAGTGATTCTTAAGAATTTCTCTTTGTCAAATCATTATGAAATTGTCACACAATGTAAAGGATAGCTGCTGTGTTAAAATTATGTAGAAAAATAAAAATCAACAAAACTGGAGATACATTTATTTTTGGACAGCAACAATGTACTGGTACAAAATTACAGAGCAGCACATGCAAATGACCCAAAAAACATACATGAATAATGTTGTAAGTAATCACGGCTTCAAGAGGCTTTTGAAGCGACCCTTGAAATGTTCAGCAGATCTCCGAAAACCAAACAATGTCGTTGTCTAAAGCAGTCGTCCTCACATAGTTGCCCGCTGTATAGTGTATGGGTCAAAGCACCACTCCTTGTTTTTCATGTGAATACATGGGAACTCTTCATGAGCTCTACTGAAGTGTCTTGGCCACATGGGTTTAAATGACCAAGGCTAGACTGAAAGTGTTAAGTATTGTAATTATGTTTATACACACATTAAAGTGCACATAATTTTAAGTATACAAATATAGATAATGTAATTATGCCCTTAGGTACATTATATGTACAGTAGCTGCTGAGCAGGTGTTTGAGTCTGACTGGATGAAGGCAGTCAATTTCCAGTCAAAATGGCCATTAATTACAAGTTGTTCATTTTTCATGAGATATTTCTAATGAGGTTACATGTAAGATATTCCACTTCCATAAGGGAAGGGGGAGGTCAAATGAGTTTCCAAAACTGGAGTTCAAAAAATTATTAAAAGATCCAGAAAAAGTGGCACTCTTAACAACCTTGTAGACCACTGAAACTGTCAAGACTACCATATCAAGCTCCAACTCAGAGTTTAGCCTCAGATCTGTCAATAATCCACAGGTGTTTCTGTCCATCCTTCCACTGTGAGATGACAACTCAGCAGGTCTGAAAGGATGTGTAGCTGTCAAGAAGGGAATGAAAAGAAAATACACAAAAATGAAATGAGTTAGAGAAGCTGTTGGTACTCTCAGCACAATGAACTGACCACCCCAGAAGTCCAGACCTCAGCATCAATGAATGTGTCTGGAATTACTTGGATGATCTACTAAAAAGAGTATCCTTCCATACGAAATAATTTTAGACCAATTTCAAACGTACCTTTTCAAGTAAAGTATTAGAAAAAGTTGTTTTCAAACAATTAAATGCATAACTAATATCAAACAAGTTATATGAGAAGTTTCAGTCAGGTTTTTGTTCTAACCATAGTACAGAGACAGCATTGATTCGTGTTATGAATGACCTCAGGCTCAGCGCTGATGCACAAAATCCTTCTACTCTGGTTGTATTAGATCTTAGTGCAGCATTTGATACCATTGACCACAAGATTTTAATCCAGCATCTTGAATGCTGGGTCGGCCTCTTGGGCACAGCTTTAGAACGGTTTAAATCATTTTTAGGTAATAGACAATTCATGGTTTCACTTGGAAATCATTCATCAAAAAGATTTGGCATTTCCTGTGGAGTCCCTCAAGGTTCAGTTTTAGGGCCTTTGCTTTTTCTCTTTGTACATGCTACCTCTAGGTGATGTCATTAGGAAGCATAATATAAATTTTCATAGCCATGCTGATGACACACAATTATACATTTCCACTCCTTCTGATGATCAAGACTCTGTAGACAGACTAACCAGCTGCGTGTCAGATGGATTCTCAGTGGATGTCACAAAATATCCTACAATTAAATCATGAAAAAACTGAAACACTGATCATTGGTACAGAAACTCAGAGAAAAATGCTTGGTTCTTTAGCTTCATATACCAAAGCTGAAGTACAAAACCTGGGTGTGATCTTAGACTCTGAGCTTTGTTTTATCCCGCATGTAAACACGGTCACTAAAGTAGCTTTTTATCATTTGAGAAATATCGCTAAAGTTCAGCCTGTTCTCTCTCAGATCAACACGGAGAAACCTGTTCATGCATTTGTTACAAGCAGACTTGATTACTGTAATGCTTTTCTTACTGGATTTCCTAAGAAAACTATACATCCTCTACAACTTGTACAAAATGCAGCAGCGCGCATCCTAACAAAGACAAAAAAGAGAGATCAGTACACTCCCATTTTAGAAGAACTGCACTGGCTGCCTGTATCGTTCAGGATAGATTTTAAAGTTCTGCTACTATTTTTAAGGCTCTAAATGACCTTATCATGAGAAACAAAAATTGCAACCAACTTCTAAGACTGAACTTTGGAGGTGTGGAAAAATATCCCTGCAGATTTCTTTGATAAACTGAAAGCAAGTTTCTGAAAAGAATGGAAGCTGTAATATAGGAAACCGAGACACTAAATACTGAAAAAGTAGGCAGTGTCTGTTTATACTAAGTGATCTTAGTGTAAACAGACAGCCTGGCTATTTGAACTCTGCATTGTAAATCATGTGACTATAGCACACCATAATCCGTACTGCTGCTGCCATTTTATATTGTCCATGAACAAAAACGAGGCAGCACTGGGAGAAGTAGAGTAGAGTTATATAGAGTAACATTAACCAGAAAATAAGTGAGTGCAATTTTCCATTCACTACTCAATAAATATTATACATGAAGCATCACTCTAACAGTTCCAGTTGCTAAAGGTTAAACAGCCTTATCTAGGACAGCAGACTGATACCCGTTGGTACAGTGTAGTGCAGTGTTCTCCAACCCTGGTCCTGGAGAGCTACTTTCCTACAGAGTTTAGTTCTAATCTGTATCCAAAAAGCTGCCCCACCCCTTGCTTAACTCTAATATATCTGATCCAGCCAACCAGGGACTTGGGAAGTGGGTGATTAGCTGGAGCAGGTGTGGTAAATTATGGTTGGAACTAGGCTCTGCAAGAAGGTAGCTCTCCAGGACCAGGACTGGTGGGTAACACCACGCCCTGAGTGTGTTTTGTTTCTCACATTTCTAAATGACCATGTGCTGTCCATTATTACTGTCTTAAAAAAATGGTACAGTAAACCCCTGACGAGAGTGATTAATTAGAAAAAATATCCCAAACAGCTTTGAAAAAAGCAGAGTAATTTTATTTCTAAAATATAGGCCAATACTTCAGAAGAAATAGTATAAAATAGCATGTAATTATGTTAGTGTAAACGGCATGATCTTATTTTAAAAACTGTGTAAATAGTAAAATCATGCTGCTTGCACCAAGCTTGGCAACATCATTCTACACTTAGAATTAGTGTACAGTTTACAATTAGTGTAATTAGCATCTGCCAAAATAATATTATATCTAGTTGTTGAGGCTTTTGTGTAATTTCTGTTAAATGTATGTTCTCTGCTTCTATTCCTGGTGCTGAAAAATTAATAAGGTCTACATGATGGCTGTTCTAAATAAATGAAGTGTGGCCTCTGACTTTAGCACAGTGCTGTACTTGCATCAGCACCATTAAAACATTCTCCACCAGAACGTCATGATATCTGTATTTAGAAGGTATTATCACTGTCTCCAGTGTTTTCAAAGGAATGTGTCATGAAAACATTCCAATCTCAGAGCTGGATGACTAAGACGTCTACACAGTCTGCACATCTTTGTTTCACTTGTTGTAGAATACTGGATTGATGACTTTAATGTAAACGATGTGGAACTGTTTATCTCCCGAATTGTAAAAGTCATTCGTTCCTGTTAGAGCCTCCAGTATCTAGAGTGAGGTAATCCCCCAGATGTGTATAAACACTGAGTGTCCTGACGGATTCATCAGTGGTCCTGGCTTTTAGCTGCCTCTGAACCTCACACAGGACCCTCCCCATCACCAGAAAACCATTTGTATTACTTTAGCTTGGTTGATCATTATCTGTTCTATAACAGAGCAAATGGGAAGAGGTGAGTTAGAAGACACCGCCACACATGAGGGTGTCTGGACAGCGTTTAGACCACTGTCTGATCCCTTCGGTGGATGTTCCATTATTTAACACCTTTATGGGTTAAAGCGTTTTAATGTAGTTAATGCTGTTTTTTTTTTTTAAAACAACTGTTTAATTTACTCCTTGAGTTAAAATTTAAAAGATAAAATTTTTGTTTTCATGCAATCTTCCATCAAAATGTAATGACTTTTCAACTAAAATGTCTTTTGAGATTTGATTACATCACTGTTCTCCAGTGGGTAGAGAAAAAAAATAATAAGAAGAGATAATTTTAAATAATAGTAAATAATAATAAGTAATATAATTAAAGGAATTCTGAGTTTTGCTTATATCCTTACACAACAGTGGGTAGGAAAAATATAGTAATATTATTATTAATAATAATAATAATAATAACAATAATAATAATAATAATAATAATTGTGTTTCACCTCTTCCTACCACCACTAACCCTCCCTGACACCATTTTTCATTCAGAAATAGGTCATGGTATGTAAGGAAAATGTGTTATGATTTCCGGTTCACAGCCGTCATTGTGCATTGTTTTAAAGGTGCATTGGTTGCAGATAACAATTAAACAGCACTGTCATTTTTTTTACTCTTTTTTTGACGTCACATGAAAGTACGTCTAATTTTAAACTTCAACATTATTATATAATAACATCAGCTACTAAGACTGTACTCTGTTGCCAAAGCAACTTAAATACCACACTTGACCAAGCTTGCAGTTTGCATGAAGTATTTTGGTGTGATTGCCAATCGTATGATATCAGTTCAGTGCGCAGCAGTGTTAGCTTGGATGCAGCGTTATTTGTATTTGAACTCCTCAGTGACCTTGTCATTCAGATGATCCAGTGATATTTGGAGAAAGAATGTCCGTACAGCAAAACGTATCAGGTCTGGAACATATATATTAGTGGCAGTTTTAAGGGTGTGTTTATTTGACTCTACATCACAGTTATAGACTGAATTGAGCAGAAATACACAACAAGCAGTATATCATCCTTTAGATAAAACCAGTTTAAAGTAAATATCAAAACTGGACAAACTAAACTATCTAAGGACATCCAAGGATAAAACGAGATACTAAGATACTACAATGATCCAGTTTGATGCGCAACATATAATATCATACAAGCATTTTCTATAGAGAAATCTGCTAAGTTCCTAATATGGGCATGACACAGACTACAGGATAATGACATGAATCCAGAGGTCTATTAGTGGCTTTAAAGGAGAATTCCACTGATTTCTGCATTATTCAGTTGCTGAGATGTAAATGAAGTCATTCCAAGTGGTTTAATGTGAAATTGTTCAGCGACTCAGATTTCTTTACAGTGGTGGTGATAGGAACCTGGGGTCATGATGTCTACAACACATATATAGCTATTTCATTTACTGTCCAAAATCACCTGTGAACCTACATGAGTCTTCTGAGTTTGTATATGTAATGATATGAGTTTGTATATGTTGATAATCATAAAATTTATGGCTCTTTGGGTATCATTTTTTTCCTTTGAGTACTGCATGTATGCTACAGATAGATTTGAAAAGAATACATTGTAAGCCAAAAGCTTACTCAGAAAAGACTTTGTAAAACAGCGTCCCAGGAGCTTTCAACAACAATTTTGAACAATTCTGAACTAAGTTTCTCTAGAACATTTCACACCAAACCACTCTGAATGACTATTCAGAACTTTTGAAAAATCAGTAGAATTCCCCTTTAAGACAAACATGCCCCGTGTACACAGTGGAAGTAGTCACGAGAAACATGACACATTTGACAATGCGCTGTAAACCAGCTGTAAGTGAAGCTTGATGAAGCCTTTGGCATCTTTTTTGGTGGTCCACTATGACGTACATATGCCAAACCCTTTAAATGAACTCCACACTTCACTTTCTAATCAAAACTTCAAGCCGGCAGCAAAGTATGAAGAGCTATTTCCTTTTTGTTTCTCAGCGCATGAATGTTTGGTTAAACATGCGATTGGGACTGTGCTAGAGACCACTGGGAATCGCTAAATAGTTTTCATTACTGTTTGACATTTTGCTGTTTGGAAGTTCCTTGTTTCTTTGCGCCATCGGGTGGGACTCTTTAATTAAAACAACAAAAGACTGGTGGACGTGATCCCCAGCCTTGCAGGCCTTGCGGACAGGACCTCAGCCATCCAGAACATTCCGCTCTAGCAAGGCAGAACCGTGGAGGGAGGTTCTGGGTTGTATTCCCTTCTCCGCTTCAAACCCACAGACCTATTTTCAAGCTTTAGGGGTCAAAGCCTCTCACCCCACCGCCCCCTGCATGCTCCCCACCCCCCCATCCGATCCCAATGTGCCGGAGCACAGAGAGACGTGAGGAGAGCCACTCAATTCCAGCACGTCATGTCAAAACAGTCTGCGGATCAGCCGAGCGTTTAATCAGTGCAAAAGATCTAAACATTTGCTCAGGACAAAGCGCAGGCTCATTAATGTGTGGGAATGGCTGTGGGTCTTTGCGCACCGGCCCCGACGCATTTGATGAGGAACAAAGAAGCACCTGTTCGCTTGCTACAGACAGAGCCACCTGTCAAATGAAGGCATTAGCCAGTGACATGCGACTGTCAGCAGGAGAATTTCAGAATTTGGAAAAGAGGGAAAAAAATAAGAGGCAAATTGCTTTATACTATGACACCAGCCTGACAAGGCTCAGACGTGCCCTTGAAAGATGCCACTCCTTGTCAGTTGAGATGGTCCAGAAGTTTCCTATTAACAGATGGATGTGCATAGCCTTATCTCCAGAGGGCTAGTAGTGAGCTTCATAGGAATGAAGATCAGGAGCCACACCAGCCCTTTGTGGATAAAACTAGACACTCCTGCACTACATAATGTGAAGGTTCTTCGCCAATTTAGTGTTTTTCCTAGAGGCCACCATGTTTTACCGCCATATTTCTACAGTAGGCCAGTACGGATAAACCAAACACTGGCTCTAGAGTGCCTTTAGTGTTTTTCTGTTGCAGTAGCAGCTTGAATTTGGAGGTGCTAGCAGGTTGGAAGACGTAAAAAGAAGAAAAATCAGTGGTTGCTGTCGGTGTTGGCTAACCATTTTGTGTTGTGAGAAATTTGAGAACCCAAATTTAGACAAATGGAGGATCATAATTATTATTTAGCACATGAAAAAGTAAGGGAGAGTGAATCCTTGTCATGAAAGAAGCAAAAACATGACAGCCACCATAGGTTCTACTACACATTCGGAAAGGGAGGTGTGAGGGAGGGGCGTTCAGTTGGGTGAAATCTGCAGCCTCACCACTAGATGCCACTAAATCTCACACACTGCATCTTAAAAGCCTTTAAAAGACCATCACAGCAAGCTTTTACATAAATTGGTTACGAATAAACTGCCTGAGACATCACTTTACGATAGTTTTGAGATTTTGCTCTGTAATGGAGGGGTACATGCAAGATGTTAAGGCAAAATAGTCTCAAAGGAAAACATATTTTTTCAAATTTACTTTTATCATTATCAACATTAGATGAAAACTCAGAAGACACTTGTAGGCTCATTTTGGATAGTAAATAAAAAGACTATGTTTACGTTGTAGGCATCACAACCCCTGGTTCCCATCACCACCACTGTAAAGAACTCTGAGTCACTAAGCTTCTCTACAATGAACCATTTCACATCAAACCACTCTGAATAATTGAGTTGTGCAGAAAAACTCTGAGATCCTGAGAAGTCTAGAGTGATTACTGTCAGTTTACACTGCATTATTATATAAATGTATTTGTTAATCCTTAGTTTCAGTGTTAAACAATTACAGAAATGCAGCAAGATTTAAAGTATGCTTTTTTTACACAAAGGTTTGACTCATCCTTATAGCTTTTCTTCAACATAATGATATTGCCTTTTTCAAACACAAACTGATATCTGCTGAAAATATAGTTCAATGTCACCATCAGTGTTTCCTCTTTTTAGTAACTACAAGTACTACAATTATAATTATGGATCATATTTAGTTGGTGAAGGATTTAAACTAATTATCAACAGTAGACATGGACAAATCTGCAGAAAATCACTGCAAATATTTAACTACTAGAGTTTGAATTACTGCGAATATGTGCTTACTCTATCAGTACAGAATTTGCACCATAAGAGCCCTGAACATACAGAGAGTCCTTCAGATAGGTTTAGCTTGTAGTTTGAATGAAGAGGCAAATGATGGCCAGTCAACCCTGGGCAGCAGTTCATAAAGAATAATTTGTCTGTTGGCCACACTATCAAAAATACGGGTCCTAAAATTGGTTCTTTAGAAAAGCGCCCAAAGTTCCCTAAGGAAAAAAAGAAAACCATTTTGATAGAGACTCCCTTAAATAAAGACCTACCAGAGAATCTACATCTGTGTTTTCGTTCTGATTAGGTAAATCATGTTCTTGCAGGCAAACAGTCAACATGTACTAAGTACCCTTTGAATAATGTTCCAATGACCAATAAATGACCGACAATTTCACTATATTTCTCTCCTCTTGATGTAAACTGGGCGGTCCTGATCTTGGGTTATGTTTCCGTAAGCATTCCTATTACCAATCACATCAAGGCTGCCGTTTCTTGCTCCACCCACACAAAACAGTTTCAGTGTCTGAGAAACTTACCACCTGTCTGTAGCTACTTGTCGCCTGTTCATTAGCTTACAAACATCCATATACAAACATTGTTCGTTCACCCATTCCTTCATTCACGTGTTGCTTTGTCCATCCGTCCATCCATCTGTCTGTCTGCACATCTGTTCGTTCCTGACTTTTTTCGTCCAGTTACCGTCACAAAAAAGCTGAATAATGCTTTTAGTTCTGTGTGAGTGGTGGAGCAGGCTAGGAGTGTTGGACAGAGAGCTGTCAATCAAGCTGCTCATTAGCCACGCCCACACAATTCTCTTTCTCTGTTAATCCAGGTTTAGATACTCAGGCTGTGATTAACCCTCAACGTTCACATGAAAGTCTGACCGTCTGACCAGCAGTTTTTAAGACGTGTTTCATCATATTTATACCTTATATATTTTATTCATGCTTTGCTGGATGTTTAATGTAAAATTAAAGTTCAGCATCATACAAACATTTTTAACATTTTACTCTTGCATTCACTGGGACTTTAAATTACCATTTTTGTAAAGTAACTTTTGTAAAGTTTTAAGTATCTTTACACAATGTAAATGTTCTATACCAATGAAAAAATGTTATTGAATTGAATGTAATTGAATTGAATTATGCAGTAATTTTGCAGTTAACTTTAATTTTCATGCTACATTTTTCTTGTATTTATATATTTATTTTTTTCCCTACTGTGGTCTGCTTATAACATTTGTGAGGTATACTTTCACATGATGATTGTCCAGCCTTTTCGTATCCTTGGAATTAAACCTTTAAGACGGATATATGGAAACGAGCTCTGTTCCGAATGACTACCCAGTATGATGCCTCATTCAAACAGCTATTTTAAACACTCCTTATAACTTATATCTAAACTGCTGTAGGATAAATAGGTGAAAATATGTAAGCCAACTGTTGGTTTTTGTGATGTCAAAAAAAAACAAAATTCAAAATGTGCTGTTGTTGTACCTTAGTTTCCATGTATGGAGTGAAGAATATGTTTTGAAACTTTAGCTATGTTTGCATACTACATTGAACTCAAGCAGTGCCAGCTCTACCTAATAAGCAGCATAAGCAGCTGCTTAGGGCCCCTAACAGCGTCTGGGTTATTACAGAACCGGCAGTTCAAGAAAATTTTACCAGGGGTGACAAATAGATGACACAGAGTTTTGGCAGGGTGACAGTATAAAAGTGTGAGCGGGGGATGGGGTGGGCACAAGATTAAACAGTTGTTCCTCTGATCGCCAATTCACTCTCCCCTTAAAGGCACAGTGTTACAGAAGAGACATACTCGCAATGAGAAAGTGCGAGCTGGGGGGGGGGACAATGTGAGTGGGTAGGGGGACTTTCAACAGTTGGTCCACTAATCGCCTGCTGTAAAACTTAGACATTCTGGCAATGAGAATGGGGGGTGTTGCTGGTTGTGGGGAGAGTTGTTCTGTCTCTTAAAGGTGCGAACACTTGCCCAACAGTGAGTTGAAAGCCAATGACATGGCAGAAATTTTGGTGAGATCTGGAGCGGCCAATCAGATTCCAGGGAAGGCCCTGGTCACCCCGGCCACCCCTAAAACCGTGAATGTATTACGATACCATTATGTTGTCTAAGATGCTGAGGTGAAGGGAAAAACTAACTAGTTAATCTTGTCTCAAAAAGAACAAACACATCTGGTGGTGGAAAAAAACAGAAATAAAAAAGCTTGGAGTTAAATTATATACACACATTTTAACATTATGCTATTTGTTTTGGGGTGTAGTTGGACAACAAGAACTAATGGTCTGTCTAATGTAGAAAATGAAGCATTGATAACAGTAAAAAAAAAACCAAAACACTGCCAGCATGGTTAGATCAAACTAAGCATAAAGTAAGTTAAGCAGGAAATACTGAGTCGTGAGACGGCCCTGGATCGAGAATGCTGAGCTTGTCTGTTTTTAAATTGCAACTTATTAGAATCCCATACAAGCATCCAGTCATCAACAATAAACAAATTAGCCAGTAATAAATGTACATAATTCAGACTGCTTGTCGTAGTCATTGTTATAGGCCTCTAATTTTGTAATACAGCCAGCAAGATGAGGGCCCTAAAAAAAATCCTGCTTAGGACCCCCAAAAGGCCAGAGCCACCTCTGAACTCAAGGAAAATTAGTTTTTCCATGAAAGTTTTGCCGGAGGGCGCAGCAGCAGGAGAACTGTCCCCAATCAATTATCCAAATCCACGTGTGTGCGACTCTCATGGGATTACACATCTTCCTCTGAATGTTGGCCTTTTGCACAGGTGGCCATTCCTCTAGGTCCCAGCAAATTCTGCTTGCTCTGAGGGAGGTCCGTCCTCTTCACTACTGAAGGGAGTAACGCGTCTCAAATGTTCGCTCACTGCTCTTTTTTCTCAGTTCTGGCTAGCAGAAAATAAAAACAACAAACAGTCTTTTTTTTCAGCCTCCACGATTAGCAGGGAATTTCCCCGGTTATAAATCAGGCTTCATCCCTACCTGACTCCACTGGCTCAAAGCTGCAGTGAGCAGAGTGGGCTGTCCAGGATGCCTCCAGAGCAGCCAAAGATTAGTTCCGTATAGTTTTACACTGGATTTCCGCAGGCCCGTATTTTTACTCTGGTGGAGGAAAGCTCAAGGCAGCCTCTTCATGGTTCAGTCATAAAAATAAAGGTTCTTAAATGGTTCTTAGCTTGGGTGTACAGTGCAAGGACAAGTCTTTAATTGGTATAGAACCTTTATATTATGTGGAGGCCAATGGAAAACTGAATTTTCTGAATTGTTTTTAAGTAAAAGCATTTAATGATGTTCATTCAGCCTACAGCAGTTTGTAAAACAGTCATGTAAAAGACATCATAAGTGGATCTTGGACAAAATACAAGAAAAACGTAGGATATGGGCCTTTTAAAATGGTGCACACTCAGACATTCCATTGAAAAAAATGTTTCTTTAAAGAATCATTCATTAAAAGGCTCCTTAGGAAGCCGGAATTACTTCTTCTATGTCATCGCTCCAAATAACCCTTTCTTACACCTTCATTTGGTTAATAATGTGGGCTAGTTAATAAGAGTGTGCCCTTTTGCACACAGCAAACGATCCACAAAACAAAAGCCCAGCTCAGGTCATGACAAACTGGCATCCTGTCTGGAGAAGTGAGTGTTTACCACCATGGCGACGGAGCTTGCAAGCTCGTTCCCAATGATGACATGCAAACATGTCATCTTGGCACGACCCAGCACAGATAACATGACCATGCTGTGGTGTCTATATTAATAGTGACGTGTGAAAGATTGGTACTCCTCTTCGTGAGTGGTTTGTGGCGTACGGTCAGCTTTGGACAATTTATGTTCAACTGCAGTTTGCTAAGCAGCACCGTAGGGGTCACAACAGCTGTGCCTGGCATTGTTAGCGATTGAACCGCTGACATGTACGTGGTCGGTATAACTGTGCGCCTGTGGTATGTGAACCGGAGATATTTGCTTTGAGTGCAGATGCCTGCTAATGGTAGATCTATAAGCTAAAAAAAGATAAGCATGTTTTCATAAGGTATAGACCTGACTGTAACAGGAGAATCATCCTCTGATGTCGACTTGGCTGTGTGGCTTCTCTAGATACTGTATTAGTATTTGCACCTTTTTGTCAGTTTTTTTTATTGGTTTGATGGTCAGTTGAGGTTTTGTAAAAATACATTTAGACCACCTAATTAGACCACCTAACATAAAAACCATTGTTTCTACTGGTTCCTAAAGCGTTGTCCTTAGTGGGCTGATATCACAATGTAAAGGATCCTAATGGTTTAACAGGTTACCAATGGCTGATTCTAAATGCATTTGATAGGTTCCTAATGGGATCTGTAGGTATTCTACAAGAAACTGGTGGTCTCTACTGTGTGGATTGTGACCATTTTGTTTTGTCTGTTGTGAACAGTGTTGTGTTTGACACAATATTCTATCCTTTATTACCAATATGGAGCAAGTACAGATCATACATACAGTAACCAAATAACGTTCTGGTTCACATAGCTAATGCACAACTCATGGGAGACATTAGCTAGAGGGGGAGAAACAGGTGCAACCCACATACCTTCCTTGCACACTGATTGTTCTTTTACTGTAATGCAAAGAATCTGAAAGACACGCATCCATATGGCAGGTACGAGCAGAGATCCAAGAGTGAGCAGCTAGCAAGTACGCAGTCGGGTCTATAAAGACAGGGATTGTCTTTAAAGCGCATGCTACGTGTAAATTTGTGCCTGTCAGCATGAAGACAGATTGAATGCGTTCTGTATTAAAATAGTCCAGGTCGACTGCTGTTTAGGGCTTATAATGTATGTACAACTTAAAGGCCCACTACAGAACGTACCATGACTAATCTAGGCTAAACATTAGGGCTGCAGCAAGAAACAGCTTTCAAGAGTTGCTAAAGTGGGACAAAGTTAATGGAAATACTGAAATCTTTTTATTAACCCAGAAGTATTTTACAGTTCCATATTCAGTATGTCTAAGCAGTGTAGTTAACACAACTATGCATTAAATTAAATTAAGAACATCCTAAAAAGCACAATAATCAAAAAATAAATAATTTTTTTAAATCATGTGCATAAGTTTTGGTACCCTAACCCTTGCCAAATAATGTGTTCTGTGTTCAGTGAAAATAAGTTAACACATCCTTGACAAAAACACACTTCTGCATATTTTAATGCACGAGTATTGTTTATTTGCTGAATTTGATATACTGGGAAAAATATAAAATATGAAAATGTGGCCAATGCAATAGTTATGGCACATTTTATATTTTATGTTTTTTTTTTTCCAACATGTTAAATTCAGCAAATAAATAGAACTTCTGGACTAAAATGTGCTGAAAATTCACCTAGAAAATGAACAGATCATGTTAGTGGACCAGGGGTGTTTAAACTTTGGCATACAACTGCATGGGCCTGTTTACCCATTTCAGCAGTAACTAAAACTGTTATTTAAATATACAGATGCAAGTTATTAAATCTTTAGCGGTAATATGTCTAAATCAACATTATGCACACACAGATTTCTTACTTGCCATAAAGCACTTTAATGAAAACAAAGAGAGCCACTTCTGAACATTTGGGGAGACTAAGTGATATTCTGTTCACCCCATAACCTAATCTCCCACTTGAGTTATGATATTTTGTGCGTAAGGCTGAATACTTTATTTATTGCAATCAGAAAAAAAATACTAAAGTAAACAAAAATGCTATGAAACAATAGCAAACTATAAACAGTAAGAAATAGGAAATAGAATCGCGCGTAATCAAATTGTCTATAAGTAAAATAAAAAGTTAATTAAATATAAAATAAATACAAATGATAAACAGCACAATGTGAGTGCTGAGTGCTGTGTGCATCTTTGCATTTTTCAATTGTGTTTGAAATTGTTCAGATAAATCTGTTGAATCTTAGTGCACACACACACACACACACACACACACATATATATATATATATATATATATATATATATATATATGCCATGCTGTAGTTTTCTTAGTGAAGTCCTGAGTAGCCAACCTAAATAACTACAAATAAAACTAGGTCTGGAAATGAATAAAAGAACACATGAACATGCATAAAAGTACTTTTTATTGTGTTCATGTTATATATATATATATATATATATATATATATATATATATATATATATATGTTTACACTATGATGACGTGAAGGCCAAATGATCACACTTTTTCTTACAACCACATTCACTTTAATTAAAACATGCTCTATTGGCTTATAGGTCCCAATCAGATAATCAACACTGACAATGTCAAGCTTGTTATAAAGTACACATGCAGTATGGAATGCATAATTATAAATATACCTCACAGTGCAAAGTGCTCAATGAAGTTTCCTATAGTGATCATAAATCTGTGGGTGTAAATCACACTTTTGGCTTTCATATCCTGTTCGGCGTCCTCTCGGGTGTCACAGTGTTGTTAGTGTGAAGAATCTATTAATACTTAGCTCGAACATTATACTGTTAAAGCTTGGTATGGTTCCTCAGATCCTATCGACCTATTTTGATGAGAGCGAGCCACGTTGCCAAGAGGTTACGGAACAACAGGAATAGGAAGCGAAGGCATAGATGGAGCGACGGAGCGGCGAGGTGAAGTTCAACATAGGACACAATCACACGTTAACTATGAGAAGCGGGCCAGATAGGTTGGCCAAGGGTGACCGCATTGGCTGCATGCAAGAAGGGTTGACTGCTGAGTGCTGAGTGATACGGTGACAAATGTAACTGGAGCTTAGCAAGGAGAGGATGACTCCAGCCTCAAAGCATGGGGAGCAATAAATATCTCTGGTAAGCAGAGGTGAACGCAGCTCCAAGAGACCATCAACATCCCCCAGCTGAATATGCTCCATTATCTCACGTGTCTGAAAGAACAACTTGATGTGCATGCAAAATAAAAGGCGCTTCTTCAAGTTGCTGTGGATTGCATTTGCATTCATATTTGTTGTTGTGTTGTAAACTGCAGACTGGGGTTGTTGTCATTGTGCTCAGTCTTGAAATGTAAAACATGCTTACAGATGAATTTGGTTTGGGGAGCATTTTTGAGTACAAGTCTGCCTGTAGAGGAAGCACTGTGGTGCTTCTAGGATGCATAAAACCTGACTTTTATTTGTGGATTCATCTATACATGCTTAAAAAAGATGGTTCTTCAGTGGTTCTTTAGTAAAGGCAATGGCTCTAGTTAGCTCCATGAATTCTATATAGAGCCATTTCATGCTTAAACAGCTCTTTGCATGGTGAAATGGTTCTTTAGACTGATTGAGAATGTTGTATATGGTTCTACAAAGAACATTTTGGAAAATGATTCTGTATAGCAACAAAAAGGGCTCTGCTGTCGTTACCATGTCAAGTTTGTAACAATTGAAGAACCCTTTTTGGTGCTATATAGAACCACATTCTCCATCAGTCTGAACCATTTCACCATGCAAAGAAGTATTTAAGGACAAAGTGACTCATGGTTCTAAATAGAACCATTGCCTTTACTAAAGAACCCTTGAAGAACCATCTTTTTTGCATAAGACCTGGCGTTCATTTATGGATTCATCTGCACTATTCATTTTTCTCACCATTCAGTGATGTTTAAATTCATTAGTTTCAATTCAGTTCAATTTAGAATTGACTTATATAGCTCAAATGAGCTCAGGTACAAGCCCCAAGTGAGCAAGCAAGGAAAATGTCCTAATAGCATGTGAAAGAAACCTTGAGAGGAACCAAGACTCAAAAAGGAACCCCATCCTCCTCTAGACTACACCAGAGAGCAAAACAACAACACAACAACAGCAATACGAGTTATGCAATAGTGAATAAGGAGATGACAAAGGAATATACAACAGTGAATAATGTTCCTAATCAAAGGGCAGAGACATGCTTACTAATGCATATCAGAAGCTATCTAAAGAGAATGATAACGGGAATTACATTCATGATTGTTATGAGGACATGAGGACATGTTAGTATAAACAGATAAGGAGGTCGGTATAGAGTGAGGCAGGTGTGAAGTGTACACAAATGAGTAGTTTTGGTGAGTCCACACAGGGGTCAGCCAACACCAGCCCAAACAGTCCATAGAAGGGGAAGTGAAGATGGACTATTCACATAACGCCCAGCCCAACGTTCAGTCATCTTTAAGGTTTTAAAATCTTTGTTTTTTTATGTTTGTGTAAATCTGCTTAGGTATTACTCCTAACCGTATTACTACCTAATACCAGTTTTGTTCAGTTCAATTTTTTATAGTACTTTTTACAATAGCCGTGGTTCCAGATCAGCTTTACAGAAATCTGTCAAGACCAATAATGAGCATCACCCACTAAGACAGTGTCAGGAAAATCTCCCTCAGAGCGCAAGGAATAAACACTGAGAGGAACCAAGACTCAGAAGAGGAACTAGAGTAGGACTAATATAAGTACTTAGATCATACAGTCACACAGGTAGTAACCAAAAAAAAGTAAATATCTTTAAAAGTGAAAAAAATTGGTTTAATTATTCTCCTCTTCAGAGAAAGAACGTAAATATGGCGTTTTCTTCAAATTGCCTTAACTTTTGCTCAGGCCACATTTTATGTCTTATTTTTTTATATTTATTTCTGTTTATTTTTTTATACTTTATATACGTTATTTTTCCCCAAATATGCTAAATTCAAACAATAAACAGTAAATGTGCATTAAAGTATGCAGAAGCAGGTGTGTTCACTTAATTTAATATAGCTCTGGTGTGTATGTCAGGCCTGTTGCAGTGCTGGATTTAAATGAATTTCTCACTGTGAAAGCTTGGTGTCACTGTTGAGCTATTTTAGGCTGGACTGATCGCCCCCCCCCCATCCCCCCCACCCCGCCACCATCACTACCACCATAGTCTATTCACAGAATATAGGCTAAATAATGATTTGCATTTCTTCCCGAGAAAGACATATGAATGTAATAAAATGTAAAGAAAACAATCATATGCTGGTTGCTATTGATTATTATGCGAACGCCATCACTGTAAATCAGAGCTGCTTATGCTGGCTCGGGTTATGACCCTGTTTTATAGTCATACGCCGAAGCCGCCTGATATAGCTTTTCATTTAAGGCTATTTTGAAGGGGTTCTATTATTTTTGTCGTTAAATGACTTGTGTTCATTTCCTCCCTCAAGTATCCTCATAAAACAGAGCTGGCTGGGTCACAGTATAGGAAACGCTCCGCAGCTCGAGTTAAAGGTTTGGAACAAACACATTAAACCGCCAAACTCTCGCTTATAATAAGGAAACTGCACTTCAATGCAGCAGCGCTGTCCCAGCGTCACGTGCTGCTTCAACAGAGCGGTTTTTTAAATAATAAAAGTTCTTTTACAGTTTTTATTTTTTTATTTGTTTTTGTAATGGCAGTTTATACTACTACAACTACTACTTCTACTACTTCTACTACTACTACTACTACTAATAATAATAATAATAATAATAATAATAATAGGCAAATATAATATATATAATATGTCTGTTTTTTTAGCTTGGTAGCATATCCAGACAGTAAAATGCTGTATAAATACGTGAATAAGTAACAGAATTTATCAGGCATTACAGCTGATAAACCAACAGATAACGAGTTTTTTAACTGTCTATTTCATTATATTATTACAATTGCTTCTCTTATTATTTTTATAATAATGTTAAAATAATAATAATAATAATAAAAGCGTAAATAAGTGATACCATATACACATCCTTTTTATATATTTCTTTTATATTTTCTCTTTATATTTGCTTATTTAAAACATTTGTTCAACGCATCTACAAATGTATTTTTTATTTTTTCTTCCGACATTTACTCGCTGTTTCCTGATTAAACGTGTGACTAAGATGAACAACTAACTCTAAAACAGCCCCGCTTGAGTCGTGCGCGTTCCGCTTTTTCCGAGCTACGAGCTCGCGCTTAACGGCGTGTCGCGCTCGTACGTTACCGTCCTCGCGCTTTGTTTCAACACACTTCACTTCCACTACAATCTGCGAACGAGTCAGCGGTTAGTTAGTTAAAGCGTTTTTAAGTCGTGCACATATTTGGTCATATATTTTATGTGACGTAATCCAGGCAGTAACTGCAGTAAACTTCAGTAATAAATTTGGAGTTTAATAATTCTGATACAGTAGCCACTCTATATGTACTATAGGAGGATTTTTACAATTTATTTATATGTAAATGTTCATTAATCATTTGAAATGCTGGCGCTGCAAAAACACTGAAACCATTTAGAAGAAAAAAATCTCTTTTGTAATGTTAATCATGTTTAACTCGAGTTCACAGTGCAGTTTAATCTTACTCAGTGTATCAGAATGAATCACGCAGTCCAATGAAAATAAAGCTATTTTATTGTCAAAGCATTCAACATGGTTAGATAAACTATCAAATAGTAAATTTCAGCAAAAGGAAGAAACACTGAATCTATTCCTCACGGACACAAAATATTACACTTTGTATTCAAACAAAAACAAGT
This sequence comes from Colossoma macropomum, assembly GCF_904425465.1. Taxonomy (NCBI): domain Eukaryota; kingdom Metazoa; phylum Chordata; class Actinopteri; order Characiformes; family Serrasalmidae; genus Colossoma; species Colossoma macropomum. The sequence goes on along the minus strand of NW_023494806.1, from coordinate 24,987,355 downwards.
ATGTACATTGTTGTGAATAGACTGCATCTTAAAGCAATAACTATCATTTACATGCATTTTTAAATATAGTTCAACATCATATTCCAATTATTTTCAGGATTTCACCCATAGGCCTATAGACATGAAAAGTCATCGAATAGTTTTTCCATGAAATGTAAGTACATTTCAATTCAATTTCTATACATTATACATTAATATATACAAAATACAAAGTACATTTACACATTATTATTCCTCAGTTTCCACCCAAATAATAAGTGCTTTATATGATAAATAGATTTTTAGAGTTTTTTTGTTTTGTTTTTAAAGTCAAAATGCATTTGCATACACCAAAACATGACATTTGAAAGAAACGATCCAAATAGAAATGTCTTTTGAGCGTGAGATCAAGTGTATTTCTCCAGATTGACAATATTCCCTTGTTGATGGGACAAAAAAAAACAAAAAACAAAAAAGCCATTGGCAAGTAAAGATCCCCAAAAAGTCAGTTATGAGAGGTCATATGACGGGAGAGGTGATGCCGCTCCCTGAAAGACTCATTGCAGATAGGGCACTTGAGTTTCTCTTCGCGCCGCCTCTTGACCAGCGGTTCCATGGAGTACTCCTTTTTGTGATGTGAGCGCATGTGGTAGACCAAGTCGGAGGTCATGCGGAAGGAGGCGTTGCACTTGGCGCACCAGTTCTGAGCAGGAAGGCAGAGGGAGGTGAAGGAGGGAGGCAGGAGCGTGAGGGCCGAGGGCATCTGCAGCTGGATGGGGCCTGACGTCTTTGGCCAGAAGGCCGTGGCGTAGAGGAAGGGGCTCTGCTTGGCCATCCCGCCCGGTACAGGACAGTTGCTGCCCAGTTCTGAGCCCTGCAGCTTGGCGGCCAGGTGGTCGGCCTGGTAAAGCCTGCTGGAAGAGACAGTGTCGCCCACAGCTGGGTGGCAGTCCACCGTCGGCAGAATCTTGGGCGCCATGACCAGCGGCGAGAGCTGCGAGAAAGAGCGGGACGGCTGGCTGAAGGCGCTCTTCCGCTCCGATCCTCCGGCATTTTGCTGGGGTACCGAGGTGAAGGCGCTGCCCAGTGTTGAGCTCTCGATCCGCGACTGTGGAGGCTGAGTCTCGCTCAGCACCTGCCTGATGTTCACATGCTTCTCACTTGGGTTGCTGCTGGGCCGGCCAGCATCTGCCTTGTTCTCGGAGTTGAAGATGGAGTTTTTGCCACCATGCTTCAAGCTCTGGGATGACTTCTTGACCTCCGTGAAGGCGCTCTGCTTGGTCTCGGTTACCTCAGAGCCAGGAGGCGAGAAAGCCCGCCTGCTCTCCTCCAGGCCGTATGCTCCACGGTACTGCTGTGCCGAGCTCGCCAGCTCTTCCTTGGACTTAGTCAAAGGCTGCACCAATCCAATGCCCCTGTTGTCCTCCATATCGGAGAACTTGCGCTTTCCCGAGCTCTCGCTCAGGATCTCTGCCTCCTTGTCGCTGGGAGGACTGGTCCTGTTATTCTCCAAGTCCCTGGCAAGATTGTGGAAGTCTGTAGAAGGTTTCCCATCCTGCGGGCTTGAGAAGCCCTCAGATCGGCCTAGCTTAGGGCTGGACCTGATGGGGGGAATGCTGGCCTGTTCAGTAGCGTCCTTAGCCTCCTCCTCTGCGCTGGCCATGCTCTGCAGTCTCTTGGTGCAGCGGAACCTCAGGTGAGCCAGGAGAGGGAACTCGAACTGGAACCGCTGACTGCAGTCTGGACACAGATATGGTGGCGATCCTAGACCAAACGAAATAAAAGTCATCAGTGATTTCATGATTTGCATGAGTGCAATGAAATTAAAAACAGGCACAATGGTAATTGAAGTACGATACAGCAGTGATTAATGTAAATGTCTTTTCTGGAAACCTTTCTAAACAACAAAAATTCATTTCATTCAAGTCATGATTCTCCTTTAGCAAAGTAATTTAATAAGACATTTTAACTTTATGCATGGATTGTTCCTTTAGTAAGACCACTGGTGCATGTGTACAAATCTAATTATTTTTATAATTAAGCCTCTTTTACAAACATCTTCATCTTGGTTAATCCAGATTACAAATGCAAATGTAACTATTCTTCAAAATGCACACATTTAAAAACAGCCATTTCTGCACAACATTAATGAGAGTTCTAAGGAAAAACATGGAATTCTGAATTGTACCTTTGCTTTTTACTTGGTTTCTGCTGGAGCTCAACAACAGCAGCTCGATCAGATCCTTTCCGTACCACACCAGAAGCTCCTCATCCTTCTCGATTCTCCTTAGTGACCTGTAGAAGAGCTGCCCGTTTTTCACGTAGGCCTCCAGGTTCTGCTCATCCCTGTCTCTTGCAGACTGGACCAGCCGCAGCCACATCAGGCCCTCCGAGGAACTATTGGCAGCCGAGGTGTCCACCTACGGTCAGCAAACGCAAATAGTCACACCTCTTACATCTAAAGGCTCTCCTCAGCTTTTACGTTCAATGTGATTATCTAACAATATGAATACATTCCATAATTTTGCTAGAAATTATTAGAAATATAGGACCAAGAATCAAGCATTAACACAGTGTGACTGAAATGTATTGAGCTCTGTAGCTTCATCACTGTTCCTGAGCAGAGAGAACGCCAGGCATGCTCCTACCCTGAATATGTAAGGTGCCGTCCTCTTGTCCGTAGCTTTTAGGGCGATGAAGGCAATACTGTCATACAAAGACGTGTGGCTCAGGACGCATGGGCCAAAGATGGCGTTCTCCGGGATGTCACAGGTGGTGTAGACGCTGGTGAAGATGTCAGTGAGACACTGCTGCATGGCCTTGGCCTCACCGTCCCACGGCAGCTTCTGGGAACTGGACTCTTCCATCATTGTCTACCAACTAGAGTAAAGACAACGAGCAGGTCAGGTCAAGTCTAAGATCACAGTCTTCTGCCCTTTTTTGCAATAAATTTTGGTCACAGTATTCATTACAACAGAGAACTTTCCAGCTATATCAGGCCTGCACTGCAATCTCTTCAGCACAATCCTCAGCGTTGAACAAACTCCTACAATGTTCATTTGTGTCCAGCTGCGCTTGAATGAACGCCTACAGCCGCCATTTAACCCTGTAGTTGTTAAATTCAACTCTGTAGACGTTTGTTCAGCAATTAATTCAACTGGGGATTTGGCTTTGGACTAAAATAGCCTCGCAATATGTAGATTTATCTATGCCACTATTTCTTGTTCCACACTAATAAAACCTGGCTTTTCTGCAGCCCATTATACATATTTATTTTAATTTTTTACATTTTTTATAGCACAGTGAACTATGTGGTTAACCTAAACGATAACAATAAAAATAAACCATGCAGTAATAGGAATAACAGCAATTATAATAACAAAGACTAAGATAACAAGAACAATAATACAAATGAAAGCATAAACTAAATTAATTCTACAAAAACAATACAAAATAAGAATAATAGGAAAAATACAACAATAATAATAATAATAATTATAACAATAATAATAGTAATAATAATGATAATAATAGCCAACCCCACAACAACAAATAAAACAAGAACACCAATAATAATAATAATAATAATAATAATAATAATAGCCAACCCCACAAAATATTACATAAACCAACAACAACAATAATAATAACAATAATTTAAAATGCATTCAGTGCATAATCCCTATAAACATCCACATTTTCGTCGACCTCTCTTAATATTCCTTGTTTTTATTTATTGTTTAATTTCTCTATTTTTTGTTATGTTCTGAGTGAATGACGGGTAATTCAGTCCAATCTCAGTCGCTTTATTTCACGGCTCTAATGCAGATAAAGATGAATTTAGCGCAGTAAAAGAGCAGAGCGAGTCTGACGGCCAGTGTCTTTCAGGTGGTCAGCTCTCAGATCACCGTCCACCTTCAGCTCTATTCTCCACCGAGCAGCGTGTCTGTGTGCGTTCATTACCATAATCCGCCACTTTCCCTCCCAGACTGTAATTAAGGCAGCACAGCCAGTTAATGACTTTCGTCTTCCTCCAAACCCCGAATGCATATTTACTAACGATGCGATTCTCCTCTTTCTACGCCTGAGACACACACACACACACACACACACACACAGTCTCTAATTCACTCACCAAACTTGTTATTGACTGAACAAAGAGCGCGAATGAAGCTCTGCGAAGAGAACACCGGAACTAAAATCCATAAACTAGATATTTTCCTGCTCTGTTAGCCACATCTCTCTGATCTCCATCTCCTCCATCCTCAGTCTCTGCTCATCCTGCGCGAACGCAGTGTGTTCACGCGCGCTGGCTGGTTTAGAGCAGCCTGTAGCTTCACTATTGTAGAATTTAGATGATAATTTTGCTTTGTTTACTTTCTCGATTACTACTGTCTGAAAAAAGAATTTAGACAGTTTTATAGTCTACATATAAAGCCTAAAGCCTAAATATGAAGTCTAAAGTTTAAATTTCCAATAGATTACTGTTCACTCTTTACACTCCAAGATCCCAGTGAGAGCATTTGATTAGTCCACTGTGGGTTTTATTTTGCTTTTATATATATATATATATATATATATATATATATATATATATATATATATATATATGTATTATTTGAGTTAATAATGATAAATCACAGTTTCTGTATATTTTACAATTATTTTAATTTGTCATTTTATTTTACGTTTATCATTTTCTTTTTTAATTTACGCTTATTTTACCTTTTTTTTTAATGAATGGGCTCATGATTTAGTCACACTGTCCCACACACATGCTGCTCCAAACGCAGCGCATTAACATGCTGGAAACGTACAGCGAGGACAAAACTTCCCATCCTGACCGTCTCTACCGTCCACACTCACGCATTTATGGTCAGAAAAAACAAATGATCTCTTTTCATTTTTATCTGACAAACATTTTGTTGAAAGTTTCTTTTAAAAAATAAACTCCCTATTTCTGTTTTAAGTCAGTAGCAGCCTACTCAAGACCCCTTTTTGCAGCTGTTAATGTCTCTCTCTCTCTCTCAGACAGACAGAAAAAACACACACAAAGAAGCCAATGAATATGCATCTCAGCTAAAAACCAGAGCAGAAAGAGCCTCAGCGCACACAGGCTGAACTGAACCCGCTGACCTCCCACTTCCACGGTCAGATTTATCACCTCCTTTCGCTTTTGTTATTATTCCAACTTTACGGCGGCGTAACTCGCGACTCGCTCATTCACTGACTGATTAAAGCGCCGTGCAGAGTCAACTAACGCGGTCTGTCTCTCCGCAGAGCCCCTCTCTCTCCCTATCTCTCTCACTCTGTCTCTATCTCTCTCTCTCTCTTTCTCATCAGCGCCTCCGGCTCCACTCTGGAGCCCAAACGCAGCCTTACTCACCGCTTTAGTGAAGGTAAAAAAAGAGGAATAATAATAATCCAGCAGGGCTCCGAGACTCCGTCAGTGCATCTCCCCCCGGCCGCGGAGAGCGAGAGCGCAGATGGGGCCGAAACACACACACTGACGGCCTCTCCGCCTCACACACACACGTTTTGTTTGCTGCGCATAATCTGCCCAATGAGGCGTGTCGTTCAGCAGCTCCGCCCTTTAACTCCTCACTGACCGGACCGCTACACACACACACACACACACACACACCCGGTGCTTAGTATACCTGTCTCTATACGTCTCTACAGCCTGTTTTTTAAACGGTGTCTGTTAGAGAAGTGCAGCTGTGCTGGCACATGAGAGCAGCTCAAGTCCGCAGACTTTATTGTACATGTACAGAATAGAGCTCAGAAAAGGAAAAGGAACAGCAAAAGTAGTGATGCCTGTATCTTGATGCTGTTGTTGTTCATGATGATGATGATGATGATGATTATAGTTATTCGTCCTATTATTTTTAGTAGTAGGCCTAATACTATACTGCATGATGATAAAGAGTCTGTTATCAGTAGTGCTACTAATAATATATTCTTCTTCTTCTTCTTCTTATTATTATTATTATTATTAGTGGTAGTAATAGTAGTAGTAGTAGCAAAACGTACCAAAGTTTATGACTTGTAACACCAACACTTGTTGGTGCTACACAGAAAAAGAACAGGTTTTCCATTATTAACAATTATTTAACCATATAAAAAATCATGCATTCAGATGGTTCATTGAGTGTTCACAGTTCTGTAACCACTGCCTCTACTAAAGAACCACTGATGAGTTGTTTTCAGGGTGTAGTAGTCGTATGGTAGTAATAGTTGTAGTTGCACAGTCTTAAAAAAGGGGGAGTTCTTTAGTGAAGGTGACGGTTATATCTAGACCCATGTTCTCTCTCTCTCTCTCTCTCTCTCTCTCTCTCTCTCTCTCTCTCTCTATATATATATATATATATATATATATATATATGACAACTCAAAGAAACGGGTTCCACTACTGTTACAAGTCAAACTATGTACTACAGAGAACTCATTTAGCTAAGGTTGCTGACAGAAGTAGTGTCCTAAAGATGTATGTGCTGCTGTCTCATTAGCCTACAGTGTTCAGTATGTCTTTGTACCACTGTTAAAATACCTCACACTGCATCTCTCACCTCGCCTGATCTTCAGACGGAACTCAGAAGAGTCGATTTCTGGAACAAACACATCACTGTCGCCCCCACTGCGGCGAGTGAACATCCTCACTGTGTCCTCTGTACTCGGCAGTTAGCTGTTAGTTCTCCAACACAGTCTGTCAGAAATGTGTTGTTTTCTGTTTTTGAGCACATCCAGATATCTGACCGCTCTGCGCTCCTCTCCTCCAGCACTCCGGCTCTGTGAGAGCAGTGAGTACTGACACTCAAAAGCAGCATTTCATCTCATTTCTACCGCAAGTCTGATCCGTCGTTTTGAGTCAGACGTGCGTGTCTCGTTTCTAACGGACACCTGATGTGAACCTGAGGTGAACGCTAGCGGAGTTAGCCGTTAGCTGCTGTGGAAACGGCACGACTTATCTCACCGGCTTTCGGGACTCCACATAAACCGATACCCAGCTGGCGAGAGGAAAAAAGTTGCAAGAAAAAGGAAAAAAAACGTTATTCGAGCGACTGTTTTCCTGCTGTGGCCGGCTACGTGTAGCTACGACTTCGTTTATCTCACGTAGGCTGTAAAGTGTATGTTAAAACTTAGCCTGGGCTAATTAGGAGCTCGACTTTACCTCAGCATCTCTGTGTCCTGCACGCCGAGCAGTGAGTTTAACAGTCGTGCTGGATCGTCTAGCACGAATAACTCGAGAAAAAATGTCTAACACAGCCACGCCAGTAAGGAATTGTCAGGACTTTAGTAACTTCAGCTTAATTTTAATACCTTTAACCTGTTTTTTTTGTCAGGTAACAGCAAGTGGACTTGACTAGCATCCAAAGACTTAAGGTGAGTTCTTGCTCTAGCCTTTAATTAAAACAGACTGTATTCAAATTAATGTAAAAGTAGCCTAAAAGTATTCAGTTTGCTTTTTTTTCAGCTAACATTTGCCAAAAATGCATTATCAGCTAGTTAGGCTTGTCACATATATTCATATTCCTTGTATTGAACTATTCTGCTAAGGTTACAAACCTTAAAGTTAAATCTGAGACACATATCAGACATTAAGTTAACAGTAAGCTGGATGGAAGTGATAAACTAAATAGATTTTGTATTCCTGCCCACCAACTGTACCTGCTTAAAAGTCTTTTTTCTGCCAATACATACATGGTATTTTTGGGTAAATTAAACTGCAAAAATTAAATTGGGATGAAGACTTGTGAGTTGCATGAAGGTCTGTTCAAGCATATCAATTTGAAACGCTTCAAATGTATGTACTGAAGTTCTTCTAAGAAGACATCACTTTTTTAGTGGAGGTTTACAGAGCTTCACTGTATGCTTCAATCCAAAAGTGATTCTTCCCTGTACGTTTATATTGCATTCAAGCAAAAGCGTCAGCCGAATGTTGTAATTCCATTCTGTTTCTATCATTATTTTCCCAATTTAAGAGGCCTCCATGGTAAATTATACCATAATGAGTTCAAGTGTTAACTGGGCATTAAAGTGGAACTGAGTAAGGCTGATGGGATAAATCTCTTTTGGTTAAACCAAAAATACAGTTATTTACCTCATGGACTATTTTTATGCTGCTTTGTTTTTGTTTTAATCATGGGCAGATTTCACGCACGCTGAAGATCATACGCGTGCACAAACAAATGTAGGCACTCAAGCACAAACGTTCCTCTTGCAAATAGACTCTTTACGACACATAAAATACTCAGTGTAATTTGCACGAAGCATTTCAAATTGGTGGATTTTTTTTCCACCCGTGCATGTAGATTTGTTCTATTGTAAGGCATAGGCCTATAAAGATTTATGCTTTCTTAGCTGTAAATCTCCTGCTCCTCACCCTCTTGCCTAGCCAAGCATGATAAGGACCTTTTTTTTCCCCCATACAGTGCTCTGAAATAAAGCCACAAAGCTTGCCCAATCAGTAGCCATCTGCTTCAGCCATGAACTGCAGGCTCATGGTGGCAGGCAGAGGCTGCACAGTGGAGAGAAAGGGTCTCCCCTCCTCCCTCCCTCATTGTTTTACAACAAATAGCCCCCATTAACACTAGTGTTTTTATAGGGACAGACTGCCTCCTCTGTGTGTCAAATATGGCACGGCACAGATTTCAGATCTATGACACCCATATTAAGGCTAATTGTAGTGCTTCGAGGTCAGGTGCTACAAGTCTGTATCCATGTAGGCTTTAGACGCAACAATTTACAGTTACTGACAAAAATGTGTCAGAGCTGAAGACACTTTCAGCTGAGATATATATTATTTTGGATGTAAGTATATAATCTTGTGTTTAAGACAGACAAAGTAAAGATTGTAGTCTTCGGTTTTAAGCTGTCAGCGGATTAAGAGCACATCCATTGTGTGCCTTATGACATAGTGTCTGGTAACCTACAATGATATTTTTATTAACAGGAGGAGATTTGCATATTTACCACCAAATACTGTAGATTTAATTCTGGAAATAATTATGAAGCACCAAGGATTTGTTTTCATTTAATGCCATGAACTGATTCCATGTCATCTCATAAGGGATACTTTCTTGTAGGAGATTATGGTTGACAATATATACTTCATAGAGTAATTATAGTAGAGATTAGGATGTAGATAAAGAAGAACACGACTCAGACTCAGTGCAGTCCTTAAATAGATTGTGACAAAATTTTCATTGTTTTAGCTCTCTGATATGAAATGGACAGTGACTGGGGTTAAAGTGTATAATTTGAGCTTTAATTTGAGGGTATTTACACCTATGTTGGGGGAGTCATATAGGGAATCTTGGTCCTTGTTACACACAAATACAATTTAGACCATATGGAATTGAACAAAATTAATGTAATTAAAATTGTCATGTTGAAATTGATATTGTTATAGATTCTCTGCAGTTGATGATTGCCTGAAGTCTGCGTCTCACAGACATCACTCAACGCAGGGTGTCTTCCCTGATGATGCTGTACCAGGAATATAATGCAGCCGTTTTCCGCTCCTGCTTTTTGCCTTCGCTTATCTTCATTAAGTGAAATGTATGGGTTGATTGACTTCGCCAGTCCATTCCACTTGTTCCAGTTATTGTTCTGATGCAAGGTAAAGCGCCAACTGGGAGTTTTTTCTCAATTTGGAGGAATTGGGTTAGGTGTTTAAATACTTCTGTACACTTCATCCTGCTGCTTCTGTTGGCAGTTACCTCATCAATAAAGACAAGAAAACCACTTCCACTAGCAGCTATATGCCCACGCCACCATTCACAGATGCTTTGGTAGTGTGCTTTGGGTCATTAGCAAGGCTGTTGCTCTACAATTCCTTATTCCATCACTGGTGAAAGTGACTGTACAGACTTTTTTGTCCTTTTTAGCAAACTTCAACCTGGTTCTTGAGGTTTGCCTGTGGTTTGCATCTTGTGCTAAACCCTCAGAGGTCATGCTGATATAATCTTTCTTCATGGTAGTCACTTCTGCTTGTAAAAGTTTTATGTGTACATCCTGTGTTTACTCGATCTTCATGATAGAAAGTATTCGCAACAGCGCTGTACCAGGTTATTCGCTGTTGATTAACTCCAATACACACTTGCTTCAAACATTTGACTTTGACACATCTGATGTTTTGTTTGTGTTTATTTTGACTTTCCTCTTGGTGGCTGCTTTACTGCCATAGACACTTCTTTGTTAAGAGACACCAGCACCAGGTTCCTGATGCAAATGCTACATTTAGATTCAACTAGATCTTTTGTTTGTTCTCTTAAGCATGAATTGATGATGCTACTATGACAGATGTCTGATTACATTTTGCCTGTAAATGGGAGGAGCGTGTATAAAAAGCTATGATTCCTGCATAGTTCAATCAGTAAGGACATACCCCCCAAATAGCAGTTAAGTCAAATGTGCTAGACTACAGACCCCAACCAACAAAAATTGCATCACTGTCCAATTACTTACAGATTGACTATTTTCATTAGTGCCACAAATAGTAACATGTTTCATGTTAGACAAATGATGGTATTTATTACAATATAGATGCTTTCTCACGACTTTCACTTTTTCTTGTTATCAAGCTGCACACCATCAACAATACGGTGCTAGCAAGCTCTTTTTGCATTACTGTAATATAATCGTTTAAATAAAAAAACCTAGAGCAGTTGCACTTTTTCAGTGCATACAGTATAGTTAATTGCACAAGACCTAATGCTTGCATAAATAAAATGACCACACTTTAATCAATATATTAAATATGAAAGTGAGGAAAGGTAAGAAAATAATTGGTGCAATACATCACAAGCATTGCAGGAGATTCACAGTGGGAGATATTTAAACACATAAAGTCAAAAAACAAATTACATTTTTATATCAGAGGATTTAGCAAATTTAGCTGGTGCAACATGTCATTAAAACTTTTTTCCACTTCATTTAGTTACCTTCTTTGAGTGCTGGAACTTATGTAAATTTATTATGTATGAGATATGCAGTATTACTTTTGTTGTAATAATGTCATTTTATAAAGCAAATGAACATTGATATTATTGAAGTCTACAATAAACAAATGATTTCTTTTCATACATTATAAGCCTGTTTTACCACTGTTGTTATGTTAAAACACATTTAGAAGTGTATATTGAGGCACCTATTTTAAATTACACCCTTGTTGATTTACAGTGGATTTGACATTCATCTACGTGATACGCCTACAAGGTGGGGGACACCATGTGATTGGCATGAAGACACAGCAAGGAAAGTTGGGATTCTCTGATGAGACAGCACAGGTCAGATGGTGACCATGTACAACAGAGGGAGGTTTCTGTGAAGCTTGTATTAAAAGTGAGATCATAAATCAGCGGCACAGTAGATTAGAGCAGAGCACTGTCAGCCACGCTGAAGGCTTTCCATAGTTTTTCCAATGGAGGGCAGAAGAGGAAAAGGAAGGAGTCTGAGCCCTGACGGCAGCGAAGAAGGTTCTGAGTGTGTCTGTTGAGAGAAGAAGGAAAGAGGCTGCTCTCTCTCTCTCCTTCTCTCAGTGCACACTGCTTCCTTTAACCATACATTTACATGAAAGCCACAGTTTGCATAGCCATGTAGTCTGCTTTTTATTCCCCTGCAGGTCACAGAGTGCTGTTGCTCCCACAGTGCACCTTAAATTAACTCTCAGAGATGCATTCACATCAAATGGTTCATCTGGAGGGGAACAAAATGGGGGGAAAAGGAATAAATTAATAATGAGCCACTTTTATACCGGATCCAGCGATTATACAAATGGTGGAAACAGCCAAAAATATTCTGTTATGGCATATGGCACTTCAGCTGCCATATGTGCCAGTTTTCACAAAAATTGGCACTGCGGCACACGATGGTCAGTTGTAACTGCCAAAAACACAGCGAGGGCTGTGCAGAGAGAGAGAGAAAAAAACGCTTCAGTGCCTCAGACGAGTGCACTGATGTCCTTATGCAGTTCCCACTGCATAATCAAGAGCGAGTTATCAAATGCTGGAGTGAAGATTTAGGCGAGATGAAAAGGCGTTTTTTTTTTTCTTCTTTTTTTTTGGGCGCTCATGCTTCGCTCATCCCCCCTTTTCTCTTGCCTGGTCGCCGTCGCATCCGTCTGGGGCCAGGCGACAGGCCTCGCTTTCATTCCACCTCTCTGTGAAGTAGAGGAGAAACTTGATGCAGACTTATAGAGGCAAAAATTGGTTTGGCATCCCAAGCATCAATATTATCATCATAATTTCAATCAAGTCATCTCTTGCTACTCTTTGCTCTTGGGCTCTTTTGTGTCTAATGAAGGTGACGCCTTCATGTGCTTTCGACTTAGGTGTTGTAATTATGTTTCAGTTGTTGCAATCAAGGTTTTGATTCCAGGAAAGAAGCTATAGTCAGATTTCAGGTGGTCTGTGTTAGTTTTCCTGTAAAATGAGGTCATCTTTGGTATAGTCCTTTTTCAGCCCTCAAATCTTACCTAGGTTTTGGAGACTGCTTCTTGTCTACTGACTTTCCCAACAAAAATCAGCTCATGGACTCCCTCTCCACTCAAAGGCCTTAACTACAGGCTCAGTGGTCCAGGCTTTAGATCTTCACTCCCAGCCAAGCTGCCAGACTAGCTCAGGGTTCACAGCTGAGCTGAGCCACCATGGCAAGACTTAATGTTCCAGGTTTCGGGCAGCCCCAGGGCATATGTTCGCCCCCCATCACTTAGAGGAGAGCTCACGTCTGGCACTGGTGAGTCAGGCCAGGCCCCAGCGGCCCATCTGAGTCCCAGTGAAGCAGGCCCCTCTACACACCACTCCACCCAGCAACAGGGTCAGTCAGTGAGTGACAGGTTGCAGGCAATTTATTGGGGATTATGGGACCACAAGATCTGCCACCTTTGTTGTGCTTTGTCAGTGTGTGGCTTTATGCTGCTGCCGGTGCTGTTCTGTAGCAGCATAACCCTTAGACGCCACAGTTACCTCTGGCAGTAACAAAAACATGGTGTTATTTTTTATTCATTATTTCTCACTTGTAGCTCAGTGAAACAAGCAGTGGAAAGTGCAGAATTTTCAGTGAATACCATATTTTTATTTTGTAAATAGAGGATAAAATATTTTATTCTGATTTCAATTTGTTGAAAAGTGACTGTTGTGTATAATAGAGTTACTTTATGTTTTGCGGAAAGAGAAAACATCCTTTAAGTTTCAGCCATGTATTTACAATTTGCTGATAAGGAAGCAATGTCAGAACTGCAGATACAGTTTATACAGGATGTAAATCAAATATAAATTAAATTTATTATGTAATTAACAATGTTACATTATTATGTTATTTACTATAATGAATTTGTATGGCAGAATGATAATAATAACTGGACTTAGATGGGAGAAAACCATATACTGCTGTCTATGCAGTATTTATATACTGATATAATGTTGATTGTTAAATGATTTGCATTTTTGCATTTTAATGCCTGTTAAACATATTTTAGTACATAGTTGACCCATTTCAGCACCAACTTTTTGATATTGGACAGAAATTCCACATGCTAGGAGAATGTAATCTCATTTTTAAAAAAAAATCTGCAGCTTTGACTACGCCAAAGGCCAATTGTTGTTTTTGGCCATAAACAAAATCCAGCTGGTACACTAGGTATATGCTCTCATGGGTTTATCGTGTTTTTGAAGCTGTTTTTTTCAGTTCTTCCCTTTTTTTCAAGCAGTGGTGTTTTTGATGTTGCAGCAAGAGAGGAGCGAGATGACAAGTTGATGGTGAATGCCTTGAGGAGGGGCTGTCAGCACAGCCGGTTACCTCTGAAAGCCCCGGTGGCCCGGGCTGACTGTGGTGGCATGAATCAAAGCCTGCCAGCGAGCGTGATACTCCGAGGGCCAGGCCCCAAATCGACAGGGTTTTTGAGGAAACTTCGACACACAGCTGCAGCACGCGCTCTCTCCATGGTGCGTGTGGCCTTGCTCTTTGCCTTGCAGTGCTGGGAGCCAGGATGTGGCGCTCAGCAGAAAGTTCATCAAAGTTTAAACTGGCAAAATAACAGGGAGAGGAGGGAGGTCGAGAGACGGAAGGGACTGACACATTATGATTTGATTGTTTTGAAGAAAATCATGACTGGTTTGACTGTTTCATCACATTGCCAAGTTTTATTGCAATTGCAATTAGAAGCGACATGTTTACTGAGAGTTTCTAACATAGTGCAAACAAAAGGTCAAACCAAAAGCACTGTACCGTATACAGAGGAACAACTTTTCAAATTTGAGTTTGAATCCCAGATGCTTATGAAATGGCCAAATATTATTGCCCCTGTGGACATTCTTGTTTCTTGAAGAGTCAGGAGTTTTCTTTTGAGTTGTATGCCTGTTGTGTCATTCTTTATACAAAAGTAGATGTCTGCAGAGCAACAAAGTAACAGGCCTTCCAAGTGAAATTCAGTACATGAAGCATTCCATCACACCCATCTCTTCTCAGCCCAAAGACAACAGGCCTGTTCCTAATCCCCCAGCGGTCTCTTCATTTCATTCATGAATGTTTCAGCCTTGACTTCCCTGCTCCAGCCTTTGTGCCTGTCTGGTGTGGTTGGGGAAATTGTGACAGCGTCAACCTCTCTGAGCCTAGAATGGGAGACGTGTTACTAGGAAGCTGGCCAGAATCGATGGCAGCCCCTGCCTTCTCTTCTTCTCTAATCACTCCCATACATTTGGCCTCAAGGAAAAGACCCAATGTAGCACAGAGAATGCTGCTCACAACGAGACACAGGCTCACCACGTTCTTTCGCCTGGGACTCGCTGCTGGGTTTGTCAATGATCTGTCCTCAACCGAGTGAAAGTTCAAATGAAGCGTGGTGTCCGTTCCTCCATTGCTAAGAGAGAGCATGGCGCTTCGCATTAGGTTAATACGTGTTGAGGTCACAACTCTGCAGCTCAATGTCCAGTGAAATATTGCGGAGATTGGCCGAAGTTTACTGGTATCATAAGTGTTCTTGTTTAATCCCATTTAGGCACTCCAGAACACGCATCCACATTGCTCATTACTGTCAGAGTTACTTAATGGACGATTAGTGACCCCTTGGAAGGGAGATACTTGCTCTGAGAAGGCAGCGTAGGGGCTGTTTGGAAGGACTTTAGATGGAATGAGGTTGCATGGATGCGCCGCACTCATGTTGTTCAGTACAGTCCATAATCATATTAAAAGTTCACACAAAGAAGTACTAGGCTGTAACTGTACTACCTTGTGTTCATGCTTGAAGGATGAATGGAAAATAGAGACAGTGAGCAAGACAATTTACTCAATCCCTGCAGCATTATTGTTTTATTATTAATATGAAGGCTTACTATCTAATACTTACAACAAACTATTTGGCAACTACTGTAATATCCAAGTTATGCAATTGGATTTGGAGGTCAGCCCCTCCTCTAAATGATAGCCACCTCGAAAAGGTAACACAAAAGGGGTCTCTTGAGTTCAAGGGGTTAAGCACAATCTTCAGTTTTATTTTAGTTTGACAATAAACAAATAACCACACATCAATGTGTTTAAAATTCAGACCACAGAAGGTTTCTCAAAAGTCAACACTGTATTGCTGTTTTGACAGTATGACGCAAACCAGTGTATACAACTCCCCAGCAACAGTGTAACTTTTTCAACAAAAATGTTTTCAAAATGAAAACAGTGGTGAAATGTATGAAAAAATGGCATCTGTTTTAGATTTGTTTGGCTTATTTGGTTACAAGAGGTTTCTACATGGATAGAAAAACTAAATCAATATTTGTGAAAAACAGTGTAAGCAAAAAAAGGTCAAGCAGTTGTGGTGAAATGATCTTCATAAGGCAGCAGTTTTAATGTGATCTTCATAAGGCAACAATTGTAGCTCTTCCTGTAAATGCATGTCCAGTAAAGGCTTTGAGTTCAGCATACAGACACTGCCCACTGGTTGTTTGTGTATGCTAAGGTGACCAGCCTCTCTTTCTAAATGATTGGCATCTCGAAAAGGCAGCACAAAAGGTGTGCATGTCCATCTGTCTGGAAAATGTGCCGTGCTGGTGTCGGTCCAGGCTTTAGATGTGGAACTGTAGTGGAACAGTGGCCACTGCAGATGTGACTGCATCTCACTTGCTTTGGCCATTTGTGTTATGCTTGGCTGAAATGACTGATATAATCATCTGTGATATGCACTGGCATAGCAGCCAGCTCTCTCCACCAAGCGTCAGAAAGAAACACAGATAGAGGACTAATGGCAGATCGTGTGTTGCTCACTCATGATGGTTTCGGATGGAGCTTTTACATTTGGGATTCGTTGGCTTTGTTTGTTGACTTTCAATGCTCTTCCCAACCAACACGGAACGCTCAATTGTTTCCTCATGTCTTTTATTTCTGTTCAGAAATGGCAATACACTGAAAATGCATGCAAGAGAACCAACAGAGTGTAAACAAGACAAAAGAAGCATCTTTTAGCAAGCATGTGCACCAGGCCAAGGGTGCCCTTGAAAAGCACTGCTCAAAATCTCAGGATGTCTCTGTCTCAGACCTCGCCTTAAAGTTGGTCCGTGGCTTTTGAGAACTCCTTCCCCACTTTTTTGTGTTAATCAGCGGTGACACGGCGCTTTTCCTGGCTGTTGAGATCTCCATCCTGAGAAAGGCGAGGTGGAGGAATAACAAATGCGGAAAAGGCGGCGGGGGCGACGGCGGGCCGCTGAAAATGGCAGCTGTCAAGCGAGCTGACAGCGAAGAGAGCGAGTGGAGGCCCCCGCTGTCTGAAGACTTTGTCACATGCTGTAGATACTTCAAGAGCTGCAGAGGATATCCGGGGCGGCAAGCTTGTCAAATTGACTGAAGAGCCACCCCCCCTCCTCCAGATGAAGCCAGGCGTGAATGTCTAGGTAAATGTATTATAGGAAGAGTTCTGTAGTCGTTTTGTAATGTAGGTCGTATTCCAGCATAAGGTGTCAAACCTGCAATGTGCTCTTTGAATTGCGTTACTTAATTTTTGTAGGGATTAGTATGTGGTAACAAGAGGCCTAATTTCTGGTCTTTATTAAGAACACCTGATATGGTATGATCCAGTGCTGAGGCTGGTTTTAACAGAAATATGTACAACAAAAAAAAAGCATTAGTTGGTTACTTTAAGGTACTGCCAATTTGCTCTCCCTGGGGGGCACAGGCAGATTAGTTTCTTGCTTGTCCAATTCACAAATCCACATATGTATGTACTTTAGAAATTGCGTCTGAAACCATGCTGGAACATTTACATAAGACTTGTGTGAGAAAACTACTTTCACAAGTTACTTTATAAAGCTGTGAATAGATTCCCTACACAAATCATAGTTGTTCAATTCAGATTAGCTTGTATCTGGATAGAAAGGCTACTGTTTAACAGGTGAAAGACTCAGTATTGTAAACTTTTATAGTCATCATCTAATATACTATGGCTTTTATACAATTCCTCATTGAAATCTAGTTGCGCTGGCACTGCATTTGGCACTATGAGTTGCTAGCATGTAATGTCAACTTCAGTTTCCTGAATTCATGAAAATTTACTCAGAACTGACAAGTCAGGCTTCAGCTGAAATAAAGAAATCTCTAGATTACTGTTCATCAAATAACAATACTATATGACTCTTCTTTTGGAAAACTGCCTTAGGCAAATGTAAGTAGAGCGTGTGCATGCAGGGTGTACTACAGCTATTTGCTATGCATTAAGTCACAGCTAGTACCATAGATGTGCTTCTTTGAAAGAGTGCTCTCCCTCGAGGGATTCAGTGGTGCATAGCGTTCACGAAAACTGTGAAGCATAGCTCGCTTTTCCCACAACACTGTGTCAATGCTTTTTGCGTTTGACAGGTCTGAAGTAACAGCAAGTTCCTCAAAAGAGCTCGCCTTCACACTTATGACCAAGTTTTGACTTTGAATTTTGACCATGAGAACAAAAGAAAAAAATTAGTATCTTCACATTAACACTAGTGTATGACTAAATAGTTTCCACACTTTGGGATGTTTACACATGTGACAATGTCAGCACCCATGTGTAGGCCTGCTACTGCAAGTTAGCTGTTTACCCACAATCAAAGCTCTTGGGAAATGAGAGACATTGCCTCAGAAGGGGAAACAAAACATCACTGACATTCATCCATACAGCTCTGGACAGGAAGTTGAGCAAACAATCAGGGGGAGCAGGTGTCATTTGATGGACAAAGCTGCCAGCACAAGGCTGCTTGTCAAGGGTGTAAACAGAGAGATGAGAGTGTGAGAGAGAAACACAGAGAGAGATGTCATATTCAAATTATGGTGAAGGAGGAATTTTATTTGCTTCCCTCCAAAATGGTTTTGGCTGATGTTATCGCAAACCAAATAATGGAGTCAATGAAAATGTGAAAAATAAAATGGCCATTTAGAAGGAACTCCAGTGGAGTGGAGGTGCTGGAAATGTGAATGTCATCCTGATCTTGTGCAATTCATAGGAATTACAGGGAACGAGAGCAGTTTCATTGCGTTTCAGGCAAAATGAAGTCATGAGAAAAGCAATGACTGCCAAACCTATACTGAGGTCTCTAACTTCAAATGTTTGCAATTTCCTTTGGGTTTCCTTTCAACATTCATATTAATTTGCAGTCATTAGATCCTGTTGAGAATATAGTTTATTCATAACAAGCCTGCCTAAACATCCTCTTTTCTCCAGCACTGAACATTGCTCCCATTCTTTTCTTAGAATGGGAATGATATAACATGTGACTATGGCTTAAGTCTCATTAGTCACAACATCCCAGTCAGAACATTTTATTTTATCCTCAGCCATGCTTTTGCGAGGCCGCTCGGCTCATGCTGAACTGCTTAGTCTTCAACACCCCCCTCCCACCCCTGCCCCTTTTTCCTGCCACGCACCCTTCACAGCCGACGCCCATTAACTGCACTGATTGAGTCTTCTTTACAGGTCAATCTTCACCGCCGCAGCCCTGTCTGCTTCAATTTCTTCCCTTCTTGCTCCCACTCTGGAGCGTTCTCGGAGAAAAGGGAGAGGGAAAGTGCAGGCACTCTGCAGAATCCTCTCATTAAGCTGACAGGCCCAGCCCCGGCAACAATTAACTCCATTCGGGCAAAATTCGTCCCTTCTTCCAGAGCGTTGGGCAAAGGGGGGTCGAGAGACGGATGAGAGGAGACACAGGAGAGGTGGGGGTCGGATTTGGCTGCGACTCGTCCCAGCCTGGTGGAAGCCGGCCTGTCCATATTCAGCATGTCAGTGATGGACGTCTGTCCACGGCCTGTCCAACAGCGCACTCTGTGCTGCGGATATCTGCTGCATCAGCAGGTTTGGCACCCTGAATGGATGGTCCAATGCAGCCGGCTCTCTTCTTAGTTAATGTTGTTTGTAGACCGCTACCTAGCACTTGGTTATGGTTTGTAAATTGATACCTGGCGACAAGAGAGACAATGTCTAATTGTTTTGCTGCATGACCAGTAGAAAAAATATCAAATTCTGAAGCCAGCTTAGTTGACCACCCTACCTTTTGCCTCTGGGCTGAAAAGAATATGCAAAACCCAAAAAGAAAATACCTTTCCTCATTTCCTCCCAAGATACAACACTGTCTAACCCCCTTCCTTGAGTTTTGCCCTTAAACAGTACTCCACTACTGTTACAGCTTAAAGTTACTTCAAGATGACTCCATCACCTGCTTTGGACCCAGGCTAGAGACATTTTAATCCAATTAAACATCAGTGCCGAGGTCCTGTCACTGCGAAACATGTTTCTATGGAGTGAACTGAAAGAAAGCCTCAAGTCAGATTAATCTGCTGATTTGTAATTCCTTAATCGCTTTACTGTGCAGTTTTCAGCGAGCGAAGCGCACATGTCTGCACTGTTATTAATCTGGAACTCAGCCACACAATGGAAAAGAGAACTTTATTCATCCCATTCATTTCATTTAAGCATTCCTTGCCTGTCCTTATATTGTTTGAGTTTGAATTAACTTGTCACAAAATGTGTTTTGATCATAGCTGGACTTACTACTGAGTTTAACTATTGTTCAAGGGTTTCAAAATATGCATAGAATTCACAGTTAAGAACTACAGAAATGGTGAAATAGCCACCACTGAACTTAGTTTGGGATTGCTGGAAGAGAACATTGAAAACATGTTCTACGTTTTTTACTCTTGTGACATTGTTTTCTAAAAGCTTCTGCTGTCTTGGCACCAAAAGCAAGCCTGCCAGATGCAGCACATCCTGCTTGTGGATTAAGTAAACTTGTCTCACACTTAGACCATCATTGTTTGCCATCATCAAGGCATGGAAATTTCTGCATGAAATTACTACTACACCTTTGTATTTTGTCATGGAGTCTTACTCTTAATGAGTTTCAACACCTCAGTGAATCCTACAATTAGTTGAATTGTTTTCCCTGTCACTTCTGA
Organism: Colossoma macropomum; assembly: GCF_904425465.1. Taxonomy (NCBI): domain Eukaryota; kingdom Metazoa; phylum Chordata; class Actinopteri; order Characiformes; family Serrasalmidae; genus Colossoma; species Colossoma macropomum. The sequence goes on along the minus strand of NW_023494806.1, from coordinate 24,966,976 downwards.
TTATTCATACCAGTGTAATGTCCATGACAAAATAACTGAAATAGAACTTCTAAATTCCAATACAGCTCAAATAGATCATCATAATCAAGCGTGTGAAACACATACCCTGTTTACAACACCATACCACTTAAGCTGCATCAAATGAATATACCAAATATGATAATTATGTATGTAACAATGTATGGTAATTAGCCGGATTTGATTGAGTTTGATTCACATTCTCATCAAAAATGCATTGTGCTTTAGAGTGCTTTCTGCAGCTCAAAGCATGACATTTGTAGGCCTTCATTGCTTTAATCAGAATGTAGCTTCAAGCTTTAGCTTACGATAAGTTAGTTAAACAAATGAAATGACAAATAGTAACTCTTCCATCGACACAGTTAATCAAGATAATAATTTGTGATATACAACACCAATGCAGTGGAAAATAAGACAGTTGCTGTGCACTTTCAGAAAAAAGTATGAAACTGTTACTGGGGCGGTACCTCTCTCGTCACTGGGGTGGTACATCTCAGTACCTTTAGTCAGGGAACATAATTGTACCATAACTTTATAATAATAAAGTGGTATTGACTCCACACACCCTGTCTCATCTCCAGACTTTTTATTTATTATTAAATATTAGGTTATGAAAAGGTACAAATGTGCACTGCAAAAAACTCATGTAAGGTACACAATTGGACCTTAAAACCACTGTTGTACCTTTGAGGGTACATTTACGTCGTTTGTACCTTGATGAGTGAAGAATGTACCTGCACAGAACCTTTATTTCTAAGTGTGTGAATAGCCAACATAGAAGTGTAAGTGCATTCCATCATAAGTACAAGAATTTTAGTACTACTCAGATTGTGTTCTCATAGTATGAAAGTAATGTGACAGAACTGTAAAAAATGATACAACTGTCAAAAAAATGCTGCTGTCAAAGTGTAAACCTTTACAAGGCAACAACATAGACATCGTAAGATGTCAAAGTTTATAAAATTAATGAACACTCTTCTTCATTGTCTTCTTTTTGTAATCATTAGCAGTTGTAAGTGTATTTATATAATTATTATAAAATCCTAACCTTTAATTTATAAAACCATCATTATGTGCTTACTCACGCACCTACAACAAGAGGAAGTCTTGTTGCAAGAGGCAATTGCCAATCATGAAATATCCCCTGAATGTTTCATTAATGATTAACATTACATGTTTACAGTCTCCTGTGATGATACAGTCATTACAGAGTTTTCTGTCTGGACTTCTTTTGTGAGAAATTCCATTGAGTCAGCTTGATTTTACAGCACCATGGAGCTCTGCCAGAGGAAGGTAATGACTAGTTAAGGACACACTCTACTGGGAGTGTCTCCGGTGTGATTTTCCAATTAGTTAGACAAGTTGAGCCCTATAATCAAGATTATCCAACAAGAGAAGATTTTATGTGCACTGACTTTAATATGTGTATATATATATATATATATATATATATATATATATATGTATATATATACATTTATTATTGAAGATTTGTTTCGAATATAACCTTAAAGTCAGTGTGAATTGGAAATCATAATACATTATGCTTCTGTACCATGATGTATTACAGAGTGAAACCTGGTGTCATAGAGGATCTCTGAGCTGTGTTTCTCTGGATGATAGGAAGAGGTAGTGGAATATAATTGGTTAATATTATTTTTCCCAAGCAAGTCATTACCCTCCAATCAAAGATAACACAAAAACAGTAACTTTGAAAAGTTTGTAATTTAAATTACATAATATGATGAATGTTTCTTAACCTTCATAAATGGCCAGGACCCACCGGCAGGCCCAAAGTTTTATTACACACTTCTATAACCTACGAATAGCTCAGCCAGTTTGCATTAAAGTCCCTGTAGTTGCTGAATAATAAGCCTTAATGTGTAATGTGTAATGTGTTTAATGTGTAAAGCCTGGGATTTTACAGGGTTAATATGAGGAGGGATATGAATTAATATGGTAAAAGAGGTCAATTCTTATTTTAGGCTGATTTAATTGAAGAGGAAAATATATGATATAACTTGTAGTTTATTTTTTGGAATGTTTGTTTTGTTATTGATTACTGGCTCTTACATGTAGACAAACCCCTAATTCTGATGGGTTTCAGAGAAATCGCATTCTAGCATCTCAGTCACATTAACAGTAAACAAGTGACCAGTTTATTTATGACCAGTTATTTTACATAAATGTCTGTGCCCACTCTCAAATCATGAAATCTGCCACGGATTTAAGCAATCATTTTTTTCTGACTTACCTAATGAGAAGGCTGATTTGGGAGCTGCTGAGTGCTGGATGTCCGGCTGAAAAGAGGAAATTCTGGCTCAATTCGACAGGTTTAGATATCTATTTCCTGTGTTTAGTTTGTATAAGTTGTTGGGTTTCATGTTCACTTCTGTATTTCGTTGTTTTGCAGTTTGCCAGAACAGTCGGTGAGCTTGATAAAAATATAATGCATTATTTTTGCAAATCATTACCAATATTTGTCATATTTAAAATTAGGTTTGATTAAATGTTTTTATTGTAATGATTTTTTTGCATTAAAAAAGTGCAGTACCACCACAGCCCACTGGGGGACTGCAACCTACAGGTTGAAAACCACTGTTGTATATGTTTAAGTAAAATCTGTTGGTGGAGGATCGAATTTATTTTTCCATGATGGCTTATCTGATATTATATGTTTATTGATGTTCATGGGTTTTAGTGGGTTTTAAGAAGAAATTAAGAAGAACGGATGGTGAATGAGGACATATATGTGTAAATATATATATATATATATATATATATATATATATATATATATATATATATATATCAGTCTTGACTCTGTCTCAGTGTCTCCTGGCCTTGACTATGGCTAATAAATAAACAACCCCATGACTTATTTAATGTACTAATTTACTTATTTAACGTACACTCGACTTTACTGCCACTGACTGGTATTTTTCATTCACTAAAAAAAGTGAACTGATCAAACTCAAAGCACTGGGCTATAATGTTTATTTATTTATTTACTGTACATCAAATGGGGCTCTTACTGTGCCCGCTGTTACTAAATCCTGTGACTTTGATGAGAAATCCATACCCTCAAGGCTTATTTCACTCACCTAATGTCACTTCACGCTGTCTAGCTCAGCGTGGCTCAGCGCTGACGCGCAGCTGATCAGAATCCCAACTTTATTAAACTCAGTATCATCAGGAAGAGTCATCCCGTATGAATCTGTGAAGGGCTGTGTAAACTGTAAACTGTCGTTATTTATGACGCCCCTGACAGTTTGTGCCAAACATCCTGTGTGCGACGAGCGAGCTTAACCGAGTTTCTCTAACTCGGACAGATGTTGGGTGTGGGCTACAACAGTCCCGACCTCAGAAACCTCCCAACATCTGGCCGCGCATGCTCATTAAAAACGGGGTTAACTTCCATTAGACGTGAAAGAGTTGGGAGAACCTTTTCTCTTCTTTCACGCGTTTCTTTTACCCTCCGTCACAAAATGGGAAGAGGACGGCGCGAGTAAGGAGGAAGGAAAGGTGAAGAAAGCCCTGCTGACGTCGCCGTGTGAATGCAGGAAGGAGTACGTTTAAGTTGACTTAAAGTACTTGGACTTGGACATGCTGCTTCAGACCTCGGCGGAGTTGTTGTTGTTGTCGTTCTCCTTCACTCGGCCTCTCTCTCCGCTGTATTGACGCCACAGCTTGGTACAGTTCTTGTTTTGTTTCGTTGTGGGGTTTTTTTTTAACACTTTTTCCTCTTTAGTGCACTTATTTATACGTGCTGTTCCTACTGATAGTGTTACGGCGACAGTCGTAACTCTTTTGTGAATTTATAATGTCAAAGAAAACTTTCACCATGGGAAAGCGCTGCGCCGTGGCAGTCACGGCGATCCTGCTTCTCGGTTTCATCTCCTCTTTGGAGGCAGAAGAGGCATCCTGTCATGGAGCCTTCGACCTCTACTTTGTACTAGACAGGTTAGTACTTCTCCAGATCGGTAGGTATGTCATTCAGGGCTTTGCATTTTCTTATATCGTCGATCCAGTAGACCTTTCAACAATACAGGCTGAGATTAAAGTAAATCAAATATGTCCACCTAGCGGATCAGCCTGGTTGCTGTATTGTTCTCAGTGTCAGATGTAGCAACCAAAACCTTCTCTCAAGTGGTTAACAGGAATTCAGCTTCAGGCTCAATGCAGCGCTATCTGCCGTCAGATCTCTGCTAGCATCCCAGCAATACAGCCGCACTAGGCTGTTGGCAGAGATCTTGGGGGAATTAACACCATTGCATAACTTTTCATGCTTTTTAATACACATTTCTGTTGGGTAAAATGCAGCTGGGGGCATTTCCAACAGTTGCAAAGCTGCTCTGAAGGCCTTGTGAAGTCAAGGACTATATTCTGTCTGCAGATCTTTCATCCACCAGTTGCAGACGTGTCCACTTAGTGATAATGTTTGTTTGGGCTGAATTTGGTTTTTATCTCTTGATCTGTAAGATGTGGCCTCGCTTGAGGTTTGCTGGCCCAACTGTTGACCACCCTACCAACAAGAAAACCACAAGGGTAGAGGTTCATCTGTTCGTCTGCTGCCTTACAAAGTGAAGACCGGGCTGTCTGATAACTCTCAATAAACATATATATATATATATATATATATATGATCCATAAGTACTAATGCCCTCGGCTTTTGACTAGACTCATTGACCTTGGATAAGACAAGGGAGAAGGCAATGCATAAAAGATGATTTTCTAATGATCTCACTCTTGTGTTTTATGTTCTCAGCACATACAGTGGACTGTAATTATTAGTTCAATTACCTTGTAGCCATTAGACCAAGGGCACATTTTACACACTTTACTCACTTATGATACTTTTGCATCGAGGTTAATGTCACAGGCCTAACATGGCCACTGCCAATGTAATTCGATTTGAACCTCTCCCATAAAATGTACAGTGTTTTAACTTTCTTAATCATATAGGTGAATATGACTTGATATTGCTTTTGTGAAATCATTAAAATGATATAATCAGTGAATCGCAGGGGTCCATAGATATAGCAGTGCTACAGTATTGTTATTTAGTATTATTCTTGTCACAGCTTATCTTTATTGTCACACTTCCTATTTATTATTACTGTCTTTCTGTTTAGCTAAAACTTGACTGAGTCAACTTAAGGGAACCACATCAGACACTACACTCTAACGTTGTATTTGGCTTAAGGATATATGTAATTACACCAAGCTGTTTTGTGGCCTTGCTTTGCTGACTTTGCTTATTCTTTTTTTTTTTTTAATCACAGATCTGGAAGTGTTTCGACTGATTGGGCTCAGATCTTTGACTTTGTGAAAAATCTTGTCGACCGATTTGTGAGGTAAAAAAAAAGACTTTCTTCTGTTCCCTAAGAAGGTAGTTTTTTTCCTGCTAAATGACCAAGCTTGCAAGTTTGTTTAAGCTTTCAGTTACACAGGCTTATGTTCTGATAGATACCACACCAAGTGCATAATTCAGAACAGCTAACTTAGTCCACACATCCGGCTTGGAAAGGATTCTGGAAAGGAGGGGGAGAGAAAAAAAAGACGTGGAATAAACAAAAAAAAAATGGCCCGATGAATGTTGAACTTATGTAACGTTGACTCAATGTATGTGCCAGTACAGACGGTAGCGACCTAGCCAGAAGAAAGCAGTCTGCTTGAGAAAATAGCAAAGGGAGCAGGTGGGAGTGGGTGGCAGGGAGGCTCAGTCTTCTGGGCTGTGAGAATGGCCATTTGCACTGAAACCTTCCAACACCACACTTATCCCTCACACATAATGGGAGAAGAAGCAGCGAATGTACTTTAAGGCACGGCGCGGGAAGACCAGTACAGTCTGCTGTTGACTTTGACGCTCTTCTGTTGCGCCATGTGGAATCTGCTGGCCCTTTTCCTGTTCTTGCTCTCTCTTGCCGTTTCATGGGCCTTTGTTCAGTGTTGGATGGACCAGCTGTATCAAACATTAATTAAAATCATTAGCTCGAGGAGATTTTAGAGGAGATCCCTAGTTGCTTCAGTATTGTGCAGCAGAAGGCCTAGAAATTCTGCCCTGAGAACAGATGTGACTGCCTAAGTCTGAACCCGATGACGCTGGAAGTCATTTTGGTCTCTGCTGAAGAGTTTACAGTACCTTGGCCAAGTCTCCTCAAACTAGACTTTTCTTTTTATTGCGCAAGCTAGTCCGTCAGCAGAACATTCAGTTTGAAATATCGCAGTATTGATTTCTTGTTTGATTTTTTTTTGTCACTAGAGATTGGCTGGCTGAGCATATTTGGCCGCGTTTTCATGAATATCTCATGTGGGGGATGATTGCGGGTTGGACGTGTCATCTAAGTGTGAAAAAGCAGCACCTCTCCTTATGCTTAGAGTCCTGAGACCTGACTTGCTGCGAGGCCAGAAAACCCAACATGTTTCAGTGCCGTGTCAGCTTTTGTAACAGAAGGTCGCGAGAAAGACCAGACTGCTTGATTGAAATATAGTTCAGCATAATTGATAATCTGTATGCGAGAAACAGTGCAATGCAAGGAAAGATACCAAACCAAACCATTTACAGTCTGTGAGCTTAGCCCCTCTCTAGATTTAATGTAACTATATTACATGTTGTAAGCCGGTTTGAGCAAAATTTGATAAACTGTTTCTTTGTATACACACCAGAAACACATCCTGTCACATCCTGGTTCCATTTTTATACCTGTCACCTCATAAAAAAACATGTAACTAATAAAACACAAGTAGCTACCCAACTCGTCATTAATTAGTTATATGTTTTTTATGCGGTGACAGGTATAAAAATGTAACCAGGATGTGACATGATGTGTTTCTGGTGTATAGGATGAGTCATTCTCAAGACAACCTGCTTCCTGTCTCAATGTTAATTAATCACTTCCTTCTTTCTCACAGTAGGGAATTTTTACAAACAAGTAACATGCTTTTATTAGGTCCATACTGGGCATCTTACTCATAGCCTAACTCTGTTGTTGACAGGAGACATACATAGAAGCTCAAGCTGTCCTCATGTGTTGCCTCATAAGACTTGTCTGACAGTGCAATAAGGACAGCCATTTTTAGACATGCCAATTAAATTATCATCCTTTATGTATTTAAAATGTGTTATATACAGTCAAGTGAAGAAGTAAGTACACCCAATGAAATGTTTTGTTTTCTTTGACATATGTGGGCATATCAGTATTGGATCATCAAGTAAACATGTATGTATGGATAAATGTTATGTAACAAAAAACAAAGGAAATTTAATTGAAATTTAAAATAAATTAGCTTAGATGTAGAGAAATAATAGAGAAATTTTTGACCACTCCTTCATGCAGAATTATTTCAACTGTGCAATTTTTTGAAAGGCTTCTTGCATGTACAGCTGATTTCAAATTCCCTCCACAGCATTTCAGTGGGGTTCAAATCTGGGCTTTGACTAGACCATTCCACAACCCTCCATTTGTTCCTTTTGAGACATTCTTAAGTGGATTTACTTGTGTGTTTGGGATCTTGCTGGAAGGTCCATTTCTTCAGCTTCAACTTTCTAGGAGATGAAAGAGAATTCATAGTCAGTTCTACGACTGCAAGTTGGCCCTGAGGCAGCAAAGCAGCACCAAACCATAACATTTCCGCCACCATGGTTTACAGTTGGTTTGAGGTTCTTCTGATCAAATGCTGGTTTGTACCAAACATGGCTTATGGTACTATGGCCAAACAACTTTATATTTGGCTTGCGTGTTCTAGTCTTTGCCTAGATATGTATTAGCAAACTTTAGTCTTGCCCTGATGTTCTTTTTAGACAGCAAACACCTGCACCTGCCATGTAGGTCAAATGTGTGCAGTCTCGTTCTAGTGGTAGATGCATGCACTTTGACAGGCAAAACAGTGGTAAAAAATTCTTTTAGCAGTTTATGGTTTGCTCTTGGATGAAATTTGCTGAGGCGGCTTGGCCTGATCATATTGGCAGTGGTTTTAAGTCTTCTCTGCTTCTAGATGATCTTCCAGACAGTGGAAGGATTGATTTCTAATATTTGGTAACACTTCTCAAACCCCTCCCCACACTTGCATTAATCTACAACCTTCTTTCTGAAGAAGGTCTTTTGATCTAGGAATGATGGTACCCTAATCTCCAGTAACAAAGATTAAACCAGACCAGATATCGGAGGTTTAAATAAGACAGGTTCAAGTATGTTCTCTAATGGGGTTTTGATCTTTAGCACCTGATCGAGTGCACCTGACTTTAATTTGACACATTTGAAGTGATATTTGTAGGGGTGTAGCTACTTTTTCAGAATAAAGAAAGTGAATTTCTGTTCATTTCAGTTATGTAAAGAACGACAAAAATGTTCATTTTAGTGGTCACTTTTTAAATTAAATCACCTTTATCTATCATCATTGTTTAAATGAAGACCAGATATCTGTATGTCCAAACATGCTGAAAAAGTACTTACTTCTCATGACTGTATTTATTTGTTTGTTTTGAAGTGAAACACTGTACACCATTATATGTTGTCATTACATTACATTGTCATATGTCATTATAAGTAATTAATGTATTTTTTTTTCTTCATTTTAGCCCAAAAATGAAGGTTTCCTTCATTGTCTTCTCCTCAAAAGCAGAGCTCATTTTGCCACTGACTGGAGACAGGTACAATCCATGTAATATAATAGTGGGAGACTAAAGCCTACACACAGCAATATTACATAATTCAGGCAATCATAAACAATGACCCCTTTAAAGGAATGGCTCAACCAAACATGGTAATGTCTAATAAGGAAAAGGAAGCTGGTAGCCAACAATTAGTGTGATGACATAATGTTGATTGGTGGCTATATGATTTCATTTGCGGTTATCAATTTTACCACTGTTGACTAAACTTAGCCACATGCCTTTTGCCTTGAGGCAAATAGGAGTGTGTTTGTGTGCTAACCATGCTAACATAAATAGATTAGGCTGCATTTTAAAAATGTGATCCCAACCATCTTATTCTTTTCAGGACAAAGATACAGGAAGGCTTGAAGAAACTGAGTGAGGTCAAACCTGCAGGTGAAACGTTCATGCATGAAGGGATTAAACTGGTAAATGAGAAAATTTTGCTTTTTTATATTCATAAATGATTGAATGTATGCATGTATCATATGTTGTGCTCAAATATTAGCAAATAGCTGTGGTGCATAACTCTGACGTAAATGTGTCATTGATTTGCGAAAGAGGTAACAAAAAAGTTTCATCAGCAGGGCTTATTGAGCAAGCTAAGAATCCTCTCGGGCTCTGACTGTAGAGGATATGACATCTCTTCTAACACATATTATCCAGTAAAATGTTGTAATGCTGTAAGCGCTTGACTCTTCTTGATCGAAAAATGTTTTGCTCGAGCCAGGTTATTTGAGCGATAACTGAAGGCTCATGTTACCAGCAGAGAATCTGAGTCTGAGCATGATTGTTTGGTTTCCAAAGTAAGCCACATTTATTTGGTCTCAGTCAAGGTCCAGATAAGGGATAATCAGCTGTTTATCTTTTTTCCGGAAATGTCCTCTTTGACCTACATTCAGCATCCTGGTCCTGAAGCCCTTGAGATTGAGATATTTTTGTTGAATGCAGTAAGCTGTTCATAGCTTGTGTTGTGGAGATGTATATTTGAACGTCTCTTACCTCTATATATCTCCAGGCATCTGAGCAAATGAAAGGACAAACCCAAAAGTCTTCAAGCATCATCATTGCATTGACCGATGGAAAGCTTGATGTCTATGTTCATGAACTCACTACGGCTGAGGTGAGGTTATTGTTAATAGGGATACCTGAATCCAATCCGGGCATATTTTAAAGAATCAGTTATCTGCTATGTACAGTCTAATCCAGTTCCAGTCCTTTGTTTCTTGTTTTTTTGACATCCCTTATTCTTATTCCTGTAGTTTGGTGATCTAAACAGAAATTTTACCATTTTAATGAGTATTCATTTGTTTTGTATACAGGCAAACACAGCAAGGACATATGGGGCTCGAGTGTATTGTGTTGGTGTTAAGGACTTTGACAAGGATCAGGTAAATGAAATGTCAGAGCTTTTGTTATAATACCGTAATAATCTTTATTCAACTAGCACTTTTCATTTTAGTTAGAAAGTTCCAAAGCTTTTGAAACATTGGAAAGTTAAAACATTACAGTCTGTAACAATAGTATTAATGAGATAAAAGTGCTGTACAAATTATAGTACACAAAGTAAAAGGTACCCAATAAACTAGGCACTTGCCATGGAGTCTTGCCCTTTGGCTGCTGACATCTTAAGTGTTTTTCTTAAGTTAAATGCTTAAGGGATAAATTTAAAGTTTGCTTCTGTCCAAAACTGTGTTGCAAACTGAAACATAAGCTTAAGGTCTAAAAAATCTCTACTGAAAAAATTCCCTAAAGAGATTTTATGCAGCTTACTTAAGGTGAAGGGAAAAGTGCACTGAAGTGCACTTAAAATGTTTTATGCAAGTGACCACAGGAGTACAGTGTGATTATGTAGCATGAACTGATTTTACACAACTAGCGTTAATAAAAACAAACAATGGCATCTAAACAATACCTATAAGTTACCTGCCTTATAGATTTAAGGGTTATGATGAGTACATTTGTTGAAGTCTTTTTTGCATCTTTAATTTACTGCAAGTGTTTTGCTGAGTCTTAGCATTTGTACATTTATTTATACAGTTTACTTGTACAGTTATCTCTCTTCCTGTGTTCGATCAAAAACAGAGATACTGAAGAGGAGGCAGTCAGCAGTGGCCAGTGTTTGGTTTATTGTGGGTTATTCCTGCTCAACTTTTAACTTTTTTATGTGCATGCCAACAGCTGGCTGAGGTGGCTGACACTGCAGAGCAGGTGTTCCCGGTTAAAGATGGCTTTCAGGCGCTAAAAGGAATTGTTAATTCGGTAAGCCAGTTTTTTTTGTTTTATTCTTTATTTTTTACATACTTTATAACAGATGTTATGCATTTTGACTTTAAGCAAATTAAACAAAAACATGGTCCAGTCATCACAGCAAAGCTGTTCTCTAAATTTGACTGTATGACGTGGTTCTTGGTAAACTGTATAACCAGGTCTAAAGGTTCCATCTGCTTACTCAGTGTTTATGTAGAGCTGTCAATGCTGCATCTTCCACTTCAGGTTTTCCACTAATTTGTTTGTCATTCTGTCTGTTTGTTAATCTTCACTTAAACAGGGTAGGCATAGGTAAAGATTGAGTATAGTCCTTATAGTGCTAAGATGATTGATAGGCTGATGTGCCACAGTTTCAGGACATCCAGAACCCCTGAGGTCCACATTTGTTTCCATTGGGCGTGCTGCACAGTGTCCGAAGAGATTGATTTCAGAAAATTTATCTGTGGTCACACCAGGCATGCAATGATCAAGACTGTATTTTCTCATAATTTATTGAAATATGTTTTCATGCAAATGTTTTTGTCCAGAGAACAGTGAAAACAAACAAAAAAACTTCTATCATCTCATTACTGACTAAGCCTATTTGGCCAAATGGAGATTCAGGCCCAGCAAAACATAGGCATTCTCCAGTGATTAGTAATCCTGGAGGCTGGGCTATTTGGCCTCATATCGTTCTCTGCTCAGATTTCCAGGATTTGAGATCATCTGTGCAGCTTTTTAGTGAAAGCCTAAAGTAGATTTGGGGGAGATTTCTGCAAAAGCACAAAAAGCACACTTTTCTACTCATAAAGTCAAATTGTGATAGATCTACCATTTATGGTGCAGTGACTGACTGAGCATACTTTGTATTTTTCTTCTTTGGTGCTCTGTAATGTTGCATATAAGTTATTGTTGTACTGTACAGGTATCTAATGTAAAGTTTTCCAGAACTTTGCAAAAGTCAAAGACCACCCTTCAAATTTCTTAAAGTTACATTTTACAGCTTCAGAAAAAAGGAATCATATATTTCATAGAAAATTACACAGGGCTGTAATCTCACATTTTTAGTCTTTAGTGTGTGCACTCTTTGACAATGCTCTTTGACTTATGTGGAATTTCTGGGACAACAAAGATAACCATTAATTAACACCTTGCTATGGTCAATATTAATATTAAAAACCTAATAATTTTCAGGGTTTTGGGTTTTAACACATTTAGTCTGTAATCCATGTATGAAGTGTGGTGAGATTAGGACAGGTGAAATTTTAAAGGTGGATCAGTATTACCCTTATCCAGAGCAAAATACAATGGGAAGGTAATGGTAATGCAACGGCTTTTACACAAGGACTCTAATTATGGCATCCTTACCTGCACACGGAATCAAACCTTTTATATTCTGTGTGAGGGTGCAATGTTATCCACTACACTGCCCATTTGAGTGAGTGGTTTGTTCATGAAACAGTCACTGAAGAATGAAATGCCCATATATGTACGATGAGTTATCATACTTTCAGTGTTGGACAGCTGATAGTAGTTAAGTGCTCCCATTCATCAGCCAATAATACATCGGCTTTTGATATATCGTGTACCTCTGGTTAATTTTATTGTGTCGTCTCTCAGTTAAAGTGCTTAATAGTGAATTTAATAGTTAGAAAAGTCTCTTAGCAAGCACTTGGCACTCACCACTTACCAGAGGCAATAAATAGAACCCCACTCAATAACAGCATCACTATCAATACCAATTTGGAAGCACTTCCATTTAAAATATGATCTTTCCTCATGCAGTGAAAACAGCCTAATTTTTTCATCAGCATCTACACCTGTATACATGTCAGACGTGTGAAATGAGCTCAGCCTCCCATCTGATAAAGAGCTGAGAGAGCTGTAGATAACACAGTAACTGCAGTATTTTCAGCATACTCAGCCTAGAATAAGACAATGTTTACTTCCCTCCTCTAATGATGGGTTTGTTTATCGTACGTCATATTTAATCAATTCGTTTTATACTCTCCTACCACTTGAGACTGAAGCCTCATCTCCAGTGCCGCCGATTCCAAGCACCATATATTTTGGTTAATATTGTCTTTTTTGCCGGTTGTGTATGGAGATTTGCATAGTTTGTCCTCCGCTGATTTATACGGATGATAGCAGAGGCGACTGTAGGCTCACACGGGCCTTTTTATATGATAATGTCAGCCTGGAGCTTCTAATAGAGCTGAAGAGGAGGGAACGGTCTCGCATAATTTTCCCATAACGGCCGACATAGTTCTTTCCCATGCTGCACTCTATGTGACAGTCTTCTCATTGATCCAGATATGGCTTAGCATGAGCAATGCACAGTCCGTATTAGGTGTGCCCTGAGTGGGGAAAAAAAGCAGTACAGAATAAATGGAGACGATGCATTTATTCACACTAATGGTAAATTGTGTGTTTGCCGTTATTTGCCTTTCAGATCCTCAAGCAGTCATGCACAGAGATCTTAACGGTGGAGCCGTCCAGTGCCTGCGTGAACCGTGAGCACTTCCAGTGGTCTTATTTGTCAGTGTGCATGCCTGTGTGCTTTTGTGTGTGTGTGTGTGTGTGTGTGTGTGTGTGTGTGCGCATATTTTGTTGGGTTGGCGCCCAGGCATGCTTCTCATTATGTCCTCATCTGGTTTACATACCGCAGAGTCCTTTGACATGGTCCTAAGAGGGAACGGGTTCACGCTAGGGAAAGCCAAAGAGGAAGTCCTCTGCAGCTTCACGGTGGACGGCAAGAACTACAGTGAGTACAGTCAAGCCATGCATTTACGTTAGAGATGGCATGATAGTGTATTTTCTTTTCTGATGTCGATACAGATACTGAAACCCTATTGGCTGGTATTGATACCAGTATATTTATTTTCTTTAAGAACTACTGAACTCATTAGCTATTTTTAAGTAAAAAGCTTTAGCTGGACATCTAAAAGTAAAATGCTTAGACTGCTAAAACAAATGCACCACTACCCTACAGGAAGAAATACATAGCAATATGATGCATAACAATATGACATATACAAAAACTACAACATTTTTTATTTAGGTAAAGTTATATCAAAATAATATCAGACAAATATTAGTAATAAAACAGAAGTGCAAATTTGTGCAAATTTAGGCAGTTTAATAAAAGGAATTGGAATTGTAGTTTAGTGCCTAGCTAGTTAGCTACTTGTTGATTTTTTTTGTTTAATATTGGGCTGCTTATGTCTACTGGTATTACTAGGGAGATCCCGGTCTGAGCCAATGCAGGCATATTTTAATAGATCGGGTATCAACTATATTAGCCTGATCTAGTTTCAATTCTTTTTCTAATACTTTTCCTTCTACTTATGCCACTGTTGTAGAGGTGATTTAAACTGTGGTTATGCACAACCCCGCGGCAGTAACGTGTGGTTTCAGGAGATAACGTAGTATGAGCGACTACATTGTGGAACCATTTTGTAGTGTCGTATCTGCAATGGCAATGTTGAGCTAGCCAAATTTCATCTAAACAGAGGCAAATCAAATGTGAGCACGGGACTATAATGCTTCACATCTTTTCTTTTGCTGCTTAGTGCTATCAGCATGTCACCAGAAACATTTACAAAATACATTCTGCTGCAGTTTTCACTTGCGAGTCTCAACTGGGCTTAAAATGAAACCATCGCAGAAACGTTCTGTCTGTGCTGTGTGATCTGGTTTGAAACTGCCTAGAGGAGCCATAACAGTGCATTTTAAAACAGAGAGAAATGAGCAGCTACTGCATGTGAGTTAGAGCAGTATGAAATCAGTTAATTCCTATAGATAGCCCACAACAATATCAACAATAAATCAGTTAAAAGTGTATGTGTGAGGTTGGTGCAGCATTGTAGTTACTTGTAGTCAAATCGTTAGATTGGTTAATCAGATTGGATCATAAGTCAATAGTAGACACACTATAAATTGTCTGAAAAAAGTACAAATCCAGAGAGCTGCTTTTGCTTTAACCGTGTAGTTGTATTATCTGAGAAAATATAAATATTAGATTAGATCCATATCGGTCAGTACTTTCATACCAAGTACTGACCGATATGGATCTAATCTAATATTTATATTAGATTAGATCCATATCAGTCAGTACTTGGTATGAAAGTACTTGGATCAGGCTGGGTGGCAAAAAACTGAATCAGGACATCCCCCCATCATAGTTACTGCATGACCTACTTTGTTTTGCTTTCTGTTGTTCTGCAGTTCAAGCAATTATGTGATATTTTAGGCTTTTTTTTTACTGAATTTTTGTCCAAGATCAGATCCAGCATTTTGAGTTGGTATTGGTCCAACACCGATTCTGAGTATTGAAGTGGTGCAATATCTAGTTTATATCATTCATGTCTGTCAAGCTGTACGTTTTTGTATAAATACTAGCCAACTAATGGTAATAAAAAAAACTGTGGTGCAATGTGCGTTTGCATTGTGTGTGACTGAGATGTGCTAAACAGGAAGAGGCATAGGAAGGGGGGTGGTATTTTTATTTTGACTGTCCAGTTTATTCTTTTTCACTTCTTTAAAGGGACTTACTTTTAAATGGTTACTCTGACATCATTGATTGCGCAAGTGACCCAAGGCCCATTACATATAATCTGTAATGCTAAAAAAGTCAGTCAAAAAACATGACAAATTAAAAAGGATGGAACGTACTTTGCTGAAGATTTTGTAAGTTTGTAAGCTGTAACTTGTGCCTGAGAAGTAACACAGTCTGTCATAACCACATCCTGCAAATCCTCACCGAATTTAGCAACTTCACTCGTGCTCTCACACACGACATCTACCATGCTTTTATGACTGCATTATCATTAGATCAGACAGAAGATTCTCATGTGGAATGCATGTGTTCCTTCCTTGTTTTTGTAAATGGAACCACAAAAGTGCTTAGTTGCTTAATTTTAGAAACCTCATCTAGTTTCAGTATACAGTTCAGGTTTTTGCCCTATCCAGAAATAACTTTAATCGAAAAAGTTTCACTTATCCTGGCCTTGGTTTCTCAACTGTGCTGCACATGTCAGCAGCCCTAGTGAGCTCCTGAGCTGCATAGTGACAAATGGCGGAATATTGTACATCTGGAGTCAAGGTTATTCTCCAGCTAGTTTGAAGGCGTAGCACTTCATGAGTGTGCTCTCTTTATTTTCCAGATGAGAAGCCAACCACAGTGAGACATGACTATGTGCTGTGTCCTGCGCCGGTGCTGCAGTATGCTGGACAGTGAGTATTCTAAAAGGGGCTAGTTGAAATGAATGGCGTATGTGCATTTGTGGGGGGAAGAAACAAGTATTAGTCATTAAGCTGCACTGTGTTTTTTTTTTATCATGTGGGCATCATTCCTCACTGCTGAGGTCAACAGAGGTCTGAAAGTCAAGTGAGCTCTTTCTGTCAGTCGTCCTGCTCTGTTTGCTCCATCACAGTATTACTTAAGTGGCATGACAAGTTGTTTAATATGCTCCACTTATTCTTTTTTTCAGTTATTGACAAAGTTCCAACCTGTTATATAACGTGAACTCTAAGTACGAGGTCAGTGTGAGCGGAAGAATGTTAGTTTCGCTATGCACTTAAGCACTTTGAAGTAAAGGTGATAAGTCAAATATGAACCATCCAAAAGAACAACTGAACATGGCTGTATACAAAAATAATGTATACCAGAGTTGCCCATAGTGTGACCCGCAGACCAAACTTGGCCTGTAAGGATGTTTGATTTGTCCCACCAAGAAGTTAACTCTACATCACCCCTCTCACCCAGTGAGAGAACAAACATATTTTTGTTTCTTAAACCACTTTTTCCATTCTTATTTCCCTTTTACAGTTGTATTTTAGTGACAAACTATAGTGTAATGTCATAGAATACATATTTTAAAAACTTGATTTTTTTTAGTTTATTTACCTTCTTTATTTGTGTATTCTTTAGTCATTTTGACCCTTTGCTTTTTTTGGCCAAAAAAAAAAAAAATAGGCACCGTTGATTTATACTAATATAGAAATCATTCTACTGAATTGGTTCAAAGTCAGAGATGACAACCCATTCATATTCATTCATTATGCTTAACAGTACTGAAGCTTTATCGAATGTTTCAGTAGTGACTGTTTTGGTTGACATTTTAAGCCAATTTTGAGCATACCTTAAAAACACTAGTCAGTACATGTCTAGCAAACAAAAAAGTCTACTTAATTGGAGAAAATAAGTTTTGGTAGTGACAATTCTTCATGTTACACACTAAATTTCAGACTTTCAGACACATTTATTTCAAAACAGTGGGATCTAACTGCTCACTGTGTGGTTATGAGGGACAGGGGTGCAGTTTGACTTCCTGCTTTAAAATGCAGGGGTGTGGCTAAAATCTGTGGACTCCAGTAGTGGTGACATGAATACATGGTACACAGTGACAAGTGACATGAATTTTTATTTAAAAATTAAACTCATGAGGAATCTGAATCATTCAACTTCACTCAACAAAATCAAAAATATCTTAAAAAATCAAAATAAGTGTTATTTTTACAAGTTGAAATTAGGTTTTAGAGTCTGGGACAGACACCTTCCAATAGAAAGTACCATAAAAAATAATGATTGTGCATGTATTTAGCATATTACTGTCCTAATGAATGCAATGGATTTAAATAGATCATAGCACAATCCTTGTAAACATCTTAGTTTAGATCTGAGTACTTAATTGTTGAGACTGTGGGACTTCAGTTTGAACTAATTCACTATATGTCACATCTAACATTGCATCACTTAATTAAAAGAAAATATAGGTAGTGAATTCTGCAAGGCAAAGTCAATGCTATTGACTGCTAGCTAAATACATTTGACCACCCAAAACTAAAGGATACCAGATATTTGACTTATTCATAAATGTGCAGCCGAAATAGCAATTTTGACTCAACCTAGCGCTTACGGTCGGCACTATGTTCCTGCTTACTAATACAGTAGCTTTGCCTGTTGTTATACTGGCTGCTTTAACAGTGTGTCAGAGAGTAGGAGTCCCTATTATAAATACTGAACCGCGGTCTCTTTGAGCTTATGCTAAGACTTGTGCCTATAATGCAGCGTGTTATAACAGCGGAACCCCTGTAGGTGATCGCTATTTAAAGGGTGTGCTTAATTAACTTTTGGCTGGTGACTATGACCCATTAAGTAGTTAGCTGCTATGAGCGGCGAGTAAACACATCTGGTGGAGGGCTTTAAAAGGATGTGCGACAGATGCAGCGATTCCCTTTTCCACGCTTCCATTTAAATAATTCACCATGCCCTGACAATCGGCATCACGTACCACCTGCATCTTGTCTGAGCGCAGGAAAGATCTCTTTCTCTCTCTTCGTCCATCTGTCTGCTGTGCATGAAAAAGCCTACCACATTTGATCAGCACAATAACTATAGGAGGCCAGTCCGGAAGCAAGAGAGGTGCACAGTAATGTAAAAAAATGGTATGTAAAGCCGTTCACCATGCTGACTGACTAAAGTATTATCTTTTAAAAACTGGCAAAACATGCTTACTGCTCAGATAAATCATTTGAAGCCTTTTCATACCTGCTTAAGACTTTTGCACAGTATTGAATATTACATTATTTTGCTAGCATTTACCTCTTAACATTTTAAACTGCAGAGTTATTATTCTGTCATTAATCTTACGATGTATTTTTCAGTAACTACCCGTTACTATAAAAAACCTTGTACTTTCGAAATGGTACAGTGAGTTGCCAGATTATTAGAAACACCTTCCATGAGCCTACAGGCATTGTCCATTTTATCAGAAATATCTACGATGTATGTGCTCTTTGTAGGCATACAGTTACTGATATAGAAGGAATAGGCATCTGTAACTTAGAAAAACTGGGCTGTTCATCATTAATTGTTCATAGTATGTTACGGGAAGCTATGTTTTTTTTAAATAGGTCAAAGTAAATAATCTTTTCTTATGACAGAGATCTACTGTGAGTTAATTTAGTAACTTCACTTAAACTAATATGTAAGTTATATACTGTCGTATGCAAAAGTTTGGATACCCAGGTGTTCCGTGTTTTGTTGATATTTTACATGAAAATGAGTTAACCCATCCTCAGTATTTTTCTGCAAACTATAGGGCACAGTTTCTATTTATTTACTGAGTTTAACATATTAGAAAAAATAAAGCATCAAATATAAAGTGTGCCATAACTTTTACCCAGACCACTTTTTATTTTTTTAGTTTTTTTCCAGTATGTTCAATTCAGCAAATGAACACTAATTGTGCATTAAAATGCGCAGGAGTGAGTTCTCTGTAGAGGATGTGTTAACTTATTTTTGTTAAGAAAATCAGCCAAACATAATTTGACCTGAAGCACCCAAACTTTTGCATACGACTGTGGTTATTGGAGTGATGAACTGAAGAATGGGCCCACATTCGAGTCCTCGTAGATTGAGCTTAAACAATTAAGTTGAGCTCGAACGAACTACCCTAGACTCTCGAGACCGTGTCGTATGGTCAGGGGCTCGTCCGGGATTTCCGAGGGTCCTTGCAGTCCAGGGCTATAAGTGCTGGTTATCAAGGCATCATCTGCAGCGACAGCTGCTGCGTCGTTGGGCGAGGATCTGCGGCATCTGTCGGCCTCCCCATTAGTACGGACTGGCCCCGCCCCTCTGGGTCCTGTCCACAGGGTGGGGGGGTGGTTGGGGGGCAGGAACTGGGCACTGGCAGCAGCATGTCCTCACCTGCGTTTTCACAGCAACGGTGGAGAAAGAAAAATAACTGAGGGTACAGGCCTGACACCTGCTCGCAGCGCAAGCAAGCAGAGCTCTGCTCATCAATAATCGATCTGATCGCTTACGCAGGCGCCGGCTGCCATTCTGGTTCCATCTGGAGTCGTGCCCAGACAACATGGCACGCTTGCCTTCCTCTCCCCCATGCTTGACAGAGGGATGCTAATTCAACTGAAAGTGGAATATATGCCAATGTGAAAGATGTCTATCCTGCTACAAATAGTGAGGCTGTTCAACTCACATTAATGTACACTGTTGTGCAAAAGTTTGGAATCCATCATCATATTCAGCATTTTTGTTATTATATATCATAAAAGCTTGCACGTTGACACGTTTTCCTACACTTTTTCCATCGTAGAGAAAAAACATCTAACCACGCAAACAACCGTTTATGCACTTAAATGACTCTTTGAGTATTCATGCTTCTGTATATAACTCTTGTCTTTACTAAAGAACCTTTGAAGCCTTGATTTTTTTAAGAGTAGACTATACACCAATTGTTTAATATTTCCACTATTTTTCGAACAATACAGTGTTATTTTTTGCCTGAAACAATAGTATTGATACACTTATCCACATATCTAGGACCAAGTAATAGGACACCAAAATAGATTGTTTTCTTAGTTTTCTTAGTAAGACTTTTTTTGCCCCTCTGTTGAGACCAAGGCTTCTGTCAGAGAACAGCATAGTGGATTACACTGTCCACACAGGAGAATGGGCTTTCCCTGTCCAGGCCAGAATCTGGATTGCTGTTCTCATACCAACAAGTGTGTTTGGGCAAGATTCCTAACATTATATTCACCTCTGCATAAAAACATCTTCTAAATTGCGAAATGTTTCTTTTTGATTTCTGATTGCTTTTTTTCTGTTTCTGCTTCATTCTGTTTTAATACATTTTGGATATCTGAAATGTACATACAATACTACAACTTTTTTAGGCAAACCAAGAAAATTAGTATGCATATGTTTTCGTAGGAAAACACTAATATTACAACAAATGCAATTAATGCTAATACACTAGTGATTTTATATATTTCAGTGTGTTCGTTTAACCTTTTACACTCTGAGGAAGCTCCATATTAATTGTAGTGATCCTTCTGTAACTTGTGATGGGATTTGACAAGTCTTTGTGATGGCGGGGGGCTTTGAAGAGATATCTGGAATCAAACTTTGTTCTTCAACCTAGCTCACTAGATAACTGCTTTTTCGAAAAGAAATTCTTGTTACTTTACAATGTATGCATCTTTATAGGCATTTATTTTAATGATATAAGGTGATTTTACAGGCAAAACCACATTTATTGCCCAGATGAATGGCTTTAAATAATGTGCTTAGGAGACTTTTGCTACTGCTTCTAACTACTTCTTACTATTTTAAATTGCACAGTAATAGAATCCTATTATTTTATAGATGTATTAGCAGCAAAATTGGTTTTATCTCATTAAAAACATTGCAAACTTTTAAACAGTAGTGTAATCTCACAATAGGCTGAATGATCATAGTGTTGCTGAAGTCTGATTTCTTTGTCTCTGGCATTAGAACTGAACTTTGCCCTACTTCTTCAACCATAACGCTTTTTGTAAGTCTCTCATCCCCCATAACTTATAGACATTGAGTTTCATAGCATCTTCTAGACTTTTCTCTGAGGACCATCACGTGTTTCCTGAGCTCAGTCAGTCATGTTTGCTGTTGTGTTGCAGATTGTCAGGGCCGGATGATGCATAAACAGGCTCATCAATAATTCACGTTATCCATTTTCAGATATTTAAGGAAAGTTTGAAAGCCATTAGTGACACCAGTGTCAGCTAGTCCAGCTGCATCACATCACTATCACTCTACATCAGTGCGTGGATTCTGATGCCAAACCAAACCCAAAGACGTCTCTCGAAGTCTCTTGTGATGCTTTGAGTGGCTATTTCATCATCAAGGGTACTTTTATGTCCATGTTCAGGGAGCTTAGGGGACCTTTTGCCTATTCAACATCTGCCACTGTCACAGCTTCTTTCAATCCTCTGTATCCTTCAAAGGAGGGGGTACTGAAGAGGTCTAGGATAGAAGATTTGTTTTAGAAGCTCTGAATAGGAAGCTTCTCTGTTGTGTGAGAAGTTTCAGTAGACTTGTTCACTTGGGGACGCATTACAGAAACATCTTAACTCTGAAATCTTATCTTTTTAGTCACAATGACAATTTTGGTTAGGACTGAATTTAGGGCAATAGCTTGTAAGTTCATGATCGTCCTAAATCCAGCTAAGAAAACAGTATTACAGAAGCATCCTGACTAGACAAAATTTCCTAAATACTGCCCTAACTTTAGCACAGCTCCGGAGGTGTCCTAACTTCTGTTTTAACCTTTTATTTCTATTACTTAATTTAACTTAATTCAGGTTTTTCCAACTTCCAAGTAATCACACTTGTAGTGTTGCTTTGACATTTTTTTAGGTAGGTTGCTGTCTAAACATTCCTTTCTGTAATACAGCCCCGGCTTCTTACCAGAATCTTTCAATCCTATTACCATTAGGCAACTAATGGTAATGGGCTCTGTAAGTTTCCACAACTGAAATGTGAAGCTGACGCAGGATGGAAGTTCTCAGCAAAACTTTAAAAATAATAAACACATCAGGCTCCAACAATTGTTAAGTTTGGTACCTATGACAACTAGCTTTGTCTTTTGACAACTGTGTCAGGCGTTGGTCCATATAAAATGCTGATTGGATTTCATCCTTTAGATTATTTAAGGTTAAGATTCCCTCAAGGGTGCATTTATCAAGCGTAAGTCTTCCAGAGAATTTAGGTACTTTATACACAGAGAAAGACGGATGCATGGTGTAATTATAAAAGAGGGTCTTTGAAAAAATCTGAAAGAAATTGCCAGAAGATTCTGTCTCCATGGGTTTGATTAGATGCCTTTGAAACAACCCGCCCCCATCCGGTGTCCACATATCCAGCTTGATTAACAACCTGCCTAACATTTGCATGTATCGAATATGTCAGCTAAATTAGCCTCTCCTCTCATCCATTTAGTAGTCGCACCTAGTTAACATGCAAGAACATTTAAAGGATTTCTGCAAAGCGACGGACCGGATTACAGGCAGACTAAAGTCAGCCAGTTCAGAAACATTTCAGTGTTGCATGAAACAAAATTTGTACTTGAGTGATTGCTAGGGCCTTATGAAATACCATTTCATTGAAAAGAAAATACAACTAAAAACTACACTGAGCAAAATGCAGCTGAAACGAGTCCCTTTAAATAGAATTACTGTAGATATTTTCAGAGATGAGTTTCTTGTCTAGACTGTTCTGATGACTTCATGAACACATTTCACCCAGCTGAGTTTCATTTTCCAGGAACACAACTCGCACACAGGCCGACCTATAATATTGTTGCGTATGGACAGTATGGGCTCCTTTTTTTCATAATCCCCCATTTTTGGAGGGATCTCAGGCGTTCACTCAGTCGATTTCGTGGTCGTGGATTCTCATTAGCCCCATGGTAATTGTCTCTCACATAATAGACATATGGAAATTACAATGCCGTTCATCATTAGTGACTTAATTGCAAGCACCTTCCGGCTTCTTCTCAGTAAATAAGTGATAGAATTCCTTTTTTCTTCCTGCCTTTTTAAAAATCTCCCTTGAAGATTGGACTTGACTACCATGAAACCAGCAACTTTTGTAACCCATAGTGTACATTATTGCACATTATTTCGCCGTTTTATTCCGCATTGGAAATATGCTAGTTAACGTGTCAAACATATTTTCATGAACATATGTTTATCATTTTGGAAAAAGTATATATAAAATACAAAATGTGGCATAACTTTTGCACAGGCCACTTTTTCCAGTATGTTAAATTCAGTAAATAAACAATGATTGTGCATTAAAATATGCAGAAGTGCATCACTGCAGAGGATGTGTTAACTCATTTTCACTTTTCAGTTAAGTGTATGACTTTGGTATTTGTTTTTCATTTCCACAGAAAAATGGAAGTTCTTATCAGCTTGAATGGTGGCAAGTCCTACATTACAAGCGCCTTCACAATCACTGCCTCAACTTGCGTAAGTTGAATGTTGCCGGACTAAACTACAATCGTTTCTGCCAGCAGAAGTGAAAGAAAAAGGGGTTCTTTCTTTCTCCTTTTTGTGATTTATTTGTTTGTATGGTTATGTACGCTGCCAGTCAAAAGTTTAGGCACACTTGATTGCATGTTTTTCATAATCTTAGACATTTTGCTTGAAAAACTTATGCTTAAAACCTTAAAAGGTTGTTACTTAAACATGGATAAATAGTCATGTATATGTACGATTTCCAAAAAATACATTTTAAAATGATTATTTTGTTTTTGGAATGTCCCCCAAAAAGTAGGTCAGCCAACAGCAGCCATCAAGGTCCCAGCATGTTAAAATCTGGGTTCATAGAAAATGCAACCCACAAAAAAAAAACTTACGGTAATTTTGTTGCTGTCTGAATGTTTTCTCACTGAGGAGGTGTGTAAACATCCAATAGGACTATAGTTTGATGTCTTCAGTTTTATTCTAAAGTAGGTAATATATAGCCTTAAATAAGGAGAACTTCTCTATGAATAGATGTGTTTAAATATTTTGACTGGTACTGTAATTGTAATTTGATCCTTACGGATGTAAAGTGGTTCAACTTGTTTTTTAATTCAGTGCATCTCAGATTTACACAGTAGTGAAATATGGTTCTTAAAGCAAACTATTTTTTTATTTTTGTGTTTTAAAGTAGTGAGAATTTTAGAGAATTGTAATTTGGCCAAAAAGTATGAGAGTATAAAAAGTATATCATTGAATATTATTATAACCAATTCTAACATTCCAAAATTGATGTTGAATTAACACGTTCATGATGCCATCATAATACATCAATACATTTACCCTCCTAATGATTGTATAATTATATCCATAATGACTGCATGTTTAATTCTGTATCTGTAGTTCCTAATAAAATGATATATTTTATATATCATTTGTGTGTGTATTCCTCTGCTGTGCTCTGAGAGTTATTTGTATCCCTCTTCTTCAACTATTGTCACTCTGGCGTATTGTTTCCCAAAGAGTGACATGTTGACCTTTGCAGAACAGGATATTGTAGGAGATGACCTTGAGCTTTCCTCTGCCACGGATGTTACTGAAGTGACATCATTGTTGTATCACCAGTCTGATAACTGATATTGGCATCCGGCTGAATATGATTAGATATCAGAAAGAAAAATGAATGACTTACACACATTGTGTGATGTCATGGTAGCAGTGTATTTATTTCTGTCAGGTAGTAGAGTGTTGATTAGAGTAGACTGTTTTTGCTAAACAGTGCTTCAATTAAAAATAGCTGCTTTTAAAGTTAAGTAGTTTTTAAAGAAGAGGTATTGGATCTTTATGTAATTGAAATGAAGTAATTACTGATGAGATGTGTTATTTTAATCCAGTACAAATCTGCAATGTCTATATAGTTTTTACAAGTTATATACAAGTGTTATAATTTGGAGAAAATCTCCCAAGTCAAGTCATATACTCTATATTACAAATTAGATTACTTGACCTTCTCTCATGAAAGTAATCCAACTAGATTACACATAGTATAAAGATGGGCCTGTCAGAGGCCAAGAGACAGGCCGGGTGGGAAATATCTACACTGCATTTCAACCACAGAACCCCCTCAGGAAAGCAGTAAAGTGAAGGGGATTTACAGAACTCTCAGACTTTTTTGTTGTTGTTGTTTTGCTATATCATCTTTTTGTTATATTTCCTTTTGCCTCTTTTCCTTTTTCCATTTTATTGTAGTTTTTTGCAATCATCAGTCATTTTGATATCAAAAAGTATTTCTGGTGTAGCATATGCTTTCTAAGGACAGTGATACTGCACAGAAAATCAGATGAAAAGTGACTGAAATGAGTTTTATCTTTTATCAGTCAGATGGTTCAGTGGTGGGCATTGTGTTCCTGGTACTGTTACTGCTTCTGGCTTTGGCTCTTATGTGGTGGTTCTGGCCTCTCTGCTGCACCGTGGTGAGTGTTAAACCATTGCATGAACATCTTTCTTCTCTGCATCACCTTCCAAACCCCACCACCCCACCTCCTTCCCCCTGACAGTTTGAAACATACTTTTCCAGTGCAATCTCTCTCTACTCGTATTGTCTTTCTCGTTGTACATCATCTTTTGATATTAAAATCAGATCAGTGTTCTTTTAATTAAGTGCTTCCCTGCTGATACTTTTCCAGATGTGAAATACTGCAGTTATTGAGACAGTTGGGTGAATTTGGGGCCTATTTTACAGTCTGTGTACTCTTATCTGAAGCTTATGTGTGGTAAAATGAGGGGATATTGTCCAACATCAGAGTTTTGCAGGGAGGAGGAGCAATGCAAAGCAGGCAGCCTTGCCACATCCTGCACTTCTTTTTGATGAAGTCAAACAAAGTTCATGGGGAGAAATACAAGGCTGTTTTGTACATGAAACCACAAAAACCATGTGCTGCAACAATGCTGAGCTACACTGCTTTTCAGCAAAATATGTTATTGTTGTTTTGTGACATTATTTAATGTCATTTTATAATTAATTACATAGTTTGCCAAACTGTTTAACTATGATCACATAATTAATTACATAGTTAGGACTATACTTATATTTTGTATTGACATGTTTGAGTTTTCACTTATTTTCATTTGTTTCAAAGTCAGAAGATGACAAAAACATGGAAAAATGTAAAGTAGCGGTTCTCAAACCCGTCTTCAGGGACCCACAGACTGTCCACATTTTTTTTCTCTATTCCTGTATGTTGCGAGCTGGGTTGGAGCAAAAAGCTGGACTGTCTGGGGGTCCTTGAGGACCAATTTGAGAACCAATGATGTAAAGGATGATCTTTCTTTCCACAAAGTATGGCCATAACTTTTCATCAAGTTCGCATAAAAAAAATCTGGGATCAATTAAGTGAGCATGATTCAAATCAGATTTTTGTTCCAAACATGCGGTCGGCCACCTTCCAGTTTATTATAATGTATTGATTTTGGCCGATCTATGTTCTGATTTATGGTGTAAATATTTTGAGCCAGGTAAGTTGCCTGTGATGTTTTATGTAGTATTTGATTCATGTTATTTAAATAGGCAGCTGTTTTTTCATTTAGTAATTTGAAATGCTAGTTTGGTGCATTTAAAAGCAAATAATGTTATTTGTGTTGCAACGTTGGCTAATAGAAAGTACTGGAAATGTACCAATATGCTCATGCATTGTTTTAGTCCACACAGTGTGAGTTTTAGGTTAAAAAAAAAATTGCCTATTGGCCAACTTGGCTGTAAAGCAGTCAAAATCATACTTCATATCATGATCGGTGCACATCTGATTTAGATTGAAAAGTTAGAAGCTGAATTTTCAGCACATTTTTTTCCACTTGTTTCAGTGAGGTGTGAGTGAGGAAATAAATAATATCAAACCACACACCATGTTTTTGTCATCACCAGCGATAACTGTGACTCCTAAGCATTAATGTATGATAATACGATAATCTATATACAAATGTTTTCAAAGTCAAAAACTCACAGGAAAGTTTACTCCCACTTTTAAGCGAAAGGAAAGCAGCAACACTTCAGAGGCTTAACCAGGGGAGTGATGTACAAATGGCGCGCTTAGAAAAAGTCTACGCTTCTGGAAGCTGGCAAGAGGAACTAGAGCGATCGCCGTCACGGCGGCCCCCAAAATGATATGCGCCACCTCTCTTTGAGAACCTGGCGGGAGCTCGTCCAGGATGAGATGGAAGCATATTTTGGAAAACCAACAAAGGCATTAAAATGTAAACCCCCTGCAGCATGTCTGGACGAGGCCCTGCTTGTCTTGGTAGAGGAGCTGCTGCCTCCCTCCATCAGGGACCTCCGGCAGAAGAGAAGGGCCATGTGTGCTTTGTTAATATTTAAACTCGCCCATGCCAGTTTTTCAGCAGTTAGATATATTCAGCGCTGAGCCATCCTCCCCCAGCCTCCTCCCGTTTTTCCCTCCTTTTCCTGGATTCACTGCGCTGTCAGGTTGGAGGCTGAGTGTGGGTGTTGTGAGTTAGACTTGATTTTGGGACTTGAAAGGATGTAGAGGGCCAAATAGTGTTAACATTTGCACTGCGGCACAATTAAGTATTTTGTAAAGCTCGTGTTTTTCACAGTTCAGTGCAGAGCACAAAAAATTTACCATTAGATTTAGAACTACAGAACTTTTTTAGAGCTACAGTTGTATAACTGCAGTTATGTATGTTTATTTTGCTGTGTCCCCAAAACGTGCCCTCCTGGATTATTAAGTGGATGTTTTCCCACAAATAGGTTAATTTCATGTGAATGGAAATGCATTTTAATTTGCAAATATGCTACCTGCCATTTATCCGCGACCGCTTTAAGCTGGGAAACAGCTTGACACAACATGGTCCGTAGCAGGGAGAAACGGGACAGATTATAAACTCCAATTGGACAATTATCCCAAAGCCATATGGGGTTGTTGCCCCTGCGGCATCCGATTGGTCGGTTTTCCAGCGGTGGCTTTTAGCCGCTCAGGCGAGTGTCAGATGGCTAAGTATTCAGTGGTTTTGGATTTAATTACAGTACTACTTTATCGTCCCGAACCACGTTTCTGAGGGTTTGTGTCTGTGCCACATCTGTCCGTCAGGTAGTTTGAAGACCTAACAGCCCGGCATGTCATTTGTGTAATGCCTTATTTATCCCACAATATGTCGGGGAAATATAAATCTGCCGCTTAATTACTCAATAAAAGAGCTAATCCTTTAGCCGAAGGTTCTCCCTAAAAATATGTTAATCATTGCTATGCACGGCCCCCACCGACAGGCGTTCATGGATTTGCCAACAGTCATTTATGAGTCAAAGAGCAATTAATTAACTCTAATTGATCATTTTCCATTATTATAATGACAACAGTGGTGTAATGGTATCAATGTGCTTTAATGTGAGTGAAACAGCTGTTCCGACCTATGATATGTGATAATTACGAAGCGGTTTTCCGAAAACTAATTTCCTAAATGCATAACCTGCAAGCAGTGGCCTATCCATCTTTCTTGAGTAATTGGACAAGGCCTGCTTCTTGCTTTCGAGTGCCTACGCAAGGAAAAGAGTTGAAAGATGATCAGAATGAGCGAATAGGCTAATCATATAAGTCTAGCTCTGCCTGTATTTATTATCATTATTATTATTATTATTATTATCATTATTATTATTATTATTATTTGCCATGCTAATTACTAGTTATTTAGTTACATTTACATTAGATCTACATTCTATATATACACTTTGTCCTTCTATTTCTGTTTGCCACTATTTCAAATAATGGCAAAAACATTCTAAAAATGTGAAGCATGGTTTTCTTTTCTGCATAGTGATTTTGTACGTACAACAGGCACTTTTCTGAAAAATTTAGATCATAATAAGATATCCTCCTCTTCTGCTTATAAACACAGTTGTGGTATTGGTTAGCGCTCGACTGATATATCTATATCCAATGATTTTGAGGTCCCATAAATCTGCAATTTCACCTAACATTCTACAGATAAAGCACTGATATTGAACATATTTTATATTGTAACAGACACAGATACAGTTTCATGCAAAAGTCAGAAACCACCCTTCAGTTATTTAATTTCTGCTCAAAAACACAAGTTATTCATTTTTCAGCATCAGGAAAAAGGTGAAACGTATTAAACAGAAGCCTCAACAACTAAATATAATATCAAAATTTTCAGTGCTCAATTTGTCCACTCTTTGCCTTTATTACAGCTTTCAGTCTTTTAAGGAGACTTGCTTTCATTGTTTTCATGGTTTTCATTTTTTTTCATCAAGAAATCTGCAACAATATTTTTCCACACTTCCAAACCCTTAGACGTTAGTTTAATAGTTTTAATAGTTGCATTGTCTGCTTCTCAAAATCCCATGATCAGGTAATCACAAACACATTCAAAGATGTTGAGGTCTGGACGCTGGGGTGGTCAGTCCAGTGTTCTGAGAACCCCCGCAGTGTTATTGATTTGCAACACTTCTTCTGTTTTAATTTGCAAAATGTCCTCTGTTTTTCTTTTTTTCAGTAAAGACTTTTTGACACGTACACTTTTAGACCCATAGTGTTGCATTGTCTTCACACAGTGGGAGGATGGACACAAACAGATTTTTTAAAAGCTGAAGCAAGAGTGGAGCTTGAATTTCTCCTCTCTCTCAAAGATGAAAGCTTAAAATATTGTTTATCTGATGGTGACAGTTTTGGTGGTCCACCAGGTTTTGCACGGTTGTTAGAACCGTGCTATTGATTGATCCTACGCTTGCTTCAATTAGCTACGAGTGAGGAATAATTACTAAGAAATAACATGATGATTTTGTTAGCACTGACAGGGATCATGATGTCCAAGAGCTTACCATTTTTCTGTAGCATGGCTATCCTCCCTTAGGATTCAGAAGCAGTGTTTTGGTTAGAGGTGTCATATCTGCTGAGAAAATCTTTTGCTTAATCTTCAGCAGTGCAGCCCTGGTGCTTACCACGCGCATTTACAGTGACGACATCTTGTTTGCGAGTGAAGTCGCATCCTGGAAACGTTTTTTTTTAAGTCAGATTTTGCCATGACACATATAGTGTCACAAACAGTGCTGCAGAAGGACTTTTTTTTCTGTTCATTCTGACAGGATGTGTGTGTGTATGTGTGTGTGTGTGTGTGTGTGTGTGTGTGTGTGTACACACGTGTCTCTCCCTTCCACCGGGGGACAAGGCACTCCTCTTCCAGACGGGGTCTGGAGCGCAGCCTGAGCCTCCCTTCCGCATATCATTGGAGCTAATTAACTCCTTAGGACTTATGATTGGGGGATTGCTGGGGAGCGCTGAACCTCATCCAATTAATTAAGAGATAAACGGGCTGCCATGCTCACCCCAAAGACTCCCCTGTCAACAAGTTGATTTTGAGCTTTTCTTTATTTTGCACCAGGGGCCCACTGTGTTGGTTTACAAGCAGAGCCCTGTAATCAACTGTGCAGGGAGGTGCCAGGCTCCAGTTGTTCAATTGTAAATCTGCTCCTCGGAGTCTGTGTACGGAAACCAAGAAACAGCGTTTCTTCTGCATACCGAGTACATTTATTAGCGCTGATGAGTTATTACTTAATTTCAGGCAGTGTCTGTTCACACGGAAGGAAAAAATATACATACAGTACTGAGTAGAATGTCAGAGACCACCCTTCATTTATGTAATATCCAGTCAAAATGGCCATTTCTCTGGAAATATTTCTGAGGAAAGTAGATTTAAGATAATGCCTAAGGAAGGGTAACGTCAAAAAAAAGATATAGATAAAATGGGACTCATACAGGACCTGGTAGATCATCAAAACTGTACTTAAAGCTTTCGTCTTTGAGAGAGAGAAGAAAATCAAGCTCCACTTGCTTCAAATCTGAAAAAATCCACAGGTGTTTCTGTCCATCCTTCCACTGTGAGAAGACAACTCAACACTATGAGTCAGAAAGGATGTGTAGCTGTCAAGAAGCTGTTACTGAGAAAAGCAAATTCTCAGAACAATGGACTGACCACCCCAGAGTCCAGATCTTAACATCATTTAAGGTGTTTGCAATTTCTTTGGGTCGTGAGAAACAGAAAATGCAACCAACTTCTAAGACTGAACTTTTCCTGCAGATTTCTTTAAAAAACTAAAAGCAAGTCTCCCAAAAAGAATGGAAGCTGTAATAAAGGCAAAGGGTGGACACACTAAACACTAAAAAAAAAGATATTACATTTAGCTGTTGAGGTTGCTGTGTAATTTCCTGGAAATTAAATAAATTAATGATCTCTGACTTTTGCACAGTATCTTTATGTGCGTAGTGTCAAAATGTGTGACAGTAACACTCCAAACAAAGAAAAATATATGTATGTTGTCACTGCATTATCAAAGTCTCCTAACACCCTTTTTTCCCATAATTTATTTATTTTATAGACTGATAATAATGGTCCATAATTACTTGGAAGAAAATATTATATAAATGTACATTAAACTTACCGTTTAGTTATGATGACAACAGCAACACATTGCTCATTGTCAAAATTTTATATAGTGTATATATATATATATATATACTATATATATATGTGATGTCTTACACTACTTAAAAATAATCAAAATGTTTTTTTGTACACCAGGTCATTAAAGATCCACCTCCTAAACGCCCTCCTCCACCACCACCTGTGAGTACAATAAATATACTAAATATACGAAGTTTGTCATTCCTGCATTATGGATTTCTATTAAGTTTGTATAATAGTTGATTTGTAGTATCTGCTGTTGTTTTCTTGTTTTTGTGAGTGTGTATCGGTAATAAATGTTAATGCTCTCATTTTCCAGAAACCAGAGGAAGACCCACTGCCCAAGAAGAAATGGCCAACTGTGGACGCGTCTTATTATGGAGGAAGAGGAGCCGGTGGAATCAAACGCATGGAGGTGAACACTGAAAAGCTCTCTTTTTGGCTGTCCAATGCACTCAGATCTCTGATGACCGTTCATTTTTAATATTTAGAGGCCTTTGTCTTGCAGCACTATGCTGCTCAAACCCACCTTTGGTTTTCACAATGCCATAATGCATGTATTTTTCCTTTCCCCAAATGTAGTCAGTCAGCCATGGTTATCGCAGGAGCTACAAAGCTAATATAACTCAAAAGTAATTGAAACGTATACCCCACCAACTTTGCCTTGCTGTTTCTCCTCAGGGGAATCCCCAACAAGCGCTGACTTCAGCAGCAGAGCTTTCCCGGAAATCAGTGCAGCTGGACTCAATTCGCTTGTAAAATAAGCCATAGCAACACAATACTTTTAAATATTTCATATTTCAAAGCTATAAGCCATAAAGCTATATAGCTATAGATTTTCTATGTGTGAAATTTTTAGGTTTTAGGTAGCAAACTACTCCATTTGTTACACATTGCAGCTGATAAAACTTCATCAGTTTACTATGCTAGCTTGCTAATTAGCAAGTAAAAGGTTAGTCAGCTAGCAACAATAAAAAAAGGCAGTACACCACAACTTTAAACCAAAGCTTATTACCAGACAAAGCAATTATTCATAAAATGGATGTGTGCTCTCTTTAGACTTCTCAAAACCGTTGTTCATTGCAGTGTTTGCATGGCTAGCTAATTGGCTCACTAAGGCTAACCTAGCCGAGGGTGAATGCACTCTGACTGAATAATCCACTGTCCTCTCCTCCTATTGTGCTGCAAGTAGCCAATTCAGTATTCAGGTGTGACTCACTTCAGAGTGATGGTCAAAGTTAGCGAGGGCATGTTTAGTATTGAAAAAGAAGCTTTTGTCTACACTTTTGTCCCTTTGTTAGCTATATTAGCCTTGTAGCACCAGTGCAGAACTAGCTGAGGAAGCAAACTTAGGACACAAAAGAAAATCTAGTAAGTTTTTCAAAAGAAACCTGAAAATGCAAGCATATTGCTCTCTTTTGATCCATATAAGTGAGCGTACTCTTTGTGTCAAGAAGAGAAAAGCCTTGCACCCCCCCCTCTGAAAGTTTTCAACAGAAGTCTCCTCAGATCTAGAACACCTTGACTGACGCCTGTGACGTGATGGGTTCCTGCCAGTTCGGCTTCCGCCACGTCCCGTTCTCTTAAGTCATGCTGACGATGAAGGCTCAGGATCCGCTGTGCTAGCCTTAATGAATTCATCTCATGGACTCCCATCCTGTCAGTCCCTTTTGTTCAGCCATAATGCACCGCTCATTGCTGTCTCCTGCTCAAAGGGGAGTGGCACTGCTCCACGCACCGCTACCCTTCCTCCACGGCCCCATGAAGAGGCGGCGTCGCCGCGGTTGCCGGCAAAACCTTAGGGAAACCTCATCTCCAACTTTTCCCAGGAGTCTGGCCAGCGAGTGATGCTTTTTTCCCCCTTTCTTTAACACCCGGAGCTTTTATTCGCTCAGACAGGCCCCATCTCCATTTCTGAGGCTTCCTCTGTGGACCTGGGGAGAGGTGCGCCTAACATCAACCTGTCCTTTCTTTCCACTTAGAGCCCACACTGACATGCATCTAGGGAGATCTGCAGCATGGGAAATGTTTTATTCATTGAGAGAGTTCTATTCTTTTTTTTTTTCTTTACCGGCCCAAGATATCCATAGATGATGCAGAAAAGCTGTTCTGTATTGTAGTGGCTTAACCTACAGCTTAAACGCACCGTCTTAATTAAACTTATACCCCTGTTTACGTGCTGGAGGATTTACAGCAGTGACAGATGTGATGAATTGCATTAAAGGCACAAGATGTTTGAGACAAAGCGGCCATACGGTGCAGCGTGAAGTCAGAAATGGAGTCACTGTAGTCGATTGTTTTAACATTCATGGTACGTCATTTGAGCTGTGAGAGATGTCAATAAAATAAACTATCATAGGATAAAGGTTGAACCAGTTTTACTCTTTAAATGAGATAACCAGGCGACTGCTTTAATATCCAGGTGCGTTGGGGTGAAAAGGGCTCCACAGAGGAGGGGGCGAGACTGGAGATGGCCAAAAACGCAGTGGTGTCAATGCCGGAAGAGGTGGAAGAGCCTATGATCAAAAAGCCCTCGGCACCTGCATCCTCCTACCATCATCCAGAGACTAAGTGGTACACACCAATTAAGGTGAGTTTATTCACACCACAGCTGCGTTTCACATCAAAAGTTTGAGGACACCTTGCCTTCACCTTGTTTTGCAAGTAATGTTTGGTTTACAGTGTTACTTTCTACCTTTTTTTTTCAAAACCGTTGTTGAAAGCACATATTTAAATTGTTTTGGCACAAAGTTAGTTTAAACAGCTATAAAGTTCTGATGAGTACTCAACAAGGGGACAAATGGCAGCATCCAATCCGCTTTCTATAAGTGATGATATGAAAATCCTTGTCTGAAAACCAAAAACCGAAACAAGCTGGCAATAAATAAAGAGTTTACATAAATAAACTCATTTAAAATAAATGTACTAAAATTACTACAGTATGTAGGCTACAGCATTCAGCATCTTCAACAACAGTTCTTCTTTCAAGGCTGTACTTGACATTTTTAGAGTTTTCCTGTATTCTGTGTATCGACTGGGATGTTGTATTTTCAAGTAGTAACAATTCTGCAGAGGTTCTTGAATGTTGTACTCCCTCTTATTACTTTATCTGAACGTTGATTATAGATTTCTTGCCTCCTGTACCTTGCAGAAAATGTTAACAGTTAAATTGGCTTTCAGTTTCACTGTTGATCTGCTGCTGTTCAAACTGTTTGAACATATCTGTGCTGAACAGCATGTGAGCGAAGCAAAATAGCATTTTTATTTGCTATTTCTCATTTTCATTGCCATTAAATAATAACAGTAAAATCCTAATAAATTATATGTAAAATCTTAGTTTGACCTTCAGTGTTGGCATATTTAATCTTTATTCGGTTACATTTGTTTTTACTTTCTTTCTCTTTTGGCTAAAAACCAAAAGTGCCACTTTTGATGATTTCGCCCAAAATTTTGGTTGCAAATCAGGCCCACACTTTTGTTTTTCTCTCACATAACTACATAAATTACATGTTTGAAAGTTCTTATAGATTCATTTATAGAAATTATTGACTAAAAAGTCTTAATTACTCTTTTTTTATTTATGTTTAGCTTTTAGCATCATACCACTCTTTTGACAGGCAGCATAATCTTTTCATATATAAATATGGGAGCACTGTTTAACCTCACTGATGTTGATCTTCTCACTATACAGGGTCGTCTTGATGCACTTTGGGCACTGCTGCGGAGACAATATGACCGAGTTTCCCTTATGCGGCCAACTAATGCGGATAAGGTAGGCCACTGAAACCCAGTGAGGTTATGTATAAACAAGGAAGAGGGAAGCCATGGTATTAGTACTAAAACTACCACACTAGCATTAAAATCTAATTATGCAGTCTGGGATATGCAAAGTAATTCAGTGTAGCAGGGTCTTTTTTTTTGTTGTTTTTTTTTTTATTTGTATTTTTTTTGCACAAAACCACAGGAAGCCATGTGTCTGTGCATGTGCGTGTTTGTGTATATGCACTGCATCACACCAAAAAACAGCTGCAGACACTCAGGGCAGGATATGACAGTCACAGCCATATATGGTAAAATGCTGCAGGGCTTAGAACTGTAGCCTGCTGAACGACATATACAAACAACACAGTCTTGTGAGAAACATAGACACAGATGAATTTAGGACGTGGCATGTGAACAGTAAGAGCTGTCTGTAGTTTTCAATATTGCCTAGTAAATACTAGTTATTGTTGAACTTCTTTGTAGCGTCCTCTAAGTGAGACAACTATTTGGCTAATAGTCCTGCTGCTTGGCATAGACGTCCAGCCAGCTACATGAGAGGAACATACTGAAATATGTTATAGAAAAGTGACCTCTGTGATTCAGCATTATTTTGTATGGCACACAATCATGAGGTTTTAGCTGGAGATTAACTGTGTAATAAATAATTGTAAATGACATTAAAATTAGCCTGACACTGGTTCAATTGCCATCTTGCTTTCTAGCTGTCAATACTTACTAGTTCTCATCTGATGAGGGAAACAGCTTGAATTCATATAAACAAACGTTACTCTCCACTCCCCTCTAAAGGTGTTATAGCACTTAGAATTTTTTTTTGTTTTGTTTTTGTAAGACCCATTACATCTCAGTAACTGATTCCGCTTTCTTTCATGTATTTGCCTCAACAGAATTGATAAAAACACGCAGTCAGTTTGTTGTGTTATAAACACATGATTGTGAAAGCTAACAATTGTGGAAAATAGTTGCAATCAGCTTGAATAATTGCAGTCGGCTCAAATAATTTTGATCCGGTGATTATGTAATAATTGTGATAGGACCACCGGCAGCATTTTGCTTCTCCCTGACATTCTTATGTTGTTATGTTACAAAGTTATTTCTAAGTGGCTTGTTTTGTGAGTTGAAGTCTGACATTTGTGATCTGTTGTCATATTGTCATATATAACTGGCAATCATATAAGTCATCTGTTTAACAAACTGTCTAATTTTTGACATTATAAAATTATAGCAGCCAATATCAGTTGTTGGATTTTTAGATGATTGAAATTAATATTGATATCACTAACAGTTTTGATAACAGTCAGGAAGTGTAGATTCTTTAGTTTGATAGCTTGATGAATGCACAATCACCCCCTTATCTACTTTTCTACGTTAGTCTTTTGTTACATATTACATGCTCTTGGAGAGGCCCTTGTAGTGTAACAAATGGAGGGAAAAACTCTGCAATTAGGTATGATGTGGCCAGCCAACAATAATACTGAAAATACTGTAATAGCAAAACTAAACAAAGTGTGAGCACTCTGAATTGGGCTTATTATTTTACAGTAACAAGATAATAATGATACATTATATTATTAGTCTTATGTCTTACAAGGTTGACAATAATAGGAAGTTCAAAATTAAAAAGAAAACAATGTGCAATTGGTGCTATAAATAGAGGAAGAAACAAAAAGAGGAAGAAGAACAGAAAGAGGAAAGTCTTATTATTTCCGAAGTAGTGTGTTAACTTTAGAGAACAAACATATAACCAGTTAGCCTCAGTTTGCAGGTATCGGTATTACCTGGACAAACAGGAGAGGGACAGCAGTGGAATCAGTCCTGCCATTTGGAAAAAAGTGCTTGTTGTCAGTATGTTTGTTAGAGCAGATAAAGCCATAGAGACATGGCAAAGCATGATTTACTTTTTTTTGCTTGCATGGTACCTGCAACCTTTCAGACAGGAACTACATCAGTCCTTCAGTGAAATCGTACTGTCAGGTATTTTGGGGAAGCTAATGATAGTTGGGACCTGAGGCACTCTTATTGTAATGGTCGGGCTAGTATCTCTAGTATAAGGCAGTAATCAACAAGTGCATCCTGTGCTAAGGAGTGAGCCTTGTTAAAGCATAAACATTTTTGTGGACTTGCTGTGCTATACAGTCTTACATTCATTGTTTTCCTTGCCCATTTCTGGCCACCACATTTCAAATTCAATCCTCTTATGCTTGCTCCCGTTGATTTGTACTCCTCCACCCTCATATCCCGTGGGAGGGGATACGATTTCCCTGTTGTTTCTACGAAGGCAACTCCTCTGGGTCCTGTGAGCCCCGCAGGATTCCCGTCCAAATATCACCCTCTATCTTCCGTGTTAATTGTTCTTTTTGTTCAGTGGAAATATTCCAGTCATGTTCACTTTTTTTCTCTGAACAAAGTACTGAAAACCCAATAACTCCAAGCAAACCTGAGAGGCGGGGAAGGGAGGAGGGACCGGAAACCATTGGAAGACTTGAAGCAAGTCCCTGGCACGCTTCAGTCAGGCCACAGCTCGACTTTCAAGCCCTTGATCAGGTGCACTGGGCCCAGGCATGAGCTATCAAAGCCTGAGGAGTCCCCCGCCGGAGCCAGGAGCAGAGGCAGGGTGGGCCCGTGTGGAGAGAGCAGGGGGCTTTGATGGCCGACAGGAACCCTCCAGGGTCATGAATTTTTCAGCAGCGGATTGCTGGGTTACAAGGACTCGTACAGGTGTAAGGAAGCAGGTTGTCGCAGACATCTGTTCAGCTCCCGGACCCTGGGGTCCGTACCCCCCCAACCCACCACCTCCCCTGCTTCACTCAACCCCCCTCCCCTTCTCCCCCAACTCCGCCTGCAGCCAAGACTGCTGGATTGTCAGCAGATGTAGCTTTTTTTTTCCGAGGCAGCCCGAACACTTTCTGGTCTCACATTTACCGCCTGAGGGGCTCCAACACCAAAGGTAGAGGCAGGGGTGGACACAGCTGCACTGCCGAACTTGCCTGGGGCGCAAATAAAGAGATCTAATGCGGTTTGACTGTGTTGTCGGGGGAGACTGGGGAGCCGGAGAGGCACTTCAGAGCCCAACTTAGCTCCGCAACATCTGCCGTTGAGTTTCCGGAAAAAGGCGGCCAGGGACAGCAGGTATGAGAAGGTGGCAGCCTTGTGGAGGGCTGGCCCTATTACGGGCGGGGAGCTCTTTTGAACGGCCGCCTGCCTTTCTCACCCGCCTCCAACCAACCGCCTGGCTCGGCGGGGCTCGCAATTGTTTTACAAAGCAGCAGCCTGCAAAACACACTAACAAGCTCCTTTATAAATGATACATTAACATACATTAACCCTGCCGATCTGCTGCACAAAGACAAAGTCAAGGCACATGGACCTGGAGAAGAGAGTTGCTAATTTGACTGTGTGTGTGTGTGTGTGTGTGTGTGTGTGTGTGTGTGTAAGAACGCCGGTGCTTTTTAGCTCCTCTTAGGGAGGGGTGGTGGAGTGGGCTGTGTGGGGGTAATGAGTATAACTGATGGAGATTATGCTGAAGCTGGCTTGAGAGTATTTATTTCCAAGAAGTATCTCAGCAGGCTATCACTATTGAGGAAATAAAGCTTATATTCCTGCTTCTCCTCTGCACTTGTGTTACCTACAACATTTATGCTTTTTTAGTGCATGTTCCCTTAAAGAAATAGTGGTCAAAATTACATTTACTCAATTTACCCCTTACCGCAACAAGCCAAGACATTTGGTGTCCAAAGTTTGCTTCTTTGGTTTTCACTAGCTATGAGGCTAATGTTGCTAATAAGCAAAGGAAGCTTATAGCTACCAGTTAGCATTGTGCAAACTGTATGTCTGAATCATTGTACACTTTAATCAAACTACATTGAGTTGTTAAACAATCTATAATGAATGTGTTAATGTGGTTCCTTAGTTAGAAAAGACAACAGCATTCTTGTTTAAAAAAGTACATTACAAAGCTAAAAACAGTAGCACTAATTTTGAACCCTGAATTTTGTCCATACTTTTGTCAGTTAGGTATATATAACAGTATGTTACATAGTATTATAGTATAGTGATACTAATATACTTGAGCCTGAGCAACACCTCAGCGTGGTTTGGGGCATGTGGGATGATGTAGGCATGCAGTTTGTGGTGGTGCTAAGCTTCCGTTGCTTGTCAGCTACATTAGCTGCTCAGTTTCAGTGCAAAACTAAGGAAACAAACTTCTGACACTAAGCATCTCTTGGCAAATTGACTACATTTGGGGTAAATTGTGTATATTTGATTCCTTTACACCCAAGGAAGGCTTGGCATGTACCCTGAATTCGCAGTCAGAGCGTGAACAAATCACTTTCTCACCCCTGACGGTATTTTACCCTTTTGTTCAAGACATATAAATGTTGCTTTAGCCCCTGCATATATTAAGCCCTATTAAAATCAACCTCTGTATAACACATCTTATAAGCACTTGCCAGACTGCTAGCCTCTTAAAGGCATCGCTTTAACGAGGTAGAGTTTATTTCATAACAGTAGAAACTCACAAAAGGGATCTTTTCGGCTCATGATTCCAAGGCCTCACCCTCGCATCACGACTCGCAGGTCGGTACCCCCGCAGCCCAGTGTGTCTTAATTTAACAGCCATCGGTCACGTAAACAGTGCGGCGGGAGCTTTTTAATTAAGCGACTGGGAGCGGGCAGTGCGACAGGGCCCGGCTCTTGAAGAATGCCATTAGAGGAGGGGGTGGACAGAGGAGGGGGGTGGAAGAGGAAGCAAGAACGGCTGCGCTGGCAGAAGCAAAGAGCATTTGGGCGGAGGAGGGTAGCGAAGAGAGCGGAGAGGGAGAGATTAAGTCGCTGGGCTGGCAGGCCCAGTCCCTCAGGTCGCAGACACACATGGCCAGATTTAGCCGTGGCAGCGTTTAAGAGCCTGGATCAGGGGCGAAAGCGGCGGCATCATCGCTCACTGACAACACTGGACTGTTTGCTCGCCCCCCCTGCCCTACACTCTCCCCCCACCCAAGAGCCAAATGAGTGAGAGGACTCAGGTCCTAATGAACTAGCCAGAGCAGTATGAACTGGGGCTGGCAGCTTCATCGGAGGAAGCGGCCTAATGAGCGGAGCCGAGCTGCTGCGGCTTAGTACGGCAAATAGAGTTTACAGACCAGCGTGGTCTCGTTTTACAGTCATTAACCCTTACACGTCGAGAGTTATTACTTTCAGCTTGCTATACTTTTTAAAAGGCAATTATGTGATTACATATTTAATTACAAACATGCATATTATAGTTATGCGGTGAATTACATTTACATTCAATTTATATTCTGTGTCAACAGCTTCGAGTCGGCACTTCTGACATTTTTTTCTGTTTGTTTTGATGTCAACAAATGACAAACACATTACAAAACATGCAATAGATGTTTTTTTCCTGCTAAAATATTCATTTTTAATTAATTAATGTAAATCAGAATAAAACCTACGTTCAAAGATGGTAACGATTGAAATATGAGATAGAGATAATTAAAGTTGTATTACACTATGCTTTGCTTATCATCAATGATAACTGTGACTTACAAAGGTGAAAGTGCCTTATGTCAGTAGTATGGGCTCTGTGTACTCACACTGTATAGTGTTGTTTAGAATTCCTAGGGTCTGTCTGCATTGTTTGGGGTGAATACATTAATGAAATTGTTTAATTAGTTTCAGATTATTTTCAGTATCCCATTATAGCCTTTGTCATGCAAATGATTAACCATCAATGTACTGATTAAATTGGACAACGTGATGGGTATTTACAATAAAAAATAAGCAAAAACAAAAACAGTGAACAGCAGTATAACAGAGAATAATGATTGTTGGTGAATATATTACTGAATATGTATTGTTTGAAGACAGCCACAGTGCTAAATGTCTTGGCGCATTAAATGCAATCTTTAGTGTTCAACAAAAAAAATCTGGCAAAACGGTATTAAGTTGAAACTCACCCTAGATCAGAGAGCATGGGATTTCTAATTAACAGGGTAATTGGAATTAAATCCAGAGCATCACAAATAATGAAGCGTTCCCAGCAGAAGAAAGCCCTTGTTTGCACATGGGGAGAATTGAAGTGGCCAACAAAGCGCAAACACAATTACGCAAGTTTGACTTTTGCACCTTTCTGTGTCTCTGTGTCAACCTCCGCACGCCCTCCCTGGCCTTTTATTGTCTTTAAGTAGCCGGTGTGCGAATACTATTATTGTGGGATCATGTTGGGTGCGCAGGAGGGAGCTTAGCAGGGACAATAGTTGCTGACCGGGTTGACCGCTGCTGACCGGTGCGCGCCTCCTGCCTCCCTGCCTCCTCATTAGCGGCTATCAGCGGACGCTCCTGTTCCCCCCTAACAAGAGGCTGACAGCTCCATTCAGCCGCCGCCGCCCCAGAGGAGAAGTGACAGCTTTAACGGCGGCAGGGTCCCGCTGATTTCCTGAAATGGCCCCTCTTGCTCTTTGAACCAGATTAGCAATCCAGCCACACCCGCCCCCCCCATTATTTTTCTCAATATTTGGGTATGTGAAGTGCAGAAAAGTAGGGCAGATGTCCGTGCGGCTGGTCTCGAATTGGCTAATGTCTGCTGCATTAAGCTGTACAGGCTCCACAAGCAGCCAGGCCTGCTGGTAACAGGATTAGGTGGGGGACCCCAGTGAGGGTTTTGGAGGGGTGACGCCTAGAGGAAGGGATTGTTGAGAGAGCCAAATAGAGAAAAAAAAAGGGTCTGATGGTGGTCTGAGGCTGGTGGGATCCAAGCAATGTGGGCGGGCTTGTAGAGGAACTGCTGATATCAGACTTTTAGGCCAGTAACATTTAAATGCAGAGCATTTGACGTATTATATAGGGCCATCACGTTTGTCTTTTTGTACATTAACCTTAAGTGCTCGGTTTTCGGCCTTGGAGGCTTATGGTAGATTTCCATGTGCTTTAGAAACTCAACTCTACTCTTATTAATCTGACATATTGAAAACAGATAAATCGTACCCCAACATTGACATCTGACAATAAGCATTTTTTTGGATGCCATCTTTATATGGTTCCTTTATGCCAGTAATCTTCTTTTTTAAGATTCCTGTTTAGCTGCTTTTTACCCAAAAGGCTTTGTCGTCCTGCGGATTTAAACTCTTGATCTGAATTTCAATCCGTTGACAATCATATTTCATTGCTGCAAGTGTTTGCAGGCTGTTTTTATTTTTGAAGTCAAACATTTCAGCTCTAGAGCTGTTATTGTGTTAGAGATGCTTTTGACAAGGCCGTGTGATTAGTTGGGTGGGCTGGTACCTGCTCGTTTGAGCAGGCTACTCTCATGGTCCTGTGTGCTTCCCCTGGCTGCCTTGATTGAATCAGAGTTGATGTGGGTTTTTCATACTGGCCACCACCATAGCCGTGTCACCGTCCGCACCGTTTCTTCATCGCATATTAAAATCAAAAAGCCCCTCACAATGAGAGCAGGGATCTTGGCTGTAA
Organism: Colossoma macropomum; assembly: GCF_904425465.1. NCBI lineage: Eukaryota > Metazoa > Chordata > Actinopteri > Characiformes > Serrasalmidae > Colossoma > Colossoma macropomum. The sequence continues at coordinate 24,924,000 of NW_023494806.1, read as the reverse complement.
TTAACTAGCATTATTGTTAATGTCAGCTTTTCCGAGGGCCGCTTTGTCGCACGCATTTCTGTCTCCATGTGTGACGGACCTACATGGAAATCACACTGGGAATGAGTAATGTATTATAATGCTCTTCTACCCTCGTCTGATCAATTTGAATTTTAAAGTGATGAAACCGAGAACCTTCGGGTTTTTTTTTCTGCTCTATAGAAGTACAGAATTAGACTATATAATGTGATATTTTGAGGCTGTTTATTAATGTGTGGTGTATTTGTTATTTTTTTATATATTGCAATATATTGATATACATTTTTGTGTCAGAGTGAAGCATTGCAATCAGACAAGACTTCTGTAATTATAATGTAGTTTAATAAAAATAAGCAGTTATGAACAATAATGAAAATAAAAGAATACTTGCAATAAATTAATTGCATTTACTTTTAAGGCCTCAGTATGTTAATATCACTTGGTATTGATAGACTAATAATTGTCAAATTACCTGAAATCAGCGACAAAACAAGACATACCATGATAAAATTATATAATTGTATATAACAATATAACATTGTAGAGCAGATAAAAAGTATGTTTACTGTCATAAGAAGATTGACATTTAATATCATAAGAAGATTATATAACCACTAAAACCAGGAAACTAATATTTTTTTATAGTTTCTTTGCGATAACATATAGCTTTCTATATTAATTTCAGTTAACAACAGCACATTTTCAACCCTTCCAGCACCACGTACTGTGGCTCAATCAGCTTGATTATGCTAATTAGCTTTGTTATGCAAATCGCCGAGACCTTTTTTTTATTTTAAACTGGCGGATGAACTGAAATTAAATGCTTTTTATAATCTGAATTTGACAGTAATTAATTGTGCTCATAAAAGCATTACTGTTGCTGCTTTAAATGTGGTGTGAGCACAATATTTGCCACTATCAACACTTGGTGGCTGGCTGCATGTCGCAACCCCCCGCCACCCCCCACACCACCACCACCACCACCACATATTTAACAACAGAATTGTGCCATGGATCTGGCTCTTAAAGACAAAAAGTTAGATTTGTACAGATCTGGGTTGAGGCATCAATGTTATTTGGACAGTTAAGTATGTTATGGATTGTACATTTATCACATATTTATACCTTTGCATAGTCACTGGTGATTATTCTAAATAAACCTTCTTATTTACCTAATTGTATTCTTTCCCAAGCAAATTCTGGCAAAGTGACCGTTTATGTTTTGGAGTATCTTTTAACATTTTATCATCTGAGCATCATTCATGGTTAAAGCTGCCATAAATAAGTAATAACTTGTGGTTCATTATTCATTGTGAAAACAAATACAGATGTGACAATTATTGTACAGCTATTGAAAAAATTTGGTTTATTCCTTTGTTTTGCACTGGCAGTTGAACATGATCTCTGGAGGAAAGGTACCAAAACACAAAAGCTCCCCACTGTCCTTTTAGATTTCCCGCACACTGACCTGGAATAATACGATATGCACGGAAAGAGACGTGAATTTCAATCAATATGCCATTCATCATCATAACGGATGGCTGTGATGCTAATGGTAACAGTTTATAATCTAACATAATAACCTTAATGATGATGTCAGCCTTAATGAGTTATAGGTCATGCCATCCCATATATCATTAATGAGCTAAATACTTCGGTTTGATGGACAAAGAACTTCAGGTCTGTGATGAGAAAAGAGCAATTTGCTGACATTCTGCCTTGAAATGGGGGAAAAGAAGATGGCAATCTGGATAAAACGGCATTGTTTACCTTATTTTGTTTTTATCACAGTCGTCTGGCTTTGTATCTGTGGGTCTCAAAACAAATGCATCTAAGTAGTTCTGAATCCCACTCTTGTGTGCACAGATGCAGACCCGTTCGTGTGGTCTTATTAGTTTTAACCCATCAGATGGCCCGAACGTCTAGATATCAGAAGCTGTTGAGTCTTTTACCCTTCCAGCATCTAAAACAGACTTACACTTGCACACACATATGCACACATTTTCTTTTATACAGCACCAGGACATGGGGTTATGTGTATGTCCCAAATGCATTATGTGCAAAAGTCAGAGACCACTCTTCATTAATTTGATTTCCAGTCAAACAGTCAATAAGTTTGTATTATTTATTTTCAAGAGATATTTATAAAAAGATTAGATCTAAAATAATCCACCTGCATAAGGAAGTGGAAAGTCAAAGGAACATACATGCAAAAACAGAAGTTTAATCAAACTTATAATCAAAAGATAATTCATATAAAATATTAACAACCTGATGGACCACCAAAGGGTCACCATAATGTTTAAAGCTCTTATCTTTGAGAGAGAAAATCAAGCTCCTTTCTTACTTCAGATCGGAAAAAATCCACAAGTGTTTCTGTCCATCCTTCCACTGTGAGAAGACAACTCTGCAGGTCTGAAAGGATGTGTAGCTGTTCCTGAGAAAATGGTCATTCCTAAAAAAAAGGAAATAGACGAAAAAGAAGAAAATTTACAAATTAAACAAAGAAGCTACTGGAGTTTTCAGAGTGTTTGGGATTACTTGAGTCCCAAGAAAATGCAAGCAACATCTGTGACTGAATTTGGAGGTGTGGAAAAACATCCCTGCAGATTTCTTTGAAAAGCAGGTCTCTTGAAAAGAACAGAAGCTGTACTAAAGGCAAAGAGTGGACACACTAAATGCTAGAAAAATATATTTAGTTGTTGAGGTTTCTGTGAAAGTTTCCGTAAAATATATGTTTTCTGCTTTTTTCCTGATGCTAAAAAAACTGACTTAATGGCTTTTTGACTGGATACATGAAGGGTGGTGTCTTTTTTTTTTTTACACAGCACTGTATATAAGTACCTGCGAAGTATACATATATGTAATAAGCTTGAACCTAACCCTACACTCAGCAAACAAAAAGAAATGATTTCGTCCTTCCAGTTTTAAACCGTCCAACATTTTTTGTTGAGCTTTTGTTAAAAAAAACACTTGTAGTTTGTCCTACAAAGTTTCAAAACTGCTTATGTTTTGGAATTTCTGAAATGTTATGCTAATGCAGTACGGTAATACAGTAGAGATTTTATTGCGCTGATCCGCTTCAGTCATCATGAAATAAACATCGCAGCACATTGGCCACCATTTATGAACTAGAACCTTATTCTGCACCACTCTGTCTTCTCAAATTAAGATGAGAGAAACTCTCCGCGACTGACATTAGCACTAATTAAGACATAAAACTGCAGCCAGCAGGTTTCTGAAGGTTACTCTGTCTATACCGAAGGAAGCGATAAAGGATGAAGCTGCTGATGACATGTGACGCTTTCAGCAGGCCCTGATGCAAACTACTGTTAATGAAGGCGTGGAGTCAGGGGACACAGAGACCTTAGACTGGAGTGTGTGTGCACTGAGCATGTGTTTGGGTGTGTGTTGAATTCCACCAGTCCTAATGACTAGCAGCAGAAGGGGCAGCAGCCTTTCACGCTAGAAAGTGTGTCACATGGTAGAGTGTAGTGGTGGACATGATGGCAGTGGGTGGAAGAGCGTAATGCTTGGTCAGTTTGCAGGGTTTTTATCGCTATTGTACTGAGCGTCTTGCTGCCGATCCACTCTGAGAATTAAGCGATGGTCTCTTAAGCATATCTTCCACCAGAGGAGTTACGATCCATGTTGGCCATAGTGAAAAGTATCGGCATGTAGAACAGCAGCTTTTTACAGTACTGTGCAAAAGTTTTAGGCACCTGAGAAACTTACATTTAAAAAGCTGTTTATCTATTTGTCAAAGTGTTTATTTGCTCATAAAAAATACAAATATTATAATAACTACAAACAATATTAATACAATAAGTAGTGATGTTATGTATGGAATATTCAACCAAATTAGTTCAAACTGCAGTCCCTCAGTAAAAAACATAAACAATTAAGCATTCACAGCATAGATATTTACCAGAATTATATTATAATCTGTTTAAAACCAAGGCATTAATTGAGATAGTGATAAGCTAAATATATATAAAAGCATAATTTATAGGGTATCTTCTATTGGGAGGAGCTGTCACAAGAGTTTCTGTAGTGTTATGCTTGTTTTGGTGGCAACATAATGAAATGTTCAATCATTTATTTTAATAAATGAAAGATAATTAGGCCATATGGTCTTTAAGTTTTAGTCTAAAATTAAAGTCAGTTGAAAGTCCAAAATGAGTTTTGAGCATCCAGGAGACATCTGGAACCAAACTTTGTTCTTCTAACCAGCCCACAAGACATCAAATACCTTTTTTTTAGAATAATAAATTCTTGTTAGGTTTTACTGGGTGATGTTTATTTGCATTTATTCTAATTATATGTGGTGTTTTTACAAGCACAAACACACTTATTGGCAAAATAGTTTTTGAACAAATTATTTAGGTGCCTAAGACTTAGTACTGTGTGTGCTACCATGTTCTGTCACTGTATAAAAGATGCACAAGACTTCCTTTGGACGCATTAAGATGTTTTCTGTGTGACAACGCAAGCTTATTTAGAGTACGGTTTGGATCGGCAAGCACTTATTAGAGTTATATTGCTCTTCAGTTGTTTTTGGCTTTGTTAGATCATTTTTTAGTTCTTTACATATCAAATAAATGCAACAATGGCACTGAGAAATCACATTAACACAGAAGAGCAGATAAAACGGAAGAAATTGTTGCTTTTTTTTTGCATCAGCCTTAAAGGGTTACTCACAGTAATATCAGATGAAGGGCACGAAGACGTGCATAAGTTTTTTTTAATGCTTGAAATAGCATTTGTCAAGGTGTTTAAAAATCTGGAAGCACTAGCATAGAGGCTAAATAGTGAAGATTCAGTGACGTCATTAAAATTTAAATTTGGGGTCATTTTAAGGACTGCCCAAAACACTGCACCTTACATTTTGTAATAAACCAAAAAAATGCTTTTACGAGGCCAACCCTAATGAGGCCATCTGAGAAGAACCTGGGGATTTTCCCGGAGTGTAATGAAACGCACTGTTGAGGCCATTAAATGAAAATATAACGGACCTGGCACGCGTGCAAAAAAAACAGTTTTCATTACCGTCACTTAGCTGTTGGATAAAGATGAAGACAAAATTAAGCCCTTCTACAACACAAAACTAGCCAAATGTTATGACGGTGTCAGGTTTTATATTGCGTTCAGAGAAGCTGGTTCATTGGCAGGGGATCAAAGAGAGGAAGCATCTGCAGCGAGCACCCAAAACCTGCGCACTGTAAAATAAAACACTAAAAACCAGCGGAGGAATTAAGTTATTGCGCATCATTCCTGATTTGAAATGATAGGAAATGATACTGAGGTGGAGAAAAAGAAAGAATTATGCATAAAACGTACTGCCCAGCAATCTTTTTCAAATATGGTGCTTTGACATCTTGCACTGAGAAACCTGTTTTTTAAAGAACATGAAGAGCAACAAAGTAATTAACACCCATCTTACCCCAACTGGACAACTTTCTTTTTTCAATAACGGTGTGTTTGTCTGATTTTGGTCAGAAACAGAGGATGACCGTGACTGGCTTCCCTGTATGAACTTTGCTTCTTGGCACATATGCAGATGCTTAGAACTTTTCATAGAGTGACCTTTTTCTCACAAATTGGTCCCTCCTATTGGAAATCAATTTGTGATTGGTTTATTCCTCTGTCACTTCATAAGCATGCTGATAGTTAAACTAACGACAGGCCTTCTCTTTAATTCTTGAAGTCCGAACCTATAAGGGGGCTTACTTGGCTATGTCTACCTAAATACCACAGAGGAAAGACAATTCCTGATTGGCCAACTTTCCGCTTGGCTTTCAAGAATTTAACCCTTTTATTTCCTCCAAAACCTAAGAATGATACAAGCATGATTCGATTAAATAAATTACACTAAAACTAAACAAAAAATTACGGACATGCATTTTTAATTCCCAGAATACATTAGGCCTTCTCTGAAGGCCTAGAAATCCCTGAGGGTTGCCCTATCAGTTTACAGAGAAGAAAATGCAGGTCATGTTTTGAAAGTGTACACATTAAGTCTTTCATATCAGAGCTCATTGCTCCTTATGTTGTTTATTCAATCATTTTAATGCTCCAGAGCTGCAGCTCAAGTGAGTCAACTCTCTTAGCAGAATGGGCTGTTACTCAGCATCTGCATCTTTGAGTCACATTAGCTAAAACAAAAATGAAAACTTTTTTTGCTGTCAGTTCTTGATTAATCCATTACCTATTCCTCTGCTTCTTCTTCCAGTGTTCTCAATGTTTTAAAAACAAGAAGGATTGGGCTTGATGTTAAGGTTTCAGTGCACTATATCCATAAAAATCAACTCAGTGTGAAAAGACTTTACAAAGACACATTAAACCACAGCATTAAACCATATAATTCACAAATGGTACTGCTTCTTATGCTGCTACAGCAGCTCAAAACCGGAGTAGGAGTTCCGGATAGTGTGTCAGAGGGCATACATATAAAATGGAAGGTAAAAGCGGTAAATTCTTCGTATCATTTTCATCCTTTTCTTCAATTTTTTCTCCTATTTTAGTTAATTTTACTAAAAAATGATAGTTATCCAGTCGTCTTTTCTGAAAGTTATCAGTAGGGGTTTGAGCACGAGCGTTACAGTTTTTGTAAAGAATTTTCTTTTTATTGTTATTCATGAGTCATCTTAAAAGATAAGACAGTAGTGTGATCCAGTTTTGGGAAGGACAAAACTGTTTTTTTTGTATTTTTTTCTCGTTATTCATGTTTTTTGTTTGCAACTATGGCAATAACAGCCATTTAAGGGTTGGAATGTAAAAGTATGTTCCAGTTTCAGCTTCTGGCTTTTATCATGAGTAACATGGGGAAAGTACCGGCCTGTTTTTTTTAGTGGTGTTGCAATGTTCTGTCCTCAAAAAGGCATGACGAGACTTAATAACAGTGTGTACATTAGCCAGTGACTTACTGTAGACTTAGACTTGTGCAGCGGTGCGGGTCAACCCACCTGGGAGGGAGACAGCTGCCTCGCCAGCATCCAGCGCGTGTCAGCCCTAATGACTCGCAGCTGACACCTCGGCCCAGCCACTCCGCTTTAGTCTGGGATGTAGCGCATTAGAATAATTACTCCCTGTCATCCTCCATTTAATAGGCGCCCCTCCCCCTGGCTCACACACATACACACATACTCGCACTCACAGAATCACGCTCTCCTCGTTTGCAAACACACACACACATGCGCATACACACACATATACGCATACTGTCACTGAATGGGGGCATCAAAGCTGCGAGCGAAGGCCCTCACCCCCCACCCCCTTGTCATTTGCCCTTAGCGGAATAAATAGTATTTGCAAATTGCATTTAAAGAGAGTGACTGGGAGATCTGAGTCTGAAGCCACTGCCTGTGTTTGGTTTGAGGAGAAGAAAACACACACACACAGGCATGCACGCTCTCACACACACAGATGCACAGATAGAGACATTTGCAGTCATAGTAAGGCCAGTCTGAGGAAGCACCTCATTATCATGACATCTGCATAGCTGAATACAGACTGGCTGCCTTCTGAGGCTGTGGGGCTCATGCCATGTTTGCTGTGGCCTGCAGTGAGCTATGAAGGCTGGAGATACTTTGGTAACAGAATCCTCTGTGAATAAACATGTGAAAAATAACTATAGTTAGGAGTGGCACAGTTTTACTCTGTGGTACTTAGACATTTTTTTACGGTATTTGCATGATTTAGTTTTTTTTCTGGTGTTTGAAAAGTAGGAACAGACAGAATGCACCATCAGTTTAGAAAAATACTATCAAAAACAATGAATACAAAAATTTTTATTTCACGTTTCCCACACTGCATTTCACTTAATCCAATTAGGACTGATTACACATTCTTTTTAATGAAACATGCAGTTGGTCAGTGTTTTTTTTTTACATATGATGTACTTAGACTAGCATATTGTGACAAATTGGTGTAAATTATCACAATAGCAGTAATTTTTTTATTTTGCCCACCCTTAACGGTAGTAAATGGTTAATAGGGTTTGGGTGGAGGTGGGGGAGGGTGGAGTTTTTTTTGTCCTTTTTTAGGTCGTAGTTTATTGTCATTTTAAATTTGGCTATGAAAGTATAAAGAACAGAATTGTGAATGTCACAAGTTTACCATCCAATGCAGAAGATGTTTAACCAGAGAAGCTCAACAGCTCCATTTCTACAATAATTTAATCTATTCTTGGTCCAAAAAAGTTTGGTATTAATCTAGGATATCACATAACCCAACATGTTTAAAAGTTCACTTATGTTCTTGTATTGGAATCTTAGTGTCTTGATACGGTTTGCATGAAATAAATCAAGAAATGAGCTGTTTTTTGAAACTTGTGGTGAGTATTTTTTTACGGTCACTCTGGACTCTTACCACACTTACTTGATTAACCAAAACTGGGCACGGACATTGGACATTTCAGAGAATTGTCCTTGCTCATGTCCTCTTTTGGATGATCTCAGTAAGTTCCTTTTAGTGATTACTAATTATCAGAAGAAGCTTTTTCGGAAGGCCAGTGGGAAATACTTCGTTTTTATTTTTGCGTCATATTTATCCTCATGGTCAGTGATAGATCCAGAAAAAATTAACTGTTGCTATGCCTTCTCCTTTACTATATCAACCAAGATATCGCTTGTAAAGTTTTTTTTTAATTATCTTTATTAACATTTTGAGAAAACAACACACACAAGTCTTTCCCCTCCCCAGTATCTTACACATTAACGGAAAAAAACAAATATATGAGTAAAAAAGAATTAATAAATAAAATTTATATATTTACATTTACAGTACAAAACACACTATAGCACCAGCCATTACACCTTAGGGTGTGTCCAGTTTTCCAAAATTTTCTGAAAGCTTATAGCTTCCCCTTAATAGAGTAAATTCTTACTTGGTTGATAAAACCATTTGTGATTGTGATAATCGGTTCAATGCTTGGTTTCTTCCTTCAATCTTTGGGTTAAGTCATCCATATGAAGTAGGGCTCTTGTTTATGTTATTCCTGAATGTGATAATGTAATAGGTTATAGTATAATGAGGTGTGAGGTTTCCAAGCACATCATGACTTTTATTATTTCAGTTAAAACAAGCACTCAGATGATATTCTTTCAACAATAAAATCTTAAAGTCAACCTGAAATCAAAACTGACCTTCTTTTTAACCTTGTTTAGCCATGTCTTTGGTCATGTTAAGCATGATTCATCATACCATACTATTTAAAAGACAGAATTCTTGTTTTCCCATCTGTGAAGTGTAGCGGCTTTTGCCACCTCTAGAACATCTCTGAAAGTTCACCATGCCCCAGCGGACGGAGAAAAATAACATTTGACTAATAAAATCATGTTTCACTGTCCCCTCCCACCACTCCCTTCAGTCATCAAGCGGTAGGTTCATCTAGTTCAGAGACCCTTGCTAATAGTGTTTTAATTGGAAACAAATCATGGTATGGATGGAAAATGCGTTATGTTTACTGATTCATTTTGACTTTAAAGCTCATGAACGACTATATATTGTTTAGGCACTACCTTGAAACTAATATGTAAGTTATGAGAGTGAGGAATTGAAGGCTGAACCTGAGTAATTAGAGTTTAGTAAATATTGTCTGAGCAGTTGGTGTCTATGGTGTCTATGAAACAAGGAGAGGACAAATGGAAGCACATTCTTAAAGGTCCTAAGTCAGTGGTTTTCAGCTCCAGTCCTGTGGTTCACTACTCTGTACAGTTTCAGGTGTTCTCTGTCCAACTCATGAAGAGCTTAGTAATTACCTGACGAGCTGAATCAGATGTGTTGGGGCAAAGAATAATTGAAATTGTGCAGGTTTGCCAGGACTGGAGGTGAAAACCACTCTCCTAAATAGTTCTTGGCTTAACCTTTACATTGTGTGGATATTCTTCAAATGAGTTCTTCACGTCTCATTTACTCTAAAGAGCTGTCCACTAAAAGGGTCTTCAATAGCGGTTCTTCTGTGGCATCACTCCAAAGAACCCGGTTGGCACCTTTGTTTTTAAGCAGTGCAAATATGAGGGTTATAGGTAAAGAGAAATGTGACCGTCAATGCCACGGCTGGTGTCTGGCCTGTTCTGTAAACTCCTCTCCAGGAGGCCAGTGCAGTCTTTGGAATAAAGGTCACTGCACGTCCCTGTGTCAGGTGGTGAACAAAAGAGGCAGGAGTGTGAACATCTCTATAAACACTGGAGACTCTGATGGTGTAAATGAGACAGTCCCTGGTCAGGTTCTTTGTCAGAACGAGTTACCTTTAACACCAGAGTGACATTTCTTCATAGTGCGTCTTGGTACAACTGGTGAAGCACTGCAGTATCAAAGGATCAGCTGTGGTATGTAATAGGCTGGTGTTTGTTTACCTTCAGACACACAAACAAGTGTTCACACATCTTTTATTCCACAGCTAATATTGTTCTACGTGTTATTGTCTGTTTACATGCCAGTGTACTTTTTTGCTCGCGGTACATTCACCCGTGTTATGGAGGTATGTGAATGTATTATTTGTGTGCTTACGAGTCTGCTTTCTTGTACTCTGTACCCCTGACCAGTCCGTTGTCTGACCAGCTCAGGTCACATTAACCCAATTCTCACAGTTGTGGTCTACATAAAGCCCCACAGCTCCTCCATAATCCTGCCGTAGCCCGGAGCGGCTTCACACTGCTAGATTTCCATCGTGCCCGCACAGCGATCACGTTATTTACTGCTTACATTACCATGCGGCTTGATAAGCATATTTTCCTCAGTAGACATAACAAGATGTTTTATCGCCAAGGCTTTCCACCGAGCATAGCAGCACGAGCAGCCTGGCTGTATTTACACTCCTGTGTTTTATGGCATTACATAAATAAAAACTTTTTCTGTCTTGTAATTTAGAGGTAAAATTTTTGGCAGTGAATAACGGCGTGAACCTGCTTCTAAAGACGCCCCAACATCGTAAATCCAGGTTAGCTTTTCATGCTTAACTTTCAGAGGAAATAAAAAAGTGTGGTACGTGAGGGTTACAGGACGTTCTTATTTAGACCTTTCCAGACAATTCAAGAGAAAAGATTTTCCCTTGACATTACACAAAAGGTTATAATCGGCAGTATCATAAGAGTGGATAGATTTTGAATCTGGCTAGACATAAACAGTGCATTCTTGGTGTATTATTGGTAAAAATGCATAAGCATAAGAATGATTTTTTGGTGTACAGTATTTTTCATCTATTTAGATTTAATGTTGACAACATGCCTTTATAATTACAGTAGAAATTACACTAGACAGAGGTCCAGTAAAGTCGTACGTAATCCTAAAAAGGAAAGAGTAGCTCACAGGATACTCAGTCAGCATCTCAGTCAGTATTCCTTGAAAAACCCATTCCTAGTATGCTGATTGTTGGCCTGAGATCCACATCAGGTGTTATGAATAGCTGTACATTTGCCTTTACATCGGGGCTCCACTGGCAGGTCACCCTGCGGAACCTGTGTAGGCCGGGTGCCAGAGCCATTTCCGCCCGAATTAGCCTCATCACAGGCTTTAATGCGTGCCACCCCACGGGAGGGCGGGCGTTCTGGCACGCGTGTGCCGCCGCGTCCAAATGGCAGGACGCTTTGCTGTCGTTCGCCACTGCACCGTCCTGACAGCTCCCTCCAATTATCGCTCCCCTTGTCGCATGCCTCGCTCTTCCCTCTCGCCCAGATCGCATGTGACCCCTGCCCGCCACTACGCTGGTGGAAGGCAAAAGGGGGGACTGTGGTGGCAGAGAGGGAGGCCCATGCACACAAGTATGTTGATACACTCATACACACACACACACACACACACACACACACACAGTTATTTTACATTACACCTGCGATTACCTCTCAACTTAATCAATCTGATTATAACGTCTTGACCTGTGATGACATACTGCATTCTGTTTATTGGCTTAGTAAATGAGACCACCCTTCATGCTTAGTATCCAGTCAAAACAGCCAATAAGTAGACTAAGTATACGTTTATGGAAGAAAACATATATTTAACAAAAAAATAAGCAGAAGCCTCAACAACTAAACATCACATTTTTCGTATTTAGTGTGTTCACCCTTTACTTTTATTACAGCTTCCATTCTTTTCAAGAGACCTGCTTTCAGTTTTACAAAGAAATCTGCATGTTTTTCCACAACTCCAGTTCAAGTTATTCATTTTTTATTGTCAAAAAAAGCTGGACACATACTTTTTATAAAATTACTCAAATGCCTGTAGCACTAACATTTGTCCACTCTTTGATTTTGTGCACACTACTGTCACTTTAACTCTTCCATCCATACACAGAGTTACAGCTGTGTCCTCCCAACACAAGGTGACAGTAGCTACATTTCCATCCAAAATGTTTTAATGTGTTTAAAACAAATGTTTTAAAGTTTTTCAGTGTCGGCTATGGAAATGGAAATTTTCTGTAAGATATTAGGAATATCAACAAAACTTTTTTTTCCATTCACCTGAAAAAATTGTTTATCAATGCCTGAAATGTTGCGAAGACCTTCATTGGAAACTTTTTTTTTTGCGGAGGAATTTTTTTCCACATTTATGCAGAAATTTAGTGTCATGTGACAGATTTTCCTCACATGCCACTTACAACAAACACAAGCAAACACAAACAGCATGTAGGAGTATTAGAGCTGGGCTAAGGGGGAGATAAGAGAGTTTTTGAAAGGAACTTTTCAGCTTTTAAAGAGAGAGATATCCAGATTTCTATCTCATGTGCATGTAAAATGGCTAAAGTAGAGATATGACTGAATCCACTTGCATAAGGAAGTGGAATGTCAAAAGAAAGTGAAGAAACAGGAGTTTCCAGCTCTGTGAGTCTGAAAGGATGTGTAACTGTCAAGAAGAAGTTACTGAGAAAAGGAAACAGACAAAAAAGAAGAACATTTGCACTAGAACACGAAACTGGATGAGATGTGAAGTAATGTGGACTGATGAGTCTAAATTTGTAACTGGGATGTGAAAAGCAGAAAATGCAACCAAATTCTAAGAAATTATATACTTTTTGCCTGTGGTGTAAATGCATTGGTAGACCAGATCACACAGACTGTTGAAAGTAATAGTTTAATAAACACAGAGCTAAAACAGGACACCTTATATCATCACCACCTAGACAGAAATTTGTCTTTTTCATAAAGGATGCATCTGTAATCACTGGTTTGGAACCTGAAGTGTCCTCAATAAACTGCAGGGATGCATTGAAATATGCAACATCCTTGTAAAGTAAAACATTGCACACTACCCAAACTGTATGTTCATCTTCCTGCTTTATTTCTACACCCCCTGTTTTTGTGCATGTGTGCTCTGGCTTTGACTGTGAGACAGTATGGAAACTTATGCTTTTTGTGCAGCTGAATGTGTAACGCGTCTGGGGGCCTGACTGTAGGCCAGGCAGTTGCAGAGGGTGAAGTGTAGAGACAGGCCAGAAATGAAAAAGTACAGATGAGCCTAGCGGCCTTGTTCGGATGCTCATATGCAGTGTCGTGAGCTTTCTCTGAGGAAATGAGGAGGGGAAGTAGGCAGCCGTATTGAGACATACTCAAGCAGATGTGTTTACTTACACTGATACAGATACGTGAAATGACTTGGCAGTAGCACTTAGATGTGGGCACACCCCTACCCACTTTGTTTCTGGGTACAACTTGCAGAAAAGCAAGAAGGAAGTGTTACAGTTTGTCTTCCTGATGGCAGAAAGTAGAAATAAAAATGTGATATTGTAGAAGGAGCACCTTCCCAATGTCCCACAGGGGATTTTTGTTGATTTTATCCTCTTTCTGGTTTTCTGTAAAGTTAACACTTGTTATTTTTCATTATCCAAACCAGCGATGGTTCCAGTCTAACCAAAGTCACTTTGATCATTTACCAGGAAGAGCGCCACATTTTTTTTTTACCACATTCAAGTTCCCAGAACAGATGTGGGATTGTTTATAGGCTTCAAGGACCATTTCAGAGATAAACTTCAGGCACAGAACCTTTTCACATGAAGATGCTTGATGTGAACAAGTCACCCTAACGTCCCTCCCACCTTGAGAGTTTTCCTGCTGCCTCTAGTGTGGCCACATTGGCACTCATGTTTAAGCAAGTCTCTGCTCCATCTGATCCTGCTGGCACCATTCCAAAGCACTTCTCTGCCTTCTTTATGATTATTTTATCACTTTAAATTCTTTATGCTTGAGACGCTGCAGCAGTAGCCCCCGCTGGAAGCCGGCTGTGGGGGCCTGGCTTCCACCGCAGCTATTTGGAATGGCGCTCCACTGCGACTCGGTCCCGCTCCCTCTGTTGGATTCCACTTGTCCATTAGTGCCATCTGTGCCCGCCTTTGCCGTCTGTGAGCGCCCGCGCTCCGCCAAAACGACTGGCATTTTCTCTCAAACAACCAGGGGACAGTGCCCAGAGCTGTTAGCTGGCAGTGATGTGAACCTACTCCGATGAAACGGGAAAGAGGCAAGGTAGCAAGCAGGAAACATCTGCATGCTTACTGTGGCTTACGCATTTTTCATAGGAAAGGTCTGTGGCGGCCGGGTTACTAGGCTGAGTTGATGGGTGTATAAGCAGGAAGTTTCATAGAGGAAGCTACAATTTCTGTGCTTTCACATTAAGTTTATGCGTTCACGTTGTTACTCATTTGCAGCGGTCCATTGTTGTAAATGTCCTTTTACCTGTAATCAAATATACAGGAAACAACTTTGTGATTATACGCCTTTCAGTGTCCACCACAGTGGTGGTCAGTGGAAGCAACCTTTCATCCTTTGCGACTGAATCAGCATCCCCACCACCCTGCTGGTGCTTAATCACTCAATCTCTTAAAGATCGATGGTTCCTAATGTTGACCTGATGCACTTTTCCATGGTAGGAAAAGTGGGCTGTACTCTTACTAAATTGTCACTGAGGCGGTATCCCTCTGGTCACTGGGGTGGTACCCTCAAGGGTATGTCTTCATTACTTTTAGTAAGGGAAGATCATTGTATCATATTTCATTGCAATTGTATTTTTTTAAGTTAGATTGACTCCATACTGTTCTCCAAGCTTTTTCTGCACTGTTTTTTAAAGCATTGCAAATGTACAAGTATGCACATTTCCCTTTGGAAAGAGAATAAAGTATCCCTTTAAAACTTATTTAAGATACACAGTTGGTCCTTAAGACCATTGTTGTATCTCTGAGGGTACATTTGTGTTGTCTGAACCTTGATGAACGAAAATGTACCTGTACAAAGCCTTTTTTTCTGACAATGTTCTACTGCAGCTCTGTGATCATATGCTTTTCTATGACCACCACAGCAGTGATTAAAGGAAGCAAGCTTCCTCCCTTTGGTACTGAATCAGCATCCCTGCCGCCCTGCTGGTGCTTAATCACTTACAAAGACTGTTTGCTCCTAATGCAGAGCCCTGATGTCCTTTTTACTCATGCCTCACCTAAGCTGTGCAAAGTCAACACCTATCATTTATCTTCTCTAGAAAATTTCAGTGCTTTGTTGTAAGGTCTAAACCCTATGAATACTATGTGCTACTGCTTTTGTTGCTGCAAATCTACACATTGATTTGTTGGAAAATCCATCACGCACTTACATTTTTCTTGTATTCAAGTAACGACGAACAGATGCTTTTGACTCTGTTTCATATATTTCATATTCAATTTGACATAGATTCACTGCCATTTAATCAGATTAACTAATTTCAGTATTTTAAAACTGCTTTAATTGCAGATAAAATTGTTGTAAAGTGATGACAGTACTCTATAACCTCATAGGTCTCAAATAGCTGCTGGAAAACTAAAAAGATTAGGATGTGCCCAGAAAGTTGTGAGTGATTATGTAGTCATATATGAAAGCTGTATAACATCTTAAATGAAGTTGTAATTAAATTAATATCCAGGGTATGTCACCTAAAAGAAGTATGAATCAAATCTTTAGGCAGTTTACTTGACAAGAAATTCCTATAAATTACAATACTTTGTTTATCATTTTTACTAAACTGCTTGTTTGCACAAACCTTAAAATCTCTTCTGGTTTCTATACCTTTTTGTATAATTTCAGTTACCATCAATAGAACAAGTGATTCCAAACTTTTGAACGGTAGTGTGAGGTAAATGTATATAGCTGCTTCTACCAGTAACCACAGTGCCAAGTGCTCTGCTCTGACTCTCAATACTGCCCCCACAGGTCAACTGCAAAAATATGTTGTTTTTTTTTTTTGATTGGTAGGTTCTGTTGTTTAGACTTTCGTCCCATGATCTCTTATGAAAACTACTTATAAAAGGAGTATTCACACTAATTAGATTGTAGCATCCATACATCTATAGAGAGAGTGCACTTCTGGTCACTGCACCAACAGAAACATCTGAACAGTCCATCACTGATAGATGATCTGATGCATCTTATGGAGGGATAGCTGAGCAGTGCTTAATGACTCTGTGCAGTTACCCTCAACACAGCTTCTGTTGTCATTGCAAAAAAAGCAGGCCCGGTGATGAACTGTATGCAAGCAGCATGACACCGGATGCCAGCGTAGCATTTTTATTGCCAGCTCGAGATTAAAAAGCATCACTCTCGACTCTTGTCTCCTGGGTCAGTCCAGGACTCATCAGGGTTTGATTGTTGATCATATGCCACTTTATTTACCCGGAAGATTCGATTTGAGCTGGTGTTCCTCAGTGAAAGGTTTCCGCTGTAAATATTATGTCAGTAGGAAGGACAGTTTTATGTCCGTGTAAATTATGTCGCTGAAGCTCTTCTGAAAGACTTCTCATTGTGGCTCAGGACTTGAATTACAGGGATTACCAGCATGTATAAATCAACACACTCACTTTTAAAGGAAACTACAGGTGATGCCATTAGGTCTTGTGGGGTCTGTTACAGAGCCACGTGGTTCTGCTGCTTTTGAAGTCTAAAAATAAGAAGTTTGTCATTTGTAAATTATAGATCTCTGAACATGAATGACAAGGGGAATTCCCCAGGTTTTTTTATTTCTGCTTAATTCACTGGTTGAGATGGAAACAAAGTTATTTGAAGTATGATGTGAAATAGTTAATTGTAGAGAAATTTACACACTCAGATTTCTTTACAATGGCCAGATTCATGAAAACTTTCTTGAGAGAAAACTTAAGAAAGATCTTAAGACAAACAGTAAGCTCATAAAAATGTTCTTAAACGCAGTTCTCGTACTCCTTCTCTTAAGAATGTCTTATTTATTTTCTCTATAAACCCTTGAATTGTTTTTGTGTATATGCTACAGGGTATTTGCCATATTGCATTTTACAGATTACCTGAAATTATACCATATTTCCATTTTAATCTAAGGTTTTTAAAAAATGTTTTAATTATATCAACACCCGAGGACAGAGAAATGAAGGAAAAACAAAAACCAAACATTTAAAAATTTTGCCATCGAAACCTAGACGTGATGGTGGAGGAAACAGCCAACAGGAAAAATTTTCCTTGGATTTATGTTGTATTTTGTGAAACTCGTTAGAAGTTACAGTTTAAGAGGTTTAAAGTTTTTTCAATCTACGACAAATGTGAGACTGCCATAAGGTTAAGAAAATATTTTCAAGAACACCACCTTTTTGTACAGTTGTTCTTAAGAGAAAAGTTAGAAAAAGAAATGAACATTTTTGAAGAATAATAATGGATCTTAACTTTTTTTCTCAAATATGTAGTTAAAAAAGGCTCACTTAGAAAGATTTATTTTCTTTTGTGAGTCTGGCCCCAGGGGTCGCAATTCAACAACATAAATATAGCCATTTTATTTGTTACCCCAAACCAATAGTGGACCTACATGTGTCTTCTGAGTTTTATATGTAATACTGATGGTGGTAAAATAGTAGTAAATCAGAGAAAAAAGTTTTCTTTTGGCACTATTTTGATTGATAGTGTCCTGCATGTAGCAAAAAATAAGTTTTAGGTCAAAACTTCACTGGAAAACTATTATAACACAATGTCTCAGATTTCAGACAACATATTTGTAACCATTTAATGTAATAACTTTTTGTGAGGTAGCTTGTAGAGGCAGTAAACTCTTCAGAGGTCTGGTTCCTATTAACCACCACAAATATTCTGACTCTGTAAGATTTGTGGAATTCCCCTTTTCGAAGGGGTTTCAAGGGATCTAAGTCATCCGTTCCTTCATGATTTAATGCATTTTTTGTTTCAGTGCCTGTCATTTTTAACGACTGGAAGAATAATCCAAGTTGTCAGCAGGTGTGATGTTTTTGGCCGTCTTGGCTTGGTTCGGATTCTCCACCACGCCAGATGGCAGTGCTATGTGGGCCGTATGTGGACCATGGGCGTAACGATAGTGAGGGCTCAGCTCTAGAGTGCAGGATTGCTCACATTCTGGCGCTTAGTATCAGCCCATTTGCAGCTGTACTTCTGTCCCATTTTGAACTTTTAATGTGTTCAATATGTGGAGGGGGAGTTGATTCTTCATGCTGTGCTGTCAGATTTTGCAGAGAGAAGCGCGACCAAAATCAAACATTGCAATCTTTTTTCTCCTCTTTATCTGTTGCAGTAAACATTGTTGCAAACCCATAATGTTATATTGAGCACTTTATTTGAAATTATGTAAGAATATGTGCATCACAAGATGTACCTTGAGTCAGTTTACATAGAACATAAATTTAGTTTGAGCAAAGCTGCCTTTTGTATTTGTTCCAAAATACTGATATTGTTTATCATTCCGTAAGTCTTAAATAACCATTTTAAGATGGAAGTTCAAGTATTTTTATAGTGAGGGGATCCTCAAAAGGACATGGGCCAGGATCCAAACGCACTCTTCCACCCTCAGGTTCCTGGATCTCACTCTTTTTGAGCAGGGGAAGTGCAAGACGGCTCCTCGGGGAGTTCTAGCGTTGGGGGAATCAAGCTGTTCCAGAGCGCGGGCTATCAGGAGATGAGATGCAAAATCACACACAGGCTTCTCTATTGGACTGTTGCCCGAGCACACGGCAGAATCAGAGCCCAGGACATGTCTCTCTGAAGCTCAGTGGCCATCAGCCTTGTGTGGCATGGAGAAAACACTCCAAAGATCAGAGATAGAAAGGCGCTGGTGATCTCCAACATGACGTCTCAGTTGGACTGATCTAAATAGGTGTAGCATATGTTTGGGGTCAGAGAGGGGGAGGCTCTTGATGAACTGAATGAATGATGAACTTGTGTTTTCCTTTTAAGATGGCTTGATCTACAGAGAGACTTTCTGACCAGGGAATGAAGTGTTTTGTCAAGTTTTTAATAGGCTCTGTGTTCTTGTGAGCTCTCCTGCTTGTCCCTTTTGAGTGGTTTTGTGCTGAGACATTTGAAGCCAGTACACTGGAAAAGGAAAGAACGTTCTTTTCTTGTGCTGTATTCAGAGCCTAGTTGCAGTAGAAATTAGTGTTTTTTGGCCTTGAATGGATGGTTACTTTACGCACCCATCAAACATGTAGCATAATGATGCTGGAATGTAAAATATTTTGTCACTATATATAAAGTATAGAAAGCCAGCATGCATGGTCTATGGCCTTTGGTAAGTGGTGCAAATGAGGGTTGCATGATTTGGACCAAAAAACGCATTGTGTGATAAAGTTGTTGAATATTACAATATGATAAATAAATTGTATACCATTTCAATATGTCTGACTGGATGTGCAGAAAGTGGAGACCCTGAAAATGACTAGTTTGTCACTTACATTCTTGCTCTCCGTTGTTTTCTTGGCACTAGGCCTAGCAAGACAAATTTTTTATGCATGCAAAGTTGTAAAGCAAAATTTCCCTGTTTTGAATGCTATTTGTATGAATGAATACATATATATGAAAAGTGTAGATTTAAATTTTAAGTTTTTAATTTTAGGAACTAGGGAGATCTCCTGCCAGCAAATAATTCTGAGAGAAAATCCCTCCTCTCCCCCAAACACAGCACAGCCAACCCACAGATAATGTTTAATTTTTATAGGTCAATCACAGTTAAGATAACAGTGAAGTTAGCTTTTGAACAGTGGGTAAAAAAGGTACACATGCATAAATTATTACTTTTTGTAATCAGGACAGTCAGTTTTCATTTAGTTTTATCTGAAATTAATGTAGAACATGTGTGTCATAACTGCTGTGAGAGCTAAACGACTGTCTACAAATTACATTGCCAGTAGCAATCATCAGGGTCCAAGCAGAAACATAAATAGGCAAAGTTTAAAATTATCACTATTTATAATACATGTAGGGTCTCAAAAGGAGACATCTGCACAAACTGACCTGTTGACCTTGTTATGGTAACCAACAGATTTTTAACACGTTGTTAAACTCAATGAACTCAATAATTCCACTGCAATTACCCTTGTAATTTAATCTCAGAGTGTGCACCAGAATATTATGTCAAAATTGCTAAAGTTTTCTACTTAGAATGATGCCATTGGATCCCACTGATTTTTACAGGCCAGTTAATGACATAGTTGTTCAGTTGTTCATGTGTTTTCACTCTGTAGGTCTAATTACACCATCCATGTTCACAAGTCTATGACATGAAAGATTTCACTCCAGAGTTCTGTGTGCATAGTATGTGGTGAAATTAGCCTATATTTCAACATCCATCCATCCACATCACTTCCAACTACCTGATGGACCAGTCAGCCACCCGTCTGACAACATCGCCACGGCATAACAGCGTTCAAAACTGACACACAGCCCACTGTCCTTCTAGTCTGGTGGCACAGGTGGGCCTTGCCCATCTCAGCCTGGCATGGCATGGAGTAAAGCGGTCACTGCCAAGTCCGAGCCTGCTGCCTTGGAGCGAGTGGCGCGGGGAGGGCCTGACCGTATTGTACCGCACCTGGTCAGCTCTCTCAGCAGAGCCCGTTCACAGCCATTGTGTGCAGGGGGGGTAGGCAGCTTTTCTCAGTGCCTACCTCAAAGTCCTCAAAATCCAGTGAACTTAGGCGTGCTGTTGGCTGCGGCCAAAACAGCATCTGATGTGCCTTATTTGTTGACACAGCGAGATCTAGCGCAGAGGGTCTGCCTCACGCGGCTTACGGTGGAGGGATGACGCAAAGCCCACCATTCGCGGATAGTCCGTGTTCGTGACATTGCCTGAGTTTCGTCCAATGTTCATTAGCGCTTGGGAAAGTAGGCCAGATGACGCCAATATAAAAGGGATCTTGACTTATTTGTGATTCTGATAGTAGAGAGTTTTGACCGAAGAGACGGCTAGATTTCATGCCATGCACCAAAGTAAAAGTTTTACAGCTAAAAGTAAAACTGTTCACGATACTGTAATCTAACCTCAAACCGTGTAAGAGGATTTGTGTAAATTGTACTAGCCAGTATACATACACAGAACATACAGAGAGAGAGCAGTCTTGGGTTCAGCTGACCACTTAGTGTGTGTATGTGTATAGTGTTAAGAATAAGCTGTGCGAGAGCTCCCTCTTGGTGCCAGTGGTCCTAGTGTCCTCAGTAGCCCCCCAGTGGCCTGTACTGTGTGCTGTGGCCAGGAAAGTGTCTACGGTCTGCAAGAAATGGACAGATATGTACAGATACAGTAATACTCATTTCCTGGAATATATTTTTGTAGCTACAGTGAAGATTTTTTTGCAAAAAATACATTAATGGTTTTTTTTTTATTATTATTATTTTTCCAAGATTCATTTTGGGGAAAGCACTTCTCATAATTTTGATTTCTAGGTTTCAGAAATTCAAAGTAAATTGTATCTCTAAATCTCATAGGTGAATATGGTAGTTTTATATTTAATTTAATGATAATTTTTTAAATGTAAAAATATAAATACAAATCACACATTTTATGCAACTTATGACATTCACATATGTACTGTAAACTGTAATTAATTTCACATTTGACTTCAAAATAATCCTGAATTTCATTTCAACCTAAATAGCTTGTAAATTCATTCTCAGTTTTATTGTTGAAGAATTTTTTAAGAATATTTGAAAAATTGAATTTGATCTAAATCTAAATAAAGCACCAACACTAAATATATTCTCTCTTTGTTTTTGTCTTGCAGGGACGGTGTATGAATTTCAACCGAGTGCAACATCAGTAGACAGCCTTCAATCACTGAAATATGTGGACATCCAGTATTTCGGAGGGTGCAAGGAAAATATGTCAGGTTTTTTTGTTGTTGATGTAGATGATATACCTTGTCCATAGCACAGTACGTGTTTGTTTAGGGCTCTTTTAATTCCAAGCATTGGCCTTCCCCAACCATTTCATCTTCTTTAAATGATTTATATTGTATCCCTCGAGCTGCTATAGGAGGATTGAGTCGTGCTTTAGCGCAGATAAAGTAAATACATCAAAAAGTGCCTGATTTTGTGTCGGATTTGGTTAGCCGCTTTGTGCGCACCAAAGGCTTAACATATTCTGACCATATTGTGCCTTCTGTGGGGGGGGGGAAATAATTTTAATGGACACAGACGGAGGCTATTTAAAAAAAAAAAAGGGAAGAAAGAAAAAAAAACAGAACGAGTAGAGGCTGTTTGCCGTTGGCGTGGAAGTAGAAATAATCCCAGTAGGCTCGGGGAGTGCAGAAGTCCAGTGCCTTTTGGCAATGTCTCACCACAAAGCCTCTCCATGTCCACTCTCGCTCGATGCCTGGCGGGACGTCTTTGACTGGAGATCTTGTCATTTTAACACTGAGAAGTGCACACGCATGACAAATTGTAGACAGAACGCCCTAAGGTACTGGACGCAATAAGACTTTGCCCTTTAGTTTGTGAAGACACCTTTCTATCATTGTGTGCTCGGGACCTAAAAATTAATAGAGCGTTATTGCACCGCAAGACAGCCTGTGACCAAAGGACTGCGGCTACTTTTTGAGGGACAGATGCTTCAAGACCTTGACATGGTAGTTGGTGTGGATTTTTTTTTTTGCCCCCCTTCCAACGTTCTGCAGCCTGCTTCTGACTTTCACAATTCGTAAACGCGGCTAGTTTTTAAGACATAGATACAGCTGTCTCGCCATGCTTCTCTCCGAGGCTCTCCCAGCGTCTCAACCCAGTAGTTCACTCGACGAAAGTTTAATTAAAATAATTAAAGGCAACAGCAAGCAGCAGCCTGCAAAGCTTTTGCTCATCTTTCTGACATTGAATGACCTACTACTGTATCCCCATCGTTGAGAATTAAAAGAAAGGCTTCGCCGCCATGGCAACGTGAGAACCCTTCCATCCAAAACTCGAAAGGAAAGGGGGCGACGGATGGATAAGTATTGTTCATTTCCAGAAATTATCCTCATTGTCCACCCCTCCTCATGCACACACACCAAAAAAAAAAAAAAAGGAAAAAAAGGCGAGCACTATAATTCTGTTGTGGATTCGGCCGGTGTGCTGTCATGACGCAAAATTATGCTAGCACGGGCGGAAACACTGCGGGGGGAGGACGAGGGGCGGCAGCTGAAGAAAAAGGCTCGAACGATCCAGTCACTTTCGATACGCTACTTCAGATGCGAAATGGATATTCGAGTCGAAATCTGACAAAGCGCGCCGGCTTTGACGGGAAGCGGTATAGACAATGACCAGTGGCTGGGTCAGTGGGATGTCTCGGTGCAAGCAGGGAAGCTTATCAAATGACACTAAAAATAAGTTCAACAACCATCAAGTTTGAGGGGGGAAACGGAACAGGGTGCATTCGGCTGGGCATGCAAGTGCACCAGACAGTAGGGGCATCACACAAGCACCTAATTATTCCTTTGTTGTCTTCGTCTCCAATTGTAAGAGCTGTGAATTATTCCTTTAGCCCCAAATAAAAAAAACAAGATGTGGCATATTATTAATAAAGGAAATCCTTCCGCATATGCACTTTAAAAAGTGCAATACACTTTTTTCGGATCGCCAAATGAGATATTGTACAGTACAGATAGAGGGTGTTTTTCTGCCTTATGTCAGGAATCGGAGGACTGTTATTAACCCTTACTAATGAGCTATTTACATATTGGTCACAACACAGCTTTTCAATGTACTAACTCACCGCATAGAATTCAGCAGTAGAATTTAGCCTTCTGAAGTGTCCTCACGGAGAGCTTGCAGATTTTTTTTTAATTATACAAGTTTTTCTGTATTTTTTCTACCTATTAAATATTTTTCCCATTGTTATTTTTCTTTTTTAAATGCATTTTTATATTGTTTTATATTTATGTTAATGATATAATGTTGTTTTTTTCCCTTATTTTGTGTGCACATTAATGTACATGGAGAGGGGAAGGTGACAAACTAAAATGCCTAGTGTGCCTGTTTCGCACCTTTTCTATTTGCAAGAAAAATTGTTTTAGATTTTTTTTGTGTACACCCTTCTGTAAAGAGCACTATCAACATGAAATTGTCATGATTGATTAGTTGTTATATTTATACTCATTAAAACTGGCAAACATATCAAAATGTAAAAACAACATGACAAGCTTTCTTTAATAGATAAGTTCAGTAGCTTATTTGTGTCCTGGCCATTTTTGCCTATTAAGCCTAAATGAAAAGTGCTAGTAAAAAAATATATATTTTATATTAACATAGTCAGTTTAACAAAATTTGGTTTGAAATTTTTAAATGCTGCCAAAAATATGTGCACTATTTTGTATTTTGCCATGTTGTAACCAGTACCTCTTTTTAATGTAAATGGAGGTAAAATTGTTTGTCCATATGTTATTTACGATGCTGTGATTTGAAACGTATCACTGAACTTTGGCCACTGAATGTATAACAACTTCAAAATCAATGCTCCTCACTTTAATGTGCTTTCAACAAAAAAAAGCATCAAAACGCATCAGCACTCCCTCTAGTAGGTTTGCTACACCTCATGCATGATATAAGTTAAAATGTAATATAGAAACATTAGAGAATAGTGTAAAAATGTGCATAGTGGAAAGTGAATAGCCGCTATGTAACCAGACATGCAAATACAGCTCCAGCCTGAAATGCCACACAGTTAATGGACTTTTCTTCATATTCTTCTCTTCTAGTTCTTTTCCTCATTAATTGTTGCTATGGAACTCTAGAGCTGCAAGGCATTTTGTGTCAGAAATATTAAAGAATGATTTAGTTATTATTATGCGTGTTAGTAATGATAGTTTTATAATTTGTGCAGTTATTTTATAGATACAGTAGACGTTTTCACTTGTGCTAAAACACAATCACTGTGCAGAACATTGTTATGCATTTTCAGTAACAGTGCTCTGCGTGGCGCTTCAATGATATCACTTTTTTTTCCTTATTATTGTTCTGTTCATTTGTATGAAATAAATGCATATTTTGTCAAGCGCTGCTGCGGTCACTCTCTCTGAGCACCCAGATGGTATCACTGAACGTTAACTGATTCATCAGTCACCACACATAAGCAGATCACTTTGCTTAGCTGACCATTTGTACAGCTTAAAACACATAGCAATAATATTAAGATATTAAAAGCCATATTTTCATATGCTTTTAATTCTGCACATTTATGCTGAAATATCTGCTTATCTGTCTACTTATCTGCTGATTTCATAGTAGGATTTGCAGGTTGACCTGTTTTAAATACAGTAGTGCACCAGAGCAACAGCATATACAGAATTAAATATTGAGTATAATGTTAAAACAATTTCTCTGTTTTTTGGTAGTTTATTTAATTAACACTGAAATGCACTTGAAGAAGAGAGGGCAAAATCTGTCAACTGAATCATTTTGAAACTTATTTTCTCAAAATGTTAAAATATTTATTTTTGAGATATTACAATATTGTATTGCATATAACAATATTTATATATTTGTTAATTTATTTCGCCAGTACATAAAGTTGCCCACAACTCAGTAGTTTTATGCCGTGGTATCAGCCATATATGTAGTAGTGCATAAGCATTTGTATTGTAAATTTGTCCACATTAATCATATGTACGGTCTTATGCAAAAGTTTGGGCACCCCCAGTCAAATTAAATGTTTTGTTGAATGCAAATAAGTTTACACGTCTTACTTAAATATGACATACCTCTGCAAATTGTAGTGCCCAGTTTCTTTCTACTTGTTGAATTTAACACTAATATATATATATATATATATATATATATATATATATATATACTACATTTTAGTTTTCTTCCCCCCAAATAAATAGTACTTTTCCATTGCAGTTTGCAGAGGTTTGTTCCCTGTAGAGGATGTGTGGACTTTTTTTTTAACCTGGAAAATCAAAATATGTAATTTGACCTGTGCATAAGACTGTTTTTGTATAAATTTTCATTGTAGTAGTATATCGCCGCTGTCGGAACAAAACCTCGTATCTCCATTTTTGTCATTTTTCAGTCTCTGACATAATTTGAAAATGCCTGTTGCCCCTTATGTTGTGTTCAAATTTCATGATGAATAGACCAAAAGAAACGGCCCAAAACTATTTGGAAAAAATTCCATCGACTTACATTAAAAGTAAAGTATAGTTTTTCCTTCTCCTGTAAAGTTGTCATTTTGTAGACACAAGGTTTTCTTCCAACAGCAGCGATATGTAGTATTAAATATGTATTTTATTGTTGCCATCAGTACAAACCTTTGTATCTCCAAAATGGTAATTTTGCAGAAGGAAAAAAATTCTTAACTTTTAATAGAAGTCAGTGCAAAAATTATACTTTCCAAGTATTTCACACAATGGAAAGAACACCTGGCATTTTCAAATTGTCCTAAAATAAAAACAATAAAAATAAAGACAAGCCTTTTCCAGATAGTGAGGTTAAGTAGTAGTCATTATATGTAGTGCCATGCTATCAGCATTTTTAGGGCAGCATTGTTCTACACAAGCAATGGCACTGGAATGAACATTAAAAGCTCCTCTCTCTGCCTCAGCCATCTCTCTTAGGTTTCCTCTCCCCATCTGACCTAATTTCATGCAGGTCCCTGTCTGCCAGGGTGCCACTGTACCCACTGAGAGTCTTATCCAACTGAAACTACACCTGTCACTGACCCCCCACCACCCCCAAACGCACATACTTGCCTACCCACCCCTGCCAGGCCCGTGTTAACCTCACTCACAGCCTTTGCTTGAATGTGCGGCCCTTTCTCATCCAAATCTTGCTCTCTAACTAAACTTCATACCCCACCACGTGTGACTAAAACCTTCTCACAGCCTCTGGACACCTTTCGAGCCAATTGCCTCCCCAAATGAGGCGTGACTTTAGTTTTCACGCACCTGGCTTTGGTAGTAAAACAACTTCGCTTAAAGTCATAACCCTCCGCCTTTAATGCAGCATTACATCGAAGGAGGAAATTTTCTGCTCAAGCTGGAAAAGTGCTCTGAATTAGTAGAGTTGCACACCTCATCATTACAGTGCTCACATCCTCTGATGGTTGTCTTATGAGGCGTTAATGTTGAATTACACTCTTTCAATCTGATCTTCCTTTTTAAAGTAGTTTGATGAAGTACAGCCTTAAATTTGATGTGTCCATCAAATTCTTTGGAGCCCAAGAAAGGCCTCCATAAAAATTCAGCAAAATTTGTTTTTTGCTTGTATGTTCAGTGTGTCTTGAAAATAAGATCCCATTGTCATGCTTTTTTAATGTACAGTCATATGCAAAAGTTTGGGCAGTCAAATGACGCTTCGCTGCTGTTCTGAGTAAAAACGAGCACATCCTCTGCAGTGAACACACTTCCCCACGTTTTACTGCACAAGTACTGTTTATATACTGAATGTAAAATATTAGAGGGAAAAATGTAAAATGTAGCCTGTGCAAAAGTTATGGCACATTTTATATTTTATTTTTATTTTTTACCAATATGTTACATTTTGCTTCCTACAGAGTTTGTTTCCTGTAGAAAATCAACAAAACAATTGCTTGACCAGAGGTGTTTTGTACACGACTGTACCAATAGGTCTTAAATCAAAAGTCAGAATTACATGCATATGTAACTAAACTGAAAATCTTTTGTCTAAACAGAATAACGTGAAACCATATGCTTATTTATGATGGTCATAAAATCAAATTGCACTTCCTTTGGTTGGTTTTAATTGAGAGCTGAGGCTCAGGCAGCTGTTTGCTCCTTAAGCCCATCTAGCCCCACAGGTTATCCCGAATGTCACAGTCGTTACAGAAACGTGGGTAACTGTGGAATCAGATATTTATGCACGATAACCTTTAACAGAGTGCCCTTTTTGTGGATGCTAGAGATGGCAATTTCACTTAAGACCAACTTGTTAGACTTCACACTTGATTTTATGCTTCATATTTCAAAGCAAATAAAACCTAATCCCTCTCATATTGTAAAATACTCTGTACTTTCCAACATTTGGGAAGTGCAGGTGGAGGATTACTGTTTTAAGGCTTTTTCCCCCTGCAAACTTAATACATTTTCAGCACTTAGGCCATAATCAGCTGTTTTGGACTTTTAGCCATGTGTTTTTGGCAAATAGGATTCTTTGGAGTGATGCTATAGAAGAACCACTTTTGGTTCCCTAAAGAATCTTTCCGTGGATGGTTCTCTAAATGAGAGGTGCAAACATGAAGAAAATTTTCAAAGCCATTGTATAGAAAATCAACAAAAGAGAGTGCAACTGGTAGGTGTATAAACTATTAATATTATATAAACTATTATTATTATTACTATTACTATTATTACTATTGTTGTTGTTGTTATTAAACCCATTGGACACTCTTCATAGAATTACATTTATTATCAAATGCAGGTTTGTAATAATATACAGTTCTTTGTAATATGTTTTTAGAATACAGAACTATCTGTATTTGGTCTGTGATACATTTCTAAAATGGGAGAATATAAATAAAAATCTGTAGAGGAACCCAATAAATGGCTTCTATACGAACATCAAGTGTCCTGCTAAAGCCTGAGTAGACTGATAAATCAATGTGATTATCAGTTATTATTCTCAGTGTTACTGAACTCTGCTAAAGGCTGAGTAGACTGATAAATCAATGTGATAGTCAGTTATTAAAGGAGGGCAATTTTAATTCTTTCTGAATAACATCAAAGTTGTCTTAAGTTATAAGTGGGGATATTTAACGTAATGTAGAGCTTATGAACTGGAAGTCTGGCACACTCCATTCAACGTTTAAAGCCTCAAGTCTGAAAAAAGGGATGTTCTGGTCTTCTAGGCCAAACAAAAAGGCATGGAGCTTTTTTGGTTAATTTCTTTATGTAAATCAATTATATCAATTAGATATTTTCCCCAAATCTTTCACCCCTAAGTATGACACAGGATTCTACAGTTTAAATGGCAATTCCACTAGTTGTTCCAAAATTTCTGCATAATTAAATGGTTGAAATGGTTGTAAACATAGTCATTCAGGGAGCTTTGATGTGAAATGCTCCACTTAGAATTGTTCACAATGGTGGTGATAGGAACCAGACATCTGAAGAGTTTAATATCTATCAAAGTTACCTCACTGGAAGGTATTACCCAAAATGATTATGAAAATGTTGTCTAAGACATTGTTTTACATTAGTTTTGAGATAACATTTTGGCCTAAAATTTATCTTAAAAAAGCATTAAAGGCAGACAGCTACATGTAGGGCATTCTAAGATAAAATAGTACCCAAAGAAAAGGTGTATTTTTGAATTTACAACTTCAACATTATAAAAAGTCAGAAGACACTTTTAGTTTCACTGCTTATTTTGGATAAACATTGTGACCCCCGGCTCCTGTCACAACCACTGTAAAGAAATCTGAGGCAGAAAGTTTCTCTACAGTGAGCCATTTCACATTAATCCACTCCGAATGACTTTGTTTATATCTCAACATCTGATTTATACAGAATCCAGAAAGCAGTGAAAGAGATGATGAGCAATTGATTGACATTTTGTGGTAAAACATTATTCACTCAAAGATCCATTTTATTATCTAAATCCAAACAGACTTTTGAGCGATAACCTGATAATGCAGAGCACCTACTAGTCTCGGAAAAACAGACAACAACAACAACAACAACAAAAAAAGCTCAACACAATATGTGCAGTAAACTACCATGAGGCATGTGTTGACTCAGACGCCAACACACTCACCTCAGTGCTGCAGGGCCAGAGCTCCGTCTGTTAATGATAAAACCCAACATACGAGTGTCAGTTCACTGAAGGCTCTTGTATGAGAGCAAAAATATTGTCCGGGCAGCCTTTGGTTCCACTCAACCTGGCACTGAAACTGACAGAGGAGCCTCTGAGCCAATCCAAAGCCAGGAGCTTTTTAATTGCCTCAGACGGTGGGCGGGGCTTGTAGCAGCACAGAGAGTCACCTTGCCACTGGTCAGTAAAGTTCATTTAATGAACATGGAGAGGAACAATGGCTGGAGGTGATTGTTCTCTCATCGCATTTAGAAAGGCCCGTGTCACGAGAAGCCTCAAACAGCTTTTAGAATTCGCGAGCAGATGTTATGGAAATTTGTGCTAATGTTCGGAGATTGCACATCCTGCTTGCAACGTGTGTGGGGTGATTTTGACCAATCTTAGTAAGTTCATTGCTTGGTAGCATATTTATTTATTTATTTATTTATTTATTTATTTATCTATTTATTATTGAAGCACAATAATCTTAAGACACTTTACATATAAAGAATTTTGGCAGGTTTAAACTTCCAGAGAACCATATATGAGCCCACACATCAATTCCTCACTTTCATAACTACATAACTTGCATATTGGTTTCATAGTGGTTATTGAATAATTCATAATCGTTCATGAGTAATAAGTATTTGGATTAATAGTTGAATAATAGGCCTGTAGTTTAGCCTCTATTCAATCTGCTTATTTCAATTGTTAAAACATAAACAAAGTCACTCCATTCTAGAGGAATTTACCAAGTCAGAATCTGTCGGTTTGTTCACACTGGTGGTGATAGGAACCACATGTCAGAAGCATTCAATGTCTCTTAAAGCTACCTCACAAAAAGTTATTACATTAGTAGTTGTAACATAGACGTAAAGTAGAAGTTATTACATCATTACAAATACACTCCCAAATGCCTGTTTTATAGTAGGCTTACTTTTGTGATAAGAGTTTGGCCTAAAATATATTGTTAAAAATACATTCATGGCATAGAAATACATGGAGGGAGTTGTACAGCAAAATAATACCCAAATTAAAATGTACTTTCATATTTAATACTATTTTACCTTTATCAACATTTTATAAAAGGACATGTTTAGGATCACTGGTGATTTTGGATAGAAAATAAAAATATTATATTTGGGGTTCACGGTCCCTGGTTCCTGTCGCCACCACTGTAAAGACATCCAAGTTGGTTGTCTACAATGCTGCATTTCAAATCAAAACTCTCTAGAAGAATTTGAATTTCACCAATTGAATTATTCATAAATTCAGAAAAATAGGTGGACTTCCCCTTTAAACTTTGAAGGGAACTACCAGCAGGTCCATACCTCTATTCCTGACTCCTAACTACATAACCTACAAATTTGTTTCATAGTAGTTACTAATTTATTTATAATAGATACTGGTTAATAAGCATTAAGATTAACTCTTAAAAGTCTCGGCATACATTGGTGACAAAAGCATTTTATTAATATTTCTCACTCATTGAAACAAGTAGAACAATTCTGTGCAAATTCTAAAAAAATCAATCAAAACATTTTTATTATTGCTAGACATCAGTCCTTATTTTTCACCACAGTATTTTAAGAATATGGCCAAAATACCCAGTTAGGGAACGAAAGTGTCCTTCATTACTGTTTTAGCTAAGTCAAGAAACATGTGCTCACTTGTTATTTGTTATTTGTCATTAAATGTCTCTGAGGCATTTCTGGGACAACATTGGTTTGCAGCAGTCGCTACAGCCGAGTGAAGCTGAAAGTACAGCAAGAACAATAATGTTACAAGCATAAACCTCTCAAGAAAGCACAGTGCTTAAAGAGACGCATGAACATAGCTTAGTAATCATTGCTTGAAAAAGCCCAGTTGTTATTGTTGAAATGCGTGCACATAAAATCTAACCACATAAAGGCTGTGAGTTGAACATCACTGGTTGCTGCTAACAGACTCTCTTTAATTTGATTATATTCTCTGTAACAGGATATATTCTGCCGTAATTAGAGTTGACTGAGCAAGTTAGCAGAAGTGTAACCGGCTAACAGGCTAATGCTTCAATAATAAAGGACAAATTTCAAATTCAAGCTTTCACAGAAGGACCTATTTAAAAGCTGGGTATGTAGTACTTACAGGCTTGTTACAATCTTAAACTGTCTTAATTTACATCAAAATCCAACATAACACTGAGCTAACCTGCTTCCAAGCATACCATACAAGGAGCATCTTAGCACTGATAAAAAAAAACAATAATAAAAATAAGGGAATTAACAGATTTTTACATGGTTTTAGCATCTGACATGTTGCTGTCTGAAGAAAAAACAAGTATCTTATTTTTTTTTTTCAATTTTTACTTTTCTACATCAGTTGAGCCCAGCAGCAGCTCTTCACATTGTCTGAAAATTTCATGATGAATAGACCAATAGAAATGCTCCAAAATTGCTTGTAATAAAATCTCTTTACATTAACTTACATTGAGTTAAAAAAAAATAAAAAAAATAATAATAATTTTGCCCTCTCCTGTAAACTTACATTTTGGAGATGCTTGTTTTTCTTTGAACAGCAACAATATATAGTCTGTTTACGCTTCACAGAAAATTCTGTCCATAAACCACTGAAAGCATCATAGGGTGCAGAAATAAGCTGGACACAAACACGCAAAGACAGTTGTTGATACTGAATATAAATCAAGTATGATGTAATTAATTATGTAACTAACGGAGTAATTGATTCTGACTATAAATTCAAATAGTATAGAAAAACAGCAGTAATGTTTCTGTACTTTTAAGCGTTAATAACGGAATAATAAGCCTAGAGTTTAAGGGGTTAAGCCACTAAAAGTCGATCGGCTGTGGTACAGTAAGCCAACACCACATCACGTGTGCTGCAATCTCTTCCCTTTCCTGTGTAAAGCGGTGTTAAGGCGGATCGCTCAGCTCCAGATTGGTCAGGCTCGGTTTGGGTTTGTAATCCAGCCTGCCCACCAGAGAGCGGGGCCAAGAGAAGGCGCTTTACTACCTCAGCTGCTCCAAGTTCTCGAGCAAACACAGCCCTCCCACACGCCCAGCAGCACCTCTCCCCATCGCTGGCATCGTTTAACATTACGATATTTTCTCCGTGTTTGCCGACGGATGATGGGCCCTCATTGCTATGCAAGTGCCAGATGAATCATAAACCTATACCATATGCCATCGCAATTTGCTGATGGGCCCAAGCTGTTTTGGTGGATATAAAATCCAGGGATTATGAATGCTTGATCCTCAGTGAATGGAAAAGGCACAAGGTGGGGTGAGCACAACCTCTCATCTCCTAGCTTGGGTCAGCAAGTGGTGAAATAGGCAGCATTGGTGACCTCCATGCAGATTAACCCCCCCCAACCCCGGGTGCACTGGAAAAATCACTGGGCCTGATGTGGCAAACCAAACAAACAAGTTGAAAGGGAAAATACCTGCACCAGACTAAAGAAACAACATGTTTTGTCTCCTTTGCATGTTATGGGCCTGAAAAACAAACAAAAGCATTTGGATTATGGCTTTATTTTCACCTCTCCATCTATCACCTCTTATTAATCAGGATTGTTTTCTCCCTGTGGTCAGTTTACTAGCAAAGATGATATAAATTCATGTAGTTCAGGCACTTCATGTGCTGTTAATGGCCACTTAAAGTAATAGTCTAAATGTTTTTCCTCCACAACCATTTTTCTTGCAGTTTTAAGGTAAATTTCTTTGTTTGTTTTGATAATTATTAGATATTTAAGCTAAATGATGTCTTTAGTTCACAGCACAAGCATAAAACAGTTAATTGACATCTCAGGTTAGTTTAAAATATGAATGAGAATTTCAGTTTTAACACAAAGTTGGTATTTACACTTAATAGCTAGTGTTCTGGCCATAATAGTATCAGTTACCTGTGTCTTTCTCCTGTGAATTTCATGCAGTCCACTGCAGTGGAAAGTAGTCACACACTTTTTTTACAGCGCAGAGCAGTAAAATAATCCCAGGCAAGTGATAAGATATAACATCTTACTTTAATAGAACTCATTCTGTGTCCCCCTTTTAATAAAAAATACATTGAGGAACTGCATAATTTTTAGATTTTTGTATTTTACTTAATAATTTGCAACCCATGGAGTCGTGGATTGCATTTGTCTAACACATTTAACACATTTAAATACAATTTGTTTCCAACAATGGGAAAATGTTTGCTTGATTATATACTTTTCCAAATTTGCGAGACTATTCTGGTACAGGCTTTGGGTGGTGCTCAAATCAAACAACGTTCAGTATATTCATAGAAAACACACAAGAAAAAAATGACTTGATTATGCTTTTCATGCTCCAGGTATGAGAAAGTGGAAGAAACCTTTTGTATGCAAGTGCCTTATTTATATGTGATGTTACCTTTTTTTTAGTTTACAACTGTGAGAGTGCATTTCAATATACAAATCACATTTTTTCAAGTCTTGAGAAAAAAATTAGAATGCAATTGAGAAAGCTTAAGGATTACACTGCTTTTATAGAAAAAAAACATTTGTTCATTTGAATCTTTTATTAATATGTGACTTATTGCTCATATGACGTTACATGCATGACCTTACAAATGAACAAACGAACAACAAATGAACAAATGACGGAAAAACTTCATTTGTTCATTTGAATCTTGTATTAATATGTGAGTTATTGCTCATATGACGTTACATGCATGACCCTACAAAGCAAGACTACAGGGTTTCATAAAGTCAGTTTCCAGAACACAGTATAATATCTGTTCATGAGAAAATTCTTAACATTATGTTGCACTTTGACACATGGGCCGATATACACACGGTCACAACTGGCCATTTCCATGCAAACCTTTGTGAACATCTGGTTTGAACAACTTCTTTATTTTTAGCAAACTTGTGGGCTTATAACTGGTAATGTAGTAACTGGTAATGCTAGTCTAGATGTGCTAATAACTGGAAATGTTAGTCTATTTGGCTTCCAGTGCTACTATTAGCAATGGGTGCTATCGTTAGCAGCTCAAAGAGCTGCTTAGTGTTAGCCATCTGGTAACAACAGTAAATGAAACCGACACTGTGTGGAAATGTAACTAGCATTAGCAATGGCTTTTAGATAGCACAGCAATATATACACATCTGATGCTCATTATGTAGAATCAAGCCCTCAATATCATCCACTGCAGCATCTGCTGTGCGACTCCCACACAGCACACAATACATCACTTCAGTAAAGATCTTGAAAGCACTTACTGAGAACATACTTGTTTAGTTTGTTAACAACAAACTGCACTATTGAATACACAAAAACTTATGTGTACTGTTTGTGGATCACCAGTTAAATGTGACTCTCACCCTGTAAAGAGCACTTATAATACATCATAAAGTATTATATACTGAAAAGAAATTTGCTTAACATTTAAAAGATGTGGTAACACTTTCTATGAATGTCACCTTTGTAAGCATCTATAAACACATTCATAACATGTTGCATTCATAACATGAATGTATTCATAAGGCATTATAAACATGGCTATAAATATTTATAAAAATGCATTACATGTTATAGCCATGCTTATTATGCATTATAAATTGTTAACATAATACATTATAAGTACTGTTTATAACAAATTATAAGAGATCATAAGTGGTATTTGTCCGCTCTAAGTAAAGTGAAGCGTACTGTACTAAAGCCTCCTCCAGTGTTAAGAGTGAGGCTTCAAGTTGAAGTATTTACTGAAGGATTTACTGAAACAGTAAAACATACACAATAAAGCACATTACAGACTTCAAATGTCAGAGTTTAAACTAGTGCTGCCATTAGTGTTTTACCCAATGTGGGAAAGTCAGTGTACACCACTGTTAGCTTGGTATTTGTCTTTACTTTGCAGTCTCCAAGCTGGGACTGACGTCTTTGGCACTGACAGTATAACATGTTATCAACACTACTTATAATGCATTATTTATAATGCATTATATTAACAATTCATAATGTATAATAAACATGGCTATAAAGTGTAGTCCAGTGTAATTCATTTTTATAAATGTTTATAATCATGTTTGTAATGCCATATGAAGGCATTATAACATGTTATAAATGTGTTTATAGATGCTTACAAACGTGACATTCATAGAAAGTGTTACCAAAGATGTTTTAAAAACACGCTTCACTTAAAGCCTGTAATAATTCCCTATTATGTATTATAGAGAGTTATAGTGTATTACCTGGGTGTCTACAATGTTCTAACCAAGTATTTATAACTCATTATGGAACCTTACATGAAGTCATATATTAGAGTATTTATATAGGCTTATGCTGTATATTATAAGCTATTATGTAACGCATTATAAATGCATTTATAGTACATTATGAATACATGGTTCATAGGAAGGATTACCAAAACCTTTAAAACCTTTAAGTGGTAGAAACATTACATTGAGGTACCTTTATCTTCAAAAAGTTCTTCACACTTTTACACATAAAAATCTCATTTAGAAAAACTGTTCTTTAGGGTTTCAAAAGATCCCTTTTTGGCACCATTTTTAAAAGCATATACAACATGATGGAACTGGGACAGGCTGCCCATCCTGCAGCATAATGTATTTTTGTAACTAGTCTCCATTGAAATTCTATAGTTAGGGTTTCTATGGTCTCCACCCACCTGGGGCACAGCTGGTATATGTCAGCTTCGGTGACAAGTGCAGCTTTGGCAGTGTAGGCCTGTTATATATGACAAATGCAGCCATTCACTGGGCAGAAACCATCTCACTCTTTTGTTATAAACACTATGCTGCCATTACTGACATAAAATGTTATTTCTGACTAAATTCTTCATCCAACATTATAAACATGTGCTATTTTTCTGTAAGGGAAATGTCTAACAGATAAACGGACCCATATTTTGATGTTTCCAACTCTGATTTACAGTAGCTTCAGTGCAGTCTGGTTGGAATTCTTCTCCAGGCTTTCTTCATACAGTTGACCATCAGTTTACTGTTGTGTTAAAAGTGTTTTTCTCTTAATCAAATACCATTTTGCTAAACATCATATGAAGGTGCCAAACTTCATTAAAGTTTATAAATGGTTACAGGGTTAACATGTCCAAATACTTTTTGGGGCCACTGTATTTACACTCTGATCGGACCTTTCAGTTTGAAAATGGTTTGCATTACAAAGTGCTTTGCTATCTAATTAGCTCATGAGGCTGGTCTAGCTAAGGGCAGTTGCATTCCTAATGAAAAATCCACTCCTCTTTGTCCTCTCTTCCCCCTTTGTCCTGTGAGTGGAGTCGCAAGGGCATGTTAAAGCACACAAACAAGAAGTAGTACTGAAACAGAGAATACAGTTAAATCACCAATGGAATTGCCTAATACAGTGCAGTCCCTAAGTAAATGGACAGTGGCCCAGTTTTTGTTGCTTTAGTTCTGTACTCTAGCACATTGGATTTAAAATGATATAAAATGACTTCGAGGTTGAGGTGTACAATGTAAAATTTTAATTTGAGGATATTTATATCAATATTCAATAAACCATATTGGAATCACAGCCATTTTATTCATAGTCTCCTATTTCAGGGAGCCATAAATAACTGGGCAAATTAACATAACTGTAAGCAAAATTGCAGCCAATGATGGCAAGTCCATGACCTCCCAGCATTGTTTCTAGAGCTGTGTGCCTTCAGTCATGTGTTCAGCATGTGAAATGTATGCTGGGGTTTAGCAGGGGGGACTAAAGATTGATCACAGGCCTACCCAATCAAATGGGCAAAGAATACTTATTCAGTCAAAATTGTTAAGATATTAAGCAATGTGGTTTGTTTTTTGTGGGAGTGCTGTTACTGTACTGCTACTCTCATGCTAAGCTCTAACATATTTTTTCAATTCTCCAGTCACTGCACAGTAACTGTTGCTATCCATCATTGCTTCAAGCCATCAGTTTGTTATTAGTGCGCCAGTGTTTGAATTTGAAGCTAGAGTTGCGGTTAAACTGGGGATGATTAAAAATGAGATTCTGTCCCATAGAGCATGGCGTTTTCTGCCCATCCAAAGCCAGAAAAAACACCATTGTCGTCTCTACAAAAGCTTGAAATGGGCTTTGTGAAAATGTCAAAGCAAACATCTAATGTTGCTTCAGTGAGTCAAATGCTAGACATGAATGGACCATAAACATTTTTATGCCTGCCGTGGCCATGCGTTTTTACCTTTGATGATTAGGTTTAGGTTTTTAGGTGTGCTGTGTTTTTTCCTTGTCTTTACACACCTCAAATATTTTATTTGTCTGGTTTTATCTCAGTCATGTCTTCTTGGGGTTCGTCCACTGTGCCAGTCTCATTGTGAATATCTCAGCAGTCTGATTCTAACTTAGTTATGTTGTCTTCATTGGGCAAACATTGAGCAGACGCAGGCCTTACAGTTTTTAAAGGTTGCTTCTGTGTTGGTTCTGAATATGGCAGAAGTGGGGTGAAAGTGTTGGAATAGATAGGGTATTGACTGTATGGAATAGGCTATAGCCTGATGTAATGACATTGCAGAACATTAGCAGATTTATATCTGTTTATTTATATCTGTTTATGACACTGGGGTTCAAGTTGAGTTAAGAAACCATAACCAGTCAAGAAAAATAAATACCCAAATGGGTCAGTGTCCTGCTGTGAAATGACACTCCATCCACTGAGTTATCAGGAATTTGGATTCAATCCGAGCAGTTAATACATAAGTGTAGAAACTTTTCATAGAGACTTGCTGGCTATCTTTTTGGAGCTTTTGTTGCTTTCAAGTGCAACTTGAAAGTCACCTGATGTGGTCATATTTATGTGGTTCATGTCAGAAGTAAACAAAAAATTCTGGAGGTTATGAAACAGTTGCAGTTTATTAGCTAGCATGTATGAACTTTGGCCTATTTAGATACAAATGTAGCAGAAATAAAATGTGAATTCATTGTACATATTTAAAATGACTTTGCCATTTCCATAAATGTATCATTTGAAACAGCGTAGTAAGATTGCTTTTCACTGGTGCGCTGATTACTTCTTTCTTCAGCCTTGATGAACATTTCAGTGGTGTTAGAACTAAATTCAGTTTGTTTGGTCTTTGAAGGGTCATCATGTGTTACTTTGTGGTGGGAAACAGAGACCCCCTGTCATTTGACTTCAGATTTCCGTTTGTAGTGACTGTGCAAAGCTGTCTTCTATGTCTGTCTACCACCATAGAGCTACATCAAGTGCAGCAAGCTAAAGTGCTTGATGCCACAGCACAGCTACGTTTAAATAGACTAAATAAGGTGACACTGTCAAAAGATCATTTTAGCCAATGATTTAAATTACAAAGTATATGGAGAATATATGGAGCATGTTTTATAGGGTGATGTAAGTCTCACCCATAATGATGTAGCATACATGCTAATAATGTTGGCAATAGCTAGAAAACATTATTCTAGGGAAAGATCTTTACAAAGTGATGGTTCTAAAAATAGCCATCAACACATCAAAATGCAATTCTAGTTTATGTTCTGGAGCCCTCATTGATCATGTAATAGTGCTCAGTGGCTTTATCCTCACCTGTTTTGGTAACTCTTGTGTTGGCTTCCACTGGTGTTACCAATTACTACCTGAAGACAGACACAGCTTAAGCCCAAATAAATAAAAATAGCCATTGCTTTGACTAATATATGAAGCCTAAGAAGTAGTTTTTGTTGAGATATTTTTTAATGAAGAAACTTGAACCAATTTCAATGACATTAGCAGCTTGTTAGTACATTTCTGTACTGGTGACTAGTTAACTGTAAACTCATCAGCTCAACCTCAACAGGCTAAAGTAAGGAATATCTTGATCATGTCATTGTTCACCTCAGATGTATTTCATCTTGTTTTGTTCTGTTTTTTTTTTTTACTAAATATCCTATTGGTTCCATCAGCTCTTATTACCATACATTCCTCATCTATATATTAAGTAAGTTAAAAAAATAGAGCTGTTTCAAACCCACCATTTCTGGATGGCTAGTTAGGGTAGGTGTCTCAGTGCTGCATAGCTAAAAGTTTACAGCTGTCAATTCAGATTTGACTGCTTAGCCAGACTCTACTGGGGCTTTAACAGTATATTTTTTGTAGTTGTAACTCTGACTTTGGCCTGAAACACCAATGGCCCAAACATAGACAACAT
Organism: Colossoma macropomum; assembly: GCF_904425465.1. Lineage (NCBI taxonomy): Eukaryota > Metazoa > Chordata > Actinopteri > Characiformes > Serrasalmidae > Colossoma > Colossoma macropomum. Next base: position 24,883,845 of record NW_023494806.1, on the reverse strand, counting down.
TTTACATGTTTTATACAGCTAATATAATGTGTACCATTACATTCCATAAATAATCAAAGAAACTTGGGTAAACAAGGTGAAAGTCATGATACTACATACAGTGTAGAAAATGTTAAGATGTGTTTTGGATTAAAGTGGGTAAAAATACACAAACAGCTGAGTAAAGAAGCTTTACCTAATTCCAGGTTTTGATTAACAGTGGCCAACAATCTGGCTTTAACGTAGAAAACAGTTGCAAACAGCAACGGGATGGACTATTTATCCATATTTAATAGTATTATTATTTAAACCTCATGAACATAATGACCTATATTCTACAAAGCAGTGTGTTTTTGATAAACACACTCCAGGTAAATGTGCTGTGAACTGATTACTGTTTTTGAGAGAAAAAAAGAGAGAAAGAGAGAGAAAAAACTCCCCAAAGTCTTTTGGATTAATTCAGGATGTGGACACATCTAAAGCAAACTGGATGAGATTAAGCAAAAATACATAATACTGTTACTGTGAGATTACTTATGTTTTCTAGGACAAAAACAACAAACCTGCATATTCTATAAGTTCCAATACCAATAAAAACATAAATGTGCTGTGTTTTTTGGGGGAAAGGGGAAGCCCAGCTGTCAGTGCATTTCTTATCAGATAAACTACATGTCAAATTCATTTTATGATTATTTAGCATTTCAAAGCACTCATTCTCAAAGATTACAAAGGTGCTCTGAGTGTACGATTTGTAGGTCTTCTGAATGGGACCTTCAGAAGCTTTTGTATCTACTAGTGATACAAAATCCAAACAGTGTACCACGTCTCTCATCATAAATTGTTTTCCATTCAAATCAGGATGTTTACTCGCTAGTGGCTTAAAAAATGTTTAAATCCTAACACCAAAAATTCCCTGGCTAACGTCACCTTTGCCATAATCCCTAACTGCACCAGCTGCAACATGTTATGTGATTACTCTGTTTATGATCACATTGGATGTGGTGCGCCCCCTTCTGTGAGTCCTGTTTATCTTTGGATTAGACAAAGCCTAGGTGTTCTAAAAAGCTGAATCTACTATATGTGTGTGACTGGTAGCTACAATTTGTATCAGTTTGTAAAGAATTGTTAAGCTAAGAAGTTTTATAAAGCTGCACTATGTAAGATTTTTTTGGTAAAATTGTCTAAAAGTATAAAAAATGCTCAAAATACGGTGCCGGTGCAGTGCTGAGAGTCAAATTTGAAAAGTCACAGGAGTTGGGTCAGATTTGGTGGGAGTTTGTCAGACCTTGTCGTATATCTTAACGTATTAATGTCACATGCGCTCAAAAAGAAGGTCTGGCTTGAAGTTTAGGTCTCAAATGCAAAATCAGCATTTTACTGATGAAGATATGATGACAATAGCACATCATTCAATTTCATCCTCAGAAAACACGTCCTAGGTGCTCGCAATCATCAGAGGCATCCACTCGGGGAAGGGCTGTGAAGCACAATCGATGTTACAAAATGTTCTTCTGCACGTTGCATGCAATTACACATTTCCACCAGAGAGGTCTCCAAACCCCCAAAACTTACATAGTCCAGCTCTAAGTTAAGAATAATCCTTTTAAAGTTAAGAATAATTTTATGTGTTTTTACAAATCACAGTTCAACTAATTAAATTTCAATTCTCTCACAGTTTTTATACACAGCATATGATGCACTTGGTCACATCTTCAGTGATTGTTCCTGGGATCAAAGTGTTTTTCAATCATTCAGTGATCATACGCTCTCACACAGGGGACACAGTTGGGGTGGTCCAGGCCACGACTTGTGGCCAAGTAGCATGTGTCATCCACCTTAACATTCGTCTTGATTCACAGCCACTTGGGGCTCTCTCTGCTGTCTCTGTGAAGTTTTAGGAGACTTTTTATTGTGCAGACCTGTAATATCAAGGTGCTTGAAAGTGATTTTCCTGAAGATCCAAAAAGACCTTTTTAGCCTTTCTCATAATACCTTGTAGAAACCAGTTGCTGTAGTGAAATTATGTCTCGTTCCACTAAAGCCATTCAAACCGAACACTCAAAATCATGTCAGCTGCTGAACTTGCGGACTGTATTACTTCATTAAATGTGTAAGCTGTTGTCTACCTTCGTCTGCAATGAAAACATTATGTCTCATTTGAAAAATGTGACAAAAGTAACGGCGATAATAGGTACCAGTCGTCCCAGTGGTACCTATACCGTTACCTTTCTATTTCGCTATTGCCTGATCTGTAGCACATGGCTGAGTATATTGGCAGATTTGATATGGCGAAATTAAGAAAATCAGATAGGAAAGGAAATTTCAGTCAGCTATTCAAATGCAGCCCAAATGTGCTAGCATATGCACTGAGTGGAACTAGTTCTACTTTGACTGTAAGAAAACTGGTGAAGCAAGGCATTATGGGAAGGTGTAAAATCATCTATCTCTTGAATAGACACTGAGCTCACTCTTGGTTTTGGCAGTTGCCCAACATGTCCTCATACTTGGCCCTCTTCCTTTCATGTGCCTCCTCCATCCGTCCCTCCCTGGGAATGATTCATTTAACCGAACCACCTGTCTGGCTGTTTCTGACACCAGGACCATGTCTGGCCTGAGAGTGCTTCTCCAGGTTGACTGTCAGCTGCCAATCTCGTGCGGTGACCAGTAGCCCACTCGGCATTATTGGCTGCAGCTGCAGTTTCTCCCCTGCAAGGACAAAAGTAGAAACAGAGTCTGAAACAGAGAAACACCCATTTATGTGCACATTTTGCCACAGTGATTTTTAAATATTTTTCATGAAGACATTTCAGATGCTTTGAGTGAAGTATTTTTGGAAGTCTTTACTTCTTTTGTTATTGTTCAGTTAAAGCTACACTATGTAACTTTTGGAAATTTGGAGACCTCGCTGGTGGAAATGTGATATTGCACACAAAATGCAGAAAAAGATTTTTGTTGATTGAGATTTGGACCTACCCTGAGTGGAGAAGTCCGATGATTTCAAGTACAATGAAAGAGTATTCAAAAGCCCTATTTGGATTGGATTAGTTTATCATGGGGACATCTGTAAAAAAATTGACATGTCTCCTCAGCAATAAAACTCACGTATCCGAGCGGCAATAAAATTACTACAAGAGGCGCGAGTTTTACGCTGTAATTTCTATGAACCTGTGTCTGTGTCACACATGGTCATTTGATCATGTTCTATACACGTGAAATGTTGATGATATTGTGTAGCTGTATGTGAATATCAAGTGCTTTATAACCACCCCTTTAATCAGTCTGCAAGACCTTGTTTCTCTAATTGTCTTTATTTTATTTCTCTTTCTGATAATGCTCTGCCGGTGTAGAGAGGATGGAGAAGTTCTACAACTCAGCCCAGGTAAATGGTTGAAGGACTTCATCCACTGTTTTGCAATTCAGAAAATGTTTAATATTGATATGTGTGATATAAGTTTAAAAATGGCTAGTAGCGGTGGTCAAAAAAACTACACTTCCTTTGAATCCTGTCTTCACGATGCTTTATAAATACATTTATAAGGAGTTATATGGCATTCATAATATCTTCTAATTCATGATATAAGCTTGTATAATTGCTCATACGCAGTTATAGTTACTTGAATAATGCTCTATAAAACAAGAATATACAACTTTATAATGTCAAGTTTCATAACGCATTATAATATCTGTTCACAAGAACATTGTGACATACATGACATACTATAACAAGAAAAGTGCCTAAAGAAAAGTTTCCTAAAGAAAATGCAGTGATGGCACGGCATAAGCTTGTTGCTAGGCAGTTGCTATGGTGACCCAAGTAGTTGCTAGGGTGATGCTAGATGGTTGCTATGGTGTCCCAGATGGTTGCTGGGGCATTGCTAGGTGGTTGCTATACAGGGATGGATAGTAACGGAATACATGTAACGGCGTTATTTAATCATGATACAAAAAACCCTAATTATATTCCTTTACAGTTACAGGAAAAAAGACAGTAATCAGATTACAAGCAGGATTAAATTGAAATGCAAACTCATCTTTTGCTGATATTTTAATGATAAATATGTCACAAGTCTTGTAGATTTGAAGAGTTTAAATTGGTGGGGAGAGGGGAGGCGGTGCTGCTGCCAGGAAGGAATTCCAAAGACTTCCCTGACCAGCAGCAGTTCACAGTTTTCATTCGGCCAATCTATAGAAATTTTATTACGTTTTTTTATTTTTTATTGGCAGAACAGAGATCTGCTGCATTTTTATTTGATTGGTTTTTTGTTTGTTTTCTTATAGATGTCTGAATGAGGTGTTTAACCTAGATTTCTACATCGCCAGATTCTACTGCAGTAATCTGATCTGATCTGGCAGTGAACTGTTTATTCTCGTTTGTTGCTCTATAAAATTCTACAGTTTGACCGGCTATAAATTAAACTTTTGAAAACAGTCTGAAACATTAACAGAAAGCAAAGTCTTGTGAGCAGCAAAGTTATTTTTTTGCACGTACGATTTCTTTCTTCAGTAGTTTTCAAATGATGGGTGCAAAATGTTAATATGTGCACATTACTGTTATTTGAAAAGTCCCAGGAGAGCAGTTTGTTAGAGCATTGATCACTTTTTCCCCTCTGTTTTAGTCCAAGAGCTATTAGTGTCAGTGTACTGATTTTTTTTTAATTTTCCTGTTGAAATCACTCACTTTTTTCCTGGGGAACGAAGCTTGATTTCTGAACTTCAGCATTTGAGTATACATGTCTAAACTCAAAAAATTATACTGTTATACAAATGTATCATTTTTATGTTTGAAATTTTTCCATAAACTGCTTCAATTAGATTTTGCTGTTTGGCTAAATGTGAGATTAGTGACCGTTTCTGTGAGGCACAATAAGTCAAACAGTCACCTATAATCTATCATTCTGTTTCATATACATACATATATTTTTGTTCAAAGTGTTGTTGATATTATCTTTGCCTTTTATTTATTTAATTAAACATCTTTAAATAAATACAAGTAAACCAAAAGTAACAGAAAGTATCAGATTATGTTAATATTGTAATTCTTTGGATTAGGTTACAATCACTTTTTTTAAAAGGTAATCAGAAATCTGATTACCTGTTAAGATACATTTTTAAAGTAACCCTCTCAACCCTGTTTGCTATAGTATCTCATGTGGTTGCTAAGTCGCTGCTAGGTGGTTGCTATGGTATTCCCAGTGGTTGCTAAGGTGTTACTAGGCAGTTGCTGTTGTATCCCAAATGGTTGCTAGAGTGTTGCTAGGTTATTGCTATGGTATCCCAAATAGTTGTTAAGATGTTGCTAGGTTGTCACTATGGCATCTCAGATGGTTGTTAATGAGTTGCTAAGTGGTTCCTACGGTATCCAAAGTGGTTGCTAGGGTGTTGCTATATGGTGGCTATTGTATTCTAGGTGGTTGCTAGGATGTTGCTAGGTTATTGCAACCATATCCCAGGTGGTTGCCAGGTGGTTTGGCAGGTTGTTGCTATGGTATTCCAGGTGGTTGCTAGGTTGTTGCCAGATGGTTGCTATGGCAGCCCAGGCTTTTTTTACTTCTATATGCAGAGTGGTTCTGATAGAGTTTGTTTATTTTTTAGCTAACTGGAAACTGTAATGCTAGGCTTGTGATTTAAATGTGACATCTGCATAGAAAATCCACTAGAACCACCCGATCAGGCTTTACAGCGTGAGTATGTGGCTGTTTGATCTTGCAGCCAGAAACATACTAAATACACAAAATATGCTCAGCATGAAATGTGTGTTTGGCCTTAAAATAAAACAGATTATGTAATTAATTTTCATAATAAACAGTAGATTATCTAAGTATTAATATAATCAGTAGTAACAGCCATAGGTGTCCCATTATTGTTGTTGGTTCCAGCCTTTTATTTACTCAAACTCTTAATTAGTTATAATACCGTTAAGAATGTCTGAGGCCATTACTTTTCATACAGCAGCCTGTGGAGGTCTAGAAATTGACCTGTCAACGTTCAATGACAGTGTCATCTTTGTATTTCCACATTGTGGATGTTAAACCATCTCCTCTGCTCTTTAGCACTTAAGACTCATGTTAGGTCCCATAACTCATCCATTTAGAGCTAGTAGGATGGCAACCACCCCTCACCGTTTTAATTGAGCAGGTCTGAAGCAGCCTTTACTTCTTACTTTTTACGAGCTGAAGGTCTATTAATGGCCAGAGCACTGTAATTCAATCATTTTCATTGTGGAGAATGCTTGCGATCAATCTGATGGATTCCTTCATCAATCAATATTATGTAGTCCCATATACTTTAAAGTATGGATAGAAGTGGTCAAGCTATGAATTTTCTTTTTATGAAGCACATTTTGACTAAAAGTTCATTAGTGAGGGAATCTATGCTGTGAAATATAGGCTAGGTCCTCTGGATGACTTAAGAAAATAAGTGCACGTTAAAAAATGATTCCGCTCTAAACAGTTATATGACATTTATTTGACACTTTTTAGATGATATCAAAAAAATTCTCCTCCTGATATTTTTCCTTGCTTCTAATCTCAGTTAATAAACACATGTATGGTAAATTAAAACTTATTTAACAGGACAATTCAGGCAAAACAAACGAAACCAACAAAAAACATATACGATTGCTTGCAGGCGTTCTTATTCAGAGGAATAAGAGTGGTGGTCATCTTGCTCACAGACTCTGTCTGGACAGACAATCAAACCCAGGTTTCCCATGTGTGGGACAACAGTGTTAACCAGTATGCTAGCCAAATGCCTTTGCTCCAGTGTGTGCCTCTTCTGCTGTGTTCAATGAAAGATTATCAACGTGGAATTTTTGACCTGCAGCTAGGAAAAACCATGAAAAAATGCCCCTTAATTCCTGTGCAGCAAGTTGGAAGGGTGTCTTCAACTCTGAGTTTAGCATTCATATCAATGTCAGCAGTACTTTTAAATAATATAACAGTAGAATATAACATTGGCCATAATGTTGACTCTTTTGAGGTTTATAGCTTGAATGCACAGGGGTTGAAAATGACATCATTCTGAGCTCCGACTTCCACATCGTGCTTTTCTCCCTGAATTCTTAAACTGAACTGTACACTGATAAAGACAAAAGCTATCAATGACTGAGGTAGGAGTTACACTAATGCCAGCTTGGTTGTATTTATTTGCCTGTAGATTAGGGGTGCAACAATTGTTCAACTTATGCTAATCATACACTAGAAGACTTTGAAAAGACTTTTGAAAGACTAAAGTCTGACACCCTCTCACATCTAAAGACAGTGTCACGGTTTTTAGTCACAGACTATGATTTTACAAAGACTAGAAATCTTACAGTGTCACTATTTGCAAGACTGCGACTAGATTTTTGAGATTATTCCCCATCATGGACCTGGTGGAAATTTACAAGCAGATAAATGCTTTTCTTTCCAATCTATAGTGGTACATAGTGGCACTATAGAACTGTATCCTCTGACGGATCATCACCCAGAATTCTATTAATTGACCTGAAAAATGTGTAGTTAATTTTTGAATTTGATATAAAGATTTACACATCAGTGTCATGAACTAAACAACAAAAAACAAACAAACAAAATAAGAAACCAGTGTAACAGAAAGCAAAAAAAGGAAAAAAAAACATTGATGATTCTTCCATAATGCCGTTCTTAAAGTCCTTTTGTCGCAGCGTCAAGACGAAAAAAAGACTGAGTTAAGACCCCCATACACTAAACCACCTTACACTAAACGATCGAGATGACGCGAGCGCAACGACTCTAACAAGACTCTCATGATTTTATTCCGACATTGTAAAGCCGAACTTAGCTGGCACGGGAGCACATCCTCCATATGGAGCAACTGAAGAGGAAACACGACGACTCGCTTGAGCATTCATCGCGGTAAGCTAGTTAGCTAGCGTTAGCTGTGCTAGCTAGTTAGCTAATGTAATGCTAAAAGCCGTCCTACTGCATGTTGTGAGCTGGGCTGTAACATTTTCTGTTTCGAAATGCTGCTCTCTTGAATCGTTAATGGAGTTGGAACAGAGCAGCAAGTAACTATAATTCACAGCGACCCTGTTCACTTTCCAGATAACGTTTACAGTTTTGAACACTGCATTGTTGTCTTAACCGTCGAGTCCGCCGGTGCGGTCAAACTCAGCGAACAAAGGGGTTTTCTGTTTTCTGTGAACGTTTGTGAACTCTCGCAAACAGTTTCAGGACGTAGTTCTACGCGAACATACAGGGCAGCTGGACGAAGGATCACCGTTGAAGTGTTTACACAAAGTCCTTCAAGTTTAACTGTTCATAGAGAAGTCCGCCACTTTCCTGTTCGCTCAGTCAGAGCGCGTCTTCTCTGCAGTGGGGAATATCTGCTCTCAGAGGAGAGCGAGACTCTCACAGGAGCACGGAGAGACGCTGACTGTCCTCCGTTTCAGTAAAAGACCTGTGACTGTAGAGTTTAGTTTCAGCAGAGTGTGTTTAGATTTTTTAAAATTTACTTGATTAAGGAAAATTGATTTAGTTCTGTTAGATTTTATTGCTGCTACTTTGCACATCCTTTTGCATTTTGACAGGGAAAAAGATGTTGTTTTATCTTTTGTAATAGCAGGAAAGTAAAACTGAATTTTTAAATAAGTTATTCATCTTTAATGTCTTCATTGTTAGTTAGCAAATTAATAAAACAGCCTCAAGCTAAGTTTAAAAGCTGATAGCTACATAAGAGTTATTTGGTTACTTAGTGATTCATAATCTGAATAATCTATTATGATCTATTTTTCTTTTCAATAATCAATAGATTATTTGATATGAAATAAGTCGTTTGTTGCAGCCCTACTCTAGATTAGTGGCTAGGTTAGCGGTCAGGATTGTTTGACACCACAGGGTTCTCAGTTCCTAATGGTTTATGTGACATATAATGAATGCTGGGTACTGTAGTAGAAGAACATGAAACAAAAACAATAAAATGAAATACAGACTGTCAAACTGATGAGGCTGAGGAATAAAGAGTACTCCATAACATGACAAATAACACAGTTTTAGGCCAGAGTGAGAAATTCTCTTCTCTTGTGAACTGTCAGATTTTTCTCAGAACCAGTAAAAGTGTCACAAAATTCTAAAGTTGAATCGAAGTGCTGCAGAACATTGCCTAAAGATTCTTTTTGTATTGTGAAAAGTCACGATTGTACAGTATTACTTCAACAAATTAGTTTGGTTCTTCCAATCTAGAAAAGTGGAAAAGCAGTCCAATATTGAGTACTGAGACAATTCAAGATCAAATAGTCGCAGCTAGGGATGGCCCAGTCTAAGTTCTTTAATGTTGAATATCTACTGAGTCCAATCTGTCCAATCTGATATTCGTAATTTCATAGATAATTCAGTTGCACAGTACGTACTTTACTCACACTAACAATCAATCCAATGTATGTGTTGCTGCTAATGCCAGTATTGTGCCAAGCAGCACAACCAGCAGCTCTTTTGTTTGTACACCAGTTACAAGTAAAAAACATTGGGAGTGTATTTTGTATGTTTCTAGCTGCATGCAGTAAGCAACAAGATTAAAATTAGCGTAACAGCCACATACTCATATTACGTATGCCATTTTACCGTGATTTAATAACTGGTGGCCAGCTCAACTGTACACAAAACACTGACACTGCAGATATTACAAGTTCTCATTTTCCTCTTTAAGTTTGTTCCAGACTGCAGAAATTTAAATCATTTGTTAACATTTGCTAACATTTTGCACCAGTGCAAACCTTGTTTTGCTGTTAAAAAGTATCTTTCCTGATTTCCTTATTATAGGAAACAGCTCTTTAGCACCCGTAATAATATAATGTTGGTGGGCGGGAGTGGCTTAGGGGAGGTGGGGTTGCTGCTCTCTCATGCTTGTGCCTCATTGCAAATACATTTATTGTAGTTTCCCTCCAAAAGCGCAAATGATATTATTAAAATGAAGCACCTACTCTCTTTTACCAAGACTGATTGTCAATACTGACTGTACGTTATTTAGTTCATGAGAGTAGTTTGCCTTATTTTTGGTGCTAACGTGGCTGTCACTGTTGTGAGATGTCACACACATTTATTTTCAGTGTTGAAGAAAAAAACATTGTGTGAATGCTCATGTCATATTATTCTTAATTTAATGACAGTTTGTTAAGTTAAACAGTGCTTTAAACTGCTATTTCCTAATACTGTAGGGATATTTTACACTTTTTTTAACTAATGATATTTTTTTTCTCCACACTATCGTGAAACTCTTTTGGCTCTGCAATTGCTGCATTACTAAAGCTGCTAGTTACTTTGTCATGTTGTTGGCTTCTGTTACAGAAATGTTAGACATTGTTTGATGTACTGAACTAAAAGACACACTCACCAAAAGTTCAAATCATGCAGTTCCCAATCAAGCAGGAAGTGAAATTAAACAGAGATTTTACAATATTGTGCAAATTTTAAATACACTTGACACAAAACTCAAGTTCAGCTCAAACCAACAAACACGTTTCATAACAGAAAGTAAAAATAATTTGTCTGATCTGATCGTCTCAATTTTTATTTATTATTTTGAAACAGTGTCTCAAAATAATGACATAATCACACTGTTTCTCAAAGACATTAACCTACTATTAGTCATTATTTTGACCAACTAAATCAAAATCTCAAAAAAAAAATCACAACAGTTTGCCTGCATCCCAAACCACACACTTCTATACTTTGCATGCTTCACTGATGAATGGACTTCATCTAACTCTCATCTGGCAGAAACGGGCTTCCGTACATAGACCACGAGTCAAGCACGTGGTTATATTGCATTGCTCATACGTTGATTGAGATGTTGCGCCTGTGTTTAACATCCACCTTCTTGGAAGTTCAAACTAGATAAGCTGCTAAATTAGCCACCCCCTCCAGCTCAAAGTGTTGGTAGACTGTCAGTAATTAGTGCCTCTTTTGGTAAATCTGGCCCTAGGAGTATTATTAAATTATTAATCTTAAGTATCTAATAGTTAACTACTATAAATGATCAAGTGACTACTATGAAACCAAGGTCCTTTTTACACCTACCACATACATCTTGAGTAATTTGATCATAAGTTTTTATAACCACAATCTGGTATTTTATATAAATTAAACATTTTTTATATTGGCTAGGGTTACCTACCTTTAATATAAGCTTACATTCGCTAAATTTGCCAACAGACATAATAAAAAGCTGCTTTTTTGTCCTAAAATGACAAAAAAAAACTAAAATTACACATTAGCTGTTTAGCTAAGATTAGTATGGTTAGTTTCAACGACACCTCCAACCTCACCTCTACAATAACAGCATAAACAAAGTACAAAACATATAAGAAGGGATCAGAATTAGATCAGGTTTACTGTATCCAAGAGTCTTGTAGGCAAGACCACTTTAGGAGCAAGTCCGAGTCAAGACCAAAACCATGACGTTGTATTACTCGGGTCAACATCGAGATTTTGTAGTGGTCTAATCCAAGTCAAAACCAAGACCAGGAGTGTCGAGACCAAAACAAGGCCAAGATCAGATTAAGATTTAGTCCCACTTTATTTGGATAGCCCCTGATAGATTATCCATAGATGTTCACATTATTAACAAACTATCTGGTGAATTTAGGTTGATTCTCAACAGTGTTAGGTTTAGGATTATGTTTAGGAGTAGGACCAGGGATTGGATTAGGTTTAGGTTAGGATTTTGGGTTGATGTTAAGGTTAGGGTTAGAGTTAAGGCCCTGTGTAGGATTAGAGCAAGTTCAGGTACACTTAATAGATATTTAGTTAAATGTAAGATAAGCATCTGAAAATATCTGAAGGTTGTTTCCAAACAAGGTGTTACCTATAATTTCTACAGAATTTAAAGATAAAAGCAAGAAAGGGGAAAAAATGAAATTGTAGTAAATTGTCCATTTATTATCATTCATTATATGTGATATGTATCAGTAAATAATATTATATATTTTGTAAAATATATCTTTAAACAATATATGTATCCCAAAAATAATATTACTTTTCATTATTGTATAGTCTTAATCCAACTTTGCTTGGTAACTTTTGGAAGAAAACACTCTGATCTGCCCACAGGAGATGCTTGAATTTTGGAACCAATGAACACCAACAAACAACTAGAGAAAGAACAGTTTTGTTCTGTTTGAAGGTGTTATTGATATTCAGTAATAACAGAAAAAAAGTTCCGTTTGTAATAACCTCAGATGGAGGCATTGTACTCGGCTGGTCTTGGGCCCACAGGAATCCATCTTACCCCAAGACAGACAAGGCCGACACATTACTTTACAGCCTTGAGACCAAACGTGAGTACTACACACTAGTATCCAATACCTGATCTGTTAAAATATGCCTGGATTTGCTTGTTTAGATCAGACTGAAACATCCTGAATTGCAACCTAATATGTCATTTCACTTCTACACTGAGGCATGAAGACGACATCTAGTCTAGCCTTCACTGAGCTTCTACCTCTCCTTAGAGAGTTAGGTCTTCTGTTTTCTCCATTCCGGTGTTGTTTACCATCTCAGATAGACAAGGGCTGGAGGTTGGGGGTGGGCATAGCTCTCACCCCCAACCCTGAGGCACACCAGGTGAGAGATAGAGAGAAAGAGAGTGAAAAAGAGAGTGAGAGGCACTCACAGCTGTGGAGGTCTTCACAGGCAGGCAATAGGGCCCTGCAGGCAGCTCTCATTATCTGAAGGTCATCCTTTTCATACTAGCACAACACAGTGACATGTTAAAGGCTGTCCCGGCCGATCTGCCGGACACCATTTGATGGTCAAACGGGGTAAACAAGTGTGTAGATATGGTGGAGGAGTACAAAAAAAGAAGAACGACGCTAGTCTGTATTGAAATGGCGACATTGCAGTGTGTTGAGAGTGTAGAGCTTTTGTTTGATACTGTGCCAAATTACATTATGTAGCTTAAGAGTAATGTTTGTGAACATATCTCAACTGTGTCTGGATAAACCGCAAATGTTTCATGTTTTAATGTTTTTCAGTTGATGTGTTGTTCTTTGTGCAATTCAAAATAAGACCTTTCAACCGTAAGGTTTTCAGAAAATTTTCACTCCTAAGAAAATTCCAAAACATGGTGTCATCTTTGAAATCTGATTGACAGCCTTCAATGTTTTTACTTTCTTTTATCTGAAGTAAATTTTCTGAAATGAAAAGAAAAAAACCCTTTAATTATCATTGAATATCTATTTTATTATAGTTATAAAAAAAATCAATTAAAAAAAAAAGTTGGGACAGTATGTGAAATGCAAAAAAGAAAAAGAAAGCAGTGATTTGTAAATTTGCTTTGACCTGTATTTAGACAAAAACAGTAAAAAGACATTTAAAACAGGAAAGATATTTAAAATAAAAGTCATGACTGGGGCAACTTCAGACTGGAAGTGTTGTAAAATGTTCAGAAAATAAAATCGTAAACAGATAAAGCAATCATGCTTGGGTATAAACAAAGCACCCAGGAAAGGCCTGTCCTTTATAAGCAATAATGGGTTGAGGCCCATCACTTTGCCAAAAATGCATTATCAAAACCCCAACAGTTTAAAAGGAACATTGCTAAGTGAGCGTGCAAGGATTTTAAGTATTTCAACCTCTATAGTGCACAATATCGTCAAATGATTCAGAGAGTCCAGAGAAATCTCTGTGTAAATGACAAGACCCAAAAGCACCCCTGAATGCCTCAGATCTTCAATCCTTCAGATGCCACTTAAAAACCAACATGCTCCTATGATGATATCACCACATGGGCTCAGGAATAATTTGAGAAACTGCTGTCAATAAACACAGTCCGTTGCTGCATCCACAAATGAGAGTTAAGACTGTACTGTGCCGCCGACTTCTCTTTCAGATGTTTTGGTAATAATGGACTTTTTTCTCCAGGCCAAAGAAGAAATGCACCATGCAGATTGTTACCAGTGTAAAGTTCAATAGCCAGCATCTGTCATGGTATGGGGGGGTATTATTGTCCATTGCATGGGTAACTTGCACAGCTAGGAAGGCACCAATAACAATGAAAAATATGTACACATCTTGGAGAAACATATGCTGCCTTCTAGACGATGCCTTTTTTTCAGAGATGTCCCTATTTCAACATGACAACAGAGAGCCTCATTGTCTCCCACTGAAAACAAGTGACACATTTTGAAACAAAAAGGCCTCAAACAGTTGTGCAGCTAAAGACTTGTATAATGAAAGAATGGCAAAAAACTCTGCTTTCAAAACCGGATCAGTTGGTGTCTTCAGTTGCCAAACAATTGTTAAGTGTTGTTAAAAGGAAAGGTGATATAACACTGTGGTAAACATGCTCCTTTTTTAGATCGTATTGCGGGCATCACATATAGAATGAGCATATATTTACAAAAAAAAGTTCATATGGTAAAACATTAAGCATCATGTTGTATCATATCAAACTGAATTTACTAATCACAGCTTTCTTTTTTTATTAGCATTTCACTTACTGTCCCAACTTTTTGTGTTGAGGTTTGTACAAGAAAGGCTTAAATGCTATAATCATACCCTTAATGAAATCTTCCACATAACAGAGCAGAATTACAGACGTTAAAACCCTCCATACATGACATGAAAGCAGACAGTCAAGAATTAAGCAGTACATTTCAGGTTCATAGAGAGGAGTGAATGAATAAAAGACAAGTGCGCTGATGTCTGTACCCTTCAATGGGCACTCCTCAGGATCCAGGCATGTAACCCAATTAGCTTATAATTGATGCACTTTGAAATTCATTAACTCCCAAACCAAAGGCTGCCTTATAATTAACTGTCTACTTTGCATCCCACATTTAGAATGAAGGTGCTGTTATTAATTCTGACTGATGCACTATGGCGAACCCGATTGCCCACCGCTCACAAGTGCTCCTCCAAGAAGCTGTAAGTCAACTTTATCACTGAGTCAAAGAACTTCTTACAAAGAGGACAAAACACAGAGAGCTGTGATGTTTGTAACATCACTATTGAATCTACGAGGGCTGTTCTAAATAAGTGCCGCTAACAGTAAAATTATTGTAGAAAAAATGATCTGGGATTTAATTGCTACTATGTGAATCACACTAAACAAAATCCCACAGATTTTTTTTCCCAAAGTAGTCATTAAATTTGTAATAAACATTTACCAGCAGGGTGAGCAGTTTAACATAACTCTTTAGGGACACTGAGAATAATGCATGAGTAGCACCGTTTTACTTCTACAACCACAAAAATGAAAAGAAAATTAGTTGTAAAACTATCTATGTGTTTATGCATTATAAATACAGTGAAATATGTATAGTTTTTAACGTCATGCAGGTAGTTGAGAGGTAGTTGTGTGCATGAGAGCTAGAGAGCTAAAATAGGTCGAGACTAAATGAGCAAGAAGAGCTCCAGAACACAATCTAATTTAAACAAACGTATAAACATACAAAAAGGAAGGAGGAAAAAACCCAACAACATTAAACATTAAAAGGCAAATTTGTTGTACATTTTAAGTACAGCTCATTTTCATGTCTTTTTATTTCAGTCATAGTTTATTTCAGTGATCAAAATGTCTTTTGAATTTTGGCCTTTTAATTTGAGTCTATATTACTCTGACTTAAATTGATTTTTGTCAACAAAGTAATGCTATTTTAGTCAAAGAACATTGTGCACATTTGTTTAATTGTAAGAAGATAAACTGTAACCAAACCTAATAGATGGATCAAATTGTTCTGTCGAACTCAAACTGATCCAAAATTAGAGCTGAAAACACATTTTAGACTCTTAACTGACTTGGACTTTAGACTAAAATCCTTGAATGACCCTATGCCTTAATAATGCTTGTTTTATTAAAATACATGAATAAACATGATATTTTGTCACTACCCAAACAATCTTAACAAATGTTTCAGAAGTGACTGTTACTGTTGTGAACATTTTAGCTATTTCTGAGCGTAACTTAAAAACATTGGTCAGTACATGACTAGCAAACACAGCTATAAATAATTGTACACACGTAATAACACATTTACAAAACAGTAAGATTAACATCTTACCATGTGGCCATGAGGGACAGGGATGCAATCTCACTTCCTGCTCTGAAATGCAGGGGTGTGGCTAAAATACAGCTCCGCCTATGGACTAAAACTCTTTGTGTTTTCAGTAGTTGGGTAATGTTTATTTGCAAGGAAGGAAAAACACACTGATAGTCATTTTCATGTATAATGTAATTTTCAATTAGTTATATTTTCATCAACAAGTTGAAATAAAAATAATATCACCAATGGGCAGATTTTTCATTTTGTTGTCATTATTGGTGATAAAATTAAAAAGGCCTTCATTAACAAACATTCGCATCAGTAATTTTGCTGGTGAGATTAACACTAGTGTTGTAGTCAAGTCCATTAGAGGTGAGTCCAAGTCAAGGCTGAGTGGCCAAGATATTAAAATAAAATAGTTCATTGTACATTCATTATCATTCATTACACCTGATATATTATTAAGTAATATTATATTTTATATGTTTTGCACAATATAACATGAAATGAAATATAGCCTAAAAATGTTATTGATTTTCATTACATTGTGGTCAACTTTGCATTGTAACTTTTGGAAGTAAATATTGGTTATTCTCTGTCCCTTCTTCTCTGAAATTTATTTGGAAGTCAAATTGAATATAAATCAAAGAACATACATCCATATTTATAATTAAATGAAAAACATAGTAATTGTAACATTCTGATATGCCCTCAGAGGATGTTTGAATTTTGGAACCAGTGAACATCAACAAACATATAATACCCAGTAAAGTCATCACTGACAGATCAATTAGATCCTCAACCAGCAAACAGATTTTATTTGAACATGTAGAGAAGGGAATTCTACTCTTTTTACAGGTTGTTGTTATTCAATAATGAAGTAAAAGAAGTTCAGTTTACAGTTACTTCTGGTGGAGGCATTACAATTTCCGAGTAAACCTTATCCTGAGACTTGAGTCCAAATGATTTTGATACCAAAACAAGACCAGGACCACTAATTTACAGTCTTGAGACCAATCAGACTCGAGTACTACAGCATTAATTAACACTGCACACATGTCACTTTAATGCTATCACTTCATATTTAAAAAAAAACAAGAAATGTGATACAAATTGGTGCAGGGATAAATGATATATGGGTTGTAAATGTATACCAGTGATAGAAATGTCTGTTATCCCAGTAAATGTCCTAACATTTGTATGTGTAAGTGAGTGAGTCGATGAGTTGTTACTTTTCTTACAGTCATTCTCTCCACACAGATTATCCATGCTATCTCCATGTACTTACTTTAGGAAAAGCTTCTAAAGTAAAACCAAAACCTATTACTTGTACAGGCAAACAGCACCAACAGTATAATCCTGAATAATGTATGGGACGATCTTCTGGGAAGTGATAGAACGCGTACTGTTCACAAACTATGATGACTTTATTGGCAGCTGCTGCACAATTCATAATTCACTAACATTTTGATTGTGCCTTTCCTTCTCCTACACTGAGGCATGTATATTTCATCTCTGCGTCTTGCTGGCCACAAACTGCATCTTCCAGATCAGCGCTGGGTCGCGGCTCCTGAGGCCTTCGCTAACAGATGCTTAGAATGTGCAATGAAACAAATTTAGGTTCCACATATGCTGCACAAAAGAAGACTTCAAGTGACTTATTTATACTTGTGAATAATGTAGAGTCCCTTTTTTGTGTCGAGGGCCAGATGTAGATGTGCGATTTTGTGCCATGCATGCCATTTTAATTACTGAGCTGTGTTAGGCTACATTACTGTGAGCAGTTGAACCAACCTGGCACAGATTTTGATATGGTGCAATGATTGATGATCATCAGTGGTGGACAAAGCACACAATTCCTGTACTTGAGTGAAAGCAGAGGTACTCTTTGTAAAATATTGCCTGTAGCAGTCCTATATCCATTTATTAGAGTTATCATTTTATACACTTCTCCTCTTGTGTCATCAGGTTTGGAACATTTCACCCCCCTCCAAACTCTCGGAATATTCCAGGGTATCCTATTTGCAAAATTTCTCCCAAACAACATTACAGCATATCGTTACATTCTGAAAACTTGTCACTGGTTCCCAGGCCTAGTACTTTTGGATATTTTTTAAAAAATCAAATTTTCTCCCAGTAGTGGAGTAAAAAGCAGAATATTTTATTTTGAAATGTAGTGGATAAAAAAGTAAAAGTGTACAGTTTGCACACACATTTATAAAGGGGGTGTTCTAATTCTTTTCCACATTTTAGAATAATAGTGAAAACTTTGAGATGGCATCTAGCATACCCCTGTCCATACGGCATAACCCAGATTTCAGAATTAATAAGTCACTATTAACAAAAAAAAATTTAAAGAAAAAGGCATCACACATCTACAACGCTTTCCTGTTTTAACAATTAGTTGAGAACTTTGTCATTGTGGAAAACCAGTATTTAAAAATATCGATTGAAGAGTACAAAATGTCCAAATCAATATAACTGACAATAACTTCAGTCTGACTTTGATTATTGATATTTTAAATAACATTACTGCTTAATAATTACTAAGAAACTCCTCTCTTAGCACTCCTATGTAGCCTAGACACACTGATACCTTTTCCGATTAATACATGCTAAATAAGACCTGGATATTAACACTAATACAACATTCTGGACACAAATCTGTAAAAATGTTTTCATAATGAGTAAATATACAAAAATACATTTAATTCAATATAAGGTCTTGCACAAGACACAACACAAAATGTTCAAAATGAGACTTACCAGCTCAAATATATGTATGCAATGTTCCGTCAGTACTACTGATAACACCCTTCACGCACTTTGGACATGTACACAGTCTGTCAGTTTTTAAAAAAAAAAGAATCACAAAACTGTCCCTCTGTCTGGGGCAGCATTCCAGTGTCACCTTGTACCTTTAAGGTGACCTCTCTCCAACAGAACCAGCAGCCAAATCAGTCAATCAATAGGAAAAATGAGTGGTATATAGGCTGCAAGGGCTCGATTAATAATAATAAAAAAAAAGATTAATAGTGATAACATCAAAACTATTAAATATCACATCAGGATTTATGCAGTGACCAAAAAAGTCTTAAACAAATAAAAACTCCTCTATTTTAGATTCTTCACAGCACCCTTTGCTTAGATGCTGCTTTACACACACTGCTTTCTTTCAAGCAGCTTCGTGAGGCCACCTGAGATGCTTTTCCAACAGGCATTTTAAAAATATTCTTAAAAGGAAATTCCACTGATTGCTTTTAAGAAATTTCTCATTGACATGTAAACAAGGTTCAGAGTGATTTGATGTAAATGTGCCATTCAGATAAACTTACCAAGTCAGAATTGTTTACAGCAGTGGTAGGAACCTGACGTCAGTAGAGTTTAAAAGACTACCTCACAGAATTGTTATTGCATTATAAGTTGCAGGTGTGTTGCCAGGCATCTGAGACATTGATTTACTGTAGTTTTGAGATAAGGTTTTAGCCAAAAGCATATTCATTTATGGCACAGACATACCACTATATTACCATTCAGCATTACAAATAAAAACCCAGGAGATACATATGGGTTCACTGGTGGTTTTGCATAGTAGATAAATTGTCTATATTTGTGTTGTAGACGTCATAACCCCTGGTTCCTATCACCACCAATGTAAAGAAACCAGTCAGTAGTTTCATTTACAATTAACCATTTCACATGAAACCTCTCTGAATGACTGTTTACATCTTGTCAACTGAATTCTACTTTAAACAACTTCTTATTGGTTCTTCACAACTTTTCAGAAAAGTTCTTTGTAGAACCTCTATCGGTATCAGGTTTAGCTCCTGGTGTGGCCCAAATAAGTGTCCTGCTGCTCTGGATTTCTAGCAAGCATGTTGCAGTTCCATTTATTACCAAGAATAAATAAAATCGTGCCAGTTTGCTAGCTGTCCAGAGTTGGATACCAGGAGATAAAGCTGGCTTGGTTTGCATGTGCTCCAGTATAAAGTGGGTTTGAGTGGCTAAAAAACCTTGAACACGTCACCGTTCACTGACTAGAGTTGACCAAAACGTGGTTTAAAAGATGCTGTTTCCCATGATTTCCAGCACTCTATCACACATTGCTGTTCAAACAGAGCCAGCAACCTGTTCAGGGTTGCCAGATTGGGCAGGATCCCCAGTTTAGCTTGTTAATGCAGTTTGCTATGAAAATCATTATTGATCAATGCTGTTTTTTCATTACTTTGTGGTATTTCAGTGCTAATTAAAAAATCACATAACAGAATTTCTGTAACAGTGTAAAGCAACATCATTAATAATAATATTAATAATAATAATAGTGAAATGTTTCTTGAACTTTTCTTATTCTCATAGAATATTTGAATGTTCAGGATATTTTAAATATTCAGAAATGAAAACGTTCAAAAGAACCAAGAACTTAAACCAAGAACCATTAGGAACTGTGTACTGTGTGACTTCTGAAGGTGATATCAATGAGATCTTGATCCAAGAACCCATGATAAGCGTTAATAAAAAGCATTATGTATGTGTTGTTGGCTGCTGAAAGGATTCTGAAAAACAAATATTTAGTTAGGAGAGTCCAAACTTTTGGTTGGTCCTGTAAAAAAGGCCACATGAGGTGATCAGACATGGATAACAGTGAGGTAAACACCCTCCACTCATAGGTAGAAAGGGGACGTGCTGTTTAGTGTCAGGGTGTGCTGTTTAAAATGTCGTGACAGCAAAAACAGCAGCTGAAGTAGCCTCTTCATCTGCCCACGTTACTCTAGACTTAATGAATTATGAACCATTGTCCTTCACGTCTCCCCCGAGACATATCGATCTCCTGGCGCTTCCTTCACTCTCAGATAGTGCGTTAATCTCAAGATAATTCTTCAATATACTTTTGTCACCTTTGATATTCCTCAGTAGGGGTAGGAGGAGAGGATGAGTAAACGGTCAGTTCGACACTGCCGGACAGGAAGCTGGCAGTGATGGGATCTTTTTTTTTCCTTTTTTTCTCCTTAAGAATGGCCATATGGGGGATGTAGCAGCAAGAGATTCCGACATGAGACAAATTGTTCTCCGAAACGCAACGTCCGTCTGGCTTCCTCAGGCAGAAAATGAGGAGGAGAGAAGAAGCGGGGGATTAATTTATGCGTGGCGAAAATGCCGAGCCCCACTCGAGTGCCCAACTTTGTCGTCTGTGGAATGAAAAAAAAAAATCACACCGTGCAAAGGCATCTTTTAGTTGCGAGCGACTGAGTCAGGAGGAATGGAGGCGTTTATTGTTAGCTCGGACTGTCTGTGATGGCCATGGAATATGTCTCAATTTGCATATTGCAGTGATTGAGATTATAAGAGCTTATTAGCTGTGTTATATTGTAGCTGTAATAGTGCAGAAAAGGCTCTGAGCTGCATGCAGAAATTGCAACCTGTGTGATGCCCCTCTTTGTGAACTGCAACAGGTGTGAAGTAAAGTCTGAGTATTAATGGAATACTGTAGTTTATTCATGTCTACTGTGTCTGTAGTGGATAGAGTGGATTACAATGGACAATCATTTCTGTGTACTTAATAAAAGAAACTGGAAACCTGTTGACTCGAAACACATTTACAATAGGAGCCATTAGCTGAGTTCTGAAGCATCTGTCCACTGAAGTGTGAGTAAACAAGTTCTGCTCTTTTCTAAGTACAGATTGTTGGATAAACAACACTTAAAGCTTTCGTCTTTGAGAGAGAGGAGAAAATCAAGCTCCACTATTGATTCAGATCTGAAAACATCCACAGGTGTGTGTAGCTGTCAAGTATGTTTAGCTGCCTTTACTAAGAAAAGGAAATTTGCACCAAGATGCTACTGATGTTCTCAGAAGTTGGTTGCATTTTCTTCTTCTCACAATCCAAGTAATCCAAACACATTAAATGATTTTGAGGCCTGGACTCTGAGGTGGTCAGTCTGTTGTTCTAAGACTGAACTTTGAGGTGTGAAAAATATCCCTTTGGATTTCTTTGGAAAACTAAAAGCAAGTCTGCTGAAAAGAATGGAAGCTGTAAAAGCTGTAAAGAGTGAACACAATAATGAGTCTTGAGTCTTTTCTGTAACTTTCTGTAAAATACACGTTTCCTGCTTATTTTTATGATGCTGGAAAATAAATAACTTGTACCTATACACACTTTTGACTGTAAATGAAATAAATAAAAGCACAGTACTGAAGTTATATAGGTGATTCCACAGTTGGGGTGCCTGTAACTCTTAATAGGAAACCTTTCAAATAATTTTTCAACATTAAATCCAATCTTTTCCAATTTAAAAAAATCACATCAGTGTTAAAGCACATCAGGGACAATATCTGGTTTTTCTAAGGTTTAACTAATTTTTTAATTAGTTACAGGGTTAAAAGTAACATGGAGTTTTTAGCATAGAGTTCACAAATACACAAAATTTGGTTAACTAGCATCTATGCTAATGGAATTAAGATGACCAGGACATAGTCATTTACTTTAAATGTATTTTTTAAATGAATAATTTACATTCAAACCATAATTTGAGGAACAGGGTTGTACTTTCAGAAATGACCTTATCAGCCAGTATCATAGTGTCATAGAAAAATAAAACAGAAAGAACATACAAAGAGCTTTTCTTCTTCCCATGATCTTCATGAAGTTTAGATGATGCACAATCCTGTTCAGCATCTGATACCTAACCAGATATACATACAGGTGAATGTGTTCAGTAGCACAGTTGAACTAAAATGTACATTTTCATCACCTATAATAGAGGACTCATGAAAAGGGATGTTTAACATGACATGTCAAATTGAAATACACCGTAATTTTAAAAATAATAAGATTTTTGAGGTATTTTGATGATTTTATTTCAAGATTATAGTGGTAGGGTATAGTCATAGCTATCGTGGGCTGTTTTGTGCAGTAGATATATTTTAATTAATGTTTTAAGTTATTTATCTGAAACAAATAGGTTACTGTGAAGAACACTTTTTAAATTGTATTTATGTACTTATTTGTACAGTCGTGTAAAAATTGTGTAAAAATTGTTGATCAAATGACATTTTTGTTGATTTTCTAAGTGAACATACGCGCTACAGGGAACTTAAATATGCCATTTTTTTGCAACTTATTGGGGGGGGGGCATAAAATATAAAACGTGCTGTAACTTCTTGCACAGGCCACTCTGTATATTTTATTGTTTTTTACCAATATTATGTTCAGCAAATAAAAGTAACTGTGTTAAAATGTGCAGAAGTGTGTTCTCTACAGAGTCCTGCTGTTGACATCCTGTATAAATAAAAAAATCATATGTGGACACGACTTAGTAA
The DNA here is from genome assembly GCF_904425465.1 of Colossoma macropomum. NCBI lineage: Eukaryota > Metazoa > Chordata > Actinopteri > Characiformes > Serrasalmidae > Colossoma > Colossoma macropomum. The sequence goes on along the minus strand of NW_023494806.1, from coordinate 24,860,549 downwards.
GGCATGGGAACAAGATAATTAAGTCATGGTCAGTTTTTATTCTAAGCAATTTTGGAAAAATGGAGATACATGTTTTTCATTGGACAGCGACAATATAAATATGAGAATTTATGGGAATGAGATAATGAAGTCGTGCCCACAACTTAGTAAGGTGTGGGAACAATATCATGCCTTAGTAAGTTGTGGCCACGACTTCATTATCTCATTCCCATAAATTCTCATATTTATATTGTCGCTGTCCAATGAAAAACATGTATCTCCATTTTTCCAAAATTGCTTAGAATAAAAACTTTTGTCCATTAACTTACATTGAAAGTAAAGAACGTTTTTGCCCTTCTCCTGTAAAGTTACTATTTTGGAGATACTTCTTTTTCGTTGGACAGCAATCACATGTGATGTCACCAACAGGGCTCCGTAGTTTTCTGTAGGTTATGTGTAAACTTATTTTCACTTAAAAAAAATTCAGCAGAACATGTAATCTGGCCAGGGGCACCCAAACTTTTGCATACAATTCTAAATGTAATATCAGAGCGTCACAAATTGCCGCCAATCACCCACAAAATGGTTTCATATACTTTGCTTTACTGTAGAATTCAATCGATGTGTGAGGTCATATGTTTGTATACTTAGTATATTACAACATCTTTCAATGTGGCTCCGCCAATCAGATTTCAGAACCAGAACTACCTGTATTTATGTGCTTCTTTCTGTCTCACTCTGTGTATTTGTATGTGTTGTTATGAATATGAGTGTACATGGAATACAGTCAGACTCCTCCAGTGCTCCAGTATGGGCCATGGCACAGTGTTTGCGCGATGGGGTTGTGTGTCCGTGCCATCTTGCAGATGTCTTTGTCGGAGGGTGTCTCCATGGTGACTCTACAGGCTGAGATGGCTACTCTCTTTTCTCTGTGATAGATAGCAGGAGACACACGAGGCGCCTGGGCTAGTTCAGCATCTGTTTTTCTTATACAGCTGAACCAACATGGACAGAGCACTTCCAAACGTACCCACCCACTGTGTGTGTGTGTGTGTGTGCGCGCCATGTGCACCCTGTGGAGCATCTTAACAGTATGATTTCAAATGTGATGTTACATTCCATGGGAGGCAAACAGCATATTACACCATTTTTTTTCATCATGTTACATGCAGACAAGCTTGGAATGTTGCCTGTAACAGGCTCTATTCATCATGTGCATTAACTGGTCAATCGCAGAAAACAATTTATTGTGGTGCTACAGTTCTGTGCGAAAGTCAGAGACCACCTTTCATTTAGATCATTTCCAGTCAAAACCATTAAGTACATTCATTTTTCAGCATCAAGACAAAACTGTATATTTGTATTTATATATATTTATATTTAACAGAAAACTACACAGACGCCTCCAAAACTAAGTATAGCATCTTTTTCAGCATTTACCGTGTCCCCTCTTTACCTTTTATTACTACTATTATTTTCGGGAGACTTGCTTTCCTTTTTTCAAAGAAATCTGCAGGAATGTTTTTCCACACCTTCAAAGTTCAGATATAGAAGTTGGTTGCATTTTCTATTTCTCTCAATCCAAGTAATCCAAAACACATTCAGTAATATTGAGGTCTGGATTCTGGGGTGGTCAGTCCATTGTTCTGAGAACACCAGCATCTTCTTTGTTTGATTTGCATATATTCCTTTTTCTCTATTTTCTTTTCTCAGTAACGGTTTCTTGACAGCTGCACATCCTTTCGGACTCACACAGTTGTATGCAAAAGTTATGGCACCTTTCATAGTTTTTTTTTTTTGTTTGTTTTACTTTTTTCCATTATGTGAAACTCAAATAAATTAATAGAAATTGTGCCCTAAAATGTGCAGATGGCATATTTAAGTATGTTCTCTGTAGAGGATGTGTTTACTTATTTTCACTTAGAAAACAAAACATGTAATTTGACCAGGGGTGTTAACTTTTGCATGTTTGTAGTGTCTTCCCACAGTAGAAGGATTGACAGAAACACCTGTGGATTTTCTGCTTTTGGTGGTCTTGCAGGTCTTATGTCGTTGTTGGAATCACATTTTGTCTGTATCTTTCAATCATTTTTTGATTTTTGAGTTTTTGACACTTGTCTTGTTTCTAAACTCCTCAGAAATATCTAATATGAATAATGAATAATGTTATTGACTGGAAACTTAAAAAATGAAGGGTGGTCTCTGACTTTTGCACCACATTGTAATATGTAAGACAACTGAAGCAGCATTATTGATTAGTTATAAACAGATAAAATTCTGTCACATATAAAATAATATTTTTATAAAATAATATCTTTTTTTATTATTATTGTTGTGCCAAGTATCATGCTTAAAAAAACAATATCTTGCTTGGCAGTCTTTGCTTACTATTAGTGAACCACTTTGCTGGGTAGAAGAACAGATTATTGCAATTATTATTACCAATAAATGTTATTTCTTGAATATATTTTATCTTATTTTATTAAATTGATGTTTTATAAGTGGAATAAGCCACTTAAGGTCATACCTTACAGTGATTTTACCTCAGTTAAGGGGTGCACACAACCTTTACTGCTTTATATTACACTTCTGTGCTTTATAATATTGCACACCAAGCATACTCACAAAGGGTCTATAACAGCTTCTATTATTTCAGTCTCCATGTTGTTGCCCTGTAACTATTTGTCCATGTTTACAAAGGAACAAAACGCACTGACGTAAATTAGAGCTGAAATTCAGATGCTACCATTATTTCAATTTCCCTCTTCAAGCTGACCCATCGCTCGTCCAACAATAAACAGAGTGTTTTCCCTCCTCCACCGGTTGCTTTTGCACGCCCACACCAACCCCAGCCTTCTGCCGCAGCTGTGTGCGTGACACGGCCTCGTCAGCCAGAGGGCACATTTTACAATGGCGCCAACACTCGAGCTGACCAGAGGAAGCCAAGGAGCCTATGTCAGCAGTCTGGAGATTCACAGGGCCCCCGTTGTTGTTCCGTTCGCACTCAGTCTGTCTACGAGAGCAGATCGGAGAGGACAGACGGAACCCCGGATTGTCTCCCAGTGATGGAGAGAGAGGGAGGAAGAGAGAGAGAACGAGAGAGAGAGGGTGAAAAGTGTCCTCTCCGCTAGTGTCACAGGGAGAAGGCCTGATACTCAGTGTATGTGACAAGGCCAGTCCTGAGTGGTACGCAACCCCTGCAATATTAACTCTCATTTGAAGCAGCTGGGGCTGAGAGCATGAAACATTGAACAAAACAGCTGCCATGGATCTACTGCCGTCCTGCCAGCTCGCACTGTGCGCACACACACACACACACACACACATACACACACACATATACACACACTGACCTCATTCTATTCAGTTTCCTTTCCAGCCTGGACGTGATGTAATATTCTAACATTAAGTTGACTTTGGCTATTTTTCCACTGCACAAAGTAGAACCTTTAACACTAGAAAACTGGAGCTGTACCTTTCCAGTTGGCCATCAGGTCAGTACCAAAGATTCCATTGTTAATCTTTTAGTACCTGTTCAAGATCAATACCAACAGGACCTCATGGTACTCAAGGGTGTTCTCCCCTACGTTCAGGAGTTCTGCTGAACCCAGTGAAAATTTAGCAAACTCTTTACTCATCGGGTGAAAATAAAGTCACCAAGCTCAACACATGACCAATAAGTGTGTGCCATAATCTAAAAGAGAATGGCTAAGGTAAGACACTTAGGGAACTAATGCTAACACTGTTAGCATTTATGCTAACCATCACAGAACCTTGCTTGATTCAGCACATGATTCTGTGTAATTTTAGGTATTTGTGAGTATGTGAATGTACAAAAGTGCACAATTATTTCCATTCAACACAATGGAAGTGTAACCGGTGCCTTATGTTTGCAGCGCCTACAGGGCCCCTTGTTCCAAGAACTCTGTGTTTACATGGTCATGTGTTCTCAGGGCCCTGTGTGTAAACACCACATATTCTCAGGGCCATATATTCCAAGAAACCCCATGTTACTTGGCTCCTATGTTTACACGGCCCTATGTTTCAAGGACCCTATGTTCATAGGGCCCTATGTTTACAGGGCACTATATTTTAAGGACTTTGCATTTTCAGGCCCCTATATTTCCTACGTCTGTGCTCCCAAGACCCTATGTTTACAGGGCTCTGTAAACCCAGGCCCCTATGTTTCCAGTGCTCTACACACTCAGAAAAAAAGGTATGAAGCTGTCACTGGGGCAGTGCCCCTCTTATCACTAGGGTGGTATCCTCATGGGTACATCTCAGTACCTTTAGTCAGGGAACATAACTGTACCATAATCCATTGAAAATATATTATATCTAAGTTGTATTGACTCCACACACCCCGTCTCGTCTCCAGGCTTTTTATTTTATTGTTCTGTTTTAAAACAATAGGTTATGAAAAGGTACAAATATGTACTTTTCCACTGGGAAACACATATTTAAGGTACACAATTGGACCTTAAAATCACTGTGGTACTTTTGAGGGAAGATTTACACTGTTTGTACCTTGATTAATGAAAAATGTATCTGCACAGCACCTTTATTTCTAACAGTGTATATTCCCTCTGCTTTTATATGGCCTCAATATGATGCATTAAGATCATGGTTAGGGTCATGAGGTCACCAAACTTTGTAATGCAAACCAGTTTTTGAGAAGTCAGAGAGTAGCATACACACATTTTGTTAATAATTAGAATAACAGAATATGTAAGTTTGCAAATATCAGAGGTATGCATGTTAGTCTTATTTTTCATGGAAATGTTTTCAAGAAAACTTAATTCAAGAAACATGGGGCTCTATGAAAAGGGTTAATTCCTAGAAAATTACAGTGGGGGGAACTCACAGCCTGGGGAAGACAGGGCCATGAAAACATTTGTTTCCTAGAGATTTCAATGAGCAAATATAGGGCTCTTGGAAGATAGAACCTTGGGAACAGAGATGAACCCAGCATTACCTGTGTTAAACTATTCATCTAAGCTATATAATACCTCTTTTGGGAGTTCACCCTTGGGAATTCTAGGATAGGCTGTCAGAACTAAGACCGAAGACAGAACTAAAGGCATAGTATATTTACAGTCGTCCTATAAAATGATGCGCCTGTGTAACGTTAGCATTAAAGGAATGTTTCAGCATTTTTCAACCTAAACTCTATCCAAAGCATATGGATTATATCTTTGATTGCCATAGACAATAATGTTAATATGTTTCCTTGTACTTATAAAAGAACAGGCAAACCTTTTGGCTCCAACACACTTACACAAGAAGTTTTCTATATAACTGTGTTTCAGGCAAAATGGGATTTCTGTTGTTTAACCAAGTACAGAGAAAGGTGTTGAAATTTGTGGCCATGGTAATCAACTGTGTGCGTCACATGCAGCAGATAGAGACAAGATTGAAAAAGGAGAATTCCATTAAAAACAAATTAGTACTATGAGCATACAGCTAATTTCCTGATGAAATTAAAAATGATGATGAAAAAGTAAATAAATAAGTACATAAATAATACATCAGCAGGCATCTATGGCACTTGATGAGCTCTTTTATTATCTGTGCTCTTTGCGCAAACAGTCGTAGCGTACAGTCCTGCAGTTCAGCCTGTCAACATCAGTGCTGTAGCTGCTGAGTCTTTGTGAGCCGCTACCGCTTTCCACAACCACCATGACCGCTACCCCTCCCCGTTTTACATCCCTGCAATAAGGAAGACAAGCTGTACTTTAAAAGACCTTGGGGTGTAACATGGACCCCACGAGACATGCGTTCATTTATTTAAGACAGGAGGGGGGAACCCACATCATAAAAAGGTTTCCTCTAATTCTTAGTGACGTACTAAAAGAACGTGCGGCCTTGCGCAAGAAACAGGCTTTCTGAAAGTAGCTGTGTCCCAGGGGCTCGGCCCCCACCGTGTCTCCAGGTGGCAGTACAAGCTCCACGCTCACTATCTAAAGTGTCAGTGACGGATTCAAAGGCAAATGGGCTTGAATAATTGATCGGGAGCAGGCTAGCGCACTAGCGCCGGGCTTGCTAATGAAGAGGAGTGCATCAATTTTACAAGAACAATTAGCAACAGGAGTAATTACACTTATTGCCATTTTATAAAATCACTCCCTGGCTCGCCCCTGCGCGCTTCCCATTTAAAGGAGCTCAGTGAGCAGAACTTGGCCTAAAATGGAGGTGGAGGATGAGATTTAGAAGGTAATCTCCAGCAAATGACTCTTACGCTTGGGAACTTCTCTTTCATTCAGCCCTACAACACGTTTCTTTAATAGGGATATTACATCTTCTGATGTAATTCACTGAAACTCTTTTTGGTCAAGTCTTCAGTAGTGGCTCAGGTTTGATCTTTCATAATTATCGCTAATTACTAGTAATCACTTATTCATTGGTACATTTATAAAGCCATGTGCATATTGTGACCTTCTTGTTTAGTAGTGATCATTGGAATCGACCAATTGCATGACTGTTTGTGCTAAATACTCAGTTCCCTATTACTTTCAATGTAACACTTTATTTGATTTCCATTAGGGTTCAACTGATATATCGACAGGGCAAAACCTTAAACAGTTATGCCACTATGAGACACTCACTATTTAACTACATAAGAGCAGGACAGGCTGAAGTGGTACTACTACTGCCCATACTACTATGCAAAAGTTTCAGAAGTGTGATGACTGAGAACTGACAATCATATCAGTCAGTAATGAGTATGGAGTATAAAATAAAATCTAATATTCTATTGTCAATTCCCAGAATCTTAAGCCCCTTAAAAAACAGTATAGTTTTGGCCACAAGAAAGGCCCTGGTTTAAATAGACAACTGATTTTTCATTTACAAAGTTAAAATGGTAGTGAAAGAGCAAATACTATTATTTATATTGTGACTTTGACTAATATAAAATACTGGAAATGTAATAGTGTGTTCATGCCTTGTTTTAGCCCCAACAGTGTGAACTTCAGGTTTAAAAAGGCTAATAAACATTGGCCATCAGCCATGAATTCTGATTCTGATTCTGATTTTATGAATTCTGCTCTGTCTGAAATGCTGCTCTGTCCTAAAATGTCAGGAGCTTGTTTTGTTGAATTTGTTTAAATTTAATCTTCTCAGTGATTCTTTATGGGTGTCTTGAGGTTTCTCACCTCTCACTTGAAGCCCAGATAGCCAAACTTTTGGACATATTCTGAGAAGAACCAACTAACCAGAAAAGACCATTATGTTCAGAACAGCTGAAGGTGAAAGAAGAAGAGGACAATCACCTAAGTTGGATGAATACAATCAGTGGAATCATGATCCAGCCATTCAGAAGCCTAAAGACTTAAACAAATAACAGGATATTTTGGCAAAACACTATTCATATGTTCGCCAGGAGTCTTAATCCACTTGACGGCACTGAATAATAAAAATTAGAAGTGGAAGTGGGCCTGTCAGTGCATTTAGATTAATTTTATTATGGCTTTATGATGATAGACTCTTGGCTAAGACGTTCCTGTAAAAGATTTTTAATTTCATTGAGGTTTTCTTGGTTAAACATCCCGTGAATAAGAAGTCATGACATGTCTTTATACGTTGTCCATATTTACTAGTTAAACGTGGTGTCAGGGAGGGTCTCTGAGCCAGCTGAGTGTTTCTCTGGATGATAGGTGGGAATGGTAGGAGGGGAAGGTGAAATGTTATTGGTTAATAGTTTTCCCACCCGCTGGTGCACAGTGATGTAATTAGAAATTAGATTATGTTTTAGGGACGAGCAACAGTCATTGCTGTCATTCCTTTAAATGACATGATATGATACATCGTGCTTAATGTGCGTAATTAAGATAAATAAACAACAAGGCCGACAACCTTGTTCTTCTCAAATTCAGAAATATTTGGTCTTGATGTAGTTGTCTGAATATGTCTGCATCTTATCCTAAAAATGATGAGTGCCTGATTAGTATAAATTCTTGGTCCTACAGAGCTTAACTGGAGCTGTTTATAGTTCTGTTCCTGTCCCTTTGCTCTTGTAATTTGGAGATGAGTAGGAGTTTCTGCCTGCATCACAGTCTGTGCTGAAGCAGGGGATTTTCACCATCCAAGATTTGCACGAAAGATAGTTAGCTTTGTGCCTTATGTCAACAATGGCGTCAAGCCAGCACTCATTCTTTCTAATCAGCAACACTATTACAAATCAGCTTCCCAAACTGCATGTGCCCAGAATACAGTCACCATGCTGTCGTCCGTCCTGATCCAGCTGCACTGAAAAGTAACTGTAAAGACGTGTTTAGCACTCTGATGAAGTCTTGGGAAGTCGCTCGTGTAAGGCCATATAGTCGGGTGATCTCTGACTGTTGGACACGACTAGGTGGTCCGTCCAGAACATGAGGAGAATGGGCCTGCCTAAGATCTCAGTTTAATATCAAATGAATGAAACACACACACACCTGCCTTCAGATACCTGCAAGATACATCTGAGATTGAGGGTAAGCAGGACAATGACCAGACAAATATCCAACAAGGTTTCAAATCGCATTTTACATAATGTTGTCTTTGCTTCATTCTAACAGATATTATTAAGGCTTGAAGTGGCTTGTGGCTTCTGTGATAACTGATATCACCTTCAGATGTTACACAGTACCCCTGAAAAGGGGTGGCTAGTGCCACCATAGCATGAAGCTTGGCCACCCTTCTGGGCACCACACACACTGATCATTCTTTAAGGGTTCTTTGGTAAAGGCAATGGTTCCGTTTAGAGCTATGGGTTCTGTATAGAACCATTTCATGCCTAAACAGCACCAAAAGAGGGTCTTCTATTGTTTAAAGCTTGTCACTGTAACGATAGTAAAACCATCTTGTGTGTAGACAAATAAAGTGAGACAGTCAGCCCTCATTAATAAAGCAGTCGCCAGAGAAAAGTTGCCTTACCTACACTGAGTGAACAGTAACATTTACAGTGAAAATCAATCATCAGTGCAGTTACCAATAAGTTGTCAGCTCGCAGTTATAAATTACTTTGTTGAGCAGACAGTTGAGAACGCTGGTCTAAACCCCTTTTTTTTTGGTTCCTACATTAGGAAAACACTGCATCTAAATTTACATACATTTCTATATCAGTATAGTACAGTACATATGTTTTGTGGTTATGATCTTAATCGCATGACTGAAGATTTTGCGCTTCAGCAGTGCTGGTCTCTGAGCTACAATATGTGAAGTAGGCCAAGGTAAGATCTGTTAATTATACAAAATTATCCAAACGAATTCTTTTTTTACAGCTTAGTACATGTGAGTTGTAGGCTGGATTCCATCGCAGTACTAAACGTAGGTCAGCTTGTCACCCGTCCAAAGACTGTCTGCTCGTTACCTTTTACTTTGGTGTCTGGCTGCTTTTAGTCTCGTGAGTAATCTGTAGTGAGGGCAGCCAAAAGTAACAAGTCCTATAGCCTAAAAAATTCAAGTTATTGCGCTGAAAAAAGGGTGCATTTAATTAACTTGACTTAAATGTGAACATGCTCTCCTGACAAATGAATAAAACATATGTTTCAGAAATAATTGTGCTGAGTACATTTGATGCATTTTTATGTTAGATTTGTATAATACATTCAATTCAAAATTACTTGATCTAAACTGGTGTCTAAGTTCTGCCTACGCCCCTGACCATTGATATAACATCCAAGCATTCGTGGGACATATGCCTCCCACTTTTTCAAAATGACACAAGAATTTGAGGTGCTGCCTCCCTCACTAACTCACTCACTCACATTTAGCAGGCTAAAGATCTCCTTAAGGGGGCAGTCACATAGCTTTTGATGCTTCAGAAGAACAATACTTTGCATCAGTGATGTTGTGCGTCCTTGTTTTACTTATTACACGCCATTTATTCATAGTTTTTAATGATTTTCTTCTAAAATATTTTCATAGCTTGAAGATCAGACAAAAAGTTATGTATACGTGATACTAAGGGGGAAAAAATCAAATAGATATAGAACCTTTACATTATGGGGATGTTCTTTAAATTAAAAAAGGTTCTACTCACACATCTTATTTAGAAAAATGATTTTTTAAAGAATCATCCATTGAGAAGTCCTTTAGGTAACCAAAAATGGTTATTCTATGTCATCACTGTAAATAACCCCTTTTGGCAGATTTATTTATAGGCATTCTAATTTAACATAAGTTTCTGGTACTGAAAAGACCCCTCTCTCCAAGCAGGGTTGAGAGAATATTTGGACGACCATGCCATATTGTTTTTAGGTTAGACACCCATTGGAAACACATTTTTACCTTTCTTTTTAACATTCTTGTTGCAGGACACTTTGTCAGCCCAACCCATGAATGAGCTCTTTGAATTCTCAGTATATACCCCCCTGCACTTGGTCAATGTTTATGGCCACTGACAGTGTTACACTTTGCATTTCACTAATCTGGGTTGAAGGTCATTCTCAAATCCCACTCTATGGAGAAAGTGATTACCGTATAGCACCATGAGCTTAACAGTCCTCTCCCATTTGCTGACTGAAAGTCTGCTGATCTGGACATCTGTATGATTGCCAGTTGTATTAATGGTGCATGCGGGTGGCCCTCTTTAACTCGTAAACTCACAAGGAAGTTGACCACAAGGAAGTATTCAATAAATATCTGTGCATCTATGGTAAATATGTTCCATAAAAGAAGTCACTATAGAGTGATATGCTCTGAAGCAGGTGCACATGGGGTCACCATCCCCAGTGTCAAGCACTGGTCTAGAGGGATATAAAGCCCCCCCCAGCATTGGGGTGTGCAGCAGTGAAACTGCATTCTCTGGAATGATGGAGCTCCATACAATACCTTTAGGATGAGCTGGAGTGGCGTTTGTCAGAATTAGTCAACCAACATCACTACCTGATCTCACTAATGCTCTTGTGGCCGAACGCAATCAGATCCTCACAGAAATGTTCCAACATCTAGTGTAAAGCCTTCCTAAAAGACTAGAGGTTGCAACTGCAGCAAAGGGGAAACTCTTTATTAATATCCTTGATTTCAGAAGAAATGTTGGAGGAGCAGGTGTCTACAAACTTTTGGCCATATAGTGTAACTTTGTACTACAACAGGTAGATATGACTTGGTAACATGACAATTTTCCAAATTTTCGCATCATAAGAACCCGCCAGTTCTTTTTTTCTTAAAGTATATGAACTATGAGTGGACAAATTGATTAGTTACATTTATGTAGTGGCCTATATTAGTTAGCCAAGGCCTCACCAGCTAATTCTTTGTAGAAAACTCTCGAAAGTAAATTGTCTGCTTCTTTTTTCCCATTAAAACCACTTTCCTTAAGCAAACTATTATATGTTATTTTTGTGCAGTAGGTCTCTTTAGAACCTGCTGAACTGATGGTGCATATATATTGGCCTGGTGCTTTGAGACAAAGAGGATATTTTTGTGAATAGTAGATCATTCTATCACAGTAATTCCATAATAAATCATTAGTATTTTATACAGAACCACTTTTATGCAGATGCCCCAAAAGACATACATTTGGAACTAATGATGGCAAAGCAACAATAAACCACGTGCTTCCTTAAACCATTTGAAATGCTTAGGCAGTGTCACATCATGCGGGAAATGAGCCCATACAACACTTAGAGGAGAAAATCAAGACCTCTCTCACAGTCAGATTGGACACTGGAACGCGATCAAAGCCGGCAATTTGCATCTATCATCTGCAATTTGAAACTGGTCCATCACATCTGCTGTTTGCCCAGGCTCTGGCTTCCCTGCTAAGAGACTCCAGAAATGAACTATTAGTTCGCGCCTTCACCTCGTCCCACCGGAATGACTGGATCCTTAACCGATTCAGAAATATCGCTACATACGATGAATTGGACCTGGCACTACCTAAATTGTGTTAATTTGTAAACACTGACTGTGGTTTACCGGAGGAGACACTTGTTAGGTGAAGGTTAAAGTGGGGCGGCTGTGGGTGGAGTCTTAAATTTGAGTGGCAGTTATTTCAACTTTATGCTGGTGGTTGTGATCAACCTGGAAAATCTCATATCTTCAGTGCTTAAGTGCCACAAATAGTGTAAAACTTAATTTTCTTAGATTTTTTCAAATTGTGCTATTAACGTCCCCAGAGCATACAGTTGACATATGATCATTATGCTGCAAAACCAGCACATTTTAAATTCTTTGCATATGGATGCATATGGTGCATATGGATATGGGCCCTTTAAATCCCTCAAACACAATCAAACTGATTAGTTTTTATCAATTATCATTGCTCTTAGAAACAAACTAGTACTTATGTTATCAAACTCTTACATCCACAGAAGTGCTTGTTTTGTCAAGATCATACTGTATCTGTGAAAAAAAAAATCACTTAAGAAAAATACGCTCTTGGACTTTAGTAGCAGTGTGAAAATCAGGGTAGTACCAGTCATGTGTTGTGTGGGATGTCTGTTAAAACCGAGGCAATAGCAGCAATCTTCCAGCTAAAACGAGGCAGACTGGCGCTAACGCTAGCTTTTGTCCCCTTTTGCCCTTCGTGTTGGTTTAGCACATTAATTGACTCATTATCGCTGATAAGCAGGTGGGGATTGAGGTAGAATGATGAGTAGGCTCACTTCATATGTGCTGCGGAACTCTAGCTGCTGGTTGTATGTGTTAAAATAGTGTCTTTTAAAAACTAAATGACCTCCATCCCCAGCAATGAAACGACGAAGTTTCATTTCTTTAAATATAATATTCCTTGTAAAAGCTAAACATAAAGGAATGACAGGAATGGCAATTGGGAGATATTGGTGATAAATAGTAAAATCAATTTGGTCAAATGCAGTTCTATTCTATAATATTCCATTATGGCTTGTTATGCTTTCATCCTCTTACAGAGCCTCTTACTAATCTAGGACTTTCCTAAATTTATGGTTAGCATGATGTTTCATAGAGCAAAAACTTTATCCTACAACTAGTACCTCTAGGCTGCACACTCTAAAATGCTAAACTAAATATGTCCTATACAGTACTCTAGATTTCGTTTCTCTATACATGATCCTCCAAATAAAAAAGCAGTACTGTTCCTGCACGTCAGGGTATGATTATATGCATTTTATAGAGGAAATCCCAAAACTGACCTGGCTGTGCCTTGGGCAAGCCCCCCTGCCCCAGGTGAGGCTGCTGTGCTACTACCAGACTCAGCATAAGTTAGGCAGAAAAATAATAAATTTCCCTTGTAGGGTCAGCAAAACTCTTACATATGAAAGTGTGCTGACAGTGAGATGCGACTACAGGATGCAGGCAGCTACAGGCAGTTTGCTTACAAGTCATCATTGTGGTTTCTTGTCTCATAAAAGTGTAAATAAGTGATCAAAATGTTCAGTTTACAAGAGGACTATGTCAGATCTCAAATGGCTCTATAGTCCGTATGTGGTGCACTACGTAGGTCATTAAATTACAATTTCTATCAAATGCATTTCAGCCACACAATACACAGCTTTTTATAGATATATAATGCATTATTTGTGTGTAGAAGTCATATGTTTGTGACCTAAGTAATGCTCTATATAGAGATTTGGGCAGCAGATCATAATGTTGGCTAGCGGCAAATGAAGTTTTTCCAAGTAAAAAGTCATAAAGACCCATCTCAGATTTCCCATCATCCATGTGAAGAAGCTCAGCTCTAAAGGTAAGACTTTGTTCAACAATGAACAAATGAATTAAGGGGTGTGTACAAAAGTTTAACATTACTGTGAGGATGAAGATACATGGTTAAGGTGAGGGGGCCCAAAGTCAGGTTTTGTTTAAAACAACAACAAGGCCCTGGGAAAGTTAGGACCAGCACAGCATGGCAGTTCTGACATCAGTGTAACATAACAGAATTAAACATGAAAAAGGAATTAGTTACTAAATGTTAATGACTGAGTAAAAAGTAGATTCCTTTCCTCACAAACCCACTTGAGTATAAGTAAAAGTATTGTAGAGTCCCGCTACTGGCCATGTGCGACCATGAGAGGCTTGGGAGGTGTAGCCATGCAGAAGGCCATGCGAAGAGGGTCATGGAAGGCACGCACTTCTTGTAAAAAGGGGCATTTGTGTTGTTTATGTTGTTGTTTTGTTAGTCTAAGGTACATGTATGTGTTTACTGTGTTATTATGTGTTATGTGGGTTTAGTTAGAGTGGGTTGTGTTTACTCTAGAGTGGAATTGTATGGCTAAAGGTGACCTGTCTGTGTCTTTTCTACTGGTGCTTCAACAAAAGAGCATTCCCTACAGCAGAATCATGGCCTACCCTGTATCTCACTCTAGCCGACACCACAGTATTATAATCTGATACTCAGAGGACAGATCCATCACAATGTTACTTTAGTATGTAACTGAGTAAATGTAACTAAATGTAATCTTCATCTGCTTACCAGTGTGCTCATGCTTCCTTACAATGTGCCAAATATTTGATTTTTGCACACTGATTGTTGGTTTCCAAATCAGCCTCCTCCTGGACAATTCAGAATGCTTTGCAGGACTAGGCTTAATCCCCATCTGGGAATCCAATCTTTAATCGCTAGGGTTTGTGCCCGATTCATTTATTTGATTTCTTTAGTCAGATGATGGCCTGCTTTCCTGACACTAACACTTCTTTGGTCCTCTTGTTGAGAGCCAACATCAACAGACTCCAGATGTAAATGTCAGCTGGAGATCCTTTATTAGTTCTCTTGTGCAAGAACGCTAATGTGCAAGAATGATGCAATGACAGCTGTCCAAGTGACAACAGAGCAGCCGATTGTCCAATTACTTATGGCCCCCCAAAATGATATATCATCCAGCGTAGAAGTAAATATGCCCCAAGCTGGCATTCTACATTTTCACTTGGTCATTGTTTCATTTCAAATACAATGTGCTGGAATACAGAATCAAAACAAGAAAAATTGTGTCCAGTTAGTTATGGACTGCACTGTATCTTTAACCACATTGTCCCGAGCTGACAGTCTAACATTTAGCTGAACTGACATGTCCAGTTAGCTGCAAACTGGGAGTTTACCTGACACAGGGTGGCACAGCTAATCACTCTCCACTTCAGCCCGTTCTCGTTGCCCTCCTTCGTCGCGCTCATCCCCACACATCTTATTTGAGAGAATTAGGAAGGAATCAATCATTTGTCGTGCCTGCGTGTTGTTGCAGGCCTCCTTGGCCAGGCTTTTGTCTCCAGGCTAGTTGGGAATGGGAAGGATCATGTGGCGTGTGCGGGAATCTAAAGTGACGCAGGTCGAAGCTCTGGTACTTTCTCTGACAAACGGACTCAAATTTTCCCCTGAGGCCTTTTCTCTATAAGCTTGCACTTCTCTGATGGGTCGCAATATTTGCCAAGCAGACTTGAAGGAGTAATCGTGTTCTGTTTAGTGCAGGTTATCTTGGGATGTTTGAAATGGGAAGTACAATACACAGGACAAAGTCAGGGGGAGATTGGTTCAGCTTTGTGGCTTTGATTTAATGCACTCTTAAAAATAAAGGTGCCAGTTCTGCGAAGAACCCTTAAACGCATGATTCTTTATAGAATAATTATTTCTGCACAATTTAATTACTGAGATGTAAACCAAGTCACTCGGAGTGGTTTAATGTGAAATGGTTCATTGTAGCGAAATTTACTGACTCAGATTACCTTACAGTGGTGGTGAGAGGAACCAGGGGTGGTGATGTCTACTAGGCAAATATTCCAATCAGTTCAAGATTTATTTGTACAGTGTGGGTGTTGTCACAAAGCAGCTTTACAGAAAATCCAGGTCCAAGCCGAAATTAGCAAGCCAACAGCAACAGTGGTAAGGAAAAACTCCCTAAGAGCAAGATTAAGAAACCTAGAGAGGAACAATGACTTGAAATGCGAACCCACCCTCCTCTCTTTGACACCAGATAGCAAAACAATAACACAGCAAGAGCAAAATGAGTCGAGAATAGGATATTACAGTTAATTTACAATATTAAATGAAGAAAACAAAAAAATGAAACCCGTCTGTCATTTGGACAGAAGTAAGACCAGACAGAAGTAACCAGTTATCGCTACTATCAGAGTCCTATTAAAAAGTGAAAAATGAGAGTTTCATCCATGAACAGGAGGGTGCGTGGGGCATGCAGGCAAGGTTTTCTGCACAGCAGGAGGGAAATGGACATGCAGGAGGCTCCATGGTGGTTGAAATGGACTGGAGGCTAGCAAGCACCCGATCAAGGCAGACATAGCCATTTTACCTACTGTTGAAAACAACTAGTGAACCTGTACATGCTTTCTGAGATTTATGTGCAATATTTATCTTGGTAAAATCAAATCCATGGTAAATCTGAAAAATAAAAAAATACTTTAGGTACTATTTGCCTTATTACGCTCCACATGTACCGCTCCACCTGAAACAAATAATTAAAAATAAAGTTTAGGCCAAAATCTTATCACATCTTATCAAAATCTTTAACAATGACTCCGTTTACACCTGGACACTTTATGCATCTTGAGTTTCAGTATTATAATACCAAGATGCATTTAAAACATCTTATCAGAACACAATCCAGATACTAGTCACATGAAGTGACCTGGTGTGAATGGGGTCAATGTCTCAGATATCAGACAGTATGTGTGTACTTATTTTGTGTTAAAGCTTTTTGTAAGGTAGCTTATAAGGCCTGTTTACACCTTGAATTAACACGTATTTCATGCCTGCATTACAGGTGGATAAACTTTGGCTGGATTCCTTTTACACTTCATTAAAATGCTTCTTCTGTCTGACCAGAAGAGATATGATTGTCCTTTTCCCACATAAAAAGCATGTCAATACATATGTTGTTTCCATTTTACTCTTGTTTACTCCTTGTTACCATGAGTTTACAAGCTCAGCTTGGACACTTTCTTCAGCCCACAGTGCAAGAAGGCTCTTGGTTTGGGAAATCTCCTGGCTCGCGTACCCTCGATCTTTCATTTCATTGTTTGTTCTCTCACTTATATATGAATAATGAACATATTCCGTGTACACTTGCATTAAGCGTGGTCAGGATCCATCTCTGGCCACCTCTGAATGTGGTTTGAGGGATCCGATCGTAATCCGTTTACAATGCATCCTGGGAGTGTTTACACCTGGCTTTTCACGCAGTCAAGTGAAATCTGAATATAATTAAGTCGCTGAAAACGTATGTCAATGCAAGGTGAAAACAGGTCGTTAGAGTCATTTTCTTGTTATGGACGTCTGGTTCCTATCACAACCACTGTGCACAATTCTGATTAGGTAAGTTTCTCTAGAACGGCACATTTCACATCAAACCACCCTAAATGACTTTGTTTACATCCATGGTCACCAACCCTGCTCCTAGAGATCTGCCTTCCTGCAGCACTAATTGACCTCATTTGATGTATTTAATTATTGCCTTCAGAGGCCATTGATTAGCTGAATGAGGTGTGTTAGATTGGAGCGGAAGCCTACAGGAAGGTAGATCTCCAGCAGCAGATTTAGTGATCACTGGTTTATATCTTAAACATAAAAAAATCTGAAATTTGGAAAATTTTATAGAATTTCCCTTTAAAGTATCACCACATAATGTAAAGGGTCTATACTAATTACAGAACTATGTAGCAACCGTTTTACCATTTTGAAACATTCTACTGTTATGATGAGGTGCACTTCTGCTTAATGTTATACAGATGTGACACCTCAGCAGCTGGCTATATTGCAGTGCTTTGGTAATGAAAAGAGCCTCCATTGCTTTCCTTGACACTGCCATATTAAATCAGAGAATCCTTTCCCTATTGCACCTAGAAGACCCTATCTATCTCAGGTTAACTATATGACCCTATCTCTGCGCATGTACTGAATAAATCATGGCCCATCTATTAGAGCATCGCCAACTGCTTTTCCATGTGCTGTCAGTGTCTCTGTGCTTTGTGACTGTCCATTCACTTTACTCAAGAAGCGTCTCATGCAGAAATGTTTCTTTAGCTTAAATATGCATGAATCTGGTTTTACTTGTTAGAGAATGGGGAGAATCCATCACTTCAACCAGCTGTTGTTGATCTTTTCATTTTAAGCTGCTAGCCAAGCTCATTTGTAGACTAAATCTAAAACCATAAAAAGGTGTTTAAATGCTATGATACACCACATATAATTTCATGAGAAAATCAGGTTAAACAGGTTGTGTGAATATTCAAGGTTCCATATAATGGAAAAATAAATGTGTTTAAAGGGCACATGTCCTACATTTTTCTTGTATTTTAGTTCACTTACAACATTTGTGGCTTTATGTACCAAAACAGGTCAGAATTCATTTTTCCATGGGCTGTTTTTGCAGCTTATTTTCCATATTTGGACTGTATGAATACAGTAGTGAATAGTACGCTTGGAAACTTTAGCCATGTTTACGTATTTACGTATTACAAGCTCCTTTATTTAAAAAAAAAATCAATAGAAATTTATTTCCATTATATGGGCCCTTTAAATTAAAAAGTTTAAAATGCTACATAGACATTGTTAAAGTTTCAAAGTGCACCATTTACTCCCCAGGCCATATGGTCCATACACAGAATCTGCAAACACAGCCCGCTTGGAAGTCATTCTTTTTGTGATGTCACAAAAACCAAAGCATTTGCATATATCTGTCTACTCAGCCTACAGCAGTTTAGCCCAACCCATTCACACTGAGGTTAAAAGGAGTGTTTCAATGGAGGTCAATTACATCACATTAATCGCTGTCGGGATAAAATCTTGTATCTTCATTTTTGCTTAATTTGCAAATGCCACCTGCCTTTTATATTGTGTAATTATTTGATGCTGAATGGACCAATAGAAGTGCTCCAAAATTATTTAGAATAAAATCTGGCTACATTAACGTTGAAATTTAAGTTTTTTCCTTCTCTTATAAAGTTGTGATTTTTGGTGATACAAGGTTTGGTTCAGACACCAATCATATATTAGTCTTTAAAGCACTGTAACAAAAACAGCCTGTTTAATTCTAAGGGATAAAGAGAGGTTAGAAAATTCTCATGGAAAAAAAAAACTAACTTTTGCGCAGGCCATATTTTATGTTTTATTTCTTTCCCAGTATGTTACATTCAGCAAATAAACAGTGATTGTGCAGAAGTGTGTTCTCTGTAGAGGCTTTATTAACTCATTTTCACTTAGAAAATCAACAGAACATGTGATTTGACCAGGGGTGTTCAAACCTTTGCATATAACTGTATCTTTACAATTGGACCAAAACCTTGTATCTCTGGGACAATAACTTTACAGGAGAAGGAAAAAAGCATTCTTAAAAAACATTCTAATGCAAGTTAATATAACCAGATTTTCTACCAAGTAGTAGAACTGCTTGTGTTTAGTCTGGTCATCATGAAATTTTGACACGTAAATAACAACTATGTTTTCAAATTACTTGCAACAATAAATTTGACAAACATTTTGAACACATACAATATATTTCAGATGCTACCAAATGGCTAGCAGTGCTGCACTGTCATTATATTGTAACCTCAATATAGTAACGGCTCTATTATTTCATGAAAGCTGCTCAAAGAAGGGCTTCAAGCTCATCCTCTTTATGCTGTTAAGCTTATGAAGGCAAACTTGGATCTTGCATATGCTATAGATTAATATGCATGCTCTTCTGAAGGCTCTTGCTTTGTTAAGTAAAGAGATGACTAGACAGAGCCGAGAGCCACAGAGCTCCTGGTAAGAACAGCCAGCTGTGGATGAGGCAATACCAACTCCAGCCAGTAGAGGGCTCCATCACCTACTGGGTACACATTGAGGCTGAAACAGCTGGTAGTGACTGGAGAAGAGCCTGTGTGGACACGCATTCATACAGGCTTTGTCTGTCACAGTAGAAACATGTAGCTCGGGTTATTTGCTCCATGTTGGTCTTTCCAAACATGGCAGTTTAAGGAATCGTGATGAGTAATGTTCAAGTCTTCAGATCTGCAGATACAGAACACAATTTCCAGTACACAAAAAGAAACCATAGTAAAGTATATAAAGGAAAAAATGAATGTGTTTAGCATGATGAACAGGTCTGTAGATGATTCTAAAATGGCTGTGAAAGCTGCAAAGCAACATAAAAGTTAAATTAATTAACTTTTTAATTAAAATTAATATCCAGAGTTCTTTTATTTCAAAAGTGGCAAGCAAATCTCAACAGGATTAACAAAAACACTGTAAGTCTGTAGTACATAATGGCAGTACATTAGTATATTAACTCATTGTTGTTCCCCATGTTCTTGAAATATTTTGACCTTTGAATATATATATATATATATATATATATATATATATATATTCAAAAGTCAAAATATTTCAAGAACTTCTATGGACCTGTAGCTGTGTCAGTTTTTAGACTTGCTACCCATTCAGTATTTTAGTCAATGATTGACAAAATATATCTAATTAAAAGATGCACTGAACATACATGATGCTAAGAAAGATGCTAAGAAAAGTTACACAAGTGAATAAGACAGGGAGAGAAGATTGGGAAGACAAAGCAGATGAGAGTTGGTCTAGCAAAATATGATGTTTCTAACTCCACAAGACCAGTTTTAAATATATAAACATTCTCTGCCACTTTACATGTTTTGTTGCTAAAGTTTTAACTTTCATGCAAGAAAACTGCATGTACATTTAAAGGGAAATTCAACTCACTTTTTCATTTCTGCGTAATTCAATGGTTCAGATGTAAGATGTTTGAGTGAAATTCTCCATTCTAAAGAAACTGACAGAATTATCAGAATTCTTCAAAATGGTGGTGATAGGAACCGGACATCCAAAGAGTTTAATGCCTGTTAAAGCTACACCACAGAAAGTTTTCATACAAAGTGTTCACAAATACACTGCCTGATGCCTGAGATATTGTTTTACAAAAATTAAATGGAGGTTTGGTTTTTCCCTAAAATGTCATTTTTACATGTAGGGCATTATAAGGTAAAATAGTCCATAAAGAAAACTTCTTTTTTATATTTTACTATCATAAACATTGCCTTTCAAAACTTTAACTAGTCGTTAGTCCACAAAATGGCTATATTTCCATTGTAGACTAATGGAAAAATCTGTTTTTAGCTTAGCAATTCTTTTAATCTTTTTCAGTGAGACGTTTAACAGTCCACATTGTGTTCAATCTCTTGGAGCCAACTTGTTATAGGGGAAGATTTTGTTTCATTTTCTTCGGACCCCTTCCCCTAGTGGATAAATGATGATTGTGAGTGCACTGAAAAAGTATTCAAAGAGAACTCAGTCAAAACATGGTGTCTTCTGAGGACGTACGTGAATGATCTATTATCATATCAGTGTGTTGTTGATTTAACATTTGGGACCTTCTTTTTGAGTCTGTGCGTGTGATGTTAACAAGTGAAAAACTGCAACGTGATCTGAAAAAACCCCACAAAGTCTGACCTGAAGCCTCTGACTTTTTAATTATTTCAGGCTTTACAGGGTGATTCTAGTGTTCTAGTGCAATTTCTTCCTCCTGACTCATTAATGCTACTCCTTTCAATTTGAACTAAACATCAAACATAGCGCAGCTTTAAATAGGCATCCAGTTGTAAACCAAATTTGACTCCTTTGACTTAAAAATGTAAATCAATTTAATGCTTTCATTAGTTTTACTATGAGCCCGACCCATCCTGACTACCTCTATCAATACCCTCGTTACATCACACTTCAAACGAATATAGGAGCATAAAATATCTAATATCCCAAATTGCAGTTATCCATCAAATGGATATAGCCTCTTCGTAATCCTCATACACCACTAAGCAGCGATCCAGCCGTCTAACAATAATGTGAATTAAAGTCGAGTCTTACCACCTTTGTAATCTCCGTAATGGCAAGAGTAAGTGGCTTCTCTGATATTCAGTGAGAGGTTATTGGTGGGGAGGGGGGTGGGGCATACTTCCGCTATCAAAGTGGGAGGCTTTGGATGAAGCTCAGGCCAAAGCGGCGACCATAGTAGTGGGGCTGCCACATGTCAAGCTTCAAAGCAGATCGGACTTGGTGAGATATGCGAGCTGAGAGCTGTGTGGCAATCTGTGGTGCCAAAGCTTCTTTGGCAGATAGAAACGCTGCATAAGTCCATTGTCACTCAGTATGCTAAACAAGCATAAGCCATGGCCCAGCACAATGGACTGGAATTACAGAGGGATATCCGTTAGAAAGGGATCCTTAAGACCCTGCAGAGTTATTTACATGATCCAGACCAGATTAAAGGAGGGAAATATAGGTTATCCCATGATTTATGTGACCAATGCCCAGCACTCTCACTTTTGACAATAGAGGTGTATTGTTCTGCATTGTACTAATACCTCTGCCATGACAAGGATTTTTCTTTGTTCTTTTGTTTGTTTGTTTGTCAGTGGATTTGCATATGTCCTTGTTTAATGAGTGCACTGTAATAGGAGCTAAACTTTGGCAGGGACTGGTGTTAAAGGGGAGTTTTTCCTTATTTCTGCATAATTCAATCATCGAGATGTAAATGAAGTCAGAGTGGTATGATGTGAGATGGTTCATTGTAGAGAAATTTACTGTCTTGGATTTCTTTGCAGTGGTGGTGATGGAAACCAGTTTTTACAGCCTAGATATTGTTGATAATAGTAAAATAGTGGTAAATAGTGGTAATAGGTTGTATTTAAACTTTGCATGTATTACAGTACTTTTCTTGTTCCATTGTTAAGTTCTGGATGGAAACATTCTTGTAGTGCCCAGCGGAAAATTGGCCAATCCTGTCAAAGAGAAAGCCGAACAAGCTAGATTAGCCCCTTAAAATGCTGGGCTTATTGCATACAAGGCTTATTATTCACTAACTACAAGGACTTCAATGCAAACTGGCTGAGCTATTCTTAGAAATCTGTAATAAAACTTTGGGCCCGTCGGCAGTCCCTGGCCATTTAAGTGGGTTAATTATATATTTATAATTATATGATTATAAAGCGACAGGAGTTGACCAGTCATCTTTTGATTTCCAGTGGGTGCAACCAATTGCATGGGTGTGGGGAAAAATCCAACTTTGTATTTTGAAACAGCTGATGGTTATTCTCTGTCCCTTTTTTCTAAAACTTGTATAACATATATAATTGACTGAACATAAACTAAATAACATCCATGCATTTTTATTATTGAATGAAAACAGGAATAATAACATTCTGATCTGCTCTCGGAGGAGGTTTAAATTTTGGAGCCAGTGATCAAACAGCAGCCAGAAAGGCCTGGGTTCAATTCCCGGCCAGGCGACCAGGGTCCTTTCTGTGTGGAGTTTGCGTGTTCTGCCAGTGTCCGCGTGGGTTTCCTCCGGGTACTCCGGTTTCCTCCCACAGTCCAAAGACATGCAGTCAGGCCAATTGGACATGCTTGCCCCTAGGTGTGTGTGTGTGTGTGAATGTATGTGTCTGTCTGTCTGCCCTGTGATGGACTGATGACCTGTCCGGAGTGTATCCTGTCCTTCACCCAAAGACTGCTGGGATTGGCTCCAGCTTCCCCCCGCAACCCAGAAGGATAAGCGGCTTAGAAAATGTGTGTGTGTCTGTGTGATCAAACAGATAATACCCAGTTAAGCCATCATGGACAGATCAATTAGGTTATCAAGGCAAACAGATTTTATTTAAACGCACAAAGAAAGGACTGTTCTATTGCAGGTTTTGTTTTGTTTATACTCAGTCATGACAGAGAAAAGTTAATTTTCCAGTAACCTCAGACAGAGGCTCTACACTCAGTCCACTTTACCCCGAGACCAAATGATGTCAAGACCAAGATGAAGACTGAGACTGTTTATTTACAGTCTTGAGATTCAAGTACTGCAAAAATGTTCTTTCCCAATATTACTGCATAATAGTTCAGGTTTGTACTATAAAATGACTGTGCTTACATTAAAAACTTTCATGTTGAGATAATGCTTTCATCCAGTTTCTGTAGCTTGCACTCATACACTGAAAAGGCAAGCTCTGGCTCCTGTCACCACATCTGTGAACTTGGAGGAATTCCTCTTTAATTTATAAAAGCAAAAGGCATTTCACTAACCGGGTAAAACAGAGATATATTTCCACATTCCAAAAAAGTCCTTACTATCACTGTGATGTCCTTCTATTGAAAGTGATGATGAAAAGCACAATGAAAGAGGTAAACCACCAAGTTGAAGCCCGGGATATATTTATTGTGATCAATTTGCCATTGTGATGAGTTAATCAAGATGTATGCATTATTCAAACAATGCCTCATAAACCCTAATGGGCATTTGTTTTGATGACAGTTAAATGTAAGCAAAACCCATTTATATTTGTTAGCACATGCGGGTCATTATGCTGCTGTCATTTGTCAACAGGGAAAGAATTTTCTCTTCTGGTCCTCAAAGGGAGGAGCTCACCACACTACCTTTCTTTCAGGGCACTGAGCTCTTGGGCTACAGGAGTTGTCACCATGCTAAAGTGGCCATCTATTATGCTTAGTAGCTAGACCATGGCCTTGTGTACTGTCACACTCCATAACTCCACAACAAACTTGTTCAAAGGGAAGATATCACTTTCTGCTGATGCCACATATGTACAGTACTGTGCAAACGTCATTCACCAGCCCTTATTTGTTAACTTTCCACTCAAAACGGCCATTACCTGTTATTCAATCTTGTATATCTTAAATCTCATCAGAAATATCTTAATGCACTTAATGGCTGTTTTGATTGTAAATTTAATAAATAAAGCAGGGTCTCTGATCTTTGCACAGTACTGCATTTAAAGATTTTTAGGCACTTAAAACGTATGTCACCAAATTTTTTTTAACCTTTAGAAGACTATAGTTACTATCCATTTGCCACCCACTGGCAATAAATAAAGACATAAAAGACAGACTGCACAATATGCAGTCAGTCAAGAGACTGTATTAGATGGTATAATTACCTATTCTTTTGTGTATAAGCTTGCTAACTACAGGCCTACCAAAGTGCAGGATTTTTTTTTTGCCAAGCTTCCATTACACCCAGGACTGGGAACTAAATTCAGCCCTGGACTTTTGTCTAGACCAGCCCACTACAACCACAGTGAACCCCCCCAACACGACCCACAAAACCCCCAATTTTATCGTTATGCTTTATTCTGGGGTTCTAATTTGTGTGATTGGCCAATGACCACACACTGAATATGTAGTGGGCTGCTAACCAGCCTTATTCCTATAGAACAGCTATATGTAGGGAGCTTTGTAGCGGCTAAATATGTAAATGAAATAGTATGTAAATTGATCAGTGTCAACAAAACAAGCCCATTGTGCTGTTGTCGTGGTTGACATGGTAACCACATGAATGGCATGTGTGGCTAACAAATGCCGCATCTTGAAAAGAGGCAAAAGCGTTCTTTTTCTTCTTCCCCACTGTTGTGCCTCTGTTCCCTGGCCGCTTTACTACCTGAAGAAACCCCCCCACCTCCCCACCTTCCACAACACTGCAACAGACGTCTTATCAAACGTGACTGATTGCCGTAATCTGTACTCTGGGCAGCCATTAAGCAAATTACCTGAATCATTGCAAGGATTAGTCTCATTAACACATGATTAGCATCAAATTAAAATAATGAGTGTTTAACTTGTGATGTCTTCCAGTTGTTTGAACAGCTTGATCAGGCACACCAGGCTTGCTGAGCGCTGGTTTATACTCGAAAAACATGGATAAGGGAGGCCAGTGGACCCTGGCTAGAACAAGGAGATGCGCTGATGGTAGCCACATGGTTGTTAAATGGTTTAATGTACATTAAAGCTTATAGCAGTAGGTTTTACCGTTGTGCAAACCGCTTACCTAAATCATCACACATTCACCTCCTTGAGTTTTTATGTAATTTCAACTTTATTTGGTTTCTGACGTTGTTTGAGATATTGTTGTCTATAAAACAGGAACATTAAGGCAGCACAACTGTATGGCAGTGTTCATTAAGCTACATGACACCTACATCATATTCTATATCATTTTAGAATGGTCTTATCATGTTTGATGAATAGGCAGTTCTTGGTTTCACTGCAAAATAAATGAGTCCCACAAGGTTCAGTTTTAGGGCCTTTGCTTTTCTCTTTGTACATGTTACCTCTAAGTGATATCATTAGGAAACATGATATCAATTTTCATAGTTATTCTGATGACACATGAATATACATTTCCATTCCTTCTGAAAATCAAGACTCTGTTGATAGGCTTACCAGCTGTGTGTCGGGTATTTCTAAGTGGATGTCACAAAATTTTCTACACCTAAATCAAGAAAAAACTGAAAATGAAGCTAGGCTCCATTGCTTCATATACAAAACCTGAAGTACAAAACCTGGGTGTAATCTTAGATTCTGAGCTCTGTTTTATCCCACATCTAAATGCAGTCACTAAAATAGCTTTTTTTATCATTTGTGAAATATTGCAGTAGTTCCTGGGCAAGGATTTATTTTAGATGCACTGGAGTGACGCTTTATATACATTTGTAAACAAATATACATGAATGCAGCAGACTAATCTGGTGAATATGAAGTATTTACAAGACTGCCAAAACTCTTTCAAAAATAGAGCTTTATTTTGGCAGATTAACAAGAGAACAAGTCAATCTCTGCCAGTTAGCATCATTTAAAGATTATTAGGATGTAAGCAGAGAGCATAAGTGAAATTCTGCACAAATGATGGACATTGCATTGACCGTTTAATCAATATTATTACAAACCTGGTTGTTTTAGAATCTCACTACTTTAACCACTGTGTTCTCGGTGTTCTCAAAGGTAAAAATACCTAAGGCCTAATTTACTAGTTCAGACCACACCTTCAACATAAGGTGGTAGCAGTGGTGACCCGTGACTGGAGCTAAGCCTTCAATGCAAGCCATAAATGTCAAAAAACATCTCTAAGTTAATGCTAATCTCTGTTTACAGCCTTGTGAGACTGTAGTACTTTGTTAATGCGAAGCTAATGGTGATTCACATGAACAGTTTTGGCAGTTCTAGATCAAATCCAGACATTTAACTTGAAGTTTGTGACAGACATATTTGCAAATATTTTACCTTGTAGCAGTTTCACAATGAGTCAGTAGAGAGGCCTTGTGCAGAGCTGCTGCTGCTGTTTTCCATTTCTAACATCCCACTGATTATGCTGCCACTCATATTCACAGTCAGTTGCTTATCTAGGACTTCCAGAACACCTGATGTCTTTTCTCACAAAATTGGTTCCACTTATTGGAAATCGAGGTGTGATTGGTCAATTCCAGTGTCACTTCATAGTTATGCTGATAGTTAATCTAAAGCATTAGAGCCTTGTTTTAGCTCCTGAAGTCCAAACTAAAAGGAGAGCTCGCTTAGCTAAATCTACCTAGATAGCATGGCTACTGGTTGATTATCTGCTCTGCACCAAGAGTTTAACTCCTTTGTTTTGCATCCAAAACTTAACAATGGAACACTTTCGTACTTGAAATGTTGGAATACAAGCATGGTTCTATTGAACAAAATCACAGACATGTACTTTTATTAGTTTCCAGAAATCAATAGGCTTTCTCTGAAGGCCTACACACTTGAGAAAGATGGTTCTTCAAGGGTTCTTTAGTAAGGAAAATGGTTCTATATAGAACCATGATCACTGTAAGAACCCTTTTCATGATTAAAGGGTTCTTTGCATGGTAAAATCATTCTTCAGATTGATGGAGAATATGCTGTAGATGGTTCTATATAGAACCTTTTTGAAAAGGGTTCTATATAGCATCAAAAAGGGTTGTTCTGTTGTTACAGACTTGACATCATAACAATAGCAGAACCCTTTTTGGTGCTACACCTGCAATTGACAATCTGAAGAACCTTTTCATGATGCAAATAACTCTTAGGGTTCCCTTATGGGCTACAGTACTGGGTGGCTTCCAGGCCCCCTTTATGAACACAGGTAGGACTGAGAGATAGGCCTGAGGAAAAAAATGGGTTGGTGATAAGGTATAAAAACTCAGTGAAAAGGAATGTAGAGATGGGACATTTCCAGCCTGTTAGACTGGAAGACAAGGGGTCTACCTCTCAAACTTGGTTTATTTCATAACTCCATCAACTCCAACCTGTTGGTATGCTAATGTGGTTAGTTTATGTTTCTTTCTTCTCTAGTTGATATGAAAATTTCCACATATGTTGCCTGTGAGGTTGTTGCACAAGATATCTGAGCAATATGGTGTTCTCTTCTGATCTCATTTGTCTTCAGTGACATTTGTAGGCCTTATAATGTAGCCCCTTTAAATATAATCAATTTCAATAAAACTAAATGTAGGTTATGCTACTGTGACTGTTGTACATGATTCCTGCACAAAGTGAAAGTAGACAAATGGTTCCGAGCACTAAAGTGTAATGCACCTTCTGCTTTTAGCTTAATAGAAGATTTAGTTTAATACTGAAAATGCATATTATGGTACCATTAAGTGAAGAGTAGTTAAAAACTGTAATGCTAACCTGCTGTTAGGAGATTATACCCGTCACTGAAATCATGTTTCACTGAGGGGACTATGGCTGGGAACAGCTACGTTTAATGTCATGTGTGCTGAACAATGTCTTAAGCACTGATGACAACAATAGCCAGGGCTGAATATGCAGGGCATATATTTAATTTAATCTTTAGAGGATTATGGCTCTCCCTAATGTCAGAGAGTCAGATCCCTCAGTGAACATTAAATACATTTGTCTGCAGATGCTCCTCCATTTTTTTAGTAATGTCCACAGATTTTTTTTCTTAATACCACCATGTGGCCAGAACATCTTGGGATTGGCATTAGCCAGGCAGGTTTTCTCGCTAAGTAATGCACTAGTGTGAAGAGCTATGACACAAACCATATAGGGCTTTCAAACACAAGCTGTGGCCATTATGGCAGTACATCATGTCAAGGCTCTGTGTTGGTTTTGAAAGTTTAGATTTTAGAGGATATTGTTTAGAACAGTTGAATTATTATGGATTTTAATTCCAGTTGACATTAATGCAGAGGTGTAGTTTTTTGTTGTGGAGGTGAAACAACAGGTTTCTGCACAAGGTCTTTTTTTCTGCAGAAGTATTTCAAGAGTAATGTCATTAAAGCTGCACTACATGAGATTTCTTTGGTTAAAATTGAAAGGAATAGCATTACTGAGTCAAGAGAAAAAACACATGACCATGTCTTCATATGCACAGGCTAAAAAAGATTTGGCTTGATGTTTAGGTTTTAAATGCAAAATCAACATTAGACTGACAAAAATATGATGACAATAGTAGATAAATCACTCACATCCTCAGAAGACACGTCCCTCTTTGAACACTCTTTCAACCTGCTTGCAAACATCAGACTCATCTTCTCGGGGAAGGGATCAGAAGCACAAACAACTGCATGTTGCATGCAGTTACACATTTCCACCAGAGAGATCTCCAAATCCCCAAAACTTACATAGTGAAGCTTTAATTTAACAATAACTACCATTTAATCTTGAATCTTGAGCTTGCCAATATTTCAATTCTTTAATAACAATTCTATTATCAATCATCCATGTTCTAAACAGTGAACTTTAACCCCAACGATATTAAGTTTTGCGTCTTGCTATTAAATTTTGCTGCCTTGTAGGGGTGGAAAAACAGATGAACATAGATGTTAGAGCCTGTATGTCTCTGACCTTTAACTCCATAAAATGAAATATCTGATTGTTTTGGAGGTTTAATTATGCCTTTTTTTTAAATGTGTTTTTCTGATGTACATGGAACATATTTAAATGGAAGCATGTATCATTTACAAAACTAGAAGCAGAATCAGAGCTGAATTTTCATGTTCATAGTTGAGCAAGCGAGTTAACATTTATAAACATGTTTTTATTGTGTTCAAGTGCTGTTTTGTATTGTGACAGTTGTAAAGAATATTTTCTATTATTAAAGCTGCAGGTGTTTTGTTCATTTCATCGCAGCGGAGGTGTCTTTCAGGAGAGGTCTGAATTGATTTCACAGCAGGGAGTTCTAACCACTACCTTTTCACATCTCATTGCTCACTAGCAGTTCAACACAGAGTCACATCATCTCACACAGAGAGCCAACAGTGTCCTAGATTATCCGATAGATTTATAGAGTTAAATAAAAATGTTTTATTTGATTATATTCATTAAGAATATCCAAGTCACCAGCTGAATGACCACTAGGGGCCTACAGAAGAAAAGCAACTGAGGAATTCTGCCAATTTATCAATATTTCTGCATAATCCAATGATATGTTACCAAAATCATTCAGATTGGATTGACGGTGCACTGTAGAGAAGCATACGGACTCAAATTTCTTTGTAACGGTGGTGACAAGAAGCAGGGTCATGACGTCTACAACTCGAATATAGCCATTTCATTTACTATTCAAATCAACGCCATAAATGGATCTAAAACAATATATTTTAAACTGAATGGAAGATGGAAAGCTTCCTGAGAGGTAGTATTTATAGACGTTAAGCAGTTTGGATGTCTGGTTACTATCACAATAATTCTGACTCTACTTTTCTTTGGAATGGAGCATTTCATGTCAAACCACTCAGAATGACTTTATTTACATGTTAACAACTTAATCATGCAGAAATGTTGAAAACTGGTGAAATTTCTCTTTAATCTTATTTAGACCTTGTTTTTATATGAATGGTTCAGTATCGAAAAAGTCTGCATTTGTAAATAGTTGCATCAAGACCTTTTCAGTCCCAACAACCATAGCAAGAACCTATTTCAAAATGAATTTGACTGCCCTAATCTAGCGTCTCCTATCCCTGATTCAGGCTCTATAGCAGGGCTGCTATAGGGCTGTAGAGGCTAATCCCAGTGTTACAGATATCCACACCAATTAACCCAGAAAGGGTTACTCACAAGCTATCAATCAACACTGTAATGAACAAAATTAATGACTGACCTAAAGGGTTAGAATATCGTAGAAAAAAGTATTTGAAATAAGTAATTAATAAACCTAAGAGAGATTTAAGCATAATGTTCTATCACATTTTTTTCTAGCACCCAAGTAGACTTTGCAATAATTAAAAAGCCTGGAACTCAAGCAAAAGAAATGTAGAAGACACCCTTGTCTTCAAATTTGAATGGTTGGGGTTTGATGAGTTAATGAACTTTAGATTAGAGGAAGGAAAAAAAAGGTCCCTCTCCAACTGCAGCAAATAGCCAAGGGCAATAGCTGATAACTAATGTGTGGAATATTGCAATTAGCATAGCAAAGTACTTACAGGGATCAAATTAAAAAATTCATTAACGCACGCACTTAATTAAGAAACACTTTTCGGGTTTACATGATAAATTATGACACCTATTAAATCTTCCACTACAAGCTGTAATGGCTTCTTTGCTCCTGGGCAAAAGAGTGTTTCCTTTCGGGTTCAAGGAAGCCTCCAAGGACCTGTGGTATTTGTTAGCGTTTCATTAGGAACCATGTCCGCTGCAAGGGCTATGGGGCTGTGGCAGTGGAAGTTTTACAGGGTTCTGCTCTACCTCCACCTCAGACTCGAGCATGTTCTTTTTAATTGGAACAAGGAACTGGGTGGAATGTTGAATTGGATTACGAGGCTTTAGGGTGATTTGTAACCTTCTCAGTGATTTTATTTCACTAGTCTGTTTCCTGTTATTGGAGGGCAGCATTTAATGCTAGTTTAGCATCAATACTTTCAACATGATGTACTTCCAAATAATGTGCAAAAGTCAGCGAGCAACCTTCATTTATTTAATTTCCAGTCAATTAGTCCAAATTTAAGTACAAGTTATTCATTTTTCAGGAGATATTTCTGAAGAGATGCATAAAAGGCTGGAGTTTCCAAAACTGGATTTAAAAATGTAGAGAAAATGACATATAAAAACATATAAAACATATAAAATTTGGTAGAGAAAAGAGAAAGGTCTGACTGCAAAGCCACAGAGCCACAGATTTGCACCCGCAGTTTCACTCCAACGGTTTCAGGCCAGTGGAAAGCGTACACAGTAGGACAGCACAATAGTGCCATGTAAACAAAGTCCTTATAGGACAGTCGAGTGTTATGAGCGTTCCCATTTGTATTTCAACCAGTGGCTGGTCTCCTCATTTATAACTTCTCTGATGTAAACCGCGACTGTTTGTACTGGTTGTATGTGTCGCCATGCATATTGTCATTCAGGAAGGGATACCATTGCCAATATACAAATCAGCCATTGGTAACCAGTTAACACTTTACAAAATCAAAAAAAAAAGTTTGTTTTAGCCTAAAGCTTAATATTATGCTCAGTTTAAGCTGCTTAAGGTAAAGTTTTATTCCTACATGTGTAATATAAGGGTACACATAAAGCCCCTGTGTTAAGGGTAAGTTAATTGAGTTATATGTCTACATAACCCATTAGTTTACCCAGGCCACATAAGCTGCAGTTTGTGTAATATTTACCCTGTGAATCTCTATATGCGTACAAAACAAAGTTTGTTTTAGCCTAAAGCTTAAAATATAACATTAGCCCAACACAAATTTATCACAAATTTATAGGAAACCCACATAAAATGACTGAAATGTTGATTAGCCTAAAACTGGCTAAGAAAACCAAAACAAGTGTTGGCGCAGGCGCTGAATACCACTGGCTTAAACTTGAAACTGTGGCTCTGTGGCTCTACAGACAGATATTATTGGATACAAAAGTGCTTTACTCTTTGAGAGATAAGAGAAAGTCAGGTTCCATTCTTGCTTTGGATCTGAAAAAACATCCTCAGGTTTTTGTGTCAAAGAAGCAGAACAGTGGACTGACCACTCCAGAGTCCAGACCGCAACATCATTGAATGTGTTTGGGATTACTTGGAAAACCCAACCAACTTCTAAGACTGAAATTTGGATGTGTGGAAAAAATGAAAGCTGCAACAAAGGCTGAGCGAACACAGTAGATACAACATTTCTGAAATAATATTAAGTAGCATAGTTTTCTGATAAATGAGGAACTAAATTGTTGTTTTGCCTGAAAATGATTTAGTAGAAGAGTGGTCTCTGACTTTTTCACAGCACTGTAGAGGATTCACTGATTCAGATTTATGCATTTGAATATAGCTGGTGTTTTTGATCATGTTGTTTAGGTATAACTATGCATAGTCATACAGTATAACTAGTTACACAGTATGTGAGTCTATGTGGGCAGACATAATGGACACATGCTAACCGTTCAATTAAATCCTGATGTTCTTTGAGGTTTGGCCCAGTTACAGTACAAAAGCATGCTGCTAGTCAGTGACTGAACCACTGAGACTTAATCACATCATTGTTATACAACAAGCATCTCTGCACACTGTTTGTAAAAGCCTTCATCATTATACCGTAGGATAGATTTCTGCCCGCAGTAAATAAATGTAATAAAATGCAGCTTCTGGGGTGAATGCATTTCATTCATTTATGCTGCCTATCCAACCCCTGCAAAATGATAACTCCATTTGTGTACTCTTTGCTTGACCTCAGTAGATTACCAGCAAGAACATCTATGGCAGGGGTGTTAAACTCAACCATTAAAATGGCCATATTAAAAAATCTCAGCAAATCCTGCGGCCAGCTGCGATTTTATTTAATTTTTGCTTAACGAACGGGACTGTGTGTCACGGGCCTGACTTGGCCTGCAGGCCTTGTGTTTGACACATGGGCTCTAAGGCAAATAAAGTTTTGCCATGGGGAAAAAAGAAGTCTTTCCTTGTCAAAATAACACCTTCAACAGAACCTTTACTTTTGTTTTACTGCTTTAATAAAAGGTAGATTGGCCATTCGTCTTCAGAAAACCTGATCTAGAAACAATAATCAAAGCTATGTGAAAACTGACCGTAGTGATGCTCCTGTAATGATTATAAATGATTTGGTCTTTTGATTCTAAGACATGCACCTGTACAGTATGGGGAACATAGAAGTGCAGATACTGTCAATGTGCTGAGCTACAGACAGGTGACAAATTAAAGGAAAAATTTAAATAAATGAGTGGAGGAACATAATGAGAGCAGAAGCTTGTGTAGAGGTTTACTGCAAGATACAATTAACATCCTTTTTTCATGCATGCTCTGTAGCACGTACAAAAAGGCTGAGCGGATCCAGTTGACACTGATTTTGGATCAAGATGGAAATAAGAAAAGATATCAAAAGTTACTTTGAAAGAGGGTTCGTTATTTGGAGCACAAATGGCAGGAGCTTCAGTCATAAAGACTGGTCATCTGGCTAGTGTTTCAATAGAAACAGTGAATTAAGTGATATCTGCATTTAAATCTGGCTTGGAAAGCATACATTCAATGACCATCATGCTCATGATTGTGCATTAGTGTGATGTGTAAGGAAAAGCAGAAGAGCAGCTGTTGCTCAGGTGATGGAGAATATCAATGCAGGACATGATCAGACCACCCACAACTACATAGAGAGTGATATAATAGTTGGGTTCCAGTTTGTAAACCCCTCATTACTGTAGACCAGTCTCTGTAGTTTTAGAGCCTTCGTGGCACATTTAAGGGTTCAGTTGTGTAAAAAAAAAACACAGATACTGGTCTACAGAGATATCCTTCACTGTGTTCTTCACAATGTGTGGTGTATTCCAAATGAACAGCACTTTAGGGGTCATTTTGCTGGCATGGTTTTGGTCCTCTTGTCCTCTTAGAGGGGAGGGTCACTGCAAATCAGTGAAGTTATTCTGACTGATCACCATCCTATGATGAAAAATTTCCATCCTGAGGGGAGTGGTCTCTTCCAGGATGACAGTGCCCCCATCCACAGGACACAAGGGGACAGTGAATAGTTTGATAGGTACAAAAATGATGTAGATCATATGCTACAGCCTTCACACTAGATCTCAACCCAGCTGAATGCCAATGAGAGATTTTGGACTGATGTTAGTGATCTTTATTACCATCATCAAAACACCAGTTGAGGTAATATCTTTTGGCAGAATGGTGTTCCATCCCTCCAGTACAGTTCCAGAGACTTGTAGGATCTATGCCAAGGTGCACTGAAGCTGTTCTGGTGGCTTGTGGTGGTTCAATAATCAAGACACTGTTATTTTTTTCTTTAATTTGTCATCATTTATTGATTTTTTTTGTAACAAACAGCACTTTAGGCTGTACTGAAGTTTCAGGCTTTTGACTACCTGCTGTTTGTTATCCCAAACCACTGAATCTTAGGACTGCTTTTTCAATGCTAACTAATTTTCAAGCTGAAGATTTGTCTTTGTTTTTGTCTTTGCTCTGTGCCTGCTTTAGAGCCACATTTGAGACTAAAAAAACAAAATATTAACAAATACAGGGTGATTCAAGAAGATTCATCTGATTTCAAAATGATGTATTTCACTTGTAAATCATTACAGAACAATTCAGTAAACTGTAAATGGTTTAAGTGCATAAAGTTTATTATGTAATTTTACAAGTGCCCAATATGAACCTCCTCCAGCTGTGCAGACAACATCGATGCCATAGTCAAATTCATCCCATACTGTTTTGAGCATGCCAGGTGTCACTGTACTCACAGCTCTTTCAATGCCATTTCGGAGATCATCCAGTGTCGTGGAACCAACGACGAACGCTCTGAGCTGTTGGAGGTTCACTGCGGACGAAAATCACGTTGCACAGTTATGATGGATTCATTCTTATTGAAGTTGAAAACACAAAACGCTTTCTGCTCAGGGGTCGCCATCGCCTCGCAGACTGAAGGGAGCCACCTTCTGGTGACAGTCATAAACTCTATGACCCCCTCTTTCACAGTTGTAAAAATATGGCGCTTTGAAATTGGATTAATCTTTTTGAATCACCGTGTATATTTGGAGCCCTGCTGGTGACATCCCAAATAAATAAGAATAAAGTGTGGCCACGACTTAGTAAAGTGTGGGAACAAGATAAGTAAGTCGTGCCACAACTTAGTAAGGTGTGGGAATGAGATTCTAATGCATGGCCATGACTTAGTAAGGCATGGGAATGAGTTCCCACGCCTTACTAAGTCGTGGCCACGACCTGATGATCTCGTTCCCACACTTTACTAAGTCATGGCCATGCATTGTTATTTATATGGTTTGTCACCAGGAGGGCTCCGTAAATACAAATAACACATTACTATTTAGTAAAATCAGTGTAAAATTTAGAATTTTCACAGATTGGCAAGTTTAGCTTGTAATAGCTACACTGACGATTTTATTGCCTGTTTTTTTCCCCCAATTCTCTCCCCAATTTAGTCATATCCAATTCCACCCACTAGTTAGGACTCCCCCAATCACATGATGCCACCAGTGAAGGTGAAGCACAGGCTTCCTCCGTGACCTGTGAAGCACCACCGCTTCTTTTCGAATTGCCCCTCACGCAACGTCATTGGACAGCCGAACGCACACCTTCCTAACTTTGAATGTTTGTGTGGGTTAATGTACCAAAACAGGCAGAGTTCCTTTCCAACCATTCTTTACCCCTTTGAAATGTAACAGACTGTTTTGTTGCTGTGCCTTTAAGACTGATATATGTAAATGACCTGTGTTCTGATTGGCTGCACCGTATTGTGCCTCATTTAAAAAAAGCAGTCCAGGCTGAAACCCTCCTTATAAGTTCAGTGCGAATGGGCGGAGCTAAACTGCTGTAGGCTGAATAAGTGGGTCTATGTAAATAGGCTGTTTTTCATACATCACAAAAACAACTAATTCAAAATGGGCTATTTTTGGAGCTTAGTCTCTATATACAGACCATGTGTACTGAGGAGTGAATGGGACATTTTGAATCAATGTTTACATACTACATCAAACTCTTTATTTCAAAAAGTGAGCAAAATGTGGTTTTTGATGATATGACCCTTTCAGTAAACGTTAGCAGACCTTTGAAGAAGTATCTCTGGCGGACGTGCCGACAGCGCTAGATGGCAAGGTTAATTTTAAGCATCAACATGGGCGCTGTCTCTCACTTCCTGTCTTTTAAACAAGTGGCCAGAGGCGGAAGCCATGACTAAATTATTAACTGTGTATTTCATAACGTTAGTGACAATATGTTTACGTGTTTTTTTCGGCCCCGTCCCCCTGCCGGGAACAGATGGCTCCTTTTACTTTATTTTCCACATCAAGTATGATTATTTCTTTGTGCCAAAAGCCACCTGCCGTTCCTTGGTCTCCGCACTAATTATTTATGTTGGTAACACACAGCAGGACTTGTTATCAGTTGGATGGTGTCTTAATAAAGGCAGGCACATCAACATATTGACATCCATGTTCAAGGGGAAGAATTTATCACGGGCCGGCGCGAGTCGCGCTCGAGAGCAGGCCGCTTGCCAGCATCTCGCAGGATGACCTCCTTTTGTGTCTCCTTTCTCTCTCTCTTTTCCTCTGTCTCTCTCTCTCTCCCTCTCTCTCCTGGCCCCTGTTCTCATCCAAGGGTCCACGATGATAATTAGGTGAAAGCCTATTAAAAAGTCAAATAAGAGGGAATACATTAACATTGAGTCTAGAACCGCGCAATTCTCTGGCATGACAGAAAAGGACAAAGAGTCCAACTGCTTAGTGCCACGCGCAACAGCAGAGAAGAATACGGCGGAAAAAAGGTCCTTCTGTCAGAAGTTGAAGTGTTACGTCAGCCCTCTAATTCTACACCGCACAGATTGGGCCTGAACAACGAGGGCCCAAGTACCAATTAAGTTAAGTATTCGGTGAATTTCAAAGCATTATGTCTGAGGGATAGGTCAGTTTTAATCACAGATACAGCCCTTCTCAAATGTAGAACACTTATAATTACACATACTCAATACTTTAATCCTCCAGGGGTACAAAATGAATACGCTGTAATTACAGTTTCATACACACATAGCACCCCCCACCACCACCTCCACCACCTCCACCCACTCCCTTTCTACTTCTCCTAATGTGGCTGAAAATGGGTTCAAAAATATGTCAGTCATGATGGACAGTGATGCCACGTATTATGAATAATTACACTTTGCAGTGTGAGCAGATAAGCCCCAACCACTCTAGACCAAAATACAAAAAACACCGGATTAGCAAGAGAAAGCAGGCGGGGGCCCAAGCATTCCTTTATTTAAGATCCTTTATCTGCCCATTTAAGAACATATATGGGTTATGCTCCTCACGGAAGAGTGAAGGGGGAGAAAAAAAAAAGCCCTATTGTCGGCTCAGACAATGCCCCGGATCACCGTCCCTGCTGAATCTCTAATAGCTTTTAGGATTAAAAATATGGTTCTTGCCTTTAATTACATATTGCTGTGGAGAGGTTTAACCTTGTGGTGCTAGGCATGTGCTACTGCTGACATATTACTGCAGAGGGCCAGAACCTTGAGCAGATGTATTCTTCATTGTAAGAGAAGAGTGTTAGGCTGCTTAAGACCGCATCTGTTATAGTCTGAGGTACAGTTTGACCCCACATCCAGACCCTCATGAGTAATCGTACTACAGACGAGTGACAAATTAAAGGAGAAACCAACACCACAAGCCACCAGAACAGCATCAGTGCACCTTGGCATAGAATCTACAAGTGTTCTGGAGGGGTGGAGCACCATTCTTCCAAAAGGTACTCCCTCAGTTGGTGTTTTAAAGATGGTGGTGGAGAGCACTGTCTAACTCATTACTCCAAAATATCTCACAGATGTTCAGTTGTTGAGGTCTGGTGATTGCAAAGGACAAAAAGCATGGGTGTGATGCAGACACAATAGGATATTGCATTTATTTTGTTAATGTTCAACACAAAAAAGAAAAAAAATGTGCACAATTGCACAGAAACAACGGTGAACTATTGAGTTCAGGTGGTCTCCAAAGATGATTGTGCCCAGGGCCGTGGTCCATCCCTGTTTTTACGCAATTTATTCAGGTTTTTCCTTTAATCTGTATTCATTTGTTAGATTTATATGTATTGGGGGGATTAAGTAGCAACTATACTATGTTGTATGTAAATGCGTATGTATCATTCCATCTAACTGGTTCAAAGTTAAAAACACATTTCGGACTTTTAACTGACTTGGGCTCTTGACTAAAATCCTTGATTGAACATCCAAGT
Source organism: Colossoma macropomum (assembly GCF_904425465.1). NCBI lineage: Eukaryota > Metazoa > Chordata > Actinopteri > Characiformes > Serrasalmidae > Colossoma > Colossoma macropomum. The sequence continues at coordinate 24,821,673 of NW_023494806.1, read as the reverse complement.
TTGTCACCAGCAAAACAATCACAACACAAGCAAAATTTTACACCAAATGTTTCAGTAGTGACTGCTTCGGTAGTGACAATTTTATCGAATTTTGAGCAGAACTCAAAAACACAAGCCAGAGCTTGACTGGTAAACAAAGCTTTGAGCAGTTGTTCACACATAAAATACAAAAAGTTTACTTAATTGCAGAAAATATGTTTTCCTTAATGACAACTCTTAATGTTACACACTGATTTTCAGACTCTGGGACACATTTACTGTAAAACAATGGGATCTAACTCTCACCTTGTGGCCATGAGCAACAGTGATGCAGTCTCGCTTCCTGCTCTAAAATGCAGGGGTGTGGCTTAAATAAGGCTCCGCCCATGGACTACAACTCTGTGTTTTGGTAGTGACATGAAAATGTGGGACAGCAGTTTTTTTATTTTAAAATTAAATGATAAATGTAAATCTAAACTTCACTTAAAAGATCAAAAAGTATCTAAGTAAAAAGTTGAACTTCAGGGGTTGGGACAGCTACCTTCCAATAGAAAGTATCCTATAAATGATGATTGTGTATATGTATTACACTTATTATTATCTCATTTAATGTCTTGGGATTTAAATAGATCATAACATAATCCTTGTGAATATTAAACATTTGCAATACTTTGGTAGAATGGTATTATGGCATGATTTAGAGTACTTTATGAACATCAGACAAAAATTTAGCTATTTTTTCTGACACGTACAAGGTTAGTGTATACTTGAACTTTTCTAAGTTCAGAAAAAGCACAGAGCAGTTCTTCTAACTTTATTTCCATATATCATGCTGTGGAGGGAAAAAAAGCAGTTCCTCCACATTTTAATGAAGTTGTGATTAAAAGATAAATCACTGTTCATTGAAATTATACTAAATGAAATACCTCGGCTGGATATTAAAGTCAGTTATGAATCACAATTTGCCCCAGCTCAGGGCTGAAGTTTTGGATGGCATTGACTGAATTCATTGTTGTTGAATTCCATCCAGCAGCGCTCAGCTAAGAACAGGTAGCGTTCATATTCGCTTAATCCTAAATTCCCACTTCCAACTGAGAACGTTTCATCAATAAATTATAATGATGTCTCTCTTTAATACTTGTTTGGCAAGAATATTGGCAAGTGTATTACATAGTGTTAATTAGTATGCAAATGTATCCTTTTTTTACGATCATCATCTTCATTATATTTAATCTCTCTATTTATCTGCCAAGGAACAGTTAGATTGAATCCATGTCTGCCATGTAAAAATATGCAGTAATTTATGACTCTCTATTAATTTCAAATGCATTGCCTATTAATGACATACATTTCTGCTGTTATAGGCACAGACCTGCTGCGATTCTGTTCAGAAGTTCTTCATAAGCACAGATTTGTGGATCTTAACCATGTGTCAAAGCTGTGTTTACTTAAAGTGTGGGAGCGTTTTCTTTTACATCAGCAGCTTGAAGAAACATAACGGCAACACAAAGGCAAAGTAGTGGGAGAGAGGACTGAATATAGTAATATATGGAATGAGAGTTTAGTTATGCAAATTCTGCAATAAATACATGAGAACAGGTTGGGTCCCATGGACATCAGTTCTAATACAGTGTCTATCATAGGTCTGGGAAGACCTATCTATTCAAAATGTGTTATTGTTCAAAGGGCCCATACTTTTTAAATAAAAGATTTTGATGTAGTATGTGAGCATTGCTATAGTTTCAAAATGTACAGTTCGTACACCTCCTAGACCACACAGTCCATATATATACAGTGCTCTCCACAAATATTGGCAACCCTGGTAAACATGAGACAAACAGGTTATAAAAACATTCTTTATTGCTGATCCTTTTGTGTTACCATTCAAAATATTAATAAAAATCTAACCTTTATTTGAAGTGCAACGATTGAAAAAAAAACCCCTAAATCTAATCAAGAAATAAAGCATCCCTTCTTTTAATACTAACAGCTCTGAGTCTTCTACTATACTGCTTAATGAAACTGGAGAACACATGGCAAATGATCTGAGACCATCCCTCCATACAGAACCTCTCCAGATCCTTCAGATTCTGAGGTCCACACTGTGGACTCTCCTCTTCAGCTCATCCGACAGGTTTTCTGTGGGGTTTAGGTCAGGGGGCTGGGGTGGCCATTGCAAAACCTTAATTCTGTGGTCAGTGAGCCATTTTTGTGTTGATTTTGAGGTGTGCTTTGGATCATTGCCCTGCTGGAAGATCCAAACTATAGCGCAGTTAAAGTTTCTGGGCTGAAGCTGTCAGATTTTGTTTTATTTCTGCTGGTACTTGATGGAGTTATGATGCTATGTATCAGAATAAATTGGCCAGGGCCTTAGGAAGAAAAACAGCCCCACACTATCATAGATCCACCACCATACTTCACGGTGGAAATGAGGTACCCACTGAAAGTGACATGGTCCCACTGAAGGTTCCAGTAACATCTGGCAAACTGTAGGAGCTTGAGTTTGTTGGTTTTTGATAGCAGAGGTTTTCTTCTGCAATCACCCCCCCCCCAATTTCTGCTTATATAGGTGGTGTTTGATTGTAGTTTAGGAGACATTGTGACCCCAAAGCCCTAACTATTGTCTACAATTCTGCATCTGTGATTCTTGAAGATTCTTTGAGCACTTCAACCATCCTCTCCAGTTGTTTTAAGCTTATTTATTATTGCTCTGATAGTGGAAATTGCCATTTTCAACTGTTTAGCTGTTTTTTGCTCACCAACCTTTTGTCACACATCCCTTTTGTTTTCACTGGTCTTTCTCATAATGATGGATGACTGAGGGAATTTGGCCTGTTTCATCTCATATATATTCCCCAGTGAAACAGGAAGTCATGGCTGACCATTTAACCATTTAAGTGTTCCTCATCAGTCAGGTGAACTTAAAAACGTAAAATATGAACGGGAAAGATAAAAAAAAATAATAATTTTTACAGCTGATTTTGCTCATGATTTTCCAGAGGCGTCAATGTTTGTGGAGTGTGTTGTAAACTAAGCTGCAAAAACCACCCATTCTGAATTTGTTGTCTTTGTGATGTCACAAAACCTGACACAATTACGTATACCCATCTGTTCAGCCTACAGCAGTTTAGCCCCATCGATTCATGCTGAAGTTTTAAGGAGTGTTTCAGTTGCTCATTCAACTGCTTTTGGAATGAGGTGCAATACAGGGCAGCCAATCAGAACAGAGACTGTTTACATATATCTGTCTTAAAGGCACAGTAACAAAAGCAGCCTGTTTAATTATAAGGCATAAAGAGAGGTTGAGAATGGTCACATACAAATGAATTAAATGAATTGTTGGTATGTAAAGCCACACAAACATCATAATAAGAGCTCAGAGGAAAAGAATAAAGTACCTTAGGAATTATGCCAAACCTCATACATTATATCTCTTTCTAGTGATGTCAGCACTCATCAGAGCTCAAACCTCTCCGCTGTTTAAACCACCTTTGGACCAAAAGATTTTCAGTAGGTGCTTTCAGCAGTAGTTTCAAAAAAGAAAACTATCAAACTGTGCTTTAAATGAAACCTCTCTTCATAACAAGAAACACACTTTGATGAACATGAAACTAATTATTACAATATACTGAGTGTTTTGTTACGTGTCCACTTGCAACTTTAGCCATGCCGCATCCTAGTCATTTCAAAGGAGAGCTGTGTATGCGATGCATAGCAGGGGCAGCATGGTGAAAAAGTTCAGCAGATTTGGCAGGAGCATAAATGTTCAGCAAACATAAAACTTTCTCCTAATGTAGAGAGGTGAAACGACTGCTCTCTCTCTCTTCCTTAAACACTTCAAAATACAGTCGTATGCAAAAGTTTGGGTGTTCCTGGTCAAATGATGTTTTTTTGTTGATTTTCTGAGTGAAAATAAGTTACACAGCCTCTGCAGAGTGCACATTTTAATGCACATTAAATTAATTAAATCAATTATAAGTTATGGCACATTTTATATTTTCTGTTTTATTTTTTATGTTAAACATAGCAAATAAATAGATCCTGAGTACTCAAATCTGCTGAAATGTTCCATATTTGAGGTTGTTGCCTGTAAAGGATGTGTTTACTTATGTTCACTTAGAAAATCAATAAAATGTGTCATTTGGCTGGAGGTGTTCAAACTTTGCATAGGCCTGTCATAATGAAAAATCCTGGTGTTGGTTGTTGACAGTGAAGAATTAGAGGGAAGATGCTTGGAGAAGTTTACATGGTTTGAGGAGGAGCCAAAATTTCAATCCTATGCAACTCTAAGATTACTTGCTAAGGTAGCTAACTTGTTATTGAGATTGAGCGAGCTAACTAGCTTGTGTGAATGACATTCAGATATTGCATTCTGAAAAAGATGAATTCATAGAAAGTCTATATTCATTCTTATTTTAAGCTCCTATGTAATATTAGAACAAATAAGAAACAGCAAACATCATATCAGATTTTTCCCAGTCCAGATATGTTCAATACATTTCCTTAATTTTCTTAACAACAGGAACCAGCACCAAATTGGGAAATCCCATGACAGAGGTGAAAAAAGTGCACTACAGCTGCTACAGTAGCAGTAAAAATCTAACAATTTTAAAACATGAAGGTGGACCCAAACTATTGATGGGCAGTGTGCATGTGTTCAAATGGTAAAGAGAAGCAGTTGTTCACAGTCTGTGGAAACTGGTCAGCTGTAATTTCATGATTAGCTTGGATGAGAGAACACATCTGGTTGCTTGTCTCTGGTTCAGTACTAATCCAATACTAAATAGTCAGAGGGCTGAAGACTCTCTCCTACTGGGACACCTTAGGAAATCTGGTGGGATGGCTGTTGAGCCAGGGGAGTCCCTCTTATGTGAAGAGCTTGAATTTAGAGGGATCAGTAGGGTCTTAATCCCAGACTATCTGTCTCGGCGTGTTCTCCGCTGCCATCATTATCATTATGATTCCATCTAATGCCTGTAATCCTGGGAAGAAGCTCTGCTCTGAATTAATATAAGCCCCTCGCACTCTCTTACTTCGAGGCTGACCGTTAACCCAGGCCCACCTAGGTCGTTGTTGTTAAGGAAGTCATACGCTGGCCTAATGCGAATAAAACAACCATCGGGATTCCAAGCGGCGCTTCTCGCCGCGTAGATATCAGAGCTTTGTTTTTAATCACACCCTGTCTAATAAGACCCTGGAGAGTAATCTTGCTGCAATTTCCGCTCATAAACAGGATCATATCGCGGCGGGTCACCTGCGCTAACCTTCTGTCGAATTACGGCCCCAGCGATCCACTCTGATTGCTTCAATCGCCATGGCAGCGTCAAACAGCCACAAGAACTTTCCAGTAAAGCCCTCAGGCTGCTGATTTATCCCCACATTGAGGAAATTGCATTCACTCCTTGTCCTCACTGTTTGGCATCCATTACAGTTCATTATTATCTTCTCCACACACACACACACACACACACACACTTAAATGAGCATGCACACACACAAGGTAGCAGGTTGAGGGGGGTGGAAGACGAGAACGAAAAGCAGAAGTTTGGGCATAAATTGTGGCAGCCCTGCTGTTGTGAAACAGTGGCTGGAATTTGATTACGGTACTACTGCGCTTCCTTCTCTCTGCATGTGTGTAATGTCTCGGTCTATTCGGTCCAGATGCACTGGCACGGCAATTAGCCTAATGCTTAACAAAGCTGTCAAAGCAATCAGTTCAATCAATAGTAGAATAATGAAAGGAGAGCAGATAAATGTCAGGGAAATGATAGATAAAAACAACCTGTCAAATAGAAAAAGTTTACCGTGTAACTGAAACCCAAGCCTGTCCGTTAGAAAATGAAGTAAATGGGCGTTTAAACTAGACAATTCTCTGTTAGAGTATATGTAGTCATATAGTGAAAACACAGCTGGCGCCAAAATTTTGTCTCTTAATTTATCACTGGGGCTTGAAGGCTAATATTGCTAGCAAACACTAGAACCGTGTAGCTAAATGCTGTGGGTGGCTATTATAGACAGATATTGTGCTGAACTCTGACTCCAACACAGAATCTGACTCCATGTTCATTCACGTTATGCAGGCTAATGGACATTAGAATACATCTGCATTTTTCTGTTGTTGCCATTTATTAACACATCTTCAGTCTGAAAATTCCAGATTAATGGGTATTTCTGATTATGATCAACATAAATTGCAATAATCTTAGAATCCATATCCACCTGAATGATGTGCATGCATGCAAAGAGGAGTCGTAATCCGGCACAACACTCCGGTTGTCTAAAATGTCTTATATTTTGTTTATTTCTAAAGCTCACAGTAAGTCTTACTGTGTCCTAAATCTCACTGTCAAATTTGCATGTCCTTACTGAAGTCCTTAATGCAGTTTGAGCAGGTCGAGAGAAGATGTGGGGGGTGTTTGTTAGCAACGTAGCTATGTAGCTGCAGCACTAAACTAGGAAAGCAAAATTTGGGCACCAAACATGTTTTGATTGATCGTCTACATCTGGGGTAAGTTAAAAAATTCATATTTGATTTTCCATTAAGTGACCCTCTGTTTTGTCTAATAAGCAACTACATTAGCAACTCAAGCTGTACATCAAATGAACCTCTTGGAGAGGATCTTTACAGAGCTGAGACGGCCCACCAGCACTTCCGCATAATGTTGAGCCAGGTACCCATCAGCAGCTTCTCACAGTCACTTCTCTGAAACCCTGAGCAGTTCTTTTTCTGAGGACACACTGATTCCATCTCCATCCAGGTCAAACTAGGGTAGAGGTAGCAGCATTGTAATGTGTATTAAAACCTCTTAAGCCTCATGTAGTGTCACGGGTTAAGTACACGTACAGTTTTTGCACAATTGGGTTTGTTTTTCCTCTCTATCTCGCTCTCTCAGTGCTGCCGGCTGGCCAGTCCCTTAAGGGACTCCCACTAAACGAGTGTTTGGGGTCGTCTGCCACAGACAAACATCTGTGTCTCAGGGAGCAGGTGAAGATAAGAGGGAGAGCATGAAGGAGAGCCGACACTTCCCCCGCTAGCAGCCTCCGCTGAGGAGAGGGAGGTGTTCATAAATAATCTTTAAACAATCTGCCTCACTCCGCTCCCCTTATTAATTACTTTTATGGCCAAAATCAAACATCTGTCACCGCGGAATATACAAATTAATTATGCAGCTTCTTCCCTTCAGGAACGATAGAGCATGCTTCCTGAGGCTCTGGCTCGGAAAGAGGGAACCGGGTGAGAGAGGGGGCCCTGAGAGGGTTTAAAATATTTTTTTTTCTCTCTAATTCCGTTTTAAAACAAAAAAAATACACGGCAGGCAAAAGAAAAGGCAGCTTTGATCCCAATTACAGTCATCTTCGTTTAGCTTCATCCTTTTCCGAACCCTTTCTAGCCAGTCAAAAGAACTCTTTCAAATGTAATTTGGAAGCTATCTTTGTTCAGACGTCTGAGCTATTACAACTGCGATTATAATTTTATTATATGTGCGCCGAAACTAGACACTTCTGAAACTATAATGAGTCCTCGCCTCCCGCAAGAGTCAAAGTCATCAAAAAGCTACGGTAGAAGCGCAATCACTTATAGATGAGGAAGGGAAGAGGAGTTTCGCAAAACCTTCGCCACGTCCGTGAAACTTTTTTCTAGGTCTCGAACGAAGTCAAGGACCCTCGTTTTTCCACGGCTTTTGTTTTTTTTTTTTAACCCCCTTTTTTTTCCAGTGAGTTCCTTTTTGTTTAGCGTGAGCAAGATGGCGGGGGGATCTTCAGCTGGAGCTGGCTGACAGAAGACAGCTGCCTGCCTGTCCTCTGGCTCGGCAGTGAGGTGCCCCGGGACTCTGCCCGCTCAAGGGTCAGCACCTTCGAGGGGAGGCAACATTTGGTACCAGTTATTGAGCGGCAGGGAGTCCGCCATGCCCTTCCCTTTTTCATCTTTCAGGAGGAAAAAGGGGGCCAGGCTGAAGGCGGGAACCCGGCTGGCTGGCAGGCGGGGCGCCACGTTTACCCATCATCCCTCAGAGCTGAAGGAGGAAGTGACCTTGAGATATGGGGTAGCACAGCACGCTGGGCACGGCGGTGTCTCTCCTCCAGGACTGATGGGGCCCGGGGTTGAGCGAGTGCAGAAAGGCCTCACTTTGTCTTCTGAGGCTAGTTCTGGGTGGGTATTCATAGTGGGGAGGAAATTAGTCTCGAATTTAGCTAGATGTTGTATTATTATTATTAGGCAATTTTATACCTAATTCAGTCTGCCAATTCCACCCTCTAGCTAGGTTTCCCCTTATCACACAACGCTACCAAGCTAGCGCATGCTTAATCCAAGGAACTGAAGCACGATGCATCTTTTTGAACTGCCACTAGCGCAATGTCATTGAACAGCTCAACATGCTTGGAGGAGAATACTAACTGATAATTCTGTTACATTAGCTAACAGACGTCTGTGTTGGCTAGCAACGTGCTGAGCAATGAAGGAGAAGACGGACCAGCTTACCCTTCCAAAAAGAGCGATGCCAATTGTGCTGTCTTGGACTCGTCTTGTGGCATCATAGGGTATCAAACAAATTGAGTTCTTTAATTTAGCTATATGTATACCATGTGTAAAATGAGACTTACTTGGAAAAGTTGATTCCTTCTTTAAAGGCATATAATGTTGTGGCATGATGTTTAGGACCGATCATTTCAAGTGTCTTCCCATTAACCAAACTGACACTGAGAATGCATACAACTCAGATCAGGTAACATTTGGCCACAGTCATTGTCCTCAGTACATCTGAGGATACATATATCAGTACATATGCAACTACATTCACAGTTGAGATGTAATGAAATACAGAAATAAAGTATCTGTATTTAGTCAATGTTACATTTTGAAAGTCAGTGTTCAGTGTTCAGAAGACAGTATTTACACCAATAGTATTACACCATGTACTTAGTAAATAAAAAAAAACATACAAGAAACACAATCAATGCTTGTTATCTATTTTAAAATCAGTGCACCACATATAGAAACACAACTGTTCAACTGAGTTCCTGTTAAAGCTCGAGTAGACTGACAAACCAGTGTGATGAGCCAGTCATTTATTTCAGCATTGCTGAGCTCTTCTGAGGAATGTTTCAATGGATAATCTCCTCTGTGGTGGACATGTACACAAGTGATCAGCTTAGCATTTCCAAAAGGCTTAAAGCACTGTCCTGCTTCCCACCTTACCTGAAATAACAGTTAAAGTGAAAAAAGGTGTTCAAGGGTCTGTAAAACCCAAATAAAAGCCAGTACAGTTTTAACATATTTATGTTTAAGAGGCTTGTGACAATTCGACACATCAGAATTCATCAGAGCTTTTGTGGATCTATTGGTGCATTTACCAAAAAATGTCCCACTTTTACTGAGATCATGAGACAGGAGGCATTTCTGCCTGGGTGATTATGGGAGTAGCAGTGGACCGATGCAGGTCATGAGACCAAAAAATGTTAAGAATTTCATGTTTCAAGAATTTCATATATGCACATATTTCATGAAACATGTTAACAGCAGAATTACATAAAGAAAGCTGTCAACCAGTACCAGTAAAGTGTCTTATCAAGATGTATTTTGAGACCCTGTTTACACCTGGTTTGTTCATGTGACTTGTATCTAAATTGGATCCTGAAAAGATTTTAACCACATGCATTTACACTTGACTGTCAAATGCATCTCCAGCTATATATACAACAGTGATTGCTTCTGTGGCTTCTTATGTTTCTGTTCTACTCATCATCACGATTTTGCACGGCAGCTGTAATTTACAAGAAGTCACCAGATTTGAATAATTGGCCTCCTGCAGTACTTGTTGCCGTCATGAACATGGGCATTCAAACACAATGTATTGCAGTAAGACAGTGAAAAACAACAAGGTAAAGGAAAAGTTAACCAAACTGACATTTAAGTTAACAAGCCTGACCAAAGGATGGCAAACTGATTTAAACTCAGTGGAGAAACTCACATCATGAGTTCAACTGAAGGAGCTGTGATGCCTCTATTTAGTGGTGGCAGTCCAGTGGGCACTTTATTCCCAATATGCAGAACAGCAGAGGGAGGAATACTGGGCTTTGTTTGCTGAATGTGGCTTGAAGAGACGAATACATTTGCATTACGTTTGCATTACATTGCATCTACCAGAGGCGAAACTTCAGAGCCTTCAAGGCCTTCAGAGAAAGCCTAATTATTTCTGGGAACTAAAATAATGCATGTCTGTAATTTTTAGTTCATTTTTATTTAGTCAGAATCATGCTTGTATTTAAACTCTGAAAGTCTGTATTACAGAATTACTCTTTTTTCACTGTAAAGTTTTGGATGGAAATAGAAGGGTTAAATTCTTGAAATGAAGAGTGGAAAGTTGGCCAACCAAAAAAATAGTTTTTTTCTCTGTGGTATCTAGGTAGATACAGCTAGGTGAGCTCTCCCACTGGTTAGGACTTTAGGAGCTGAAGAGAAGCCCTAACACATTAGATTAAAGGGGACCTACTATGTATTTCTGGTTTTACCCTTTTCTTTAGTGTGTTATATAGGTTTTTGTGCATGTAAACAGTCTGCAAAGTTACAAAGCTCAAAGCACACACCAAAGGGAGTAACTCTCTCCCACAGAAACCACTTTTCTCAGCTGCCTGAAATGCCTCTTTGGAGTTCCAGCCCTTTTTCTTAGTTATGAGATGATGTAATATCGTAACACAATCCTTATTACCTGCTGACCAGCAAGGCTAGTATGGAGTTAACTTCAGCCTCAACATATAATGCTCAGATAAATTGCTGTTAGCTTAGTGCTCGCAAACTACTACAGTCCTATTGGGGCGCTAGCATCAGTTAGCATTACCCCAGAGGTGGACTTTTTTCCTCATGTTTTAACAGAATTTTGACGCTTCTGGCCCAAATTAGGTCTAGCTCTAATAGTCACAGTGTGCTACTGGAATTCACATTACATTACATTGCGCATATATACATTTGCATCTCAGACCACCTTCTGAAGTAGTCTGAGCAGTTGGATTAAATCTGTTTAAATGCATTTTGGGTGCATTTACACCTGCATTTGTATGTGGATAATGTCTGTCTGGATATAATCCTAATACTCAAGACCCATGAAATGAGGTGTAAACGGGGTGTAAATGTATTCTAAGTGTATTCTGATTATGTAATTTACATGAATTGTATGAATTCTAACAGATTATGTGACTAAATATATTTAGGACAGTATATTCAGTGCCCTTTCTAAGTGTTCTGCCCAACTCTGACCACAGCCATGTTTTCACACACAGTATGTGCAGACATTTGATAGTGAGTCATGACCATACATTCCCAGCAAGTTCAAGCCCAGTGCACATTTTGAAGTTTTTCAGAAAGTTGCTAGCACAAACAATTAATGGGTGCTAAGCATGGCAGCATATATTATGACAAACAACACATGCTCCATTATGCCAGCTGGTGTGATGATGCGATAATGTCGGACTCATTAACTTCGGCACACAGTTTACGGTGGCCTTTTACGACACAATTAATTGATTCACACATACATTAGAACAAAAATAACTCAACAGAAATGCAGTTGGAAGCCGGCTTCTAATCTGTCATAAACGCTTGCGGTGGTAAACTGAACGTGGGCATCATTCATGCTAATAGTGGTGGGACACACAGTAAACGACAGGAAAACAAGCCTGCGATTCCACCATTAACTTCTCATTTGCTGTTTATTAGCAAATGAGCACTCAGAGAGCAGCGGTCTAATTCCGTTATTCGCTTCTTGACATTCTTGATATTGCGTCATTAGCGTTGACAATTTTAATGAAATGTTCTTCGAACCTGATCCAATGACTTTGCCCCACTTTATAGGTGTGGGTTATGTTATGGGGTTTATAGGGCACAATGCATTATAAATATAGCATTAATCTGCCTGTGATACTAAAATGCCATCTTTATCTCTGGATAGGCTTTCAGTCAAGCCACTCTTGGGTATTAAATTCCATTCGGCAACAGTTAAATTTGGTGGAACTGTCTTAAAGACGTAATTCACAGTAATACTTTCTTTACAGCCTGAAACAGCCATTGTATATTAATCAGTTACTAATTTAATAATGCATCAGTGATCTTTTGCATCCTTTTAATGCTGCATGTTCACTGTTCTCAGCGTAGAGGGCTTGTTTATTTTCTATTCTTTGTGCATTGTTAAAGGAAATCTCCAAAGGGCCAGGGATTTTCCTCGAACACAAAACAGTGAGAGTCTGACGTTTAATCACGGATGCAGACCATTTAAAAAAGAAAGAATAATTTTAAGCTGTCCTGAATGACTTATGTTACCAGGCTATTGCCAGTAATTTAGGGCCATATGTTTGTGGATTTTCATTCCATCTCCGAGATGAAATGAAGCAAGGATTTAGCTTAGAGATCATTTTCTGAGCGTCGGAGATGAAGGTCGAATCAATGTATTCCGCTGCTCCATATTGAGGAGATGATTTTTTTTACTTCTTAGCTGGACTTAGCAGTAATTGTATACAAGCTGTCCGCCTCTGCAAACTGTAATGAATTTCTTTAATCCCAATCCGCCTGTTATGAACTATGCAATTACATCCATGAATGTGTAATCCATCTTGAGAGAACTGGACAACATTGTTTTTGGAGAAGGACAGAAAATCGGGTTGCATGCTACATTCTGAGGAGTTCTGCAGTGGCATGAAACACAGAAGCTGACAGAACATTTAACTCACACATTAACATACATCTTCCATTATCATCAGAGCTTTATAGATCACATAAACAGGGGTCATTCGGGTACACTGCTGTGTGTAATATTATTATGACAGTGCTTTGATGCACAAAACAGCTATTACAGAGCACTGCGTTCACCACCTAGTAAAACCAAGTATATTTCATTAGTCTCAGTTGTGGTGTATGAAGGCAAGTATTGTGTTATTGCACTGTGAAGAACTGATGTCAATTTGTATCAGAAATTCTGCAGGAATCTACTGTATTCCTTAAATACTTTAGATTGTTGCAAAGAATGATGTATTCAGGGAGAAACAGTTCAAGCTTTAAAAAAAAAGAAAAAGAAAAGTTATTGTTTTCTATATCGTCTTGTTTAGCATAAATAAATCCACAGCCTTTGGCCTTCTTTTTTTGTTCCTGAACATCAAAGCAAAGTGCAGAGTTGAACCTGTTGATGCAAAATGTAAAATGAAGGTAAATGTAACACTGCGCAACTTGTAACTACAGTTATATGCAAAAAACCCAGTTTTGTTGTTTTTCTGAGTGAAAATAAGTTAGTACATCCTCTACAGGCAACAGAAGCACATATAATTTTCTGCTACTGTTCATGTACTGTTTCTATTTGCTTGCTGAGTTTAACATATTGGAAAAAATAAAACATACAAAAAAACAAATATAATGTATGTAACATAACTTTTGTATAGGTCAAATTTTATGTTTGACTTTTTTCCCCAATATGTTAAATTTAGTATGTAATAAGATTGGGATTTTAAGGGGTTTGCAAACAATCTTACATAGTACAGCTTTAAAATTAAGCAAATAAACATTAATTGTGCATTAAAATGTGCAGACGTGTGGTATTTGTAGAGGAAGTGTTAACTTATTTTCATTTAGAATTAACATACGCCTGTAAGTATTTAAATTTGCACTGTCCAAGAGTGTTAAGAATGCAATAATAACGAGTGCTTAAAGAGTCAATTTTTAATCGCTGTTAATGCAGTTTCCTAGTTGAACTTTACAATCATCCATAGTAGTGCAGACTGAAGTCCCAGCTGCTTTTGTGCTCCAATAATAGACTTTCCTTCAAATACAAATTTTAAATGGCTTTTATACCATCATTTTATACATTGATCATCTTTCTTTAGGGCAAAATTCAAGCAAATAAGATAATTACTGCAATTAATTGCAGTAAACTGCATAAAATAATGCAAAAAATAATGACTGTTTAGGTAGCACTGTATAGTAATAGAAAAGGATAACAAGACAAAAGTAATAACTCTCAACATCCAAAGGTCAAGGAACTATTGTAAAACGGGGTTATTAAAATACTCTTTCGGTACATGTTTACTGCATGCGGCATGGAGTTCTCCCTCCGCTTCCTTCGCCAGTGCCTTGCCATTTGTGAGGGTCATGTCTGTTTACAATGAGGTTGTGAATGAACTGTCAATCAGTTGTGGATTCCAAATGAATTTTGAACTTTTTTCTTTATATTTGTTAGGATTTGGATCATAGAAAATGGGGCACACAGACTCAACCATTATCAATGTTCCTTCTGTGTTGTCCAGGCAGAACTATGTAGGCACATCCACATGGACAATAGATAGTTGCATTTGCCTGATTGGTCAGCACTGCACAGTTGCCACATGTAATTTGCAAAAAGTTGAAACTAACTCAACTTTTCTCTCCACTCCTCGAGTCAGGTTCAGATCACTCGCTATCCCACAATCCCTCTCACACTTTTTCACAACCTTCTGAAACTGAATGGGGCAACAAATATGCGTGCAGTGGACACCATGCAGGTGGAAAACTTTAACTAGCACTGCTATAACACTATCAACATTCATAACACCTACAAGACATCCCATATACCACAATGGCTTAGCCAATGAAGTTCCTCTCAGTTTTTATCATACTTAAACTGTTTATTTCAACAGTAAAGAACCCTTTTTCACGTGGTGGAGGAGCTGACCTTAGATCCACTCTGCTCCTCTGAGAGAATCTTGAAACATATGAGCGTAGGACTCATCCCTTAAGAACAATGGCTGAGCTGCTCTCGCAACAGATGGCGAATATGTACCTTTGGAAATAAGATGAGTCAAAAGTGTTGTGCGTCTTCGCTATTGTGACGATAAATCTGCGGAGTGATTCATATCTGCGGACAGATGTCAGCCAAATCAGCAACAGCTGATCATGCTGATCCCCACGTAATCATGTGCGATGATCCTGCCGTGACACGAAGAGGGGAAATATGTCCATCAAGACTCCCTGGGCCTAAGCCCCACCCCGTCTTCTTCTTCCTCTCTTTCAGTGGTTCTCAGTCCTGGTCCTAGAATGCCCCTGATCTAAACTTAGTGTCTTTCTTGTCCCAGCACACCTCATTAAGCACCTAAATTCTAAAAGGGGCTGTGTGTGGGCCCACACTTCAACAACTCACTCTCACATCATCTACATCTACATATTAGCTACCGAATAATTCCCTAGCTACTGAATAATAGCCTCGAGACTAATAACTGAATACAAAGCCTGCAGTTTAATGGGTTAAAACATCCTCCTTGAGTTTACCAGGTGTTCTAGAGCAGGGAACAGTACTAAACTGGAGCTCAAGTGTTCTCCAAGACCAGCATTAAGAACTGCTAACTTCAGCACCTTGGCCACCTACCAAGACATTCCTAGCAGACCCATGCACAAGGTGGCAAAAGGTGGCAGGGAGTTTTGGCAGGGTGTCCATGAGGATATGCGAGCAATGGGGAGAGGGGAAGAGATTGGACAGTTTTTCAGGAAGTCACTGATAGCGAAACCACTCATGTCGCAAAGGCAAAGTGGGACAGGGGAGACGTACTCGCAATGTGAATGTGTAAGCCCACTGGGGGTTGGAGAGAGGTTGGAAGGTTGTTCCACCAATCACTGATAGCAAAACAACTCTCTTCTTAAAGGTGCGGACACCCATCCCACAGTGAGGTGGAAGTCAATGACGTAGCAGATATTTTGGGGCGACATCTGGGGTGGCAAATCTGATTTAATAGAAGACACCGGCCAACCCAGCCACCCCTTTTTGTTATTCTCACCATGATGGTGTTTTGTGTTCAGTTTTACCAGTTCAGATTGTCACCATGGCCATAATAAGATCCCAAACAGCTCTACATTCAGAAGTGACAACCTCTCAAAAGCGCTTAAAGGGGGGTTCTGTGACAAACCAAGAAAAAAAATGGTGAACTTTCAGTTGCATGATCGTAACATCTATCCATTTATTTCGTCTTAGTTTACCCCTTCACCCCTCCCCAGCCCAAAAAAAAGGGCTCTTAAATGCAAGTCAACTACCAACAGCATACCAACTCATTACTGAATGCTAACAGAATGGCAAACATGCATTGATAATGACTGGACTGTTTGAGTTAACCTTACTTGCTGCAGACGTTTAGATCACTGAAACTTAGAAAGTAACTAAAACTCTTATATGAAGTTATTTAAGCTTGAACCTGTTAAGTAATTTTTCCAGGCAAAAAGTTTGCTCAGTTTTTTTTAAGTTTCTAAAAGTTCACTGATTAGTCTTGTGCATACAACTCTAGGCTAGTCTGTTCGTCTTTAAATAAATAAGCAAGATCTGCTGTTCATTTTCAAGAATTTCTGCATTCAGATTTCAGTTTTTGCACTGAAGGATGGTCTCAACTTTTGCACAGCACTGCTGATCAGTTGCATTATGAGTTTTGAAATATATCGCTGTTGTCTGAAGAAAACTTTGTATCTCCTTTTTTGACGTCTTTCAGTTTTTGGCATCATTTGAAAATGCCTGTTACCCTGTATATTGTATGTACATTTCATGATGAATGGACTAAAAGAAATGCTCCAAAATTACTTGGACAAAAAGTCTGGTTCCGTTGACTTACATTAACAGTAAAGTAGATTTTTTCCTTCTCCTGTAAAGTTATTATTTTGGAGATACAAGGTTTTCTTCCAACAACAGCGATATATTTAATTAGTGCTGCTGAAAATATGTGTTGTGTTCCCATCTGTTCCTCATTTTTTTGCAAACTGTTTGTTGCGGTTCTGTTACATTCTAAAGAAACTGTGGCCTGAAAGCATCAACGCCACTGACATTTTGACTCTGCAGCATCAGAGCATGAACATACATGGGTCAGTCTTTTAGAAAAGTTGGATGGTACTGAAAAAATCCCAATAAAAAGTTCTGTTGTACTTTGTAAGCCCCCCCAAAAGTAGGCTTACTGAACTAGACCGAAAGAGCGCAGGGGGCCAGGGCCTGGGATGTAAGCAGGAGCCGATAGCTGCGTTTCACTCCTACATTCTTCCGTGGCCTTAGTGACATGGCTATGAAGAGTGCACCACACAGACATTGCCCTTCCACAAACGCATTCTGACATATGCTAAACCAAGATAGCGCCATCAAACATTGTTGCAGAGCTCAGCTCCACACAGCTCTGCCCAGTGTCGACCCTGTGAGGCAGAACGTTTCCAAACAATTTTCTGTTTTTGCTTTGAAAGCCCATAGAGAGAGAGAAAGAGAGAGAGAGAGAAAATACGAGAGCTTTGCATATTCACGGCCATAGCTGGAGGCTAGCATGGCCGCTGCTAGCTCCCTCATCTCCGGCAAAGCCCTTGACAAAGGTCACAAACTATTTGCCCAATCCTGTTATTAAAATAAAGATGGAAAGCAGTGCTGATCACTCTGCCCAGCAGCTAGCTCCATCATTTGTAGCCATTCCAGCATATGCTTGCGAGATAATAAAAAATGTAGCATTAAATATGGTGGCAGATTGAATTTCGTTCCAGGGTACATACAGCGAAACCATCTCTCTCTCTCTCTCTCTCTCTCTCTCTCTCTTTTTCTTTCCTCCTCTATCCTCTGTGCGTGGGACCTGTTTAATCCACGGCTGTTAATGCCATCGCTGATGATGATGTTTTTTGCATAATATAATTTACAGCGGGCCGAGGTCCATAAATGGGGAGGCATTGTAAAATATTTCCATTATGCCCAGAATGTCAGTAGGTAATAAAAGGCTTTACACCACTTTTTATGAGTCTCAATCTGTTGTTGTTCCAGGCGATTTTGGAATCTTTTAAAAAAAAAATTATTGTAATGTGTCCCTTCTTGGATTGGGTGGGGGGGGGTGTTGGGGTATGTCTCCACATTCTTTTTGCAGCTCTTTTTGCGAGCTCTTCCACCTTTTGACTGGGCATAAAAGAAAGACAGCAAATCCACTAAAGGGAAACGTGTCATCTGGACATTATTATAGAAGGTCCTTTTATATCGAAGTTATATATCTTTTCTTAACAGAGCTGTAAAGGTTTCACAGCCATTTAAGCAGCAGTTGAGACAGATTGATGTTTATGTCCTTACGGTTACAAATGAAATGTGCCTGACTTGCTGGCCCCCACATAAAGCAGAAATGAGCTTCATCGATCATTAACACGACTGATGAACTTACTGTTTTCCTGTGGCTTTTGTTTACAGCCACTGTGCCTTCAGCAGACCGCAAAAGCCTAAAGAGATACCACACAGTGTCTCAGCAAAGTGAAACTACTGAATAGTTTAAGGCAGGTAAATGTTGATAATTGTCACGATAATGCTGCTGCACAATTGTGAAAATGCTGAAAGAATTGCTTGATTGTTCATTAAAATCGGTGGTCTTTGAATGTTTAACATGACATGCTCCACACTGACTGACTTACTGCCTATGTGACCAAACACAGCCTAAAGTTTTTTAATTTTAGCCCAAAATCTTGTAGTATGACCACGGCTATGACATGCAACTAATAAGCAGCAGCACGAAATGTGTGTGTGAGAGGGAGAGAGATTCTTAACAAGTTTAAGAATATTAGCTTATGTTATTAGTCTGGCCCGGCCCTTAGTTCATTTATAGAGTGACGTGCAGTGAAATAGCAGAACTAGCTACCAGATAGTGGACAGAAACATTTGCCTGCTGAGCTCGAGTTTACTTTGAAGAATGAGCATTCCATGTCACCCTTTTCTCCCAGCCAAGAACAGCTTCAACCGCTCCTTCTCAGCCATTTAAAAGGTATGTTTTTCATTGTCACTACTATGCCAAGGGGTTTTTTTTTGCCTGAGTGGCCTTTTTTTTTAGCAAAAAGTAAGTACATGCAGAATGTCATCGTTTTCTTGCATCATAAATCTATCACCAGAAAATCTTAATTGTACATGCACCATTACTTAATTCACACACTCTGACTTGGAATTTGGGTAAGATTTTGTTTGCAGCATCTTGTGAAATGCAGTACAAGTATAAGACTTCTGTAATCGCACAACATAAAGCAACATGACCAATATGGTAAATCAGAATATGAGTTTAATATTTGCATAACAGATCTGGTAGGGAAAACATTACAGTAGTGGCAATGTTTACGAATAAATATATATACAATGTCCTGCTTTATATGTCTGTGATATAGTAGATATGCTTATTTCATGACCTCAATAAGTAATTTTTCCACTAAAGCTGTTTGTTTGGTAAGTTCATTTTTAAGAGCATTGCTGACAAGCTACAAGCTTTTCTTTGAGAATTACCTGAATGACTACAAAGGTTGGACATTAAAGATCTCATGCCAATTTACCCAACAAGGTCAGCTGTTGTTTCCTTGTGTCCAATGTTATAAACAACCAGGTTGTAGTCAGTGTTCCTATGTAGGCTAACTGTCAAGGCAATGTTTAATTACTTCAGTGTTTGAGTAGTAATTTCACTAACTAATTTGCCTTCCCACTCAAATAATGCAAACTCCATCCAATCAAATGTCTTCCCTTCAAATCTTCACTGTCAACAATTATGTATAAAACCAGGAATTTTCATATTTAAGTAAAACTATTCATTACATGATGATCCAGAGAAGCTTGGGTTCCCTTTTGAGTCTTGGTTCCTCTCAGTATTTCTACAATCTCCCTCAGCTTGCTCATTAGAAGTCTGGATGCACATTTCTGTGAAGCTGCTTTAAGATGATGTCCATTGTAAAATGTGTCATGCAAATCAAATTGAAATGAATTACATACAATTGAATTTCACAACATCATTTTAGATTTTCAAAACCAGGCTAGTGGCATAGCATCTCTCATCAGATCTGCAGAAATCTGTAGAGATGAATGTAATATTATATCACCTTGTATTTAAAAGGCCTTTCTGTGAACAAACCTAACTTAACCTATACTAGCGGTTATGTAAGGGGAGGCAGGAGGAGCACAAACCAGAATGTGTTAACGATGGCTTAGACAAGACCATTTAAATGCAGTGGTGCACACTGTAGGCCCAAAAGCTCTCTGAGAGTATGTTAAAGCTCTCTACAGCATATGCTGTACGCATAATGCCGTCCCAAGACACACCTTACCAGATTATGCAAAAGTTGACTGGAGTGTTTTATTTTCTTTTTTCCTCTTGATTAATATAAATGGAAACTTGCCTAGGAGGCCTTGACGTTGCACTGCGATGTAATCTCCTTTCCAATGATAGCCTCAAACCCTTTCAGGAAAAATCCCCCCCAAACACGCACTACCATGCGCCATGTGTTTGTGTGTTTATTTATATTTTTAAAACATTATGAGGCCCAGCAAACATCTGTCTACTCGGCGTATAATCTCCCTGATGAAAATGTTTTCTTGAGCTCTTTTTCAATATGGCCTTGCTGTTAGAGGCTTAAGGCCCGGTAAGAAGGAAAGATGTGGACTCACGTATCAGGCTGTCCTTGGATAGTTATGCCTAATATCCTCATCATGGTCACCATGCAGCAGTGGACACTCATGGCAGAGCCAAAGGATAAACATGTACAATTACAACGATTAAAATGCTGCAATATGTTTTGCTGAGGATGAGGTGCTGTAAGCTGGGAAGAAACATGATGACAGTACAAATAGAACTTTCAGGGAAGCCAGAAGGGCTGATTGGATGGTTGGTGATACTAAAATCCATGGGTTGACCATCTGAACACCCAGGCTCTATTCTAGTTTGTTTTACTATTCACCTTGCTATGTGTGTTGACTTGACCACATGTCATTTTTAAATAAGATAGCCCACGTTAGTCCAATCACACCAGCTGTCTTGCCTTTAGAACATTGCTGCATCTCAGTTCTTCAAAAGTAACTTATTTCCTTAAAGTCAATGCGAGTCAGGTATCGCAACGCCATTTCCATCCATACTGTCATGTGTTCATGAGTAAATCACAGTATCAGGAAGGGTCTCTTGATGATAGTCATATGCCAAACATTGGGCACCCCTGATTTACATGTTTTGGCTGACTTAATCTGCTTTTTGCTGTTAGCCATAAGCTTTTGCATGAACTTATTCCACATCGTCAGCTAGAAAACAGTGTTGGTCTTTTCAGTTAAGACTTTAGACTTTGTGTTTATTCTGTTGGATTTGGGTTGGGTGGGACCATGTTGGAAGAAACTAGCATCCAATGTTTCCAATTACAAATCATAATTTGGTTGTCAGCATCCCCCTGGCCAGACCCCTGCTCCACACCAACCAAAGTGTGTTTAGTTGAGCCTGAGCTGAGACAACTACTACTAGTGAGCATGCTAGCTTGCAGTTTGATACCATTTCCTCTATTAGACACACCTACCTTGTTGGTGCACCTTATACATGTAAAGTCAGAGAGAGTAGCTCATCTTTTGCTGCACAGTTTGTGTTGGTCATCTTCTAGTCCTCCATCAGTGGTCACAGGATGCTGCCCACAGTGACTCTGTTGGCTGGATATTTTTGGTTGGTGGACTATTGTCAGTCCAGCAGTGACACTGAGGTGTTTAAAAACTGTGTCTGATCCACTTATACCAGCACTACACACACTAAGATACCACCACCACGTCAGTGTCACTGCAGTGCTGAGAATGATCCACCACCCAAATAATACCTGCTCTGTGTGGTGGTCCTGTGTGGGTCCTGACCCTGAAGAACAGGGTAAAAGGGGGCTAACAAAACATGAATTCTGTAATTGTAGAACTACAAAGCGCACTGGTCTGTGTATACACGTTTTAAATCTTTAGACTGTAGGTTTTTTATGGACTAGTATTTAATTTGCTGAGGTTGTGCTGAATCTAAAGGTATGAAATACTTCATATTATTACCAAAAATGACAAACACATAGATGTCCAAAATCAGAAAGGCCTTAATGTAAATCTGAAAAGGGTTAATATGTAATTCTTTTTCAATAGAATTTGTTGACAGGGCGTCACATCAGACTTCAGGGGTAATATCTTCATATCCATATTTTCATAGGTCAAATCTACTGAAACAAATCTCTGAAGCCATGAAATGAAGAGATTATGTGATCCAATATCCCATTAGCGCTGGGTGAACTGGTTTTATACTTAATCTCATCAGCAGCCCAGCACTTCCAACACAGAGCCAAAAATATATGCATTACATGATTTCTTTCATTTTTTTCTATTCTACATGCGCATAGGAGGGAACAGTATGACTATATTTATCACATTGTACAATATGCTTTTCTGTGCATATTGTCAGTACTTAAAGAACACTGAACAACAGCACATTACTAAGACAGCACAAGTAGTTCTGGTTAATTAGATTTAGTGCAGAGCAGTGTGTGATCAATTCAATTAAAATGATTGTATTCAAAGTTTGTTGCAGTATTTTTGTAAATGTGGCACAAATGTGACAAAAAAAGCTTTTTTGTCTTTACCACCCATCAAACCCCAGAAACAAAACACATTGTGATGCATATCAAGAAAATATATCAAGTAAATATCATTTTTACTATATCGCCCACTTCTTCACTTTCATTAGAAACTGTACCTTTCAGCACATAAACATCGTCACTGTGGTGGCTCCCTTAAGCAGTAGTTTTTAGATTGCTCCTCAGGGCCCCCCAAGTGGTCTCCTTTTTGATCTATCCCTATACCTTGTGAGGTAGTTTGGAGCAAAAATGTGACTGTCTGGGGGGGGGCTGATGACTGGAATGAAAACCACTGCTCAAGGCACATCAGTACATTTACTGATAACATAACAGTACCATATTGCACTTACAATTTTTGAAGGGCCAATATCAACTGAACGTCATTGTTCAAGTTTCAAAACATAACATTCGCTCCCCAGTCTGTACAGTCCATATATGGAAACTAAGCTGCAATAACAGCCCATTTTGAATGAACCAATTCTGTGACGTCACAAGAACCAACTCATTTACATACATCTGGATTTTCAGGCTGCAGCAGTTTAGTCCTGCTCAATTACATTGACTTCTAAGCAGTGTTTCAGCTCTGAGTTTTTAAATGAGGCACAATAAGTGGAAGCCAATCAGAACAGAGTTCATATAGATATATATATATCAGTCTTAAAGGCACAGTTGGAAAGGTTGGGAAATGGTCATGTAAAAATTAATTATGAGTGTTTTTGGTAACTTAAATCTTATGTGTGGTAACCACATAGATGTTATAAGGGTGAAATAAACTATGAGAAAAATGCAGGATATGAGCCCTTTGCTTTGACTCCATATACTCTCTGGACAATAAGCTTTTTATTTATATTTATTTTTATTTTTTTATACTTATTTATTTATTTTTGTTTGAAAAAGTTATGAAAAGGTAGAAATGTGCCCCTTTCCCCTTGGGACAACAGGAGAAATCTCTTCACATTCAGCAATGTTTTCTTATTTGGGATTTGTTCTTAGGTAAGAACATAATCCACACACACTCAAGAACACAAAGGTGCAAACAATTCTGCAGTTTAAGAACATAAATATGATGTAGACTTTTTGTTAGAACCTTTCTCAAGAATACATTTAAGAAGACACTTAGGACGATATTGGTGAATGAGGCCTAATAAATGTAGTGTACCTTTTTTGTTTGTTTGTTTTAATATACAAAAATAACTAGTGAGGTAATCAAAATTTAGATGGTCAGTAAAAATAAAAAGTTTACAGATATGCTATATGTAAGGTTACAGATGTAATACAGGCTCTCAGATAACAAAAAAAGAGCTTGCTTTAATTTTTTTAACCATATGTTCATTGTTCCAATGGCAATATGTCATCTAGAGTTTGTCTGAATAAGTCAAATGGGGGAGGCTGCTACTTGTTCCAGCATAACAAAATACATTTCTTTGCTTTACAGGATATCAGTCCCAACTATGTAGTGGAAATTCATGTCTGTGCCAAAAAGAGATCTGCCTGGGGTCTTTTAATGAGGCGTTTACAATACTTTTTTGCCAAGCCATGTACAGAATTCCAAAAGCTGTGTGATTTTGTTTCAAGTCTTAAAAACATGGAGCAGATTTCTTATGTAAGTCTTGCCTTGATAACACATTGATAACTTAAGTGCCGTTTCTATTTGTTTGCTTAGTTTAACATATTGGGGGGAAAAATAAAACAAACATGTAAAGTGTGCTATACTTTTTGCACAGGCCACGTTTTATTTTTTCCCTAATATGCTAACTTTTACAGACCCTAACTTTTACAGACAACTGTTCCTTTTGGAGTACATTTACTTTGCTGGCATTTTGGGATGAGTAAAATATGCCTGGACAGTTTTTCACTCTGTAAGAGATCATTTGACTAAGTTTTAGTTTTGGTTAACTTTTAACTTTTAGTGCTTTTAAATCACACCTGGAATGTGGTTAGCATATGGCATTATGGTTTTCAAGATAAAAACCTTGAGCAAGACATTTTCACAAGCGCTTTAAATCAATCCCAAAACCTATGCCAACCACTTCCAAAAACATCTTCTGAATTGGAAACATGGCCAAAAAGTCACATCGTAAAGCAACAGACCAAAAACAGAGCCAGCAGAAGTGCAGTAAATTGATATGATTGGATGCACGATGTGTCACTTAATCCAATCTAAACGTCACTTCGGCTGGGGATTATAATGAAACTAAATTGTTTGAATTTGAAGAAGATTGAAAAAGGCTAGGAGGGTGATGACAATCAGCCTGAAACAGAGATATGCTACATATTTTTGATAGGGATTATGAAGCTGAGAGAGTTTAATTTGATGCAAATACATTTAAGGCATAGGTTCTACAAAGACAATTCTGCAGCTTAAACTCTTTCACACTGAATGATGTGGATTTAACCCTATCTGGGTATTTCTGCAATGTAAGAGGATTTAGTATGTCAGTGACAATGTGACCACATTTCTGTCTAAACAACTGATTCACTTTTCCCACCATTACATTATGAATTGTGTCAGTTTAAAAGCTGACCTTAGCCAGTCCAGCGCATTGTTCAGGCCTGGCAAAGCGTACAGGTGTGAAAGGGATTCAGAAGGTTGTCGTTTTCCATCACAGTCAGCACTGTCCTTTTCACTTTGCTCATAGCAATGACTTAGCAGGCTCTCTGTGTCTCTCTCTGTCTCTCTCTCCATTTGGGACTGCAGCTCATGCCAGGCTATTTTCAGCCTCAGCCCATCGCCGCCGGTTCTTATAGAGGCATGGATCATGGCCAGCGCACATGCCACAGCTCCAGGGGTCCTCTTTTTCGCTGGTTGTAGGAGGCCAGGTATTGCTAAAAGGGGTTTCTATTGACCTTTTTTCATTATTAGTGATGTTTGAAATTAATGCTTAAGTTCAGGGTTTCACACCAAAAGAGGGATTAGGCCTACAGAACACCCATTTGATAAGGAGCTTTCCAAAATGTGTGATGCTAATCATTAATAACAGAACAAAATGTTAAATGTACTGCATAGATGTGGAACAATTTCTAATTCAGGTACCCAGTTGAACCATTTTGGTTTGTGTATAGCTGGTGTAACTGCATCGTCACTTTGCTTAACACTGTAGTAATTAAAGCTAATGGAGGCCAGTTAGCATACACAAAGAAAATCATGCTAACTGTTGGCTACTGACTTTCATTTGTTATTCACTAGCATTTTGGTTTTCCTTCAAGGTAAGGTGAGGCAGGGACAAGAATATTACCCAACGTTTTAATAAAATAATTAATGAAAGCTAATGGAAGTCTATTGGTATACTCTGTTAGCACTCTCTGTTAGCAGACTGATGAGCCCACGCCCAAAAGAAAAGAAAACCACTTCTTAGGAGTTACGTCATATATACATCCATATTGCTGCAACAATAACATCATTTTTTAAAGTTCAGCATGTAGAACCGGAACTTTCTGTGTGCTACTGTGTTTCTATCGCTGTATAAACAAGGACAAGGCTTCCTTTCTCATTGGATGCACCATGTTTTTTTTCAGATTGAGCTGAAATTATCTCACTATATTGTTTTTGTCTTGAAAAAAATATGCTTGAAACAAGCAAAATTATCTGTCAATATAGTAAGATAACTTGGTAGAGTAACATATAAATTATGTTTAGAAAGATTACTTTCTCCAGGAAGTATTAATTAATGTAATCCCATTACATTTTGAGAAAAGTAATTAATAACTTGTAATAGACTACTTTTTTAAATAGTTACCTCAACACTGGAGTTATCTACACTAACATGCCGAATCATGTACAGATTTCCAGAAGCCGTGTAGTTTGTTTTTTTTTAAGTCTCAAAAACATGGAGCAGAATTTCTATGTAACTCTTGCCTTGATAACATATTGATAACTTTAGTGCAGTTTCTGTTTCTTTGCTGAGTTCAACATATTGGAGGAGAAAATAAAACATAACATAAAAAGTATGCTACACTTTTTGCACAGGCCACGTTTTTTATTTTTTCCCTAATATGTTAATTTCAGCAAATAAACAATTAATTTGTATTAAAATGTACAGGAGTGTGCTTACTGTAGAGGATGTGTTCACTTAGGAAATCAACAAAACATGTTGTTTGTCCAGGAGCCCCCAAAAACATCTTCTAAATTGGAAATATGACCAAAACAAGAGCCAGCAGAAATGCAGTAAATTGATATGATAGGATGCACAAAGCATCACTTAAGCCAATCTAAACATCACTTTGGCTAGGGATTATAATAAAACAAAATTGTTTGAATTTAGAGAAGAAGGCTAGGAGGGTGATGTCAATCAGATTGAAACAGAGATATGCTACATATTTTTGATCAACATGATAGGGGTAATGAAGCTGAGAGAACTTAAGTTAGGTTTAGGAGTGTTTGGTAACACTTTACTATAGGGCAATGTTCATTAGGCTACATGACACCTACATAAATTATTTATTAATGCCTATCCCAACAGGCATAATTCGCTATAAAGTTTGTATTTGCCAACTTTGATCAGTTAGCTAAAGAAGCCTTTATGACAGATGACGCCTATTGGAATAAGCATTTATAAATATTTCTGTACGGTTATGTCAATTGCCATGTCAAGGTTATGTAGGTATCATATAGCCTTAGGAAGAGTACCCTACAGTAAAATGTTACCAAATGTTTTGCTTTCCTCTGTCACGTCGCATATTTCTGTGGCATTTGGACAGCTTTATATAATTTTCCCTTGCAACACCAAGAAAATTGAGATTAACTAGGAGACTGATGGTTCTCTGTTGAGCTGCTAGCAAGCAATGAGGGGTGAAAAGGAAGGACTTAGAACACCCTGCTGTGAACACAGTTCACACCTCTTTATAAAACAGGCAGCACAACTGTAGCTTTCTTCAAATAAAGAGAAAGTGTACAACTGCCAGAATAAAAAAATGCTTTAAACACAAAAAAAACACTTCTATAAACATTGATTTGCTTGCACTTCAATATATATGAAAATCTAGTTTGCTTCCAGTTTTGTACATCATGCATATTTCCATCAAAATATAAGCTTAAGGCAAAGTGAGGGAGGGCAACAAACACATTCCCACAACATTTTAATAGCAAAAAGGTTTTTGAACTGATGCATGGCAGCGAACAGATTACAAAATGTTTTAACATAGTAATTCATAAAATTAATGAAAGCCAGTTGTCTTTGTATATGTAGCATATTCAAATAAAATCATGCTAACTGGTTCCTGCTGAATTTCATCCAAACTGTGTTTGTCCTTTAAGGTGAGGCACGGCAGCAAACTTGTACTTTACGTTGTGAACTTTCTAAACTTATCGCAACACTGTTGAACATAATCCTGCACCATGTTAACTGTACGGACTATCTGCTCTTGTTAAGAAGTGCCTTGCGGAGTAGATGTTTCTTCAATAACCCCTGTATCAAAGGAGTCCAGTCAGGAAATCAAAATATCACTGAGATTTATGGCGGACGACGTTGAAGGTCTAGGCCTCTGATCCTGTCATTACACTGAGAGAGTGATACTGCAGCACTGAATGGCACTGTTGGCTGAAATGGAAGGTCATTATCTTTACTCTGAATGATTTGTGACTTCCTTCCCTTGACTTGGTCTGCCATATACAAGGTTGTTATTCCCTCCTTATATTGCATATATTTTAGTTTTTGAATAAATGACCACTATAATGCAAAAGTATGCAGCAGACATAAAACAAGTACTGAGGTGTAGGGGAAAAGTCCAGAGAGAGAGTAGTCGTAACTTTTGACTTCCTTGGCAGATGCACTCATTGACCGCTCACTGAGTCTTGATAAAGTCCATATCCATGTATATACAATACTGTGAAAAAGGTCACACTTCATCCATTCGATTTCCAGTCAAAACAGCCATTAAGTACAAGTTATTTAATTTTCAGCATCAAGAAAAAAACAAAAATATTTTAACGGAAGCCTTAACATCTAAATATAATATCATTTTCTCATTATGCAGAGTGTCCATCTTTTTGCCTTCATCACAGCTTCCATTCGTTTTATGAGACCTGCTTTCAGTTTTCCAAAGAAATCAGTTCAGTCTTAGAAGTTGGTTGCATTTTCTGCTTCTCATGATCCAAGTAATCCCTGATGTTCCCCTAAAGGGGACATCTCAGTACCTTTAGTCAGGGAACATAATTGTACCATAATCCATTGAAATTATATTTTCTAAGACTCCACACACCCCATCTCGTCTCCAGGCTTATATTTTATTGTTCTGTTTTAAAATATTAGGTTATGAAAAGGTACAAATATGTACTTTTCACCTGGAAAAATGTATTTAAGGTTCACAATTGGACCTTAAATCCACTGTACCTTTAAGGGTACATTTACATTTTTTGTACCTTGATGAACAAAAAATGTACCTGCACAGTATCTTTATTTCTAACAGTGTAGTTTGTGTAGTCTTTTTTCTGGCATCTTGATTTTGGGTTGCTTTCAGGAAAAGTCTTTCTGTTTGTCATCCCTCTGTTTCTGTATATACTATATATATATATACATCTGTACTAACTGTAACTGGAGGGCTGGCCTCAGCCCTGGAGACCAGGCTGCTCTTATCAGATCCTTCCCCTCCTATTCCTGTTATTCCCAACAAATGCACTTCAGCACTCTGGTATTTCACTTTGTCAGCTGCTGTACATCACATTAGTGTTGCGCAACCTTAATTAGCAGCAAAAACTAAAGGCACTTTCGCCAGCTTGCTTTGACGGGTCAGATATGAGCAGCGAAGTGGACGTCTAGATGAACTATTTCATCTTCGCCCCGCCATTCCGCTCAGGGATACGCAAGATGTCAGCGATACAGAACGTATCTTACATTAGCAATTATTTTCTCCGTTAACGTCCCTCGTGGTGCTTGTGGAGTCGGAGCAGTGTAATTAAATGAGGATGGAGTGAGGCTACAGTTGCCATAAGGAGTTTATCTTTGACTGTACATGTTGCTCCTAGTCATGCTCAGTCTGTTTAGGAGTTGTGGGGCATATTTTTACATTAGGCTTAAAGAAAGAGGGTTTTAAAGTGATAGTTCAGCAAAATATCTAATTCCTACTGTTTCCTCTTTACCCCAAAATGCAGTCAATCAGCCAAGGCACATTTGGAGTCTAAAGTTTGCTTTAGTTTTTGCACTGGAGCTACTAGGCTACAGCTGCTAACAAGTAATGGAGGCTTATGCAACGAGCACTGTGCATACTGCACACCAAATTATCACTTGCCTCTAAAAGTGTTAAGTGATCTCAAATAGGCTTGCTAATGTAGTTTCTGACACTGTATGACATACTTGTGACCAGTGGTGAACCATGACTGTTAGGGCTAGGCCTTCGATTCGGGCCACAAATCATCAAAACATGCTCAAAATGGTCAACACAGGAGAAACTTTGTTCTTCAAACTAGCTCACAAGATATCAAATACTTTATCCAATATATGAAATTCTTGTTCCTTTTTTTTTCTTTTTTTTAAATTTTTACCCGATTTTCTCCCCAATTTAGTCGTCTCCAATTCCACCCGCTAGTTAGGACTTCCCCAATCACACAATGCTATCAACGCTAGGAGGGTGAAGGCTAACACAGGCTTCCTCCGAGACCTGTGAAGTCTTTTCGAACTGCTGCTCACGCAACGTCACTGGACAGCCGAACGCGCTCTTATTATTCTAATGAGGTAACGGCGATTACACTGGCAAAATTAGGCTTTTTGCCAAGATGATTTTGAACAAAGGGCCTCATTCACCAATATTTTATATATTTATTCACCGATAAGTTTTTTTCTTAAATGTGTTCTACATCAGATTCATAATATGTTCTTATACTGCAGAGTTGTTCCACCTTTGTGCTCTTAAGTGTGTGTAAGTAAAAACAAATCCCAAATAAGAATACATTGGTGAATATCAGAATCTTTGTGTAAACTGTGTAAGTGGGTTTTAGGAGGAAATTTCTTCTTAAGAATAATTGGTGAATGAGGTCCAGTGTGCTTAGGTGCTTAAAACTTTTGCACAGTACTGTAGAAAAGGATAAAATTAATTTTGAAGAACGCTGCGGTTGTGTTGTCTATTTTACCTCAGCATGGTGGTCTTTGTAGAGAGGTGTGAATTGTTTTCGGAACAGGGGCTTATCACTCTTCCTCTTTTCGCACCTCATTGCTTGCTAGCAGCTCAATACACCGCCCAGACAAAACAGCTCACATACAGAGAATGTATGTTAATCTAGTTAATCTAGTTAATCGGAAAGCAGAGTCACAGAGAAAAACATTTTATTTGATTATATTCATTTAAAATATGGCCACTATAGGGGGCCTGCAGAAAGAGGTTAAGGCCTGACTGAAATCGGCACACTTTTCGCGTTTATCGGCCTCATAATTGGCCCGATTATCCTGTATTGTGGGCCAGGCATCTTGGCTTATTGAGGGGAAATTGTGTAAATTTGATATTTTTCCCCAATCTATCGCTTTAAAAAAGAATCAAAGCCTTATGTGATATGCTTTGGGAGGTCAAGTTGTGTGTGTGTTCTTCTGACAGTCTGTTTGTAAGCCACTGTAGCGTGGCATTGCATGGCAGTATTCCCCATAGATTCAGGTGCCAGAGACTGTTTGAGGAGGGGGTATGTGTGTGTGATGGGAGGGAGTTTGAGTAGACCATCTGCCAGATTTGAGAGAAATCGCTACAACATGCAGGTGCTGCAATATTCTGCCCAGCACGCAAGGTAAAGGCAATGGAGGGAGGGGGGAGGCCAAACAGAAACAGATTTAAATAGAGTGGAGTTTGGTGCCAAATACAAGCCCTACA
Organism: Colossoma macropomum; assembly: GCF_904425465.1. Taxonomy (NCBI): domain Eukaryota; kingdom Metazoa; phylum Chordata; class Actinopteri; order Characiformes; family Serrasalmidae; genus Colossoma; species Colossoma macropomum. The sequence continues at coordinate 24,790,538 of NW_023494806.1, read as the reverse complement.
GTTATTGTATGGCTTTTCCAAGCTTTTCCTGCAGTCAAGGAGCTTATTTTGTAATGATGGAAAATCCTGTTTTGTACGAAATCAAGTCAACAACCTGCCGTCCAGCTGTATAATAATGAAGCCTGGGCTTTATATATAGTAAACAAGACTTAATTCAAATGCAACATCTACAGTACTTGTCTCTAGTCTCAAAAACAACTTGTACATTCCATGTGCATGCATTACATATGTCCCACATTGCCTGTGCAATATGAAATAATGCATTTGCCTCCTAAATATGGCCTGCCAGACATAATTTCTGTCTGATAAATTGTTGTGCAGATGTTTGCATGAATCCTCCGTGCTTGGCAATGCAATTACTTGACAATCAACTGTTACTGTGTAATCCCACATTCGGAGAGAATGAAATTAAACAGATATGCTTATCTAACGTATTTAGGAGAGAGAAGGGAAAAAAACATATCTCAGATATAATCCTAATATGTTATCAGAAAGGCTAGGGATTGCGACATAGTAGTTCAGGTGTACCGGGCCGAAAGTCAGGGGATTAGCAGAAAAGGTTATTGTAATTTTTTAAATAACACAAAAGCAGATTTCATTATTAAAAGGCTGAACGTACCATCTGTGCATGAATCCTTTTTTTTTTTTTACATTGTATTACATCCCCCCATATTACAATAATTCGTAATACTGCTTTTCATCATGTCAGATGTTGGACTACTGGGGAATTGTGAATCACTCCCATGAATTATGTCTGATACACAGCAAACATGTGTATAAATAGATTGGCAGGAGGTTCAAGGAGTTACATCAGGACACATGAATTAAAGTAAAACCCGTTTTGGTGTAATTCCATGGAAGACAAGCAAATTAATTGCGCACTTCTTTTTTGCTTGTATTTACCTTGTTTGGTCCCAGGTTAACCCTTAAGCTACTAAGGACTGAAATGTGGGCCCAAACTTCACTTCCTCATTCTCATCACTTCATAACTTACATAGTATAGTAGTTTCACTATAACTGAACCGTTGCTGAATAGTGAATAGATAACAAGCTGGTAACTCACAACAGCATTGAAGAAAATCTTTTAATGTTATGAAAAAAATATTGCTTTGTACTCTCATGGCTCAAATCCTGTTGACACTAATGTATAAGAAGATGTGATGGGCAGATATTCTGAAAGAATGTTAATAGCAATGTATCTGCATTAACTCTGATGACACATAATGACTATTGGGCTGCTCATTGGAATTTTTTCCTTGAGACCTGAGATTTTTTTTTTTCATTTAAACTTGGAAGTAAACAACTGAGTTTTGGAATTTTGAAAATTTTTGAAAAATTTTAAACAAATAAAAGTCATCAGAAGTAAAATGAGGAAAAAATAGTCAACATTCTGCACTATTTCGAGGTCACTATTCAAATTTAAGTAAATTTGTGACATCAGCCATGTTAAATCAGATAATTTTATCTCATCTTTTCCATTGAAGCTCATCTTCAGACGACTCTAAGGTGGATTTGATCTACTCATCAGAGTCCATGGCAAAAGGGCGACATAAGAAATGCTAAGAAATCCTGAGATTTATGTAAATATTTTTAAAATTCTCCACTCACATTGTTAGGCTCGTAATATACAGATGAGCCAAAATATTATGACCACTTGCCTAATATGCTGTTGGTCCTCCATGTACCGTTACGACTTGCTGAGGCATGGACGATACAAGACCTCTGAAGGTGCCCTGTGGTATCTGGCACAAAGAGGTAAGCAGCAGATCCTTTATGCCCTGTAAGTTGCGAGTTGGAGTCGCTGTGGAACAGACTTGTTGTTTCAGCACATCTCACAGATGTTTGATCATATTTAAATCTTGGTATTTTGGAGGCCAGGGCTACACTTTGAACTCTTAGGCCCAATCCTATTTCACCTCTCGCTGCTACCACTTAGCCCTTAGCCCTCCGTTTTCACATCTAGGGGTAGGGTGTCACGATTTCTGTTGAGCTAGAGGGGTAGGGGTGAAGTGTTAGGGCTACACGGCCTTCCAAACAGAGGTCCTTTAGAAGCACGTGAGAAAAAAATTAAAACTGGCAAGATAGCTGTGCAAGCGACTGAAGAAACCTACAAATGTGAGTATTTTCTCCATTAAAATATTACAATAACAACTGTATAATCTTAGTTTAATGTCGTTTCAATGTATTATGGCCCTTTCCTTCATAACAAGCGGTAAAAAATCGCTAGTAGTATGCTGATGTCTCGGTAGCTAGCTAAATTTCCCATTCCACCTTAAACAGTTCAGCAGTACTTGAGCCAGAATGTAACTGCTGCTCCATTTCAGGTGTAACAGGAAAATTCAAACAAGAAGCTTGCGAATAGCGGACCTCAGCTTCATATGACCGAAGAATTAGGGGTGGGCGAAAATAAGTAATTATCGCTTCCCCCCTCTTTGAAGGCATATTATTCCCACGTCAAAAATGACTGATTAGAGAGAAGAAACTTTAAGACTTTGGCCCTGGAGATTGTGAGTTCAATCCGTACTGACTCCAGGAAGTCCAAGAGAGCATAATGGGCCTCGCTTTCTTTGGGTCAGTAGGATGGCCCTCCTTCTCTTCTGCGTATCACTCAGTACAATGCTAGCCAATGTGGGTGTCTGTTAGTTGATGTAACAAAATTGGCATATAGTGTTCTCCTCTAAGTGTGTTTGGCTACAATGATGTTGTATTAGCAGCTGTTCAAAAAGATGCTGTAGAGTCAGAGGAAGCACATGCTTGCATTCACCCTTCCAATGTTGGTGGTATCAAGTGATTGGGTAAGACCTAGTTAGCGAATAAAACTGCACGTGACTAAATTAGGAAAAATGCTCAAAAATGCAAAACAAAGAAGAGTTTTAAAAGTTCTTTTCTAAAAACAGGGAAAATTACTGCCCATGATAATCAGTGGTATGACACAGATGCTGCAAATGGAGGTTGAAAAACAGTATTGATAATATATACATTATCAATTTTTATATTATAATTAAATAATAAGCCTGAGCTTTAGGGTGTTTAACAGTTACAGTTAATTTTGAATCCAAAGTTTTTGTTCCTCACCTTCCAGTCAGTATATTTAAACCAGCGCAGCCTTTCTTCTCTGTTCTATTTCAGAAAAGAAAGTGCTGACCCAGACATCAGTCCAAACATGCTCTCCAGCCTCTGCGTGTATGTGACCGTGTGTGTGTGTGCTAACACTCATCACCGTGTCTCTGTGCGGCCTCATGTGGCACCAGCCACCTCGTTTTTCCCAACTGCACTAGCAGCTTCCTGTGACAGGTACGCCAGCCAGCATCAACATATCCAGACCCAGCAGCCTCGTCAGCCTGCCTCTGGCCTCATCCGTCCTGACGGACATTTTCTGCTTGTTGCCTGGGGGATTACGGGGTGGATGGAACAAAGGCACAAACATAATGTTCGGTGCTACAGCCGTTTGTATCTCCTGTCCAAAAAGCAGAGCAAAGAGAGGCCCAGAACATGGTGATCTCAGTATTTCTGTGTTCAGGCTGTCTTTTGATGTGATCAACAAGTACAAATAATATTGGGTTTCAAGTGAGAACATTTGGCTTCAAAGTGATTTTAGGACATGGTCGTAAAACATGGATAAATAATATCTATATTCATTCAACTATGTACATCAGAGGTTGATTGTTGTTGAATGCTAATACATTTATACATTAGCATCAGTCCCACATACAATGGCAAACTACTATTGCATTCTCAAACCAATATTTCATCAAAAGATCTAATTTACGTAATTTTACCTCCTTACTACAAATGTAGTCAACCAGCCAAGACTAACCTGCACCTTACAAATACTCAAGCTAACAAGCTAAGAATAAGCTAATAAACCTATGCAAATAAAGGTTCCTAAGTGGTTTTTGGCCTGGACATAAAGTTCTAGGAAAAATTTTAACAGGTATAGAACTTTCACATTTTGTGGAACTACTTAGATTTAATCTTCTAAAGAGTCCTCCATTGAAAGGTTCTTTAGGGAACCACAAGTGTTTCTTTCATGGGATCACTTCAGAGAACACATTTTGGTTAAGAGTGATTTTGCAAGCCCACCAAAAATACCCCACCAATTAGCATTATGCAAGCTGCGTGCATATTTTCTGACACTGACACTGTATGACATGCTGCATCGCAAAACAGCTTTTTAGCTATGCAATGCATTTTTGTCCATTTTTCATTTTTTGTTCATCAGACATCACTGTGTCATACAAGGAGATGCGATGGAGTACAAGTAGTCAGAAGACAAATCCAAAAATCAGCTCACGGTGTGTAGTAAACATACTATGGAATGTATAGAGGAACTAAACAAGCAGCTTCTTTACAAACACTGAGGTTCCTGCTAAAGCCTGAGTAGACTGATAAATCAATGTGATGAGCCTGTTATTTATCTCATTATTACTGAGCTCTTTTGAGGGATGATCGAACTGAACATTCTCCTCAGTAGTGGACATGAATGATGAGTTTAGCATCAGTGCTGTACTGGACTCATGCTTGGGGGATTACGGAAGTAGCAGTGGACTAAAGCACAGCGCTGAGACCAAAAAAATGTTGAGACTTTATTCAAATAACTAACCTTTTTTTTTCTGAAACATATTAACAGAAGAATTACGTAAAGTAATGATGAAGCAGAAACAAGGAACAGTATGACTTTTTGACTTCATAGTTAAAAATTATATACATAAGATTTACAAAACCATCACTTCAAACGTTTGTGAATAGACGCTGAAACTAAAGATTATTTTACTTAAGTTTAATCAGGAGCTAAAGACACATTCTAACCCTCTATAATGTCTTGCCATATATGATGTCATCCCTGACAAGTCTGACAATGTTAACACAGTTCGTCCCGTCCCCTCTGCCATGTACCCAGATCGTCTGAGACGGAGCAGACGTTTCTCCGCCACTGAAACAGCCATGTCGGCGTCCACTGAGCTGTGACCCTCCAGACCACTGTCTTCCATCTCTTTCCAGGGTGGCAGAGACTGGTGGTATTTACAGCTGAGGAGGGCTCTCTGTAGGGGTCTGGTGATCTATTCTGCCAGAGCCACGGTCATGCTTTCTCAAGCAAGAAAAATTCCACAGGCTTTGCGCAGTGGGGTCCTCATCGTTGTGTTTGAGGAGTGACGGGTGGTCAGGTCCTGATTAGGTGAGCTTTGGGAACTAATTGATGGAAAAGGGTATTCAGCAGAGGGGGCGCCGGGCACACAAGAAGGCGAATATATCAGCATTCCCATGTTTGTTTAGGCCGACCATACAATACATACATCATACATGATGATCTGAAACCTTAGCTGTCACTATAGCTGCTTTATGATGATTCCAACTTTAAAAAGTTAATTAAATTAACCCTCTCTAGCCTACTGTCTCATCACGTCATCAGCAATACATCCATATACATTGCTAAAGTTCCAGTTAAGTCATTATAATCCATTTCCAGGGTGGCACGATGGCACAGTGGGTAGTGCTGCCATCTCACAGCAAGAAAGGCTTGGTTTGATTCTCTGGCTGGCCAACCAGGGTCCTTTCTGAGTGGAGTTTGCATGTTTTCCCCATGTCCGTGTGGGTTTTCTCCCACAGTCCAAAGACATGCAGTTAGGCTAACTGGACATGCTAAAGTTTCCCCAGGGTAATTAGCATGACCACGGCCATAGTAAGTATGCAGGTAGAATCAGACATTTGTGTGTGCTACTGTGTTTTCTATCACTATACAAAAGGAGTTTGATATGGCCTTAATTATTGGATGCACTTAGACTGTCTCTTGTGAGTGTGCAAGCTCATTCAGATCAGTGGAAACACTTGCCATTGATTTATTTCATCAGAGAAACAGTAAAAGGTGACTGAAATGTTAACTATGTTCATATTTATATGCCTGCTTGCTTGCCTAAAATGAGGCAAATAAACAAGAATAAAAATAGGATCAATAAACATTAAAGCAAATTCAAGAATAGCATTGAGAAATTCTGACATTAAAGACATGGTATGGCAAAAAATCTCATTTATACACTTACCCCAAATCTATCACTAACAGTAGATCGACCACTTGTGGTCTAACACTTACCCCAGGTGTGGTCTATAAGTGCCCAGAGATCTGAGCCACTAGGGGTCCCCATGAGCAATTATGAGAAAATCAGCTTTTTTCACTCGCAATGGAGGAAAAAGAACTAATTTGTCATTGTGTTACAGCTGAGCAAAATCCTGATGTTCTCCTTGTCTTTCCTAAACATCCGCTTCATTTTCTGATCCAGTCACTGTCTAGCAACCTTTCTATGATTGCCATTTATGGTCAAGTTTTCAGCTTTTCAGTAGTGAACTAGCGTTACTTTGAACGTATTTTAAATTTGCAGCTCCAGATTTACAAAGGATGTGTCAGGGCGATCTGTAAAAGCAAGACCTGAAACATCGACAGAGTAGGGGATGCCCACTTCTAAAGCCAAATATAAAATCTCAGTGACCTGAGTTAAAGAAAAAAGTCGCATTGTCTTTATCAACAGTGATCTGCAAGAGCGGATGCATGCTTTATAGGAAAGTGTTTGTGTGTATTTTATGTATGATCTAGCTATTGCGTTGTCTTGCTGGGAGGAAAAAATGTTCTTATAGTGGTGACATTCCCAACAATGCATTTAGTATGCTGCCATTGTGGTGCTGAATAGGCTTTGTGTAGCCTGCTGTAAAATCATAAAAGAAATTCACTGACCACACTAAAAAGGTAGCCAGGTATGGGCCCACCAAATATTTGTGCCCAGGGGCTGGTAACTTGATGATCTGAGCCTGCACCCAGATCTTTTCCAAACATACATATAAAAAAGAACAAAAGTTCATAAAACCGCTAAACGCAGCAGGCACCCATTCTAGACAACAGATGTTGCATTAAATTCTGACACCCCTCCATGTGCATGCATGCTTCTTTTTATAAATAACTGTTAGACCTTGAATTTTCAGAGTGAAGATAAAAGTTTATGAATAGGAAAAACAGAAACCTCAATTGCATTCCAGTGTGCGTACAGAATTCTTCAAAACACCTGTATAAAATGAATGAAAACAGCAACTCTGTGAAGGTTTTTTCTTTTTTATAATTCAGTCAGTCATACTGTGTCCTAGACCAAGTGTGTGCTACCTTAAGGAAGACTTGGACTTGGTTTGAGAAGGTTGCACAAAGTTTAGAGGCGAAAAGATTTGGGTAACTATTGACTTCTAGTGTTTATTAGCAACGTTAAATTCATAGCTCCAGTTCTAGACTTAAGACGCCAAATTTGGCTGCCAAACAAGTCTTGGCTGATTGACTACATCCAGGGTAAGTGGAAAATTGTGTACACTTGATTTTTTGCCAAACCACCTTTTTAAATGACAAGAGTAAATGAAAAGACAGAAATAGCCACTTTTAGCCATGGCATTAAAGGGTTTACCAGCTTGTTAAAACTGAGAAGTCTTCATTAGGACTTAGTTTTACACATCACTGACCTTAACACACAAAAAAAAGAAACGCTGTGTATCCAGGAACACGTGACAAATGGAAAAACTTAATTGTGAAATGTAGCTTCTCCTTTTCTTTCCTTCCCTGCCGTGTTCTTCCAGAAAGGGAGGGGCACTGTTCTTGTTCTTCACAGATCAGTACCAGTCTGGGAGGCCTCGGCAGTGTCCTGATGATGTAATTATTTCCCAGCGGCACCTGGGAAGTGGGCAGCTTAGGATAGGCATCGCTCACCGCCAAGTGTGCAGATGTTTCTAATTGCTTTCCATTACCAAGAATAACAGCTGTTTATATCTATCAGCAAATAATTCACAAGAGTTCCAGACTGTTAGGATAACATATCCCACCTGGTGACCATCATCAGTTGTCAACTAAAGGAGAAGGACGCTTCTGCCAGGCTGTTGTTTAGAAGGTTCCCTTGGTGAAAGGAAGTGTCACCTTCAGCCATCTTTATTTCTTTGGAGTCATCGGAAATCCAGTATGAGTATCATTATGCCCTAAGCAGGTAGGAACTTCTACAAATAATGTCTTTTTGAATTTATTGCAGGTTGATTACATCCAAGAACACAAGTTTTCTCTAATGTTAGCTAGCTAACTAGCTTTATTTGGCAATTAATGTTTACAGTTAGTTGTGACTAGCAAGCAAACTTGAAAGCTAGCGTGGAAGTAGAATAGGACCCTATCTTAGTAAACTAGGTTTGCCTAGTCTTGTTTCGCCTAGTCTATCAATCTAAACAATCAAAAAAAATCCTTATATGTCTAGAAATCCTGCTGAGAAAAAACAGCACAGACCAGCAAGACTGGGCTTTTGGTGGTCTGATGCTGGTTGATAATGGTCATGCTGGTTGACCAGCATATCAGCATTCAAAACACATTTCTTGGTTTTGGTGGTAATCAGCATAACAACTTCCATTGCTGGTGACCAACATACCAGCATCCAAAACACAACATATGCTTTGGTTTTGCTGGTGACCAGCTATGCTGGTATAGACTGGTTTATCTAGGGAAGGAACCACATTCATTATTACTAAACACATTCATATGCTAGCTGGACTCATATTCAACAAATGCCTGCATTCTAGAGAAGATAAACTCGTGCGAGCATTATGGCATTCTGTTGAGCTACTGCTAATCACTCTTCATTTACAAATGTCATCATTTTCCAATGCAAGTCTCTCTTAGCTCTACAAACCACTTAACATGCCGACTCCGTTCAATCTTGATTTTTAGATAATTTCAGTGAGACATCAAGGCTGCAATTCAGCTGCAATCATGAGCTGACAGTGAGTACAGCAGATCATGACATAATTCGCAATTACACACAACCAAAAAGTAGTAGCCTTTTGCGCTATGGATAGAACTATAAAACTGTTGTAATATCAGGTTCAGCTCAGCTTTTATAATATTTGCCAGATTAACTTGAATGTTGTTTTATTCCAGGCAGGCTGCAAAACTTTTCACAGCTCATCTTGTTTTTAGTCCTGCAGTCATACTCTTCTTCAGAATCTGAACAAATGTGCTCTAGGTCAAATGTTATTTTACATAAGGTATCTGTTTTTGTGTGTGCTAAAGTAAACTTTGCAACGGTTAGCTACAGCATAAAGTGAGTTGTTACTTAACAACCAGTATTGTGAAAAAATACTTGAAAAGAACTCCTCTCAGATCGTATTGTCGGAGCTAAGTGTTGTATAATTTAAAATCTTAAGTTGGCTTTACACAGTAAAACTTTAATGCAACTTTAGTTGCTTGAACCCTACATGAAACTAAATTGTACTTGAGTTGCATAAGGTAAAGCATCCTTGAAACTTGAAACTCCCCTGCAATAGTTGCACCCATCTCAACTTCAATTAGTTTCATGAAACAGCCACTCAAAACAACGATAATGCATCATGTGATCACATCTATAGACATAATTTCAAACTATAGCTTTCATCAATGGACAAGCAAATAAAACAGACAATGATATTGGATGGTTAAAAAGGAGATCCCCCTAATTAACTTTAAAAAAGGTTGATAGCTTTTCATTTTGCCAGTTACCTGACATGCTAAGACATGTTTAAACAGCTGCTTGTGACCTTTGTTGCTAAATCATATATTTTCTCCACTCTAGAATCCCCTAATTTTACACAAAACTCATGGATTCCTTTGGGTTCCAAATGTTGGTGTATCAAAAATACAAACTAGTAATTTGATTATCTATTGGAGCCATTAAATGTGTTGCATGGAACTTTGATTGTTCTTGAATTGCTTCGTGTAACTATCAAGTTGCATGGAAATTATGTTGCATGCAACTCACTACATGCAACTAGCTGCATTAAGGTTTCACTGTGCAAGCCTTAGGCTGACATTTTAGGCTATTTGCTTTTCATCCAATTTTTTTTCCCATTTTCTTTCTTTCTTATTTTAAATGGCATTACATTACATTTGAATTCTGTGACTCATTATTCAGAAATATTATTATATGTTAATAATATGTTTGCCTTGCATGTTCCAAACATCCTTCAGGATGCAAATAAAGATTCATTTATTGATTCTCTTAAAGGTTCATACAAAAGGTCATTGGTCATTCCATCCAGCCAGAATTGACTTTTCACTTTTTGGTTTAAGGCCATTTGTAAGGCCATTTGTTCATTATGAATTCCCAAACATAATATTGCTAACTCTTGAGAATGATCCCTGGTTTTTATAAGGCCATGCTGGCCAAGGAGCTGGCCTTCTGAAGCTAGAGCCATGATAGCAGGCAGCTGGTCCAGCTCCTTGCCCTCAGTGAGGACTCTGTTATGCTGAGATGTGCAGTACTGGACAGGACAGACTTACTGTGTCCACAGACTGTTTTATTTCACGTGGAATGACTCCGTCCTGCAGTCTTTTTGAACGTTATTGCCTTGGCTCCTCCTCATACATTTCGTTTCATGGGGCATCAACCTTAATTTCTTCCATCGCTGACAGCCTGATGCTTATGAAGCTGTTTTGCCTTCCTCTCTCTCTCTTTTTCTCCCCCCTCTACTTCCCTCGACGAGAAAAAAAAGTCAGTTCTCTCACTTCGGGTATGCGATACTGCAGCGAGATGTCTTCTTCCATTACTGTAACAAGCTGGCCAAGGCCTAAGGCTTAAAGCTGAGTCTACTACAAAATCAAAGTTTGAGCTTGAATAGCAGTGGGTGGTAGCACATTGGTAGTACAGACAGAACATTGCTCAGAGGGTAGATTTTGAGAAAGAAAAAAAAACAGAAAAATAAACTCAACCCCTGTGCTGACCTTGACACATTTCTGACCTCACAACTGACCTTCAACCTTCCTCAAAAACCCAGTAGCCCTCACTACCACCTTAATTGATCTGTCAGTGCTCTGACCACAAATGAGTTCTTTTATAGAAACTGTTGTGAGACAAGCTTTGTGAGACAAAAAATAAAGTTTGCAAAAATTACCATTAAATTTCCTGTTTAAAATGCTAAGCTACTGAGCTGGACTCAGTTGTTTCAAAACCAGGCAGTTTTGAAATAACAACAAAACATTTACCCCCATAAAGATCATCCTAATGTTCCCCTGGTCCTGTGTGTGTATGCTACTCTCTGACTTCTCCACAAACTATTTCCCTTACAAGGTTTGCTTAGCTAGCTGATTAGCTTAGCTCACTGAGGATAGAATCTGCTGCAAGTCGTCCCTTATATGACCTCTGGTAACCCCAGGATCCTAACCATGACTTTAAGAATCTCTTCACTGGTCTCCTTCAGCTAACACATTGAGGTTTGATGTGTCGTATAAAGAGCGAAGATGATGTCCAGCCCTAGGAACATAGGTATGTCCCCCCCTCAGAGCTAACATTACTTTGATTCCACAACAAAAAGCAAGAAGTCCAGTGGTTATGTCCATTATCTTAACAGTGTGACACACATGCATGCAAAATAAATATCATCCCACTATATCCACTCCAAAAGTATGGATTTTGACAAAAACTTGCTTGTGTGCTACGAATTGACCTTTCCATTGTGCGTATACACAGACAGACCCCGGGGGGGCTTAAGCCCCAGCCCCTTTGCCTTAATCACAGATCCGTTTTTTCCCGGGAGTAGAGCTTGTGGGCCGGCTTGTTCTAGATAGATCTAATGGTTCTTAACAGAACCACTGCCTTTACTAAAGAACCCTTGACAAACCATCTTTTTTACATGTATAGGATGAAAAAACAGTTGTAGATGGTTCTTTAAAAACCTTTTTTAAAATGGTTCTATATAGCACCCATTTCTGAGAGTGTAGTGATCTTTGATTGGAGTTGCTACATAGCATTGAGTTTTGGTGTGAAATGCTATCAAGATGGACTATGTTGCCAAAGCTAATTGAAACTAGGCAGGTTTGAAACCACATGTTTCCCACCATGCTAACAGTATGACCTTCAGCGTCTATACAAAATTGTATGTATTTTGACAGAAATATAATTGTGTGCTACAATTTCTCTCTGAGATTTGGCCAATGTTCTGTAAAGCTTGTCCAACCTAGCAACAGTCGCTATGAAAGAACACATTTGTTAATGGAGCATGGACAGTTTAATTGCTGTTTCTCCAGAACCTCAGGAACTTCGAGCCAGACACCATAATGTTTTTCGAATAACTCACCCCCCCATCCCTTTAAGGCTGACAGATACCCTCTTCGCGGCGTTCGCAGGCACGCATTGTCTGTCACGCAGACGGTTTAGAGTGAGCTATCTGCACGGGACCCATGCCAGAGAGAGCAGAATGTCATTATGTGTGTGGAGGCTGCGGCGAGTGCCGCCGCCGTCGCCGGGAATTCATCACCGCAAGTGATGATCATAATGGACTTTGCTGCAAATGAGTTTGGATGAGCTGCGCTTTTGGCAAGCGCTGCAGAAATCCGCAGCAGTATTTATGGATAAAAAAAGATGGACGGAGGGGCTTTTTTTGGGCCAGCCCAAAGAGGAATCACTTACAGGTTTTTGGACAGAGAGGGGAGGCATGCACACCAAAACAATCATAATATATATATATATGTGTGTGTGTGTGTGTGTGTGTGTTTTTTCATATTTGCTTCTAGTCTGGAATGTTTGCCAAAAAAATGTACCCCTCAAATTGTTCCTATGACCTATATCCATTTATTAATATATCCATATATTTATTATGTGCATTTTGACTCCTCATTGTCCACTAATATACTGTCCTATAGTACATTGTGAATAGTATGGTACCCCACTGGACTTAAACATAGTGCAGGTGTAGTCTGTTGACAGTATTTCTGGACTGCACACCTTACACTCAACCATGTGATCCAAACACTTTGGGAGCTCTGTTAGATAGATAGATAGATTGTCCATTTTATCAGCTCCACTCACCCTATAGGTGCACTTTTGTAGTTCCACAATTACAGGCTGTAGTCCGTCTGTTTCTCTGCATACTTTGTTTACCCTGCTCTTCAATGGTTAGGACCCCTGCAGAGCAGATCATTCTCAGCACCGACATGACACAGTCAGGTATGACATTTGTTCAACGTGTATGATTCCTGACATTTTTTATAATATGTCATATCTCATATATCATTTTCAATTATCTTTAAAACTTTTTAAATTTTCGCACTTTACAAAGGCCTTAGCGCATATTGGATTGAACTATTTTTGCATTTCACACTCAAATAAATTTCATCCTATAATTAGTTGTGTTTTTTATGTGTTTGTTCACTGAAGCTTGAAAATCCACAAATAATTGGCAAACTTTTTGCCAGCATGCTGGAAGCCATATCTTAGTACAATAAAAACGAGCCGCTTGGCACCACGCACTAGCAAACATAGCTAAGGGGAGGTAAATAACAATGACTTACTCAATTATGACCCAGAGCAACAGAGGCATAATAAGGCTATTTGCTCATTATGAAATAATGACAAACGGCACTGAAAGTAACAGTGCTGCAAATTTTCCCCGGCACACTCTTTTCAGCTGCAAAAACGGCTCCAAATGTTCTGTGCCTCATTAAAACAATGCACTTGAAAGCTTTGGCTTTTCGGGCCACGAGATCAAAAACGCATGTTGCCGTCATGAAGGCACAGTTTTATGTGCAAATTAAACGGAAGGTACAATGGCATCACGGCAGACTGTTGACCACATAATTAGCTGTGGTTACCCCCCCAACCACCACGCCCCCACAACCTCCCCCAAACCCCAAACACACATACACACACACATATTTACCCTAATCTGCCATTCTGTCATGCATATTCAAATATGCACTCTGCTCTACCATTTTAATTGGTTAAAGAGTTCAAACAGGCAACAGAATAGCAGCTCTGGCTCCGCCTTCCTTCTGGCCTCACCTGAAAGAGTTGGTGTATTTGTTTTTTTTTTTTGGACTGTCTTGCTAAACATCTTTGGGCTTTTATTCCTCCTTTCTTTTTTTCTTTTTTCTCAATTGTTCACTGCTCAGAGTGGCGGAACGCGCCTTGCCTTGGCTCGTAATGTGACAGTTGCACTCTGGCGCTCAGTTCAGTGAAGATGTTGTTTGGGAGCGATAGCAGGAGGATGCTACCCAACTTATCTGATTACCACTGATGTACATCACACGTCCCAGAGTGCAACTCTGAAGGAGATGCTAGTCAGCCGGATCAGAGTGTGCATGGGGGGAGGGGGGTGGGGTAGTAGGATTGACAGTTCCGGCGTAAACAAGGCAGAGGGTTGAGTGACGCTAGGCCGTACAGCGTGTGAGGCCTAGCTGAAGATACATGCCAGCTGTCCGTGAGGAGATCGGAAAGGATGTGGGCAAAAGCAAAGCCGCTCGGACAAGCAGCACTTGCACAAGACTCTCTCTGTCAGCCTGCACGGGCTTGCAAAGCTGCATTCTGTAGAATATGGCTGGACATATCTCCAGTCCCCCCTCTAGAACAGTGTTTTCCAGCTCTAGTCCTGGAGCCCATAGGAAAATAAGATATTTGGCCATATACAGTGTAAACCATAACAACTGCACTCATTTTTTTGGGGTTTACTTTATTCATCTGTTAAACTTACTAGTAACACATACTGTTTTGTGTATAATGCCTTAGTTACTTAGATAAAGCTACTTAAGATCAATTGATCTGGATAAGTCCTACAGACTGAAGAGTATTTTGCCCAAAAAAAGATTCCCAGCATTCTTAGCTGTTTCTGTTAATTAATTCTTAATTTTTCATTAGTTCTCTTTGCATAATGATGACTTCTGTTTTATTTATTTCTTCATTACTGTATGAAAAAATGGAAAAGACTATATGTAGCCATTGGATATGCAGCCATTTGTTCATTGCTGTATGAAAAAAATCCATTGAAAAAGATAGAGTTGTTTTAGTTGACACCAATGCATTGCATACAGATAAATATTTGCAGCAAATACCTAACAGAGGTTAACCTAACTAGGCTGATTCAAGTTAAACTAACTAGAGAGTAAACAAAGTAAGAACTCAAAAAAGTAAGAGTGCGGCCAGCTCATTTGCTATTTTGCTACTAACTATTTAAAATGATTGTGTTGCTGTAGAAGTGTGAATCACTGAAAAACAGAAAGTACCTATAACTCAAATTACTAATATTAAGTTATTCAACCGTACCTTTTCTTAATTTTTCAAGGCAATGAGTCTGCATGATTTTTTTAAGTCAACTACATTAAGTTTACAGTGTATTTGCCCCGTCTGTGTATATATAGTATGTCATATGTATTTACAGTATAAGTTAATATACTATACAAATGAAAATAAAAACTACATTCTATCTAAAATTACAGTAATTTTGTGTAAATATAAGTATATTTTTGTGTAAATAAAAAGATATTTAAATTTTGTTTGGAAACAATACAGATAATAGAATTAAAAGATAAACGCCTCTTTTCATGTTCAAAATACATCTATCCTAGAGTTTAAAATGTTATTTGTTATCTTGTGCAATATTCTTTTTTTAGCCAGAGACAAGAAGCCAAACTGGGGTAAAATATCTAGATAGGCCGCTACTTTGTTAACTTTACCATTAACATTAACATTTAACACCAGCTTCTAACTTCTGCTTTTGGCTTTGTTGTACTCTGTCTAATGACTGTAATTAAATGTTTGGCTTTCTAGTAGTTTTGTGAAATATCTTCCCTCTTTCTGAAATTCAAAACAGCCTGACCCCACAATTCCACCTCAAAGCAAGTGTAGTTTTTCAAAAGTTTCTCCCACCTTCAAGATACATCATTAGAAGGGGGGGTTTCCTAGACTTTAACCTTACAAATCTCACTCTATAGTCACAGACATTCTGGGACACATTGATTTAGCAATATTTAAACTTTTCATTTTGGCCAGAGTGTTTCTTTTATACCCACATTCAAACAGTAAATGTTATTTACTGGTCATTTTCATGTATGTACTTAAATAGAGAACCAATGTGTTGTCATGTATTTGTGTGAGTTTTTGTGTGGGATGCCCCACATACACTACACTGCATTTTGTGTTCACCTACTCCAAGACAACTGATTCTGCTCAAGTAGATGAGCTCATGAACCAGGTGCAAAACACACAATTATGCAGAGCTAGTGAGTTTTCAAAACTGCATTTGGAAAAGACTTATGTAGATGGAAAATCTCTCCAAAAAATGTACATAGCCACGACTAAACAGGCCCAATGACCTTCCCACTAATTTCCTGTTGTGCTAGGTTAGCATACTCTACCAGATTTAGGCTACATTCCTGTGATGTATTATCATGTTCAGATATTCCTAACAGTCTTTTATGGAGACCACATTGCAAGTACGCATGTTTTTTTTCCTAGACTACTGTACAAACATATGCTTACCTCTCTACACCTCCCTAATTAATTTATCCACAGCAAGCTCATCACTCATTCTTCATCACGCACCTTTATTTGTGTGCTAGGCGCAGAATGCTAGAGGGACCTTTGCAGTAGCCAGCCGTAATTTCAATTTGCAATGCATATGTTTCTGGAAAAAGCCCACAGTTAATTCACCCAAAGCCTCCAGAGCCATACGGCAGCATCTAGCTCCGGTGTGTGTGTGTTGAGGGAGGGGATGGGAGGGGGCATCCATTAATATGCATGGCTTTGCTAAAAGCTTCAAACTGACCTACATGACAAGGTTCAGTATACACTCCAACTGTGTGCTAGCTCTTGCGGGACTCCGTCATCCATGTTCCCCACCCTAATTAGTGGCCCTTTCTGCCGGCCGGCCCTTTTCAGAGTGGCTGTTGAACTTAGCCGAGCACTCATGTCAGGGTTGTTGTAGGTCACATCGAATTCTAGCCCCTCTACTGCTCAGGCAGCTCTCTAGCGCTTTGGGGGAGATGCATTAGCTGTCTGAAGAAGACTTCACATGGGTCGTTTAAAGCACTCTCCACTCCCGGTTGGCGTACCGGCAAGCGTCAATAGCACTTCAACCGCCCCTCCAGGTAATCCTCCAAGCCCTTTTCAGCCGGTATGTATTAATTAACAGATTTGTTTTCTTTTCTCCCCTCCTTGCTCATTTGCATCACTTCCTGCCCTCACCCTCTCTTTCCTGCACCAAGTTCAAGAGCAGCGTTGACACGGACGTGCTTCAAAAACAACCCGAAACAAAAAGAGAAGAATCTATTAGCATACTCATTAATACACTTTAGCTTTTGTTGATCTAAAGTATCGGCCTGAAGTGGTCAGGGGATGTGAAAAGTTGTAAGATGTTATCTGATGTTAGCTACGACTCTTGGTAAATTGCTGTTGACACTAATGCTCCTGTTTTGTCTTTGTCAACAAAGAAGTTAGCATATCCGATAGTAAAGGACAGCTGTTGCTAGAGGGAATTAGCCCACTGGCTTCAGCTAAACAGGACTGGGGTTGGGTTGGAGGGCAGTGGAGGCTGTCAGTGCTGGCTAGCCAAGCATCACTCCCTGTCTTGGGGTAACTGGAGAATGTGTAGCTCTGGGCATCATGCATAATAATGAGACTAAACAGATGTAGAACTCCAGAGTGTGGTGGTCACTGACTTGCTCATAGCATTTGTCAGAAAATATATGCTGGGTGCACTGTTACGGGGAGAAAAATGCAAATGTAGCGTGATTGTTTCACCAGTTTCTCTAAAAATACATGAGAACATATGTGATTGTAGAGGACGCCACCAGGGAATTACTTTCCCTCTGTGCTTTGTCACTACTCTTCATATTACTATAAATACTGCAATCGCATAAAACTGTTTTAGAGTAAAAGGAAACTGTTTACATAGCATCTGTTCCCATAGAAAAGTCTAACATATCTATAATTTTGGTGATGGCGTGTATTCAGTGAATTCAATTAATGAGCTGATGAATGTATATCACTAATGATGAATTTGATATTAATAAGACTCTTTAGAAAGAACACACATTTACAGTATCTGAAAGGAAGCCTCAGGCATCTTCGTTAAAATAATTAATAAATCCGAAAGCTTTGAATATTAATGCACTATATGCTTGCATTGTGCTAAAAATGATGATAAAAAAACAGTAGCTTCATTGTGACATTGCTACACCTTAAAATGAATTGAACATTATTAAAAATAAAGGTGCCAAAAAGTGTTCTTGTAAAGTAATACTATAGAAGAACCACTTTTGGTTCCTTAAAGAGCCTTTCAATTTCTGTTTTTTTTATAGGAAATACATTTTACTTTTTTGTTTATTAACATAGTTCATAAGCTCTTTGAAAAACTTACAAAAACACACGCCTTTAGTGCCCCGATAAGATTTGCAATGTTAATGGTGTATATTCACATTTTTAGCAGCTCTCTTGCTTAACCACGGACAATCAAATAACATATAATTTACTTTACAGTTTGTATGTTGACTGCCATCACAGAATATTGATGGAGCCCGTTAGCCTGTTACCTATAAACTCAGCCAGTCAGTTAACACTTGTGTGGACAGTATAAGCGCCAATGAGCCCTTAGGATGTCTGTCAAAATCAATGAAAAAGAGTCCAAATTATTCTCTAATGCAGACATTTAGACCCCGGTTACACCTGGTTGTTTAGCGTGACTAGTATCTGAATTGTAACCTGATAAGATTTTCATATCTTTCGATATCGATACATACCGCGATAAATGTCAAAGCATTATTTCTTTCAAGTTTGAAGCCTGATTTTTGCTCCTGGGTGGTTAATTGCTGTTTTAAACTATCCTTTATGGTCGGAACACGACAAACACTCTCCAAACAGTGGAACATTTCACAAATCTGTTATGGGAGAGTGGGAGAAAATGTTTGCTGAGCTATTTTGTAGTAGTCATAATTTAAGAAAGAAAACGAGCACTCGGCTACCCCGTTACAAATGACATTACAGTATTCAGACACCAGCTAGCGATGACTGGATTTCTCTATACTATCGTAGTAGTTTAAGGGGTGAACCGCAAAATATCAACACCAGACAAACAGAGTCCTCCTTTTAGGTATGTTTAAACTGAAAGCGGTGCTTTTGTGTCGTGTTTGATCTACAGTATCATCAATTCTCCGTGTTGTGGAGTGACGGAGCGCTGCTTCAAGTTAGCCAGCTGCTAAAAACAGCTAGCCTGGAAAGACAGCGCTCTCCCATTCTCCAATGCCTCACAGCTTCCTCAGTTTACTTTTGTTTACATCAGGGCTGTAATTTACATGAACCCACTTCTTTCTTTCACTTTCGTTGGGAATGCACTAATACTTAAATATGCTTGTCCGAGCGGTGTAACAGCACTGTAGTTGTGAGGATTGTGATTGTGATTTAACGCTGCTAAAGCTGGTTAGGATGTTAGTAAAGAGGTGAGTTCACTGTAGGACAGTACAGTTACACCACTGACCTCGTCACTCACACTCGGTCACAGGAGAACAGATCGCCGGTCGCTCCACTCAAACAGGGAATGTATAACTCCGCGTTTCAGCTGTTGCTAAAGACTCATCTTACTCGTGGCCCCTTCCCTCTCTAATCATGTAGAAAAACTCGGAAGTGCGCCCTCTCCTGGCGACAGCACAGTAGTGTCGCTTTCCTTGCAGTAGAAAACGCCACCAAGGCTTTCGCTGAACGTGGGAGTGTGAGAATGGTGTGTTATATCGAACAATTATCGAACATGTCATATCGCTCTATCGAGGAAAAGTTATATCGCGATAATTATCGTTTTATCGCCCAGCCCTACTCAAGAAGCATGGAGTTACCAGGTGTAAAAGGGGTCAGAATGTGGAACGAGTGCAACAGTGAAAGTATGAAGGCTGGATAAGAGGAGTGGCTGTCCAGTGCGGAGGGACGTGTGATCAATGTGATGCAGCATTGAAGAGCAAATCCTAACAGCCTGAAGAATCATATGCTTCCTGTAAAAGGAAATACAGCAAAGCAGCAGAGACTTCACATTTCACAATTTCTCAGATTGTAGATACAACAAGTAACACATATGTGAACTGGCAAAGATAAAATAGTTTTTTTTACTATGTGTCTAAACTATTTTTGTGAATGAAATGTAAAGGTTCTGTACCAATTACTGGTTTTAACTAGAACCACACATTCTTTAGTAGAATCAAACAAAAAATATGTTACTACAGCAGTGATCGCTATCCAATTAACCTGTTATCTAAATGCAGTTACCTAAATGCTCCTCAATAAAAACCCAATTCTCATGCTGGCCTTTGTTGAGTTTTTTCTCAACCTGAGAACAGAATAAATAGCTGGATGTCATTGAAGCCATTGACTCAGTCTTGCAGGCTTTTCCTAAAGCCTCTCTTTGATTTATCGTGGCACATGTTTTGTAAGGGACAGTGAGAGTGTAATTGCTTTAGGCAAAAACAGAGTTAAGTTCCCTTGTTGACTAGATAACAACGGATATTAAACATGACACCAGAAATTGCTGAAGCACATGACACATGCAACAAAGAAGTGGAGACGAGATGGATTATGTGGATAGCTCACTTCATTTTATTTTCATGGTCACTAGTACCATGATGACCATTGTTTTGTTGTTGATGTTGTTGTTAATTGATTTACAAAGCAAAAGGGATTTTGATAGCCTGAAACTGTTGTTGTAACTATTTGTTGCAAAAGTACTAAGTACCTCTGAAAAAAAAAATTTAAATGTGGATTTAAATTATTTTAGCTGTAATAATCTTTCATTCTCACATTTTTAGTGAAAAGAAACAAATTCAGTGTTATCAAGCTAGGAAGGAAGTATGTGAAACATGGGAAATAGTGTCATAAAAAAGTACCAAGAGAAATGATATAGTCACTCTCCATTTGGCCTATGTAGTCCATTTTCTATGAACAGTTAATGAGACAACGAAATAATTGGAGAAATACTGCAGCTAAATAATGCTGCCATTGCTAACAACCACATTAGCCAGTTTGGTTGGATTGTTCTTTTCACATCGTCCATTGAATTCAACTCTTGCGCTGAAGTCAACTGTCAGCAGATTTTTGCTAACTTAAGCCCTGCTATAAAGCTTCAAGAGTCACTGTGTCCATTAATACATTCAATTCAACCAATTCAAAAATTCATTATTAAAAGTTTCATCCAGTGAACTCAGTGGCCACATCTACATCTGCTATTCATCTGCAAATGACTTTGAGTGTCCATTATAACATGACACCATCATATCTTTGGATGACACTGTTCTCCCGAGTCTTCTATCTGGTCATTTATCTGTCCTTCTCCAAAACTAGGATGGCAATGTTTTCTTCAAATGAGATTCTATTCGAGGACTTCCATTAGACAAAAAATATGAGTGAGATGAGAAGCTAAAATCTGAGGAAGCTACAGAATTATGTTTTTTAACGATATCCATAGTACTCACTTGATGCCATACCTTGCCCTACAGCTATGTTACTGACATAGTCCACATCAGTTGAGGTGACTGCTAATGATCTGTGACAGCAGTGCTCATAGCTCCATGTTTCTTTGTTTTCACTTTTGCAAACCATTTAGACAGTAATAACATGATATGGTATGGTATGTAATTCATGGCTGTAATATCCAGTTGAGCCAGTGAAGAAATCTTGCACTCAATTTTCAAGAGATTGTTTATGATTGACCTAATAAGCTTGAAAATGTATGTGACAGTGTTTGAACATGGTTGTGTCCCACATGTGGCCTTTTTTCTCAGTCTCTCTCCTTATCAGTGCAAGCTCTACCTAATAAGCAACATAAGCAGCTGCTTAGGGCCCCATAACAACTTCTAGGTTGTTCTTGTGCCATTATATAGTCTAAGATGCATTATACAGTTTATATTGGATTTTAGCTGGAAAACAAGAATAAAAAATGCGAGATGGTTTAAATTTACATTTAAAAATTTAAGAACTACAAACGAACATTCACTGGAATCCAATCATCAGTAATGCACAAATTAGACAGTAATAAAAAATTTACATAATTTAGACTGCTTGTGGTAGACATTGTTAGTAGTTAGCCTAATTTTATAAAGCATGAGCTAGCACACTAACTGGTTTGCTAGTGTTATATAAACTCAATTAGGATTCCTAACTTTGGAATGCAAATGAGTTTCATGCTGCCGTTGATATTATGAAAATAATATAAATCTGTAAAACAAATTAAAAAGGGGTAAAAATATTGAGGGGAATGAATGTTATCTTATGCACATAACTGCATCACCTAGCTTGATGGAAGACTGTAGGAAAATGCTATTGGACTGGAAAAACGTTAACGTCACTTATTTAGCTATTTAATTGGTAGATCCAGAATTCTTTCTCTCCACTTTTATTTTTAAGCTGTTTACAATGTAGATCTCAGGGAAGGCATAGAGCAGATGGGGCACTGGAAAGCCTAGAGCTGGCCCTATTTTAACCCCCCTCTTCAGCCTCACTACTCTTGCTTGGTCCCCACTAGCCCCTCGTGATTCCTGTCTGCTGACACAGTGTTCACAATATAGTTGTAAATGTCAATATGGCTAATCAAATAACTCTTTTTATGTACGGATGAAAAATTCCAATCGAACTGATGTTGAAATCACAGACTATAGCCCGACACTGACTGACTTGTTTTTAACGAGTGGAGTTGTTGCCAGGCTGGTTGCTATAAAGCTCCGCCTCTACCAATCAGGGTACATTTGGCGGCAATTTGCTTCGCACGAGAAATCAGTAATTTATTTGAATCTAGAGTGACCGTTAACTTTCAGCTTAGGTACTAAACGAAAACGGCAAACATGTATGAGTGTTTTATTGATACTGTAGCCACACAACAACGAGTTATGAGGACGAAATGAAGCCCATATCTGGTAAGAGAAACTGTGTCGCTTCACTTAAAACAAAAAAAAAGAGTGTGAACGAACTGAAACTGAAGCCTGGTGTTTTAGGCTACCGCTGTTTGACCCTCCGTCAGTGATTTAACTGCTAGCTAAAGCTAACCAGCTAACCTCGTTGACTTGCAAAAATGGCATGGATAAAATTCAGACATGGTAGAATATCCTACATATTTGTGAACAAGCTGTCTGAATAAGCTGTAACAGTTACTCAATAGGCTTTGGGTCTTCTGTGAGGAGGTGCTTAGTGAATTTAGGAATCTTTACAATATGAAGGAGGTCATATGACCTGCAAGTGAGCCCTATTGACTGGGCATTTTTTTTGGTGCAGATGCTGAAAGTAACATTTGTTCCATATTGGCACACAGAAATCTGAGCACGACTGTCTTTAATTATCCTAGCTAGCAAATTAATTTCCAAATTACTTAGCTAACTATCTACAAGACTTTAGGTAGTGTAAAGTAGAAGTAGGATACATATGCTTATCCAGTTAGGAAGTAATAGTAAGACAATGGCAGTGATTGCTGACAGTATGAGTAAATGAGAAATCATTGTGATCAAATTTTGTTCATGAAGGCAGGGAAATTGAAGCAGCAGGTTGGAGTTAGAGATTGCATTCAGTGAAAAAATAATATTTTATTTTTGTTATCACGGGCCACCAAATCAGCTTCACAAAAGGGACCTGTGGCTACACATGCATGGGAGCCAACACAGCAACTGCAGCATCTGACCACCCCTAGGTATGGTTAGCTAGCAGATGTGTGCTGTTTGAAGGGTAGCTTATAAGGGTCAGTGGCAAAGGATTTCAGGATAGTGAAAATGTATTTGAAAAGGCATATGTTGTGGTTCGTTGTCCTTAATTGGTAAATGCTTTCTTCATATTCAGTGCAATATAATTAAATGTTGAAGTAACAGTTTGGCAAAAAATGTACTCATTTTCCACTTACACCAGTTATTAAGTTTTGCTTCTTTGGTTTAGCGCTGGAGCTATAAAGCTATGTGTCTCAACTCAAAGTGAGCAGATCTTCACATCGTGTTGTGAACAGAGCAGGCAGCCATGTTAGACAACAGGTGTTGTGCCAAATTTTGAATGACTTTTGTGTGCACGTTATGCAGGCATATAGATGCTACAGGTTACACGCGTAATTTCTCTTGTTTATTTTTTTATAAATAACTGTTTTGATTTTCACACTGATGATATATGTGTTTAAAAAGAAACAGCTGAAACTGGGAACATAGAGTCCATATGTCCATGTGAAGTGCATGAAAGTTGGATTATGTGGGAGAGTCATTATCAGCACATTTGTCTAAAATGGCGGCCTGCCGCATTTAGCTACACATGGAAATTTTTCGCTTTTTTATACTTCACAGTAAGTTATACTGAGTCCTAAACCACACTAATAAGTCTGTGAAACCTTAATAAAGATCTGGATGTGGTTTGAGCGGGTTTTTAGAGAAGTTTTTGGGGTGCATTTATGGGACAGATTTAGGTGACTGTTGACTTCTAGTGTTTTATTAACAATTTTAGCCTTGTAGCTCTGGTGCTAAACTAAAGAAGCTAAATTTAGACTCCGAACATGCCTCGGCAGATCAAATTCTGCTGAGTGGAAAAATTATGTGTTTGATTGTCACCAAACCATTCCTTCATTAATTCTTCTTGTTGTTATTTATTTAGCAGCAGTGGTTATGCATAGAAACATGTTTGGACGGCAGATATAGTCACAGTATACCAAGTTTCTCAGACTAGACTTCTTCAAACCAAAAATGTCTTTCAGCTGTTCCCGTATGCAGTGTAACAAGACAATGGTAGACAGAACACTAGATCAATACGTGGGATGCCTTTCTCCTTACAGCGATTTACTAGAAGCCTAATGAGCCTACAGGATGAAGTGGTTTGTTGTCTCGTGTAACCAGATGGATGTAGGCAATGATTAGGAGCAATTAGTGCGCCCCTAGAACTAAATAACTCTCTGTCATTAATGTACATATTTTACACCTCATTAGAACTACCGTGATTGGAGAAAGGCATTTGCATTTCAGATTCTCAATATGCTTCCAACAGGGGGGGAAAAAGAAGAAGCACGAGCCACGTGGACAGGCAGAAAGGAGAATTCTAGAGAGCGGGTTAAATAATTCTAGACCACATCTGTGTTAGCCGAATTAGCTTCAGTAGGCGATACATGATTTCTCCTAATTAACTGTACGTTTTTTTTCCTCCCTCTTTTTTTGTAATGTAAATGGGTGCTGCAATCAGTTCTCGTGCGCCGAAATGTGCATCGCGGGGTGAAATGGGCAAGATGTTAACTAATTTTATTTTTAATCTTCCTCTTTTTGCCGCCGAGCGTGTCGTCCGGGTACGCGTCGTGTCTTCTGCAATTTCCTCGCCTCTTTCATGGAAACATATTGGGGCAGCATTCGCCAGCTGTCCGCTTCCTTCGCCTTCTGCTGCCATTATCCTCAGGCACCACCCCACCTTATGGCTGGCCAGCCTGCCAGGAGAGAGAGAGAGAGGGAGAGAGAGCAGCAAGGAGAGAAGGAGGGAGGCAGGCAGGGAGGGAGGGAGGGAGGAAAGGAGGGATAGTGAGAAGGGGCCCTTCCAAAAATCAAAAGGTGTCTCTTCAATCCAGACCATCCTCGCAGCACTCATTTCATCTTGTTTAGATGGGGCCATTTCGTGTAGTTGTTGTGTGGTGCAGTCAGGTGATGTCATGCTCAAGTCTCAGGGGGGTGAAAAAATAAGTAGCGTCACCTCAGCACCTGACGTCCCTGCCAGCAATAACTCTCTCTACTGTGTCTTAATCCTCAGAGTTGGCCTGGCATTTGCCAGTCTAAAATGGGAAGTAATTGAAGCTCCTTTTATGAGCAAGTATTAACGCTGTTGCTGTAGAGGCTGCCATTTTGGCTCCTTGTGTGGGCTTGTGTGCATTTTTGGCCTCGAGCAGAGGGTTCCTGCAGCGTAATGAAAAAGCTCAAAACTGGACTCGAGTCAGAACTGAAGGACCAAACTGTAAGACATGGTTGCAGAGCCTAGTCTTAAATAACTTTGGAGAAAGCTTGTTTATTTGCAATAAGCTCACATAAAGGCAGGAGGCATTAATTGGAAATGGTCTTTGTTTCATCTAGAACCAAGTGCTAATCTATGTCCATTAATTAATTATGCTTTTGTTTGCTATTTCAAGTAGGCCGATGCATTGTTTGGCTGATGCTATCGGCCGATATTGGCATGGATTTATCACTATCGGCCAAAATCCTCCCAGTAAAGTGTTAATGGTTAGTGGCTTGCTTTATGTTGTAATAAACACTGTGTAGACATGAAGAAAACCACTTACTTCAGAACATTTAGTGGTTTCATGCTCATGTGCCAGTCCTATAGACCACTAACCTTACAATCACACCTTTCTTGCTTGTATTTTGGCATTCAGGCCAAACAATATTTTTAAATTTGAAGACCATTATATGATAAAAACATTTAAAATGCACCAAAATCCAACATTTAGCATGGAGTCAACGTCGTGTTAAAATGTATGTGAAAATAAGATAAATACTGAAATTTGAAAAACTGAAATTTGAACTGACAATCATATCAGTCACTAAAGCACTGTTTGACTCAAGTGTTAAATGTTTAATATTGTACCCTATTAAATTCTAAAGGCTGTTTATCAGAATTTTTAGCTTCTTAACATTTGCACCTTTTTGCCCTGTTGGGACCAAATAGATCCATTTTGACTTGTACAGTCTCTGGCTATGTGGTGATCTTAGCCAACCTCAGTGGCAATGAGCAGCTGAGTATACAGAGTCCCATTAAGTGGATTATTGCAGCAGGAAGGGCACATATAGTGTCTCTCAGTGGGAAGTCGGCTGCATGCCTGCCTCATTCCCATTAGGCTGTTTGTTAGCCTCATTTCGCCGCTGTCACAGGCAATCTCGCCTGCTCCCCTCCATAAACACATACAAATACAGAACCACATGTGTGCATCTGGGGAGAGAGGCTGCAGCTGCTTTTCCCCCTGCGAACTCCGCTCTGGTTAAAGGGGCACTCCGTCATTTATTTTTCCAAAATTCGAATGAATGTACGCTCCAGGCTGAGTTAAACATGTCAGTGATATTTGGTTTCAATTTGAAATTTCAGTATGGTTTAGTGTTATCAGCTTTGTCCTGGTTATTAACTTTTCACACTGAACACACTGGTTGAAAATGCGATATTACTGGTAGAAAGCAAATATTAAGCCATACTGCCATTGGACTCTGAATAATGATAAAATATTTGTTATTTTATAAATACCATTACAAGTATTTATGTTAAATAATGTGGAAATTTTGAAAATATATCTGCAGTTGCATTTTTTTTACAAGGCTAAGATGTTGAGATAAGTTTGAATATCAAATGACTTTTTTTTTAGTCTTTAAGATTATTTTCAAACTGTGACGTTTCAAAGCTAAGTTTGAGCACAACTTTGTCACTCATTCTCTCATATCTTTCCGTAAATGTTGTGAACTTTGCATTGACTTGGGGGGTGGGGCCTTTGTGTAACACAACTAATTCTGTCTAAAGGAAAGAGCTCATTAGTCATAATCAGTCCTTTGACTGTGCCCTGTACTGCTGAAGCTTGACCTTTCCCCGTGCACTGCCCGTAAAATCTCCTGCTAGGATTTTCACTGTTTGATGCCTCGCTTAATTGGAAATGATTTGCGTTATGCTTCTGCTTTTGTTCGTTTGTTCAATTCAGCACGGAGCTAATGGCTAAATGTCAGAGCGGATCGTGAGCTACGTTAGCCTGGAGAGAGCTTAATTTTCCCAACGACGACTAACTAGACCCAGTGTCAACATCCCCTCATTAACAATGTTGTTTCGAGCAACAGCAACAGTTTGTGGACGTAATGTGCAGAAAAACGCGGTGGGGAGCGAAAAACAATATTACTCAGACATCCCTACTTGCTGTCATTAGCTTATGATAGCCCCCACAAATATAATAAGTCGGCTAATGAACGCCCACGATAGGTTGGGTGATCGGCTTGGCTATATGAGCTTGCAACATGACTATCATATCTAATTATGCTTGTGCACTTCAAACAGCGTGGCATTTCACCGAAAGGTCAAGAGAACTCCCTCGCCTTAATCTGTGGAACCTGTGCCTTCTATCCCTCTGTGTAGTGATGACCAAATAGACACGTGGCACAACATGAACCATACTTTACAAACTAAAATTGTGTCTAGTAAGTTAATATAAATTCATTATATACAGAGACATAGAAAGTGGGGGTGCTGAGGGGGCTGCAGTAGTCCCAGATTGTTTGACGGCAACTGCTTCAAATAACTTAAAAATTTGTGCTTGTTTTAGGGTGGTCTTTGTATTTTTATTATATTTTCTGTTATTTTTATTTGAGATCTTAGAAAACTTGTACACAGCGCAACTCTTCTAAAACTCATTGGGATAACAGTGGATTATGGATAGTGTTGTTAAAGCTTATCATATAACAGATCTGATTGACTGAGCCATGTTTGAAGCTGTGGACTAATACTTCTAGAGCACCAACTTTTGTAAATAGAATCTTTTATTGAACTTTATATTCTGTTGTGTTTTATTATACTGTATATTACATCATTGTCACTGGTCTTTAATGCAATAAGCCACAAGGCCGTGAGTCATTAATTTCACCATAGGTAGAGGGTTTAACTCCACATGCCTAGCATCAATCTTTGACCAATGTAAAATTACTGTAACACACGGGCTCTCACGGCTTTCTGCTTTAATATGTTAGTACTGCTGTCTCTTCATGACGGCACACAAAGCTACAGGCAATCATTCTACCTTGTAGTTTGTTTTTTTCCCGCTTTTAAACACTGAAGTATTGGTATCTCTGTATGTATTGTAAGCCCCGAGGTTCTTAATCCATAAAGCAATAGGCAAAACAGACAGTGGCCTTTTATTTTCACAGTGCACAAATCAATTGGAACACAAAATGAACCACAAACAAATCATACTTAGACCACCTTGGAGATGGCCTTAGTTTGGTTCATGTATGGGTCCATTTAGAGGTTTGTTTGACCTGTTCACATATGCAAAAGAAACCATAACTCACTGGTCTGAGACCACTTGAAACACTAAAATGTGTGAACAGTGTGAAATTGCCTTCAGATAAGCAGGTTTAAATGTTGGGCTAAAGGCTTTCATTACTTGTTAGCTACATGAGGCTTGTAGGCTTGTAAGGTGTGGTTTTGAGCTAAAGGAGTGAGAAAGCAAGTGAGCTGGAAGCTTGGCATTAGTCTTGCCAACCCCATCCCACCAATCCTTAGTGGATCTTTGCCAGTGAAATCCAGCCCTTGGCAAACCTCCCCAGTTTACCAGCCCTAAAAGTAGGCAGGCTTGTGACCTGGATTTAGGCTCTATATTAAGGAAACGTATCATGTGTTCCACATTTTAAGCAGCTCTTACAATCTGTGAGCCATGTTCATTTAAAACCTAGTGTAGTCAACCAAGTTACTCCCAGTCTGTGCCATTCTGTTATGAATAATTCGATGTCGCTTGATTTGTGAGCAACACCCCTTGTAAAGACATATGAGCTGTAGTCAAGTTCAGAATGCAGAAATGCCAGATTAAACCCTTCTGCGATTGAGGTGCCTCACCGCACATTGCCTTTTTGTTATAAGAGGTTCCATGTCTCTCCCTTGAACAGTAAGTGTCTTTACATGGTCTGCTGAGCTCTACAGAGCTCAATTTTTTTAATGTTTTCACCACTTATCATCCATAAAGTATATTCTCTGTCAGAAAACTGATTATATTTTTGCAGCTGATGTGCATTGTATGGAAAAACAGAGACATAGTGGATGAGATTGAGTGGGGAACTGAGTACACGTTCTTGATTAAAGTAAGATGCATGTGCCTGTATGAGTCTGAAAATGTGCATTCAATCAAAACTCAATGTGACATCTTAGATATCTATAAGGAAAGAGTAAACAGACCATTAGCTGTCACTAAGTTTCATTAAGCGTGGAGTTTTCAAAAGCAAAGACTTCAAAGCCTGTAACGAGTGGTTGATAGCAGTTCACCCATACAGATTTTTCACATTGTGCACCAGTAAATATGCTCCATCACAAATGAAGGATTTGTTCTGATCATTTTGAGGTAAACAACTGGAATTTGACAAAGCTGCTTGGCCTTTTCATATGTTCATCTTCCAGCTTTATTTTTGTTGTTGTCAGAGTCGACCAAGGCCTGGCAACAGAAGGTGATGTGATTTCCATTTTGTGCCATTGTACTCAGTCAGTGGAAAGAACATTTGCCTCAGTGGGAGCAAGAAGCTTGAGGGAACGAGAGTGTGGAGGCCAGTGATGTAACCAGGATCTATGGGCCACCCATACAGAAAATACCTTCAGTGAGTCTGGTGCTCTAATTTAAACTAATGGTTGATGTATGTTATTAGCCTAAGTTATTGTAGCTACTCATGAGTCATGGGAAGTGTTGGGCAAAAGTATCTTTACAAGTAGTGAAGGTACTTTTAGTTTAGTTACATTTCCTAGTCACTTTTGTTGATATTTTAAGTAGCTTTTCAGTAGTGAGGTTATTTTATTGATCAAGTAGTTTCTCACTTCTGTATGAACTAGAGATGTGCACAGGTTCTTGAGTAACTGACAACAGTGAAAATATTCAGATACAGAAATCAGGGATGCATCGATACCAATACTGGTATCAAGTATTGATGATGCCATGCTCATTTACTCATACTCATAAAAATGCACCAATATCAACATTGAGTACCACCTGATACTATGTGGTGTAATCTTATTGTATGCTGCCATGCTACAAATGAGGGTCTGCTCTCACAGCGGAGTGTCACTGACACTGTGGCAGTCGGACACAAAGTTGTTGGTCACTTTAAACATTCTGCCTTGGCATATTTCTGCCAGGCACACACTGTGTGATTTTAGCTCACTCTTAAGTGCACAGACACAATCACAGCCACTTCCCCAATATAAGTGGACAAAAAAGTAGTATCAGTAGTTTCAGTGCGTAGTGTGGCACAAATTAACAAAACTTGTGTAACACTGTTTTTTAGTGTTTCCACTTGGTTCTTGAACGTGCGCTGTGTTGTTTTGAACGAAACAACTTTATTTGATACTTGTGCTCTCTGTAGGGGTTGTGTTTCATGTAGCATGTTGATCAGACTGAGTGTTTTTGTACAGTGCGAGTATGTAAGTTTTAGGCATTCAGTATTTGTAAAAATAATATTGAATCATGACAAAATAATCAAATCAAATCAAGCCATTCTGAGATGTTTACTACTAGATAAAGGCCTCCCCTGCCCTACATTTGCCTGATGTGCACTGCTATAGTAGTTATGCTGCTGGTGGAGGTTATTCTATTATTATTGTCTTCTCTATTCTTCTCAGTCCTCTTTCAGCTTCTCAGAGTGAAGCTGAGGCAGATCTGCCTCAGTTGTCCAGTGAGGCAGTAGGCCAGACGTCTTGCATTAGCTCCAGGCCTGACATCTCCAGAGATGCTCAGTCACTCAGGATCTTGTTACCACTGTGACAACTCCAGAGTCTTGTTGGCTAAGCCAAGGCCTGAGGACTGAGGCTACTCTTTCATGCCAGCTACCGATCTTCAAGGCTGGAGGTGCTGAGATCTCAAGGTGTTTCCAGGAGATGGAGCGAAGATTCAGTCAGTCAGTTGAAGCTTTGTAGCCGGCGGCAGCCAGGTGTGAGGAGCTTGCAAGATGACACGCTGCTTGATGGAGAGGAAGGACATCGCCGAGACAACTTCACAGTGTCAGCGGTCACATTGAGGCAAAAACAGAAAGCAAAGTCTGTAGAGAATCTTCTCAGTGACTGATATAATAGCAGAACTGGAAAACAATAACAAAGATAAAGAATGACAGTGGTACAAAAATTACATCAGAAAGTGCAGATTTTTAAAATGAATTTTAGCACATTTTTGATCGAGCCAGAGAATAAGCTGTGAACGATCTTAGTTGTTTGATATAAGAGTCAGGTAGCCCTGTGCCAGTAGCAGAATCCTCCATGAAAATAGAAGAAAACAAGGAATTTCATACTTTAGGACTTGTCCAGAAAGCCACACAACTTGGTTATTGGTTATTTTCTGATTATTCCTAACTATGAAGTGGAATCTATGAAGTTTTTATTTCATCTTTGTCAAAATAAAGAACATAATGAATGTGGAGTTCAGTAAAAGTTATGTTTGTAGTATATTGTCATCTTTAATTTGATCACAAAATTGTAATTAATCTAGTAAGAAAGAACAGATCGGTGAATGTCGAGGTTCAAGGTCATTTTGTCTGAGGCTGTGATATTGACGTGCGTGTAGGATGTCCAAAAACATACACCATAACACAAGTTATTTTTGTGAAGGCATGATATCTGACCGCTGCAAAGGCACACAGTGCTCTACACTCCTGAGCGGGTATTACCTGTTTATCTATGATCACTGGGTCTGGCGACAAGTAAAACAGCTAGATGGCACACAGGGATGTAAAGAGTACTGAAAATCCCTACTTAAGTACAGGTACCGTTACTGTAGTGATAATTTACTCAAGTACAAGTATTAGTAGATAAAATTACTCAAGTAAGAGTAAATAAGTAGTTTGTTGAAAAACTACTTAAGTACTGAGTTACTTGGTTACTTTTTTGTATTTCCGCTGTCACAACCTAAACATATTTCTGAGCTGACTCTGCTACATCATTGGAAATAGTCTGTACAGAAAAACACTAAAGCAAAAGTTCTGAGAGCTGAGACTGATCACAGAACGCTCTGCTAGTGCACATTCACACACCTTTCTGTGAACTGTGTAAGGAACAGGGTTTACATTAACCTGCATGCATTTCTGGGTTAAATGATTCCAATAAAGTATTTTAGAATCCCTGAAAGACTGTGAAGCTTTCCCTGGACTAGCTTACGTTAATAGGTGTGAACCTCTACAAACACATTCACAGCCTTCAAACTTTATATTTTCACTGATATCTGTTCAGAACATTTCTACCATTAAAATCAGCAGCAACATCAGCAATTTATCCGCTTTGATTTTTACTGTAACATATTTCACTAATAATCATGCTGATCACTTCATACAGGATCAGACATTATTACTACATTTCACAGTTAAAGGGAGAGAGAGAGAGAGAGAGACAGAGAGGAGGTGGGGAGGGATCAGATCAGGCCAGTCAACGACAATGCGACAGAATCACTGTCCAGAGTTTAAGAAGAGCCTGTATTAGACTAGATTTCTTGTCTCACAGCCGTTCACAACCGTTTATCTCCAAAACAGCATTTAAACTAGGCTGTATAAATGGTAAACTGCAGGTTGTGGGCGACACCTCTTAACTAAAATAGCTCACAGACACTTGTGATAAAATATCCGCAGCAGATTTTAAGTTTCATAAACAGAAGCATTATAAAAGAAAGAAGAAAAGCGTAAACACGGTACCTGTTTAGCCCGGATCAGCTAGCTCGGCCAATGCTCCCTCAGGCTGGAGTCGAGTTGTGAAAGTGGATCTCAGCAGGTTTTGTGTTTGGCCGCTGATAATAACACAGTTTTCTTTAGTTCATGTGAAAATGAATACAGATGACTGTTTAGACGCAGTCTGTTCCTCGTGTGTGCTGGTTCAGTTCTCCTCTGCCCTTCTCCACTAAACTGGATATCTCTGTAGTGTTTTTTCTGCCGGAGCTGCTGTTTTTGATTAGTGAATCTTTTAAATTTAACCACGCTTTGTCCTTATTGGGAAGTAAAAGTATTTCATTAGAAATGAACTCAAGTAAGAGTAAAAGTACTATGATTTAATTCTACTTCAAAAAGTACCATTAAAGGGAAAACTGTACTCAGCTACAGTAACAAGAGAACATGTAATTTGTTACTTACACCTGATGGCACAATACCTTTCAAATGGAATTTTAAAGTAATGGTTTGGCTAAAAAGCAAACTGAAACAATTTTATACTTACCTTAAATGTAGTTTGTCAGCCAAGACATATTTTGTCAGTTTATTTCTTTAATATTGTTATCTATCAAAATTGATAATATACTGATTTATTATGAAGATGGTTGCTACTACTATTTTAAGCTTTACAGCATACTCCTGTTCATTTTTATAGATAACACTGTCGCACAGCGTCAGAACCACATAAACATCTTTATTTGAGATTATTTGCAATTTAACGAAGTATGAGGCAAGTGTGAGAATATTTAGGCTTGAAGCTTGCATAATCCTATACCGATGCCTTTATGACATATCAGCTATATTAGACTCGTAGCTCCACTGCAAAACTAACAAAACAAACTTTGGACGCCAAACATATTTTGACTGATATGAATTTTTAAGAACTGGATTTGTGGGGAGGCTAAATTTAGTGGTAAACAGTCCGCTCAACGTTGCATAACGTGACTGTGCCAAAAAATATTAAATTTTAATAGTCCACTTTTTTTTCTCTTGCCACATTGATCATTTTTGTTGTGTAAGATTTCTGCATTATGCTCCCCTTTTGAAGTTATCAACAAATATTAATTCATTTATTTATTTGTTTACTTTTTTTTTTCATTTTCTGTGATTAGACAAGACATGGGAGCCCACGTTGATATGACACTTTTTCAAATTAGTCTTTCTGAAAAAAAGGGGCTAATTCACTATCAGCTCTAATTGTAACATGTTCTGCAAGGCTGAGGCCAGCACACGTGGTGCTGACTACCAATTAAAGCGGGTGTCAGACAAAAGCCTGTCTCTCACAGAGGGTAAAGCAGGGTGGAAAGGGGGGTAGGGCTATAGAGACAAAGTAATAGAGTGTCAGATCCACAGATTCACGTCCTGTTTTTCTCATGTAAAAAGGGACAAAAATCAGAATGAGAAGATAGAGAGGAATGTGAGTGGGTCAGGGACACAAGCGATACTAATTTCCTTAAAGGATAAAAAAGATGAGCAGCAATGATTCCAGGGTCATCTGCTCTCTTGAGAGAGATGATGTATAGAACACAAGATACAAGAAACTGTTTAACTCTTTAATGCCACTTTAAAAAAAAAAAAAATTAATTCTTCTCTTTTGTAGGGAATTCCAGCATCCCTAGCATTTAATGTAATGTTTTTTTAAATAATTTTCATGTTTTTGTTCATGGGCTCTTACTGTAATACCCAGCATGCATTACACAAATATGCTATAGGAAATCCCTGTGGTGTCAAGCAATCCTGTATGTTAGCCTAGCCACTGATCTATAGGCTAATAAAAAAAAACTAGCTTTAGTATAACTCTTACCTCAGTGGCCGACTCTTTATTTATGCAGTACAAAATGGATGACAGACACGTCTTCTACAGTTTCAGCCAGAAAAACGTCAAACTGGCATAAGGTATCTAGAAAGCCAGGAAGCTACCTTGTTGATGTTTTGCTTTTGGCTGGTTGTTCTCCTCCTCTTAATCCATTCTCTCCACTGTAATGATAATTTCAGGACAGTTACCGCTAGTCACCTCTCCAAAGCAGTTGTAGTATTTCAAAAGTCACTCCTCCTTTCAAGGTATATCAGAAGAAGGTTTTCCGAGTCTTTAGATCAGAAGATCTCACTCTAGAGACTACAGTGGCGCTACTGTAGGATGCAAGTTACACATGTTTACAACGAATGTAGTGTTATGTTTTTCATTTTGGCCAAAGTGTCCCTTTAATAGCATGCTGTTGCATTTATATTGCGAGCTAAAGAATATAGCTAACTTTCGTGGTTGCACAGATTATTTTGTTTGTCACAAACA
The DNA here is from genome assembly GCF_904425465.1 of Colossoma macropomum. NCBI lineage: Eukaryota > Metazoa > Chordata > Actinopteri > Characiformes > Serrasalmidae > Colossoma > Colossoma macropomum. Next base: position 24,755,088 of record NW_023494806.1, on the reverse strand, counting down.
AATGAAAGTCCATTTTAAATAAGCTTTTATTGTCACTGATGTGAATGGTAATTGTGTGGGCACACTCACTCAGAAATCACATCCAACAATAAAGGAAGCCTCATGCCTCTTTATTATAGGAGACATAGCACACAGGCAGCAGCAGTTCCACCTGCTGATCCATTTTTCTATGGACAACATGCACATATGCATGGCAACTGAGGATTGCAACAGATTTAAAAGGGTTCAAATGAACATCACCTGTTTCTGAATGTATCACAGACAATACATTATGCAAGATAGGGTTAAGCTAGTAGATGGCTGAAGGTAGTAAGTAAACAGCACTATAAGAGAAAGAAGAGAAGGCTAGAGTGCTACATTCTGAATCATCATTAGGTCTCCACCCCCAGACTCTATACTATAGTGACTTGGTGGACACACTGCAGTTTGGGGTGGGGGTGGGCGTGGGGGTAGGGTGAGCGCTCAGAACAGCTGGGCTCCATCACTTCTCATTGTGGGCTTGGGAGAGACAGAGCTGACAGAGTGATGCACAGAGCCCGTCCCGGCTAATGACTGCACCATTCTCCATCATTATCCCCATCATTAGGAAATTAGAGGGACAGAAGGTATTTACAGTAAACCTGCCACCTCCCAAGGAGAGATAAATAGAAACTGATAAATGGGACTCCACTGCTGTCGCCCGTCGATTAACCTTCCGATTGCCCAACGCAGGCATATGCATGGTTAATAATCATTAATGCTTGATAATTAAGGCAGGTATCAGGTTTTTAGGATGTTGAGTACTATAGGGAGAGGTTGAGGATGTAGGTGGATAAAGAGTATACAGTGCGGTCTGTCAGGACAGTGATACTATCTTTGACTCTGTACTCCAGCACATTGGGTTTGAAGCAAAAATGAAGTTTGGTGCAAAATGTTCAAGGCTTTCTACAGCAGTACTACTACTAACTATATACGGATCACAGTCCTTTTAATATGTAGCTGTTTTTGTCTGTTTTGGAATGTCATAAGTAACTGGACAGATTAACAGTATATTAATCAATATTGGTACACTTAGTACTTCATTTAAAATTTTCGCAGTCTGGGACTGCCTGAAGTCATAGACATTCTAAGAGAAATGCTAGCCGTCTTCTCTGGTGATGCTTACCAGGCCTCTAATGCAGTCTTGTTTAGTGCTTGCTTGCTTTGTGGTGCATTTCATCTTCAGTTGTGTTTTCTTGGTGGAATACCAGTTTGATGACTGACTTGGCCAATCATATTCCATTCTTTGGCCTTAACAAGCTTCATAATTGCTTTATAAGTAAGTTATGGTTCATCCTGCTGCAAAGTGCACCATCTTCTAAGATTTTAGGCTATACTTAGACCTAACGGAACCCTCTTATTATCTCTGAGGTCAGCTTGATCCCAGCTTCAATATTTAACATATCTAAATAAATTACATCATTTTTTTGCTTCATATTTAATTATTTGTATACTAATTTAATGGGGAGGACTGTGTAAACATAAAATTAACATAATGGTTTTCAATGTCCTGTACAAATTTTCTATGCATCTGTGTTCTTTGGGGTCAAATTGACCCCAGGCTGTTTTAGCTGTATAAAACATAAGAAATATAAACATTTTACACACATTTGTTTTGGTTGTTTTGAATGATACTGAGGTCACTAAAACATCCAATTTGATAATCTTCATAAAACTTCCCACTGCTATAGAGCCCTAACCTAACATAACCATACTTGTAGTACAGGAACCACTGATAGTTCATATGACATGGTGGAGAGGAACACATAATTCCTAACTGTGATATTTCCCAGAGGTTTAAACTGCTGAGGTCAAATTGATCCTAAAGATGAAATATGTTAGTAGATTTGAGGGTAACAGGAGGCTTAAGATGATTGTGTGCACGTAAGAATGCTGCCGTTGCTGTAACTACTTCCATTGGCAGTCATACATGCCCATGCCTCCATGTTTCATTGATAAGGTAGTATGCTTTGGGTCATTAGCAGTTCCTTTCTTTGTTTCAGATGTTCATAATCTGGTCTTGAGGCTCACTCATGATACATCTTGTGTAATGTTCTGGATCTATTTTTCATAATTTAAATCATTCTTTGGTCATCTATTACAGTTGTTTTGCAGGTTATTGATTTTGACACAGCTTATGTTTTGTCTCTGATTGGTCTATTCTGATTTTTCAGATTCATGAAGACCTGCTTTATTGACACTGACATTTCTTTGTGCCTCATGCTGAGAGACAACAGCAACAGACTCTGCACGTAAGTACAGAGCATCAGCAGATAATTGATTTTAAAAAAAATCGGCACTCATCTGATGTTTAGATTCGACCAAATTTTCTGACTGATGTGTGATAACATATTTATTATACTCCAGAAGAGCAGGTCAGTGGTTCCCAAACTTTTACAGTCCTGTACCCCATCACACATTAATTTTCCTGTTGCACTCATTATACATACACATACGCGCATATTGCCATGATGCTGATTTACGACATATAGATAAATCACTACACCTTAATATATGTTCATGATGTGGTAACACATTATGATCACTGTCACTGGGGTGGTACTCTCATGGGTATGTCTTCAGGATCTTTATTTAGGGAACATAATTATACCATGTTCAATTGCAGTTATAGATATATATTAAAGTTACGTTGATGCCATTTTCCCAATCTTGACTCTAGGCTTTTTACTTTTATTTTTCTATTTTGAAGACAAAAAGGGATGCACTGATACTGTTACCGGTATTGGGCCGATACAGCGCTCATTAACTCTGTACACTGCCGCACTAATGCACAGATGCATTCTCAAGCTGGCAGTGAAGGAGGCTCTGCTCACACAGAGAAGTGTTGCTGACTCCTTGGAGCCTAGACATAAAGTTCCTGGTCACTTTAAACATTCTGCATTGGCAGATTCCCACCAGGAATTCACTGTGTGATTTTAGACCATTTTTAACACACAAACACAGCCGCTTCCCCAATACAGGTGGCGACACGAAGGCTAAAAAACAAGTCGACATTTCCTACCAAAGTTCATATATGACAACTTTACTCTGTCTGCATATAATTACGAGGTATAAACATCAATACGGTGACTTTTTTTTTATAAAATAGGCTGCGGAGAGACCATATTGTCCTACCCCCCTGTTAAAAAAAGGACCATTACAAACCATTTCTTTCTAATGGCAATTGGCTTAATGGTTTCCAATAAAGACCACTAATTTCCTGTACAACACCTTTAGATCCCATTAGGAAACTGACAAAGGCATTAAGAAAAAGCCCTTAGTTACCTGTTAAACCATTAGGATCTTTTATGCTGTGGTATTAACCCAGTAAAGAAGCACCATTACAAAACCATCAGGAACCAACAGAAGCACTTAATGGTTTCTGTGAGTTTTTCGGCAGGGCCGTGTACATCCACGCCTGGCTTTTAGCTTTAGGGCACTGTGTTAGCAGCGCTGCTCAGTTTCTCTTTGCTCAGTACTCTACAAGCAGTGTGTCATTTTGAATGAAACAGTTCTATTTGAAACTGTTCACAGACAGAGCTGTCTGTAAGAGCTGTGTTTTACGTAGTGTGGACTGAATGTTTTAATACAGTGTGAGTATATAAATCGTAGGCTTTGTCTGTACATGATGGTCTATTCAAATGTACAGTGTGAGTCACCAAAGAACAAAATTTCTAAAATCGCACAGTGGATGTCTGGCTTTAGAGAATATTCAACTACAGCTCAACCATGATACTTCAAAGGTGATTATTGTCATGTTGGGAAACAGAATCAAGAGAAATCAAACTAATTTAAGTTCAAAATGTTAACTTTTTAAAATATTTCCCAAAGTCATCTCAAGCTGAACTTCAGAGCGACCACACTATAATGACAAAAAATACTTCATTTTTAAATACGTAAAGCACATTTAAGTGGCTTTGGATCTTCCACCTAGCAGTCTGAAGTTTCTCCAGCAAGAGGTGCTAAGAGCATGCAAGTCACTTTAGTGTTTGTCTTTTATAGAAGAAACAACCATAAACCTCAGCAGAATCTATGACAAATTTATATGACAAATCTCTCTCTCTCTCTCTCTCTCTCTCTCTCTCTCTCTCACTCTCTCTCTCTCTCCCCCTCTCTCTCTCTCTCTGTCCCTCTATCTCTTTTTCTCTCACTCACTCTATCCCTTTCTGTTTCTCCCTATGTAAATGTGAATGTGTGTAGTTGTGTAGTGCTTATGGGGTGCTGGTTCAGCACAAGGGCAAAGACCGCCCCAGCAGACAGAGACCTTGTCAATCTTAAGGGAAGCATTACACCATTGTGCATTGTCAGCATCTTTCTTCTACCTATGTTCCTTTCTCTATATGACCTCTTATTGAGACAGTGCTGGGGGCAAGGAGATACTATGCTTATGCTCTGTAGCACTGATTACACTCACACATACACACAGTGTGGCTGACATTTGACCTTGAATTAATTCTGTTAGACATTATAAAGATACTTAGAGAGTATCACCCATCATATCCTAACAAAATGAAGGTGCTTAAGCAAAATAGATTAATGTGGTCGTCAAATCAGATTTACAGTCAAATTGTAATGCTGAATAGTACTTATTATATGGGTGTGAACTGGTAAATTAAAATGAATTTGCTTTTAAAGTAGACCACCCTTCATTTATTTGATTTCCAGCCACAATGGCCTTTAGGTTCTTAATTTTTCAGGAGATATTTCTGAGGAGATTACATATAAGATTGTCTACCTGCCTAAGGAAGAAGAAAGTCAGAGAAAATAAGCGAAACAAAGAGTTTCCAAAACTGGAATTCAAAAAAGTATTAAAAGATTTAAACAAAATGGGGCTCATAACAACCATGCAAGACTTTGTAGAAAAATATCACTGCAGACAGCTGAAATCAAGTCTCTTGAAAAAATGGACGCTATAATAAAGGCATAGAGTAGACACATTAAATACTTTTAAAAAGTATTTAGTGTTTTTTTTTCTTCTTTTTTGTAAATATATGTGTTTTGCCTTTTTTATGACAATGAAAAATGAATGAATAACTTCGCTGTTTTGGTTGGAAATTAAATAAATTAAGGCTGGTCTCTGATATTTGCACAGTACTGTACATATTGGTACTTTTGCAAATAACAGTTATAATAATGTTTCTAGTTTTGCTTCAAAAAGAATTGGTGGCACCTCAAATTACATAGTGCAGCTAAAGGGCTTTGAATCTGGCTAACCATGCCGACTTGCTTTAACAAATTAGATAACCGAAGTGTAATTTTATAATAACAAACAAAAACACTGCCTTGCATGGGATGCAGCAATTAGGAGGCCCTAATGACGGTAATTTAAGATTTTGTCCTGATCCCTCTAGTGACTGGCAGAGTCTATCAATTACTGCATTAAACCGAGCAGCAGCTGCAGCTGCAGCCACCCAAATTTGTTGCCTAAACTGCTGTCAGCTCTGTTCCTTTCTACTGCAGTTCAAGCAGTTCGTCATGATCTATTTTGCACCCCTTCCCACAAGACCGGTTCTTTAGAGGTCTGGACACTAGCGGTTTCACTCTTTTGCTAACAAGCTAGTGATAACAGTAACATTTTTCAGTTAAAAGGGAATTCCACAGATCTTTTAAACTTTCTGCATAACTTAATCGTTGAGATGTTAAGAGTCAGTCAGAGTGGTTTGATGTGAAATGGTGCATTGGAAAGAAATGTACAGACTCTGTCTTTACAGTGGTGGTAATAGAAACCACGGATCATGATGTATACATAGCCATTTTATTTACCATCCAAAACAACCAGTTAAACAGCACGTCTTCATGTGTAATGTAGCTCCAAAAAATCCAAAAATATGTTTTCTTTGTGTAATATTTTGCCTTACAACACCTGGAATGCACATCTCATCTCAAAATGATCATAATGTTTTAGGAGTCAGTCAGTGTATTCATAGGTATTAATGTAATAGCTTTCTGTGAGGTAGCTTTTAGAGGCATTAAACACTTTTCAGTGCCACGTTGAACCATTCCAATTTAATGATGTATTATTACGCTGAAACATATTATCCATGATTTAGTCATTTATATGTAAATAAAGACATTCAGAGTGGTTTGATGTGAAACGGATGGGTGTCTTTACAGTAGTGGTAATAGGAACCAGGGTCATGATGTCTTCATAGCCATTTACTATCCAAAACAACCAGTGAACCTACATGTTTTCTCAGTTTCATATGGAATCTTGATAATGGTAAAATAGTAGTAAATCCAAAAAATAAGTTCTCTTTTGGTACTACTTTGCCTTGAATCTACTTCTCCATCATGAATAGGTTTTAAAAATAGAAAAAAAGACCCCTTTGTTTTTGGCCAAAATCTTATCACAAAAACATCATAAAACAGTGTTTTAGGAATCAGTCAGCGCATTTGTAACCATTTCATATAATAATTTTCTATTTGATAGCTTTTAGAGGCATTAAACACTTCTGATGTTTGTTTCCTATCACCACCACTGTGAACAATTCTGAACAAGTTTCTCTAGAATGGAGCATTTCACATCAAACCATTCTATCCTTCCGAAATCAATGCAGTTGAATCACCACCTTCAGTGCATTTTTACTCCCTAATTGGGACCCGTTCCTCTCGCTGACTGGACACTGAAACGCATTTGACTCACTTTCAGTGTCCAGTCCAGGCTGTAAAACAGGCCCTGGCTGCCAGGCTTTCAACCATGGCTCGCTTTATCTTTTGCATCAAGCTCTAGTTTCTTTTTTTTTTGCTTTTTTTTTTCTTTTGCATGGCAAGCTGATCCACTGTAGCAGGGTTATCAACTAACAGATTTCTCAAGCCTGTAGATGACCAGAGGGGTTTTATTTCCCCTACCACCACCACCACCCCCCACACCCCCCCCGCTCCGTTCTCGAAACACTCCAGCCCAGTAGACCGTGAAGCTCTCGGAAATTTGCGCGCGTCCAAAAGTTTCCAGAGGAGCAGATGAAGGGAGTCGGGGAGTGGATCAGCTGGCCTGCCGTGCTCCGCTGCGCGCCAGATCGCGCGATTGGCTGCAGGGGCCGGGGGCCCATCTTGACTGGCTGGCAGGCAAGAGGCTTGAACAGTTTGGTTGTGAGAAGAGGGGAGGGAGAAAAAAAAGAAGAAAAAAAACGAGGGTGAAAACGAGTGGGTGTTTATACGCGTAGATCTGCCGGACCGGGAAACCGCAAAGGAGACAAATGTTGGCGTGTTTGTGTTTTGGGCTCATGGATGATAGGCTGAATTTAAATGCAGCATTGTAAGTGTGCGCATGCAAATGCTGCTAGTAATTGATTCTTTTTTTTTCCTGGTGATTGCACAGTACAGAAAATACTTTCTTTCAGAACTGAACACAAACAGTTATTCAAATCAAATAAATTTTCTGATTGCAATGAATCAAAGCAGCATAACAGTGTGCACAAACAAAAGAATATCCAAATCTCACAAACACTTCATTATTTTTCACAATAAATATTTGATCAGTTTTTCTGCCCATTTTCATTTTCTACAGTGTGACCTTGCTGTTTGTTTTGTGCAATAGTTGTAATTTTTTTAAAAGCTAAGTTACTGTAATCACTGTCCATATACATTAATCTGATTTTGGTTTCGCTGATCTGTGTCTTACCTGGTCATGTATGATGATATCTGAATCATTTTGGTATTGGCAGATTTTGTCTTGAAAAAAGTATTGACATGTGTACCTTACACTTACCTGGTTAATACCTAGAACTTAGGGGACTGTAAAAAAAAGCATTAGCCAGATGTTTATGTTTGGTATTTTAAACCAATATTTTATTATGTACTCCAAAAGAGCAAAACTACTGTGCTAAAATACCTAATTTTTTCACTTTGCTGCATTTGTAACCCTACAGAAATTGATGTTAAGTTTTTATAATGCTAATCCAGGTGGATATAGTCCTACATTTCTACATGAAATGAAAAATACTAGATTACATTAGACTACATTTCTAAATGAAAAATACTAGATGTCGGCATCGGCCCACTATACCCAGATTGGTTCATTCCCAGCGTTGTCATTAATAATGACAACAGTTAAGGATAACACTTCAGTATAGGGCAGTGCTCATAAAGCTGTAGAAGATCTACATGTGCTCCTCATGACCACTGCCTTAAACCTACACAAACATTTATAAAGGCTTGTTCCAATAAGGGTCATCTGTCACAAAGACTGCTTTAAATCAACTTGTGTAAGTTGACAAGTGACCGATTCTGACATTGAGTTGCTTCATGATGCTTTCTTGTTTGAAATGACATATCACATTGATAATTGACTTTGTAGTTAAGTGTATTACAGTGACATAAGGCTGTTACATACATTGCCTGTTACTGTGACATACACTGAGCTACTGAGCTGGTTGTCATAACATGCTATGTCATTTCACCCCAGAAAGTGTCATGACGAAACCTAAGGTTACCTGACATAGGTGTTATGTCAACTTGACATCAAAGCTGGCAAATGCAACCTTTATGACAAATGATGACAATTGGCATAAGTCTTTATAAGTGTTTATAGGTTTGTTGCCATAAAAGGCTTATGTTGGTGTCAAGTAGCCTTATGAACACTGCCCTACAGCACAGCGTTGCTGAAGTATAACATCTGAAGACGTCCACTTTACTTGCTATAGTAAATTTTAATAACATCATGGGTGAATATGTGCCAGGATTGGTGTGTATGTGTATGTGTATGTGCTTATGTCTTCCATGGTCAAGCACTGCCTGAGGAGAGATCATCAGTGTGTGGACAGGAGCAGCTTGCCAGGATAGCAAGTGCAAGCTTTGGCCTGTGAGCGGGGATGTGACTGGAGCGAAATGTTAAAGCAAGGTCCTTTGTGTTATTGCTGACACTGAGCTTCAGCTTCCCCCTGGAGATAAAAGCTCTGATTGGTAAAACATGCTCTGAACTCGCTTGCAATATGTAGACTTTGTGTATGGGTCCATCTGTTTTTTTTTCTTCTTAGCTTTTGTATGGCCTCATTAACTTGATATACTTATCTACTTGATATACTTGTATCAGATTAGAAAAACAAACCAACCCTTTCCGCTAGCGCTGTACCACCACACTTCTTATTTGTATATGTCTCTAAGCACATATCACTGTTGTCAGAACAAAACCTCGTATCTCCAAAATGGTAACTTTACAGGAGAAGGAAAAAACCTACTTGACTTTTAATGTAAGTCAATGGAACCAGACTTTTTCCAGGTCATTTTGGTCAATTCATCATGAAACTTACACATAATGTAAAACATTTTCAAATTATGTCAAAAACTGAAAAATGGAGATACGAGGCTTCGTTCCAACAGCGGCGATAAGCATGTGTATCAGTTTGCCTCATTTTGCCCATAAATTACTACATAAACTTATTTGCACCTGAGTCATTTCACAAAGTGCTTGATAATCAGCTCTAGAATGGAAAGTCCTGGTGGACCACAGCACTGGTTGAACCAGGGGGGCAAGGCATGGCTGGTTGAGTGTGCCTGGCTAGCCCTAAAAGAGCATGATTCTCTTCTTGCTTCTTTAGTTTTGCACTGGAGCTACGAGCCTAATATAGCCAATATGTAATGTAAGCTTATACATTGTGCAAACTACATACCTACATCACACTGTGTTGAGCTGTAAAGTCATCTCAGATAGACTTGCTTATGTGGATTGTGACACTGTTTGACATACTTTTGTATAAATGAACAGAAGTATATTGCATAGCTAAAAATAGTAATACCATCAAGCCTGAATTTTGCCTATGCTTTTCATCATCTTTTTGTCCCTTTAACTGTACATGGCCTGGTTCTCAAAAGCACACAAATTAATGTTATAACTGTTATACAATAACATCTGAATTAGCTGTGAAATGAGACGCAACAAAGCACTCAGTGGGTAACAATCACTTTGGATCTGCCATCTGTCTGGATAGATAAAGCATCATGCTTTCTTTTTCATATTGCCTCTTTTTATCATTCTAGTAAATCAACATCCTCAAAGGTTAATAATACATCTGTTCTCATTGACTTTTTAATAGACTGTAACCTGACTTTTCAAATTATAGTTGCACATTGTCGCTGTCTAAAGAAAAACATGCATCACCAAAATGGTAACTTTACAGAAAAAGACAAAAATGTTCTTAACTTTTAATGTAAGTTAGTGTAAAGAGGCTTTATTCCAGGCAGTTTTGGAGTGTCATCAGTTTTGGTCCAATCATCATGAAATTTTCATGCAACATAAAGGACACCTGCTGAGTTTAAATGATGTAGAAAAATAAGAACGAACAAAAATGAAGATTTTTTTGGACAGCGACGATATTTTTCTCCTTCTGCTAATCCTTGTCATATACGGTATATTTCTATATCCTGGATTGGGTACTAGTGCTCTTCTGTTCTGTTGTTTGCTATTGCTACACTTTTCTGTGTGTCATTTCTTTGTAACCCTTTTCACAGGTCTCTCAGTTGAACTATGCATTTTTCTTACTGTGACAGCTTTACATTTTTTAATTTGGTTTCAAGAATGCTACAGTTGTGCTGTCTGTTTTATCTCAGCACAGACATTATTGTGGAGAGGTTGAAAAATTGATTACAATTTTCCTCTTTCACCCATCCTTGCTCACTAGCAGCTCTTCACGTTCATATCATTTTACACAGAGAGCCAACACTGTCCTAGTTAGTCTGATAAGAGAGTTACAGGGAAAATATTTTATTTGATTGTAATAATGAAAATATATCTGCAGGAAGAGGCTACCAATGCATCAAGCAGTTGATTTCAACACGGTGCTTTGGCTATGACTGATTGATTTATTCTAATTCATCACCCTCATAGTGGCTCATTGTCTGCTTTACTGGCATTGGCACTACATTGGTTCATGGCTTCATGTTCAGAGACAACATCTAAATCCTGATGCAAATGCTACATCTAGAATCAACTCTAAACTTTTTATTTGTATATGAACTAAGAAAGCAATGGCCAAGAAACAACTTGTCAGCCAATTATAATTACTTTTGGTTCTCCAAATAGAAGGAATTTATAAATTGTATGTGATTCCTACAAATATTGACAATATTGACATACATGCACCCAAATTAAATTCTGCACTTTAAAATTCGTAGCAGTTGTTTCTTTTGAAATCAAATGTGCTTGGGGACCAGAGCTATAGCAACAAGAGAATTGCAAGTTCTGCCTATCTACTGAATGAAAGCTGAGGTCCGTAGATGTTGTGTTAGGGATATGGCAAAAATAAAATATCACAATACTCAAACATGTTTTAGCGATACAAAATATGTATTGCATTGTTTTGTTTTTTTGAGATTTGGTAAGTTGGAACAGACAGAATTCACCAGTAGTACCACGATCATAAACTATGAATACAATGATTTTTATTCAACATTTCACACACTATACTGCACTAAATCCAATTAAACAAGTTTAATTATGGTCTTTTTGTGAGGAAATATGCAGATCATTGTCCTTTAAGCACTGGCAATATCTATGATATGCTCAGAAAAGCACATTATGGTGTACTGCAGTGTAATTTAGCACATTATGAAAAATTATTTGGTAAATGGCCATCACTAGATGATGTAACTGTTTTTTTCATTATTTCTTGATAGCTTGCTGTTAGGTGTTTTTCTTTCTGAAGGCCTGCTTTTCCCCCACTTGTGAAATATTTGCTGTTGTTTCTTTTGTCAAACATTTTTTCTTTCAATTACTGTGAAGCACAAGTACTTTGGGAACTGTGATGTGTATGTGTATGTGTGTGCATGTTATTATTTACTCTCTGTTCTATAACCAAATGTTTACCCTGAGGAAACACATTTGTAAGTGTCACTTTTTAGAGGCATAGTGATATTTAGCTGCAGTAAGCTCTTATAAATAATAAGTAGGCCTAAAACAAAGGTCTTGGTCTGTGTGTGTGTGTGTGTGTGCGCATCTGTGTTTCATGGTTGTTGTTGTTTTGTTGAGGTATATGTCTATTTATCACTGTAGGCCACCTGTGCCTGCTATGTTTTTCACCTCAAGTTGTGGGTCATCCTCATTTGTGTAAATAATGACACCGCTCTGTGCAGCATGTGCTCTGGTGACCTCAGTTACCCCCCACCGACACAAGCTTTACCGTCTGTCAAAACAACCTTTCTGATGTGAGGTTAGAGTGCATCAGACAAGATGTGTGCTCAGTCTAAAGAACAAAAAAGAATTGACTTGGCTCTCTTACCAAGTACACAGACTTGACTTAGCTCTCATAGCAAGTGTACAGAACAATAGAGACAGCTTCCTAATATTATGTTGGACACCTTTTAAACTTTGCAACTGTAGCTCATCCGTTGATCTGTGCAGTTAATGTCAGCGTCGTTTCACCTCATTCATCAGCAGGCCTCTTTGAACAGTTTTTTGACTGGATGTCTTTTCAGTAGTGAACTGTACAAAGGACACATCTGAAGTTGAAAACTCTGCAGTAATACTCTGTAGTTCTTGACTCCTTTCAAAGGCACTCGTCTTTTTTCTTACTTATTCCTCCTTACATACACAGTACATATTTCTATTGATGTACACTGTCCTGGCCTGAAGTATGTGGACAGCTGACACCACATCCATATGTGCTTATTTCAAAACCTACATCAATATGGAGTTGGTCCTCTCTTTACTGCTGTAACAGCCTGTCTTCACTCTCTGCAGTCATCTGGGAAGGTTTTCCACTAGATTTTGTAACATGGCTGCAGGGATTTGTTTTTATTCAGTCACAAGAGTTTTAGTGAGGTTAGGCACTGATGTTGGAAGATAAGGCCTGCCTTGCTGTTGGCGTTCCAATTCATCCCAGAAGTGTTCAGTCATGTTGAGGTCAGGGCTCTTCCACACCACAACCATTTCTTGATGGACCTTGCTTTTAGCTTGGAGGCATTGTCATGCTAAAACAGGCTATTCTCCAAACTGTTGTCTTCTCTAGAATGTCAATGGTTACAGTAGCATTAGAATTTCCCTTTACTGGAAGGGACTCAAACCATGAGAACAGCCCCATTATCCCTTCTCCACCAAACTTTACAATTGGCATTATCCATTTGCGCAAGTGTCGTTCTTCTGACATTCCCTGAACCCAGATTCATCCGTCAAACTGCCGGATGGTGAAACGTGAATCATCATTGCATAGATTTCCATTGTTCTAGATTGCAATGGTGATGTGCTATAGACCACTCAGTCTGATACATTGTATTGTGCATGTTGTTCCTGGGCATGTGTGGCTGTTTGGCCATTGAAAAACTCAATCCATCATAAGCAAATCTTGTGTTGTTGATACTTCCAAAGACAGTTTGAAACTCACTAGTGATGTTGCACCCGAATACATGTGATTTTTCAGCAGCTTCAGCACTCCGCTGTCCCATTCTGTGAATTTTTGTGGCCTACTGCTTTGTGACTGACCTGTTGCTTCTAGACATTTCCACTTCATGATGATAGCACTTATATGAGGGCAGCTGTAGCAAGGCAGAAATGGGAAAAACTGACTTGCTGGAAATCTGTATCCATTTTATGATAATTTAGTCGCATCCTTAATTTTTGGCTTACGGGTTAATTATTTTGCAACCCTTGTACAAAAGTATGAATTCCACTTGTGGACTTCCAATTTCATACTAGCTTCTCACAAGTATTGCCTGTGAAATCTGAAATTTGGCATTTAATATGTGTAGTTTAGGAAGGCTAAACAGAATGATGTGGTCAAGTCAGATCTGATTTTCTTTTTCTGATCTATATTTTTAGATCAAGGCTACTCACATAGGATTCCTTAATAAAATACCTGGTTAGCGTATGAACACGTTTCAAAGCAGAATTAAAAATCGACATTGTAGAAGAATCTTCTCTATATCGCCACCCGCTGCTGTCTCTAGAAAAAAAGACGATGGGAAATATTTTCATAAATGTGATGAAATCCATTAATTCTTCTGTATAATTTTGTACATGATGCATTCTGCCATTGGACTTTAAATGCATTGATGTTTTCGGATGAGCCATTAATCGGACTGTTATTTTGGGGTAAAACGTTGAAACTCAAAAAGCATATTCCTAAAATCTGCTCAAATCGGTTTGTACTTTTACATTAAAAACTGAATAGTTCAGTGTGCCACGGCAATCCATGATATTTATCATGTTATGTTTTCGCCCAGATTTAGGTAAAATGGCAAACCAATCAATGTCTTAATTGTGCATTTGGACATTTGGCACTACATACTTTACTTCGTTTCATGCATTGATGCCCTTGTGACAGAAGCAAAAGCTTTCTTCATTAGCGTGGCATTGTTGTTCTCCTTGCCCTTGCAGAAACTGTGCAGACTCAGAACCTACTAGCTGCTGGGGCCCAAGATGTTTTCAAATCTCCTCTACTCATGTCTTGCTGAGGGTGGCCATCTGTTTTTTCATCTCCTGGTGGAGCCCTGTCTGCTCTCTCTCTCTATTTCTCTCTCTCCCTCGCTCTCCCCATTGAAGGACTGCATGGACAGTTTGCCTGACTCTTTGATTGTTTAAATATATATTTATATATTATATATACTTCACTTTTGTGTGAAGTTTGAACTCATGCTATTCTTGCATAAAGTTGAAGTGTCGTTTTATTATGCAGCATTAAAGTGTCTCTCTCAGTAGTAAATGCTGCCTGAGGATATTACTGAAGAGGCAGCATATGGACTACCAGATTTATATCATTATGACACATCTGACCCTGTCATAGAAATTCATTTCGTATGAGTGAAAGATCAGTTCAAGCATTACAGTTCCTTTTGTACATGTAATTTTTAATGTTTTTGAGTTTTTCATAGAATTCTCCTGTGCAGTAATGCAGTTTGGACTTCAACTTAGATTCTTAGCATTTTATTACATTGCATATATAAAATAGTATTGTTTTTATTACATTATAGAAATATATAGCAGAACTAAGTTTTTAGAGCCAGTGCAAGGCTTTGGTTTAAAGAAAGGTTAAGTTGAATTTAACATACATTTAGTTGAATGTAAATTAAAGACACTGTCAGCATCTTTAAAGTATCTACAGTGGACCATCAAAATAATTGTTACCCTACTTATAAAGTCAGTGGTCTATAGGGTAATGCTTTATTTTGATGGTCCATTGTAGATGTCTTATATATGCTAACCTTGTTTTTAGTTCAACTTAATGTTGTTTAGTGACACTCCCTTTACACCCTTTAGCCTTAACCTCATCTCAGCTCAACTTAACTCAAAACCTATACCTAAACCTAACCATAATGCTGTTTTATTAGATTTGTTAACATTGGATAAAACTATAGAAGACCATTAAGATAAAGTATGACTGTAAATAATAACAAAACAGAGCAAGGGTGGAAAAAGCCCAGAGGATTTCTACTTAAGTGAAAGTATGGGTACTGCATAACGTTCAAAATGTTATTTAATTAAAAATGGGACTAGAGAGACAAAAATATACTTGAGTGAATGGAAAAAGTATCTACTTTATTTGAATACACTATATAAAAGTTAAAAGTAAATGTTTCAACAAATTAAAAGTTTGGTGGTGTGTGCTGTGGTGGTGTGTGTGTCATGCCTTGTATGAACTCACAGACTGAATTTCCCAAGCTCCCTTGGTAGATCACGTGACTAGGAACTTCCCTTCGGAATCGGAGTCCGACGTGGACTCCGTTACCCAAGAGACACACGGGGGGTCATGTGACTCCCGACACATTCTCACACACCTGTCAGAGATCTCAGTCTCCTGAGTACTAACTGGTTCCACCTGTGTGCCTAAATCATGTGTTTAGCTAGAGCAGTATATAAGCCTGGGCTTTAGCTAGTATCATGTGAGGTATTGCTTCCCTGAGAACATACTGAGTGTTACTTCTGTTTGCATGATTCTGTTTTTGACCATTGCTTCATTTTTGACTCTGCCTTTTGCCTGTTCCCTTTTGTACTGCTGCCTGGTATTTTGGATCTGTGTTTTGACTATTTTGCCTGCCTTTTTGACCTAGTCTTTTGTCTTGCCCTATTGTTTTGTTCGCCTCGTGATATCATCACTTTCGTGATCTTTTTGCACTTCTCGGTTTTGACCCACGCCTGTGTTGTGACTGCGTTTTTGCTTAGTGCTAATAAAACCCATCTTGTCAGTTTTATCCGCATGCGTCTGGATTCTGCTGAATGGTTACAGTGTGGTGGTAGATCTCACAAAGATAAATTAACATAGTAGTATGCAGTTTTATTTTTCTGATATGAAATTTGTTACATATTTTATAAAAACAATACATTCAAATGCACAGGAATTCAACTGAGAAGTTGAAGAAAGACGAATACTCTCCTGAGAAAAAAAAGAAAACTCTCCTGGCCTTTGAGATTTGTAGCTTTTAAGGTATGAATGAAAATGTAAGGAGTAAAAATTTGTATCTTGGAAATGTAACTGAATAAAAGTACAAGTGTTCAGTTTCTGTAATACTCTAGTAAACTGTAAATCTTCCAGTATAATATTTGAATGGGGACACAGGCCAAAATTACTTGAATGACAGTAATGGCTCATCAGGTGAGGAGGACAACGCAGTATAATCTAAAGTTAGCTAAAGGGACTACCTGTCTAGATACCTTCTTCAGGTTTGCTCCTTTTCTCTGGCTGAAAAGGTAAAAAATGTTTCTCTGGCGTCCAGTGTGTTCTGAAAAAAGACAGAATTTAAAGAGCTAGCTTGGTTATATCAATTAGCCAATAGGTCAGTGACTAATTTAGCAGTCAGGATTGGTTAACACCACAGGAATTCCCAGTGGTTTATGATGTATTTAAATATTGAAGACTGGGTATATTGTAATGAGAAATCATGGATGAATTAATCATGAAAATAAATAATAAAATAATAAATAAAAACTGTAAATTCTGTCGAGCTAATGCAGTTGAGATATAATGCTGCCCTACAGAATAATGCATAGCACAACAAATAACATATTAAACTCTAGTTTTAGGTCAGATTTAAGTACAGTAATACAGTTTCATTACAAAAATATTTTCCTTGAAACTGAGTATATATAACTGAATAAAATATTGTTCTCATTGTGTGCTTTCCTTGTCTCAGAATCTTTTTCTCACATGCGGAAAGATCAAGCGTCATGCGCATGTCCACTTAGAATGTTTAACCTGAAACAGCGATTAATTACTTTCTAAATTAATCAGGATATTAAAAAGCAAAAGCAGAGGTCACAGTCAGGTGCTTCCTTTGGTAAATGTGCTGATTCCAATACTAATACACGAAAGGGTGACTTCAGTCGTAGATCAAGGTAATTGCCGTATTAGGCAGCAAATTGGAGCTAGAATAACCAGATGCAAAAGAGATGGCCACCTCCCACTTGTGAAGTGGTTATTCTAAGTTCAAGGAGAGTTCAACCATAGAGGAGATAATGGCGGAGGGTCAAGTACGCGGAGATAGTTCACCTTCCAGAGAAATTATCTTCAGCAAATATACGATTTTCCAAAGGGAATAATTTTCTTTGTGCTTATGGCAGTTCATACCTCATTTGATTTTCCATAAGTCTTTATTTCCACCCGCTATTAGTGAGATATTTCCATACCTTAGGCACACAGATGATGTGCTTCTTTTTCTAATACAGAATCTATTGCATATGTGAGCTGTAATGCAAATGTATAGTAATAATAAAGGTTTTAGTCTGAAAAGTGGGTTCTGAAAAGATTACATTATCCATTAGATAGTTATTGTCTTCTGATAAATGTTACTCTTAAATCAGGTCTGACCATCAGGGCCATGACGCTGTCCAAAACTACAAAAGCATGTCTTGAGATTCACTTTACTCTTTTAAATATTAATTAGTATAGAAATATATGGGTCATTGTACTGAACTGGTTCAAAAAGGTTCACATTTCAGACTTTTAACTGACTTGGACTTTAGACTAAATCTTTTTGCTGTGAATGTTTTGTCACTACCAAAACAATCATAACACTCCCGAAATTTTAACAAATGTTTCAGTAGTGATGGTTTCAGTCGTGACGGTTTTACCTA
This sequence comes from Colossoma macropomum, assembly GCF_904425465.1. NCBI lineage: Eukaryota > Metazoa > Chordata > Actinopteri > Characiformes > Serrasalmidae > Colossoma > Colossoma macropomum. The sequence continues at coordinate 24,737,075 of NW_023494806.1, read as the reverse complement.
TTTGTGCATAAGTCAAAAACACTAGCCAATACACGGTTTTGACCACTTGTACAAATAAAATCATAACACACACACACACACACACACATTTTCTAAACTGCTTATCCTACTGGGTTATATATACAATTATATGTTTTATTAAAATATAAAAAAGTTTGCTTAATTTCAGAAAATATGTTTTTTTCAGTACTGAAGATTCTTAATGTTACTCACTGATTTTCGGAATTTGGGACACATCTACTTCAAAACAACCAGATATAACTGCTCACCATGTGACCATGACAGCCAGGACATCTCACTTCCTTCTCTAAAATGCGTGCGTTTGGCTAAGGTAGGGCTCTATGTATGGTTTTGGCAGTGACATGAAAATATGGGACAGCATTTTTTGGATAAAGTTTTTCATTTAAAAATTAAATTAAAATCTAAATGATTAAATGATAATCTAAATCTTTCAACTTCACTTTAAAAGAAATAAAAAAAATCTCAAATAAAAATATAAAATACATTTATTAATTATTCATTATTATAAGTGTAGGGATTAGGGTTTGGGACAGGCATCTCCCAAAAGAAAGTACCCTATGAGTGATGATTTCAGTTAATGCCTTGGGTTTTAAATAGATCATAACATAATCCTTGTAAATATTTTGCGTCTCATTACTTATTATTATTATTTTTTCTGTTTTACTGCAGTTTGAACTCATTCGGTAGAATGTCCATATGGTATATACTTCAAGATCTTGTATATAGGAGCGTTCTGGGAGTGCTATGGGAATTTACAGTTACAGTACATCCTGAGTGTATTAAATGCATATAGTAAATTGTATAGTATGTCTAGTATAATGTGTGCCTCACATATGCCTCAGTTCCTCAACCTGCAGATGGACATACAGATTTTTTAAGAGAGGTGACAGCTCTGCTGAAGACCAGTCAGGTGAGAGGATTTTTTCCAGTTAAAATAAAAAAAATAAATAAACTAGTAGATTGGTCTCTCATTATTAAGCCTTGAGTTCTTGTAAGTCTGATTTTAATAAAGGGATTGTGCTACTAAACAGGCAAGGAGAGGTAGAGAAAGAAGCTGAAGAAGACTGACAGGATTGAAGGTGCAGGTCTGATTAGGAATAGCCTGAATCTATAGCCTGGGTTTTTAAATAACGTGTTTCAGTACTGTTGCTTAATCTGTGCCTGTTGTGAGTGAATGTATAGTATTTGACTCTTATTAGATTCTTATAACATTCCTAATTATGATTTCAATTTGAGTGGTTTCATAGGGAAATGTGTTTTTCATGTGCTCTTTGTCATTATTTATAATATTTCTGACGTTGATACAGAAATAATCTCATTGTGTGAACATTCTGTCTAACCTACACCATGTTAAATTAATGGCTTTTTGTCTCATTTTGCTTTCTAATTAATCCTAGAATTGTAGTAGGACATAAATTAAAGTTTGATATGAGCATCTTTTAGTATCCTGAAGGCCACGCTCGACACTATCAAAACTGAGGTGGAGTATGACACTTTGACACATGCACACTCGGTCTCTTCATGTCATAGCACTCCACCTTGTAGTTGGGAGCAAGCCAAGCTTGACAAAGGCCTCATTGAGGAGACACCCTGCTGTGTGAGAGGTATGACTAGACCCCATCAGCCTCTCCCTTATCTCCCCACATCATGCCCTTCAGCCCCCCGCTAATTAAAGTGATACAACATCTCACAGGCCGCTGCACACATCTAATGGCCTCCGTGTGCCAGGGAAATAGACGCTCCACTTTCTTGCACTGTCTCCTTCCTGCTCTCTGTCTTCCGTCAGTGGTGCAGTGGATGAGTGGAGGATTTTACTTTGTCTCTAACCATCTACTCTGAGTTTGTTTTGTTGAAGTTGCTTCAGTAACAAAACCTCATATTTATGAAAGGGAAGCTTTTTAAATGAAGGGAAAAACGATCTTAACCCTAATACACGGTAACATACCATTTTATTTAAAGAGTAAAAATATGTAAAAATGTAATTATTGCTACATCTGTTGTGATTATGCCTATTCATCTTGTACAGTGGTGCCAATATAATCTGGAGCGAGATGTTTTGATGTAAAAACTAATAAAACCTGCTAAATATGCGTCTTGAAGGTGGAATTTTTGTAAAAATGCAACTGTTGTAGGATGTATACATGAGGGCAGGCTATTTGAAGTGTTTTTTTTCCCCCGCTACCTGGCTAATGCAGAAGGAAGCCAGGTAGCTTATGTCTTCTATATCAGTGGCTATGCTTGCAGTCAGGATTTCATTATGGCAGTTAGGTGGGGGGTTAAAATGATTGTACAATGTATTTGCGTAAAACATTCTGGGTATTGTAGTGAAATAACAATTATGAACAAAAACAAAAGGACAAAGGATACAAATTTGTGAGTTCTGTAAAAGCAGTGAGGTTGTGGGAGGCAGTGCAGCAAAAATGATATGTTAAATGTTAGTTTTAGGATAGAATACCCCCTTAGGTAAGTTCTGGACCATTTCTATTGGTCATTAATGTTAAACAATGTAACAGTGAGGTGATAAAGTAATTTATAAGGTGATTTAAAGTAGTGGTTTAAAAAGAATAAATAAAAATAACATTGATATGACAGAAAGTCATATTACCAATATTTGCTGAAGGAATTATATTGTTCTCAAGTGAGAAGTTGGTCTGAAGGCACAAATACACCAAATAGTACAAAAATAACAGACTTATAACAATAAAAATTTAGTTAATATAAGATTTTTTTCCACCTATAAGTACTTTGCAGCTCAAATAATTAAACATAAATAATTTAAAACAATAAAACTTTTAACATAGTTACATACTTCCTAAAGAAAATTTTCTCTGAACAAATGTCTCCTCTTCATGGCATATGATAGCCGAGCCATTCTTTAGAAATCATTCAGTTAATGTAAATATTAGGTTACTATTACAATTTTTATTAAATAAGTTAAGAGGTCATTAGAGGCTGTGCATTACTGTGATTTTATCCAAAAAATGTAGTTAATTTAGAGTAGGCTATTGTTGCTGAGCAACTGTTTGTCATGATGTATAATAAAAGCACTTCTAGCTGATTTCCTGTGTTATAATCAAGCTAACTGTGCCATGCATTAATTTTCCAAGGTGTAAGACATTCAAGTAACGTTTTTTACCTTTTATTTTGCTATTCAGTAAATGCTTCAATTCAAAGCGTAGCAAGGATTATTAATGGAGTAGCAGTTTAGCATGTTAACTTTTGGCAGGTTTAGCATGCTGTGCTTTAGCATTCTTGTCATACATGACAATACAAGTTGTCAGCCCTTTTAAACAAAATAAGGTACTTTGTCTATCGATACACTTAATGGTCCGTGTGAGCATCGTAACGGTCTACCGTTCAGTAGTTGTGAGGCGATCATAGGTGTGCATATATCATTTTACAATGGCTTCAAACAAGGCTCAGCCAATCAGATTTTAGGACTGGAAAACAGAATCCATTTTATTGTAGTAAATTTATTTTTTGTTTATTGAGTTCTGAACTTTACGCCTGTTGGTGGCGTGAACTAAGACAAGCTGAAGGGTTCAGTTTTAATTGCTTTTTATTTTTGTGGTTCTCTTTTTTCATGCCCAGCTTTCTGTCCTCTGATTATGTTCTATGTATTTCTTGTCTGTCTTTCTCATATTTCTTGCTTTCTTTCTACGGTTGCCCTTGTTGGACACTGTGCTCATGTACAGTTGGTGTATGTTCATAGCTCACTCGGGTGCATTAAAGCTTCAGCATTCAAGCAACAGTTAACAGATTGAACAGGGGTGGTTTTCTTTACTTGTGCTTCTGCATGTTGAGATAGTATTGTAAATATGTGACAGTAGCATGTATTGGATCTCAGATTGAAACAGAAGCAAAGGTCAGACCGTTTTACGTCCAGCTTCAGCAAGGTTCCACTGTTCCACCACATCGGTCTCAAACAAAGGACCACTGATTTATCTGCCTTAAAAAAAAAAGGTGGTCAGGAATTATCCAGAAAGGTCATCCTCAATTTCAGTATAGAAATTATCTTTTCCCACAATGTAATAAACATTTATCTGATCCTTTTATTGGCTTGATTAGAGCTGACAGCTTAGTTAAGCCATTCCGCCCAGCCGTGCGGGGTCACGACAGTTAACGTTGCGAAAAGTTCCATTGGACAGGTTTTGTATTCATTGAGGTTTAAGAGAGAGAGAGAGAGAAAGGAAGAGGCAAGGACAGCAGGTCTCCTGCTGGTATTGTTACTGATGTTGGATGAAGGTAATGGCTGACCTGGTCATATTCATTTGGGTGTCCATAAATATTGCTTCACCTAAGTATTTAGCAATTGGTGTGTGCCGAGCAGAAGGGCTCTCAGGGGACATCTAGAACTTCTACTATTATCTTTATATATTCAGCATTACCATATGATGATTATGTAAAGATTTGCTGATGATTAGCTGACAAATAAATTCCATATAAATAAAATAATGGAAAATAGTTGTAATAAGGCAAGTATGTAATACTGGTTACTGGTCTACTGTATCCCTTCAGCCTTGAGGCTGAAGCTTTAGCATAGGTAGAAAAAAGTTGCTAAGTTAGTCTAGTTAGTTACAGTAGCCTAAACCAGAGAGGAACTATTCTAGGCCTTCAGAGAAGGCCTAATGATTTCTGGGAACTAAAAAATATGTTAGCAATTTTTACTTTATTTTATAGACTCATGCTGGATATTTTTATAGACTCATCCTGGATATTTTTATAGACTCATGCTGGTTGTTTCAGTGTTAAGTTCTGAGTGGAAACAAATTCTTCAGGTTTCAGATTGGCCAGTCAGGGATTTTCAGCAGAAAATTGGCCAATCAGGATTTTTTTCTCTGTGGTATCTAGTTAGATACAGCTAAACAAGCTCTATTATTGGTTAGGACTCTAAGAGCTGAAGAGAACGCCCAATGCATTAGATTAACTGTCAGCATAATTACAAAGTGATGTCATGTTTTGATTTCCAATAGGCACAACAAATTTAATGAGAAAAAAGGTCACTCTAGGCCTTCTGGAAGTCCTAGATACGTTATTGACAGTGTATTTGAGTGGCATTAATGGTTTGTTAGAAATGGGAAACAGCAGCGGCAGCTCTATACCAGAACTCTGTACTGAAAGAGACATTGTGTAAAACTGTGTGAAATGTTACAAGGTAAAATATATGCTAAAGTATGTCTGTCACAAGCTTCAGGATAAACAGAATGTCTTTTAGAAGCTTCCAGTGTCTGTGTTTAATCTAGCTCTGCTAGTCTAGAACTGCTTATGTAAATCCCCATTAGCTTAGTGTTAACAAACTACTAAAATCTCATAGGAATGCTAGCCAATGGTAGCATTATCATAGAGGTGGATGTTTTGCTCATGTTTTGACCTTTATGAATTGAAGGCCTAGCTCTAATATTCTCGGTTCGCCACTGACCTAAACTAATATTTAATAGCGGTGACAGAAGTGCTGAGATTAGCATATAAATGCAAACATTATGTTCATCAATTATGTTTGAAAACACCTGGCAAAAACTCATGGAAGACTACCACAAACATTTACATTGCAGTGTTTGTTAAAGTTGTATTTTTTAGGCTTTTAGAGACAATATCAATTAATGATAAAAAGCCCTTTGCCCACCAAATGAGGTTGTGCCCGCTCAATGAGGTTATCATGTGGACCATGATTGTGTTTTAGATTGTTTCATAGGTAGTGCAGGAGTTCTTGGTTGAACGAAGTAAATGTCCAGACAGCTGGAGTAGGACTGGTGTGCTCTTTTAACCCTTGTAAGTCTAGAGATAAAGCGGACCTATTATGCTCTTTTTCATAATTTTATTTTTGGGGTCTACTAGAATAGTAGCACATTATTTTCCCAAAATGTACACCTCTATTTGTCCTCTGTCTGAAACGCTCCTGTGTCTTTAAGCCCCCCTCCCACCTAACCTAGTGTGCTCTGATTGGTCAGCTTGCCAACTCTGTTCTGATTGGTCAGATGCCAGAGCTCAAGGATTGGCTAGCAGAAGAAGTGCAATGTTACACACAGTTGCAAACAAATCCATCTTCAAAATATTACAGAAACAGTGAAATGAGTAATTATTCTGAAAAACAGAAGAATTTTCTCTTCATATTCGGTACATTCTGTTTTGGATACTGCCCTCTAGTGTACAGGTTCACAGAATGTAGGCGGACACCTATGCAAACATCTGCACACCATGCCCACACACATTCACAGATACACATATGCAGAATTATAAATGTTATATTACATAAGGCTTTATAGTCATTTCACTGTAATATTTAAACGCAAATACAAAATTACACAAGTAATTACAGTTATAAACTAAGTATTTAACCACATTTATATTTGATTTACATTCTATGTCGACAGGTTTGACTCACTTTTGTTAATTTTTGTTTGATATTGTTTTCAAAAACAAAACTATGTAGTCTTTTCAAAGAACAACTGTGCACACAACAATTACTTCTATTAAATTCAAATCACAGTAAAAATATCCCCTCTTCTACTCACAAATACAAATTTGGTATCAATTGAAGGTTTAGAATTCACACTTCAGAAAGAATCTCTCAGCATATTTCAATACAGTGAGAAATATCTATAGCATGCTTTTGTTTTGGCTATTGACAACTGAAAGTTAAAGAAGCAATCATTAGCTTTTCAGCTAGAACCAGACAAGTTGGAGTGTGTAGTGTTAGACCTCAATGTGATGTCACTGTTCTGAGAAAACCAGTTGTATTATGGTAAAAGTCCCATGAACAAATATGCAGTATCCATTGTACAGCATAGTAATGCCTTTTTCAAACACGCTTGCCAATAGCCATTTCATCGTTATCATAATCATTGTGCTAGAAGAGATACAATGGCACTGCACAGCTTTCAGTCAGGATCATCAGCATACAGAGGAGAGCAGGGGTAGTGGGATCATTTACCTTGAAAATAGATTAAACAAACCTTTCATCTCCTTTCACGGCTCTATCTTCAAGGACGTCTCCCTCTAAATGTGCTGTCTCCTTTTTCACACAGTCGAATGGCAAAAGCAGTTATTTGTCTATTCAGATGTGGCTGTATTTATTTGGCTGTCAAGCATGAACCGCATATCTGTCACAGTATGAGTGCGTTTTTACAATTGGGCTGATAAGCGGAGTGCATGTTTTCGGGTTCTTAAGACCAAACGCTCAAGCACACATACACGTAGACTCCCGTGGAAATGCAAGACAAGCTATGTCCGGCCCTGGTATTCGTATTTGAGAAAGAGCTACTTAATGAGATTTATTGCAGACCTTGCCGTGGTTCTAGTGGGCGACGTGTCAGAATTAGTCATTGCCCTACAAGGTTAATTAGGTGATCATGTCTTTAAATAGCAAGATCACATTGCTCTTCATCACGGCTGTTTTTTTTCCTCTCTCTTTCTCTCTCTCTCTCTCCTTCTCTCTCTTTCTCTCTCTCTCTCTCTCTCTCTCTCTCTCTCTGTCTCTCTCTCTTCGTCCTTCTGGCCGACGCCAGAGCTCAGGGGAGCCCCCGCTCGGAGGAACCTGTCAGGCTGCTTTTAAGAATGCCTTGGCTCTCGACGCAGGGCAAAGCGGCTAAGTTAGTGCGAAAGTGAAGTTGTCACTCAGCGACAGCAGAGGTGCGGCGTGGGCCGGAGGAGCTAACGGCTCCTGCGCTGCTCTCAATCCAGACCATCTGTGGCCCCAGCTGGAGCTCCGGCGAATGGTCTGGCACTTGTACCGCGCCATATTTACAGATCTAAACACAAATGGCTACTGCCTGATTGTTTCACGATTCATTAGTCAGACAAGCTCCAGTCTCTCGCCAGCCCAGCTGTTACAGAGTAAACCTTTGTCACTTAATAGGGCCGATTATTACCTTCCATCAAAAGTATTGATCTGTGGCCGCAACCCTCTTTAAGGCCACTGCGACCGCGGCACACAGGCGGCCGGTGCAAGTGGGCAAAAAAAAGGAAAGAAAAGCTCTTGGCTGAATCGAGTGTGTCATGTGGCGCAAAGCTATTGCAGGGGAAGAAGTGAGAATGGGGACACTGTTGCCATCGCGTCATCTTCAAGAGGCACACAAAAGTGGGATTGTCTTAGTTTTCCTACTGTGATAAAGAGCAGAAAGGCCTTGAACAATATAAAACAATGTACATTATGCAGTATACCTTGTAATACTGTGTAAGAGACTTATTTAATAATTATATTTAAATAATTTGAATAAATAATTATATTTAAAGATATTTATCTTGGAACTAAGCCTTGGAAACTTGGAAAAAACACTAACACTAGAATAAATAAAAAGAAAAAAAAATACACCTAACTCTTAGAACTCACAGTGATAACAAAAGCATGTTGCAATTATGAAAAATTATTTCTCTCTGTTTCTCTAAAGCTCATTCAAATAAGCAGAGAAGTTATGTTGAAAGGGTTGATTCTTACATTTCAGTTAATGGGTGAGATGTTGTTTTGAAATGTTTTATTGTGATGTGAATTTGGTGAAGTTGTGTCTTGTTTTGTGTCTTGTTTTAGTCATGTTTGTATTGCTCTGCATCAAAACCAATGAAAAAATATTAAGAGTGTACAATTTAATTAGTAAACGTAGAATGTAAATCAATTGAAATGGTAATTTATCACGCTATTATGTAATTACTTAGTAGTTATTAAGTAATTGTATGTAACAAGTATAGCAAAATAATAACTTCTATTCTAAGGGTTAATTTGAGCTTCACAATTTCTAAACTTCTCCTGGGGGCAGACTAGTATTTTTAGTTATTATCCAATATCTGGCTGGATTAATCAGTACTTCAAGTCTGGTTTTGTAAATTAGTAATGCTTCCTTTTAAGTTCTTAGTGTTAACAAGGTAGGTGTGAGGTACAAAAGTACTAGATGATCATTTTGGGTAGCATGATGGTAAATTACAAAGCAGTTTAGGATCTAAATTATACTGAAATGCCCAAAAGGTTTTATAGGTTTTATAAGTGTGGGGTACAGTCTTTAAATTGCTGTGTAATTATTTTGTGTAACAGGTTCTAGCTATTAAGCTGAAAAAGGACATAGTGAAGCACCTCATAAATATTTGGAGTAACAAGGGGGTAAGTATAAACATAATTACACTAATTTTCCCAGTAATGTCACACATTTAAGCAGGAAAATGTGAGACATCACAGAGTACTGAGCAAATTATATGGTGTAAAATGATGGCACAAAATTCAAAGCCATTTTTAAGTAAGTGGTAAAGACCTAGTAAATCTATAATAAGAATCATTGCTTTCTTTTGCAGCCCAGATTCAGTTTTATTTATAGGTAATGAACAGGTGTGTACTATGTAAGACTCTTTGTAATTTATAAATCATCATCTTTGTGTAAATAAATCTTCTGTACAATATTTTATGTCACATTGCTGTTTTTTGGAGTACTTTTTACTCTATGAAACTACACAGTACTGTGGACTTTGTACCACATACTTACCCAGTTAATAGCTAGAACCTGTTGGGCATTTCGTTGCCTTGGAACCTACCATCATGTTAACCAAAATAATTACCTAAGTACTTTGGAGCTTGTACCTCACACTTGCCTGGTTAATACCTAGAACTTAAGGGACCATAAAAGAAAGTGTTACCTGCAAATGATTACTGCAGTTACTATGGGAGTGCAGTGCAGTATTAGTGGTATTGCACTTGATGGTTTCATTGTAACCACATAACAGGTGCAAAAGGGATTAAGGAGGAGATCTCGGAGGTGATTAACTCATTCCTTGGCTTTCAAGGCACTTGTAGTACTGGCTAAAATAAAGCATGGCCTCTATCTTACAACACTCTCCCAAGCTGAGCTGAGAGAGATGTAAGAAAGTGGAACTTCGGGTCAAGCGTTTTATTCCACTGGGGCCTATTGATTTCACATTAAGGCCCAGTGATGGCGCGCACCCTCTCGAGATAACTCACTGATCTGGAGCTGGAGAACATGCCTTCATATTGGCTTTCTGCCATTCTCCATCCTGCTCGGCGCTTTGTATTTACATCCCCGTGTCAAAAGGAGCAGCAAGCATATGGTGGCTTAAATGGCCAGCTGCAATGGCGATCAAATGGTCGTTTGTTGCCACTCTATTTTCGTTAATGCACTGCGATTGATCAGAGGGGAAAGAAGTAAACTACTCGCTTCTGAGGAAGAGACGGCTTCAGAACGCCTGCAAGCGTAGAAAATAAAGAACTTAAGCGTAATCAAAAGCCTCTCTTTCATTCTCATTCGCTTCCACATTCACAGACCTTGCGACAGTTCTCCCATTGAGCCCAAGGACTGGGGCTCCACGCTAGACTAAGCATTACATGTCTCTGAACTTTAAATACCCAATTTAATTAACATGTTATTAGCTAATTAACGCATGTTGATTAATGCTCTATTAATTTTCTCCAGACCCAATTGAATCTTTAATGACTGTTGGACATCAAAGCACCAATTGTATAATTAGCAAAATGGAGCTCTTTCTTCAGCTGTGCTAAGCGGGGATAATTCCACAGTATGGGTTATTTCAAAGAAAAGGAAAAAACACTAAAACCAGTTCTTGGGCAGTTCTGCCACAAATAGCTATTGCCTTCTTACAGATAGATTATTTTTGTCTTTTACTGTGTTTAAATTTGGTCTGCAGTTAGCTCATGATTCCAAAAGCTCCAATAAGCGTTAATGGATAGTTCACTCTGAGCACCCAAACCTTAACTGCTTAAAAACTAAAGATCTGTATGTGGGCCCAGACTTCAATGCCTCACTCTCATAACTACATAGCATATTTATTAGTTTTGATAGTAGCTGCTGAATGATGTGTAGTTCTTACTGAATAATGAGAGATTAAGATTAACTGAATAACAAGTTAAAAAATGGTATAAAGGTTATTATAAAGCTCATACTTTATCAGTTTTAACTGGTATCCTGAGTGAACCGGTATACTACCCACTACTACTATCTAATATCTTACCTATTGGCAGTGATAGGTTCAGAGTCTTTGCCCTGTTTAACTTATTAAAATGTGTATGTATGTGTTGGTCACAGTAAAATGCATCAGTGTGTGGAAGCTTTCTGTATTGGACCATGTTTTCGATCACTATGAAAGGAGCATGATGCTGCCTTTATTGCTGGATGCACTGTGATAGTTTCTGAGTCAACATGTACACACTTTCAGAACAGAATTAAGAGCTTATTGTTGATTTTTTAAAATCAGTTTAATGTGTTAAATATATTTCTGTGCATCCTTGCTTGCTAAAATGTCAGTTTGCCATCTATGGATGTATTTTACAGAATAAATATAATGCTAGCATTGAGAAATCATGTTATTTAAGGGGAGTAGATTAAAAGGCAACAATAGCCTCAGCAAAGGATTTATTTTGAATTGGGTTCCAGTTTGCAGTTTGTCACATAACAGCAATACCTTCTTCCTTCCATTCTTGTCCTGTTTTTCCTTTTTTTTCTTTACTCAAAAGGGCCATGGCTCCGATGGCCTGAGAGTGCATGCAGTGGGAGCACCTCTGCCTCCAGTGCATCCATCATCACTGTCCCCTCACGCTGCTTCAGACTGATATCTTCAGTATGTCTGCTTAGGAAATAATTGATGGGGATGCCTGAGAGTTTTAGGGAGAGGAGCAGTTAAATGTCTGGCAGAGGAGTGCCATACCTATTTGGGTCATAAAGTCATAAAGAGCAGTTGAAAGAGGAGGATATTCATTCCTAAGTGTTTTGGAGATGTTCCTTAGATGTACAGGCCTAAAAGAGTGGTAAGGATGTAAATACATGATGCAAGAGTTTTACACAAGGGATGTGTGTGTTGGAAAGGCTGATGTGACACCTCAACATGTGTAAAATTCATGTTATCTTGTGAACAATTAATTTTACATTATGGAATATGTTCTAAATAACACAGGCTATCCTTATGCTGCGTTTACATATTGGCGGTAGACAAATGACGAACCAAATATTCCAGTGTTCTCAATGGAACCCATTGGAAAGTTCTGTCACTGCTAGCAGCAACACTGTGGTCAGTGAAATGTTCAGTCAAGAGTTTTCCCAACTTTTGCCATCAACCGCAGGGTGAAATAAACCAGATGTTGAATTGTGGTTACCAGGCCAACGTTTCCATTTCTGTATGCTGCTGTTGGTTGCCTACTGCTATAAGGCATGGAACAACAGTATTTTCGATGCCAACATACGAACATTTGAATATGAACAGATATGGTCAGAGAGTGAGAGATGAAAATGGCATGAAATACAAACAAAAAAACCTACTTGAAATGTTTTTCTCCCCCAAAATGCTGGCTACGTAATGGCTCTTTTAGAGTCAACATTTGTAATGTATACACACTGCCAATGATTTGTCTAAGTGAGTGGTTCTCAACCTGGGTGTCACAAGATAATTTCAAGGCATTGCAGGATGGTGGTTGAGAAAAAAGTACAAAGACCTACATTTTTGTACGAAAATAATTTTGTGATTTAGTTTTTGTCCATAAAACCTTTCCAGTTTCTCACACCAGTGATACTGTGGTGATGCCTGCTGCTCTGCATATGGTGAGTGGATGCTGTTTTTCTGGCATGCCACTGCTCTCAGTTCAGTTGTGTGAAATAAAGAGCTTTGTTTTGGTTCACTGTTGCTTTACCTCTCTGATTCTTAACCATCATCTGAACATCTGAAGTCATGCTATCTAAGTTAAAAAGGAGAGTGCCTGGTGGGTGAGTGAAACACCGAGTTGTGAAAGAAGATCTGCCATGGTTGAGCAGCAGCACTTAGCTAAGCAGCTAAGTTTACCACCTTCAGCATTATGTGATTATTAACTACTCTACAGAGTGCTCACATATTGAGCGAGGGGATTGTCAAGGTCTGATCACTTTAAATAGAAGCCAAATTAGGTAGCTGTTCATTTATGATCATCAGTGCCTGGGCAGTTGTTTTGCAAATCTCTCATTTTGCATTTCCTCTGTCATTCTTGTCCATGGTTAGCTTATAACCACTGTTTGTGAGACACACATGCACTGTAAGGCAAAGAAATCAGAGGAAAATGACTTATTACAGTATGAGAGTAGGCCATATGTGAAACATAATTGTTTAAACATGTTTATTTTGTTAATACTAATAAACTGCGATTAATTTGATTTTTATCTTTTCATGTGATTTTTGTTTAATACGAATGATGCAGTATCATTTTGATGCAGTTGCATTGGGGGAAATTCTCATCAATGCATCAACAAAATTAATGAATCATTTCACTACTATTATTGACTTTATATACTTCATATGTTTTTATATTAAATACATTGTTTTTTGGGGGGTGCAGGTTTATAATAAATTCAGTAAACATTCTCCTATAAAGTTACCATTTCAAGGTTTTGTTATGACAGCGACAACATGTATAAGATTATAAACACCATGATTCTAATCAATTTAAAATGTTCTGTTTAGGAGAGCAGGCTTTCTCTCACAGGGTTCTCCTCCAAAAGCTACTATATCACACCCTTCCTTGAATTTTAAGGGAAATACAGAACATTCTGTTCCGTCACTCCACAACGCCCCCTCCTCCTCTACCACCCAACACCAAAATCTGGCCTGACGGCGGAGTGTTCCAGTGCAGAGGTGTAGCCTGCTGGCAGCCAGTCCCTGTGCCTTTCATTGCTGTTATTGTCCATCATTGTGAATAGAGAGAGAGAGAGAGAGAGAGATTTGGGGGGAGCACGCATGCAGCACCTTCCCAGCAGATGGACACCAAATATGTGCATGATTTATCTGCCCAGTGATTAACTGCGAGAAACAACACCCCAGCACATGGGTGAGAGGAGCTGGTAATGTATTCATGAAAATGTATTAAAAAAAAAAGGAAAGATGGAGAGAGAGAGAGAGAGAGAGAAAGGGATGGCTATGGGGGGGTGGAGTGTATGATTGTGATCGAAGCCTAACTCAGCAGATGAGTCAATAAAACAGCTTAAATTGACAAGCGTTTGTTAAATGGCCGGCGCTAGGGCTAGCAGATGGAGAGGCATCAACACTGTATCGCACTGATTGATGGTGGACGGAGGAGTGTGAAGATCCGGAATGTGTTACCTTGCGCACAGACTCTTCACACTTTCGGCCAATCAGAAGTGGCCAGGCCGAAACGGAAACAAAAATATATCTTTGTTTGACTTCAGAGTGTGTGGTGTTAAATAAAAAAGTGAGCAGTTCTTCCAGTGGCATAACTAGGACCTTATGGGCCACAGCACAAAAAAAGATCCCTACCCCATATGAAAATGATCTTCAATTAGTAAAAATGACTGTGTAATTTGCTCATTTACTCGCTGTTGTACTTTGTCTCAACCAAGGTCCTGAAAAAACAGATTCTACACTTTCAGTCGATGCCGTATTTGTTTGCATAAGTAGAAGAGGAGGATATTTTATTGCAGTTTGAATTAGATGATGGCTTCTTACATAGGGGCTTCATGACACATGCATAAGCATTGAATAACAGATTTAAAAAGCATTTCTTTGAGTATTTATAACTCAAGACGTCTGTCAGTATTTGCAGGATGGCATTACGAAGTAAGTGACAGTATTGACATAAGGGCCCTTACACTAAAGGGCCATAGACACTTTCATTTATAAGACTTTTCATTTATAAGACTGTTATAAATAATTCATGAGGGAGAGACATAGTTAAGCTCACCATATTCTGTATCAGTTCTATGTAAAATGCTTTCAAACTAACGTTTTATGGTAAAAGAGGCATATCGATCAGGGTAAATCATCCATAGAAGTGACATATGGGGTTCTGAACAAGGCCTCAGCCTCATAAATTCAATTACATGGAAATAATACTTCATAACAGTGTTATAAACAAAACTACGTCCATCACTTAAGGCCCAATGTGATGTCATTTACATCATAAACATCTGAAAACATCTTGTAAATACTGCATAAGTTCATAAATAATCAAGTTTTGCTTTTTAAGTATGTTATTCAATGCTTATACATGTGTCATACTGAGGTAGCCTTCAATTATAATGTTACTGGAAAAAACTGTTTTTATCACAACATTAAAAAAAGCAGAAAAACATTGAAAATGCAGATTTGAACATGGCAAGGCAGAAAGTAAATTGAATGTAAAATCATATTCTGATGGTTGTAGTATATTATTAAGTTATTGCACCTATGAGTCATGGCTGTAAAATTGAATAAGTAGCAATGTAAGTCCAGTGTGACTACGCTACCTGCATGAATGAGCAAAAATACCATTTACATAGAATAGACTAGATATCCAAACGAATGCCACCAAGGTTTGAGCAAATTAGAAAGTGAAACACCTCTTTTCTTACCAATTGCGGAGTTTCTTGGCTGCTTTTTCATTGCAGACACACCACATGCGTTACCATGTGTTACCTCAGAGAGTGGGTGGGCAAACCCTGCTGCAGCACTGTGACTTTCCATTGGCTGAATGGGCTGTAGGCCGAACTTAAGGAGCAGACAACAGACACTTCTCCTCATACACACAATTTAGAAAACAGCAAATTACTATGCATGGTTTCTTTTAAAAAATAGATTTTCTAAATCTGAGCTAAATCACCACAGTTCTTGCCAAAAGTAAGTAAAATGTACGACAGTAATTGAGTTGATGTAATATAATTCATTCATGTCGAATCAAATAAATTCAAAGCAACATTATTTTCAGTGCAGGCTTTCACCATCTGACATGTTTTTCTTTTTTTATAGCAACTGACAGGTTGTAATGCGGAACTGGCCGTGGCTAAAACTCAGACAAATATACGCCATTACCTCCAGCAAGTCTATCTGGCGCTGAGAGGTGGAAAAAGCTCGAGGCCCTGCGGGGAACGTAGGAACAAAATACAAATTAATTACTCTCTAATGATATCCATCCTTCGCAGAATGAGCAGATAAGTTTTATTTTGGCATGTGGATTTTGGAGGATTTCTTAATGGCCTGTTTAATGAGTTGGCAACAAGTAGGCATTGTGTGAGCCTGTGAGTGTGTTTCTGTGTGAAAGAGAGAGAGAGAGAGAGAGAGAGGGAGAGGGAGAAAGTGAGGCCTTGCATGTGGACTCATGGCCTAGTCTGACCTGTCTGTCCATGCCAGGCCCATCACTGGAATCTCCACCTGGACACAGCACCTGCTTCTGGCCACAGCGAGCCTGTCTGTGTGTCCTTGCTGTGTGTGTGTGTCTGTGTGTGTGTGTTTTGCTGTTTGCTTGTCTTCGTGTCTCTGTTTATACTGATGTGGTTTCCAAAAATAGGACAGAATGGAGAACTGCAGTCATGTCCCTAATTGGTACTTGCTGATGAGCGTGTGGTGGCTGTTCTCCAGTCTTTGTGTAAAAAAGTTTGTGCACGTGCCTGCTTCTCCTACACAATCAAGTATTTACAAGACATTATATTATTAACCCTTAGATGTCTAGGAAAATTACTTGTTATAATGTCAATGTAATTACTATGGTTGGCAATATGTAATATGTCATTGCAATTAATCACAGTTTTTTTAGTTTGTTGTAGTTAATCGCAATCAATCGCATTGTCTTGTTTGTTCTAATTTGACCCTAAAGACAATTAGAGCAAATATTCATAAAAAGTGTTAAAACATTGCTGTCATTATCATCAGTTTTCTGCAAATTTGGTTACCAGACTCTTTTACTACAAAAGCAAAAACTTCTCTAAATTTCAAAGCAAATATTTACTTCCACATATTCAAAAATATGTGGAATAAAATAAAAGGTGATTCAAAATGATCCATAAACATTTTTCATGCCTGCTTTTGTACATCTTAGCTGTCTGATTTGAACTCAGTTGTGTTTATTGGGCAGAAGTGGTGGCTGTGGTGAGCAGACACATGCTTTATAGTGAAGGGTGTTGACAGTGTTAGTTGTGTTTTATATGAATTCAGCTTTCTGGTTGATGTACACACAGTCTTGCTAACAAAAGTGTTGAAATGGCGGGGGGGTGATGACTGCTGTCAGGAATAGGCTGTAGCCTGATGTTAAGACATTGCAGAACATAGTATGATTAGACAATGTATCCAGACAAAAACTACCTAGGTGGCCTACCTGCAAAAAATGTTTATGTGCAACATTTACATTGAATTGTTGTAAATATATGTTTACATATATACACTGATCAGACACTTCATTAAGTACACCTTGTTTCCACAGTCATTGTTCATTTTATCAGCTCCGCTTATCATATTGGGGCACTTTGTCGTTCTGCAATTACAGACTGTAGTCCATCTGTTTCTCTGCATACTTTGTTAGCCCCCTTTTTACCTTCAATGGTCAGGACCCTCACAGGACTACGAGAGAGCAGCTGTTATTTGGGTGGTAGATCATTCTCAGCACTGCAGTAACACTGACGTGGTGGTGGTATGTTAGTGTGTGTTGTGCTGGTACGAGTGGGTCAACCACAGCAGTGCTGCTTGAGTTTTTAAAAACTGTGTCCACTCACTGTCCACTCTATTAGACACTCCTACCTTGTTGGTCCACCTTGTAGATGTAAAGTCTGAGACAGTAGCTCATCTCCCACTGCACAGTTTTGTTTTAGTTTTGTTTTGGTCATCCTCTAGTCCTTCATCAGTGGTCACAGGACGCTGTTGGCTGGATGTTTCCTACAGTTGACTATTCTCAGTCCAGCAGCAACACTGAGTTGTTTAAAAACTCCAGCAGCACTGCTGTGTCTGATCCACTTGTACCAGCACAACACACACTAACACACCACGCCACGTCAGTGTCCCTGCAGTGCTGAGAATGATTCAGCACCCAAATAATACCTGCTCTGTGGTGGTCCTGTGAGGGTCCTGACCATTGAAAAGCAGGGTAAAAATGAGCTAAAAAAGTATGCAGAGAAACAGATGAACTACTATAGATAGATAGATAGATTGATTCAAAGTAAGTTAGTATTTACATTGTTAAAGAACAAATAACATTTGGGTCGATGTCATGCATTTTTTGTATTCATTGTTTTCCTATAAGTAATATGTAACATATATCACATTATTCTGCATATACATGTTCAGTGCATCTAAACAAAATTCATTTTAGGCATTTATGCCTCCCAGTGTCTAAAAATGTAAAATGGTGTGACACTCCAACCATATAGGCATATTAATTAAACCATTAAAAAGGACATTTTAGTCATATAACATTCTAAATTAAATGGTTCATCATGTTTTAATGTTTGCAACCTTTAAAATCGTGACATGTTGCAAAATAGAGCAACCTTAAAAGTATTCAACTAACTGAAAAACTTTTGTTTGTAAATTCTGATTTTCTCAAATGTTCTGCAAGACAACCAACAACAAAGGCCCTTTATTTTCTGTATATCATAAAGAAGACCTTTAAGTGACCTTCCTGCTGCAATGCCAAGATCAGCAGCTCTTTCACAAATATTGTGATAATATATTATGGTAAGAGTTTTTCAGTCATGGTAACACTGCCTCAGTTTACCAAATCAGAAAACTATGAAAATGTTGTAATATAATTATAACGTTAATTATTTATTTTTTTTTATGTACAAAGGACAAACATTTATAAGGGTATGCAAAACTAGTTAATACACGTTTAAAATAAATTATTTTCTTCAAATCTTTGATAGTGCCTTACCTGACATTTTATGGGTAGAAAAAAATTATGCGGCTGCTTAAAAATGAATTTATATAATTATAAAAGCCATAAAAAAAATATAAAACACATTTCTAGCAGATTTAAAAATGCACATTATGTCCTATAATGTTTATATTTATTTTTTAAATTTGGATTTTTTTGTCATTTTGAAAGCCTTATTTGTCACTGACTCATTTACAGTCCATTTAAATTGTGTAGAGACAGCCAAAGATTAAAAACATGGCAAACATGTATAGGATGTTTTTTCTCTCCACAGAACAAGACTATATGCTCAGCAGCAACTTTTTATTTGATTAAAATCATAATTTAAAAAATTAATTGAGAATTTCTGTTTGTTCCAGTGAGCTATGAGTAAAAATAACCACAGCATACTTTTGTTATTGCCAGCAGTTATAGTGATTTCGAAGGGTGAATAAGAAGCTTAATTAGCAGTGAACCACCTTAGTACTTCTCAGAATACCACCAGATTCTTTGATTTGCAAATTAATTTATTTCTTTTTCTCAGTTTCGGCTTCTTGACAGCAGCACATCCTTTCAGACCCATAGTGTTGAGTTGTCTTCTCACAGTAGAGGGATGAACAGAAATACCTGTGGATCAGATCTGAAGCAAGAGTGGATCTCAAAGATGAAAGCTTTAAGTACTGCTTATATGAAGATGGCAGTTTTGGTGTTCTACCAGGTTGTTGCACAGTGTGTTATAAGTTTTGAAAACTTGTTTTTTTCACTTTTTCCTTCCTAATGGGAACGTATTATCTTATATCTAAACTCCTCAGAAATCTCTCCTGAAAAATGAATACAGTGTCTGACTCTGCACAGTACTATATGTGAATCAAATGTGTTGCAAAATGACAGTAATAAATCTAGACCTCTAAGAGTTAATAAAATTACCATTTAGCACTGAACCTTAGTGCTTAATTTGGACCCTTAGGTTTTAATGGGTTAATCCAGAGATCCCCATACTCAAAGTGTTCCTCTTACACTTGCAGGTCACTGCTTTCCCTTGGTTCCTCTGAATAGCCACAAGAGAGTGGCCCCGCCAAAACGCTGAGAGAACATTAGACCTAATGAAGCTTTGCCCAGAGTTGCTGAGTGGGGGAGCTGGCGTGAAGCGTGGAGATATACGGCTGAGACAGTGTAGGAACTGAGCTGTGAAGGCGGCCCACTGCATGAAGGTCAGTCCTCCACCTCCGAGGTTCTCAGCTCTGTGGACACGTCTCATTCTGGCTCTCTATCTCGCCTCTTCAAAAGCAGATTGGATGGAGACACTTGCTATTCCAGCCCAGCTTTGGAGGTGGCAGCGAGGGAATATGAATATTTCATATCTGCGAGTTCATATCAATTATTCAGATAACCCTCACTCTCAAATTGATTAAATTAATTATGTTGATAGACTTAGAATTGACTTTGGAGGTTAATATGATAATGTTTATATTAAGTTTGGGAGTGATGGATCCAAGTCATTACTATTAATTGGATTAATGACAGTCGAAAGCCACCAGGGTCGTTTATACATTGTCTTTTGGCACTATACTTGACATACATTGTCTTTTGGCACTACACCTGATAGTATGCATGTACCACCTCTGGGATTGGTTCTTGTACAATTAGGACAATTGCGACTCCAGGGTCTGTTCCAGTGAAAATTAACCCCTTAAACTTTAAGGACTCATTGGCAGATACAGACTTCCATTCCTCACTCTTGTAACGACATGCTCTGAGTTGCAAGTTTATTAGGTACTCCTACCTTGCACTCCTACCTTGCACGCCTACCTTGCACGGTTACCAGAGACTATCCTTCATATATTTAATTTTCAGTCAAAATAGCCAGTAAGTTATTCATTTTTCAGGAGAAAGTAGTGGTAGTAGTGCTTGCATAAGGAAGGGGAAAGTCAAAAGACACCAGAAGTTCCCAAAAGTGGACCTAAAAAATATTAGAAGATGCAGCAAAATGTAGCATGTAAGACCTGGTCGACCACCAAAACTATCACCATCAGATAAACAGCATTTGAAGCTTTAATCTTTGAGAGAGAGGAGAAAATCAAGCGTGTAGCTTCCTTGTTTTGCTTAAGATCTGAAAAAGTCCAGGTGTTCAGGTGTTTCTGTTTATCCTTCCACTGTGAGAAGACAACTCAATACTGAAAGGATGTGTAGCTGTCAAGAGGCCATTACTGAGAAAAGAAAATAGACAAAAAAATTGCAAATCAAACAAAGAAGCATCTGGTAACCCCAGACCTCACCATCACTGAATGTGTTTGGGATTTCTTGGATGGTGAGAAAATGCAACCAAAGACTGAACTTTATAGAAAAAAGTATAGAAAAGTATCCCTGAAGAATTCTTTGAAAAAATGAAAGCAACACTCCCAAAATGAATGGAAGCTTTTTCCTGACACTGAAAATGAATAACTTGTACATAATGGCCGTTTTGACTGGACATAAATAACTAAACTTTTTAAGTCTTTCTTAGACTTTCTTGCAGTACTGTAGGTGTACTTTGTAGGTATTTAATTACTGACATATTGCCAGGTTAGATGCAATTTGACCTCACTAAGCTAAGCTTAACTATTAAGCTTAACTTATAACTTGCTGGAATTTGGAAGTCATTTATGTAAAGTTATGTAATTATTCATTTTTTAAGGCATATTTATCTCCACAGGATCAGCAGCAGTGTTCACTGAGTGGTTGCTAGCAATGAAAGAAGTGAAACTTTGACTTCACTGCTGGCATAATTCAGCCTCCATCTTGCCAGTTTTCACTGAATATGTCTTTTCTGTAGTGTTGTCAAAGTTAGCCCATTAATATTGTGTTACATGGTACATTTTTTATACCACTATTTTTAACACCTTTCTCCCCTTTAAATCATCCATAGTTCTAAACTGAAGCCCAGCAGCTTGCACTATTGCTATGACTCTGTGACTGCAGCCCTCTCATTCAAATACAGATTTTTAATGGCAAGAAGTTCCATTGATGCTCTCTGGATAAAACCTGAATTCCAGCTACTGCCATGATACATTTAGCACTGAAGTATAAGAAATCTAAAACAAGCAAATCACAGGGCTGATGCTGTCAATATCAATAGCAGTAGTACTGGACGACACCTTTCACTGTACCGTACTCACAGGAGACCTGTGGCTAAATAAACAGGCAGCAAACTAACAACAGCAAAGTGGAAAGATTCTGCTCCTGAAACAAGATGTACCATAGTGGTATGAGCATGCAGCCACTGTAGTTCTCACTGGATGTCATGATAAATTATTTTAATCATTTTATAGCCCTACATTATTGAAGTATTTTATAACAGAGACTGTAATTGTATTAGATACTACTGGAAACTCAGTGTGTTACATAGTAGTTAGGCACACTTGATAAAAAAGCTTTAAGATTAATAACTATATAGTAAGCCTAGAGTTTAATGATTTATAGAATGTTAAGACCATTTTCCACTAAAATGGCACCATGACTAGGTATGCCTGATCAATGAACCTGTCTACAATACAGCATAAAGTTACCAAACAGTAAAGCTGCTTTCCCAGAAATGCTTAATTAGCAAATTAAAGCTTTCCTTCATTAAGGAGAGAGAAAGACACTGTGTTTGGTCATGCCCACTGACCTTATTAACCACCACTGATTCCCTCCATCAGCACACAGGAACAGCGAGTGCAGGTCATTCTGCATGAGAGGGGACTCTTGTGACCCCACTCTTTCCCATAATGCCGTCTGTGTAAAGGCCAAGGCTTGGCGCTAGGGAGCAGGGGCAAGGGGGACAAGCACCTCTTGCTCTCGCCGTCCCCTCAGCCGAGTACATCAGCTCTTTAAAATCGCATTCCCCCCGTCTCAGCCAGTCCCTGCGTGTAAATTTCCCTGTCCGTGTCATGGAGACGTGGCCTCCGCCGACCGCTACTGCCTCATCATACTTAATCTAGGGTGAAATTTCCTAGTCTGTGCTAAATGACTTGCAGCCTTCGCACGAGGAGAGATATTTATTTTTCTCAGGGCTAATGACCTGTCCCTTGGACCCACCCTCTGATGGTTATTTACTAGGGCCCAGATGCTCGGGCTCAAAATGAGTGGTTATGGCGGCGGGCGCCATCCGTCATGGCCGCTCCCTGATTGAATCCGAGTGATCCCATTGACATTGACTCGGTGACTTTTAAGGCCATTACCTTCCCGCCGCTGCGCCGTGATCGCCTCATCATCGCTCGCGAGCTGACAGCTGATTAGCAACAAATTACCGACAGGACGGGGCTTTGACATCCAGGAGGGGGTGAAGAGCTGAGGAAGGCAAAGTAATAGCCCGCATCTGGGGCTGCAGTGGCAATAGCAGAGGTGACCAGAGTAGCCTTAAACCATGCTGTAGTGAAAGCGCTGTTGCATCAGTCAAGTATTCACTCAAGTAGAAGTAAAATTAGGTACCAAGAAAAAACTGGTAGCACTTTAGTGAAGGGCAGCGTTCATATGGCTACACAACACCTAAATAAGCCTTACGTGATAACTGATATAAACATATATAAACATTTCTAAACGTTTATTCCAACAAGCGTCAGTTGTCATTATACTCTCCAAGGTGAAATGATATCAAAATTGACAAAAGCAGCCTTTATGACAACTGATGTGTGTTGGAATAAGTCTTTATAAATGATGTAGGTTTATGTCAGTTGTCATTAAAGGTTTACGAAGGTGTCATGTAGCTTTATGGACACTGCACATCATTAAAGTGTTACTTAATAACTTGAATAAAAAGTAAGTACTGAGTTCTCTATGGAACTTCTAAGCCCATCCAGCATCTATCAGCATAGGAACAGACGTTTTTTTAGGCAACATTCTTCTTTTTGAGGGTCCAGTTGGATAAATGTGGATGAATAAAATGAAAATAATGCTCCAAAGTGAGAGGAGTGCACAACAGCAAAGAAGTCCAGCTGCTAAGCCAGTGAAACAGTATGAAATTAAGCGCCAGAAGGGATTTAGGAACTACATGTAATTGACTAAAATAGAACTCAAAAGAAAACTGCAGACTCCTCAAAAAATTAGTATAAGTGGAAGTATTATCATTTAAGAAAACAAAACTTTATAAAAATTGAAAGTAAATTCATTTAACAAGTTATATCTGTGCTTAGAAGTAGTTACTGCACAGGTCATGCAATAAGAATAAAGTGAAAATTGTGGGATTGAGTAGTTGCTGCTCCCTTTTGGAATAATCAACTGAATATGTTTTGGTTTAACTCTGTAAACTGTGAAGAAACTGCATATTTCCTTTTGCTTTCATTTTCTGGTGTGTCAGTAGTCATTACAAGAAACAACTAATGAGCTGTTCTTTCGTGGTATTGTAGTGTTTATCAGAATTTCATAACTCCTGTAGCTCCCTAAAGGCAACCTCACACAGCTTTGACATATGTTCCTAAAGTTTAAAAAAAACATTTAAAGGAGCTGCTTCCCACACATTCTTCACTGCTGTCCACACACCATCTATAGTGGTTGGATTTTTCCTCTCCACTCATTTCCCAGCCCTACAAGATCTCAAGGGGTTTTAGATTGTGCCTGAATTTGACTTAATGAACTGTGTGGCATCTTGCATTATTTTGTTGGAATATCCCTAATTTCCTGTGGTTTTTGCCCTCTTGTAAGTGAACAGATGGGATAAACACATCAAAAACAGTTGCTAAACATCAGTGTAGCACATACTTGTATGGAAACTGTTCTTTTTGACATCCAGTGTATACTGAATCGTAATTGCATCATTTTTGTTTTTTTGCTGTGCCTCCAGGAGCTGGACCAAGTGCTCCTATGTATTCTCAACTCTCCAGTTCAGTGCATATCTCTTATCCAATTAGCAGTGCAGATAAATACTTGCCCAGGTGCTAGAGAATATGCTGTATACCAATCTAGTGGCTGCAAAAGTGACCTGTTTTGAGTTCACTGTTTTTGACATTCATGGAAACCAACATAACTCCTCAGCCTGCAGCAGTTTAGCTCTGCTCATTCGCACTGAAGTTATAAGGAGTGTTTCAGCCTGAACTGTTTTTAAATGCTTGAAAATCCAGCCATCGCCCAATTTAAGCTTCCTGGCTGAGGCAGTCTGGTTCTGATTTATCTGCTGGTATTTGATGAAGATTTTGATATCATGTATCCGAACAAGCTGTCCAGGGCCCTTGGATGAAAAACAGTCCCACAACATCACAGATTCACCACCATACTTTACAGTGAGGATGAGATACTTTGAGATGAGATACAAAACCATATCTAGCGTTTGTTGCCTAAAATCTTGGTCCACTGAAAGCTCCAGTAACATCTGGCAAACTGTCGGTGCTTGGGTTTGTTGGTCCTTGAGAGCAGAGGCTTTTTTTGGCAGCCCTCCTAAATAACTTGTGGTTATGTAGGTGGTGTCTGATTGTAATTTGTGAGACGTTCTGACCCCAATACCTAACTAATGTCTGCAGTTCCCCAGCTGTGATCCTTGGAGATTCTTTGACCACTCAAACCGTCCTCCTCACTGTGCGTGTTGTCAGTATAGACATACACCATATTCTTGGCAGATTCTTAACATCTTCAGTTGCTTGCCCTGATAGTGAAAAGGGGAATTTTCAACTGTTTAACCAGTAAATTTGTAATGAAGTTGAGCTTAACATCAGTAATATGAGGCACTTGCAGGCCATATCAGCTTTCGTATTTGCCGTTTTAAAAGGTTATTCATACACATGGGTGGCATGAGGACAGACAAGCACAATAAAATCACTGTCCATCTAGTGTGCTTTGGTTTTTTTGTAATTGACAGAGGTTGCATTCAGTGGGGATTAACACTGACATCAGACGCTTCAGTATGCTCTGTCTGGATGTGTGTACGTGTTGGACTGAGGTCTCTTCCTAACATCTGTCACGGGCTTCCTCTAGGACACATATGATCCCTGATGAGTGAGGATACTCCATTTGCTGTCTGGGATTCATTTTTAATGCTCCTGGTGATTTGAAACTCTTTTAATTGCACAAAACTCCCCATACACCAGGAGTGGGGAAGAGTGGATACTGTCATTTCATCTCTCTCTTGTCAGTTTGACAAGAGGCGATGAGAGTGGCGTAATGGCAGTAGGCTGTCAGCATAAGGCAAGGTCCATTAAAAAGTCCACTAGCTTGTGTTCTGCTGCTTGGAGTTCTTAGTCTGGAAGCAGGAACGTGTAGGGGTGCTGAGAGGGTTGCAGCATTCCCAGATTTCAATATTGTTTAAATGTAACTGTAAAAACAATAGCAGAAAGAATAGAACTTTATTTTTAAATATTTTAAGCATAGCAAAGAACAATGTGAGCTTTTTGTGGAGTATTGTAAGACTGTATTTTAGTTTGTGTTGTTCATTAAAGCAGAAAGCCACTTGAGGCTTACATAACAGTGATTTTACCATGGATAGGGTGTTATTAGGCCCGACATGAGGTGGAGTAAAACCCCCTTACCTATGATAAAATCATTGTAACACAGCCTCACGTGGCTTAATGCTCTTGTAAATGGTGGACAACATTAAATATGATAAAATACACAGTTTAAAAATAAATAATTTAATTTTTAGTAATAATTGAGATAAGTAATTATTCTGCCAAGAAATTTAAGTTCTTTACAGTATGTTGTTGCTGAGCAACCATGGACTGCTGAAAGAGGACAAGAACGTTCAGTCACCCATCACTGCATATTGCAGTCATTGTATCTACAATGTTGTAATGTTGTATCATATAATATAGAATTTATCAGAATATAGCACTGCTTAATGCAAAAAACAGTCCTTTATTAGCAGATTTTACTCACCAAATAACCACTGAGACGACAATGCTAATTTTAATAATTCCTTTTCCCACCAAATTTTAGTGTTTGAGACATGAAATTTATGTTTGAACTAGACTTAAATGAAATTTAAAGGGGCATTACAGCTTAAAACGTGCCTTTAATATGTTATTTCTCATGTTGTGTAATAGTTAGCACATCAGCTATTACCTCAAATAGTTGGAGAAAATATTATTGGACAAAAGATGTCATTTTTTTAATTTTTAAGGGCATATCCAGAGAGTTTGTAAGCAGGAAGAGACAGTTAACTGGTTGAAAAATGAATGGGATGGCTTGTAGCCCTCAACATGCTGTATTACCACCCCCCTTTTTGTGCATTATTTGAGCCAAATGCTACAAATATTTAGGCAATTTCAAATATGTTTTTGAAACGTTAATGTGGAGTTTAGTTTTGAGTTTATAAGTGTCTCCCCATTCAAAGAGATGGGAAGCCTAGACTTGTATAATTGAATTACTGGCTGGGGTTGTTGTCAAAATGGCTGCTGATTGAACAGACTTTCCTATAAGGACTTAACTTCATAGCATCAGCAGCAGAGTTCAGACAGAATCGTTGTTGGTAGAGGAGCAGAAGACATGAGGCTTTTACTTTCATTCTTTCCTTTTTACAGAATACTGAATAAATATAGGTTTCTGAATACAGGCCCTGGTGGCAGACATTGTGTATTTACATGACTGTAAGAAATGACAGCTGTTTGTTATAATGATAGCATACGTGTACACAGGCACAAAGTTGACGGGCAGAAGGGTCAGTTGGCTATGCAAGATTGGGATTTGGAACACACAACACCCCAATGTATCCATTTAACATGAATAATACAGTGCATTTAACATTTAGTTAATGTCCGGCCTTCAAAGCAAATTCCCTAGGCTTGAGCTCTCTATCAGTTTTCAAAAAGTGGTTTTAGGCAGGAGATCCACAAAGGATTCTATGGCCTACATATGCAGACAAATAACATTAGTCATTCACATTCATGTCTGTCGATTCACACGCATAAGACAGGTGAATGATAAGGGTGACACTTTGGCACCTTTTGATCCTGAAGCAAAATATTCAGTTTGATTTTGCCCAGTTGTGTGGTCCCACAAATAAACTTGTCTGGTATGGATCAGTGAAGGTGTTCCTTTTCTTAATGCTTTTTAGCCATAAAATGCCATTTCTGCCTGTTTTGGAGGAGTTGAACTATGCATTTTTTCTCTTCAGTAACTAATGATTAATGAAGTATTTTTCAATGAGAATGTGTATGGTTTACAAAACCAAAAATGAACTGGATTTTCATCTTTATAGGTGAACAAGCAGGTCAGCATTTATAAAAGTAATGTATTGTGTTGAAATGCTCTTTTTTATTGTGACAATTATGAACTATTTTTTGATAATAAGAAAGCTGCAGTCATGCTATCCATTTTATCTCAGCATAGATAAAATGGACCCCTTCCATTTCACTCCTCATTACTCGCTAGCAGTGCAACACAGAATTACAACATTCAACGCAGAGAGCCAACAGTGTTCTAGTT
Organism: Colossoma macropomum; assembly: GCF_904425465.1. Taxonomy (NCBI): domain Eukaryota; kingdom Metazoa; phylum Chordata; class Actinopteri; order Characiformes; family Serrasalmidae; genus Colossoma; species Colossoma macropomum. The sequence continues at coordinate 24,709,108 of NW_023494806.1, read as the reverse complement.
AATCTGATAACCGAGTTCTATTTTCTTAATTTATATAAATGAAAAATAATGAGTTAAACTTAAAGAAAAAGTGTTTTTTTAATACATTTTTATTTAGTTAGTTATTTTGGGATGTTTGAGTTTAGGATAAGCATGAGCATAATTAGCAGTTTTAGTCTTAGCATTTAGTATTATAAGTGAATCAAAAAATTGTCCTTTGTTAATCTTCTCACTGCCAAGATACCCTACATTCATTCACCGCATCCCTGAGTAGTGACAGCAGCATCACAGTTTGCCACAGGAGGTGTCTCAGATCACTTCCAGCCCCATAGCTATTCAATCATGCCAGCACCCTCGCACACTGGTCTTCATCACAAGCCTATTTGATCACAGCTAGCCTTAGGTAGAGGCTAAAAGATTCTAAGGAACATAGTCTTTCTGGAGGGCCCCTGTGGGACCAGCTGATGTTGAAAGGGCCCATATTCCAGACCCAAACCTGGAGTTTGTTATTTTTAAGTTCGATCTGCTTTATAGCATGTGGAATAAAGATTTATGGCAGTAGATTATTAAAACACCAAAGTGAACTTGGTCATCAACTTAAACAAGCTACTACTTAATACATTACTGTATCTGTAGTAAAAAAGCTGCTACTGTGAATCGCAGAACTCTGTTGTGTACTTAAATGACCATATTCAGTGTTTTTCTTGCATTTTATTTTTTAGAATAAAGCAATTCATTTTTAAAACAGGTATATGAAAATGACCTCAGTTCTGATTGTCAGCCTGTTGTATTGTCTCATGCCATATTGTCTCACTCAAAAAAGCAATCAGGGCTGAAATGTACAGATTTCTCAACATGTTATAAGATTGAAAGGCATAATCAGTATGCCTCTTAAAGCTCCTTCACAGAAAGTTATTATGTGAAATAGTTATGAATATGCTGCCTGATACCTGAGACATTGTTGTATGATAGTTTTTAAGACATGCATGGCAGAGAGGTACATGAAAGGTGTTGAAATGGTCCTCAAAGAAAACTTATTTTTTCAGGTTTACCACTGTTTTATCTTTAACATTACGTATAAAAACTCAGAAGATACACATAGGTTCGCTGGTGGTTTTGGATAGCAAATAAAATGGCTATATTTGTGTTGTAGACATTGTGACCCCTGGTTTCTTTCACCCCCACTGTAAAGAAATAAGTCTGTACGTTTCTCAGGAATGTAGCATTTGACAACTACTCTGAATGACTGTTTACATCCGCTGATTAAATTATGCAGAATTTCTGAAAATTTGAGGGAATACCCCTATAAATTTGGACTGAAATCTTTAAGGACAAACTTCAGCTACTCCTTTTGAAAGTCTGGATCCTTTGGAAGGCTATATGATGATGCATTAAACAGCATCACCTTTCACTGTTTTCTCTCACTTCTTCCACTCTGATAACTCTGCTACAGACCATCCGCACTAACAACACTCTTTACAATGTCAATGGGTGGTCTAAATTGCTGTAGGCTGAATGGGCAGTCATTTGTAAATGTGATCATGGTTATGACATCACAACCACATGATCAATGCAAAATGGGCTCTTTTTCCATATGTGTACTGTATGGACTGGGGATGAATGGTACATTTTGAAACTTTAACAATATTTATATAGTGCATTAAATTCTTTTCTTCCACAAATCAGTGAAAATTCGGTGTTCAATGATGTGGCCCCTTGAAAACAGCAATGAATCCACCCTCCATAGATAGGCTGGCATTGCTGTCAGTTGACCTGGCCTGGGCTTGTCTTGCTCAGCGAGGCTGACAGCCCGGCTGCCTCAGGAGCAGCCCCTCATGTGCTTATAACTCCATTTGCCCCCTCCGTGGAGACGCTGGGCTGTATTTCAAAACATTGCAGCGCTGTCAGACCAACAAGGAAGACTCCCCACCACACACACACACACACACACACACAACTCCACCACCACCACCACTGAAACCATGGCGAGCACCACAAATACAAGCGTTAGGAGGGGGCCTTGTCAATCTTCACTGCCTTCCTTTGAGTGACTACTCTGTCAAAGACTGGACAGGTACCACATAAAAGCATTTCAAGAGAAAGGATAAATTGCCCACAACATAGGCTATGATGCTGCAGAGAGGGCCATAGATCTATAAACATTGAGCTCTATGACATTATGCCGGTTTTGAAGGGGCCCTTGTATCTGAAGGCCACCACTAAAGATCTAAAATGTATTTAAAGATATATGTGGTCTGAGCATGCGTTTACAACCAAAGGATATTGGAAGTATTTTCAAGGTGGACACATACATGGTAAACACTAGAGATGAAATTTGTGCTGTAAAATTTTCAGATGAATTAATAATAATAATAATAATAATACAAAATCTAATTAAAATAGAAAGAGCAGGTCATTTTGGGGAATTATATTTTTTCTATGCCCTTTTATCTAGCTATGGAACATCTTTATTAGTGCAGGTGGCTGTTTTTCCTTTTCTTTATATGGTAATGAAGAGCCAGATTGAAATGGGGTTTCAATAGTCAACCCAGCCCCCACAAAGAGAGAGAGAGAGTGACATAGAGAGAGAGAAAGAGAGAGAGAGTGCTCTGTATGCATTATGTCCACATTGACGTGTCAAGTGTTAGATTAACTGCCCCCTCAAGTTCCTTTTATTTCCCTGTTCCGGGGCAACGCTCATTTACATAAACAGATAATCCCTGATAAAAATTTCCATTAGACAAAGGTGAAATGGATCAATTTTCTCTGCCAAGATAAATCTTACGTTTTACACCGACAGGGTCATTACCCGGGCCACATTTCAGAAATAATGTATTTAAAAATCGGGCCGATAGCAGCCATTTCCAGCTTTCCAATTACTTTTAAGAAAAGCTTATTCTGTGGACAATAAAGCACATTACGGCACAATATGATACAGTCCATAAAGATCACAGTGTTTGATGAGAGGTTAGAGAAAGCTCAGCATATTTAGAAGGGATGTCACAACCCTGCGGTTATCGCTGACGCGTCTCTGGGCCCGCCATGCAAATGTCCTATTACACCCAGTCCAAATAGATTAACTGTCCTGTTAAAAAATAAACAGTTTTTTTCTCCTTTCCCCCCCTCCTCTTGCTATCTCTCCCTCTTACTCTCCCTCTCTCCCTCCCTCATCTTTCCTGATGAAAGGTTGTGGATTGACAGGGGCTGCAAGGTGATTCCACTGGTGCCAGGGAGAAGGTAGAGAAGGAAAATCTCATTAGTTCTCGCCTTCCAGCCCAGTTCACAGACCACCACCACCAGACCCCTCCTCATCGCTGACCTTGAGACATACACCCCCCCCACACACCCGGACGGCCCTCCCTTTCTCCGGCGTAAGGTGAGTCCCTTGTGCTGCCCTGGCTCTTCCACAGCTGTGGATGGGACGGCGGTGCTGTTGAATTAGCGCCAGGCCCCGCAGACAGGCTGGGGGTGGGCTGCTCCCGAGGCAGGACAGGGTTCAGGGCCGAGGCTGGCAGACACCCCTCTCCCCCGAGCCACACCACTCCTCCCTTTACTGTAGAAAAGCAGCAGCTCCTGGGTAACCTCGCTCAATCACTGTGCAGACGGCAACCTTGCAATAAGGCAGCACAAAACTTCAGCATTATCAATTTAGCAACAAGCAGGCTAGCTTTACAAGGTGCTAAATGAGGAAGAACAGCAAGAAATCTGGCCCATTTTGTGAGAACTCCATTAGTGTGATAGTTTTAGGAAATAAAATAGTAAAAGTGTATTTTTTGTAATATACACTCGTATATAAAATGTGGAAAAAGGGCTCTTTGGAGCAGTGACGTAGAAGAACCACTTTTGGAAACTTCTATGGAAAATTTCTATTGATGGTTCTTTAAAAAATTCAAACCACTCAATTTAAATGTTCTGTAGGGAATCTTTTGTGACATTGCTTCAAAGAACCCTTTTTGGTACCCTTAATTTTGTAGGGGAATTCCCACAGATAAATAAATTGCATAATGAAATGGTTAAGATGTAAACAAAGTCAGTCAGAGTGGTTTGATGTGAAATGCTCCATTCTAGTGTAAATTGAAGTGTTGGAATTTTTTCTTAGGGGTGGTGATAGGAACCAGACATCTGAGGCGTCTAAAAGACTTTAAAAGCTACCTTACAGAAAGCTATTACTTGAAACGGTTATGAGTGTGTTGCTTGATGCCTGAGACATTCTTTTCCAATAGTTTTAAAATAGAACATTTTTAATCCATTCATGGTGGAGAGAAACATGCAGGGTGGAGTAAGGAGAAATAGTACCCGAAGAAAGCATATTATTTTAAATTTGACACTATTTTACCAGAATTATCACATATAAAAACTCAGCAGATGTGTAGGTTCACTGGTCATTTTGGATGGTAAATAAAATGGCTATTTTGTGTTGTAGACATCACCCCTGCTGTAAAGAAATCAGAGTCGGTAAGTTTCTCAAGAACGGAGCATTTGACATCAAACTATTTTAATGACTTTGTTTATATCTCACTGATTGCATTATATATTATAGAACTTTTTAAAGCATCCATGGAATTCCCTTTAAGAGGGTATATATTCCACAGTGAACAGCCTTTATTCAGCTAACTGTATTGAAGGTTGCTGTATGCAGGTGGTGAATAATGACAGTGCGTAACTATGAAAAGGTTCTCGCAAAAGCTCTTAAACAGGCGATGCTTCAAAAAAGTGACACAGACATCAAGATTTAGGCATTAAAATGGCAGGCTGTCTCCTTGAATATTGGTCTTTTCATCACATTAAAACCCACCAGACGATTCCACTTGCCCGCATTTGTCTTTTCATATCATAATTAATACATTTCGATTTGGAATCCCCGTGTCCGTCTGCGTTTGATAATGTCTTTACAATATTTATTAGTTTGAAAAACGGCGTGTCTTTTAAGAGTGAGAAGACTATAAAAGAAAGTGGTTTGTGCAAATGTACTGTGCAGACAGATGAGTGCTGATAGGATGCCGTAAAGGGGCAAAGCAGAAAGAGCTGCCATAGTACCATCTAGTGGTTAGACCATGTTCAGCCTCTTTATTCAGCTTTGCTCCAGCACAATACTTCTTATCCAAATGGAAAAAAAAACCTCAATATTGTTCTTCAGATTTTAAAAAAATAATAAAAGCTGTGTTAGTATTTGTTTTCCAGATGTTAATGATTTATCACTACATTTACAGAGGTTAAAGTATCACGAAAATAAATGTTCGATCAATATTTTTCTCAGTGGCAAATGCAATAAAGCTTCAATATTTGTTTTGCAAATCAAACACATTGTGATACATCAAATCTATCAAAAGAAAAAAACTTCCAAGTGTTACAATAAAATAAAGCTTTTTAAATGAATCTAACATCTTTATATTCAACAGTCATGTTTATTAAACAATTGTAATGCTCAGTAGTGTGTTTTTCATTGGCTTTATGTTTGCTTTATATTTCCACTACCAAAGTGGCCACCACTAAAGTCAAGACCACAGGTTGATAATGGCTGCAGAGTGACATCTACAGGATAAATAAGGACATGCACTTGACTTCCTATACTACAGCCTTTACACTGCTTAATATCTTTAATTGTAGTTCAGAGCTATCACGCAGATTATTGTAGTATATCACACAATGTCATTGAATTCAGTGCACCTACCTTATGTTTATGTTAGCTTATAAAGGATGTCCACCTCCTTGTAGGTCCACTATATATGTGTACAATTACAATCTTTTGTCAGTTTGTCAGCCAGCCTCTACCTTACTGATCATTGGTCAATTTCTGGCCACAGGACCGCTGTTGACCAGATACTGTCTGGGTGGTGGATCATTCTCAGCACAGCAGTGACAGTGACAGTTTTTTGCACACTTCAGTATCGCCGCTAGGTTTAGAGCAGCCCACCACCCAAAAGATTAAACCAAGAACATTTCTATGGTCAAAATCTCACCATTGTACACCAGCAAGGGATTTCTATAAAAGCAGCCAGTGCTGTAAAATCATAAAATCACATTATGGGTCTTGCTATTTAAAGAATTGATTGCAGTCCTGTGCAAAAGAGACCATTCTTCTTTTTTTTTAATTTCCAGTCAAAACAGCCATTACGTACAAGTCATTCACTTCTCAGGAGGTATTTCTGATGAGATAGGATATAGAATGGCGGAAAGTCAAAGGACAGTAAGTGAAAAAAAGGTTCAAAATATTATTATAAGATACAGAGAAAATGTCACTCTTAACAATTGTGCATGAGATGGTAGACCACCAAACGATCAGATAAACTGTACTTTCTTCTTTGAGATATTGCAGAAAACTCCACTCTTTCTTCTGATCTGAAAAAATCCACAGGTGTTTTTCTCAACATCACTGAATGTGTTTGGGATTACGCTTATTGTGAAAAGCAGAAAATACAACCAACTTCTGAAACTGAACATTGGAGGTGTGGAAAAATATCCCTGCATATTTCTTTGAAAAACTAAAGCAAGTCTTCCAAAAAGAATGGAGGCTGTAATAAAAGCAAAGCGGGGACGCACTAAATACTGGAAATTTGTATATTTTACAAACCCAATTACAAAAAAGTTGTGACAGTGGGTAAAGCTAACAAACAAAGAAAGGAGTGATTAGTAAATAAGTGAATTCTCTTTGACCTGTGTTATTTTATATTTTATGCTATGAACTTCATTGTTTTTTGGAAATATATGTTCATTCCAAATATAATGCCTGAAACATATTCCAAAAAAGTTGGGACAGGAGCATGTTTACCACTGTATTACATTATCGTTCGTTTTAATAGCACTTAATATATGTTTGGGGACTGAAGACACTTCTACTACAAGTCTTCAGCTGTGCAACTGTACAGGGCCTTTGTTTTCATATTTTGAGCTTAATAAACTGCGAGACAGTTCTGGACTGTGGGCAGACAAGTCTAGCTAGCACCCACACTCTCTGATTAAGCAGCCATGCTGTTGTAATACATGCAGAATGTGGCTTGGTGTTGTCATGTTGAAGTAAGCATGGACGTTCCTGAAAAAGATGGCATCTAAAAGACAGCATGTGTTGGTCCAAAACATGTTCAGCGTAAATGGTGCCTTCACAGATGTGAAAATTACCCACTAATATCCCCCGTACCATGACCGTAAACAGTCTGAAAGGTTGGCTTGTCAGACCACAATACACATTTTCATTGTGCATCAGTTCATTTCAGAGCTTGAGCCCAGAGAAGTCAGCAGCATTTCTAGATTCTGTTCACATATAACTTCCGCTGTGTCTATGCAGTAATGGGCGGTGTTCGTTGACAGCGTTTTTTCAAAGTACTCCTGAGCCCAAGTGGTGATATCCATCACAGAAACATGCCCATTTTTAATGCAGTGCTGTCTGAAGGAACAGAGACTGTGAGCATTCAGTTGGTGTTTTTGGCTTTGTCTTTTATGCATAGAGATTTCTCTGTATTCTCTGAATCTTTTATAATAAAATGCACTGTAGAGAGTGAAATACCTAAAAGTCTTGCAATCCATGGCTGAGGTACGTTATTTTTAAACTGTTGGCTTTTTTCCTGCTGCATTTTTGACCGAGTGGTGAGCCTCTACAGATCCATGCACATAAAGGACTAGGCCTTTAGATGCTCCTTTTATATCTAAGCATGATTGCATCACCTGTTTAAAATGCTTTTTAAATATTTCGATGTTTCTAGTCTTAAATTATCCCTGTCCCAACTTTTTGATACATGTTGCAGGCATCGATGTCACAGTGAACATGTATTTACAAAAAACAATGAAATTGATAAGGTAAAACATTACATGTCTAAAGCACTACTTCTGTTCAAATTCAGGTCAAAGTATTAATGAATCACTGCTTTCTGTTTTTATTTGCTTTGAACCTACTGTCCCAGCTTTTTTTGGATTTGGGTTTGTATGTAGTTGTTGAGGTTTTTTTTCCTGTTAAATATTTATGCAAAAATACATTTTGACTAGAAATTGAATAAATGAAAGGGTAGTTTTTGACTTTTGCCAGTATATTATGAAGAAAGGGTATAAGGAAAATGAAAATTGATCATGTAATGCTGTTTCAGATTTTGTTGATTTTAGTGTTTTGTTTTTGAATTTCTTATGTCTACACATGATTGTGGCCCACATGACAATCAAAAAGCACTTCTCTAAAATAGAAAAAAAAAACTTCTTTCTTCTTCCAAAGATCCTCATAAATCTCTGCATATTCAATTTACTTTGCATGTGAAGGAGGGGGAAAGAGGATAACTTGAAAGAGCAATATGCATGAATAGTCTACAATCAGTTTTATAATAAAGTGCGTATTTGGCATTGTTGGACAGGCTTTGGGGAGGGGGCCATAAGTACCCAGCACTCATACTTGCCAGAAAGCTTAATATGTCTGGATGTGCTACATGGAGAGGCTTATGACTTTATCCGTAAACAAGGATTTACTGAACGCTGTTCTGACAGCAAAAGTGACACACGCCAAACAATTGTTAATATCACAAGATATTAATCTCGTTCCGGCAAACGATAAATAGAACAGTAGAACAATCGCATTGGACGCTCCTAATCTTTTACTTATTGTGAAAATTGTTTTCCCTTTTCTTTTTGCTCTCTAGAGAATTATAGTCTTGAAGCCAGATGTACATCTTATTGAGGAGATAATTGTATGTAGAATAAAAGTAAAAGGAAGCCTTGAGATTAAAGCGTGGCTCCTCTCAATATTGTTATGAAGATGAAACTTTCAGAAAGTGCAAAAGGACTAAGCTCTTTAAATCCCTTGCGATGGCCTCTATTGAACCACTCACAGAGAATAAGAGTGGAAAGATGAATTGGACAATACAATGCACAATGTAGTGGATGTCCTGTGAATGTGAATCTGTTTGATATGCATTCAGTGGCCATGATGCTAATGTATACCTGATTGTTCTCTTTAAAAATCATGCTAGACGTTTATGGAATCAAATTTTGTTTGGAATCAAATCGAGCGGACAGAAACTGATAAAGTTATCTGAAAGAAACCTTCATTCTTCTTTGCGTTTCTTCCTCATGTTCGTAGAAAGTTTTTCTTGCCGCGGTTGCTCTCAGCTTGCTCATTAGGGTTTAAGAAGACCAGCACGTGTGTAAAACTGCTGTGGCAATAGCTACATTTCCGTTTGTCAAAGTGGGCTGTGGAAACGGAAATTGTGTTATATTTTATGAATGTCAGCAAAAATTTTCTTGGAAATGTACATGTAGTGTCTTCCCTTTTCCCTCACTTGCCTCTTATAGGAGAGCAGAGAAGAGACGAAAGGGTTTTTGAAAGGAATGCTGCCTCTTTTTCAGCACAGTCTTCAACAGTCTTTCTAAATGCTAAGTGCTCAAACAGCTCTGTATGGTAGAGAAATGTGATCTCTACCATAAAGCTTCAGGTGAAGAAGTAATAACAATTAAAAATAAACTAAACTAAATTTCTTATCAGTTGGTTAAAGGTGAAATCAGGGAAGGTACACAATTTGTGACGTATATAATTTATTATTATTATTTTTGGATGGACCAAAACTTATGAAATAGCATTTTTTTGCAGTAAATGAAGTCATTATGTAAAGTATTTTTATTGCTAAAAGTGAGTTTGGTAGAAGCTGCTTGCCAGCAAAAAAATTTTTAATTTTTACATTTGCAATTTGCACAGAAAGTTCATGGAAACATGGCTATTGTCCCTTTTTAAAAGCATCATACAGATACTACTTGAGCTGAAAATGAATGAAAAAGTAGTGATGGTTTACAACACCATGCTTTTTGTCTCCAACAATATTTTACTCAGCCATTCGTTTCAGGAAAATTCAGCTCAAGTGGCATTTTCCTCTCATATTACCACACACTCTGCATGTGGCCTCTTCTTTCTTAAAAACAAGAAAGTGCCTGTGTTATTTTGCATCAAGGCCAGCACAGGCTACTGTTTCACCTCCTGCTGCTAAGCAAGGGCCAAGAAAGCAGCAGCAGCAGAGCAGGCCACATCAGCTACATCCTGAGATGCCCCAATGTGTCAGAAAAGCCCCCACCCGCCCACCAAAAATAGACCTGCGACCAGACTCTAGACACCAAACAAACAAAGGCGGTCAGATCGAGTAAACAGCGGCCTGAACGCTCTCTTTGGCCTCCGCAGGTCAGACGGTGGGAAGCGGAATCAGACACGACATCCATCCTATTGGAGCAAAGCGCGCCACCTCACACCGACGGATTCTGGGACAAGTCGCAGCCCAACAGTTGACGCACACCCTCTGTATGGGCGCCAAGGACCTAGGCTCGTCGGCAGCAGATGTCTCGTGGCGGAGATTATAAATAAAGCCGACGAGAGCTGGGGGGGCAACAGCGAGGCCGCTGTCAGGCTGACCGTGCCTTTCTTACACAATGGTGTTTCTTAGCATGACATCAGGCCAGTCTCCGCTGTGTGCATAGTGCTGGCGGAGGCCTTGCGGTTGGGTTTTTGGTGTCATACCAGGTGGGGTTCCACATCAAATGCAACGTTGGGGCACTAGGAGTGTGCGGGGAGGAGACTGAGTTCAAGATGAGAGGCAGAGATGTTAAGAAAGCGGCTTGGATGAAAGGGCAGATGTCAACAGTGTTAGCAGGGTGCATCATGTGGCGGAAGGAGGGGGAGTACAGTTTATGGAACCTGAATCTAAGTCTTGGGTTGGATATACAGAGTCTTGTTGGCTACTCATAGATAGGAGGGTTTATTTAATTTTTTTCCCTTTACATTAACGTTTATGGATTTGGCACAAGCTCTTATCCAGAGGGACTTGCAATTTACTCTTGTTACAGAGGTAGGCAAATGTAGCGTTAGAAGACTTATCCTGTGGTGTGTTTGCCCAGGCAGGGATTCAAACCCCAGTTGGCAGTGGTGTTCCCTACTACACTATACCAACTGCTATTTTATTTCAAATAGTCTTGAAGCAGTTCTGGGACATCTTGCAGATGTGTACCCTCTTGAAAGGCTTTAACAATGAACACAGGAAGGATATTAGACCCTGCAGGATTTGAACCAAGAACCCACTGATCTGCAAATCAGGTCAGTCCAAATCAAAGAGTGTCTGTCCATTTTCATCACTTATTATTTTACATTATTTTAAATCATTTACCTTTAGGTGGAGGCAAAAAATAATAATATTTGGTTCCTGCAGTAGATAATTCAATACCTGCAGCCTGATCCTCCATATGAAATGCTTTACATGTTCAAGAGTTATCTCAGACTAGGAGTGCTGATCTAGGATGATATTCCTCTCTTATTTACTATGGCTTTACTGACAGGAACAGATCCTAGAACAGCTCTCCTACTTTGTGAATACAGGCCCAAGACTTTTCATGCCTGAAAACTGCCAGATTTAGTACTAGACTGTTTGTCAGGCCAAAGACACTGGAAGGAAAATTGTGATAGCACTCCTTAGCTGCTATGGTGGGGATGCCTGAGTTAGGCAAATTGTCTTGGCAGAGCGTTTGACAGCCTGTTGAAGACCAATGTGCTGAAAGGTGAATTAGGAGTGTTAATGAAGAACACACTCTCACTCGAGAAGGCAATTATCTCGGGTGTAAAAGCTGAAGAAGACTAAGTGTGATTCTGGCCCTGAGGAGAATCATTAGAAACTTACACCTGAGATGTTTCTGGACAATAGCCTATAGTTCAATAGTGTTGACAATAGCCTCTCAGTTCAGGGCTTTGCGATTGCACAAAACAGAGGTGATTCTACACTTGTGAGCTGCTACTATATTTTACTACCTTACAGTAAATAGGCAGGTCAAAATGCATTTCTGATTGAAATCTGTTTGTAACATATTTCCAGGCAAAGACATATCTGTCATCAAGTCCCTAGAGTGTTTACTGAAGAAAAGCATGGCAAAGTACAGTAGTGGAAAATGTACACAAATCCTCTTCTTAAGTAAAAATACAAAGAACTTGATTTAATTACTGTGTTATATGCAAAAGTCTAGCATCCACATATTCCCTTAAAATCTGAAAATACTTGCATTAGATGAAGTATTGAAATACTTCAAGTAAAATATACTGTAAAGTCCCATTTTGTCATTCATATTCTTGTGCATTAAACATGTATTTTTGATTAAATAAAAATCACTAAAAATCACTAACCTTTTATACCCTCTATTAATTTTCTGATCAGGTAAAAAAACTCATGACAGGCAATGAAATCTGTCTTTGTCTACCAGATCATTGTACTTGGCTCTCTTCCTCTGAGAATAGCCAGCTTCACCATGACCACCTGCCTTACTGTTTCTGACAGGACCATGTCTGACCACTGAAATGAATTTAGGAACTTTCCCACCGGTATCTCAATGTTAACCTTCAGATGCCAATCCCATGCAGTATCAAAGACCTCACATGACATTTTGTTTGTGCCTTGATGGAAGTGATGGTCTACTGGGTGGGGCGGCTTGCTCCAAGTGGTTCTATTGCTGATGGCATTTGTTTGCCATTTAAGTGCCTTGTCATGATGCCAGCGATTGCATCCCTCTCCCAAGACCTTCAGTCCTCAACTGAGGATGTGCTCCAGGGGGCCTCTATTCAGAATTTTATTTTCTTGTGCGTTAGTGTCGCGAGCTCTTAGAATGCTACAGACCCCATCTATCCAGATGCCAACATGAACACTCAAAGAACCCTTTTCATGATTAAAGTGTTTTTTGCATCATGAAAGGGTTCTTCGGAATGATGGAACATTTGTATCAATGTGCTATAGACGGTTCTATGAAAGCACCCAAAAGGCTTCTTCTATTGTTACAAGCTTGACACCATTTTCAAAAAAGTTCTATATAGCTCCATCAGTCTGAAGAACATAGTTCATGAGACCAGATGCTATGGGACCGAAGTCTGGAGATTTAGATTGGAGCAATGGTTGGATGTCAGATAGAGACTGCTTTTTTCTGTTCTGTTTTTCATAAGGGCATGAAAAAGGTACAAAATATAGTTCTTTTAGGACTTATGTTAAACTGCTAAAGGTAGGCTATATGTCTTTAGGAGGCAAAGCACTTACTCAGTAGGACATTATTACAGTGGAGTTATTAATGTATGTTGTGGAAGCAAAGGCAGAGAAGGCTGATATTTGACCAAAAGGTCTGGTTCTGTTTTTATAGAACTGTGCAAGAGAAGGACCAAGAAAAAGGGAAGAGAAATGAACATCAGTGTGACGAAGAGATCTGAAGGGCTTGAAAACTGATGCCAAGCTAGCTTTGTTTCTGCTTAACAGGTAATTATTTTGCTTGGTGAGTTTTGGTGTAATTTGTTATCGTAAGTGTCACACAATCTGTGTTTAGCCCTGAGTGCCATTCCCTTGGATGTAGCTTGTAAAAGCATGATGCTTGCTCCTGCTGGAACTCTGGGACTTTCTGTTATTGTGTGCATGCATGTCTTTTGAGGGAGGGACTTTAGAGACTACCATTCAGAAGTTTGGAACTACTGGTTTTATGAATAATTTGTGTTATTTCATATATAACAATAACTACTTATACAATGTTGATTTAAATCTTTTAAACTGGACACCACAAGTTAGTTACATCTTATTACATGTAATTACATGGATTTATATATTGTAAATTCTGCACTGAAATTTCTATTTACAATAGTTTTTGTCACTATATCTACCTAATCAGTCATCTACAGCTCCACTGATCATTCTGTACACATTTAACCTTTCTTCTTTTTTTGTTTTTACAGCTATCTACTACTTTTTCACAAATTTATAAGATTAGCAAACTGAATTTTATCATTTTATACATTTATCTTAAATGGAATTGGTTTTATATGGAAAACAGTGATTCCAAACATTTGAACAGTTAATGTTAGTGTACATGGAAGGCACTGAAGGGAGGGGATGGACTCCTGGCAGAAGTTAGCAAGAACTGTTAATGTTGATTAATTACCAGCAATAAGGAGCATTTAATTATCTTTATTTAACAGTTAATCAACACTTTGTTAAATATTTCTACATAATTTATCCATTTAGATGCAAACAAAGTCATTCAGAGAGGTTTGATGTGAAATGGTTCACTGTAGAGAAATTTACCAAATCAGATTTCTTTACAGTGGTGGCGACAGGAACCAGGGGTCATGACATCTACAACTCATTTTTTTTTTTCACTATCCAGTATCCATTGAACTTCTTTTTATACAAGTTTTTATATGTAACATTTGGGTATTTTTTGGGTTGTAGGCCAGAACCTCGTCACAAAACTATCATAAAGCAAGATGTCAGGCACCATGCAGTTTAACCTGACTTGTAGCCATTTAGTGTTACCTTTCTGTGAGATTTTAGAGGCATTGAACTCTTTAGATGTCTGGTTCCCATCACCACTGTTGTTTGACACAGCGAGTTTCTAGAGAACAGAGCATTTTACTTCAAACCACTCTAAGGAGATTGTTTACAGTATAATTTAATGATGCAGATTTTTTTAACATTTCTCCTTCAATGATTTTGCACTCTGTGGTTGTATGAGCTCTGCCTGCTTGTTATCCTCATTCTCACTGTTTCTCTGAGCTGTGACGAGCTCTGCTTTTCACTGCAGAAGCAGCAAATTCTATGAACTGTATGTAGTTTCTTTTGATATTAGGTTTTATCTGAATAACTGAGAGGGCAGCAGCAGAATTACTTAGTCTAAAACAATAACAGTTAAAGGAATGAAGTAATTGTCTTTTAGTTGCCTTTGTCAGTACATTTCTATATAATCTCATTTTTCTTTATTTTAATGCCACTGCTTCAAAGCCTGTGAATTCCACTGCTTATCCCAGAGAGTTAACATCTAACACTTGCGTTCTGATTTGATCCAAATGAGCCTATCGTGGGCGCAAAAAATAAGGCCTATTGAAGACTTCAGTCAGGACCCTTTCAGGTCAGCTTCATAACTCCACAGTACGATATGAGATTAATATCTTACTTTGCCCACTCGGGCCATTTAATGTCCTCACTCTGGGGAATTCCTTGGATGTGTGATTGTCCTCATTTGAAGTTTTATTTATTCTGTATTTAATTCATTTTCATGTCAACATGCCCTCAACCTCGATTTCACGCCCTCTAATGGAGATGGAGACTCTAAATGACACTCTCTCAGATCTCTCACCATCCTTCACTGTTTTTTTACAAGTTGTGTAGCTTGTGAAAACCAAGCATCCCTCACACACATTTTACAGGTCATAAGGTGCAGCCGCCCTTTAGAGTGAAGAAACGGAGGATCCCTTCCTGAAACAAGAAACAGCTAAGGAGGGAGTTGTCAGATAAATGTTTTGAGAATCAAGAACATTTCATTTTCAGTGTCTTGCCCTGACAGTCTATCCTTCTCTCACACAAACACCTGAATGTACACACATGATAAGAACCTCATCATGTCTGTAAGATTTTAAGTTATAATCTTAACCCATACGAAACAGAAGAGAAATGGCAAACTACTGTTTGCATTAAAATAATAGTAAAGAACATGCACACATTAAAAAAGACTGTATTTTATGTTACTCATTCCTGCCACATCAGTTTAAAGAGCAATTCTTTACATTTTACAATATGTTTAAATACAGCTTTTATGTGAAAAATTATGGACCTGGATAACATTTTCCTTCACAGAATCAAGTTTGTTTTCAAATTTATTGAAAAGCCACTTTGCAGGTGAGCTGAACATGTTAAAAACCAGTAAGGTTACAAAAACAAATTAATGAGTGTAAATTGGTGCAAGAACAGGCTACAGCAGAATTTCCACTAGTTTAAATATTATGAAAAATTAGATGAAATAAAGTGAACGAAGTGTATATTCATGTTGTTTTACAATATGAGCAGCAGGACTTTTTTTCTCCTTCTCTGTTGTGGCAGTAAAAATTTTGACTTGTGTTAATAAGGACTTATTTTCTCAAATATATATAATAATACATGTTAGAATCTTAAATAATGTCTTAGTATCTTGAAATAATTACTACCTCAAAATGCTGATTTAGTATCTTGTTTGAATTAGCTATTTTCTCAAAACATTGGGAAATAATGACTTGATATCTCAAAAATAATGACTTTTTATGTCAAAATAACATGACATAGTATCCCACAATTTCTTCGTAACTCAAAATCTTGAGAAAATAAGTCAATTTGAAATGTTAAATCGATACTCTGAGGTGTTTATTTCGAGATACTAAGTCAATATTTTGTGAAAATATACCATTATTTCGAGATATTCAGCCAATATTTTAAGGTAATAAGTCATTATTTTAGCTAAGCCAATTTTTTTTTTGCATACTCCTACCTAGCAGGAGTGGCCATCCATAAGAGAGAGTCAGACAGGTTTTTGTTACCTAACCCAGCCGGGTTTTAGATAGAGCTACAGTTTACAGTGCTGTGTTCTGGCCTGACAGGCGATAAATCACATTCACTCTGTTTCTGTAGAAACGCTTCCCTGACCGGTTCAGGCAGTGTAGGCTAACTTACCACTGTCTGGTAGCTGTAGTCAGCGAATTAGCCAGCAGGCTTACAGCTAGCTGAGATTAGCTATCAAGATGGGGCATGGACCGGTTGTTGTTAATGATTCACTCGTCGAAATAGACAAATGGACTGCTTTGTAGAAATAATTAGTTGATTCAGTGGTAAGTGAACGCGAGTCAGTGACGGAGTGAACATGTTGTGACATGTCTGTCTGAGAAAGCCCAGTAGCTAGCAGGTTAGCTAGTTGCTAGCTAGCTAGCTTATGTGTCTGCTGAGTTTAAAGTTAGCGAGCTGTGAGATGTAGCTAATCAGCTACAGATGTCTAGCTAGCGTTGAATGACGTTTTTTTATTTTTGCGCTGGAGTAACCCGAAGAATTGGATACGGTTTACTCGCAGCCTCTCCTTTATCTGCCTGTTTTTTGAAAGTATGTTAAAAGAAAACAGATTGTTGTGCCGAAATTCAAGTTTAGAAGACCTTGTCAGTGTTTAGTAGCCTCAAGCTAGCATTAACGTTACATTGCGTAAATATTCTTAGCTGGGCTGGGAACTTGTTGATTAGCTAGCTAGCTATTAGGATCACTGCTATTAAATGGTTTCAGCTAATTTTTTTTCTGTCATTAATGTTAGCGGGCTTGAAGTGTATGCTCACTCATGTCTTTCAGTCGGCATTTAGCTGCGTTTCACAGAGCAGCTTAAACATTAAGTTCGCTGTCCAGCTAACTACGATGTTAGCTTATTATTCGAAATTTCCGTTCCCCCTTAAATCCAACAGTTGCTGACTTGGATAAAATAAGCCAGAATGTAACTGCTGCACATTTAAGGTGGAACTGAATATTCGAATAGGAAGCCAATTTAAGCTCAGACAGCTAACGCTGGCTAACTAGCTAGCTTAGTTTGTTGAGCAAACCAGGGTGCATAATTGCAACTGTCCGCACTGTTGTGACTAATCCTAAGACATTTGTGTTTCCTAGCTCCTGCTCTATGAGTGAGACTGAGTGAAGCCACCATGCCTTCAGCCAAGGTGCTGAAGAATACACAGTACATAGAACTGGGTAGTTATCAGTACTGGCCCGTTCTTGTTCCCAGAGGAATACGCCTGTACACCTATGAGCAGGTGCCGGGATTTCTGAGGGAAAACCCTTACATTACGGATGGATACAGAGCATACCTCACGTCTAGACTTTGTATTAAAAGGTGAGTGCCACTGTGCAGGTTAGGTATGTCTTTTTGGAAAAAGTAATGTTTTGCCTGAGATAAGTGAAAAACAATTAATTTCCTTGGCCATTAATGAATTGACAGACTATTACCAAACCTTAACAGGTAACACTTTACTGAAGGGCTGCATCTGTAAGGCCACATAACACTAATGTAGGCCTTTTATGACAACTGACATAAATCTACATACACGTCTAGCTTTATAAAGGCTTATTCCAAGTGTCAGTTATCATAAAGGCTGCTTTTGTCCATTTTGATTTCATTTGAGCTCAGCAAGTGTTATGACAACTGATGCTTGATGGAAAAAGCTTTTACAAATGTCTACATAGGTTTATGTTTGTTGTCATCAAAGGCTTGTATATGTGTTCTGTAGCCTTAGGAAAGTGTTCCTTTTCCAAAACCAGTACTAAAAGCTTACGATGCTGATGCTGATCTGAAATTTTTTCTTTAAAAACTACTAAGCTACGCATAAAGCAAGCTATTTTTAAATTGAAGCACTTCACTTAAGATGAGCGTCTAAACGTAGCCTACTCTGACCACCCCACGATAAGAAATGATATTTCAGTGTGTATGATATTTCAGGTTAGATGTGTTACAGGACTGGATCAGATTCACTCAATCATTGTTTTCCCTTTGATATTCGATTCTGCACTTTCTGCTGTTAATGTCCCGATACCAATACCCATCGATATTGATGTGCCATTTCTAATTATTTTACAAAATAGCGTTGTCTTCTGTCACTTACTCGGATGTTCTTGTTCTCTTTATAGTCTCTTTATCCTTTCCAATGAGACTGTGAACATTTGGAGCCATCTGCTAGGTTTCTTCTTGTTCTTCTCACTGGGAGTGTATGACATGGTGTCTGTGCTACCAATGGTTGGAGCCTCCAGGGAGGACTATGTCATCTACTCTATAGGCCTCTTCTGCTTCCAGGTGTGTCCTTTTTACTTGTATTACCCTTCCACAGTATGCAGTTTACATTGTCTTTACAAATATTCCACGCTCAACACATTCCGCATTTTACAGTCCTGTGGCACTTTTTGAAGTCTGCTAATCTAAAGATTGTAGTTGTTAGAGTGCTATCATTCTGTTTTCGTAGTTGTAGAAAGAAGGAAAATAGCATCCTCCTACTTTGGCAGCTACTCTTTCAAGCATACGGCGGTAGCACAGAGACTCTGCTAATTCCCAGAACATACACTTTGAACGTCATGCCAAAACATTCAAAGAAAAAATGGCATGACAGTGAATATGGAACTGTGGGTAAGATAGGTAGTGTAAAGACTGAACCTTATGTAACCGAAGGATTTTATATTTTATGTTTAAGAAAGCATAGAATTGTGGGCGAACCCTACTCACAGTAAGTGAAATTCGCAAATGGGTAGGCGCTTGTTTACAAACATGAAATTAACCTGTTAAATTTCTTTGTTCGTCTGTCAACATGGTATTGAGGGTAAGTGCCAGTTTAAGACCCATGTTTTACCAGTCTTGATATGCTTAGGTGTGCATGCTGTGTTCAGTGGGCTATCACCTGTTCTGCTGCCACCGCTCTGAAAAGACCAGTCGGCGCTGGATGGCCCTGGACTATGCTGGAATCTCTATTGGAACCTTGGGATGCTATGTTCTGGGGGTGTTCTACGCCTTTTACTGCAATAACGTATGTAACACCCAAAATAGATTTGTTTTAGATAATTTACACCTTGTTGTTTTTTGTGTCTTGAGTATCAAGTTTATGTCTGGAGGGGATTATCCACATAAAAATGCAGAGGTAAATGCAACCAAGACGCATTTAAAACATCCAAAACATTTAAATCCAGTTCTGCAGACCACTTCAGAATGTGATCTGAGACATATTTTATCCAGATATTGTACAAGGGTAAATATATTTGGACAGCCTAATACTAGGGGACGCGATGCCACAATCTCATGGGGCCATATACATTATATCTGAAATATTTGGCTTAATGTGGGTGGAAATGTGGATTTATTAGGGTGGGAAAACTGTAAACTTTCAAAACAAATAAGCGAGGTGTGTATTCAGAGCTCACAGTAGGGGCAGTGGGGTTCGCACAGACAACAGGTCTGTCGTTACTCCAGGCATGTAAAGTAAGTTAGCATGGCTGAAAAGTATTGTTTGTGTGTTTTGCGTATTCTGAGAATGAATTATATGGGGTAAAAATAAACATTATGCCTTGCAAGTGAAAAACATTTCAGTAGCCAGTGATTGTGTTTGCTACCTGACTTGTGTTGCTTGTGTTATCCACTTGTTCTCGGAAGGTTAAAAGAGCACAGACTACAGGAATTTGGGGAGACGTACCCTTGTTTTTGGTAGATTTTGCCGCAATCCATTGCCAGATCTTAAATAAGTAGTCCCCAGATGTGTGTTCTTGTTACTCCTATCCCATCCCCTGGTTCTACAAATGGGTAAGGGACTGCTGATGTTTGATTTTGGGCTTCATTGCTAAGCTCAAGTTCAGTAGCCTACTTTGCCAGCCTGTGCACTGGGCTATTTAGCTTAATTCAAGTGTCAGTCAGTTTGGTTAATCTGTACTTTGCCTTTGTTCCTAAACCAGTTTAGTGTTTTTCAGCTCCAACACACCAACTTCAGTAGAGGGGAACATGAATTATTTAACTGATTACTTGGGTCAGGTGTGCTTAGACCAAGGAAACCACTAAAATACGCAGGACTCCAGGATCAGGGATAGACGTCTACTACCTGACAGGAGCCTGAAAGGGCCCAACAAGATATTGGATTAATGAAATATGAGGATTGGATTGACTTGGATTTGCTATCTAATATGGGATTTTAAAAGATTATGCCTGCTTAACTTTCTCTCTCATCTCTCTCACACATATGTACTAGTATATTGCTGTATCTTGTATCTCCAAAATGATAACTTTACAGTAGAAGTCACTGGAACCAGACTTTTTGGCAAGTAATTTTGGCCTGTTTCTTTTGGTCCATTCTTCATGAAATTTACACATAATGTAAAGGTCATCAGGCATTTTCAAACTATGCCACAAACGTCAGACAGCAGCGATATGCACTAGTACAGTACATACAAATACATATACTAGACTAGTTCAGCAAAGCCAGTCATACTAACTGTTCGCCAGGGACCTATCATTTACCATGGATTCAGATGTTTCACAGTAGCTACCAGCCAGAAACAAATGTTGATGTTAGAGTACATCTTCGTACCAGTTATGTTAGTGTTGCTTACAGCAAAAACTCAGCTTTCAGATGTGTGAAGAGGTTTTTTTCGTTATTTTTTTGACTATCAAGCGCTTTGTAACAAAGCAAAGTGATGTAAAATAGTGTCTGCGATAATCCATCTCTGTTAGTGTGTGAAAGCAGGGGCTTCAATTTCATGCCTGTGCAGGCTTCTAGTGCAAAAGTATGATTTTTCTAGGCAGCAACCATATTTTGCATAGAACAGGAAAAAGTGAGGGAACAACACAGGCAGTTGGTTGTTGCACTACAAACAGGTTTACATATTATGTGATACATAACAATTAGATTTCAATCTAGCTAACTGGAGCCGTGTCTGACTACCATGTGCAAATGCATGTGGTTGAATCTTATCAGAATTACAATACAGATAAGAGTTGCATTAAGTGGCCGGATCAACTACACTCGTTTTAGGGCATCATAACATCACTTTTGTCTTCAGTTTCTTGTGGCTTGGTAAGGGCTGATATTGGTTTAGTAAGCTGCACTCAGCAGCTCTGCACAGACTGAACACCTCTTAGCAAGGGTGAGATTGAAGCTTGCAAATTCAGCATTTAGGCAAATTCCAATTCAAGCGGAAGTAAACTGTCCCATGTGATTGACATGAAAAGATGAGTGTTTACAGCATGCCTGTGGCATGTGTATGTGTGTGTATGTGTGTGGGGTGAGATTTAGACGGGGTAGATTAATTAGTTGGCCTGAGGAGCGTCGTCCCATAGCGGTCTAACAGCAGATGGTCGTCCTGCTTTTGTTGTGGGCATATGCTACCTGTGCAACAGTTCACCTTTTGCAGCAGAAAACACTTGTGCGTGATGCTGTACATGGAGCTTATAGGTGGTGAAATGAACTTTTAACTGTTTCTCAAAGCTAGACTACACACAACAGTAAGTTAATGTCCTTTCAACATTTGTCGTATAGTGTAATATTGGTACAAAGCTAGCTGCATAACATCCTCTCTCTTGACTGCTTGACTCAACATATTTGGCTGAGAACAGAGTCTTCTTTGTCTCAAGCAAGCGACGAGCAGAGCTTTTAGAGAAACTTGGATCTGGAACATCCGATGCAGGCGGCTAGCTCTTGTCCCCCAACTCCCACTTGCTCTTTGCGGTGCGCCACTGCGATTGGCCATGTCGTTTTGCGCACTGCCTCCCTCCTCCCCCACCCCTCCACATATTGGAAGTGCTGGCTTATTGTGCCCCAGAATGCGGTGGAAATCTGCTCCAGCCCAAAGCAGATGGCCGCGTTCGTGGACCCACTCCGTCACTCCTGTTCCCCACCATATGACATTCACACGTGGGTGAGCCATCTCCACTCTCCCCCTGCCAAGTGTTTAGCTTTGCTTTTTGGGTGACTACTCAATCAGCCAAGTCCCCCAAGAGAAAGAGAGACTGTTTTCTTTCTTTCTCTCTCTCACTCACTCGCTTCTTCTCACACTCATTTTCTCCATCCAGCACACAAGGAAGTTTATTTAGGCAATGGTGTAGGACACTTTCAGACTTAGACTCAGAATCCCTTTATGGGCTTTGCATGTACTAGAAGTTTGTCTTGGTGAAATTGGTACGAACATTTATTGATGTGTCAGTGTGTGCATGTGTGTGTGTGCGTGTGTGTGTGTGTGTGTGCGTGTGTGTGTTTGTGCCCAGTTTTAGTGTACATTTTCAGGAACTTTAGCTGCCATGTAGTTTTGGCCTGTGTGAGCCATGCTAATGTATTACTTCTAAACAACCACATGTTCAGCTCTGTCTCCTCATTATTCAACATCCACACGTGGCACTCGGAGCAGACAGCTTTCACACGCGCAGCGGACTGAACCAGAGTCCGTTGGAAGAGAATGTCAGACCACCAACCTAAGGAGGACCAGAGAATGGTTCTGGGCTTGAAAACAGCTGTCATACTTGACCAAACATACTGAACTCGCAGAGAAAGTGGGCCTGGGTTTAGAAAAACAGCTCTGGTGTGAAAACACCCTTAGATCGAGTGGTTTGGC
Organism: Colossoma macropomum; assembly: GCF_904425465.1. Lineage (NCBI taxonomy): Eukaryota > Metazoa > Chordata > Actinopteri > Characiformes > Serrasalmidae > Colossoma > Colossoma macropomum. Next base: position 24,686,261 of record NW_023494806.1, on the reverse strand, counting down.
TGGTTGAGTTGTATTTGAATGTCCCCTAAAGCCAGACATACATTGTGAGATTTTAGAAATCCTGTTCTTTTGTGACTCACGCTGTAAGTTTGAATAGACTATCATGTACGGACAAATTCTTTGATTTATATGCTCATGCTGTATGAAAACGCCCAGTCCATGCTACATGAAATGCCTCTACAGACAGCTCTATGAACAATATCAAATAAAGTTGTCTCAAAATACACTGAGTACTGCGCAAACACACTGAGAAACTGAACAGCTTTGCTAGCACAGTGCACTGAAACTAAACAAGGTCATGATATACACTGTAGGACAATAACCTCTCTACAGCCTATTTATACAGCATATAAGACAGTTTTACACAATCAGTGATGGCAGTTATACCTTGTAATTTTATTGTCCAGCAGAGTAAAGTCGGCATATACAGACTTTAGTTTCGCAATTCTTGACTTTCTTGCCTTTGTTTTGCTTCCCTACATCTTTCCACTTGTATTAGGGAAGTGGTTATGATTGTGTGTATATTAAAAAGGGCTAAAATTGCACGGAGAATTTTTGGCAGGAATTTGCTAAGGCAGGGTGTTTAAAGTGATCAGTGACTTTGTGTCCAACTGCCACAGTGTCAGAAACACTTCTCTGTGTGAGCAGGCCCCCATTTACTGCCAGCTTGAGTCGTTTGTTCATTAGCACAGCAGCGTACGCTCAGCTTACGTCCACAGTGTCAGCTGGTATCACATAGATTTGTTAAATTCATTCATTAGGGGGCGCTGAAGAGAAATCTGGAACCAAACCTCTGTTCTTCAGACTAGCTCAAAAGAGTTAAATGAGATGGATGGTTTTGAATGATTTGTTTAAAAAAAAATTAAGAATTTTGCACCGTACTGCGTGTTCTCTCATTATATTTGATTTCCTAACTCATTCTCACTTGTGTGTCACCTGTATGGGATGAAGGCATGTGATCTTGCAGTATGTGATTTTGTTCTTCACTTTTCCGGTCCTGTTTTTTCCAGTACTGGCGGCAGGTGTACTTGGTCACGGTCCTGGCCATGACACTGGGAGTGTTCTTTGCCCAGATACACCCCCATTACTTGACCAAGAACTGGCAGAAGCTGCGTTCGGTCATCTTCTGCTCTGTAGCTGGCTACGGCCTCATCCCTACCTTCCACTGGATCTGGCTCAGTGGAGGTTTCAGCTCTGCCATTGTACAGGTAAGCCTGTGCTTCAGGCTGTTTGATCTTTAGCTTAGCTGTGCTGCTTCAGAAATATTGCAGCAGCATAGTTTGGTGGTTTCAGGTTTTGTGTTCGTTACTAGTGCTGAACAGTATTTGGGGGTCAAAAACTTACCCAGATAAACTGTTCCCAAACTGAATTAATGATCGCTCGAGCAGTGAAAAGGGGGTGCTTAGGGGAATTGAGACATTGGTTCAGTATTCTGGTTGGGACTGGATATGAACAGTTTACTAATATCATGATAATGTTGCTACATACTGCAATTATGATACAGCTCCAACGTAATTAAAGCGCCCTTGTTATGATATGGTTGAAGATTGGTCTGTATCATTTTTTTACTAAAATTATTTGTTTATTGGATCAAGTGAATTCCTTTATTCATCCAGACCCACAGAAGCATCTGTGATAGGTCAGGATGCTCATAAAACACAATGTAACATTCAAAAACTGGTTAAAGGCGCAAATAGCAGTATTGCAAAGACCGATATCACGATGTGTGTGTTTTATAGTGATAACTCATTTCATTAAAAGATATTTTTTCTGTTTAACATAAGTGAGTCTTAGAAGGTTTTTGTTTAAATAAAAAGAAGGAAAAGAGAAAATAAAGAGCAAAAAAAATTAACTGGGCTTCAAGTCCACCTGTGCCTAGTCTTTTTTTTCCATTTAAGAAATATTATTCATTTTAATAATTGAAAAAGTTATGAACAACCTCATTTATATCACACATTTTAACTAGGAACCATTGCTAAAACTTTTCAGCATTTTATGTATTCAGGCTAGGGCTGTTTTCCTTAAGTCGACTAGTTGACATGTTAGCGTACTAATCACATTTATTTTGTCATATATGTATTCACTTATTTATTTTTATAGAAAAAGCTGTAGATATTTCTGTAAAACAAAGTTTGGACCATGTAGATAACGAGTCTTTTTATAAGTTTGTATGTTGTTCTGTTTTACCGAATATGATGATGATGTGTATCAGTCGCACACTGGGTACTGAGGTGAAGGAGCATGCAACGTGGAAAAAAAAAGCAGTAAAAAATTTTCCATGTAGCTGCCCTCTGAAATGTGTAAAGATGATTCAAAGAAGGTGGAACGTCTGCCAACACTATATTACATACTGGGCAACTGTAAATGTGATGTTAGGCCTTTCACTACCACAACATACCATGTGTGCAATGCTAAAAAGTGTCAAGAACACACGAAAATTGAACATGCAGTAAAACTGTAAATAGTGTCTGCTTTATAAATAAAATAATACAATAGGTAATTTCAATAATTACCTTTCTCCCCCCCCTGAAGAATTGGCTTATTTGTAAGGTTTTGCCATGACAGCACACTTGATGCCTACCGTCTAAATAATTGCTAATAAATAAACTAATAAATAAATATTCATTGTAGTAATTTGTAGTTGATTATTCGATAAATATGGAACTATAAAATTTCACTATAAAAGGTTATTGACTGTGTGAGTGAGTGAGTGAGTGATTGAAAGAAAGAAAGAAACAAACAAACAGCCCAAATTGTACAGGGCCCAGTTTCCAAAAGCATGTTATTGTTAAGATCATCTTAACTGATAGAGATAGTATTCCGTATGATGGTCGCTCTACCATTTAAGAAACATCTTTGTATTAAGTTGCTTTTCAGGAAACCCAGCCCAGATTGCTACTGGCCATGTGACTGCGTGTAGTTGCTAGCTCAAAGAAGCTGTCTATTGAAATTAGAAGTAAAATATCTGAGTCAGATAAAATTACATGAAAATAATCATATTGGTTCAAAACTCAAGGTAACAAATAAAGATTACGCATGCTTACTGGATGAGATAATGAATATTTCTTAAGACCACTCAACACTCAACAACATTCAAAGTGGCCTACGAGTTATATGGAGCTTTTCCTGTGTTGTGCAGTATTTCCCAGGGAAGATGGAGTTTTACCATGAGGGCCTTCAGTAACCTTTTCATTTGAAGATTAGTTGTTCCTACATAGGTACATTTTGCGCTTATTTGTTGTTTTGTATTTTTCAGGACTTTGTTCCCAGAGTGCTGATAATGTACTTCTTCGCTTCAGCTGCCTTTGTCTTTTATGTTTCCAAGGTTCCAGAGCGCTACTTCCCAGGTAAAATTGCACAGGGCACAGGAGAATTTACTGTCTTTACACATAAGCCAACTTAATTAACGCTCCAGTGTTCTTTTTACGCAAAGGTCAGCTGAACTACGTGGGCTCCAGCCACCAGGTCTGGCACGTTCTGGTGGTGCTCCTGTTCTACTGGTGGCATCAGTCTGCACTATTCATCACTAATTATCGACACACATACCCCTGTCCTGACTCACCTCTACATGCTTAGGGATTCTTGGGTGTGCCTGAAGAATCAGCTTTGAAAAGGCAGTGGAACTACAATAGGATGATTCCCTTCTAACACACAAGTGAGCCTCATTTAATGCACAGATTTTCTTGCCCAGTAATTGTCCTTCACTGTGCATTTCAGGTAAGCCCCACATTCAGTCCACTGCTAACACTAATCATGACTGCAGGCTGATTTCTGCACTATCGAAGCCCATAGTGAAACCCAAATTGAGTTACCTACATCATAAATGATTCTCTTGCTAGCCATTATCAGAGTTGTTGTAAATATTGTAGAAGTGCCTAGTCATTTAATTTGAAATGCTTTAGTGTTAAGGCGCATCATAAGACACTGCAGTGTTGGGGGTGGGGGGATGAGGAACTCTTATAGGAATGACTCAAAGGTTTCCTGCTAGTTATTTAAAAGCTGGAGGGACTTTCACAGATTGGAATCTTATTTGTGTTCCCACAAGTCATGAGTGCTTTAGAAAGCCATTTACAGCTGTTGGCACCTCAGACTTACGGTTGTCAGTGTTTGGCCAGTGTCTGAGAAACTAGAGCATAGAATGTCATTTCTCAGCAATGAGTAAATTAAAGATTTGCATGGCAGCTCATTCTCACTGAGCAATGATGTTTAGATTTTTTTTTTCTTCCTTTTTGACTTTATGAATCACTCTTGACTGTGGGTTTTTTTTGGTGTTCACATTTAGTTTAAGGTATTGTATATTAATTTACTGTTCCACCCAATTTTTGCTTGTCCAGGTGGAATGAAGGGGAAATATGAACAGCATGAAAATGTTTATACATTAACATTTAACGTTTAAATTTCAAATGCGGCTTCCTGTACACAGACTACATGATGGTATTCGGATTTCATTCATTGCTATGCCAGATGTACCAAAGATTTTGATACTGCAACAAGAGACTTTTGAATACAAACATAAGGCTACACCCACAAAAACAGTATACATTTTCTATTATAACTTTTTAATGTGTAATTAGTATTATTGTTATGTAGTTTGTAACCCTTGCTTTCAATATAATGTCCATTATAGTTTGCATAAAATAGTTTAGCGCAGACTTTTTTTTTTGTAGATCACAAAGTGCAATGCAAAATGTCTGTTACATAAAGTTCACTGGAGCACTAAAGTACTTGTGATACTAAGAATATGATTGTGGTCTGCTTTGTCTTTGAGAATTTGTTAAGCTATAGACACTAGGACCTCAAAATAGTAATTTTTGACTCTACTGTGCTGTCTGCCTTCATATATGTTCATAGATGCTATTTACTGCAGTTTTTTAAATGTACCCAAAATTGACATTTTCTTTCATATTTTCTGCACAAGTACAATGTCATTTTCATATTTCTGGCTATTATTTAATCCTGAATAGCACTGAATATTTTAATTTATTTTCAATGTAAATGTAAATGTTGAGACCACTATGTCAGGTTCATCTCAAATAACTACTGCCACTTTACATAAAATCATTTTATATTCTGTCAACACTTGTTTCAAGAGGTGTTTTTTTTTCCCTATTTTGTCAAATTGAAAGCTGTATGTGATTTAGTACTTAGGATTTAACACACAAGAACGATTTTTCATTCACTAATTTCTAAAGATATGAACTCAAAGAGAAGAAATTTGTTTTTTAAACCATTAACAATATTAAACCAAGGGACGATTCAAAAAAGAAATTCAATAGTTTATTGCATTGTTAGAGAGCAGTGTAGCACGACAAATCAAACAAATAAGAGAAAAGAATAAAGACAGTAAGTATTGCAATGTTAAAAGTTCAGCTGCTAAAAGAAGCTTCAAAAAAAAAAAAAGTTGCTTTAGTCAAAAGATGGTGTGCCAAGTGCTGTAAGACTCAACATTATCCCATATATACTGTAAATCACCCTTTTCTCCTGATTTCCAGTTGTTAGTCTCCCCTTATGATGCCTTACTTTTCAAGGCCTTAAACTGAAGGTGGTACATTCGTTAAGTCCTTTCCCTTTTCGACGAGGGCTAGCTGTTCATGGTTGTAGGTTTATTAAGAGTTTATGTACACACGCACATCAGAAATAGCATATCTGCACTGATGTTTTGGTTACGGGGCTTAGTATGAGTTTCGTGTCAGCTTGGGAGAGATATCTTGCAGCACCAGGAGTCATACAAAACGTTTTTGACTTTCTGTTCCATGGGACATACCAACTCAAATATGGTCTTAAGTGAATCCCTTTTTACTTTAGTATTTTGGGAGAAAAACGATGGCCACAAGAATAAAATCTCTATGAACCGAATGCACTTAAAATGTTGAATTATGCATAGAAAATGGTACATAAAATAAGAATGGAGAAGGCCTACGCTGAAATGATTCTGTTGACACAAATGCGCCACAATAGCCATTTGTGTATTTGAGGTACAGTAAAGCAGGGTGGAGCATACCCATATAAGGCAATATGGTGTGAAACTGACCTATCTAGTAGATCATGCAGGAAGCAACAACCTACACAAGGACCACTTACAACCTTGCGGTCCATGATTGAGCACGCACTTAGATCCCAGATTTAGCAGTGTACTAAATCTAATAAAAACAAAGGATAGCATATTGTCAGCTTTTCACTAATGTTTTCTCAGAGCACATTGTGATGCAGCATAAAAGGCTTCTCAGCGATCTGGTACAGACTAGGTAATGCATAAAAAGTCTTAAAAAACATCCATACACAGGTTCAAGTCAAGTTCAGGGAAAAAAACATTACTCCGAAGTCAAGTTAGGTATTAAAATAGTTTAAAAGCTGTAAAAGTTGGTTTTCAACTAAATCAAAGGTCCATGATCTGTTTGGACACACACTGAGATCACACCACAAAGCTGCCATCTGGTAAATTTCAAAAGGTCGCTTTGACTTTGCATAAAGCAGCAACATTTGCGTGAGTGCCCTCTGTGTGTGCCGGAAGACGAGACATTCACTGCTTTGAGGGAAAAGGTGCAGCTCCGAAGGGGTCAAGATCCATTTGAGGGGTCTGCTGAGACCCACCATGGATCACCAGTTCAGTGAAGGGCACAGCCCCAAAGTCATCCATTTTGTTCCCATCAAACGTGGCATGTAGGGAGCCAGTCCGGGATCTGCCATTGGCCGTGTTGTCACTTTTGTTGTCCCCCAGGCCCGGGTGCTGACCATGCCGAACGCCGTCTTGCGGATGGAAAGGCTTGGCGCCAAAGGGGTCCAACAAGGCCTCTTCAGAAGGCAAAGCCGTTCCCTTCTCTTTAACTTCTCCCATTGAGATGCTGATGTTCTCTTTGGAGGCACTGAGAAACTCATTGCTACTCTGCGAATCTCTTCTGCCCACCTTCTTGTGCCGTCGAACCCGCTCAGGAGTACGGAAGCTGGGCTTGTTGCTCTTCCTACCACTAGTTGGGGTACCATGGTGCCGCTTTCCATTCCCACTACTGGCCTCCTGCTTTGTGCGTCTCTGCCGTGAGGAGAGCTTCTGGAGGCTACGTTGCTTCAGCTTCTGCTGCTGGGGGCTTTGTGCCTCTTCAAAAGGCACATGGCCAAAGATGTCTTCCTGGCTTCTGGAGGTCGGTTCCACGTGGCTGGGCTGGAAGGGCGAGAAGCCAAACACGTCTACACTGGCCGGGGAGACGGGTGGTGTCTGGCCGCTGGTAGCATCGCCACTCCTGCTGGACTTGGAGAGGTTCCTGTTGAAGGGAGCTTTGGTGAAAACATCAAACTCCTCCATGGTGTTTTCCTGGCTTGCCTGCCTAAAAGGGGCCTTGGCAAAAACATCTACACTCTCTGGTGGTGACTCTCCAGGCTGACCACTGCCAACGAATGGCACGGCGCCAAATACGTCCACTTCACTTGCGCTAGGCATGGCGGCGCTGGGTGAATCAGGAGGGGTGATCAGACTGGTTCCAGATTCACCTCTGGCACTTCCCTGTGCAAACGCTGAAGATTTTTCATCCAGCAGTCTCCCTGCACAGGCTTTCACTTTCCTCTGGTCACAGTCTGAGTCCGAGCTATGTTTGTCCTCCTCTTCCTCAACCTCTTCCTCAGAGTCCATGAGCAGAGGCCTCTGGCCCAGGTTCTCTGGCTCAGTGTCTTCATGCTCACTATTAAGGCCTTCATCCTCCTCCACCTCCTCATCTTCACTGCTTTTGGGTGAAGGAGGGTCAGACTCAAAGTCGCTGTCCGATTCCTCCCCTGCTTTATGAGACAGTAGGCCAGAGGAGCTGCTCTTTTTTGTAGGCTTCTGTTCCTTGGCAGATAGTTGGACAGATTCCTCCAAAGCACCTAGTCCAGCAGCGACAACAACCGACTCTATATTTGGTTGCTCTGTTGTGTGTACAGCAGATCCTGATAGAAAAAGACACAGTTGTTAAAATCATGTTTGGTGATGCATGATGAGCATATACATGCGTGTATGGTTTGCACACCACCCAGCATTACGTTCTTAAGGATAAGTGAATTGATACTACAGTCCTTTTAATACCCTATTTGAATTTATTTTAATTGCAATACAGCATTTTACCCTTCAAAACCACAGTGGTTTCTAGAAAAGGATCTGCACAGATGGGCTGTGTCTTAATATGGGAAAGGGTTTAAGGATAATTTAAGGATAAACGAAAAGGCAGTGAAAGGGGGGCCCTCTTTAGACAGAGAACATAATTACTGCTTTGTTCTGTGTTGTATTGTTGTATAATGATGCTGGATTATTGGAGAGTGCAACCTTGATGACATCTTGTATTTTATAGATAAACCCAACAAATTGTGAACTAATAAAACAGAAGTCATAATAACAGAATTATGGAACTCATATGGTCAAAAAGCTGCTCTTTTCCAGTAAAGCCTGTCCTGACTTGACCCCAAGAGGTCCTAAAGACTTATGAGTCCACAAATAAGATTCTTTTAGCTCCAAGAAAAGCTCTTTTTTGATGACTACATACAAAATGGAATGCTGTTTCCAAAACTGTTCATTCCTAATAAGTTTATAAATATAAAAATGTAATTGTTCCACACAAAATGTACTGCCATTTAAATATACTACTGTATGGCAATTAAGAACAAAGCAAACTGAAAACTGTCTTTTTCGTCTTTATCAACATATATAAATAATTACTGAGCTATTTTATACCAACTTTTCCCCCCTCATTTCTAATCCTCAGTATAGCTGGTTGAAGCCATACCCCATGCTGCGCAGGCAGAGCTGCAAATCTGTTACCATCTAAACCCTCCAAACTGGCAAGACTAGACAAAGGGTTAGCCAAGCACTGTGTTATGTATAAGTAAGTTTATAAAAGGCGGGCTGGAGAGAGCTGGAGGGGGGTAAAGAGAAAAGTAAGCGGGAGGGGGGGGAACAAAATTTTAACAACAGTTTGCATGAAGGCAGGGTAGGAGAAACCAAAGGCAGCATCTGTTTAGCTTGTACTAGAAAGATTACAGCCTATCTAATAATGTATAGCTATTAGAATACAGCTACCTCAAGGGCAGCACAACAGAACAACTTTAATCATATAAGAAGATCTAAACTTGGAAATTTATTGAGCGATGTTATTTTCCATGGCTGTCTGCGCTCCAATGACTACACTTGTAAAAGCGCCAATAACATATAATGGTTAAGCCCCCAGACCATGTGGACATATAGGCCTCCTGTAACACTTGAACACAGCGGCTATGTCAGGGTGCTGCTGCAGCCACATGTCCACACAGTGGATTACACGAGACCCCTTATCCTAGGTCAACAGATGCTCAACTGGCTGTGCTGTCCATGTTCATGTTATATGAAAATTAATTATAAACTCCCACTATACTGCTATGGTACGCAACAAAAACAGCATACTTTTGTACTTGCACATTATTTTTGGAAAATTTTGGTCCAAATAGCTGACATGCATCTGACATATGATTTTGGTGTCCTTTGTGTTAAAAATGGTCTCTCGTTTTATCAGTTGTGTATTCTTTTCTTTTTAATATGACAAATAAGGTATATGGTTATATTGTTTGGGTGTCCAGCATGCTTTCTAAGATTACTTGTTTAATCAAGCCTGGACAACAGGATTACAGACGCAGGACACAAAACATACAGCAATAGACATAATTATTATTCATGCTTAATAATGCAACATATGTTTACTGTCCAGTAGGCCATGTTTTGTTCCTACTTCCATGCTCAAAAACAACAGCTAGAGTTGTGCTTGCTGATCAAGAAATGATGAGTTGTACATAACTGAACTGGCTTTTTAAATTTTGCCTGACATTTTTTTTAAGTATATAAAATTCTGTTGACATGAATCTTGGAACATTTATCTCTGTTGGCTGTGCCGCCTAGTTTCAGAGTTCTCTCTCAAACCCTGTATGATGCTATATTAACATTCTCAGTTACTAGCGATATCAGTCATAACTGCACAAATAACTACAACTAATGATGTGCTCAAAAAAATCATCAGATGCATAACATTTTCATTTCATTTGGGAAGGAGATAAAGACAGCCATGCTTATTTAAGAACACCTTGCTTATGTGGTATAAATATTGCACCTGAAGGCACTGGAACCTCAGTAACCCGGGGGGGGGAAACAACCAAATAAAATGAGTAGCAATTATACCTCAATTACATGCTTCTATAACAAAATCAACAAAAATATATATTGCTTTTGAATACAATTTTTATTTATCATTATCAGTTTATGAAGAAACATTCAGTTACACATTATGATACATGAGCATTTACATTTCTGTCTCAAGAGAACAGAACGTTATGAACAACTTATTCAACTAACGGTTATGTATAAATACATGAAAAGGTGGTTACTGAAGAATGATGGAGCTACCGATTTATACTGAAATACGTTAGTCTCTATTTAGCCTATGAGGCATCACGGCACATTAAACCTAACATTGTAGAGTTGGTGGTTTGAAGTGATGCTCTACCATCATACAATGATTGTTGCGCTAGGTTTTAGGACCCTAGTTAGTTATAGCCACTCTGCACCAGAAACCGATCCGAATCACTTAGTCATGGTGTCAAGACTGAGACCTAGCTATGCTAAACAACTGCAGAACAATTGTTGGTTGAAAATGGCCAGCCAATCTGAAAATACTCAAAATCAGACTTAATGACTACAGCTGAGTGGCTACAATTAACCAAGATGACAACAGTAGAACATTGAATATATTAGAATAATGAAGATAGCAACAGCTTTAAGATGAGGGCTGAATGAAAGAAATTAATGAACAAAAATGCAGCTTTCTGTGACTGTACCCTCAAGACCCTTTACAAAGGAACTCTAAACTAAAACTCCAGTCCATATGGCAACGTACCCTTTTTGTTCTTATGTGCATGCACATTTGTAATGTAGAATATGGCTCAGTCATGATTTTTTTTACTCTGCTTTAGATTCAGAAATATTTCTATAAATACCCCACTCAACCAAGATGTCTCTGAGAATGGCTGTCTTTATCTAAAACAAAATGATTGCAATTAAAAGTTAGAATTTACATAAATAATAATAATAATAATAATATAATAATAAGTACAAAGGATGTTCTGATTTTGGTCAGAACTCAAGTGGTGATGAGATGAATGAGTAAAAAGATTAGGAATCCAGCATGTGGACTAAAGAAACATTATGGGTCAACTTACCTTTGGCAAAAAAAACTTAGTAAACAAGTTATGTTGAGCACCCATGTAAACTCTTTCTAGTACAAACAATAGATGGTCTGTTATCCTCACACAGCTTGAAGTCAAAAATGGGTTTGCAGTAAAGAAACCCCAGTATCTTTAAACTCAAGATGAGGCTCAATCTGTGCACAGAAAACTAGCCCTGCATATATGTTCATTGATGAGACATATGTGCTTAAGGTTCAACTATTTGCTGCTTAGATGAACTAAATGGCAGCAAAGAAATGTAGCATAAAAGTGATATGTTTTTTGAACAAATGAAGGTCCATGCATTCTCAGACACAGCCTGGTTCTATGGCATAAACTAACAAGTGAACAAGAAAAAGTAAATGTGCACTAACATAGGCTACATAGCAAAGCATCACATTTCAAGAGGTGGGGGGGGGAGCCCACAGGAAAATGAGGACCATGCACATTTAGTTCCTTTTGCAGATCCAACAGTGCTCCGATTATGTGTCTAAACTCACCCTCACTTAATGAACCTGCCAACGTCCCAAAATTGGCAACTTAAAGTATCTTCACAGTTTAAAAAAAAAAAGAAGAAGAAAAAAAAAAGAGTGGAAAAGGCTCAATGAGGGAACCAAAGCCAATTTTAACACTGGATAGAAACTTGTGATTAACTCCATGAGAAATTGGCATGTTTTTAAGACGAGTAAACACAGTGGCAATGAAGATCTCTGGAAGTGTTTCATTAAGCAAGATCCATGAGTGTGTACCTGAGAAATCCTGGCTTTAGCCACAATTATTAGCATGAACTATCAAAAAGAAAAAAATGCTAATTGAGACAAAAATATGTAGCTTCTAGTAAAAGTGAAAATCAGTCTGCTCAAGAATCAGGACTATTCTTTCATGCCAGACTGATGCTATTTACGATATAAATGTCAAAAAGAATAAGGATGTTTTATTAGTATCTCTTTCACATTAATGAAGCGTAAGAATTTTGGTTGATTGTTTTCTTTTATGTAAAATGACTTTTCTTACTTGGCTGAAACATTTATAGTTTCCCTCCTTTTTCAATTTTCTGGCTTTAAAATTACATTAACTCAACTGAAAGCCAAAGTACTTAACTAGTGCTTCAAAAGAGAATATCTCTACTTAATTTTTGAAAAATGTCTGCAGCCACTTTCATTACTTCTCTTAATGGATAAAGGCTTACAAATGATGTTTTCTTCCTACTACATTAAAGTGCAAAAGCCTCCAACCAAGGTTAAAAAGGCAAACTAGAATATAAAGCATAGAGGCATGACAAAGCCCTATCTTTATATGGGATTACTGCATATGGGCTTCAGTATACCAAAAGAGCATGTATAGCCAGTCAACTCTAAGGTTCTTTTAGGCAAAAATAAAAAACAAAACAAAAGAAAGAGGAAACCGCAATACTACAAACCTTAGTGGCATGCGTATGCCTCATAATTCAATATATTCCAAAAAAAATTCTGTAGAGTATTATACATATTTTTGCAGTCTGTGGAGGCTATTCTTATTGCTATGTAGCATTTTACTATAAGCCTGATCTAATGTGTATCCTGCTCTAAATATATATCACATATGCATCTTCCTTAAATAATTCATACCGTCAGTATACTTATGCTTAACACAGATTTCTAACTGCGTACTTATGAGACTTCCAATAGTGGCACACTCCCGGATCCAGAAGTGACTGTTGGTGTCAAAGTGGCACATCCAGAGGATGGAAGGTGCACAGGTTGAAATTGAGGGGGAGACAGCACATGAGCATGAGGGGACAGTAACAGGGAACTCAGTGGACAGGGTCTTTTCGTTGTGGGTTGGGGAGTAGCCTGCTGCTAGAACTTGCCTGCACTGGCCACAAAGGGCACAGAGCCGAAGGGATCCTCAGGGAGCAGAGGGTGCTGCCGTTTCCGCACCACTGGCCTCCACACTGACCGCTCTCTCCACTGGTTTCTCTGAGGGAGAAGAGAGAGAGGTGTTACTCTGACAATGCTGTGAGGCACAGATGCCCTCTGCTGGAGAGGGAGAGAAACAGTTCTTTCATAGCACTGCATTAAATCCATTTTTTAACCTTGGTTGGAAGCTTTTGCACTTTAAAGATGTGTGAAGGTAAATGTATGACTCGAATGAATGTATCACTGACTCAATCAAGTAAATTATAAAAACTGGAGAAACACTTGAGCACAAATGTGTGCCAAACTGGGATTTTTCACAATTTTCCCCTTATTATTACTATACTACTACTACTGCTACTACTACTGCTACTACTACTAATAATAATAATCACAAATGTAGTGAATCAACCCATGTTTGTTCGGCATCCAAAGTTTGCTTTGTTAGTTTTGCACTACAGGTTCAAAGCTAATGTAGCTAACAAGTAATGGAAGCTTATACCACAGCAGTCAGCATTGTGCAAACTGATAAAAATTAATGGATTATGTAAAATATCTGTTTCAAGATAACATTTAGTCTATAACAGTACATCATACAGTGTCAGACCCACATAAAACACTTAAGCAAGTCTATGTGAAATCACTTGAGGTCACCAGAGCTCACTAGAGATCACTTGAGGCAAGTATGTGATGTAGGCATTCAATTAGCACGATGCAGGGTATATGCTTCCATTGCTTTCTAGCTACAATAGCTTCAGAACTCCAGTGCAAAACTAAAGAGGCAACCATGTATTGTGTAAGTCTGTTTTTTAACCATACCAGAGACCAGATATGGAGAGCAGTAAGACAAAAAGAAGCTTGCAACACTTGCTTGCTCGCAGGAGGTCAAACTCTCTGTCTAGTAACTCCTCTTCGGTGAGTTTGGAGAAGTTGTCCTCTCCAAAAGGGTTCCAGCGAGACATGTCAGGAGGGTTACTGACAGGCTGAAGAGTGGGGCTAATCACCTCTGAACTAGGCACGGCTGTTCTGTGATCAACAATGGCGGAAACAGACACAAGCTTAAATACCTTGTTCATTACTTTTACTTTTCTTACATTCAGGCATCTCTGTGTTTGGTAACAATGATGGCGCTAAGTCAATGCAGGTGACTACCTGGTGTTGGTGAATGGAGGATCCATAGGGGAGGCTCCTGCAGAATTATATGAGCTTAGAGAGCCCTGGAACTCCAGTGGAGCAATGTAGGGAGCACACTGCTGCTGCTGGGCAGCAAAGGCTTGCTGGTACTGGTGCATCTGCAGAACAAAAGCATAGTGACTTGGGTGACTATGGACATAATAGACTGGAATGACAACAAGATGTCTGTGGGATTTCGGTCACCTGCTGAGGACATCTCTCTCTCTCTTACACACACACAGTTTGTTTTTATACGATGTCAGGACTTATGTTTAAATATATGTTCCCTTATACAGTAGTGTGAAAGTTCTTAGTCACCATTATATACCTGGTTTGGCTAACTAATCCCTCAGCAAATTATATCAGGTGTGCTAATGGTGAGTTTGAACAAATCTAGGTGATGGCTAGGGGCACTAAAAAGAAATCTGAAATCAAATTTTGTTCTTCAAAATAGCTCACAAGATATCACCTACATTTATTAAAAATAAAATTATTGTTGCATTTTTTACTGTATTTGTTTACCTAAATTTATTCCAATATTATGTGAGGTTTTACTAGAAAAACTACACTTACTGCTGAGATAAATGGTTTTTAACAATTTGCTTAAGACTTTTGCAGAGTGCTGTATGTTATTATGTAATTATTATTAGTATGTAATAATACTTTTCTAAGCCAACCCTAACCTCTACCTCTGTAACCAAACCGCAACGCTTTTGCTTTCAGTTTAAAAAATGAAACACAGAACTTTTGTGCTAATGACCTTTACAAAGTCAGGGGCATTTTTGGTTTGGACATTGTAGGTGTTTTTTTCCCCTGGTTTTCTGATAATGTCAGGACATTCTGAAACTGTATAATCACGCACATGCACACACACACACACACACACACAAGGACTGTCACAAAGCCTTTCTTCAGAGGAAAGACTACTGAAAGAGATTTTTAAAAGAAAGCAGCAAATAGAAATCCTCGTTCTTTTGAAAATGCACCAAAGGCTATACATATGTATAATATAAACCTAAAATAAAGAACATATTCCTCAAATTGAAAAAAAATCTTGCAACCTTTGACTTTTATACAAAGACTCTCATATGAATGCACTTTCTCTAGAGGAAGGAAAAAAAAAAAAAATACACCAGACTCTTTTCAACCCAGCGTGACCATTAAGGACAGAGAGACAGTGGGAGTGTGACACAAAGCCCCTCGCATTTCCCTACAGTGTAATTGCTTCATATGTTACGATTTAACACAGAGAATTGGTCGATTTCACCCCCCATTCAATCCCCTGTTGGCTTCACATGGAGCAGATTGCATCTGAAATTAAACAGATGGTAACCATTCGGTGGAAAATGAGCTAAAAATTGCACCGCCTTAACATTATGTATTTAGAAGAAGTCGGTTATCGGCACTTCCATGTTTAGCGTAAATACATTTCGGAGAAATTACGGACGGATGCGACCGACTGGCATCGACTTGGACTTGGAAACCGTTTGGCACGAAGAGCCTTTGCAGAGTGTGCAAGTGGCCAAATTAGTATTGGAGGCAGAGTGGCGCAATCCAATTGGACTTTTCTTAACTGAGTTGTACAACTCCCCACATATTGGTGACTCGACCCAAGGCATGCTGCTTTTATTCTGGCCCAGACAGTGCCCAAAAACATAGGTCTTTAAATTGAATTTATCTGCAACAAAACTTGGGTTTGAGAGAGATACTATATAAAGATGATGTTTTAAAGATGAGGCAGTATGAAGCAGACGACTTACGTTTCACTACTATTTCATTTTGTTACAATTAAGATCGCAGCTAGAGGAATATTGTTGTTTCTGTATACTTCGACAACATGTATTTGTTTACCACAACGCGACTGGTAAATGTTCCCTTTAAGAGAGTGAATGAAAGGCCAGGCGGCTGGCACCGGAGCACTGCCTTTCACGGCCGACTGGGCCCACTGCTGTTGTCTGAGTGCTCACCAGGGCTGCGTAGTGCGGCTGCTGCTGCTGGTGCGGGTGATACATGGACTGCTGCATCAGCATCTGTTGGTGGAGCATATGCTGCTGCTGCTGCTGCTGCATCTGGAGGCTCTGCTGCATGGCCTGATACTGAGAACGTAAGAGAAGAAGGGCGAGAAAGTATGAGAAAGAGAGAGAGACAGAATGAATAGATAAGTAGCTGATAAACAGCTCTGAAGGAATATATGCACTTAAATACAAAATTACTTGCAAGTGCATTTACTTACATAAATATTTGATAATAGAATTAAGTCATTCATTTCCATATACAGTAGGTTAAAGTGTGCACACAGATATACTACCGTTCAAAAGTTTGGAATCACTTTTTTCAATAATATAAAACAATTTTGTTGTTGATACATTATAAAATGATTCCATTCTGACACTAGTTCTCTACAACTTGATTGAGAATGGAGATATAATAAAATTAACATCCTGAGTGACTCGTATTTGAAACAAGATGATCAAATAACTTACCAAGATAACATACCAAGAGATTACGATAAATAATTACAGTATATCATTTATTAACTTCTTGGTGTTCTCAAAAAAAAGAAAAAATTGAAGCAAACTGCTTAATAGACTTTATGATGCATATTACTAAATAAAGTAGCAAACATTAATTAATATAACAAGTGATTTCAAATTTTTGCGTGATAGTGTATACAGTTTGCACAGTACAGTACATACAGTAAAATGTTATGTATTGGAAAGAAATAAAACATGTTAAATGTTCCGTAACCTTTGCACAGGTCACATTTTATGTTTCCTTCTCTTCCAACATGTTAAATCCAGCAGTAAGCAGAAATTGTGCGCTAAACTGTGCAGTTATGTGTTCACTGTCGAGGTTGTGTACTTATTTTCATTTAGAAAATCGATAAAATATAAAAAAAATTGGCGGTGTGCCCAAACTTAGGCATAAGACTGTTTATTTGCATGGGGTGATGCACTTTGGCATCAATTAAAAGCAACAAACACTAGCAAGACAAGGTAGTGCTCTGCATTTCAGACTGAACTCCAATCTAAAGCAGGAAAAAAATACTGGACAACTTATGATAAGGAAAGCATAAGTGGGAGTGTAAAGGCTCGTGAAGCTGAACACATTTCACAGCCGCAAACAGACGAGAAAAGAGAAAGCTGTTTTGGAGCAGTCATGAGACAGCTGTGTTAGGCCATCTGACCCATTAACAGAGTAAGACACTATTAACCAGCTGACCACCTGCTGTGTGCCCTAACACATTCTGTCCATCCTCCCCTCTAACACACAGCGCCATCTGTCTGTGTTTAGCTGAAATGACTAAACAAGAACCCTGCCTGGTATAATAATCACATAAATTGCTTTAGATATTTTAATAGAGATCACAGGGTCAGTTTGCAACAGCACATTTATGATTATATTAACAGTGGTCTGAACCTGAAAATCTGTTTATATGATCTTTAAAAGAGCAACAAATATGCACACTGTTTGGACCGTTTATACAACGCTGACTGAGTCAATTTTAACATTGAAATCAAGATCGAGTACCAAAAGTTGATGTTCATGAGGGGGACAAATGCAAGAAAGTGACCTAAAAATGCAAAATGGCTTGCAAACCTTCATCTGCTGTCAGGAGGAGTTGGAGTATGGTATTTTGCACAGTTTATCTATGACTGGTCATAGATTTAAAACAATAACTGCAAGCAAAACCATTAACACTTAAATCAGGCTTAATTGTAACACAAAAAGCAGGCGAATGCAAATAAAATACTGTTTCTTGTTCGAGTTTTCCCGTTCCATCTTAAATCAGGCGTTACAGTAGTAACTGCTGCACCATTTAAGGTGGAACAGGAAATCAGAACAGGAAGCCAATGCTTTCCTTTTGTTTTCTAGAGCAGAAGGATATCTGGAGGACAAGGTCCAAACAGAAAATCACACCATGTGTTGGACGTGATCCTTGCTGTATGAATAGAAGTGATTTTTCAACTGAATTAAGACTCCAAAAATTGGTGCATCATAAAATACAACAGAGTAATTTTCCAAAAAATGGTGAATTAGATGACACAAGTTAATAGCTTCATCATCTAACCAAAGTCGATTAAAAAAAAAACTCAGCATCTAATTTTGTTTGTTATAAGGCCTCAATCTGTGAAAACTATATTTGAGAGAATAGAACTTGAGAGAATCAACCAGTTACAATAAACAGACATTAAACTCCAAAAATCTGTGATATCCAATGTGTGCAAACTAAAAAAAAATAAAAAAAACAATAATGGTCATTACCTGCATGTACTGTAGTTGTTGTGCATTGACTTGCTGCTGGTGGTGCATGTTATGTTGTTGTTGATGTGGCTGCTGTTGTTGATGGAGTTGCTGCAGTCTTAGGTCTCCAGGCTGCAGCTGCTGTAAAACTCTGTTCTGCTGATTGCTGCTCTGCATCTGCACAGCTGCCTGCTGTCCGTTCCCTTGGGCTGATGAAAACACAAACACACATGCATGTACACACAGCCTGACCCACATCAACATTCACCATGCGCTTAAGCTAATAATAGATGGAAAATGTTAAACTAGT
Source organism: Colossoma macropomum (assembly GCF_904425465.1). Lineage (NCBI taxonomy): Eukaryota > Metazoa > Chordata > Actinopteri > Characiformes > Serrasalmidae > Colossoma > Colossoma macropomum. The sequence goes on along the minus strand of NW_023494806.1, from coordinate 24,667,433 downwards.
ATAGTACAGACCAAGTATAGAATAGGAAAGGCAGAAAGAAATATGTATAAATGAGCAACAGACCCTTACATTTCTGACCATTGCTAACTGTTCCAGAGGGGACGGTCATTTTCACAGGAGTTACTGAGTTAGGCAGTGGAAGGACATTGCTGTTGGCAGCTTTTGGTCTTTGTCTTGGAGCAATGGATGTTTCCGTGGGGCCCACAGACTCCGTTATTCTGCAGCAAGTAATGTCAACACAGTCACTGATAAATACAAGCCTGGAATACTACATGTATCTACAGCATCATTTGTCTTTTATTTTACCACTGAAAGGGTGAAAATTTTCAAGTGCATCCACTTGTGTAAATTGTTCTGTTGTTCACACATGATAAAAATAGCACTGAATAGTTCTGATATTCTGAATAGTGCTATGGAAAAAACAAGTACAAGTTATTCATGTAGTTGTTCATTCTTTTCAAGAGTTTTGCTTTCACTTATTCAAAGAAAGCTGTAGGGATATTTTTCACACCTCCAAAGCTCAGTCTTAGAACTCTGTGCTTTCTGCTTCTCACAATCCAAGTAATCCAGTCCATTGTTCACTGGCAGCTTCTTTGAATGATCTGCAATTTTTTGTCTATTTCAATTTTTCAATGACCACTTATTCTCAGCTAGACATTATTTCAGACCCATAGTGTTGAGTTTTCTTCTCACAGTGTAAAGATGGACAGAAACTCCTGTGAGTTTTTTTTTTGATCTGAACCAAGAGTGGAGCTTGATGCCATCTCTCAAAGATGAAAGCTTTACTGTTTATTTGATGATGACAGTTTTAGTGGTCTACCAGGTCTTGCACAGTTGTTACTCCCACTTTCTCTATATCTTTTAATGTTTTTTTTTTACCTCCAGTTTTGGAAAATTCCTTATTTTAATTTGACCTTCCCTAATCCATCTCCTCAGAAATATCTTATGAAGAACGAATAACTTGTACTTAACAACCGCTGTGGCTTGAAATTCAAAAAATGAAGAGTAGCAAAAGTCGACTCAGCAGTATATGAAAAGTAGAAAAATTATTGATCTAAACCTTTTTTTGTTCCAATAAAGTATTAAGTTAAAATAGACCCTGTTTAAAAAGGTTAAAAACGAAGGAAGTCGAGGCATTTACTTAAATTTAAAAGCTAATTAAAAAGATGACCAATTTCACTTTCCGCACAAATACCTGGCTTTTGTCAGGCTCTTTTTAGCAGCGATGTCACTGGCTGTTAGCGGCTCTGGCAGCGAGGTGGGGATGGGAGAGTTCTGCCATCAGAAACAGAAAGCCAAACACTCACTATACAAATACTGCTTTAAAATGATCTTCACTGCATCCAACTAGTTAAACAGCACTGCTCCAACATGCTCTCATTACCGTACAAGCTTTGGAAAGACTTACAAATAGATTTGGCACTGGACACTCCTTTCCAGCTAATCTGAAGGCAAAGTAAGAGACTTGATAGATGTCTGGTCTTTTCTCTTGATCTGGCTCCAACATGTATCCTACGATAACAAAAAACAAACTACAGAGTGAACAAAAGAAATGAGTCAAGATGTAAGAGCTGTGCTGGGAGGACTGATATTAGGCTACTCAAACAAAGACCCATTCCTAGAAACAAACATGTGTAAAGGTCTTGGTGATATAGCAGAAATTTCATAGGTTCTGTGGTGAAGCTTTGCACTTTCTCCCCCCATAGTAACATGAAACAGGACGGATTTTGCTGTTAGCCAAATCATAATCATGCTTCCTCTCTGATGGGTGATATATACTGGATCATCACCTTTTCATTTGATCATAATTTAACTGGGAAAAAGTCCACAGCTGTGGAAATTTACAAATGAGAAGATGTGAATGAAAGGATTTATGAATGAATGAGAACATAGTAAACAAACATAAGACATGTAGTGTTCAACAACTACCACAAGGTGGCGGTAATGCTTAAGTAATTATCAACAGGAAAGAAACACCATCCCCTCTGTCCCGTGATAATTTCCATTTGCGAGCTTAATGCTGAATTGATTCTTTTTTAGACCAGATCTCACTCATCTCTTCCAGTGAAAAGGCATGACCGATGCCACTTACTGATTAAGCAGTGCATTTTGGAGGAAAACTTTGAACTGTCTGGAACGCTGAAGATTCCATCACATATGGCAACTTGACTCTCCCCAAACGGGAGCGTGAAGAAACACAGCTTGTACAACAAGCATCCAAGTGCCTGAGAGAGAAAGAGAGAAATACAAGCTCATTCATATTTTCACAAGAAAAAACAACAACAAAAAACACAAGGGCACTTTTTGAGGAAAATCAAACGATTCAGGTTAAACATGCACATGTTGGATGCGCTTGTTTTGTAGAATTCTTTCTATTTTTAGGGGAAGTCAAAAGCTGACAGGAAACACTGTCATACGTTTCCTCTTCTTATCTGTGCCTGCTCTGACATGATGTCCATGAAGCCGTGGCAGCAAAAATGCATCACATGGGGCGTCTGAGCTCAGAAAAGCCTTCCGTCTTTCTAAGGGGTTTATACTCATATTTTGCTTTTTGTAGGTGTTTGTTTAGCAAGACAAGGGAAGTAAACTGAACCCAGTCTCTCTCTCTCTCCCTCTCTCTCTCTCTCTCCCTCACAGCATGAGTGAGCTGAAGAGGAAGTTTTCTACTGCGAGGAGCTCTCTCCTTTCTTTAGAACAGAGCCAAGCAGGAAACTACACTGAGTTTCTTTACTTCTCTCCTTTTTCTTCTCTGGATCTTGACATGCACTCCAAAAGACTGTAGTACTGCTTTGAGAAATGAGAGAAATACAAGTCAATTACATTTTAATTGCCTAAAAAAATAAAACACTATTATGAAGGATCTACCCAACAGGAGAAAACTTTGAAAGAAACACTAACTTTGTAAAAATAAATGTGATTTTTTTATTTTGCAAACAATAATGGACAGAAATAGTGTATAACTGATTGTTCATTAATCTTGTTTCTACAGAGTTTTATTGCAGTTCTAATCAGATTCACCCAATTCCTGTTCAGATGCTGCTGAAGGCTGAATGAACTGAATCTGATTACTTAAAAACTCCACACAGTTTGAGGAAAGAATGTGATGATTTAAGGATGTAGTCTGTATGATTCCTATTGGCTGGAGTATAAGAATCCTTTACATATTAGCTCCAATTAGCAAGAATTTCTTAGCTGATTGACTACAAAGGGCAAGGCTGTCCAATCGTAGCCACAAAGGGCCGGTGCGGGTGCAGGTATTCATTCCAAACAAGCTGGAGCACACACTCGTTAAATCTCAGTCTCAAACTGTCTTCAAACAAGGAAAGGTAAAAATTATGTAAATTCTTGCATTAAATACATTTGCTACTCATGCTAACAAAAACCGGTACAGGTTTTGCTAACAATAATACGATAATATGTGGAGAAACAGTAGAGTCCACAAGAACAATACGCACACTTGGTGACTCTAAAGAACACAAGTCTTAGTTGATACATATTACATTAAACACACAGTAACACTCAAACTTTCATCATGATGCAACAATTATTAAATTAATAAAATGTTCTTACTATAATTGTATAAAAAAAACTAAAATTTTATTAATCATACAATCATTTGAAAAAAAAAAAAAAAACAATTATTAAACAGCTGTTCCTGTTCAGATGAGGGCTAAATGAACTGAATCTGGTGTGTTAAACTCTCAATGTAAGAAAAGGAAAAATAAGCCTCCTTCCATACTTTTTGGCCTGTAGTGCATGTTAATGTTCTCTGGAACAGAAAACACTTGATTTTCTAAAGTACCTTTCCCAGCATTAATAAACTACATGAATTAGACCTTGCTTGGTAGTCTGAAAGTGACAACGCACAGCCCGTTTGGTTCAATTTTGAAGCACAGCAGAATGGAAAAGTACCTACTTCCTATCCATCTTGCCACTTAATCATGCCGTTAAAATCATGCTGCCTCACATCAGCCAAGTCAGCCAACGACACTTCCACAAATGACCACAAAAAGCATTAAGAAACTAAATAAAGGAAGAGACTTGGGCCCTTAATAGGACTGACATTAGACTTCATTTCCTTTAATGCACTTTGATACATAAACAAAGGAAGAAGCCAACCAGGGATTCCCTCCCCCTTGAGACCTTATTTTTTGTGAAGGAAACCGGTTTGGCTTTTTGGGTTTGCGTCACCTGCCTGGCCACACAAGATCTCCAGCATAACTGTGCATCAAAGAGAACCTCTCACACACACACACACACACACACACACACACACACACACACACAAACAGAGAGAGAGAGAGAAAGAGAGATATGGGGGTGGGAGGGGAGCAGTGTGCAGGAGTGAAAGCATGTGTCTGTGTGCACTTACCCAGATATCAGCCTTGGTAGTGATGGCTTTCCCTTGGTACAAGTTAATCATCTCTGGGGCTCGATATGACAGAGTTGTGTACCTACACGCAGAGGTAACTGAAGTTCAAAAGTGTTTGCTGCATTACATGAGATTACATAAGCCAGGTCACAGCTTCGATTTGTCACACAACCAAAAAAATAAATAAAATAAAATAAAAATCACATTTACACAATTTTCCCCTTACTTTAAACACAGCCAATCAGTCAAGGCATGTTTGGTATTCTAGGTATGACACTGTTATCTCCAGTATGACAGTGTCAGAAACCTCTTAAACAAGCCTACTTGAGACAGCCGGTGTGGCTGCAGGTTTTCATTCCAAACAAGCTGGAGCACACCTCATTTCACTTGTTATATCAGTTGGTCTCACTCTTCAAACCACTGATCAGGTGTGCTCCTGCTTTGTTGGAAAAAAACCTGCAGCAACACCACCCTTTGCGGATAAGACTGGAGACCCCTGGTGTTTGCGGAAAGATTGTGTAAATCACTGCTTTACACCCGTCTGCTACTCACGCTAACAAAAAGTACCAGTTTGGCTTACAGTAAATAACACAATGTGGAGAGACAGCAGAGGCTACAAGAACAATACGCAAGTCATTACTTAGCTGACACATATTACATTACATATTACACACGGTAACACAAACTTTCATCATGATTCTAATTCAACTCAACAAGACTGATATAGACTGACATTTATACATCAACTCCTCTAACCTTATCATTCAAATTTGTCTCGAGTTATCAGTAACTGCCTACTACGAGACTTACATACAAGTTAGTGTATATAAAAAGTCTACACACCCATACCGAAATTTCAGATTTTTGTGATGTAAAGCCAGAAATCAAGACAAATCATTACAGACAGTTTGTGATCTTTAATGTAACATGTAACAATATAGCAGTTAGTCTTTGCGAAGTCTTTATACCTTTATATCTTTCTTGTGAAAAAATTCAAGCTCCTTTAAATCACCTGTGCCAAGTGATCCCCTGTGCACTGACTGATTTGGTAATTTCACAGGTTTTCTATGAGACTGAGGTTTGGGCTCTGACCAGGTCATTTTGAGATGTTGATTTATAATTTAAAGCCATTCCATGACTTCAGTGTGGGGTTTGGATTATCATGGTATAAGGTGAAATTCCTCTATGTAAACAGCTTTCTGAGGCCAGGAGGTTTTGTGCCAATATACCCTGAACATTTGGAGCTAGTCATTATCCATTATCTGTCTTGACTACAGCTACAGCTGATGGGGTTTATTACTTACACTTAACTGTAAAAATACTTTCATTTGTCTATGCTGCCCATCTTTGGACACGATTTTGAAAGAGTTTTGTCAACTCTAAGCACAGCCACAGCTGCTGTTATAAAAGAGTGTGTAACTATGGTATGTAGGTTTTTTTATTTTCAATGTTTTTCCTCAATTCTGAGGAATTTTGTTGGTGGCAATATCCCATTAACACGTGTAACACGATTTAACTTAATTTCTTAATGTCTGGCTTTACAGCACAAAAACAGAAACTGCAATTTCAATAGGAGCATACAGACTTTTTATATCCACAGGATGTAGTTAGGAAACTGAGGATCTGGAATGTCAGCCATTTAATGGACCCTTGGAATTTAAGGGGTTACTGGAGCACTGGTCTTACTTCTTAATCTCGTCCTCCACAGCAGTCACACCATCTTTAAGAGGGTGCAACACTTTGTGAGTGGCACTTCCAAAGTCACAAAGGACATAGTTCCCTTGATCATTCAAGAGGATGTTTTCCACCTGCAAAACATATAGTGTAAATCAAATACAGTAAATTTGTAAAACATAATTCCTAGTCCAACGCTGTTTAAACTGGAAAAGGGCTAATAGATTTTCTTCTGTCAAATTCTTTGAAGGAATACTTCACTCAAAAAGCAAATGTGGCTAGCTATGAATGAAAGGTGGTGGGAATCAGTTAGCATGATCCTTTTGGCTGTTACTAGTTTTCACCTATTTGCAATGTCAACATTTTCACAGGGAGTATTCCTTTAAGGAGTCCTGAGAACTGCCATTGTTCATTACTTCTCATTGGCGGGCGAGAGAGGAAGATTCAGGTGATTGGCACCGTTGGCAAGTTCCCACAGGTTCCTGCCAAAAGGCGTTCGTGCTCCTTTCAGGCAGCATCACCCGTCAAACTGTGCCTGAACAACCCGGTCCGTGCCAGGATTTGTCTAATGTTTGTCCCTAATAATGTTAGCAGGGAGGATAATTGGGTCAGGGAATTGATGCCTGGTGTCACCGTTAGCAGACCTGGTCAGGACAAAGTGTATTCATTTCTCTGTTTCTGTCACTTCTTCCTTCTTCTCTTTGTTTACATATAATTACACACTGGAGCAGGGCGAGATGCAGAGCTTAAAGACTCAAAATAGACAAAAGACAGAGAAAGGGAGGACAAACAGAGACACTGAATGAATTGACTTTGCTCTTATGCCAGAGCTGTGACTCCTAACTTTCTTGTATCTGCAGCCTCTGCGTCTTACACCAGCACAAGAGCAAAAACGGGCGAGTTTTTGCTTGTATCTTCAACTTCAGCAGTATTCCTGCTTTTAATCATGCACATGGTTTTATACAGAATGTATAACTGCTTATGGTGCAACCATAATTACTCATGAGCTAAACTGGGGGTGGGGTAATGTTAGAATTAATTACACAGTTATAAGAATATTCAATAAAGTATGCGCTCATTTCTTGAACAAAATAAAATCTACTTTTGAGTTAATAGTTTTGACTTATTCACAATATGTACATCAAATATATACATCTTGGGTCAGGGATGCCCAATCCTGGTTCTGGAGATGTTCCACCCTGGAGAGTTCAGATCCAACACGCCAGACTCTAACTTTAAGATGTGTCTGAAGGTCTTCAGTACATCTTTCATCAAGAGTCTCTGTGGCACAATGACAGCAGGAAGCTGATCTGTGAAGCTCATGTTTTGTGTTGTTAAAGTTTTTTTTGACTGGTTGAGCTGTAGCTGAATGTCCTCTCAAGCCAGAGATATGCTGTCTGGCTTTAGAAATCTTGTTCTTTAGTGACTCACACTGTACGTTTGTATAGATCATCGTGTATGGACAAAACCCAACATTTATATACTCGCACTGTACAAAAATGCTCAGTCTACACGAGAAACACAACCCCTACAGAGCTTTCTATCTATGAACAATTTCAAATAAAGCCATTTCATTCACAATAGCACACTGTGCACCAAGTACTGAGTAAATACGCTCAGAAACTGATCTACAGCAGCACTACTAACTACTGAAACAGGCAGTGATGAACAGGGTCTGACAATACAGCCTATTTTACAAAGACTTTTTAAAAGTCAATACATTATAGTATATATACATTAAAGTTTATACCTTGCTGTTCTATTCAGACAGAGTACCATCAGCATATACGGACTTTGGTAGCAATTGTCAACTTTTTTTGCTTCCATTTTGCTGGCCTACATGTCTCCAGCTGTACTGGGGAAGTGGTGGAGATTGTGTTTGTGAGTGTTTAAAAATGGCCTAAACTCGCACAGTGTATTGCTGGTGGGAATATACCAAGGCGGCATGTTTAAAGCGACCTTTGTGTCCGACTGGCACGTCGTCAGAAAACACTTCTTTGTGTGAGCAGACCCTCACTCACTGCCTCACTCAAAATCTTTACATAGACAAATATTATGAACGCTTATTATGTTACCTTCAGGTCTCTGTGGATGACTGGGGTTTTACACTGGTGCAGTCTGGCCACAGCTTCGCAGGTGTCACAGAAGATGGTGAGAACCTCAGCCTCAGTGAAGCCGACATGCAGGCGCTGGTTCATCTGCTTCACTACCTGGCCCGCTGCAAGAGACAGAGAATCTGACCCATCTTGTATTGTAAGAATAAAATGCAAAAGTTTGCAAAAGACTATACATGAGGGCCAACCTTAACATAAAAACACTGTAATTCATGATTATCATTTAACAATCCGCACAGCATCTGATTTGTCAGGCTCATGTGTGACGTCAAACTGCTCATTATGACTGTCAAAACTGACAATTTAAAAGTTTATTCTGGCTTTGGGGATGAGAAGAAAACAAAACCCTCCACTCTGTCATAGTATCTTTTAAAATGTCTCCTGACCAAACTATATCCACAATATAAACCCAAGTCCTAAATATCCACAGGCATCTTACTGTCATATGTAAAAGTCTAAGCACCCCTGGTCAAATTACATATTTAGACTATTTTTGAAGTTAAATTAACACATCCTCTAAAGGGAACAAACTTAAATAGGCCATTTTTCTGTTAATTTTAGGGCACAAATTCTATTTATTTATATATTGGGGGAAAAAAATATTAACGTAAAATATGCCATAACTTCGGCATGGGCCAAATTTTATGAATTATTTTTACCAATACAATAAAATTCAGCAAATAAACAGTAACTGTGCATTAAAATATGCAGGAGTGTGTTCTCTGTAGAGAATGTGTTGATATATTTTCATTTAAAAAAAAAACAAAACATAATTTGGCCAGAGTGCCCAAACTTTTGCATACAACTCGATGTGAAAATAGAGTAAAGATGCACAGAAGAACTGCTTGATAACTGGTCAAAAACCAGTGTGTCATTGTTTCAGCTTCAGGATTCTACAGAAATGGCTAAGAAATAAAAGTCACTGAGTTTCTTAATTTTGGAAAGAGTTAAGACAAAATGAGGACCCTTGTTTATTCACTAATGTTGTCCGCAGTGCTAAAAACTGATGCATTTAATAGGAAGAATCTTCTCTCCATTAGAGATCATTCATAAAACATTTTTATGATCATTCATAAAGCATTCACCTGTTGTGGAGGCGTATGTGAATATGTTTTATGAATGATCAGTAATGCAGAGGAGGACAGAAGGTGCTGTCTGGAGCGCAGCAGAGTCTTCCTGACCTTTACAGTACTCCATTAGGATGAGAACCTCCCACACACTGTCTCCTACTGCATTGATGGTGGAGTCCAGGTAGCTCACTATGTTCTTATGGCCTGACAGCTCTTTCTGTGGGGACAAACAGAGCAACAGATTTAGCAACAGCACCAGTAGAGGAAGAAGTTTTTTCATCAAAACCTGATGAAAGCTAACATCTGGCCAAAACTCATTATTCCACAACTGTTAAATAAACACTAGCTTCACTGCATTTCATCACTGTCATAGTAAAACCTCAAAACACATTTTATTTTGTTACAGCATTTGAAAACACCATCTGTCCTTTATATGGTGAGAACATTTTGAACCAAAATTGCTTAGAATAAAGTTTTGTTACTTATTTTATATTACGTATATTAACCATATTTATGAGGTTTTTATTACTGTAGGAATGATTTACTCTAGAAGACAACTGCATTCGCAAGCTTCACAAGAAACTGTTTCCCCTAATCATGAGTCAATACAGTAAGGTCTTTTGTACGGTTTAAAGACTATGAAAGTGTGAATAAAGACATTACACGTTTCAACAGGTTTCTCGCCACTGGATCTTGCATCTAGAGCTCTGACTAGAAATATGAGTAGGAAGTGCCTTCAGTTTCAGAGAAAATGAACTTACAGAGCCACAACTTTGTCATTGTAACGCGTATGTTGCAATGCGTACCTTTTAAGAAGTAGATAATCCATGATCAACTATGAGTGTCATTATGGAAGAGTGGGAGCGTTTAGTAACCACAGCAACTCAGCCACAAAGTGACAGACCACGTAAAGTTACAGAGTGGGGTCGCCGAGTGCTGAGGTGCATAGTGCATGAAAGTCACCAACGCTCACCAACGCTCTGCTGACTCAATAACTGCAGAGTTCAAACCACCTCCAGCATTAACATCAGCACAAAAACCGGGCTGGGCGCTTCATGGCATGAGTTTCCATGGCCGATCAGCTGCATCTAAGCCTTACATCACCAAGCACAATGCCAAGAGTCAGATGGAGTGGCATAAAGCACACCGCCACTGGACTCTGGAGCACTGAAAACGTATTCTGTGGAGTGGCTAATCACGCTTCTCTATCTGGCAGTCTGATGGACAAGTCTGTAAAAGCCAGGACAACGTTACCTGCCTGACTGCGTTGTGGCAACTGTAAAGTTTGGTGGAGGAGGGATAATGCTATGGGGTTGTTTTTCAGGGATTAGCCTAGGCCCCTTAGTTCCAGTGAAGGGAAATCTTAATGCTTCAGCACAACAAGACATTTTGGACAATTGTATGCTTCCAACTTTGTGAGAACAGTTTGGAAAAGGCCCTTTGTTGTTCCAGCATGACTGAGCCCCAGTGCACAGAGCCAGGTCCATAAAGGCATGGTTGGTTGACTTTGGTATGGAAGAACTTGACTGGCCCTCACAGAGCCCTGACCTCAACCCCACTGAATACCTATGGGATGAACTAGAATGGATATTGTGAGCCAGGCCCTCTCGTCCAACATTAGTGTCCGACCTCACAAACGCTCTTCTGGATGAATGGGCAAAAATTCCCACACATTCCAAAATCTTGTAAAAAGCACTTCCAGAAGAGTGGAAGCTGTTATAGCTGCAAAGGAGGGACCAACTCCATATTATTGCCTATGGATTTAGAAAGGGATGCCAAAAAAGCTCCTGTACATGTGACATGTTGGTGTCCCAATACTTTTGTCCATATAGTGTATGTGGTGTTACTGAGATAGCACAGGGAGATGTGCAGTTTTACTGTCTGAGGTGTGGTAATCACCTAGCTTACCATGATCATAATCTCCCGCTTGAAGATGTTCAGGTCGGGGACGTTGTTCACATACATTCTCTTCAGAGCACATCGAACTCCACTGTGGGTGTGGGCCAGGAACACCATTGAAAACCCCCCTAAAAATACATAAACACACAGGCACGAAGGAGCATAAACAAACATGCATAAAGGAAATCGAATCAAATCATATCTAGCCAAAGTACACATCATCATCACTATCATCATAAGGCATATTAATTCAATTAATTGATTAATTTAATGAAAGATTACAGATTACAGAAATCATTAGTCACTGCAATAATTACTGTTACATGCTGGCTCTGAACATTTCATGGACCAACAAAAATTTTAAAAAACTTTTTTTAGGTTATATTAACAGATGTTAAGAACATTTTCCCTTTCTTCCATAAAGTTACTATTTCTGTGTTACTTCAGTGACATGACAGTAAAACATTTGTTGAAAGTACAAGGCCTCTAGCTGTTGCCCAGACTGTCCTGACTAAAGCATTTGATGTACTGAGCTCTGTAAAATCAGCCCATCGAAGTTAAACACGGTGTCTATGCCAAGGACAGATAGTTTCTGCATGCACACATTAAGCCTCACCCCGTTAGCCATGCTCGAGTTTCATTACTTGCTACATATACAGTAAAAGACCTCCAATGGACCATGTTGGGTTGACTCAAGGCCATCACAGAGCTGATTCTGAACCCATTACACCACAGTCTACTTCTTAAACCCTGCTCATGCTTTTTGGTTAATTTTGACTGCTTATTTGTCTAAAAAGAACTCTACCTTTTGTTTCCACTTGTTTCTAACAACAGTGGTAGATGCATTATGTTAGAGAGGGCTCCCTAACAAGTTTGGATTAGGGTTACTCTGTCTTTCAAAAAGCACACAGTTCACTCATGCTTTAACAGAGCCGGAAAACAGATTGCTAACTTTATGGCTCCATGAGGCATGGTAGGCCCCTGATAAAGAAAATTTGTATACAGCTGTAGTTCCCCTAATACCTTTGAGGACTCAGACAGCAGATGTGAGAGACTGTTTAAGGCTTGATTATTGGGTCCTTTGTACTTAGTTTTCATAAACTTTATTCTCAAAGGGTGGAAGCAGTAGCTTTACTCAGAAATATAACTAGATATTGCCTTTCACAAAGTTGGGGAAACCTAGCTTTTAAAAATGTTTCAAATAAAAATGAGAACGTTTTTGGTTTGCAATAATAAGACATTATATGAAGCTGTACAGGTTTTACCATTTTCACTGCCAAAACTGCAATAGAAGGAACAACTGAAAAGTACCTCAGGAGCAATGCCAGACCTTTTAGACCTTTTATCCCCTGTTCGTGACGTCTACACTTGTCAGCATTTTATGCTTTCAGGTGTTTCAAATGATGTCTGGGCCAAAAGTTTTTCACTGTGTGCTTTTAATAACAATTTGTAACAGAAAAAGAAAGACACCCTCATGACCTTGAAGCAGAGTGATGCAAAATCTACCCAAAAGTATTCTGTACTTAATTAAAAAGCAACACTGAAAATCCAGCATTACTCAGAAAACTGCAAAACAAGGCACACTGTGCCTAAACACTGTCCCTGACAGCCAGTGTTTAGAGGTTGTATGGCCCGTTTTCGCACTTTGGGAGAAATTATTTAAAATGTCAGGTGTTGAACCAGAATTTCTTGTTCTCAACTGAAATGTGAAGCGTTCACACTTGGAGGTTAGTGAAGTAGTTACTGAAGGCCTGAAAGCAGGGAGCCATGAACTGGCAAACAGTGCCAAAGGAAGCCTTGCCTCGACAGGACCTGGCCCATCCAATGGAGGATGAATGAACCCTGGCAGCATCTGAGCGACCAGCCAGTTCTCATTAACGCCACGCTGAGTCATGGAGCGGACCGCGGTGAGAGAGCAAAAGCCCAGTACAAAGCAGGGCCCCACAATGGAGCGCTTGTTGTCCAACAAACTCATGCTCGCTTAGCCGACCTGAATAGGGAACGTATTTGGATCGAGACCCAGAAGGAGAGACCTGGGAGAAGAGAGCCAAGCACAATGCAGTTTTTCTGTGGGGTCAGAGCCCATCTGCAAATCATGGGATCATGGGTTGATTTGTAGGAGACTACCATCACAAAGATTTAAGTACAGAGGCACATTATTAAAGGGTGCAGCAGAGGACTTCAGATTTATGAACTAAATTGTAGTACTTTATTGTCTAGTGAAAAAAATGGAATTTGATTCATTGTGAATCATATTTCTGAGTGTTGTAGAGAACCAGAACATGCTTTGCTGTTCACTGGGAATATTAGCATTTTAGCGTATAGTGGGTAAAACTGAAATGCCATGCTTACAGACTTGAACAACCAAAAAAAGTGAGTGTTACGAAAGTAGACAATATTTAAATGTGAATTTAATGGCCAACATGAACGCTCAGCTTCAGAGCACTGCTTTGCATATAACAAGGCCTGACTAAACTACGCTAGTGCTGCTGGAGCCATTTGTGCACCAGAGTTTGGCACTGCTTTAGCATGCTAAAAAACATTTAACAAAAGCTTTTCTAAAGCTGTACCGCCTTTGTTTTTTGCCAAACTTCGGCCCTGGGTATTTAATTACCATGTCCTCCTTACTGTAACAGAGGGCCAAGCAGAGCATGAGCCAAAAAGTGCTGCACGTTTCTATCATTACCCCTGCTCATGGGAGATACTTATCGCTGCATGCTACAGTGAGCAGCTAATCAACTCACTGAGAGGGTGCAGAAACACACATACATACACACACACACACACACACACACACACACACACAGACACACACACAGACACACACACAGACACAGTCTTAGGCTCCTCAACACTGCTAAACCCAAGACCTGTTTTGTAGGAGAAGGGTTCTGTCTCACAAAGCATAGAAAGTATGTCAGGGTTCACCATTGAGCAAGCAAAGGAGCACTCTCTTACAGCTGCATGTTGATGACTCATACTGAGCGCACTGCCGAGAAGCAGCCAGGGCCTCGCTTACATATTTCATTCTGAAATTGCAAGGCCAATGTTACATACAGCATCAACCACAATGTAATCTTGGGGCTTCCAGGCTTAATTATCAATCATTTGTAAATCAGTCTTCATTGCGCCTGAAGGGCCAATGGAAGTTTGCTCACTTGTTTAAATTATAAGAGTTTGTTGTCGTGTGTAAAAATATAAAGAAGGTTTCAAAAATATTTGTCTTTTATTATATATATATATATATAATAAATAATAATAATTTTATTTATATAGCACTACAGACAGGTGATAAAACATGGTTATAGAAAAGATCATTAGTACTTAATTAGAATCAGAAGAAACTGAAGAAGATTAAATTACAAGATAAACACCACAAGACATTCAGTTTTAGTTAAATGCTAATTTAAAGAGATACGTTTTTAGGTGCTTCTTAAAAGTGAGCACTGAGCTTGACTGTCTAATAAAAGGTGGAATTGAGTTCCACAGTTTAGAAGCATAATAACTGAAAGAGGCCTCTCCATGTTTTCTCTATTTTACAGAGGGTATCTGTAGAAGGCCACTATTTGCAGATCTTAGATTGCGTGCCGGAACATAAACAGACAGACACTCTGTGATGTAAGCAGGTGCTAGGTTGTTTTGTATACATATAAAGAGTAACCAGTAAGAGTTAAGACAGTAAACTGTGTTTTTGCCAGCACATGGGTAGGTGTGGAATAAGCCTACAGTATGTACTGTCAAACAAGTGCATACAGTACTCCTCAAGATAATGTTCAATTTGGGCAGTGAAAATTAACCTCCCTCTGCTAAGCACAGAAACAATTTACCTGTTATTTTTCATTAAATCCATTCACATCTCACGGCCCACATTTAAAAAAAAATAAAATAAAAAATCAGAACTAAGCAATAAAAACTGGGTCCTCTTTGAAAGGGCATCTTCCTTTAACAATAAATAAATAAATAAATAAAACTTTACAACCATGTTTCCAAAAAAGTTAGAACGTAGTACAAAACAAAAATGCAATGATGTGCATTAGTGTACATGGCATGGGTGACATGTGAAGGCACCATTAATGCTGAATGATATATATATATATATATATATATATATATATATATAGAGGTTTTGTAAACATGCTGCAAGATGATGTCATTTTAAGGGAATGCCTTGGTTGTTTAAGCAAGACAATGTCAAACCACATTCTGCATGCATTACAACAGCATGCCTCTAAAGTAAAAGAGTTTGGGTGCTAAACTGGCCTGCCTGCAGTCCAGACCTGTCACCCACCTAGAATATTTGGTGCATTTCACTTTTAAAACTACAGCAGTTGATCTCCTCAGTTCCTAAACGCTTACAGAGTGTTGTTAAAAGATGAGGTGCTGAAACACAGTGGTAAACATGCCCCTGTCCCAACTTTTTTGAAGTGTGTTGCTGGCATCAAATTCAAAAAGGGCATTTTTCTTTTTAAAAAATAATTCCAAATGTCGGTTCAACATTTGATGTGTTGTCTTTCAACTATTTTCAATTAAATACAGGTTTTACATGATTCGCATATCATTGCACTATTTCGATTTCGATTTTGCACAGCATCCCAACTTTTTTGGGGTTGTACAAAGCATGTGTGAAAGAGATTTTTTCCAGGACAATAAGATCACCGTCTCTAGGAATACACAGGAAACCTGACAATGACCGTAAAACCAATTTACTGAAAGAGGGAGGAAGAAAGTGTGACTCAGAATCACATGAGGTACATAGTAAAAGTTGAGTATATCAAATAAAAAAGCAGTAAGCTTTTATCCTGTTGCTGGCAATGAGACCGAAGTGAAGCTAAATTGTGCTAAAAGCAAACATTGACAGACTGGCCTTGTTTCAGATCATTCCAAAGCTTACTAAGGTGAAAGGTCAGAAGCTGCTATGTTGTGATGTTTTTGACACAATTAGAAAAGTAACAATGTGACAGACTATTCAGTATCAACAGTACAATCATATATGACAGAGCCCCTGTCTACTCACTTTTAATGATTTTCCCCCAGCTATTATCTTTGTGATGTTTTTACAATGAATGGACAGAGAAAGAATGCTGTTGGTCTTTTCTTTTGAGAGTTTTTTTAAAACATTTTCGAAATTACTTTTCCTGTAATTTTCTTTTTTTTATTTTGTGTTTGGTAGGACAAAATTTTGCGTAGGTGACATCAGATCTGCAAGTACAAATCAGAGTTAGCAATATGTATGTGTCAACTACTCGTGTTCCTCTGCCTCACATAAAGTGACTGCTCTCCTGCTGCAGAGTCCCAGCCAAACCGCCCAGCAAGTAAGTTAATCTTCTCTAAATTTAACAGCACTAGTTATAAAAGTTTATACCATTGTGTGTAGCACTGCTGTTTGCAGCACCTACTTTTAACAATTAACTTCATTTACAAGAGTGTGATAGTTAGCAGTGCACCTTAACTGTTGGAATAAAATGATACATTAGCTTAGTATTAAGTTAGCTACCCACACCGTTTGGTGGTGTTGCAGGTTGTTCACATTGCCTGGGAGAAGCCACTGTCAATCATTTTGTGTTCTGACACACCCACACACTTAAGTGCCGGCAGCAACTTGGAATGTCTGCAGCATTTAACTTAATTATAACACTGGTAAACCTTTTTTTCCATGGCATATCTTCACTTTTAAAACAAACATTTTAATATTTAAAACGATGTTGAGGCTTTGAGCATACAAAATGTTAAAAGAAGTGTTCAAAGCCTGCCCTTTGTCACAGGCAGTGTGACTTAAATACTACACTTAAAGTAATTATTGAAAAATTGAGACTTAAGACAAGTGTTGGGTGATGTATTGTCTATACAGTAATACTGACTACTTCACCGATTTTTACTTTTAGTGGTACTGAGGGATAATGATCATTATATTTACGATAAAGTTGTACACTATAAAAAAGCAGAGTCCCTGCTGATTTTGGCATAGGGATGTAAATGACTAACTCATTAGCTGACAAATGACAAAAACAATTGTTCAACCATTGTTATCAGTTTACATTTACAGCATTTAGCAGATGCTCTTATCCAGAGCGACTTAAAAAGTGCTTTTGTCTATCCAGAGAAAGTATCTTTGCTAGTTACCAATAGGTTAGAGAGAAAGCCAGTCCTGAGCTCAGATACTGCTAGAATCAGAAAGTCATTATTGACACCTAGAGAAAAAGGGACAAAGTTAAACACAGAGCAGTGCAATACAATACAGTACATAAGTGCAGTACAATACATTACAATCAATACTTAATTCAGTGCTCATTTAAGTGCTGTATAAAAAAAAAAACTTTAAAAAAAAAACAAAAAAACACTTTTCCAGAGTACAATAGCACAACTACAGCGATGTACCACATCGGAAGCAAACATCCACAAGCGATAAGGCAGACATCCATATTTTCTGAGAGAAAGTGTGATGCCTGGTGGGGTGAGGAAATTACAAATGGGTGTATGAAATCATAGATAAGAACATCGCGGACAGTGGCAGCTTTTGAGAGTTACTGAGCTGGTCATGGAATTATGCTCATTATAACTTGAAGTGGAAGTAAGTGGTAAATATAACTTCAGAATATTGAACTTTCACTAGCTCAAAATGGTATATTCCAATGTCAGCCCCTCAGTTTAAACAAAACCAGGATCTTTTGTAGAGTATGTTTAACATGGGTTGAGGCCATTTACTTTATAAACATGCTTATGCTTGGCCTCACCCATCAGTACTATGTTCCACAGTCCATAAGGAACACTTTAATATCTTGTACATTAATTCAGAATTCAGTTGATGTGCCACCATGATACTGTGACATTTGGAAATGCTGTTGAATTTTATCAATACTTATGTAGTGGTAGGTTACTTACAGGTAAAATACTGTGATATGCAGAGTTATACTGAAACTGAAAGAGAAACAATCTCACCATCAAAGGTGCCACTGTTACATGAAATTACATGAACTCCCTCAGATGAGTCTGAAGAATGTCATTACATCCTATGAAATTGCCGGGGACACAATAGGACGCCTGGATTAATCAGAGAACTGCCCTACTCTCCAAACTCAAGACTGCTTATGCAGTACAGCCATGAAAGACAAAAAAAAACTTGGCCAGGCCCAAATCTGCTGATGGGACAAGCTGAAGTTGAGGAACCAAGTGAACAGCCTTGCCAGTCAATACACTGACTCAAAACATACATTTTGTGCCTGGAAAACCCCTTCCCAGCGTCCACTCATCCACACACACACAGCAGCTGTCACATGTCTGTCTATGGGCAGCCTGTGATCCCACAGATGAGGCGTCTTGGGAAGGCAGGTGGCTTTAGAAAAGCTGGTGCATTCTCAGTCCCAGTGGCGCTGTTTGCCCGCTGATGGAGCCCATATGGTCCAGGATCAAGTTCTCAATAAATCACTGGCCTGTGGGTTTTATTCCCTCCCCTTTAGAGGGCTTTCTATACACTAAGTACCACATACCTCATTAACTCTCTGACAAAAGAGGGCTGAGAAGGTGGGGGCACAGAATTGATTCGAGAGAGAGCTTGGTGTCAGTTCCGTATTTGTGCTTTAGATTATTCAAGGTGAGGACAATGAAGGCAAATTACTGCTTCTGGGGCTCCACTAACTGGAAAAGTAAACCTTATGACTCTTCTAGTGACTTCAAATGGTCCCCATTCAAGTATGTGGAGGAAAAGCCCTTCACAGCAGAGGAAGCATGGCCAAAATTTGAAGGCTTGTCACCTAAAATCCACTGACAAGGTCTTGAAGACCACAAAACCAAAGGCACACTAACTTCCTGGCAGCCTTAACAGCAACCTTGATGTCACCACTATTAACAGCAACAGCATTAGCATCTGCACTCTTGTCAGGCAAGAGACAGATGCAGAGTGCTTACTGCGGAATGGAGATCTTCCCCCATGAGAACTGAGGCTTGAACTGCCACTCACACTGAATAGGCCCTGTCATTGCAGAAGAATTTTCCTGTCCCAACTCCAGCAGCAAGACCATTACATCAAGCCTTGGCAACCAGCTTTGTGGATGACGGCAGAGTTAACATGGACTTCAGAAGAAAGGCACATCACGTGCAAATTGTGCTAGAGTACTTGCCATTAATTTTCTGCACTTAGTAAACCTATCTTCACATTAAAAAAATTCTTCAATCAACCTAAGAGTGCAATTTCCAGGTCTGAGTAGGCCTGGCCTCTGTATTATGGCTAACACAGTACTGGCACACTTAGCACTCTAAATCGTGCAGGTTTTGCCAAGTAGTTTAGACCACGACTCTCAAGAGAGATCCTGAACTGTACTTCAGCCGTGAGATCTTGGAACCAAGCTGTGTGTTTTACCACCCACGCAGACTCAGAGAATCAACGATATCTTAAAAGTGATCAGCTTCACTTGACAGCAAGCCTTTCATGTACCTGTAAGGCACAACACTGTCTCAGTCTTGCTTGCTGGATGACTAATGTAGTGAAGGAATACCCTGTTTTTCAGAATAATGCACTTTATGCACACTACACTATGAAGAATAAAAACAGCAATAAAAGAGAAAAAGAAGGTGAAAAAGAAAATAGTAAATGAAAATGAATTAAAGCTCAGGAATGAGTGAGGCATTTGAACTGCAACTGCACTCGTGGACAATAGAACAATGTCAGCTGAGACAGAAATGCATTAGTGGATTCTAATCAGGCATCCATGCAGATGTTCTCTGTCTGAACCATGTCGTCATCAGTGACATTGGCTCCCCTCCCCGTCTCTAGGGTTTAGAGAAACTACTCCTCAAGAAATATGCCTTCAACAATCCAGAACCACTTCTTATTTTAGCGGCCACAGTTGCTTCAGTGTCAACTCTCCAGTACTACTACTTGGCCAGTTCAAGTAAGCTGATCATAAATTGTGTCTAACATAACTGAAACCAAATACTTTAATAACATAAAAGTAATTTAGTCTTTTGACTTATGATAGTTTCTAGCCTTGTTTTCAGACTTGTCACTCCTCCAAAAATCCATTTTGGGTTTGTGTACTGGAAATTCTCAACCCAGTAATATAACTTATACATGTAAACATATCCAGATTGCTTCCAGTAATAGCCAGTCTAGCAGCTCATGCACAAGCAACAAGGCTTTAAACGTTTTGTTAGAAAGGGATGTAGCAATACAATGTTTTGTACTGTTTCAAACTGTATACATGCTAGCACATGTGATATGACAGCAAAAATGAATATTGGTATCATTTACAATATTCAGAATTGCTATGCATCTAAAAACATTAAAAAAAAATAAAATAATATATATATATATATATATATATATATATATATATATATATATATATATATATATATCTTTAACAAAATTAATGGGGTAATACATGAAAAGCAGCAGTGAAATTTCTCCTTGTCCACATAAATCTGAAATTATAATGCATGTTATTTCGTACTGTGATACTGTGATTAAAGGAATGAGGGAGGGTCTCAGAGCTACCTGAGCATGTTGCCTAATGAAAGGTGGGGATGGTGGGAGTGGGAGGTGAAATATGTTATTATTGGTTAGTATTATTATTCCTAGGCCGCTGGTCCATGGTGACAGAGCCAAAACTTAAAAGACGTTTTAGACAAAAGCAAAAGCCAAAATCATAATGTAGTTTGTAGAAAAAAAAATGTTCTAAATTCATATGGTGAGTTGTGAAGAGACTTGAACTAGCAAGATAAAAAGGTCAATTTAATTTTGGATTAACCTGAAGAGGTTTTCACAAATATCTCTCAAATCTACAAAACCATGAAGCAACCCAAAAAAGTTTCCAGTACTTAGTGTACTTAGCCTTTAGATCAAAATAAGAGGCATTCCTAGGCCGTGTTCAGATGCAGGTCTGCTTTTTCCACATCTTAAACATACCCTGTAAGCTACAGGAAACATAAGGGCCCCCACTGAGGGCCATTTTCCAGTGGGATCTTCCTGCAATAAGGTAATCACTTACCAGTTCCATTCAGTCTGCAGATCTCCTCTGACCTCCCCACGCCCCCTTCCTCTCTCCACAACCTTCCTCCCTGAAGTAAACTCTATTCCATGTGACAATCAGCCATAAATGGAACCTCCCCATCACCAGCTTTGTAAGCCAACATCCACAAATTTCCGATGTTTTGTGCAACACTTTCAGCAAGGTCTTTGTCAGAACATGTGTAATCTAGTTATACCCAGGAGCTGGCTTTGATAATAGTCATTTTAAAAGTGGCCTTTAACAAACGTGCTCCTATAATACCCACCAACCATGGATTAAATCTAGGTAAGACCTAGCTGTGAGTGCATCAATCCTATGTGGGGCAAATAAACTATGTGCGAGCAACATCTTCCATATTAAACATTTATAAAACAAGTTCCGACATCAAGCATTTAAGATCTCACCAGGAAATCTACGAAGAAACCAAGACATCTGAGACTTCAACAACATGGCAAAAGCAACCTCCTTCAAAGGTGCACTTTCTATATCTACTGAAAAATGTTTCCTATCTTCATCCAAAAGCCATAAAACCCAAGTTTCCCGCAGCACATTAGCCAATTATGACTTTCAGATCCCTTGTTTTTCCTGGATTGTATATTCTTATATTCTTAAGGTATGAAGTAGTACTACATATCCTTGCCTGCTCTATAATTTATTAGATTCATCTTACTCAGCATCATAAACAAACTTGACTGGAACAAAATTTAACTTTAACTTTTTTTCTTCCCACTCCATGTCACATCTGCTTCACACCATGAGGCTAAGCAATCAACTTTGGACGACAGAAAAACAGCGACCAATCACAAGGCACTGGGTTGGCTGATATAATGCTCACAAATATCTGCTAAAGAACACAGTTTAATCTGTTTCCCATGAGTCCTCGAAAGTTACACCACAATGCTGCTCACCAATTTATCCACAGGATAGGCTGGCATGCTAAAAATAGAGTCCCGCTTACTTTTGGTGTGCACTTGAGAGATTCTGCACTTGGTGATATCTCCCCTGACAGCACAGCGGGATGACTTGTCATTCTTCTGGAAATTTCCAAGCTTCAAACTACAGTTTGTTTGTTGGGAGAATTAGCCCTCAGTATTTCTCAGAGGACTGATGTATATTTGACAACACTGCGCATATACGCTGCCTTTAGACTCACTTACTGCACATCTCCCCTTACAATTTTTTTCCCAAAGAGAGACATCTACTTGCTAAACTGAACTCACTGCTTAAACCCATAATTTATCAAGGAGCCCTATCAAGACCCTTAAACTTAGACTTTTCTATACATCTCAAATTGGACCTTTGCTAAACCCATCACCTAAAAAACAACTGTAAAGCTGTAGCTTAGAAACTGCACCCCGTGAGGGGCACGTCTGACAAGTTTAAAACTTTACAGTATATTGTGGTTACTTACAAATTGGATTATAATGTTACACGAAATTTTTCCCTTTTCCTAAATAAGTTCACAGACATAGTGTCAGTAACTAAAGCGGGTGGGGCTTAGTGTCGGGTCAACTAATGACATGGCAGTGTGTGAATATGACAGACAGTGTAAACTTGTGGTTCCACTGTGCAGGGCCAGTCCATCCTAGTAGAGAACAGTGGAGGACACATTGCAAGAGCACAGTACTACTCTAAGACACATTTTTGCCTATAAGGAATCTAATCACCAACATCTGTTATAGACAATGATTTATCTGATATATGTATGTGAAATTTCACTTTACCCCTTTCATGTGCTTTAACAAGCATTCACAATGCTACCACCAGTTTAAATATATTGCAGATGTTTATGCGTGATGAAAATGATGTCAACAGCAAAAAATAAAGCCTTCTGCTCAAATGCTTCAAGTACAAACAACAAAAAATCTTGAGGGAATGCCCAGAGAGGACAACCAACAAGGCTAGTGTTATAAATAATTATTAATCAGAAGGCCAGTGAATGAAAGAAGGGACTATGATGGGGGGCAGTATAAAGCAAATTGTCCACAGACTGACATTAAGAAAAGCAGACTGACATAGGATTCATTCTTCTTTAAGGGTTGTCGTTCTACTGTTGGCACAACACTTGGCTACACTAAATCTTCTTAGGCCACTTCAAAAATCAACCAAGCAGGGTCATAAACTGGTCTTTTTTAATCTGTGGCCAAGCAAGTCTAAGCTGCAAGACAAAATTTAAAGTATATGTCACTTGAATATCAGGTCAGATATTTATAGATTGTTATAAAAAAAAAAAAGGAAAACACATATTTCTATCCAAGCTACTTGAAAATATTTATTACAATATTAAGGCTAAAATTAACAACTGTATAGTATATGATTAACTCAAGTTTCACAAAACCTACACATAATTACCCATAGACAGCAAAATTATGCACCCAGAAAAAGCCATACAGTTAATAAACTTTAGAAAAAAAATAACTAGTAAGTACTGTTTTCAGAGTTCTGCTGCTTCCTTTCCCAAGATTAAGAGCATTAAGGAAGATAAAACCACTTAAGAGAAGCCAAAAACAGAAAAAAGTGTTGCAGCATGTTTGTTACAGAGAAAAGAGTTACTGTACACCAAACTTGCAGCAAAATCCCAAATAAATTTTGCAAATCAGAAGAAACATGAAGTAAAAGTCTGGGACATTCCAGTTACAGACAAGTACAGCGAGTTCATATCATAGTTCTTCACATAAATCTCCTGAGAGCTCACTTCCTAAAATGCAGCACAAAGTTTCTGTTCTTCAGTGCTGAGCAAACATGGTCATGTTGCTAAGGACATGACTGATTAGCTCAAGATCATTTTTTAATAGAGCTTGGGGTGTCAGTGGTGGTTAGCATCACAACCCCCTTGAGCATATGGTCAGCATCACTGAGGACCTCAACCATGGGAAGGTCATGTGAATGATCTGCAAGGCTGCATTCTATCCGTCCAAGCTACAGACCCAGATAATAAAGTTACCAAATGCATTACTGCAGCACAATCGTGAAAAAAAAACGGCCGGCCTATCAATAGCGATAAGCAGAATTAAACAAGTGATGCAGAGTTATGATGACACCATGTTTAAACTCTTCAAAAGTAAATAAAATTCAGAGGGAGAGCGCAATACGTATGCCCTGGTTTGACTTATTTGGTCAAATAACTTGGTCATTACTACTACTTGGCGGCAAGCCTGATGCTGGACATTAGAAGACAGATGTACTGCTTGAGCCAAGTGATCTGATGTTTATAGACCTACAGCAAGGGAAGCTACAGTGCAGATGAGCTCAGAACATCTGACAAAACGATGAAGCCTGTCTGGAAGAGGAGACTGCTTTATATACAGGAAATATAATTTAGCTCCTCCTTTCTCTATTGTTCTTTCTTCTTTCCTTTTGGAAAGGAAATGTAAAAGCTATCCAGTCCACTCTATCTGCCTAATGTGTGGCATATTATGAAGAATTAATGGAGATAAAACTGAACACAGAGCTATAAGGTCAGAAGTGTAGCTGTAGCTATCCTCCAAAAAGGGTCAAGTTAAGACTGGGCTGAGCTAAAGAGCGTCCTTCAACAAAGCACATCTTAGTAGCTCTTTTATAAAGTTTGTGAGGTATGTTTTTGTACAGTCAAAATTTAGATGAAAAACAGCACAAGTTCTGCGGTGATATCTTCAAAACCCAATACTACCTTTGAAATGATACAAGTGGTCTGCAAAATGATCTGACTGTGTGTCGGGAGGACAATGGGAGAAAATCCTGACTCACAGATGTGAATCTCTCATCACGTTATGTTCACTTGGAAAAAAAAATTGCTGCTATCTTGCACAAATTCCGCTTCCCATTCCCTAGATGTATTCCATCTAGATATGAAGTCAGCAATCAAGCTCTACAGTGCACTGACTACCATACAAAAGTTTTAAAAGGTACAAAGATACTTCTTCCTCCATTCCTGCCTTTATGTTGAACAGTCAAATGGAAAGATATACAAGAAAACAGGCATTTTAAAATTCAGCTCCTGTTACAAAGCATATCCAGGAGTTCACAGGCAGATCACCTGGAGTATTCAGTTACACAACATGTAAAATGCATTCAAACCTAATCTTTATCATGAGAAAAAAGTGTTAAAGCAAATCTTTTTTCTGTGTTTCACAGATATTATTTAAGACTTGGAGTGCCTGCTGTTTATTTGAGTTTAACAAAGTGACCATTGTGAACAGATTTTTCACAATTTGCAGTGGGCAGCTTCCTGTAACAGCACAAACTGTGCAGCAAAAGATGATCTACTGTCTCTGACTTTACATGTGCAGGGCAGACCAACAAAGTAGGTGTGTCTAATAGAGTGGACTGTGAGTGGACACAGTACATAAAAAAAAAACAAAAAAAAAAAACAGCAGCACTGCTGTGTCTGATCCACTCATATCAGCGCAACACAAATCAACATGCCACCACCATGTCAGTGTCGCTGCAGTGCTGAGAATGATCCACCACCCAAAAAATACCTGCTCTGTGGTGGTTCCTGAAGGGATCTTGCGCACTGAGGAACAGGATGAAAAGGGGATAACAAAGTATGCAGACAATAAGATGGACTACTGCCTGTGTGTCGCAAGGACAATGGAGAAAATCCTGACTCACAAATGTAAATCTCACCTCATCACATTATACTAACTTGGTAAAGTGGATACAGTCTGTAGAACTACAAAGTGCACCTATATAAGTGTAAGTGGACTTCATAAAATGGACAAAGAGTGCAGACACAAAGCAGGTGTAAGCTACAGAGTAAGTGTAAGGCAACGTACAAATTAATCTGACAGTAGAGTACACACACACACACACACACACACACACACACACACACACACACACACACACACACGGTGCTGCATCAAGTGTGTTTTGGAGAAAGAGTCCTCTAAAAACAAATGCCTCCCAAGCCGTGTTCAGCATGTCACAAACTAGATTAGACAAAGGTAATTAGGTCTGCTAGGTTAAATTGGCTATGCTGCGTTAGACACCCTGAGTACGAGTGTTTTGACAGAAAATCGCTTAAGGAAATTTTCTGAGCCAACACAGGGCGCAAGATGCCAACCTCCCTCTAACTAGCAGAGACTTGAATGACCTATTTTATCTTTTTTCAAAGCAATAAAGTATGTGTGTTTGTGTGACCCTGCACAATCAAGATTCTCACAGTCCAGTCCAGAAAATGCAGCAATCATATCTTATGCGTCACCCTGCCATTTTTCACAAGCACCTGTAGCACTGGTGTCAAGTCACATCAGTCTAGTCAGAAGGTGGTGTAAACATCACAGAATCATATGAACTTATGAAACCAAGCCATATAAAGTCATGCTTATCAGATTACAATTGAAAATGATCAATGAAGCAAATTCTACCAGGTTTGATAATATGGAGGAAGACTGACTGCAGGTGATCAAGTCCTCAACTACTTGTATACACAAAAAGAAGAAATATGAACTCAGTGGTTTCCACTGGGCTGTTTGAGAAGACAACAGAAGATTACAGCTGGGTATCACTTGTCAGACACATGAAAACTTTCAAAGGCCTCTTTCCAATCCTGGAACAATTCAAAATCACATATCAGAAATATCTTTTGAAGATTGTGTTAGTGTTAGAAGAAGCAATTGGTCTGTTCATTTAACTGTCTACAGAGTGTTACGTTACAATGTTTTGTATTGGGCTATATTCAATCTTAAGTACACAGACAGTACAGGCTCCATAGAAAATAGCATTAACCTCTGACAGATGTTGCTTCCTAGGTTAATACAGTTAACCATATTTATCCATTTATTTCAGTTATGAAGGTGTATTACTTTTAATTATCTTTAATTCTGTTTTAGTTTATAGAGCACAGCCCACAAGTTCAATTTTAAAACTAATCTACAATAACAAAAAAGTGATCATGATTCTTTATAGAAGATGGGAAGCAAGTACTTATTCCATACTGCAATATGCCTATGCTCACATAGAGAGCCTACTGAGTATATTTTTTATAAACTAGCATTTTCAGTCAGGCAAGATCACTTAGCTCTAAAGCAGTGACTCCTATCTCGTACAAGCCCCTGAGTAATGCGCCAGGTGTGCAAACAGGACTCTGAACCAAATGTTGCTTTAAAATCCTCTTGCATAAGATACACAAAGACATGCTGAAAACAAACCCCAGATGGGTTGGGAAAGAAGATATTACACTAAGAACGACTGCTCTGATCCATAAACGGTGCGAGGAAGCACTGAAGTGTCAGAGCTATCAGATCACTGAAATATGCTGCTCACACAGACACACTTGTTCGCTCCTCACTCGGACACACAGCCCCTAGAGCAGAGCGGCCCGTTTGAAGCAAGATAAGGAAATCGGAGTGACTTTGAGCTCGTCGGCGTTGACATTCCTCCAGCACATGCTCAGTGAGCAGGGAGACACCTCCACTCCAAGCCCATTCAAGGTCAGCTCAACAATGCTGCAATATCCTCCCTACTGCAGAGTTCACCGCTGACCAAAATGGCCTACTACTTCATCACTTTGACAACAGAAAAGCACAGAGCACAAACATGTTTGCTGATGCACATCCTGAACGCACACACTAGGACAATTAAGCCAATCTTACTAGTAGAGACAGCTTACTACTGTATACGCTCCCTATATGCATTGAGGCAACAATGCCGTAACACCTTATGATAAGAAGCTAATATCTGTAAGAAAACAGTTGAAACCACACGAATACAAAACTCAAGATAATGTGTATCGCATATACTGTACCAAAATTTGCATTAACAAAAGGATGTAACCCTGAGGTTGTCATTATCTTAAGCTCAAAAGTAGAGCTTGAATTCCTCAAAAGTCCTAATTACTTCATTACTTCACACTCAAACAGAGAGGCTCTGTAAGAGGTACTGTAGAGAGGACAAATGATGGCAAACAGTTCCCCCTCTTATCTACAGCCTCGCATCCAAATGCCATCCCACACTTTGCCAGCTCTCCCCCCCTCGTCTCTAATGAATTGGTTGAAATAATTTGTTCGGAATAACACAGAGGGGGCCGACAGTCATAAAGAGAGGCAAAAACAGTCAGGCTCAATGAGCAAACACAAAGGAAGTGACCTCCATCACGGGACTGCGTGCTGCATCGTACCAGCATTCTTTTATAGGATGCTAGAACAAGGCAACAAAGAGGCTCACAATCCACCCATTCATCTCCAGTGTGGCATGCAGATAATGTAGATGTGCTTTTCCATCGCTGCCTTGGCAGGGCCACAGGGTCAAATTACCAGACTGTCCATTTACAACTAACAGCACTGACTGTTAAAGGTTACCGTAACTTGCTCAGCTTGCTGCTGGTCTGAATTGACTACCAGAGCCTTCCTGGCAGTTTCTATCTGCACTTAACTTTTAAGTTGCACGTATTATTATTATTATTACACATTCACCTGGTAGCAATTGTTTGAGCTGACAACAGTTATGTTTCACAGTTGTTAGCACTCACAATCGTGTGTTTACAACAGTGCGAATTTGGGCAGTGTCATCAGTTAGGCTGAGGCAAACAGTCAAAAAAGGAAAGCAGAAAAAACAAACTTACTAAAACACATCAAAGATCTTACAAAAAGAACAAGAGTTCTAACGTTTATTTAGTTGAGTCAGTTCGGAGCTACTAAGTATCTACAGTCAGAAGCGGACCTGTATTTTACAAACAAAAATATAATTAAATTGTTAATCACAATTACTTATATGTAATTAGCTGTCAGGTGGAATTCTATGAATAAATCAGGCCTAGTAGTGTGAGAACTTGCCCTTAAGCCACTAAAAATGAACTACAGACAGTTTGCTAACCGCTCTGACAAATCAATGATCAAAAACAAAACAGAAGTCAAAACAACAGTTCATGAATGCGCCCAACACAGGTACTCCAGTACAGACACATCCAGTGACGCGTCCGTTGTCAAGGCTGTACACCAAACAACTAAAGCAAAACACTGACTTTCTGAGAAGTGATCCAGTCATGCCATGTTAGCCAGCATTGAACAAACCACAATCTAACAGTTTATCTCTAACTTCCCTCAAGCTAAGTAAGTGCTGAAAGAGAGTAAGAATAAAAAAAGGGTCCTCCTCAAGCTCTGTCCAAAATCCACAGTTGTTTGTGCAGTTGAACTTCTGCACTGGCAGCAATATTATGTCATTTTGTCTGGTCAGCAAGTTCCAAGCTGTAGAGGCCCGTTTTCTGGAAACACATGCAAAATGAATCATGACATATTACTTCTAAGAGAGGAAAAGGCTGCTGCTTGTATTGCGCAAAATTAAAGTCCAGTTCAGAGCATGATCTGGATCCGAGTGAAAGATTTACCAGAACAATAAAATCTCACACAGAGCATCTTAGACCCAACAGGATAGCTCAGTGATCTCAAAGTTGTGTTTGTCCCAACAATTTTCACTCTTTAAAAGCTATGGTGGAAAGTCTGAGTGAGAAAATTTTAAAAAGTACAAGGTACTTTGCCAAGTCACCATATAAGCAACTCTTGCTATCTGGTAGTATGAAGATAAAAAGACAAAACATTAGAAGTAAAAAATGGTGGATTTCCCATTAACAAAAACACTTTTCGGTGACATATATGTATGAAGAAGCAGGTACAAAAGATGGGTCAAACATCCTGTGACTAATCATTTTAACTCTGCTTTGGTGTCAGGATCCTTCAGACGCCCAAGCAAGTTTCATACTCTTTATTGTCAAAGCAAACCTGGAGTGATCTCAAAGGAAACGTTCATCTGGTTTCATCCGAAGACTTGCGGAAACGGGGGCCAACAAAAAAAAGGCATCTTTGGAGGCTTGCGATGACTACATTTGCTTGGTGAACCCTTGCTCTTTCTACAAGCTGACGTGCTGATGACTGCATCAACAGGATGGCCACATACTGTTATGTCCAATGTCAAGGTTAGGGTTACTATTACAGGATGCCGAAGTTTCCTACAAAGAACTAAACTTTTTGGTGACTCAGTCCAGGTGGTTTAAATGGAAGAACTTTTTTGTTGCTTATAACTATGCACTTTAGGTCCATGTGAGCTGCAGTATCTAAACTTGCATTAGAGGTAAGGGACTTCTAGTTCCTTTTTTCCTAAGTTAGAAGGCTGAAAGGCTGCTACAGATAAGTTGTCAAACGGCTGTCAGGTGGGTATATTTGAATGGCCTGAGGCAAAACCACACAAACAACATGAGAGGCAGTCAAAGGAAAGGCTTTCTGAACAATAAGCTTTTGTGATATGCTACTCACACCAAAGTTTAGCAGATAATGAAAGCAAGCGGGTGACTTTTTTGTTGTTGTTAGTGATATTAATACCTTCAGCAATAAGCTCATCCACTGTGACTTGGTATCTTCCGATAGCGAACACCTTCCCAATGAAGTTGCTGCCTCCGGCTCCAGACCCAGACCCAGAGGAACCTCCGAGTCCGCCGCTTTCCGACTTCGGCATGCGCGAAAACTTCTTCATCCTAACCTCTATGTTTCTGCCTTCCCAAAAGTACAGAAGAGTTCAAATCACAAAACACGACTGGAAAAGTTCTAGCTGCTCATCTCCGCCCTCTCGCCCCGCATGCTCGGCTCGGCTGAGAGATCCAGCGGTCACTTCAGTGCCATTGCGGTCCCTCAGATTTCCTCCGCTGCACCAGTTCCAGCCAAATCTCTGAGCTTCTGGCTACTTTTCTGATCCAACCGAGTGACCAGTTACGGCACTTATGAACTAATGTCGTTTACGCTACTGCTGATAGTTCCGACTGTACGTTTAGCTAGTAATGCTAGCCAGCTAACGAAACTGAGGTATGAGTGTAGTAGACTGTTCGGCTAGCTAACCTGGCTAACAGCGCGAGCCCTGCTGCTGCTGCTTCACTAACGGAAACACAGCCGAAAACCGCTGGACTCGTTTCTGTCGATGTTTCTGTATTTCTCGCCGAACCGAACAGTGGAGTGGGAAAAGTGGGTGTGTTAGTCAGGCTTAAGCCTGAACTGTAAGCCACCAAACTCTCAGTGAGCGCCGAGGCGAGGCTGAAGAAGAAAACACCTCCCCCGCGACTTCCCCTTTCACAGTTAGCCAGCTAGCAAGCACGCTAAGCCGCCTCGCTCCTCCGTCCTCCTCTCGGGAGGGACGCCTCGTATCACGGAGACGTTACTCAGTCCAGACCCGCGGTCGACTTTGAGGTGTGAGGTCAATTAATGTTACTTCGACCATACCGCGCTCCCCCCCGGTCCCGTGGCGCTTCCCTCCCGCCTCGGCCAAAAAAACTTCCAACTCTCGTGACTCTCCGTTGAGAGAAGTGGGAGGTTTTTGTTGTTGCCCAACGCCTGTCTGATAGTGGTAGGAAGTTCGGTTCAGTTTAACGAGCCGGTTCTTTGAAGCTGTTCGATTCAGCGATTCATTCTCGTACACAGTGGTCGGTCGAGTCAACTGCTGTCCACAACGAGGGCGTCGGAGTCGGTTTCTTCCGCTCAATACTGAGCAAAGGGTGGACACCAGTGCTTCTGTACTTGAGAAAAAGTAAAACACTGCTATTCTATATTTCTACTTGTGTACGTACTAAAGTAAGGGAACCTTAAACTGTAGACACTGTAAAATAATATTCAGTTCCTTTAGGAAGACCTGTGTGGTTATAGAGACGAACAGCCAACTCGTGTGTAGGTCTCATTGTTCATCAAAACAGGATTATACAAAATCTGTTATATCTCAGAGTACTTTTATGTTTACATACTTTACATTTAAAAGCAAGCAGTTTTACACCTTAAGTAACTCAAGTAAAAATGTAGATAGAATACTTTTGCTCAAGTATTACTTTACCCATTTCTATGTTGACTTAAGTATAAAAGTATTGTATAGTCCACCCCTGCTAATTAGCAGAGAAAGTGCTAAAACGTGCTAAATCTATAACTCAAAGTACTTTTATGTTCACATAAAAGCTATGAGTACATTTAAAATGAAAGTTTGTTAACTCAAATAAAAGTCTAGATATTTCAGAGTAATGATGAAGTTTCTAAAAATAATGACAGTATCTTAAAATAATGACTTAGCATCTGAAAATAATGATGTACTCTCAAAATAATCAGTTACCTTTCAAAATAATAAGAATTTCTCAAAATAATAACTTAGTATATGAAAATAGATAGTATCTCAAAATAATGACTTACATCTCAAAATAATGAGAAAGCATCTCAAAATAATGACGTAGTATCTCAGTATAATGACTTGCATCTAAAAAGAATGACTTAGTATCTCAAAATAATGATAGTATCTTAAAATAACGCATCTCAAAATAGTAAGAAAGTATTTTAAAATAATGACAGCATCTCAGAACAATGAGATTATATCTGAAAATAATGACTTAACATCTCAAAATAATGAGATATTATTTGAAAATAATGAGATTGCATCGCACAATAACGGCATAGCAATTCACTTAATTCTGGAAAAAAAATAATCAGGTGCTGGAGTTTTTGTTTTAAGTGGCGGGAATGGGCTTCTATAATACAGAGTACTTTTACCCAAGTAATGTTAAAAGAGGCTTCCGCCTCACTAAACGGAGCGTTCGATTCAGTTAGGACTCGGTTTGACTGAACCGGTTCAAAAGAACGATTCGAACACGAGTCGTTCATCGCAACTGTCTGACAACCTAACCCGTGTTTTGGCTGAGCCTTCCTATTGTAATGATTGGTGTGAGGAGCACACGCTTCCACCGCGCTCCGCTCTGATGGGATGCAGCGGCTGACCGTCTCCTTCCCCGGTTTGGTTGAGGCAGAACGGGGGGCGTTTCCTTCTAACAACGAAGTGAATGAACTGATAAGGAATCGGCGCTGACCAACTTACAGATGTCCGTTATTGCGACAGTCTACTATGCAGCTAAAATGTATGACTAATACTTCACGTCAATAAAACAATAAATCACAACTATATTAACGATCGCTTAAAGAGCTTAATGGTTTGTGCTGATTAGATTCCGCTGTTTAATGTAGTGTCCAGTAGTCAGTAAACCGAGCCCACCCCACGCTGTGGTACGCCCACAACTCTCTACCTCTCCAAGTGGAAGCAGTTTAGTGTTCATGAAACATTTCTGCAGAATCAGGTCACCGATTCCGGCTCACTTGCCATAGATTACATAATATAGGGGAGATGATCACATGATCTTCGTAAAAAGTCTGAGCAGACGTTCCTCTCCAGCTCAACTCCCTTGAGAGGAGGGTCCTCACACACTGCCGTTGTTTGTGCTGAATCCGAGAACATAGCGCCCTCTGTAGGGTGGTGATCACTCTGAAATGTGTAGGATTTCCGGTTTGGCCTTCGGTGGCTTCCTTTAAGATCTTAACTGGCCTGCAAGATAATAAACTTTGAAGCTTGCACATAACATGGAGGGGTGTTTTTCTTTTTCTGAAAGGGGTCCAGATCTAGCATCCCAAATCTGCTTATTAAAGACATATAGGATTTGTGGTTTGCCTGTTAGCGGCCTTCTCTAAAGGAGGCCACTAATGCACAAACAAGAAATCCTATTGATTTTTAAGAAGATTTAGACAAGGCCTACAAAAATCCTCAGTAGTTCCATAGTTCATTATCCTGAAGTCTAAATAAAGTCTTTAAGTCTAAATGACAAACCAGAAATCCTATAGATTGTAAGGAGATTTGAGCTGCACCCAAAAAAAGCCTAAGCTGGTTCAAAAGGTCTTAAAACCTTCTTTTGGGCTTAAAGATGACGATCTGAGAAGCTAGCAGAGAAACACGATTTTTAAAATTCAATTTTTTTTTATTTAAATGGTGTTTAAAGTCAGTGCAAATGGGAAATTATAGTGTGTTTTCTTTCCATATCATGACATGTTTTTGAATGAAACCCAGTATTGGGTTCTTTGTGCACATTGAGCATTTCTCTTGGTGATAGGAGGGGGAGGAGAAACATGATTATTGGCTGATATTTTTATTGGCTAATATTGTTCCCTGTCCATTGGTGCATGGCAATGTAATCAAAAATCAGAAGGTGGTTTTGGAGGTGGGGCAAAAGTCTTTACATTTGGCAGACACTCTTGTTCAGAGCAACCTGCAGTTCACTCATATTACAGAGGTAAGTTAATGTAGCATTAGGAGTCTTGCCCATGGACTCTTGTTGGCATAGTATACTGTGCTTGACCAGTTGGGGAACTGAATCCCAGTGCACTACATTAATTGCTAAGTCATTACATTTCCATTGAAGAATATGAGTAAAACAAGGATTTTGTCTTCAAAATGATATCATGAATCATGCTTTATATGGCCAGAGACATTAACTATCAAGGTTAAAAATTCATTTTGATTTCTGTTTCGGACAACTTCACACAACTCATTGTGGCCTACATGGCCTTTGACAATTTGCAGCAAACATTTACCCACCACACAGTGCTGGTGAGAGCCAGATGACTGAGTTATAGTTGTTTGTACCCTATTACTGTAGCGAAATTACACATTTACCACACAAAACGTAGACTGCAGTTGTGAGTCTTGCATATATGGTGGATTACAGTGCAATTGAGGTTAAGCAATGAATGTTTCTGCAGACGTGATGAGAGCTGCCTGATAATAGCTACAGATATAGGTCGACGGGAAGGGAAGAGAAGTGAATGGAAGTGTGTGGCGATTGCATTGGGCTTAATGAGGATCCGCTGTGCCTGCAGGCAGTCTTCTACCTCAATACAGAGTGACTACTCTGACTCTGCTAAATCTCATCTACAGCGCTTGTGTATTCATGACAAATTTGAGGCTCTGGGTTTGCTGTCCCCTTTTACCGGTGAGGATCAACAGAGATGGCCTAACAGGGTCACCATAAACATGAAAAACACTCTATTTACTTACTAATTGCACATATTAGTTACATTAGACAGTATGCTTCACTAATTACAGTGCTTTTTCAATTGAGAATCACTTATAGTTAGATTGATCTCGCCAAGCACTACACTTAAAGCATTAGTAAGGCAAAATCTAGTTTACACAATTTTCTCCTTAACCCAAATCTAATGTAATCTATCTGCCAAGATAGGCTTGGTGTTTGAAGTCTGCTTCTTTAGTTTTGCACTGAAGCTACAAAGCTAATGTAGCTAACAAGTAATGGAAATGTAGCCTGTATCACACCAATTAGTATTGTGCAAACTGCAAACGTAAAGCATCACACACTTGCTTCAATTTGTGTTGAGCTGTTCGATTTAAATCCACTGATTTTTCAAAATTTCTGCACAATTCATTATTAGTTATGATGTGAACAAAGATGTCAGAGTGGCTTGATGCATCATTCTAGAAAACTTACTGAGTCAGAACTGTTGACAGCAGTGGTGATAGGAACCAGAAGTCTGAAATGTTTAATGCTTCTAAAGCTACATCACAGAAAGCTGTTAAATGGTTACTAATATGTTGCCCAATGTCTGAGACATTGTTTTACATAAGTTTTGAGATAAGATTTTGACCTGAAATGTTTGCTGCTTTACCATTATCAACGTTACATATAAAAACTCAGAAGAGACATGCAAATTCACGGGTTGAATTGGAAAATTGATAAAATAGCTAGTTTGCATTGTAGTCATCAAGATCCCTGGTTCCTATCACCACCACTGAAAAGACTTGCATTAAAAGGACCCACCATTTCACATCAAACCACTCTGACTGACTATGCTTCACCATGTTTACTTCTCAACAAATTATTTATTAAGAAATGTTGAAAAATTGGTGGAGTTCCTCCGTAATCTCAAATAGTTTGCTTATGTGATTTTTGGCACTAAGTCATACCGTTAGCTATAGACACAAGTATATCCTATAGCTGTAAACAAAAGTTTATAAAAATTCCATCATGCTAAATTGGCAATAAACTTCCATTCCTTGTTAGCTACATTAGCCTCATAGCTCCAGTGCAAAACTAAAGCTCGGATGATTGACTACGATTAGGGGAGTAAGGAGAATTTGTCTACATTTTTTTTCCAAACGAACACTGTAAAGGAAGAGGATATTTCAACCATTCATGATGTTCCTGACTCAGTTCTACTCTTTTGTAAACACAATGTGGCTGATATTCAGCTTATGTCAACATTTCAGGTTCTCTAAAAACAAGAGGAATATGACGTCAGCACTACAAGGAGGAGAAAGAAAGAGAAAGCAGATTATGGTTGGGATTAGAATCCACAGGCTGGGTAGGAGGGCTGTGTGGGTTGAGCAAGGAGCCTCTTGAGAGAAGATCAACAATGAAGCAAAGAGACTATTGCACTACATTACAAACACATTTTCTTGTTCCGTACAGAATATTTCCATCAAAGCGAGCCAGCACTCCAAAAATTGGCCAAATTATTGGCTACATGGGACTCATGAAGAAAGACTGAGAAACATGGCTGTAGCACTATACTGTTTCCAGTGCACCAAAAGAATAAAAAAATAGCACAGCATAATACATTGAAATGACCCAGTTTTGCTATGTGCGACTCAGTTATTCGTTGTGGGTTTGCCCTCCTCTCCACAAATCATCTTCAGTCCCCAGAGCTCGCACATGACATACTGAATCAAGGGATGAAGACACTCACTAATCTGCTAGAATGTAAATGTTCAGTGATGTAATCACAACAGACTGAACCACTGCACTGCACTGAAGCCACTGGAGGCAAACACACGTCAGTCATGACTGCAGGGTAAATTACTTAAAGCAATAGTAGCTAACAGATCAATCCAAACTCAACCTACAAATTCATTCCTTCATATTCTGTTCAACCTAATGAGCAGTTGTAGGGAAGCTTCTTGCATTAGTTGCATCACAATGACTTTCTGGTTAAAAGTGAATCTGCCACTATGATAATGTTAGCACTTGCTCTAGATATGATCTGTATCAATCTGATATTTCATATGCATACAAAATAAATCTAATGTGAAATTAATAACACACTCTAAACTGATGTATTTTCACCAAAAAAGTTTCTTATGAGGTCCAACCTCAAAACAGTTACCATGAAACAACGTATTTGTAGGTGGCACATTACTCTTCTCTAGACCACAACATATGTATAGGCCTAGCATTGGTCTTGTCTAGACCACAGGTTACCAACCCTGGCCTTGGAGTACCCCCTGCCCTGAACATTTTTGTGTTCTCCCTGCTCCCAGCACACCCACTTTACACTGGGTTTACACTGGTCTAGGCTGGTGTACACCCACCCTTTTTCTGGAGGTCTATGTTCCTGTAGAGTTTTGTGCCAACCTCCATCTAACATGCTGTCCTTTATGGCATACTTCAATAGCTGCGTACAGTAAACACAGATAGACAATGAATTTGTAATGCCAGGCTTGTGAGACAGAAACTGAATGTATCTGAATGTATACTGTTTTCTTTCATTTTTGACTATTATAGACTTTCAGTTCTCCGTTAACCCTGCAGGTCATCTTTGCTCTCAGGTACTGCTCAGGACAAACCTGTGCTGAGGAGATGACCTTGCTTCTGATAGCATCCTCTGACTGTCATGTGCTACTTCCACAAACCTGTGTTCCAGTTCCAGCCTCCTCAGCCTGAAACTTGCAAAATGCTGTGGTTGATTCCAACTGTCCTTATGTGGACATCACTGACTTCTCCCATAGAGAGGGAGCGAGGTAGCTATCAGTGTCCTCCTCAGTGATCTGTGTTGTTTGCTGCTCTGCACAATCTGTGTGACTTTGAGAAGAGGAGCACACTTAAGATGCATGGTGGTCCTCTTCCCTCACATTTTCCTTGTCATTAAAAGTACGTGGGATGCTGTTAGCTGCCTCTGTGGCCAGATGTTCACTGCCATGACCTCCTGGGTGGTCACTGAGATGACCTTAACAATGAGCCCAGCAGCCAGGCAGTGAAGTTCCTCCATGCTGTCGCTGGAGTGCTGGCAGAGAAGGGAACCACAAGGATCTCTGTGCCAAGAGACTGCTAAAACTCAGGTTTCGTGCACTGATCCACATCTGCAGGTCTAGTGGAGTGCAAGTCGTCTTTGGTCTCTCACCAAGTCCACTTGAATATTCTCAGTAAAAGACACAGCCAGTATATGTCAGGAGCCACCTGATAACTACGATGAGGGCTTTCCTCTACTACATCTGATGGGATTGAGGCTGGGACTAGGGGATTTTGCCTTATGATCTCAGGGATGCTCTGCTGGGAGTCTGTGGTTGCATTGCTGCAAGAGGAAGTGCTCAGCTTTCTGGAAGCTATCACTACCAGCTGTGCCTTAACTAGGATCAAAATTTTAGTGAGGTCCATTTTGCAGAAATGTGACCAACATCTCATAGTGAATGAACTAACAGCCGAATATGAGTATCACACAAACCTTACGTTTCTCCTTTAGGGTTTTTTTTAATTCAAAATCATTGCTCCTTCTTACTCATCTTTCATTTGTTCCTTCCCCATCCCTCCATTCTTCTGTAAACTGCTGTTACTCTTCCATAAACTGATTTGACTCCAGTTACCCTGTTTAGGTTTATTTAATTAATCATTCAACTATTTATTAATATGTTTATTTTGAAAAAATAGCTGAAAATATGTGTTGAAAGCTACACTAAATGAAGTGATAGTTTCTAATTTAATTCATTTCATTTACCTCTCTTTCTCTCTCTCTCCCGCATCCCTGTCCTCGTTGATTGCTGTAAAAGCACACATTAAACATACGTTATAAAAGGCTGTCTGTACTAAAACCCAGCTAACGGGAAAGGCAGCTACTCATACAGTTAATGAGACAAAATACAGCTGAATTTACCTGCTGATTTCTTAATACTGTTAGCTACACAATGCTATGCCATCAATATGCTATGTTAACAGTGAACTGTCTCATGCTGGCTGTAGTATGTTATGTGTAGGTAACACAGTACAACTTTAATTGCTCATCTAATCGCTAATATTGCCGAATACAGAGCCTGTAGCCTAAACTGAGCAGCTACTGGAGCCAGACTAAAGCATGCTGACTTAGCCAGCAACACTACGAGCAGTCCAAACAAATAATGAAATATAGGGTTTGCATTTTACAATCCTAATGTGTTAATTGCGCTCATAAATCTTAGCTAGCTACATTTTTACCACTGTTAGCCTGTAGCATGTGTGCTGCATACCTGAACATCTCAAGAAGTCAAAGTTACTCTGGTACTCAGCGGTGGCTGAGTGTTTATAGCGTCTCATACAGAGATAAACAGAGCGGGCAGTTAAGTCTGTGGCCGAGTCACAGCTGTTCTGAGGTCAGCTGAATCAGTCACAGCTCATTGGGTTAGTTTCGTTGCTTTTTTCCACACTAAATCTAATAAAACCCTTCAGAAACAGTAAGTAAAGTTAAGTAATAACGTACTGAAGTAACTGCGGATAGCAACGATTGCTAAGCAGTGACTATAGGGTTGAGGTAAATAAGGCGGAGCTTGGCAGATTTGACTGGCAGTAATACAGTAACAGCGCTCACAGAAAACCAATCAGATTTCATTATCATGAAAATGCGGCATAATAAATATCCTGTTTCCCATTTAGGTAGATCTGTGACACCGTGGCTGCGAATATAAGCAGAGTACCACGTTATCATCTACATTTAATGTCATGAATGAAGAAAAGTGAAACAAAAAATTCTTCTGAAACTACTGAGGTCAGGAGCTCGGTGTCCTCATAGCGAGTTACAGCCATGACCGGCAGTGAGCAAAGAGGTTCTCCTGCCAAAGCCTTTGTTGCTGGATGCTCCGCTCCATTGCTGCCCTCATTAGGCAAAGCCAACAAGCCCAAAGCCTGTTCCTCCTCACTGTCGTGGCTGGTGATCTGCACTTTCTTGTGTGAGGTGTATCAACATCAGCTGACCAAGAGAACTAACTATCCATAAAGTGCATACGGGACAAGGGAACAACACTTTGTTTGCATTTAATTTGCAAATAAATTAGTAAGAATACTAAATAGTTAATTTCAGTTTCAGGGTAATTTTCTAACTGATTCAATCTAGCTGATTTGGTACACGTGCAGTATTCAAGGTTTCCAATCATCTATGCTACAGTTCTAGATCCCTCACGTTTTCAGTACCTAACAAAGACTACCACATATTCTAGAACTGTACTGCCTTTATGACACAATTTGATGTGTAATCTTGTGACGAACATCCATTCTAATGCATTGTGGTCTATAGTTTAGAAATGCTATGTCAAAATAAACCCAGTCAAATCCAACTAAATCTTATGCAAGCATGACTTTCTGTCCCATTATTAAACTGGATCCTGCCATGAAAAAAGGCCCATTATATGCAGATGATATAGAAAATGTTTGATGTACATCATTTATATTTATTGGGCCAGAAATGTTTTTGGTAAAACAACATAGATAATGTTTGTTAAGTTAAAGATCTACTATAAAAAAGCAAAATGACGAAGGATTCATTAATTTGTGGCAACATTATGGCTTCTTTCAAGGTCAGCACAAAAAAACAAACAAACAAATTGATATGTTCCATATTACTATCACTGGCAAATTCCCCAAGTGCTCTGCAAAGAGGTCCCTCATGTTTGATGTTGAAGCAGACAGATCCGTGTCAAGGTGCTCTTGGTCGCTCCAGCCCCTTCAAAAGTAATTCATTAATTCATCAAAGACATTTACATAATGAAAAAATAGCAGTATGTTTACTACAACAACTGAAGACATCAAGAGGTGAGATTCCCAGCAACCTTACTGAGATAGAGCTGAGATTAACACACAGCTAGCACGTCTGGTGCTGTTTTGCATGCAGTGTTCGTGCTTTTCTACACGAGAGCTGTCCCCATGGAGTCCTGAGAGGAAAACTGCTGTTGATGTGAGTGGAGTGACAAGCAGTCAGTAGTTATCAGAAGTGTACTGAGCACTGAGTAGTTTCCATTCATTCGTGTGTAATTCTGTTGCTCCTTTTCATTAATTAAGCCCAGAATTATCCCC
Source organism: Colossoma macropomum (assembly GCF_904425465.1). Taxonomy (NCBI): domain Eukaryota; kingdom Metazoa; phylum Chordata; class Actinopteri; order Characiformes; family Serrasalmidae; genus Colossoma; species Colossoma macropomum. The sequence continues at coordinate 24,626,439 of NW_023494806.1, read as the reverse complement.
ACATTTGGTTGTCCCTATGTGACTCAAGGCTAATAACATTTTCACTAGGATTTGGGACAACAGCAGCCATGTTTCACGGTGATGTCTCTGGCAGAGACAAACTCGTCTTACTTTTCTTGACAAATATACCGCAAAAAAAGACACTTACTAACCCTTTTCCCCTTTTTATATATTCAAGTTTTGCAAACTACAGCATTATTGTTTATGTTAGCTTTTAATTATAACCCATAGGCCTTTTCCTATTTCCTTTTTCCTTCATTAACTACTATGCATTATTCAGTAACTACTATGAAACTATTCTGTAAGTTATGTAGTTACGAGATTGAGGAGCTGACATACAGGCCATTGCATTATAAAGAGTTCATGAGGTTGATGAGGCAGTTTAAAATTTGCCGTTATTTAAAAATGTAGGCATATTTTAATTGTTGACGATGCAAAGTCACAGAAGGTCTGACGTGAAATCGTGTACTGAAGAGAAACTTACCAACTCTGATTTCCTTACATTGGTAATGATAGGAACAAGGGGTTGCGATGTCAGCAACACAAACATAGCGATAGGGAACAGTTTGGGGAAGGTCCTTCTCTGTTCCAGCATGACTGTGCTCCAGCGCACAAAGCAAGGTCCATAAAGGCATGGCTAGGTGAGTTTGGTGTGGAAGAACTTGACTGGCCCACACAGAGCCCTGACCTCAACCCCACTGAACACCTTTGGGTTGAACTAGAATGGAGACTGTAAGTCAGGCCCTCTCGTCCAACATCAGTGTCTGACCTCACAGATGCTCTTCTGCATAATTGGGCAAAAATTCCCACAGACACACTCTAAAATCTTGTAGAAAGCTTCCCAGAAGAGTGGAAGCTGTTATAGCTGCAAAGGGAGGACCAACTCCATATTAATGCCTATGAATTTAGAATGGGATGTCATAAAAGCTTATGTGGGTGTGATGTGTAGAATGTGTGTAAAAATGTGTAAAAAAATGTCTCAGACATCTTATTTGTTTGTGATTCCGCGATTGAGGTGCCATTTGTGTTCCACTGATGTTACATTCACACATTCCCAACACCCTATGTGCATGTTTCAGATATATAACTCAAAACATTAATGAAACCTATCAATAGCACACTGTCTCAGCTCACTATAGCTACTTTGTAACTACATTTTGTATTAATGTGTGAATCCATTTAACATCTCTCGATTCAAACATCATTTGTTATGATTCCTCCATTATAGGTTATGACAATGTACACAGTAGATGTGTCCTTTTTGCTCAGTCCTGTTGCCTAAACAAACTCACCCCTATGAAAGTTCTGCAATATTGGAAAGAGTCAGCTCGGCTCCACCGTTGGTGAAGGCTGTGTGAAACTGTATGAAGTAGGCTGTATATAATATATCAAACTATATGAAAGAACTCACAATTACAGAGTTCATTCTACAGAAATACAGCCAAGGCCTTGCCTGAAGCACAGAACTGACAAATTCACAGCAAACTAGTGTAAAATGAAAGGTAACAAAACTTCACTTCAGTGGTTGGAGGCGACATCTTTTACAGACGTCTCTTTTATTACTAAAAAGGCACATAGTACAGGCATCACGTCGAGAGCATCATTAGTTTTCCCACAAATAATAGCACCAAAAATATGTTCTCTCCAAAACTTTGATAGGCACTGCATTCTGCAAAACTGTACAAACAAAAGGTACAGACAAAATAAATGACAGCAAATATAATCAAATAATCCAAAAATAATTGGCGCATAATGCGCTGTGCTATGGAGATTTGGGGCTGCATTCGTAACCCAGCATGTCTCTCTAAAATGAGAACCTTACGATATGCAACAGAGTCTTAATACACAACACTGGAAAACATTTGTTGAGGCTTTTTACGTCAAATGTGCCAAACACAGTACATAACATGAGGGTAACATAATGCAAGATAATATGATGATAATCTCTCGTCAACATTGTCATTGGATACTGATGGAGCTTGTATGTACAGTACAGCATTATAAATCCAAAAAATAAGGGTATAGCATGACAGTAGAGACACATGGTATAAAATAACGTGAACACAGCATAAAACCATTCTGTTACAGTGTTTATAAGGAGTCAGCGCTGTATTTACTACAGTAGTCGATACAATAGTCAACAGTCAATAAAGAGAGTGGTTCTCAAGAAGCTATCCAAACAATACAGTCAAGTAGTAATGGTTTATACTACGCAATAAACACTTTGTATTTGGATTCAGACTCAGAAAATCGCACTTGACAAAGATCAGCGTGGCACAATGGTGATCAAGCAACAGGAAATTACATCAAGGCAAACATCTCCAATAAAAACCAGGGATGAGGGATGACTATGTCACCGTGTAATTGCACTTTATAAATGTATTTACATCATTCTCCTAGTCCAAACAGCGTTGGCACATGACCCGTGCTTAATACTTTCATAGTGGTTTTACTGAGATTATTAAATCAAAGTATGCAGCGAATAAACTGAATCAACCATTCAAACGAAGTGATAAAGTGGCTGAGCTACCACTGATTGCTCTACCATGACAGTGATGACAAAGGCATATCGGCATAAAAGAATTTCAAAGATGTGCAACTGCAAACCATTCAGTTTGATGACATTTGATGATATTTACCAGTTTATAACTTCCTGAGGTAGCTCAGTTGTGAAATGATTTACACTGCATAGCTGGCGGACTTCCCTTTTTATCTCTTATGGTCATATAAAAATACATTAACAATATCTCATTGCATTATTACAAACAGTGATAGAAAATATGCTTCTCTTTTCAACTCCGTATTAAATACTCAAGTTTATTTATTTACGTATTTTTGGACAGAGGACCGGATTAGACTTCAGTGCCATCATTCAGGTTGTTGTGGAGTTTGACCTCTAAGTTGACCTGCTTGACTTTGACTCCATTGACCTTGCAGGACTCAGCACTCTTGTTGAGTAGGTTGACGTTCCTCACTGTGCAGTGCTTGCTGTTGAGGTTCTTTTCTAGGCGTTCCAGACACACCTCCACTTTGGTGTTCAGTGGGTATTCCTCAGCTGCCTTGGAGGGTCTCTTATTCCCTGCACTTTTCCTGCATTTCCTGAAGAGCAGGCAGAAGGCCAGGAGGACTAGAAGCAGCAGAACAAAAGCAGCCACGCCGCCTCCCACGGAGCCGCCCATCTGCGGGTTGAAGGTTGCCGAGGCTTCCACCTCCAGCCTCAGCGTCTTCATGTTGGTGCCGTTCTTCACCTGGTCGCCCTCGTTGTCGTAGATGAGCGACTCATCCAGCGTTAGCCGGCCTGAGCGGTCCACCAGGTCACGTCGGCCGCGCTTCAGCTGGTAGGTCAGAGAGCGCTGGATTCTAGGGCTGGAGATGGACTCTGGCCCAATCACATAGATCACCTGGAGATACCACTGATGCCCAGCCTCCACCTGGCGGAAGAGAGGCATGTTCCTCAGATCAACAGCCGTCAAATCCAGATCACACCAATCCAATATTCTCCAACAAACTGTGATACTGCAATTTAAGGATGCTTTTTATATATTTATCCAATTTTCTCCCTAATTTAACTAGTTCGCCTCCTTCACAGAATTCTACCAAGTTTGGAGTGTGAAAGCTAGAGCATGCTTTCACTAACTGCTCATTCCGTTAGGTCAGACGCTCATGCTGGCTAGCATCACGCTGAGCAATGGGGGAAGAGGGAGGGCACAACAGAGTAAGGCCAATTATACTCTCTTAGTCTCCCAGCTACAGATAGCTGTGACATCGCCAGTGATCAAACTCACCATCTCCTGATGACAGGGCCAATGCTTAGACACCACTTAGCCCCAGTATTTGTATTTTCATGGATAATACAGCATTCTTCAAGTACATTAACGTATGTAAAACCAATCCAATTTAGATAAGGTATAATGCTAACTGGCCACTGTCTAACAATCAATTGTTATATTATTAAAATCTCAATATAAAATGAAAATCTAAATGATTCATCGTAATACTTTATTTAAAAGGCAAAATTCTTGTTTGATTTTTGATTATGTCACTGTGCACCGGTGGGTGGGGAAACAATAATATTAATGAATAATTTCAAGATGGAAGAAATGATATCTTGACATCTTAAATCTATATCTAATATTTCTCATTTTTTGCTTATTTCATGAACTAATGCTTCAAACAAGCAAAATTATCTGCCAATGGAATAAGACACTTTCACTAGATTAAATAATTTAAAACAAATTAATTATACATGAGTTAAACAGACCTTTAATATCCTTACATCAATCTCAAAATTGGAGATATTAGATATTTTGACCACATCAAAGCTGATTTCACTTGCCAAGACATGTTTTTCAGCACGTTTCACCTTTACCTAAAAACACCGCCACCCATCTTCAAGAGATAGAGCCCCTCCCTAATACCTGACGCTTGGAAATATGTCATGGTACACAAGAAAAATGTGTTATGATTTCTAAATAACATTTAAGTATCAGAACTGGATAGGGCTTTATACAGCTGATATCATTCACTGAAATACGGATGGCTTTGTTACTGATCAGGAAATCCTTACTACCTTGATCAGTTATGCTTTGGATCAAGGCAGGATAGGGCAGGATTCTTGTGCTTTAAAATGCTGGGAAAAGGAATTGAAAAGCAGAGTGATGGACTGAAAAGAAAAGCACTTCCCAACGATCAAAGGAAGGTTCACCAGCACATGATTTGGGCTGCTAGTTGTTTGCTGGAGGTCAGTGAGCCCTGGGCTAAGAAGACAAATATAACAGTTCTTTAGAAAACAAACAATAGAATTCTTGAGCTGTGGCCAACTTCCTTGTGGACATGGAAAAGAGTCAGCTTGGCTCCACTCTTGAGACAGGCAGACTGAGGCAAATGCCTGAAGGGCAGGTTCTGAAAGCTCTGGCACTTGCATTTGCCAGGAGGGAAATGTCAGGCTAGAGAATCATTTAATAACTTTTTAGTTACGTCCACTGACCTTATAGAGGGCATCGACCTTCATGGTGAAGCCGTCCACACCGGGCATGGCGGCCATGGACTGCAGCTCGGGGATGTCTGAGGCAAAGCTGGCTTCAAATGGGACATCATGGAAGTAGCGATCACACACATCCGGCTGCTTCCGATCCTACAGAAGAAAGTAGATGTGTAAGGTGTGATTCTTGGCATGGCATCTGTTTTCACTTGAAGCAACTTTGTCAGTTTTGACTGGAGTGTGGTTATGGGTGGACCAAGTGCAACTTTCTGGCTCAATTTAGCATTAAAACAGCTTAGTGGACTTGGGATTAGGGCCGAACCAATACCAAAGGTTAGGTACTGATAGCAAATCTGATAACTGTAATATCGGCTGATATAATTTTATATAGTGGAGAAGTTTTAGTTAAACTGTGCTTTACTTGCTGATGGTTAGTTTTCAACTTCATCATATTTCTTAAAATTTTATGCAATTAGGTCTTTTTTCCAGTTTTGTCCCCAATTTCCATTTCCATCCAGTAGTTAGGACTCCTCCAGTCACAGAATACAATCAATGCTAGGAGGGCGAATGCTAGAAGAAGCACCCTCCATGATGCATCTTTTCAAACTGCCATTGACACAATGTCATTGGACAGCTGAACGCGCTTGGAGGAAAGCGCCAACCGCCAGTTGTGTTACGACAGCTAATAGATGTTTGCACTGGTTACCATCTAGCTGGGTGATGGGGTGAGACGGGGGCCATCCTACCCACCCAGAGAGAGCGAGGCCAATTGCGCTCTCTTGGACTCCTGGCCACGGATGGCTGTAGCATCACCAGGGATCTCCTGATGACAGTGCTAACGCTTAGATGGCTGCGCCTCTCGGGAGCCCCAATTAGCTCTTCTTTATATTATTTTTCATGAGTTCTTCTCACATTACAAAGGCATCTGTGTAATAAGATATTGCTTTCTTTGTGCTAAGGTTTAGGTTTGGATGCATTTTATATGTTGTATGTTATTTAGGTGACTGGTGACTCCTTGCTTGGCTGTAAAGGTTGGCGTAAGAGCATAAAACCATTCAATTAATCTCACATATAAAACAAGCATCTTAAAAATATCAGTGTAAATTTTGCAGACACAGATAAATCTGTACAACCTTGTCACTGGACAATTTCATCAGTCACACAATATAGCAGTCAACCCTACTTATGATCCTGGATGATGCTTTGTGCGTAACTTAAAATTCCTGTTTGTTTTCTACACATGAAGTTTCCAGCATTTACCAGATTCACTGACTTAATGACGTTTAGACAACTACCAATAAGCTACTGCTATCAAATTATAAAGTGCTAATGTAAACAGCAATGTCTGAGGCTTCACACTACATGCTGAAATGATGGACAATTTTTGCAGACTTCACGAAAAGCTCCCCTAACAAACACATGACTATATCAACCAAAAGCAACCCACAACCCACATCAAGCGAGATTTTAGGAGACATACCAGTAGCAAGAAGCGGTGTTTGAGGTGCTTGTTAGGCTGAATGCAGCCATACTGGGGTCCCTCGTTGTACAAGGTGCCAGTTGGGTCAAAGAAGGGCACATATCCATCCCGTCCCGTACACAGATACACCTTCTCCAGCTGCAGCTTATAGGCTGAATTCAGATTCTGGTCTGGGTTCCACAGCACTCTGCCATACAACGTCTGACCTATGTAACATATTAAAAAAAATCAATGCATTTTTAAAGCCAATTATGGCAATACTGTATATTATATTTACATTAGTATGTTGTTCAACAGTTAGCTGTAGCCAGGAATGCATACGATACTATTCTGCACACCAGCACAAACTGCACATGAACAAAAGCTAATTAGATGTCAGTCCATTATGCTATTGTTATTTCAATCATTTATATTTTTATCTATTGATTTTCCTTTTGATTCTTTCTGCAAGCACTGAGTAAAAATGCATTTTGTCCATTTCAACTTCAGAAAACTTTTCAGAGAAAGCCTTAGAAAACAAATGATCTTGAAACACGCATAGTGACAGAATAAAGGAATGCTGGTATAACTAGCTTTTGTCCAGTACATCATAATACTGCTAACTTTTGTTCTTAGCTGAATTAGACTTTTCGGTTCCTCTCAACAGGAACAGGTGCTTTTACCCATGGAAAAAGCTCCTTTGTAGTCCATCTCAGCCATGGACATGTCTGCAGTGGCGGGGTCCATCATGAAGACCTTCTCATTGTTGCACAGCTGGAACTCAGTGTTGAGGGAGTAGACCACAGGAACAGGACGATTTGTTTGCTGGAACGCAATGGGCACCAGGAATCTATTGGCAAAAGAGAATGATCATCACATCACAGGTGTTACCTCTTTTGGTTTTACACCCATTCTGAATATGGTGAAAGCTGTATTTTGCATGCTGAAAACAAAAAATCTGTAAAAATAAGTCTCAAAGACAGAAAACATATGTATAAAATACATATAAAAAGACCATTAACCCTCCTAGGCCCCCCATGGCTTGAGAGACCTCTTTCTAAATTTCATTGAATTATTTCTCATTTGTACAGTGAAAGAAGTGGAGAAACTTTGTCTGAAGTGCAGATTCTAAACTTTCAATCAATTGGATTTGATGAAAAGTTATTGTGTGCAGTCGACCATCAACAACAGCCGTCATGTTTTTGTCACTGACATTGAATTCAATGAAAAAAGGCAGAATCTAATCTGTTGATATAAAATGTAAATTTAATGTAAATGTAATTCATTATGCAATTATGTGCCATATATTAATAATTATTAATTATTAATCATTATGTATTTGTAATCTGAATGTATAGCAAAACAGCAACAATGACTCTAGACTTACTAGGGTTAAATGTGTTAGATCTTTGCTGTATTAAAGCACTTTCCATCATCAATGACTATGTATTCACCATCATACAGTCTCCACCACATCATGACTGTAACCTACTTTTCAGGGGCGTGGGCTGTGCAGGAGAGGGGCTTGTCTCCAGGATCGATCCACGGCTGAGTGGGCTGCACTGTGCAGGGAATCAGGAACACTGTGTATTCTCCAGAGTAGTCTTTTCTAGAGCACAAGAGAAATACATCATCATCATCCGCATCAGCTGGACATACCTGTATGACCTAATATAACTGGACCTGCAGTGCCTACCTGCTGTAAGAGCTTGTGGCCCTCCACAGCTGGTAGGGGGAGTCAAATGTCTGTGCGCTCCACACCAGCTGCAGGTCAAAGTCCATGCCCCCCAGATGGTCCGGGGCCATCAAGTGGGACTTGTGCCCAGGCAGAGTGTGATGTTCAGGAACAAACTGACCTGCAGAACACAGGATTCCTTTAGTACAATATGTACAGGCAACAAATTATTACAGTCAGATGGGAGTTTTGCCATGTCACAGAAATTCTCTGTGATGCACAAAAATTATTATGCAAAAATAATAATTATTATTATTATTCAGTGAGACAAAAGGTTCTTCTTTTATCGTGACAGGTAACTTGGCAGAATTTATAAGTAAACTCATTGTATTGTGAACTGAATATATTTGAGATTGATTAGTGTCAGGTACCCACAAACAAACAGATCAGAAACTGGACTGAATTACTGCCCTTTCACTGCATCCACAGGGATATGTGAGATTTGTTTTTGGGTTCATCTTTCTCCTATGTGCACCATCCTACCAAGTTAGTTCAAACTGGAGTTCATGCCTTTTGTAAAAAAACAATTAAGTATTCAGACCTTAGATATTAACAAGGATTATGTTTTGATCTGTTCAGGCCCAAGACATCAATTGAGATAGTAATAAGCTAAATATATATAAACTAATAATTTAAAAAAGATGTCTGTTTAAAAAGATGTCTTTGATTTCTTTTAAAGTGAAACTGAAAGATTTAGATTTCTCTAAGTATTATTTTTAAATAAAAAAATATCAATGCATTGACTGCATTCTGGCTGTCCTATAATTGCAACAAGTGGTCATGGAAACGTACCTCTGAATTTAGCATGTGTCTTAAACTCAATCACTAGTCTTCCATCCTCCCTGATGAAGATTCGGATTATCTGGAGTCTGGCTGACAGCACACTGTCTGTCTGGATACCTGCAATGAACAAATAAACACAGAATAATCAACATCTACCAGAAGAGAATATCACACAAATAAAAAACAGCACAGGGTGATTTCAGTTGTTTTAATTATATACAGAAAGATTATAGCTTAGATGATAAGATTTTGTAGGCTTTGGTAGTGTTGAAATAAACATAACTTTCTTTTCTGTCTTTTATTTTATTTATAGTTGTATATAGTGTGGTGCATATATTGTTTATTTTATTGGAAATTATGTTGACACCTGCACCAAGAAAAACTCCCTGCACATCTTTTAGTTAGCAAATAAAAAGTCTGAGATTCAGAGGTGGTTACAGATTGCTAGTTTTCTCTGAACTGCTGTGAGGTGCACGTACCTGTCCTCCACAGCACAGTGTCATAAAAGAAGGAGAACTCCATCTCTGTGTGGTGTTCGAGAGAGGCCCAGCCTCGAGGGGCCGTCACATAGATGTATGACACATAGAGAGGCACCTGCACTGTCAGGAAGGACTGGGCTGAGTCTCTGACCTGTAACACAAGGAAACATAAACATAAACAAATGTATGTTTACATCCAGCTGAACTGACCATAAGCAAATCAGCCTCAGCATATACAGTCTTGGTTAAACTTGGTTTCTTGTATAAAATGCCAGTCAAATTGGTTGCAAATCATGTGCTCTTTCAGACAGACACACAAATCCTAGGCCAATATGTTTGAAGAACACTGTCAATTTGCATGTTTTGTTGATTTTGTAAGTGAACATGCTCTATAGAGAACAAACATTTCATCATTCAATTTGAATTTCATTCAAACATTTCACATCGTTTGAAGTTTAACATATTGTAAAAAAATAATAACATATGAAACACACCATAACTTCACCAAATAAACAGTAACTATGCATTAAAATGTGCAGAAGTGTGCTCTCTGTAGAGGATCTGTTAATTTATTTTTTTTCACTTAGAACATCAACAAATCATGTAATTTGACCAGGGGTGCCCACATTTTTGCACATGACTGTATGCCTGATATACATGCCTTAGCGTGAGCATCCCACAGTCAGAATGTGTCCAATTGGCTGAATTGACTCATACAACTCCATTTAAATTCACATCCTTAACAGCGATAGTTCTGCGAAAAATCAAATTAACCTCAAATATACTCGATAAGCCATAACATATTTGGAGTCTGAAACTGGAGCCACAAGACTAATGTAGCTAAAAAGTAAACTTGTACCCGACCAACAACTGTTAACTACATTTTATCTAATATTTTAGTAAATATGTTTTTGGAATTATTAGGAGCTGAATGGGACAGCTCAGAGGAAAGACAAATTTACCCAGTTTTGCTTGCCATTATGAGGCTAATGTAGCTAACAAGCAATGGAAATTTACAGCAATTAACATCATGCAAATTTTATGCTTATATTATCACCGATTTGCCTCAAATGACCAATTAACCAACTGTTAATGAACCTAATCAAATAGACTTGATTATGTGGTTTCTGACACTGTATGACATACTGTTATCTATACAAAAGTATTACAAAGCTAAAAACATAGAAACAGAAGAACTAGAATAGATGTCTTGTTTGGAACTATCCTTTTAATGTGGGCCACACAGTGAAAAAAACATGCACGCTTCATCAAGAGGCTAATTTGACTATTGTTTCATATGTAAGCATGGGCCTAACCTGGAAGTCAGCAGTGACTGATCCCCCACACACATCAATGAGCTCAGTCATGTCATAGTAGGCATCAAAGGTCCAGATGCAGCTCTTCAGGTTGAGGTGCTTGTACAGTTGGATGGTTTTGGTCTCCCGGACATTGGGGTTGAACTGATAGGGTCGATCATATCCAGGGCCCAGGGATATGCTGTCATAGGACACATCATCCAGGAAACCCGTTTCTAGAGAGAACGAAAGGCATGAACATTCACTTAACGTTCACTAAACATTTAATCAAAAGTCAGTCAAATTTGAACTTACGATCCTTCATCTTTCTTATATTCTTACATTTGTTAGAAATTATTGCAAGATTACAGGATCCAGGTTGTAAGCTGTCCTGGCTCTGTTCTAGCAGGGAGCACCACTCACCAGAGATACCCTGTAAGTCTTTAAGGGTGACCAGATTGGAGCAGATGTGCTGCTGGCGGTAAATGGACTCGGAGAGCAGGAAGTGCAGGTTGTGCAGGGGCATAGTGGACACCAGGGGAAGCATGCCATCCTGATGAGGGATCTGAACTGAGATGTGGATCCTACCGGGCACATTAGATACATCATTACAAAAATAAACTACTTATTCAAGTAGCTGCCTATTACTAGCAGGTTTTTTAAATAGGGTATAACTGGGTCCAGCTGCGATAGCTATTAAGAAAATTGACCTTGAATTGACCTTGAAACAATTAATAATTTATGTCCTGGTTTTGACATGAAAAAGCCAATAATATATATTTTCATGATGCATTTTCAACTGTAAACCAATAATGCATTTTGCATCATCAAGCTCTTTTGCATTATATTGAAAGGAAAAACTAAAGAAATCAGTGTCTGGGTGACCACTACACTACTAACCTGTTGGGATGCTCTTTATGTTTGACGTCCAGGTATTTTAGTGTGGCAATGAAGGACTGGGCCTGGAAGCCGCGGGCAGTTCCAGTGGTCACTGGTGTGTGGCATATGGAGCCCTCCGTGCTGATGGTGGCAATGTTGCTCCTCAGTGGGGTACCCAGGTGCCCTGCCTTATCCCGCGCCTGAGCCACACAGCGCACATGGAACCTTCGGCTGAAGTAGATACTGTCCAGCACCTGCACAGCAAATTACCATGTTAAGATTATCATGTAAAATACAAATCTATACAAGTATCTTGTGCATTATTTTGAGATTTTACAGTCTCTACAGTTTGCACTCCAAATACTGTAATTGTAATTATAATTAACAGTATCTAGAGAATGAGTTAAATTCACTTTAGTTTTTGAAAGCTAATTTGCAATTCTTCGCCTTTAATAAAGTAGTGTGGGAAAACATTTTAATTACACAATTTACAAAAACAGTCAAATGTGATTTACGATGGCTATTATGTTTTTAGCTGTGCAACCATAATCAAGTCTTTTTGAAATTACTTAACAACTCGAAAAGGTTTGAGGCAAGAAGGGTGATGATTTGAAGTCTGCTAAATGGTCGGTCTAAGCTTCCATTGCTTATTAGCTACATTAGCTCCTTTAAAAAATAAATAACTTTGGACAACAAACGTCAAGGCTGAATGACTATATTTAGGATAAGAAAAAAATCATGTAAATTGTGTACATTTTTGAGGAACCACTCCTTTTATATGTGAAATCAGCCAAAAATTGATTGCAACTAAAATAAAAGGCTAACCATGTGGTTGACGGTTGTGTAGGGCGTGTTGTCTGTAACCGTCTCAAAGGGAGACCTGGCCCCACTGGTGTCTGTGGGGGCCGCCACCTCCCAACTGAAGTGGATGGAAGTCTGGTTGATGCCAGCCTCCTCACAGCGCTCTCTCATTGATGAGTACTTAGGGTAGTGGGGATCACATGGAGTGACACAGACCAGAGGATAGCCTGGAGATGGAGACTTCTTACTGCCCTCCTTTGTGACCTCCTGCACGTAGTCATAGTCTGAGAGTGATACCACCTGAAAAGAGAGCGCAGAATACAGGCAATTGTGATTAATTACACAAATTAATATGATTAATCAATTTATTTTTCTCATTTGACAGCCCTTCATATAAAATTGCAATATAATACTTTGTTATTATTGACAACAACTACAGCTTCTTTAGGTTAATTCTAGTTATGATATCAGAATCATTAGTATCGGTAATTGCTTAAAAAATATTGGCTTGGGCAGATGTTTAGATTTGATGGATTTCAAATTGACATTTGTCAGAAATCAGAAAGCCTAGTACAATGATTCCAATTTGCACTGTTATATTCTAAAGAAAACCCAGATCTTACAATAGGAGGAGCAGGAAGGATGAGACTTCCTGCAGCTTCCTGGTCCAGGATAGTAACTGTCGCCATGGTAACTTCTCCAAGCACAGCTTCCACTGGGTCATCAGGGCCAAGAACCAATGAGAAAGACTCATGCCACTCTCGCTCCTCATTGGATAAGATCTCCACCTTAAAGAGAATGTGGTCCATACCTAAGAAGCAAGCAAAATAAAACCATTTTCAGTTGGAATCCACAGAAGAGGGTACTGAAGAAAGTACCTTGGCATCAGAAATGTAGATGTTTGACTAACCAGGGCTGAACTTGAGCACCCGACTCTTAGGGTTGTAGTCCACGCCGGACTGAGCTGATCCGTCCCTTGTGCTGCAGCGGATCTTGGAGGTGCGGTCCAGGTCTCCTTTACGGATCACTTTGATGTTCAGAACCTCGATGCCATCTGGACCAGAAGGCTCCCGCACTTGGTAAGAAGCTTGTTCAAACTCAATGGTTGGAGCTGTGAAATGAGTAATGACAGAACTGTGGTGAGAGAGAGTTGCACCAAAACATTCTTCAATGATGCATCCTGGTCTTAATCACTGTGGACTCAGACATCTGCCATCAGCTTCAAAGTTATAATATATAAATTAATAGCTTACCAAATGATGCTAATGTGGCTAATAGCACAAAAACGTTTAATGATAGGAACCAGTTAGTACTGTCTCTTTTCCACAGTGCTAGCTGGCCTTCTACAAACTTTATTTCACTTCAGTATACATTCAGCTTAGTCCTTGAATGAATGAGTTTTTTAATGAAGCCCTGTTTTGGCCACATTTTGGCCACTGACAAAGCAGAGTAGCTACTTGCTTCGGAGATTTTTTAGCGTTCTTTTTTTTCTTTTTAACAAACCTGTTTGCTCAGAGATGGAACTAATCAGACAAATCAGATTTGTTAAATATAAATACCTGATAGCTAATGTAACTGTGGTGGTCTGCCAAGCTAGTCCATCTTGTGTCACAAATGTTGTTTCATTGGCTGAAGCTGATATCACTCTATGAAATAAGGTCTTAAATAAAATAAAGTGTTAAGTTAGCTGCCACTACACCGAAAGGCTACCACTGCAGTAATAGATGGTGCCTATAAAAAACACCTAATGATTGGCACGGGGGACCACCACAACCACTACAACAGCGATATTTGTATTAACGTAAAGTTTTTATTAAACACTTTCTTTTCCACAGTATAGGTTTTTGGTACTGAAGCATGCCTGTTAATTGTAAATAAAAAGTATACATCTATAAAAACACATTTCTATTATTGTGGCCACAAATTCTTAATTTGGATTCACTGGGTCAGGTTTAAATATATTACAATACTTGAAGGCATTTCCACAGTACATATCCACAGATCATATCATGAAATACCATGAAACCTTAGACAGCTATGCCATGTGGGAGCCCCTGTTAACTCATTCTCATGCCATAAAATGCCATTTCTTGGAGGTTCCTCAGCAAGTAGAAATATGTTGGTTTTTTTTTTATTTTTACCCAATTTTCTCACCAATTTAGTCGTTTCCAATTCCACCCGCTAGTTAGGGCTCCCCCAGTCACACGACACTACCAACGCTAGGAGGGTGAAGGCTAACACAGGCTTCCTCCGAGACTGGTGAAACCAGTCACCGCATCTTTTCGAACTGCCGCTCACGCGACGTCATTGGACAGCTGAACGCGCTCGGAGGAAAGCGCAAACCGCCATATCTGTTACGTCAGCTAACAGACGCCTGTGCTGACTAGCATCGCGGTGGGTGATGGGGGATAAGTGTTTTTATTGTGTTTAAATTTTAATTGTCGCAGTACATGATTACTTGATATGCAGATAGTTGCAGTTGTGCTGGACGTTTTATCTCATGTCTTTGTGAAGAGGTGTGAATAGTTTTCATAGTAGGGGTGTCTCACGTCTCCCCTTTCACCTCTCATTACTCATTAGCATCTCAACACAGAGTTACAACAATTCACATGTGGCGGCCCAGATGTGTCCTAGTTAATCTGGTAAAAGAGTTCTGGTAAAAACATTTTATTTATTATTTAAATCAAAAATATCCAAGTTGATTTCATTTCAGCTGACAGAATAAAATGTGCAGGTCAGAGCGGTTTAAGTACTGATGATGTTCATGATATGCTTAGAAAGCTGATTGTAACAATATCATCATATCACACAATCATCTGATTATCTGTAATCAAAAATCTTACCATCCTCATCATTAGTGATGGTCACAGTGACGATGTCATTGACCCCAATCATGGCTCCGCTCCAGTGATCCCCCTGCGGTGTGCCCAAGTGTACCTGGAACTCTTCTTCAGGCTCGAATACCGAGTCATCATTGATATAGACAGTGCAGTTCTTCACCTGCAGACAAAAAAAGAAGCTGGCATGATACATAGCATTTTCCGGATACTACAATGTTCCTCCACAGTTTAACACTCAAACCAAGGTCATAGGTACAATTTTATTACTCCTTTCAAGTTTATAATGCAAAATTATTGAAGCCTCGACTAATGAACGATTACTAGATGTGACCAGATGAAAGCCCTGAGAACAAAGCAACACCTTTTCTCCTTTGTGGAACACTATCCGAGAGACGTCTGCGTTCCTCCTTTCCTCAAAGTCATCCATCACCATGGCGGACATGGTGCGTGTGAAACAGCGAACAGAAGATTTGTAGGTGAGATCTCCAGTCCTGACGATGGGAATGTTCAGCACTCCATCTTTCTCCTTCACTGTATACGCAGCCTTCTCAAACTGCATACTGGGGACTGAAGAGAGCAGCACAGGTTTAAGGTTTACTTCACTAGAACCTTTTCAATGTCTAAGACACATTTAGAAAACAAAGGAATGTAAACGACCATTAATGGCACATACTGTCTTGGGTGGTATCAGTGATATACACCGAAGCTTCATATGGCTCTGTGAGAACAGCGCCATTGGGAGAGCTGAGGAAGACA
This sequence comes from Colossoma macropomum, assembly GCF_904425465.1. Lineage (NCBI taxonomy): Eukaryota > Metazoa > Chordata > Actinopteri > Characiformes > Serrasalmidae > Colossoma > Colossoma macropomum. The sequence goes on along the minus strand of NW_023494806.1, from coordinate 24,610,431 downwards.
ATGAAGGACTCCTTCCCTTCGATGGTGGGGTTCTGGATGTCATCCATTATGGTCAAACTACAAGTCTAGAGAAGACGAGAGACACTGTTTTAGTAAACTGATTTTCCATCAGTCCAAATATGTGAAGAAGCCCTCTGAACATTTAGGTACTCCAAGGCTGTAATGTTAGCTATTTTATTTTAATAACAATGGATGTTAGTTAGCTATAGGAGCTGTACTGTGGTAACAAAATCAAGGACTGTACAAACAGCTAACCTTACTGTTAATGCTTTATGTTCATTTAATCTTAAAGGAATGGTCTGGCAAAAAATAAAATGTACACAGTTTTCCACTTACACTACACGTAGTCGATCAGCCAATATGTGTTTGGTGTCCAAATGTTGAATAAAACTGGAGGATAATGTTGCTAATAATAGTCGTCACCCAAAACTTTCTGTAAATATATACCTAAAACTTCTCTCAACCTGCTCAAACCTCATCCATATCTTGATTATGGTCGCAAAGACTTGTTGATGTGGTTAATATCACCATATCACCATGTAGCTGAACTCAACAGGCAGCCATTTAGATGACAGGTGATGTGCTTAATTCAGCGTCCCTTGCACTCCAGTTCATGTGCACGCCTGTCACACAGGCATGACCTCTAGATTATGTTCATGAATGTAATCTGTGGTGACCATATTCAGCAACGCGGTTCATGAATGTAATTTAACAACACAGTGAGGTTTTGTTAAATGTTACATCACAGTAAGACACAGTGAGGCACTGCAAGTTTGTGCATCCTTAATGAAGACCTGGATGGGGTTTGAGCGTGTTGAGAGACGTTTTATAGATCTATTTACAGAAACGATTTGGATGACTGTTGACTTTTAATGGACTTCCTGTTAACATTGTTAGCCTTGTAGCAACAGCACTAAACTAAAGAAGCAAAAATTAGGCTCCAAACATGTCTTGGCTGATCAGCTACATCTGGGGTAAAGAGAAAACTGTAAATTGAACTTTTTCCAAACCATTCATTTAATAAATTTTTCTCAGCTGTCTTTTGCCCTTTTAATCTTTACTACAATAGCATTCAGATAGTACTGGTGCATGTCTTTTAGAACTCATTACTCCTTATGCAACCAAGATGGAGTTCATCATATTTATCATACAGACATTTTCAAGTTTACATCATACCTCTTCAGTCTTGCCAGGCTTAAACTCTACTTTCTTGGAGCTGGGGATGTAGTCCACTCCAGGCGTGGCTGAGTCCTGGTCAGCAGGGCGAGTGGCACACCACACTGAGGTCACAGAGGAGAGGTCACTGCCCTGCCGCAACACAGGGATCTCAATGGTGCCTGCAGAGGAAACATTTAAACACATCAACACAAACATTTGATTACAAGTTATAAAACAGTGTGTTTTGTATTGTTTCTTTAAATTATTTACATTCATAAATGGTTTAAACCACTATGAATACAGAAATCCTTAATTTCCATAACACCAGGAACAAGACCACAGCTTTGAGCTGTGATATTCATTTCAATTGCCTGTCATGTTCAGACTCTTCAAGAAAAAGCAAAAATCCTTCAAAACCACACACCTGCGTCCTCACTGAATGTAAAGGACCCGTTGCCAAGGAACACAGTAGAGGCGTCGTTGGGGCCACTGATGATGACTTTAGCCACCGTTATGTCTCCCATTCGCGCATTGTCCGAGGCATCCGACAGCACTAGCTCGAACTCCTCGGACAGCTCATACTCGCTGTCGTCAATCAGCTTCACGTCACAGGTGGACATACTGACCCCCGGGCCAAAAATCACCCTGTTCTCTCCGCTCATGCCTCGGCTCTTATAGTCAGAACCAGACTCCAGAGCATGCAGGCTGCTGCCCCGTGCTGACCGAGGAACAGTATAGCAGAGAGCTGAGACTGTGCTGCTGGTGTCCCCTGAGAGGCAGAAGGAAACATTCAGGTTACCGCCTTGTTGTGTGGTAGTACAGTGAGAGCTTTTGAGATGAAGCTTGAAAGCAACATTGAACATTGTGACACTAACTTTGTAAAAATTAAAAAAATTTTCAGACATAATGGAGAGTAGTATTTTTTATTATCAATAAACATTTTGACAAATGGTCAGCAGCATTAGTGTACAACATATTGATGCTTACTTTGAGCTACTGTGTTTTGGGGGAAAAAACTTAGTTTGGTTAAACTAGATGTAAATAAATGTGTTGTCTTACTTATTGGCAAATTGAGTGAAATGTATTAAATGCACAATAAACATTTTTTCATATTTTTTTACACAAAGGAAAAATGCCTTTCTTAAGATTGCCTCAATACAAATAAAGCAACCCTCAGTATTGTATTAATAAAGCGTCAGTAATTTCTGATTTTTTTTCTCCTAAATCCCCCAAGGAGGTAAGAAGAGATTAACATAAGAATGTTTTTGTAAGAAAATCTGCTGATTAAGTCTCCCTCCACACTAACAGACTGCAGAAAGAGTTCTATGATACAGCATACAACTATATAAGAAAATGAGATCTTACACTTTCGTTATCTGAATATTTTTTAAGTGAGTTGAGTCAGGCACTAAAGAGGTAAGTCATCTGTGAGATAATATTTTGATCAAAGTGAGAAAATCCAGCTGCTTAAGTCTCGCACTGATTTCAAACAGGATTTAACCATGTCCAAGAGAAGTAAAAAAGATTCAAATTAGATCTTCTTCAGAATATTTCTTTCCTCTAATGAAAGAACACCAACCTTTCCTCTCAATGGGAGCGAAGATAAAGCCTGTGCTTTCGTTGACGTGGTAGGTTTTCTTGTCGAACTGCAGCGTGGGCTCGTCCTCTGTGTCATTAATGTTGACCTTGGCACGGGTCACCTGACCCAGCAGAGCATACACAGGCATACTGAGCTCCACAGTGAAACTCTCAATGTTCTCAAAGACCTGGTCATCGTTGATGACGATGGTGCACACTTTAGTGTCCTCACGCTCATCAAACTGAACCTGCAGAATCAGAGCAGTATTTAGAGATTAGAGAGACTTTTATGAGTATTATGACCAGTACAGTCCTCTGCTATGTCTCAGTACCTGTCCTGCATGCTCCACATAGTCATGCTGTCCAGGGCGAGAGCCCACAGTGGAGGTAGAGGTGGCCGTGCCCTGCTCTGTCCGACACAGCACGATGGCATACTGGTTTAGATTCCCTGTCCTCTTCACTGTAACCGCCACAGTGCCTGCCTTCTCACTCACATTATAGCTGCACACATAACCAATCACACATTATTAACAGCTATAATAAATAATACATTAATCACTATAAATGTTTATGGAATCATTTGACATGTTTAGGCTGAAACTACATGTAACAGTGATTGCAAGAAATCCAATTACTATTAACCAATGTACCATGAATTAAGTCTGATTAAGTTAATCAAGGTCTTCAGAAGCATCTGCAGGAGACAGATCTCTGAAATCAGCATTAAACAGCCAGTGAACACTGCATAATGCCTAAAACAGACAAGGTTTGAAACAATGTATGTGTACAATGGATGTACAATCTAGAGCGATGTTAGAGAAGTTAGAGAAAAGCTCACCTGCTGTGCTCAAAGCTGATGAGAGACCACTGAATGTGGAAGACGTTGTCGCTGACGATGTTGGGCTTGCTGTCCTTCACCAGAAACTTAAAGTTGTCCATGGTTTCCTGGACTTTGTCCTCGTTCAGAACGTATCGGATAAGGCCAAGGTTTATATCAGCTGTAGGAAAGAATTTATGCAGTTTTATTAAGAATTTTCGACAACACTATATTTGGATGGTCCACTGTCGTTAACTTAAATCCAACGTAATATCTACTAACAACTCTTTTACTTAACCCTAAATGGAGGACTCACTCTAACGGTAACTTTAACCTAAACATAGTCCCATGCCTAACTTGGTTCTAATCCTAATGCTGTTGACAATTAATTGAGTTTCAACTAGGTAATTTTTTTAATATTTCGAGCATCTACAAGGGACTATACAAATTAGGTGGGACCAAATATTGATTACAAATAAGACCACCTACCAGCTCTTTAAAGGAACGTCAATAATTTTTCCAATCATTTCAAATCAACATCATTCAAATGCTGTGATGTAAACAAAGTCATTCAGAGTGGTTTAATGGGAAATGGTGCATTGTAGTTAAATTGCAGTCTCTGATTTCCTTACAGTGGTGATGATAGGAACCCGGGGTCACAATGTCTACGACTCATAGTCATTTTATTTACTACTCAAAATGATCATTGAATCTACACGTGTCTTCTGGGTTTATAAATGCTGGTAAACAGTGATTAATGTGAGAAAGTGTGTTTTCTTTGGACACTATTCTGCCTTACAACGCCCTGCATGTACCTCTCTGCAATTAATGTCTTTTAAACAGACCTTTTAGGCCAAAAGCTTTTCTCAAAACAATTGTAAAACAATATCTCAGGCATCTGACAGTGAATTCGTACCCATTTAATTGTGCAGATTTACCCCAAAATGTGGTGGCATGTTTCCTTTTTTTCCTAACTATAATATCCACTGACAACATATGCTATGTTGGACTGAGAAATAAGTTAACAGAAAACCCTTTTAAACTGGCTATATTAGGGAGAGAGGCCACCTCATTGCATAAAGGATTGAGGCATGAACAGATTCTAGTGGTACCTTGTGTGAAAGAGGTAATGGGGGTTCCTGGTTTGAGCTTGCTCTCCAGGTAGCCATGTTTGGGTTTGGCTGTGATCTCGTAAGTTAGCTGACCGTCGTCTGTATCTGGGTCGATGGTGAGGAGCTCCTTCTTGGTGATCAGGTTTGTGGCCTGGAGCACAGATTTAGATACATGAAATCCACATGAAATTATACCACAATGATTAAACCACTAACTACAGGCCCATTATTCAGTTATTTATAGTGTATAATATATAATATATATTTATTGTCTAATTAATTAAGCACTGTAATTAATTAATCACTCTACTAGGGCCACTAATGATACAGTATACTATACTACTGTAAAAGGTCGATCTGCACCCCCTGACACATAGTAAAACCAGTAATATATCAGCCCATTCATTGTGGTCAAATCCAGATATGGCCAGATGGGGGCAGCAAAGCAGCACTATTCAGCAAGGCATAACATGACTATGTTTCAATAGGAATACCACTAAGAAGGATGTGTGTTTTGAGACATCATGGATAGCATGTGATTAAAAAGCACTTGTTTGGTCACCTTGTTGTCCATGTATTCCAACCACTGCAGGCCCAGGTTAGTGACAATGCGAGGCGTTCCATCATCAACGGGCATTATGTCAATCTTAAACTTCTGAGGTGCTGCAGTGACCACCTGGAACAACAACACCCGAACCAGGACACTTTAGCAACAGAGCACCATTTACAAATTTTGAAAGGACAGTTTGCACACTGCTCTATATAATAAGGCTGCTAAAATGAAACCTTCATTCACTGATCCCATTCATGATCTGTGATAGCCCCCGGCTAAAGATAATCCAAAAGTTTCAGACGTTCTGTCCCTGCATCGTCTAAGCGATGGAGTCCAAACTGTCCAAAGAGATTTAGTGTGCTCGCAGCAGTACTGTCATATATTCAGGGTATGACAAGGTGAAGCAATTTCCTCCCTACAGCCCACCTAGATGATGTTTACTCATCATATTTCTGACAACATGCTGACACGGCCGGAAGAGAAGAAAGCTACTGCTGAGGGACGAGCATGAGATGACAGAGTGTGGTAGAGGGTAAGGGAGAAAGAGAGATACAGGGATCTGTCTGTTTTATTAAGGTGATTATTTACATGGTTTTCCCCTTACCCTAAAACATAGCCAATCAGCCAAGATAGGTTTAATGTCCAAAGTCAACTTTTCTACTAAGCTAATGTAACAATGAAGCTAACAAAGCCCACCAATTAGCATTGTGCAAACTGTATGCTAAAATCAGGTGTTGCCAACCACCGGGCCACAGACTGGTACTGGGATGTAGCTCATTTGAGACAATGCGGCAGTATTCAGAAATCAGTGGCTTGACTATTGAAATCTACTTTTTCATTACTGTTAATGATAAAACTAGCATTTTACACATAAGGCTTAAAGATAATTTCCAATAATCTTTCCAAATTTTCAATTACTGAGATGTAAACAAAGTCATTCAGACAGGTTTGATGTGAAATGGTTCGTTGTAGAGAAACTTACTGACTCTTTAGCAGATTTCTTTACAGTGGAAGCGGTAGAAACCAGGACTTACAATGTCTACAACACAAATATAGGCATTTTATTTAAGATCCCAAACCATCAGTGAACCCACACGAGTCTTCTGAGGTGTTATGTAATGTTGATAATGATAAAATAGGGGTAAATCTGACAAAATAAATATTCTTTGGGGACTATTATGCCTTATAGCACGCTTCATGTACCTTTCTACCATGAATGGATTTTAAGCCAAAATCTATCGTAAAACAATGTCACAGACATTAGGTAGCGTATTCATAACCATTTCATGTAATAACTTTGTAAGAGGGAGTTTTTTGAGGCATTAAACACTTCAGACATCTGGTTCCTTTCACCATCACTGTAAACAATTCTGACTTGGTAAGTTTCTCTAGAACTGAGCATTTCACATCAGACCACTCTGAATGACTTTCTTGACATATCTAGCATAAGTGAAAAAGGAATTTCTCACTGAGGAACTTTTTACTGGATGTGCAAACCCAGAAAATGCCCTTGTCAGAGACAAGAAGATACCAAAAAGCATGATACAATCAAAAATATGCTCATAGCTATATAAAATATGAATTCATCAACACTGGGGGTGCTAATGCACCAAAACAACTGTGCATGATATAATGAGGCTATGAAGCCGACCAATTACTTTGCTTTTGGAGTTAAACATTACTCGACAACAGCAAATCATGGCATCATGGCATTATCATGGACACATCCCCCACACCCCGGTCTGTGAAAGCTGCACCGCGGGCTGCAGTTTGAGCCGTGCTGTTAAAAGGTTGGGAAACCCTGGCCTAAATCATCACACAATTACCAATTCACAGACAGACTTTTATATAGTTTGAAATAAATTCAGCACAATGCTAAGTGATGTACATAAGCTTTTATTAGCCTTGTAGCTAAAACTAAAGAAGCAAACTTTAGACCAAGGATGTCTTGATTGATTGACTACATTTTGGGGTGAGAGGAAAATTATGTAAATGAGATGCTGAACTATCACTTTAATACTGACAATAAAGTCACTCAGGTACAGTAATGCAATGATAGGACCTGAAGTTAATTTTGCAGCTCATTCATATTTCTTTAATGTTCTAAACAGGAAGATTGCAAGCACAGCACAGCTTGCTGTAAAGCAGTGCATTACAGTGGAAATGTTCAGAAGCTAAGCCAGCACAAAATTGGCCTTCCTCCAACCCCCCCCCATAGAAAACAACACAACAGCCTCCTGGAGTAAAAGCTGCGTAAGCTGCATCAACTAGGGCCTGACCGATATGGAGAGCTCTGTGACTTTTAATGACTTTGTGACTTATAATAAGAGGCTAAAAGTATTGATAGGCAATAATATCAGCCAATAATTTTACATTTTATATTTTAATTTCATATTAATTTAGTTAAACACCATTTAACTGACAGAAATGACTGTCCGTTCTGAATTGCCACACTTCATAAACTCTCAGTCTTAAATGATTTAAATATTCTAGCACAGGGGGTTGAGCTACCCTTAAATCTTTGCATTTTCTGTTGATTATCTCTTATTTTCCAAATATCTATTCATAGAAAAAAAGTTTTTTTTTGTGATATAAAATGGTTTTCTCATGACAGAGGTTAGGCCTGAATTAGAGGTGGGTGATATGGTAAAAATATAACATCATTGTGCTTCAAGACATTTTCACAATGCATTATATGCTTCACGATATTACATTTTTCTGACTTTGATAAGCTAGAAAAGACAAACAAGAACCTGAAGCGCCACAATAAAAATAATAAATAAAATAAAAAACTATGTATACAATGAATTTTATTATGTTTCACTGTAAATTCCATTAAATAGGACTAATTACGCAGTTGAGTCTTTAGGTACTAACGGTCTCCACAATATGCTCAGAAAAGCATGTTGTGACATAATGTGATGTAAATTACCACAGTAATGACAAAACGCTGACATACTGCACATCTCTAGTCTGAATGAATTAGATAGGTTTTCTGTTATGTATGTTATATATCATGTATTAGGGGTGCGGGATAAAATCGATTCTTAGATGCATCGCGATGCAGACGTGAACGATTCTGAATCGATTCACAAACGCCAAAAATCGATTTTCTAAATATTTAATTTATAACGTAATGTTGACGGAACGCAAAGGGCGGAACTTGGAAGTGGGTAAGTGCAGCGCCCGGACAGTCTGTGGCGGCACATAACAAACAACACCACTGGATGAGCGAGAAATCCGACCGGCTCCCTCTGTATTAAAGCCAGGTTAGGTCAGGAGTCACAACACAAATGATAAGAAGAGCCATTTTCTCCTTTCAACAAAGTCAAACCACCTTGGGAGCCACAACATTTAATGTCCACTATGTCTCAGTATGTGTTAATGTCCTAGTAAAGGCTAAACAATATAAATGAAAATGCAGAATTACTCCGCTCTGCTTTAAGCTTTAGCTATAGCCGCTTTCCTCCCCTTTCCCTCAGGGAACTTTTCCTCAAAACTAGAGCAGTTTCTCGTAAAAAGTCTCTCAGCTTTCGACTGTTTTCCGACGCTGAAGTCGCTTCTTATTCTCCAGCTTCTTGTTTGAATTTTGCCGTTCCACCTTAAATTCTCCCTGAGGCGCCGAATGTAAATGCGGCACCATTTAAGGTGGAATGGGAAAATTCGAAAGAGAAGCGACTCCAGCTTCGCAACTGTTTAGTGTTCGACAGTCTATAGTTGCAGATTTAACTTGCCAGGAATCAACTGCAGTGCTTATAAATGCGAATAACGCTTCGTTGCTATGTGACCTGCAGTTCTTAGTCGTTGCGAAACAGGGCTTTCCCGCTACGTTGCACACGTCCCGTCTCAGGGATATTTTAGTGACACAGCGATGCCCCCCCTCCTTGTCTCTACAACGAGACCAAAACCGAAGTTATAAAATCACTAAAGAAAACGGGTAGAATAGCTGTAACTTGTGCTGCGTGGACGTCCACGGCCACAGGATCTTATTTCACCGTAACTGCGCATTTTATCGCAGATGAGTGGCAGCAGCGTCTCATGTGCTCCAAACAATAGCAGTGAATGAGAGTCTTCTACTTCAATTGCCACATCACTTCCATTTGATTTATTAATAAAAGATATTGGAAGTAAATTCATTATGGATCATTACAAACACTACTTACAAATAAAACTACCAAGTCCTCAGACAGTAGGAAAATAGAAATCCTGTATAGAAAAAAAGATGATGAAGATGCATCGAGATGCATTGATAATCGTTTCATAATCGCATTGCAGCCCTCTGAATCGTAATCGAATAGAATCGTGAGGTGCCTAAAGATTCCCACCCCTATCATGTATATGGTAATTCTAATTGGGCTTCCAAGAGGAAAAATAACCAAAAAAACAAGGAATTATCATTTTTTGCTGATAGTGAGTTATCTGGGAATTGTTAACATTTGTAGATATTATCATCCAGCTGATATCGGTCGGAATCTAGAATTTACAGTGCATTTCCAAGCCATTCCACTCACCTCTTTTCCTCCATCTTCTATGATGAAGAACATGTTGGTGCCGTCGCTAATGGTGAAGGTAAAGCGGTCTTTGAGCGAATTGCTGCCATCGTGGTTGTAGCTGATGCGGTTCTGATAGATGTCATCCATAGTGAAGGTGTTGGTCTGCCGGTAATGCTGACCGTTGCTGGTGCGCTCAATGGTGCCGTGACGAGGAGCCTGGACGATGGTGAAAGTGACCGAGTCCTCCTGACAGAAAGAGAAAGGGAGATAAATTCAGTTCCAAATCAAATTCAGCTTTGTTTTTATTATACCAGAACAGAATCATGAAAAGTTTACTCACTACACAGTACACTCACATTGTTTGTTTGGAAGGGTGCTTTTACTTGTGTGATCACTTCACTGAAGTGCTTTTACTTGATAATGAGTTTAAGCTACTTTACCTACCTCTAGCAAAAGGCAGAGGTAGTAAAGTTGAAAGAGCATGGAAATACTGTCATTCCTCCTGAGGAACACAGCAGAGGTGGGTAGAGTAGTCTAAACTCAACTCAAGCAAATGATTATTATGTTGGTGAAAGATGAAGTGATGACTCAAGCAGAAATACCTTTCTTTAAAACAATTTTAATAGAAAACTACTTCAGTAGAACTTCTCAGTACTTCCAGTAACTATTAGCACAGCAACTGAAATTTGTTAGGCACTATTCTTCTCTTTTTATGTATTCTTCATCTAAAATATACTTGTACTTTGCAAATATACATGTAATTTAACTAGTTTCTAGCCATCTCTAAGCCTACTGCTTTGGATATAGTGAGTGTGTTTACCTGCACACAATAATTCGATCATAATCGTATTTCTGCAGTTATCTGATTATTCAAATGGTCATGTAAACAGCATACTCCAATTTCTTAGACTCGAGTAAGGTCTAGAAATCTGATTAAGACATCGAATAAAGAGAGCTGGACTTCAGCTCAGTGATCAGAGTTTTCAGTGCATGTAAACTCTTACTCAGATTTCTTTCGGCGCATGTGTGAAACAGACCATGACACTGTAAATAAGCAAGCAGCGTTGCCACGAGATGGCAGCAAAACACTTTTCAAGCAGTGCTGAAACTAACAATATGCTTGACAAAATAAAGGATTTAAATATTCTTCATCTTCTAGGTAAAGTATGTTCATAGTTTCAGTTAAAAAAGTGGCACAATGTTTAAAAAAAGCTGCAGCATGAAGTTTCAGTTTGAGTACATTTACATCATTACATTACATTCTTCTGTGAGTTTATTGGCTGGTTGCAAAGCAGAAATCAGATTTTTGTCTGATTCATGTAAACTAGTTTTCCCAGTATCTGATTACTCAAGTGCATGTAAGCATGTTGATCGGATTGCTGACAAAATCTGATTTTCTGCAGTTATCTGATTATTAAGTGCATGTAAACGCACTCACTGTCTACACAGACTTTCGGCACAAAGGGAATCAGTGCATCATCTAGAAACCTTTACTGTACAACTACAATAAGAAGAAAACACAGTCAAAGCAAAGCTGACTAGCCCGTACATCAGTGTTTCATGACCTAAACTGGGCTTCACAGAAAATTTTATACTAAGCCATTTGGGTTAACGTTTCAGACATATCAGCAGGCTGCCATCAGACCACTATCGTTTTTTTTGCAAAGTGCTTGGTGAATCAATTTCTTCTTAGTTTTTCTTTTCTTTTCTCAGAATGACAAAAAAAGCACACACAATTTGATAGAACGTCTCAGTGTATTAAAACCACCTCTTTTTTTTGAAAAAGCTGTCTGTAATTTATAAATAAGCAAATGCAGGACACACCACTGTTGTACAGTATAAATCTAATGAATAATTCCACCTCCAACTTATAAAAGCATGTGAAACAATAGAGCTAATATGATGGAAAGGACAAATATACAATGGAAAGGGGAGACAGCAAGTTATTAATCAAGCACCAATATCCCACCAAAGACTTAAATGCCACACTGTTGTTGAAGGTTTTGTTATTCGTATGGGAAAACACTCACACAATATAAATGTTGTTCTGGTAAGTGCAGAGTGTCTCTCCCTCCACTGATAAGCTGCACTCGTAATCTGGAACCATGCTGAGCTATTTCCTAAACTCGTAGTAATCATTGCCTGCTTGGGTCTCAATTTGGTATGAATTCTCTCACTTGGATCCTCAGGTAAAAAGATTAAAAACCCCTGCTATATATGACTGATATCCTGATGGCATCCACATGTCTGTACTCAGGCTGCCTAGTTTACCTCTGTATCCGCATCCACGGCTTTCAGCTCAAACTCTGTGATGGTTTTCCTCACTCCCTCCTGCACCCGCATCCCTGGCACCTGCAGCACAGGCAGAGAGTCGTCCACTGGCCGGATGGTTAAGTAGAATGTTTGGGAAATCTGTAATACAGGAGGAGTGGTAAGTACAGCTGTGTGTCTATCAGCTGTGTATTAATATTGTATTGAATGATTCTTTAATGTATTAGGTGAGTTGTTTGTTCTCCTTTAATGCTGACTGATTCACACAGTACTGGCGATTACACAGTCAGAACACTCGGTATAGTCGTGTGCAAAAGTTTGGATGCCCATGGTCAGAATACTACAGATTTCTAAATGAAAATGAATTAACACTTCCTCTACAGAGAACACACTTCAGCACATTTAAATGCACTACTGTTAACTACTGTTCATTTTCAGAACACATTACGTGGCCTGTGCAAAGGTTATGGCATATTTTTAACTCCAACAAAAAGAAATTGTGCACTTAAATTTAAAAGTTTTTTTTTCTGTGTAGAGGATGTGTAAACATTTTCACAACAAAACATTTGACCAGGAGTGTACAAACTTTTGCATTCAACTGTATTTAATGAATGAGACTAGATGCTGGTAGAGATAAATATTAAAAAAAAAGGTCTGTAGGTACAAGCTTGAGATTTGGAGCTATATAAACAAAACATGTTATTATTATTGTTATTATTAATTGTTATTATTATTATTATTATTAATAATAATAATAATAATAAAGATGGCAGGATGCGTAAACCGGTCAGAAACCAGTTATTCCATTTAAATGCAAATTAAAGAAAACAACAGATAAAAACAACGAATGTAGCCTCACAAATAAACAGTGGCACAGCCGTGCTGGAAATGAGGAAAATGAGCTTCTAAATGAACCTCAGACTGTATAAACTCATTCAGAACTCATTCGTTTGAGATCAAAAGGTCTAATTGGTTGTGCCGATTTTGTGTTCTATAGACTGTGCTTTAGTTTGTTCTCTCCCTCTCCCTCTCCTTCTCTCTCTCTATCTCTAAAGAGGCACTTGCTTGTGATGAGTGGAGTTTTCTACTTGAGCAGTCTATGCTTTCTGTGCATTGTGTGTTAGCTTCAGTGCTCTGCTGTGTTAATCTTTTTCAATAGCTTGTGGGGCCAGTTTGTGTGCGCTTATTCAAGCACGTCTGACCCTCATTAGTGTGACTGTGTGTGTGTGTGTGTGCGTGTGCGGGTGTACCTCGTTAGCCCCGTCCGACACTATAAAAGAGAAGTCGTCCGAGTGTTTCTCTTCTTCGCTGGTGTGGACATACTGGACGTTGCGGGAGGCCAGGTCAGCCTGGGTGAACGTGCTGATGCGCTTGCCTGCAACATTTACACGAACTGTTAGTTTAGCACACTTAACACACAGTCAAATGTCTGGACACACTAACTGAATGTTTTGCCCTATACAAACACACACACACACACATCTATTGTTTATACATCTTTTGTGTATATATATATATATATATATATATATATATATATATATATATATATATATATATGTATATACGAAAATAGAACTGAATAGACAGAATTTGGTCCAAGAAGCCTATAGATGAGAGAAAATAGATGAACCAGAAATAGGTAGTAAAACGATGTAGGAAATTACACTTCAATGCAGCCAAAAGAATGTTTCATTCATTTGGAAAAAGAACTTCATACATGACATGTTCAGCGTGTTCTATGTGAAGAAATACATTTTAGACAAAAAGCTACATCAGCACTGCACAGCATGAGAAAAGTGCAGTACAGAAAGTTTGTCCAGAATTAAAAACTTCGGGATGATGTTCAAAAGCATTGCTTGATGAAAATAGTTATTAAAGTGGGATTTAAACTTAATTATATTTAATTATAGAACAAGCATGTTATTTGTCCGCGATCTAATGGTGGCTATTAATGACGCTACACCGTTATTTAACTGGTGCTGTTCTGTCGGGTTTAATTCTGGGTGATGGTGGGCCAGTTCAGGTCAGTTTTTTAACTGTTTTTTAAACTTGGGTCAGTTTCAGACACAAAAATTGATGGTGTGGTTTGGGTCAAACTCATGGCAATACACTGTAAAAAAAGAACAAAATGGGAAACAAATTACATCCATTAAGCCTTACAGAAGGGTGTGATCTGAAATATACAGTCTGCATTATTATAACACCTACTTACCCTAATCTCCCAGAATCATTTTGATTGTTTCATGGTCATACAGACGGGTAGAAGGATTAAGACCTGAAGAATAATCATTATAAATCTAGAAGATCTCCAACTATACTTTCTTTAAAACTGCATCTCCTTACGTCTGACGTCAAAGAAAGCAGTAATTGGGAATTATGGCTTTCAGATCACATCAGCTTGCATCTGCATTGGGATTTTGAATGCTTAATGTCAAACTGGTGATATTCACAGAGAAAGACAGAATCAGTACAGATGCATTTCTCTAAGATATGTTACCTTCATATAATGCTCACAGCACCAGTAAAAGTTCAGACACACCTGATTGAAGGTATATTTTTTATCATCCAAAAGGCATTTAATTTTAATAAAGGCTGATGATTAAATGCTTTAAATACAGTTTTTTTTCCAAGAAAAATATTACTACTTAAGTTGCTGCCTTTGAATGAATTTATTTCCAAAACAAAAGGTTTCAAATTAAAAGCTGTTTTCAAAATGCCTGTAGAACAAGCAATTATCAGCAGCCAGTAAGGTGTCAGCATATATGGATCTCCTTCAAGTACACTAGAAAAGCCCTGGTGGCTCATCATGAAGCTCCCTGAGAGATTAACGAGAGTCTGCATATTTGTTTCATATGTTTTGGTTGCTATATAATTCCATATTACTTATTATTATTCTACAATGTGGAAAATTTTGTAAAAATGTGGAAAACAGTAAAAATGAAGGAAAACCCTTGTTTGAGCGCTTTTGACTGTTCCTGTATCAGTGGTGCTGTACATGTGTTAGTATTTGTACCTGGATTGGTGGAAAGTTCGAGATGACCCAGCTGGGGTTGTTTGGTGATGCGGTAGACAAGTTCACCAGGTTCACTGTCCTGGTCAGTAGAGGAGAGCTGCAGCGTGGTAATCTTCTTCACAGAGTTCTCGTCCAGCACTAAACCCTTATTGACCACCACTGAAGGGGGGAGCTTATCCTCTGAACCAGAATAAAACAATGAGAGAGTTCAAAATATTCATTCTAGTGCTGAAACTGTTGAATATAATATATTGAATAATCTTCAAATTATTCAGCTTAATTGAGTAAACAGTTTTATTCATGGAAAAATATATGAAGCCTTTAAAAAAAAGAAACATGTTAAAGCACTATGGGGAAGATTTACAAAGAGACAGTCTACTGACACAGTACTGATGGGAGAGGCAGGTTATCTACTAAGAGCTTCCATACAAATTAACACAGGCACATTTTAATTAACATGATAGTACCAGGAATAAGACAAGCTTTTCTCAGGCAGTAAACAGCGCACAGTTAGTATATACTATCAGTCTTGGTGAATCAGAATATGTGGCTCATTATATTAATCTCCCCAAAGAATTCTGCGCTTTGCAAACGAAGCTAAATCAGGCTCTGTCTGTTACTGCAGGAAACAGCAGAAGAATTTAAAATATGCATTATCATCATGCACACTGACAACTTCTTTAAGAGGCTAAATTATATTGATTATAATTAAGTTTATAATTTTTTATTTCTTATCAAGTTTACTGAGTTTAATCAATCATGACAGCCATAATTCGATCTAATTTGTTGTTGTTTGCTACTGAAAAAGGAGCTACTTACCTAGAACGCTGATGAAGAAAGACTCATCAATTACTTTGTTACCCTCAGGATCTTCAAGGTCAAACTTAAAGGAGAAACTGCCTCCACTCTCCCCTTTTTCATGGATGTACTCCACAAAGCCTGTGACAAGAAAGATAAAACATTGTGATTTGGCCTTGCAGAACTTTTCATTCAGACTTGCTGACAGTAGCGCTGAAGAAATGCCACACATCAAACCATCATATTATATATTTGAGGAATCCATTTCTAGTGAAAAGTTTCCCTGCTTATACTTTTTGATAACTGCCACAGCTGTGAGATTTACAAAGGACTGTCTACACTTTCAAATATTTCACAGGTGTCTATGACACTTGAAGAAACTGAAGGAGAAACCTTTGTTGATGTCCTCCTGAGTGAAGCTCTTGACTGGCCCTCTGGCAGAGAGCTGGACTTTACTCCTGCCCTTGGTCAGCTGTAGTATCCCCACACTCACGTCTTTGGTCACGGTAAATTTGAGTTTAAGGTTTTCTGAGTCGATATCGGTCCCTTTCAGCTGTTGCTCTGTGATTTTAGATGAGGAACCTGATGGAAGGAAATGCGAGACTGTATAACATCTGGAGGTAACTGGTTTTGATTTTAAGGCATCATGAATGCTGATAAGCACAAATGAATGTTCCTACATTATGAAATCCCCTTTGGAAAATGTTTGACATGTTGGGAAGGAACTCATTCTACAGTAAGATAATGACCCTAAGCACACTGCTGAGAACATCAAGACATAATTATCAAACAAAGCTGCTGGTGTTCTCTGAACAATATACTGGCCACCCAAGAGTCCAGACCTCAACATCACTGAATGTAATGTGATAACTTGAACTGTACGAAGCAGAAAGTGCAACCAACTTCTAAGACTGAACTGTGGTACTGTGGTACTATATATCCTGACCTGCTGCTAACTGAAGGCCTCGGTTGATGGTGACTCTGGGTCCTTCACTCTTCCTCACATCCATGCTGAACTCCAGACGGCCTGTCTCCGTGTGTACTCCGTCCGTTACAGAGAAACGAATCTCGTCGGTCGCAGAGCCCTGTCCATCTGGGGTATACACCAGCAGCTCATCTAGAACATCCTGGTAGGTGAAGGTGGAACCCTGAAGGAGGATCTTGCCATTCTCCAGCGGCTGGGAGTAGAACTGTCTCCTGCGTAGTTTACCTGTGAAGAAAGTGGAGAATGTTAAACAGAGTCTTGCCTGCAAATAGCAAATAAATGCCAGAAGATGTGAGTTCATGTGAGTTTTATGCCAGCTTTAAAAGAAGAGTTTAGCAAAATGTGTACAATTTACCTTTTACCCCAAATCTACTCGATGCTTCTTTAGTTTTGGGCTCGAGTTACAAGGCTAATGTAGCTAACAAGTAAAGAAAGCTTATGATTAGCAATTAGCATTGCGCAAACTGCATTCTTAAATCATGTTTCAGTCCAAGTCAGGTTTTTAGTAATCTCAAATAAACATGCTAATGTGGTTTCTAACACTGTATATCATACTGCTACCTGTAAAAGTGGACAAAGGTTTGTGAAGTTTGTACTGTTTGTGCAGTTTTCTTATTACTTGTTAGCTACATTAGCCACGTAGCTCCAGTGCTAGATTTCAGTCACTAAACATGTCTTGGCAGACTGACTAAATCAGGATTAAGGGGAAAATTGTGTACATTCAATTTTTCACCAAACTATTTCTTTAGGACACTGTTAGCATTTTTGTGAAGTACGTCTTTAGTACAGAATCGGTTACATAAAACTCGCTGACAAACTCACGCTTCATTCCCTTACGGACTTTTCAATAAAGCCAGCATTTGACCTCTACAAGCCTGCCTCAGTCAGTGTTATTTTGAGGGCATTTCAGCTCTGTCAGATCCCTCTGTACTGCTGTTCCCCAGCGCCGATTCATAATACTGACTAATAATAAAACAGTGAGAAAGCTGCCATGAAGCCCCCGACACGCTGCCATAAAAAAGTAATCTCAATAGAGCCCTGTGGCCTTTCACTGCCACTGCAGTCGACCTCAGAGGCCCCATTCTGCTAAATGGCACAACATACAATGAAAGCACCATCAGTCAGCCTGAGAGAAGTTGGACACAAAGCTCTATGACAAAATGGATACATGGAGGGAGGAAAAGAGTGAAAAAGAGACTTTAAGACTACTTGATGATATGCATAAAACTGGACACCTTTAAAAGAAGGACTTTTTCTTTGCGAAAATGCTGAAATATTACTACAAATTTTTCAACATTAACTTAACTTTTCAACAAATTTTCAATTCTCAACATCATACGAATTCTAAATGCACTTGGCACAAAACTCAAGTTCAGTTTAACCACCAAATGAATGAGTTTAGAAACAGAAAGTCAAAATAATTACTTCTTCAATTTCAATTTTTATTTATTACGTCAAAATAATATCTTATTTTCTCAAAACATGTCGAAATAATCACACACTTTCTCAAGGAGCAATAACCTGTTCTCCAGTTATTAGTCATTATTTTGACCTACTAAATCAAAATCATCAAAGACATTATTTCAACGCAAGTTATATTTTGAACCGGAATCTGCATCTTCAAAACAAAACTAAACTTCAGACCCAGGATATGAACTGGGTTGAGCTATAGATGAGCTGATGAATGAACTTATAATGTTTATTCAACAAATTTTCAAAGTGTATAGATGTTAGTATTAGTAAAATGTAAAAACACGTACTCCATTTTTTCAATGACCATCAAAACCTTAAAAACCAAACATGCACTGACTGCTCAACTACATTTGGAGCAAGGGGAAAGCTGTTTTTTTATATGTATATTTTTTGCGAAACTATATCTATAACTAATATGCAGAAAGCACAAAAGGAGACAAACGAACTCCATTCAGACCCCTAGCTCTAAAAACTAACACCAAAACAAGCAAACTCTGCTCTTACAGAAGCCTACATAAAGTAACAAACTCCAGATTACATCAATGTTTTGCGTACGTCTCACAAGGGTCACAAATACATCTCTCAACTCTCCACACCACAAAAATGGAGTATGCATCATTTATGAGGCCACAGATAAAGAGAAAAACAAAGAAAGCAAAAACAAAGAAGGTGGGGGGGACAAACCGTAAGATGGCTTTTTGATGACAGTGAGCACAATCTCGTTCTCCGGTGTGTCCAGATCAAGCACGTTGAGGGAGGAATTGGTAATGACCACACCCGTGTTCTCCTCCACATGGATGCTGTTTACTGAGATAACTGGAACTTTGTCTTCTTTTGTTTGCTGAAAGATATACAAGATTTGAGGAACTAGTATTACATTTTACTGCATATCAAAAGCTCCAAGAGACTTGCTATACCCTCCAGTCTTCAGAAACAGAGAGAACAGTCCAGCACATCCAGCTGGCGTGGTATGCACTTTTCTAGTTTTTTGAAAAGGGAAAAACAAAACCACACTACAGGCCAACTAAGGCAGCCAATGTTTATTTTCAAAGTTTCTAATTTTTGGCACATTCAGGTAAATAGCTTTCTACTGGCATGCACCAAAAACAGATTTATTCATCAGACTGCCAGATAGTGATGCATGATTAATCACTCCAGAAAACAGGTTTCGACTGTGCTAGAGTCTAGTGGCAGTGTGCTTTACACCACACCAGCTGACACTTGGCATTGCACATGGTGATCGTGGGCTTGTGCGCAACTGGTTGGCCATGTAAGCCCATTTGGTGAAGCTCCTGACACATGGTACCTGTGCTTCCAGAGGCAGTTTGGAAATCTATAGTTAGTGATGCTACAGAGGATAGGCAATTTTTGCGCTTCGTGCTTTAGCACTCTGCTCTGTAAGTGGTCTAATGCTTTGTGACTTCCATTTCACAATAATAGCATTTACAGTTGATCAGGGCAGATCAAGCTGGGCAGAAATTCCATGAACTGGCTTGTGGCAAAGGTGGCATTCTGTGACAGTTCCACGTAAATACTGAGCTCTTTAAAGTCACTGAGCTCTTTAGTACAACTCATTCTGCTGCCAGTGTTTGTCTAAGAAGACTGCATGGCTATGTGCTTGATTTTATACATCTGTTAGGAATGTGTGTGCCTGAAACACTTGTTGCCTGAAATACTTTTGGCCATACTGAGTAACATTACATTTGACATAGCATTCCATTACAATAGAGCCACTAGATAGCAGTATTTCTTTGACCACTTTATTTTATCTCTTGAAAAAATAACACTGTCATGCCCATTTTAAAAGTGAATGTTCAAAATTTCAGTCTATATTGTACCTGGATGTCTATGGTGACATCAAAGGCTTCTGTCTGGCTTGAGCCGTCACTGATGTAGAAGCTGAATACATCTTGGTGAATGTTTGCCTGGTGGACGTTCTGGACATAGAAGATGTGGTCAGAAGTGAGGTCCTCCATTGTGAAGGGGACGTCAGGGCTTATCACGCGGGCTCCACCCATTGATCCAACTGTGGATAAACAAAGAGGGCAAGCAGACAAAATAGTCATCCAAAGAAAAATAACATCAAGAATAACCTGTTAACGCACTTCAGAGAAATAAAAGACAGAACACAATACAAGTGAGGAACATAATAATATTCTGCTCAACAACACAATGAAAGGTGGAGACCAAATTTTACAGGCACAGATGAAAAATAAATGCTGAGACTAAAAACAGCTGTCAGTTTTAAGATATGATCACTGAACTATACATTCTGAAGAAACCAAAAAGCTCAAAAAAAGGGAACAAGCCAAAATAAATGTGTGTTTTAACAGTGGAAAATCTAATAAATCAACAGAGAGCACTGAGCGTAAAATGAAAAATGAGCATCCTTTTCAGCCTCAGAGTAGCACCCACTCTCCAGTACATTTTACTTCTTCTTAATTATTTTCTTAATTTTTTTCTCTTCTTCAGCAATCAAACAGAAAAATAACTCTAAAGTCTTTTCAAATATTAACTCTGTTATTGATTTCTAAGTAAAACTGAGAATGAGGGCTCTAATTGTGAATAAAATGGTGGAATAAAACAGCTCAGTGTTTTGGGCAGGTTGGCTGAACAACTGAAAAAGGAAGGGCCCAAACAAAAAAAGGCTGAATCTGAAATTTCTCTGTTACAGTTTTATTTCAAAGTGCCCTGATTTTCACAATTGACACTGTCAGCAGCCTAAGCAGCCTCACAGAAATTCAGTTTGAGACCCTTAATGACCAAGCTGAGGGAGACAGGAAAAACTATGAGAGCGCATTCAAGAAAGAACAGCTGGATTCCCATTCACACATTTTTCGAATTTTAAGCGAATTTCTGAAGTCAGTAAAATGTGAATTAATTAGAGTTTCCAGCAACTATGGTTTGTGCACAAATTCCTGAAGATGATGAAACATGCTTCTGTCGTACAGAGTGAGACAACAGCCACGCTCACCATGCATAGCATGTACAATGTAATGATTTAAATCTGCCTTAGCTCTCAGTAGAGCAGTTTTGGCAGCCCACTGTCAGTTGTAAATGGTTGTAGCCCTAACATTTCAGTGGCCCATTTACTGACGGGCTGAACTTGCTGTCCCACCTTGTCATCTGATCTCTTGGAAACATCACCATTGCAGCAAACATTCTGATAGGACACAGTGCTAAATGCATGATTGTTGTTCACTCTGCGTCATTTCTTATTCAAAAAATCTGTTTCCAGCACCCGTTGTTTTGCCTTTCTCTTTCATCGCTAAGCCAACTTTTCCATCTGTAAAAATGTATTACATTTTCCAGATTCACCAAAAAAGAGATGGATGGAAAACCCAAAACTGAGAAAAACCCACACACAAAGGAGGAACCTGCCCGCCATTCACTGACAAGCAAGTTAAAAGCAAAGGGAACGTGAATTAAATTTACTTTACATAAAGTTTGTTAACATATGAAGTAAAATCCATTAGTGCATACGATGTGCAAAATACTCACTTTATTCAAAACCCCAACCTTGTAGCTTCCCATTGCTCATGTACAGTTAAAGAATGTAGACCATCTTCATGCACTGTGTGTTCACCATCCTCTGGTCCTTAATCAGTGGTCAGTTTCTGACCACAGAGCCACTGTGGACCACTCACAACCTAATACTGACAACTGTAAAAACTCCAGCCACACTGCTGTGTCTACCACGCCACTCCCACATCAGTGTCACTGTTGTACTGAGAATTATCCATAATCCAAATAATATCTGGTCATCAGCAGTCCTGTGGTCAGAAACTGACCAATGATGAATGTGGCAGAAGGTGGCTGACAGACAGGCTACAGTCAGTAACTGTAGTTTTCCATAGTAGCAAGAATTTTCAGGCTAAAAGGCAGAACAGCCTCATCTTTAGAACCCACCTCGCTTCGTATTCTCTATGAAGCCATATTTTGGAGGGCTGATCAGCCACACCAGCAGATCCTTTTTGGGCGTGTCTGGGTCAGATGCGATGATGTGATTGGCTGACAGCTGGACTCTGCCTCCCTCCTGGACCTGGCAACCCAGAATAGCAACAAATTTGGAAACATGGACACTAGGAGGGTCAAATTTCTGACATTACAATTATATCCCAAAACAACCCAATAATGAAAATGAGAAATGAGGTCATACTTCAAAATGAAATAAATAAGAATGAGAATGCTAACCTTGATGCCGCTGCGGACAGTAACCACAGGGGGCTGTCGGTGCACAGAGGTGATGGTAATGGTGCACATCTGGTTTTCCAGCCGATTGTTCTCACCATCGTAAACGATGAAATGGAAGATGTCAGTAACAGGTTGGTTTCCAGTTTCAAATGAGGTGACGTACCTGTTTCCAACCCATGTGTACCAAATCTATTAATTTACAACCTTCAGCTGTGTTCATTTATAACTATATTCAAAGGCGTAATTTTGCCAGTAAAAAAATGTGAGAAAAACAAACAAACAAACAGTATTTTAACCTAAAACGTTTAAAATAATCAAGTCATGTGCAAAATAAAGCAGTCTGATAAAAATGTTTAAAAAATAAACAAACAATAATACTAGGACTTTATAAAGCAGAACTATAAAAATGTTAAAATTCAAACAAAGAAACAATAATATCAAAGTAGATGCAAAGAAAAGTAGTCCTATTAAAATGTTGTGAACAAATAAACTAAATATTAAGGTAAATTCCACATAAGGCAGTCCTATAAAATCAATCAATCAAATATAACATTCATATAAAGGAGATGCAGAAAACAAAACAGACCAATAGTAATACAAGGTCATGAGTACACAAACAGTCCCGTACATAAACAGCCTATTCACTGGAGTCCAGAGATTTAAATAACTGTTTTGCAACTGAAAGAGCTTAAAAAAGTCACCCTTGGACAAAAGAAGATCAATAAACCAATGATGTACATGCGGAGAAAAAGCTATCCTGCAGGGTGACCAGCAGGACCAACAGCGCCAAAAGGGACACTGCCCCAGAGAACTGTACTCCATTTCTGTCCCAGCTGCTGACTGCATTAAAGCCAACAAGCAGCTCAGCATGCGAATCAACTGAGTGTGTTAATATTTGTTTTTATTGAAACACCTCTCAGCAGGCTTTAGCATCACAGGAGAAAAGCTTAGCCCAAATTACAGTGGCTAATGTGGTAATGGAATGAGACTCTCCGCAAGCAGTGCAATCGCAGAAAAATCATTTAAAAGCTCAAACGATGTTGTTAAATATTAGCATGAAGTGGTGGAACTGAATTGAAAACATGTTCTTTCTTTCATGTCTGCACTAGCAGATATCAGTGCATTGGTTATATGGTAAAAGAACATGCCAATGATAACTCCATTAAAGGAATACTTAAAGGAAGTGCGTCAGCATTACACAAACAAGACTATTTGTGTTGGTTTCACCACGCAGCCACCACTTCTGGGTAAAGGTTTCTTTAAAGTACTGTTTAACTGAGATGATTACTGTACCGAATTTTATGGTGGTTGATGTCCTCCATAGTGAAAGTAGAGTACTCATTCAGTTCTTCATGATCCGATTCAGAATTGGTCTTGGTAAGGATTCCATACATGGGCACTGAAACCAGCTGGATACGAATCTTGTCATCAGAGGAATTATTGTCCTGCAGAAATAATTAAAAACACACAACAAACTGATTAATATTGACTAAATGGTAACACTACTGAATGTGTCTACATGAACATTAATAATACAGGCGTTGTCTGACTTCATTAGTAACCCAACAGTAGTTATGTAGACAACATTCTACAACTGTTTATATCAGATTAAAGTCATTATTGGATTTCAAGACCTATGATAAAGAATAGTTGGGCTATTCAGTTGTAAACAGTCAATCTGTTGTCTTTCATTTTTCCTACGGTACTGAGACCATCTACTGAGATTGTTCTACTGAGCAATTAATCAATTTATTTAATTTCCACTCAAAAGAACTATTAAGGACAAGTTATTAATTTTTCAGCATCAGGAAAAAAGAAAACCAACACAGAAGCCTCACTTTGTCTTTATTACAGCTTCCGTTCTTTTCAGGAGACTTGCTTTCAGTTTTTCAAAGAAATCTGCAGTATTTTTCCACACCTCCATAGTTCAGTCCCAGAGGTTGGTTGCATTTTCTGCTTCTCATAATCCAAGTAAACCCAATTACAAATTTAGACTCAGAAATCTTTAAGGCCTTACTCCACACCTCAGATGTCCAGTTTCTGTGTTCTTGTGCAAATTTTCTTTTTTTTCTATTTCCTTTTCTCAGTAAGGGCTTCTTAACAGACTACACATCCATTCAGACCCATAATTTTAGTTTTGAGTTGTCTTCTCACAGTGGAAAAATGAACAGAAACACCTCTGGATTTTTTCAGACCTAAAGCAAGAGTGGAGCTTGATTTCTCATCTCTCTCAAAGCTGAAAGCTGTTTTTGAATTAAAGTCCTGTTTATCTGATGGTGATCGTTTTGGTAGTCTACCAGGTCTTGCACAGTTGCTAAGAGTCCCATTTTCTGTATCTTATGATCAATTTTTGTCAATGTCAATATTCCTTTAATGATCTTTATGAGCTACTGAAAAATTAGCTTGATAAAATTTACATTATTAAACTTGCAACAACAAGTAATGTTAAAAAGAAAGAGTAGGCTAAGCTGTATGTATTTCCTCACCATGTAAGCCAGATGTGAGCGTCTGATGACAGTGCTGCTCTTCTCTGCCACCTCCATCGACAACAGGGCATCAGGGTCACGCTTAGGTCCGTCTCCTCCACTCCCTGAAACTATCACCTGCACTGTGGTGGAGGTCATGGACATCCCATCCGTTACAGAGAAGATCATGGCGTCCTCTTCAGTGTTGAGGCCAGTGTGTTCATACTGTAGAACATTCCTAGTGAGGTCACTGAAGGTAAACGTGTCACCTGATAGAGAGATTTAGACCAAAAGACTGACCAAGGATGCAAAAAAGGGTCCTAACACAAAACTCCTGAAGCATCTGACAGAATCCACAGAAAATGTACTAGTTTTTCATAAAGATAAATTATATAGTTGTGCTTTTAATAATAGTTTGGAAAAGAAAATTGTCAAATCATTATTTCAGCAAAAGCTGTTCAAAGAAGACACTTCGATGAACATAAAGCAGACCGTTGGGAAATATAGGAAAAATATTAGGCAACATCTGTTTAATATTAATGAAACCATAACAGGTATTTTAAAAAACAAAGAAAATCTAAGACATAAATAAAGAAATAAAGAAAAATAAAGTATGAATCTTACTTAAAGCTATACTATGTAAGTTTTGGGGATTTGGAGACCTCTTTGGTGGGAATGTTGCATGCAACATGTGGAAGAACATTCTGTAACATCGGTTATGCTTCAGACCCCTTCCTCGAGTGAATGAATGTGAAGACTGTGAGCGTGTTAAAAGAGCACTCAACTTGGTGAATGATGTGTTTTCAGAGAATGTGAGCGAATTATCTGCTATTGACATATCTTCATCAGTATAATGTTGATTTTGCATTTGAGACCTAAACTTCAAGCTGAATCTTCTTTTTGTGTGTGTGATGTTGATATATATAAAAAACCTACAGCATGGTCCGAAAAAGTCCTGCGCAATCCGACCCAACACCTCTGACCTTTAAATTATTATTTCAGGCTTTACCGGGCGAATCGCAGCAGCGCATGCACACCATATTTTAGCGTGTTTTTCCTCTCCTGACTCAGTAATGCTACTTTTATCAATTTTTAGAAAAAAAAGTGTGTTTTTCCTCTCCTGACTCAGTAATGCTACTTTTATCAATTTTTAGAAAAAAATCTTACGTAGTGTAGCTTACATTCAAAAGGAATAGTGAAAATAAAATGTTATTTGGCTGGTTGCTTTGTAAAATAAATGTGAGAACATAAAACAGAACTGCAGAACCAGACCACAGAACTATGTTAAAGACATCCACTGAGAATGTTTATGCATTCTACATAGAGATATGGAAATATACAGAAATAAAACAGGCTAGACCATACCACCTGGAGAACACAGTAAAATGTCAGTAAAATCTGGTTTGCTTCTTTAGTTTAGCCTTGAAGCAACACGACTAATGTATGTTAATAGCAATAAACAGTAATAACAGCCATCAAAAAGCTTGAATTTTGTCATTTTGTCTGAACTTTTTCAATTTCTGTAGATAACAACATATCTTACAGTGTCAGAAACCCCATAAGCAGGGCTATTTCAGATTACTTAACAACTTGATGCAGTTTTAGGCAAGTGTGATGACTTAGGTATGCAATTTGCAAGATGCTAACTGGTGGCTATATGCTTCCATTACTTCTTAGCTACATTAGCCGCATAGCTCCAATGCTAAACTGAAGAAGCAAACGTAAGATACAGAACATGTCTTGGCTGACTACTTTTGGGTTTACAAGAAACTGTGTACATTTGATTTCTGATCAAACTATTCCCTTAGAATTAAACACTACTTTAGATGAAGAACCACTGTTGGCGTTCCTGTGGACGTACCATTAACCATCTGCGTTTGGGTGCCAAAGTCCACCCTGAGGAGATTTCCATGCACTGGACCCTCCACCAGCTCAAACTCCAGTTCATCTGGGGCTGTGTCAGCATCTGTCACAGCCAACTGCTGACCACCTAAAGCAAAACACAGAATCATATGATTCATCATTAAACCCTTTTCCAAGACTTTCATTCATTTTTATGGCCGATTCCAATTTCTTTATAGCCAAATTGACAGCTAACTTTTTTTTTAAAACTTTTTTTTTTTTAACTTTCTAGCTTTTTTTAAAACCAGAAGCTCATACTGTACGTGCTAAAGGAACAAATGAAACACACTAGTACATTTCCAGCACTTTCTATTAGCCAAAGTCACAATACAAATAACATTATTTGCTCTTTAATGGACTAAACTGCCATGTTAAATTTGTAAATGAAAATCAGTTGCATATTTAAATAACATAAATAAAAAAACTTTTTGAAAGTAAAAAGCAACTGACTGTTTAGCATAATAAGTCATGCATAGTTAAGATATATTGATACCGGTGTAGCAGCAGCATTCCAATACAGCACCTGACTCCACAGACTGCACCACAGATCAGTCAAAATAATAATAATAAATTGGCTGATTGCTGATGGCATGTTTGGAGCAAAAATTTGCCGATTCCAATAAATCAATTACATTTGTACATCCCTACTTGCAATACATTTTCGTTAATATACATCTAACCTACTACACTGTCTACGAAAAGTTTGGGGACTTTTTTTTTCAAAATTCTTCAAAGAAATGAGCATGTTTTCTTTGCAAATTGGAATTAACTTATAATAATCTAATAACAAACAGCTGTGTAGATCTGGCCATCTTTCTTTTTAAAAACTGTACAATTTAAGGAATCATTGACAAAAGCACAAGGAATATTAAGAATAATGAGATAAACCAGCCTAGGGCTGGGCAACATGAACCAAAAATCATATCTTGGTATTTTTAGGCTGAATGGCAATAAATGATATATATCTCAGTTTTTCTATTAAGTGGATTAAATGTTTAATTCTAAATCAAAGCCACATGTGAGATGTCACAAGCACTTTTATTAAAACAGAATGTGATCATAATAAACAGCAAAAGGCAAGGTTTCCTTTCCTGTTCAGAAATATACAGCTGCGCAATACATTAACACATAAATGAAAACTAATATAAAGTAAGTAGCCTATATTGAACAAAACAGGCCTGTCTCTGACAATGCTCTTTCGGTTGTTTTCAACAATAACAGACTGAATAAGAGTACAAAATAGAGTAAAGTGTTACAACAAGTGTAACAAATATCATCTTGCTTGAGACTTGAGAGCTAATTCTGCATTTTAAGCATTCTCGTAATACCATTAAGACTACTGAATACCATTAAGGTATTCAATCCCCCGAATGCCGCGACAATAACATTATTAGTTTGTGAAGGAAAATGTTTAGTTCAGGCAGGGTGTCATATATAATAGGTGACAATGTAAATAACATTTTCTATCTGAGCAGTTTTTTGGAAATACATCAGAAGTCTGAACTGTTAAGATCAAGTCAGCACTGTCCTCAAAACAGCTTCCATGTTTTAGACTTGGCAATGTTTCATCCACCTTGAATTTCGGCCATGCTTTGGAGAATGAATAATCTACATGCATAAAAAATGAAGTTACTCAGCCGTGTCCTAGCAAGGGAAAAGTCTAGACCATACAACCTGGCGAAATCAGCTGGGGACTAAGACATCAGTAATATGACAAAGTTTCTTACCTACTGTTGCTCTGCCTCCCAGGCTAACCTCCAGCACCGGGTCCAAAATCTGAAAGACCGGTGGCTGCTGATGATTGGCCAACAGCAGGATGGAAAAATCCATCTCAGGAGTGGTGTGCTCTCCATCAGATACTGCAACGCAAACGCAAAGCAATTTAGAGATACCCAACATACACATACATTAACAGCGTGGACCTCCACTCATCCAAATGCATAAAGCTATTGCAACTGTACCAGATGAAGAATGAAAATATATTCAACACACTGATTTAACGTGAATGCTAATGTGGACATACAGTGCCTTGCAAAAATATTCAACCTTTCAAGTTAAAAGGAAATTCTGCTTATTTTTTCAACATATATGCATTATTAAATGACTAAGATGTCAGAGCTGTTCACAGTGATGGTGATAGGAACCAGACGTCTGAAGTGTTTAATACTTCTAAAAGCTATATCACATAAAGCTATTACATGAATTGGGTGTTGTAAGGCAAAATAGTACTCAAAGAAAACATATTTTTCCTAATTTACCACTATATTACCATTATCAACATTACATATAAAAGACATGTAAATTCAATGGGTTTTTTTAGATAGTAAATAAAACAGTTATATTTGCATTGTAGACAATGTGACCCCTGATCTATCCAACGACTACTGCAAAATGCATGGAGCTCCATCACTACAGACAATGTAGTTTCACTGCTTCACAGCCTAGTGCTAGGAGGTTTTTGGCGATTACTCCCACTGGGTATAGAATTTTGACACAAGAAGGAAAAGTAATTACTGAATCTCAATTCTGAACACCCTTGGACACTCTCCCTCACTCCCTGTCAAGCTCCTGACTAATTGCAAACCCTAAAGATGCTGTACAAGTCATACAGGCATTATAACTTACTGATAGGAATGCCTCTACCTAAAAGATTTCTGCTGTTGTGAGGCTGGTTGTTTGGACATCATTGCCCATTTATAATCTTACAGTAGTCATACTAACTACCAGTAGCTAATAGTATCTATCAAATGCTGTGTGAACTAGGCTAGCTTTGTAGGTTGTAACTATATTTGCTTAATTTTAATTCAAAATGATTTATTTCTAAATACTTTACTTCAGAGACACAGTAATTTAAAAACATTCAGAATTATATTTCACTATATAAATTATATTGAATTATATTTATTTACATAAGATCGGTATTTATTACGAGTGCAACAACAGCACAATTTCATGATACAATGTTTTATGTATGTATTGCTGTTTTTGCAATATAATACGGCTTTTGGATTTATTTATTTACTTAGAATTTTGTAAAATATTTTTTCCCCCTAAAAAGACAACAGTGCTTGTTAAAAGAATAACTTTCATAAGCCAATTTCCTAGAAGACAAATATAAATAAATAAATAAAATATACAAAAGCGCAAGATGTGTA
Organism: Colossoma macropomum; assembly: GCF_904425465.1. Taxonomy (NCBI): domain Eukaryota; kingdom Metazoa; phylum Chordata; class Actinopteri; order Characiformes; family Serrasalmidae; genus Colossoma; species Colossoma macropomum. The sequence continues at coordinate 24,580,461 of NW_023494806.1, read as the reverse complement.
TTACATGTTACACATTCCTAAACATTTGGCAAACGTGTTATTACAGCTCATAATAATTAAAGTAAACTTTGTGGACTATAAAGCCACATCTCAAAATTAAATGAACTGAGCTTTACAAGTTCATTTGCAGTCAGATCTTGTGTTTCTATATAAAGTGTGGCTCTTTCTTTCTGGCTGAAATGAGTGCTCACAGCTGAATAGAGGTGGACTCTACAACTGAATAGAGGTGGACTCTACAACTGAATTGATTTACACTATACAACCTAGCTAGCTAGAAGCTTTAAGCTTCCCTGTGGAGTTGTTTATTTCACCAGTTTACAGTCAGCATTTGAATTCTGTGTGGATGAGTAGCCACTGTGACGTGTGTTTTCTCATTGCTCCAGTAACTGACACATGTGTGAGTCTTTACAAATGAGTTAGCATAGCTGAGGCATTGGCACGGGTATTTAATCCTCGGGCAGCGCCGCCACACTGTTCGCTTCTTCCCTAAAGTTCATTCACTCCACTTCCCATTTCAAACAGCTCAGCTAATCGATCATCCAATGTAGACAAAGCTGAAGCTTCTTTTTTGAATTCTCCTCAGCTGCTAGAGTGTAACTGCTGCAACGGAAACTTCAAAGTTGGTGAATGAGAAGTTAATGTCAGCCTCGTCCATGGTAGGCTAAATCAGTGCTGAGAGCTCCTTTACATTCATAGTTAAATTATTTAGTATTATCATGGATTGTGTTTCACAGAACTAGCAAAACCATTCTCGTTCTCACACATTTTATAGGATGAACTGTATTCGATATACAGCGCACAACGTCTGCGACCCACAAAACAACTTGAAAAATATAGAAAATAATTAATATTAACAAGCAAATCGTGACACTTCTAGCATTTATAGGGATTTATGTAGCTAGTCAGCTGTGGCTCTGCGCTAGCAGCAAGTCACAGTAAACTTCAAACTAGACTACACCACTGCCTTCTGTATTGATGTTCATAGCATTTATTCATATTTTCATCTATTTAGGCTACTTGTTTTCTGACTTTCACTCCACTTTACACTTCCTTTATCTATTGTGCCATATTTTTTCTTGAATAGTTGTTAATAGTTTTGCGCACATCTAGTTAAAGTTAAAGTTAATGCATGCAAGCAAAGTCTTTCTATGTGTGCCATACTTCAAAATTCTGATTTAGATATTTGTGAACCAGAAATTGTTGACAATTTTCAAGGGCGCTGAATACTTTCGCAAGGCACTGTATAATGAAACTGCTGCTGAATTGCTGTAATGTGCCCTAAAAAAACTCCCTCAGTGCATAACATATAGCAGTCACACCCTATCATCACCATCATACAGGTCTGACAGCTTGTCATAACTGCATTACAGCTGCCAAAGGCACTGAAAGAGTTTTTTTCTTTTCCAGGAAGCAAGCAAGTGCGCAGCGATATAGATGAAGCAAACAGAACAGCAGCAGAATAGAGAAGCTGCACTGATGGATGAGACAGGAAGGAGCAATCAGACGTGAGGACGGTCTATTTAAACACAATCTCTTTCTGGCCGAGTCGAGTCGGCCACAGCCGCGGCCCCATGCAATCTAAAAGCACTTCGCTATCTCTATACATCAGAGACGGGGAGAGAGAGCGAAAGAGAGAGAGAGACAGAAAGGCTGAGAGATACAGACGGAGAGAAAGAAACTAGCAGCTGTGAGCCTATAAGAGCTGGATGGTATAATTGAACAATTTTTCACTTTTTCCACACACAGATCAAAAGTGCATTTGCAGTAAAACTTTGAAGACCACCTTGCTCTATGATCAGAGACCATGGGGGAGTAATACAAAGAGAATTTATGATTAGCCAGTGTTTAATATCTGCGCAGGCAGTGATCAGGAACTGCCAATAAAAACCTTCAGGACCTTTTATGACCTGAAAACTTAAAAGACCCTTTTATATCCTTTCTTCCAGCATTCAGAGCTTTCCAGGAGTATGAGTTTTTAACATTAGCCACTGCTGTACATTACAGAGTGTTCCTCTGTATGAACTGAGTGCCTCTGTTTAATGTTTTACAACCATTTTCAAGTAATAGGACAAACTAGCAATCATAAATTAAACTTTAAAATTACTTGGTTGTAAATCTAGGCCTACTTCCTGATGGGTGTTGTTGATCTGGATAGCTGTTGTGAAGCTCACCAGTGCATTCTTTCTTTTTAGGAATGTACCAAGTAGTTGATTTTGCCACAACTAATGTTTCTGCTACCTCTCTGAAGGGCAGAGGTGGTCAATTCAGGCCCAGGATTCAGGATTCCGCTCCATCTGCCTGGCTTCTCTAGTCAGCTCAATCTAGTAGCAGAGGTGACCAGGCATTTGGCACAAAATCCTAGGGGGGAATTTTTACTTTCTGCACCTGAATTTTCCACCTATGCTGATGGGTTTGTTTTCAATGTTCAGCCTAATGATGCACATTACTAGAATCATATACACATACAGAATATATTAGAATACTTGCATTAAAGCCAAAATAGCTAACTAATGAAATATACTGTTGATAATAAATGGTTGGCAATTTCTTTATCAATTGAAAATGAATTACAAATAGAAAAAAAAGCTGCAGATTACATGTGTGGAAAGTTAACACACAACAGAAGTGCTCTAAAGCAGTGGCATAGCGTCTGAGTGTGCAAGGTATGCATTGTGTTCTAGGGAGCCCATGAATTGCCTCTGCTTCCTACTGTTACCAATGAATAATTGACCAATTCCAAACCCACTGCTTCGGATTAAGTTCAAAAGCTATGCATACAGGCTAAAGGATGACTTGTTATGTCACTGCTCTAAAGTACAGAAGCGCATTGAAATCTTCTAGGAAGAGTACACTGTGTGACTGCAGTAAAACCCAGGTTCAATAAATTCATAATGAAAGATACTTGATTTGAAAGACTGTACTGGGAGTCAAGGGCCTCATCTTTGAATTCTATGGCAACACTCATTTTTCTGAAATACGGAATTACTTGAACATTCAGGGAACTACTGCTGCTGTCTATTTGAACACTAAAATCACTCATAGTCAATATGCTACATCATGAAATGAGAGGGAAAAATATGCAGGCCAACAATTCAAACACTGGTTTAACAGGGCTGTAAAGTGAATACTTTGTTACAACAAAACCTTAATGTGAGCATGTCAGTCATTGCCTTATATATATATACCTTTTACCTCAATCCTGGTAGTTTGTTGAGGTGAAATTCTGAATACTTTCGCTCAAATTACATATTTTATTGATTTTCTATGTGAAAATAAATGAATACAGCCGCTATAGAGAACAAATAAATATGGCATTTCATTTACTTCACAATTTCAATTTATTTGCTATTTTAATAGATTGGAAAAGAATAAAACATAACATATAAAGAGTGCCTAACTTTTTCACAGTCCACATTTTCTGTTTTATTTTTTCCCCAACATTCAGAAAATACAGCCATTCATTAGATGGCTGTATTTTCTGAAAAGAATCCAAAGATAAATCTTCTGCTAAAAAATGATTAGTCAAAGCACTAATTATGAGATGAATTGATTATCGATGTAGTTGTTAGCTGCAGCCTTATTTTATGTGGGCCAAGAAAATTGGACATACTGGATTTCACTGATTCCTGGCTTTTGAGTGATGGTGTGTGTGCATGCGGGTGATAGTCACGGCTCTAATGTGCAGCTACCATGCGAGGATGATGGATGCACAGCTGTATCCCCCTGTCAGAGGGAATACAGAGTAAGATATATAGTGTGATTGGGGAGAGAAAAGAGGGGGAAAGAAGGGAGGAAGGGGAAAGAAGGAAAGAAAGTCATATCCCATGGAGAGGGCCCCATAAATAATGACCATGGAAGCAAAAGGTGAAGAGGGATTAGGTTACTGTGTGCCAACGAATCGGAAGGCTTGAAGACTGGCAGAGGTGAATGCAAAGAGTGAGAGAGGTAGAGAGAGAGAGAGAAAGAGAGAAAGAGAGAGAGAGAGAGAGAGAGAGAGAGAGAGAGATACAGGGGCATCATAAAGGTCTCTAAGGCAATATACCTGTAAAATGGAAGTTCACTGAATCTGGCAGGCCTAGAGAAATGAAAGACTATTAGTCTGGGGGAATAGAGGGGGATGGTTACTTACACACACACACACACACACACACACACACACACTCACACACACACACACACACAGAGCAACCAAAGCTCAGTGAGCTGCAAACAAAAGTCAATAACTCAATCATTCCAGAATGCAACCAGCACACAGTTTATATCACAAAGCTAAAGGCAGAAACTGGTTCAGTTTGGTGCACTTTAAACATTATTGCTCTCTTTTCAGGCCACATTTCACCACATTCTTCTGTGGGTAAACACAGCACCAGTCAAACATTTGGACACACCTGAATGAATATGTGTTTATAATCTTGAATACATTTTTGATTTAAACATTTATTCTTACATGCTTGGAATTTTATTCCAAGACAAATATATTTGGTGACACTGATATCAATGTATGAACTCAGATTCAGATATTCAAAACTCAATATTATTGCATTATACACATTCACAATACAGACAATAGACCTACTTACATCTATACACAGCAATCAATCTACATGAATATAGCTGAGTACAGTACAGCTATAGAGTATAGTTGAGTAGCCAATTTAACTTCATAAAAAAAACATGTGTGAGCGCATGAGCATGTGCAGTATAATAAAAATACATTTTAAATATCAAGTTGCATTAAAGCATATTTTAAAAAATACAAAATTTTTTGGAACTTCTTTCTTCACAAAACATTCTTTTATGTAGTTAATTATAATTAATCACACTTATCTGACCCTAATCTAACCCTGATTTTTTTCTCTTTTTAAAAGCAGCACAATTTTATAGCTATATGAGTGTACAAATTAAGCTTTATCATTATGTATTTACTACTTTTAATTATTTAATAACGTTAACTTCACATCAACTGAACGTATAACCTGTGAAAATACAGGCTAACATAAAAATAGGGTGAACGCAGTTTCCAGTTTTCATCACTGATGTCCAATGAGAGCAACAATGGCTCCAGCTCCAGCATGATTATAGCCTCTCACCCTAATACCACTATATTACATCTTGTTTTAAGAGGAACTAGATCTTTCCACTTTGTTGTTGCTTGTTTTGGGCTTGCTGCTTTTTTGTTTATCCATAGTTTTCCCACAAGCACTGTAGTGCAGTGCGCTGGATTACTGATTTTGCCGCATCTGCGCTGTGTTTTGCTCGTAAATGATACTTCAGACTCAATGCGATTCAGTGATAAACTAATTCACAGCATGATAGTAGCTGGAAATAACTTTGGTTTTGGTATGAGAGCATCAATGAAGCTTGCCATTCAAAAGCTATATTTGATTGACATACAGCATGGAATTACAGAAGAAGGGCCAAACTAGGAAAACATTATTTGGTAAATTATCTTGGTATAGAAAGTTAATTTATTAACTTTCACTTCGCTAGTTATTTCTTAGCTTTAATGTGATCATTTTTAAATGTGAAAAATTTAGGTTTGTGTGTCCAAATGTTTGACAGCTGCTGTCAAGATATCCTATATTAGTAACAGAAGGAGCCTTAGGCACCAAGCCAATGGCGACTGACGGTAATGGCCAGGTACTGTGCTTTTAGGATTACAGAAATACATGACTTCAAATCATAGGGGCAAGTGACTTGTGTACCCAAGTGTACCCAACCTAACATTTGTGTAATGCTGCAGCAGAGCTAAACTGAAGCAGGATGTTCTTTAATGCTTTGAAGACCTACCAGTGAAGGAGTACTGATAAAGCTCCTGCAGGTGGGACGGAGCCTGTGGGGGTCTGTAGATGATTTTCCCAGCATCTACATCGGCTTGGGTGAAGAAGCGGACATGAATGTAGGGCCTGTCTCCATGCTCCAGCATACCTGTGAGAGAAGGTAACACAGCAATGAGCTGAATATAGACTGCATATATTGCATTTAGCAGAGACAGATGATACACAATTCAATACAATAAAACTTTATTTGAAGGTTACTTACACAGAAATTTCAAGACATATCCATAGGCAATGAATAACATTAAAAAGCAATACTTTTTGTACATATCAAAATGTGACTTGTGAATGGTGCTTCATAACTGTATTATAAATGAAACAAATGTCTGACAATTAAGTTTAACGCCCTTTTGTCAATACAATGTCAGTTACTTCATATAACATATTATTTCATCCTAGACATACTAACATAGTACTTGAGTACTGCTCGACTAACAGTACTTGAGTATTGTTACTAACTAAATCACTCACTCACTCACTCACTCACTCAGTTTAACAAGACTGTCCACAAGGGGGAGCTGACACTCTAGTAACTAGACAGTAACTAGAGTGAAAACAACCTTGTGTTAGCTGAAATGTAATGAGCCTTTTGGACATGAAAGAAGTATATGCTTTCTAGGACTTCTGGGGTACCACATGCTGGTGCTCTTCAACAACAACACTGTGTCCTTGTTAAATATGTTATTCACTTCTTATATATATGTTATGAAGTCCCTATGTAGGAAGTATTAACAAAAATTCTCAAAGTAAACTTACGCTAATTCTTACTGCCAATAAACTTCTTCAACTGCAGTTTACTGATTTATTATTGATTATGCATAACTAATAAATCACTCATAGCTACCATATCCTACAAAATGTTAGCAACAAAACTCTATTCTGTTCCACTGTTCTTTGTCCATATTTTCCTGCCCTTCAGAACTATTTGCTTGCGATGTAATGCAATGTTATCAGACTAGTCTGATCCACTGTGAGGTAATGGAGGTTTATATTACCGTGGCCTGAAGGTAGGGGTTTAGTGATGTTGTAGATCAGCTTGTTGCTTGGTGTCTCAGAATCCGTGAAGGACAGAGCAGTGGGAGTTATCAGAGTCACACGATCTTCCAGTGCCTGAATACGCACACATACACAGACAACGAATATCCATGAAGAACAGAGTCACTCAGACAGAACACAATGATGTCTGGAGATTACAGAGATCAAGTGAGCTTTATTATATGTCTTAACAAAAGGCAGGAAGACTCAAACAAAGACTATGCTTTATTTAAAACAGAGACTGAAAACTGGATCTTTTTGTTTTTATTGTTTATATTTTCTTTAATGTTATCATAATCAATACAGAGAGCACCAAAAAGGAGGAATAAGTAACAAAGAAGGAGAAGAAAACACTGAAACCCTGACATTTCTCTCTTATTCCCCTTAGAGAAAGTAGTATAAATAATTTCCAACCAATTAAATGTTCCTAGGGCACTGCCAGGAAAGTGAGAGTGAATATGGGGCTAGACAGTTGGACAGGGTATCAATTTAAACCAATTTAAAATGCTTAAAAAGGGGCCAGCATGTGACCTCGCTCAAGCACAGCTGTCCCATTTGCATGATTTAGAGAGGTCAATGATTGTTCATTAACTGTCAAATAAACAATTCAATTAATGCTACTAGTTTAAAAGGATGTATGCATGAAGGAGCAACAGGCAATTGTATCTAGATAGGCCTACTAAACAGTGAAGTGTGTCCTGTAAAAATAGTTTCCTTGTAAAAAAAGGTCTCACTTGTCAATAGGATAACAGTACAACTACAAAGATGTACCACATCGAAAGTAAACATCTGCAGGTGAGGAGACAATCAACTATTTCATCTATGTTCTTCGAGAGAAATTGAGATGCATAGCCTGTGCCTGAAACAGAGTCTTCTGTTTGAGGTAACCGTGTGGAAAGTAACAATGGTAAACAGTTGAACCAGGCAGGGAGGATAGAGGATCTTTGTTTTCCTTCACCTTTTACTTTTAAGGACAACTGTATGTTGCACAGCTAAAACAGGAGTAGCAGCCACTGACCTTATACATCACATACAGTGTCTGAAACCACATAAGCAAGACTATCTAAAATGACAAGGTTTGAGGCAAATACATGATGACTGACACAGTTGAAGGTAATGGGTGGGTGGCTTCCATTATTTAGCTACATGAGCTCTTAGCTCCAGTGCTAAACTTTAGGCACCAAGCATGTTGTGACTGAACAACTGCATTTGGGGTAAAGGGGAAATCACACAGCTATATTTGATTTTTCACCACAGTATTTATTGGAAAAGAATTACAAACCAGAAAAGAAAGCAGTTTAGGCTGTGTATTCAGTCTCTTACTGTGATCTGTAGGTCAGCTCCTGGAGTTAGCTGAGGAAGGCCTGGAGTTTGAGGCATTACGCCGATGATGAAGGTCTGAGCATCACTTCGAGTGTCAGGGAAAGCCTCACTGGACACCTGAAAAGACAAAAACACACAAAGCACGTTTTATTCGCATGCTTTTTCAAATGAGTGGATGGTGCTAAACCATTTCAAAGCTGCTTCATTTAGCACTCGCCAAGCTCAGTCCTGCTCAAACTAGATTTATCACAGAACATATCTGCAAGGTAGAAGAAAAACAACTTGACTCCTATATGATAAATCACTCATAATTACTTCATCTCACAGAATGCTAGCCATCCTCATACCTCTAAATTTCGTTCATGCAGACTATAGGACATGTTTGTTTCGGTTCAAAACCACCACTGTCTTGTTCTGACACATCATAAATTTACTGCGCCATGTTATGCGTCGAAAAAAATGCATCTGAATCACGCTGCTTGATTAGATCACAACCGCCGTTCTTTAATGAAATCTGCAGTGAAAAAAGCACCCTTAGGATAGAAGGGAGAAGGAGAAAATTAGACAAGAGAATTGTTTTTTTTGGCAAAAGAAACTATTTGTTGTGCCAAGAGCAATTAGGGGTTGGGGTTACACCTCAAGTGCACCTCGAGTGTTTACTAGAAAGGAATTTCATGTTTTAGAACAGTGAAAAGGGCACAACTTCAACCTTGTCCTCATCTGGCGGGCAAAAGGGCTTTTCACATTCAGCCTATAATCTATTAGTTTTATCTAACAGTACATTTGGAATGTTTGCAGTGGTCTGCCATGAGTATTTACAGCTGTTTTCAGACTTAATGGAGCACAGTGTTTTTAAGAGTTGTGTTGTTTTGCTGATTATTTTATCTGATCATAAGAAAAAAGCCCTGATGCAAAATCACACTTCTTTGCTGTGGCTGGTCTAAAGGCATACTGCTTTTGTATACCCAATAGCGTTTATGCATTATGGGGCACAACCAACTAAGCTAACTTTGCAACTGTTCTCTAGCTAAGGCTAAACCCTCTGCTTTGAGGCGCTTAAAAGAGAATTCCATCGATTTTTCAACAATTCTGTATAATTAAATTGTTAAGTAAACAAAGTCATTTAACAGAAAGTCGCAAAGTCAGCACTGTTCACAGCAGTGGTGATTGGAACCAGACATCCGAAGCATTTAATGCCTCCAAAAGCTATTAAACAAATATGTTGCCTGATGCTGGAAACATTGTTTTTTTAATCCTTTCATGCCAGCGAGGTATATGCAGGTCAAAGTACTAGCCAAAAGTAAAATTATTGTTTCAGATTTATCACTATTTTACCTTCATCAGCATTACATCTAAAAACTCAGAAGACACATGTAAGCTCACTGGTCATTTTGAATAGAAAATAAAATTGTCTGTATTTGTGCTGGGGACTTTGTGACCCCTGGTTCCTATCAGTATCACTGGAAAGAAATCACTGAAAAGTTAGTAGGTTGGTACAATGAACCATTTCACATTAAATCACTCTGAATGACGTGGTTTACAACTCAATAATTCGATAATGTATTGTAAAAATATGCAACAGCATCACATGCTCGGCCTCAAAAAGAGGGTGCAGCTCGAGGTTTAGGTCTTAAATGCGGCATTATACTTATGAAGATGTGACAACATAGATCTTTCGCCTACATCCTCAGGCGTTCTGTTTGTTTTCTTTGAATACTCTTTCAACACACTCCCAATCATCACATTCATCGACTCACGGAAGGGCCCAAAGCATAACCGATGTCACAAATATTCTTCTACGTGTTGCATGCAATTACACATTTCCACCAGAGAGGTCTCCAAATCTCCAAAACTTACATAGTGTAACTTTATGTACATGTTACGTAAAACGATCTTGTCATGGCAAATCAAGTTAACAAATTTGAGGTACATACCTAAATGTGTTTAATTTGTATAAAAATGTAATGCAATAAAAATGAATTTATAAAAGTTTTACTAGATTCTGAGGGGATGACTATCACTATCAGGCAGCTGAGGGAGAAATTAGACAGCTGGACCTGAGTGCACACTGAAAGAAAATTGAATAGGAAGAAGAAAATCAGCAAGAAACAAGACAGGATGTTCTTCTTTCAAGGAGACGGTACTACTGATACATCAGTATATGTCTGCTGATATAAAAGGTGGTAGTGTTGACAACATTTTGTCTGAAGTAATCTCATTTGTTGAAATGTCCTGTCGATTACTGGACACTGGAAGTCTTGCTGTTCTAAAAGTCTATAAGATCATAATGTTCTCTAGTGGGAACATCACAGTAATATCCAATTCAATTTGTTCCAAATCAGCTTTACAGAAATGCAAGTACAGACACATAATGAGCAAGCTGAAGGTGAGTGTCAGGAAAAATGCATTAAGAGCATGAGGAACAAACACTGGGAGAAACCAAGACAAAGTTAGTGTGTTGATAATGTGTTAAAGCGATAAAGGACTAATGGCACTAATTTTTTGTAACATTACTAATGTATTTTCTTCAAAGCTTCTGTAGTTCCATCCCAAAGCCCAGCTGCTTGAGCACTGTTGCTATGGCTCTATAACTGTAGTCTTCTCATTCAAATATAGCTTTTAAAATGCAAGTTCTACTAATGCCTTCTTGATGAAACTAGTTATTTTCAGCTACTGTTATGCCAGTTATTTGTTTATGAGTCTGAAGTATCATCTACAAGCAAAACACAATACTGAGGCAGCAATTTCAGTAATATTGGTAAGGTTAGCACCAGAGGATGCCTTTGGCAGACTACACTGGGCAGTGCCTGGGGGAGAGAAACTAACAAAGTCAACAGCAATGAGGAAAGCTCCAGTTCTTCTCAAAACAAGACGTAATGTAGCGATATGAGAGTGACAGGGCTACAATTGCACAGGAGTTGGAACACACAGCCATTGCTGCTGTCACTGGACATTACTTATTTACATGTTCAACCTGCTTTTATGTGATATTCATGTTCAGCTCACACAATGAAAATAGTTGAATTGAATTTTTTTATGATTATGATGACGATGATGATCATGATGATGATTATTATTATTATTATTATTATTATTATTATTATTAAGCTTATTTTGTACACTCATATAGCTATAACAAAATGTAAAGTGTGTAAATGCAAAAAAAAAAGTAAGGATCATATCTGAGCAAATTAAACACATGATTAATTGCAAAACAGAAAAAACTGTATACAATTATCTTTTATTAAATACAAATTATGATAAAATAGCTCCCCTTCTACGTAGAGACATAAGTGTGGTATTGATTAAAAGTTTTCAACCTGCAGAACTGTTCCAATTAATTATGAGTGACATATAGTCCATATAAATTTACCATGCATTTGTTAGTACTGACAATGCAGTGACTTGTAAGGGTTAACCTTTTAAAATCCAAGGCTTATTTCATACTTATTATTCAATAGCTACATGGACTACAATACAAACTGGCTAAGTTATTCTTATGTTATAGAAGTGTGTAGTAAAATGTTGGACTGTGTGTGTATGTGTATGTTACCTGAAACTGAAAGGTATCTCTCTGAGTGCTTTTCCCATAGTGTCGGTACCACACTGTGCCCTCATTAACATCCTGTTGGGTGAAGGTGGCGGTGGGTGTTGTATCTCTGTCTTCAGGAAAAGCCTGCCAGGCTTCCACTGGACCATCAGCCGGCATGGGCACAAACACTATCTCACCTACGAACACCCATAAACATCACACTTACCATCAAACTGAACACTATTTCTGTAAACACTGTCCATTAAAGGTTCGAGGACAGCAAGCTTTTTAAAATGTTTTTAATAAATGAGCAGGTTAGCAGTGATTTTCAGAAATCCCATTCATTTTTGCCATAGAGAATCCAACTTAGACCCTGAGTTTCTAATATGGGCATGATGGCAACTACAGAACGATGACACGACTTAAGTGGTCCAAATCAAAAGAAATCAAGTTGTCTTCAAACTTTTGATGGGCAGTGAATCTTTACAGTACAGTTACAGACACTCTCTTTCAACGTAAGATTTAGAGAGAGAAGTAAAACTTTGCCTCTCCTCAAAAAGAAAGAAATAAACACAGAGAACATAAAAAGAGACTTGACATCTAAGTTCACGTCAAAGAGGAGTTGCTTCTTTCGTTATTAGAAAGAGTGATGTGCTATACCGTGTTGGGGCTGTCCACTGTCAGACTGGATGCTGTAGAGGATTTCAGAGTCGCTGGCTCCTTTATACTCGGCCTTCAGATGCTTTTTAGACAGCTGCACCATCCCTCCCTCTTTCACCCACACTTTAGGGATGGACCGCATGTGAGGAGAGAGCGTGTTCTACAGAGATACAGCACAACAGTCATTAAGAGAAAATTAACAGTACATAGATCAGTGCACAACACAAAAACATGCGTTATATCAGGTAATAACAATACACCAAGGTAAAGATTATATTAATCTGATGCAGATGTTTAGATAAATAGGTGAAAAATCAATCATACATTATTTACACAGGGTTTCTGACAATGCACAACAACTGTTATCCATAAAAAAGGAGAAAAGCATGGCTGCTGGAAAAAAAAAAGGCGAGTAAGCATTTGCCTCAGCACTGTTTAAAGTACTGGGGCGATGCCCCACCAATTTTTGATTGAGGTTGTGTGGCTTAATTCGAAAAACAACATTGCACACTATGTGAAACTTACTAAATGTCATTGAAATACTTTAGAAAATTTCTTACTGGCCTTGCTAGGCTAGGATTAAATATTCTTCAGAAATGAGAGCTGGAAAAGTTGGCTATCTGAGCTTAGCCCAGGGAACCATGCAGGGTCTAACAACATTAACACGCGGTAACATGCAGGTATACTGTAGCTATACGTTGAACATAAGTTCTAATTTTAGATACTATAAATATGTTTTTTCAAACCAATAAGCTTAGATTTTGCCCCACTATTTATGCTTGTGGTTCTTTCTCTGGAGGGCTGTGTAACTAAACTGAAGACCAAGAAAAGCTAAGCAGACTAAAGTCATTAGAGAAATCCAAGCCCTAAGAACACATCAGATTTAGCTTCCACCATCCATGCTAACAGATAAGCACATCCTGATAACAAGCTAGAATCTTCACACCTCTTAACTGCACTCTATGATAACATTCCTCAGATTCTAGCTGTGGTTCTCAGCCCCTTTAGGAGTCGCCAAGGAGCCCCTTGCACTGGATATCATCACCTGCTTAGAAGATAATCAAAAGCTTGCAAGGGCGGTGAGATGAAAGCTCCGATGCGCTAAGGGAATATCTTGGCAGCGCTCCACCACAACTGCACTAAGAGAAATTTTCAGTCTTCACTGAGGCTAAGGTGTGATGAGATGTTGTGTTCGCCCTGGAAAACTGCAACAGACTACTGTTCTCAGAACCAGGGAGCAAGTGGCTGTGGAAGCAAATTCTACTGCATTGCTCAAACAACATAGTTTTGTGGAGGATATAAAACCTGTCATTATGATCAAGGCCTAGAAAAAATATAACATTTTTCTTTGTGTCTGAAGCAAAATGTCTAACTGTCGAATAGTGGATTGTGGAAAAAGGAGTATATAAATAAATATATAAATACAATAAAACAAATCATGACACTCATAAACCTGGAAGTGCATTCTAACCCTGCAAATTTGTTTTATTTCATAGAACACAATGTCAACAGTCGTGAGTTAAAGTCTTAAGCTTGCAGATTCTCTCCTTGGACATCAAAGTGTTTGCAGGGCCTTCAAGGCTTTTGGCTTGAGCTAAATCAGGGATTAATCACTACTGCCAGCCAATACAACCCCGCTTCACCTCAGGGAGACTGAAAGCTGGGCGACTTCTCCCTGAAAAGTTAATTGAAACTAAGATTTTTTGCACTGATCCACGTTTTCTCCTCTCATGAACTAACACAATGAAGGACCTGCTCTTGTTACGAGAGCCAAGGCCTTTGCTCCCTGAACAAGCCGCAGCCACAATCCGTCAGCTAATCACTAATCCATTGTTAGTGTGTGGCTTCAGGCACTTGCTGCTCTCGATCCCTTTCACCGAGCACAAAGTTTGACCTGGTCATTAAGTCCAAATGCTGCAAAATGTCAGGTCCCCAATAGTTTACAGTTCAAACAGGGCTAACGAACTAACAAAGAGTGAGTCAGTTTTACTGTTGAGCCTTATTAGCCCATTTAACTATTTAGCCACATTTGTTAAATTTACCATTTAGTCATATTAGTCAGTTTTAGCATTTAGCTATTTTAACCATTTCACCATATTAGCCAGTTTAACCATTTGGCCATATTATCCAGTTTCATTAGCCAGTTTGCTGTTTGGCCATATTATCCAGTTTTACCTTTTGCCCATATTAACCAGTTTACTCTTACCATACCTCATTTACTGAACTGACCAACAGCCACTTGTACTCCACTACTCTGAAGATAACACCCAGAGTACCAGAGGAAACAAACAATGGAATAATGGAAGGGGTTATTTGATAAATGCACAGAAAGATATGGACAAATGTGTGGAGAGAAAGACTACAGCCTGAAGGGAAGAAAAGAAAGACAAGGAAGGGATGGTGGTGTCTGGACCAGGACCAAAGCGGAACACTCTTATCAGTCTAGACATCTTTAGGACTGAGGGCGACACATGCCTGGACGTGTTCCGGAAACTGATGGTACTTGCATGAGTGAGAGGTGATGATAGCCTCTGTGTGAGTGTGTGTGTATTGGGGGTCTGCCAAATATGTCATTTGAGGCACCCTTCGGTGAAAAGGATTGTGTCATCCATTGTATGCTCCTGACAGACTTAACATTGGACTGATCCCAAAGGAAACAGCAGCAAATAGCAAAGAAATCGTCACTGTCGCTCCGAAACTGCAGAACTCCACTTTTTTGTTTTGTTTTTGTGTTTTTTGTAACCACTGCTATTTGGCCTTTACATTGTGTAAATATTTCAAGTTGAACAGACCAGCAGAAACTGTCCAAAACTGGAATAAAATTTTGGAATAAAATTATGTTACATTAATAAGCAACTAAGTTAAGAACATTTTTCTTCTACTATAAAGTTAAAATTTTGGAGATGTGTGGTTTTTTACTACAGCAATGAAATGCAGGGATGATGCAGAAGGACAGCAGGGATGTCTTAGTGTGTAATGATTCAGGATGGATGGATGGATGGATGGATGGATAGATAGATAGATAGATAGATAGATAGATAGATAGATAGATAGAGACTTTATTGATCCCGAAGGAAATTTAGCAGCCAGTAAAGTTGTTTTTTTTATATATTAGCACCGTGTACAGTGCTAATATATGAGCTTCCACTACTTGCTAGCTACATTAGCATCGTAGCTTTGGTTCAAAACATGGCTGACTGCATCTGGGATAAACAGAAAGTAGTATAAATTTGTTTCTTCTCCTAACAATTCTTTTAAAACAGGGTCGCTTAAACTGGCTCGAAGAGACGCCCTGCCTTGCAGAGTTTTAACTGCCTCAACACACCGGATCCAGCACACAATGAGCTACATACTCTAAAATTCTTAGTCGTTCCATAATTACAAAAAGTAATTTCCAACTCTGGTTTTAAACGGCCAGTAAAAAGATCTTCTGCTGTTTCCATTGGTCTCACAAAGCAAATCAATGCTGAAGTCTAATGTCCAGTACAGGAACATTTCCTACCTTCTGATCAATGTTGACATGCAGTAGAACATTCTGATAGCTGTGTCCATCATTGATCTGCAGCAGCAGTCTGTCTTGGGCTCCACTGGTGCCATCATGGACGTACTGCAGCTGTTCACGAGCTAGCTCTTCCAGCTTAAACTGGGTCACTTGGCCATCTGCATGAACACGAGTGAGGCGGCCATGATGAGGTGGGTCTAGAACCATTAGAAGGACATCTTGAGGGTTGTCGGGGTCCTCAATGTGAAGGCTGGACCTAGTAAGCAACGCTGTCTCCCCCGACTCTATGTAAATGGGTTGGTTGGTGACCACCAAAGGAGGCTGTGGAGGAAAGAGTAGACAAGTCTGATGATTTAGGTATGCAGTTTGCACTGGGCTAATTGGACACTATTTTGGGCACTAAAGATGCCTTAGCTGATTAACTACATATAGGATAAGGGGGGACTATTCCTTTTAAAACAACTACACAGTCTCTTACAGTGATCTGTAGGTCAGCTCAGTTGGGGAAGGTATTTCCTGAGTAAAAATGAGCAAATGCCTTGTTTGAGTTTCCATTAGCTAGCATGATTTAAGCAGCTCTTAGCAGCAATATTGGAAAGAGAAAAAACAAGAGAATGAGCGATCATGGGGTTGGCTCTAAGCGCAAGGGTGTTAATCTCTGTTCTTGACTGGCTTTTGCTGTGAGCTGCAGACCACCCAGAGAGATTCCACATTTCACAGCCAGAGACTAAAAGCAGACAAGGAGCTAATTAAAATGGCCTTGAGACATTTTATCCAACACGATGCAACAAAGTGCTAAAGTGAAGTATGGGGTGCAGCCAGGGAGGAGCATGCAGCATGAAGACTTACTGCAGGCAAAAACTGTTTAAAACTATGATGGTAATAATTTGTCATCAGTAGTCTGTATATTTAGAACTGAAAATGGTGCTAGTTTCCTCCAGCTGTGGTTGAAAACTGAGCTGAAACTGCACAAAACTCTGCGTAACTGATTTACATATGAGTGCAAGTGGCAAATTTGCTGATAATTGGTTTTAAACCCTGTTTTGAATGTATACTCCAAATCTGGGGCACTTATAACAATGGAGTGGCTGCTCCATTGTGGCTACTGTACTGTAACTTGACCTAAAAACAAACAAATTGTGGGTATGTGGTGTGTTTGTGAAGAAAATGGCATTATATGAACTATTTGGAAGCACCAGTTTTTAAGACTATGCAACGTGAAGTTGTGGTATGTAGGTAGGACCATCCCTTCTTTCCAACCCCTTTGGATTAAGGTGATCTGCCCTGATATAATGGCTTGACTACACTTACATGCAGGATAAAACAGAGCTCAGAAAATTACACCCAGGCTTCATACTTCAGGCTTGGTATACACAACAAAAGAGCCTACCTTCTCACTCCACTGACAAATATCTGACACATAGCTGGTAAGCTTGTCAACACAGTCTTGATTTTCAGAAGGAAAAGCATGTATAATTACATGCCATCAGCATAGCTATGTTTCCTAATGACATTACCTAGAAGTAATGTACAAAGAAAAAAGCATAGGCCTTAAAATTGAACCTTGTGGGACTCCACAAAAATGTTGCCGTTTTTGATGAATGATTTCACAAGAAGCGCAGTTCTTTGGAAAAAATGTCTACAGAATATAAATTGCATAAACGACGTATATATTGTCACACATAAACGTGTGGTCTAACGACAGTGTAAGATGACAGACATCTACAATGTTTTCTTGCACTAAAAAAGTAAGCATAGCTACTACTGCAGTGAAACAAACCTTAAAGGCTTTTGTTGTATGTTAATAAATAATAACTGTCCATTATCTCTTAAAAAATAAAAATACATGTTTATTTTTTACAACATTACTGCTGCTTCCAAACCAAAAAAATGGCCTGTAGGTTATAAACAGAAAGCTTAGGCCTAGTCTTACACTCTAGACCATGTTTAGTGATTGTACAAGTAAGTTGTTATTAACAGTGTAAAGGTCAAAAGTCAAGTCTGTCATGGTGATGTAACAGAGGTATACATGGTTTTTTGAGATGTGCTGCAGTCATCATATTAGGAATGAACGTATATTTAAAAAACAGGGTGGCACAGAAAGAAGGGCCTGGGTTCGATTCCCCAGACAGGTGACCATGGTCCTCTCTGTATGGAGTTTGCATGTTCTCGTCGTGTCTGTGTGGGTTTCCTCCAGGTGCTCTGGTTGCCTTCCACAGTTTGAAGGCACGCAGTCAGGTGGACTGGAAATGCTAAATTGGTCCCAGGTGTGAGCGTGTTTGAATGAGAATATCCGTGTTTCTGCCCTGTGATGGACTGGCAACCTATTCATGGTGCTTCCTGCCTTCCAACCAATGAGTGCAGGGATTGGCTCCAGCACCCCCGCAACCCAGGAGGATAAGCAGCTTAGAAAATGTGTGTGTATATTTAAAAAAACCAAAACACAACAAAATTCCTGAGATAAAATATCAAATATTGTGTTTTTTTACTGTTTTCAATTTAATACAGGTTGAAGTGAATTTACTTATCACTGCTACTAATCCACTTTGGCATTGCACATACTGTCCCAACTTAGGAATTAGGTTTGTAGTCAGGAAAAAAAGAAATAATATGTGTGAACACAAAATGTGTACAAACGTCCTGAGCTACTGAACCTGATTCAAACACTACCAATTCAGGAGAAGCAGCAATGTCCACTGGAGGTGGGTGGTGATGTTATGATGCTACAGTGGCTTCCAGTACAGGGAGACTGAGTTTCTCTCTCTCTCTATATGTGTGTTTGTGTGTGTGTGTGTATGTGTATATGTGTGTCTGTGTGTGTGTGTGTAGTAGCTGCACGAGGTCAGGAGACACACAGCCAGTTCTCATGGGACTGCAGTATGAGCTGCAGTGATATATTTAGGAAATGTAATGAGATGCCAAGAAGGACAGAAAAAAGAGAAAAGAGGGGTATCTGTTCTTCCTAAAAACGTTCCCAAACCCCAGTCTTCTCTCAGACAGTGTTCATTAGCAAAGCCCCTCATGAGTGAGCTTTAAGAAGTAATAGATCAAAGTGCAGAGGTGGAAAGTAATGAATCACAGCTATGGTACTTTCCCGAGCAAAATTAAACAGTTGTACTTTAACTTCTAAGAGATCATCCTAACAGCAAGCTTGTGATGTATGTAGTATTGCAGTGTCGCAAAGCCTCAAGTACAAACTACAGACCAGCTCACAGGTCCAAAACAGTTAGCCAAAATATTATCTTCGATGTAAATCAGTTTAGATTGGGACATATTTTCATTTTTAAGAAACAACACATTTTCTTTTTATTTTTAAATAAACAACATGCTTTTACTGTTGTAGTGTTAGTGTTAATGTGTGTATGTGTACATACCTGCTGGGAGACGGCCTGGACATTAACAGTCTGTGGCCGAGAGAACAGTTGTGGATCAGCTGCCCTCAGAGTGAACTGACCAAACCTGCAACACATACATATATTATCTTCTGACTGTATGAATATGAGAGAGAGAGAGAGAGAGAGAGAGAGAGAGAGAGAGGAAGAGAGTGGGGGGGGGACAGCAAGGAAAGAGATGAAGAGCAGAGACAGAGAGAGAATTCTTTACAAAACTTTGGCAATACAAGTGCTAATATTTGTCATGCCAATAAAGCAACCTTGAATTGAATTGAATTGAATTGAGAAAGAACAAATAGAGAGAGAGAGAGAAGAAAAAGATGAGAGAGTAGAGAGAGGAAGATAGAGGAAAGAGAAATAGAAAGCAAGGTGAGATAGAAAGAGACTAAGCGAGAGAGAGGAGAGGAGAAAATTAGTGAAAGAGAACAGAAAAGATAAAATTAAGAAAAGAAAGAGAAGAAACAGAGGGAATGAAAAGCATGAGAGAGAGAGAGAGTTAAACCTGTAGGTCAGTCAGACACTGGCCTGACTTACTGACTAACTCCTGTGGTTTACACACGCTGCGGCTCAGCACTGCACAGTGTGTGTGTGTGTGTGTGTGTGTAATGCTTCACTGGAGTAATTAAAGCTGACTGCTCACAGTCAGCCACCCCACCCCCCAACACACACACACACACACACACACACACACACACACACACACACACAAATACACACTCCATCACTGACGAGGGTTAATGGTTAATTACGTCTCAGACACATAAGCATGCTCCTGCATTCACTCTGAAATAATATGCTATAGGATATTTCTGATCCTTACACAAGAACTGCTCCTAAATATTTATGCAAATGTATTTTACTCTCAACATTTAGCACAGCTTAACTTCATATTTTGGGGGATCAAAAAATTTAGACACATTGTAGACATGTAATATGTAGGACTGGACAAATTGGGAAAAATACGTAATTGTGATTTTTCTCACCTATAATGTGACTGTGATCTAAACTGCGATTATTCTCTAGAAATTAAACTCCAGATCTTTTTTAAAAAGATTTTTTTCTGGCTTTAGGTTTGAATACTGACTGTAGTGCGGCAGACTGACAGTTAGTTGTGGTTGTGTTGTTGTGTACACAGCACGTGGGGGTTTGGTTGCTTCTGATTGGTTTAACTCATCTACAGGCAGTTGCTGAGCTACATGTTATTAGGTCCACCTTTTCTACTTAAAACTTGTTGAAACAACATTGTTAATAATATAAGCTAAAATTTAAATCGCAGCTCTAGTGAAAATTACACCTCGTTACAGAAAAGTGACGTATTTCACATGTGAACTGTACAAAAACCAAGTGTGTTTACAAGTAATCATGTTTTTTTTTCAAATGTGAACACGTTTTCATGCTAGATCACATATTTTAATACATGTGAACCCCAGATTTTTCACGTGAACATATATTTTTCATGTAAACACACTCACATGATCACATTTTTTCACGTGAACACGTTTTCACATGATCCCATATTTTTTTCCCTTTTTAACACAATTTTTAAATGTTTATTCACATGTGAAATTCATGTTACTTTCTGTAAGAGGCTCTCTGAATTCAAATTAAAATATAATCCACAAACTCTACTACAGGTCTACACTAGAGGTCTGCTACCTGACCCGAGCATCACAAAATAGGTTTCAGGCTGGGTTCAGGTCAATTTTTCACATACAACACGAGTGAGGTCGCAAAGTCACAGGTACGACTCAGGTTCATGCCCAAGTAGACCTCTACTGCACACAGATACATGCATGCAGACGGGTGCAAAAGTACTACAAAACACCCTTGCACGCCCAACTCACTTGCTCTGGTCAGCGGTGTGAACGAAGCGCACGGCTCTGTTCCTCAGCTGTGTGAGGGAGAATGTGTCGTCTTTGCTCAGTGCTCTCTCTCTGTCCTCCTCCAGCACGATCAGGTGACCGTTATTGGGTGGCTGCAGCAGCTGGAGCACCATACTCTCTGATTGGCTGTCTGAGTCTTTGATTGACAGAAGTGCAGGGTCCAGTGGGGTCACTCCACTAAGAGGGACCAGGAGTGACCCGTTGATGTGGAGAGATGGAGCGTGCGTGTTTGCTGTGAAGAAAGAATCGAGAAAAGACCAGGTTAACAATGCAATATTAACTATACATGAAAAACTATATGTTCTGCATATAAACTTTATATACAATGAATATTAATAATATTGCAAGTGCTTTTATATATGTAAAGCTAAATTTTACATCTAAATGATTGAACTGCATACTCCACACTACCTTGGCATTCTCTGGCCTTCCTATTAGTGTAGTATCCATGACCACAATCTGAAGTGCACTGTCCATTCTTCCGAAATGTGTTCTCAGCACAAACACGACACTGTCCTGCACTTACACACTCCACGCACCCGGAAGGGCATGCTGGGACATAGAATAAAGCAGAGTAGTCACATGGACATTTAAAGCAACTAGGAGACTATGGAACTGAAAAGTCTGCATATAAAACCTAAAAAAACTAGTTGACCTCAAAGGGGAAAAAAACAATTAATTGGCCTCCATACAAAAATGTGATATTAAAATTAGTCTGCCTTAAAAAAAGACAATAAAACCAATTAATTTGAGTCTATATAAAAGTATGAGGTGTTAAAAACTAGTCGACCCTAAAGAGAAAAAAAGCAGTTAATTTGCGTCCATATAAATGATGTGGTATTAAAATCAGTCTGCCTTAAAGGGAAGAAAATAAAAACAATTAATTTGAGTCCATATAAAAGTATGTGGTATCAAAATTTCTCTGCTTTAAAGAAAAGACCAATTAGTTTGAGCCGTGTAACTGATCTCATTAAACAGCACCTGCTGTTTTGCATTTGAGTTGATTATAACTGCACGAGCTTATAAATGCAATTAAAAATGTGATTAACACACCAACGCAGCGTTTTTTGGTGGAGTCGAGAAAGTAGTGTTTGCCACAGTCCAGCACACACTGGCCCTTCAGAGCAGCGTAGGGGTTCTGACACTGGTGACAACGGCCAGGACCGTCACACTGCTCACAGTGATCATCACACTCTACAGGAGAGAGAGAGACAAGAGAGAGAGAGAGAGATATGTTAACTTTTACTCTACTCCAAAGTGCCTACAATGAGCACGTTAGCATTAAAACTGGGCCTTGGAGCAATGGAAGAAGGTCACCTGGTCCGATGAGTCCTGTTTTTTTTTACATCACATGGAGGGCCAGGTACGTATGAGGCATTTACCTGGGGCAGTGATGGCATTAGAATGAAGGGAGTGTGGGCAATGTTCTGCTCGGGAACTCTGGGTCCAGGCCTTCATGTGGACATCAATTTGACACATGCCACCTACCTAAACATTGTTGCGGACCAGCTACACCCTATCATGGCAATGGTATTCCCAATCCTACTATTACTGCTACTACTTATACTACTAATAATAGTAACACTTTCTCTTTCTGTAATTTTGAGATGGTTCCTAAGTCTGAAATGGACATGGGAGCAAACAGTGATAAGCATGGGAGTTGAAGCTTAATCTATGTCAAATAACATATAAATGTGCAGTTCAATAAGAGTTATACCTGTACTATATTGTCATTGTTATTTCGGACAGTTACTCTAATAAGAAAAAATGGAATTGTGAATATCACAAACTTTACCATCCAATGCCACTCAGCTTAGCTTGTCTGTACAAGAGCTGACAGTGTTTTTCCCAAGACCTAAGCTGTATTGTCTGATGTCTGAAACCTGATGCTGTGATCTGAGGACGTGCAAAAATGTGCACTGTAACCTTGACACACACCCCCATGCCTGTTTAACCAGTGCAGCTCAACAGCCGCACTTCTAGAACAATCTCAACTATGTTAGGTACAATACAAGTGGTAGTACTGTAGGACATTACATCACAGCTCATGTTTGAAAGTTCAGTTATATTAAGGTATAGCAATACTATTGTCTTGCTATGGTTGGTATGAAATAAATAAATAAATGAACAAGCAGTAAAAGCAGTAAATCATTTTTTAACATCAGCATTGCTTTCAGTTTTTGGGCTGAAATTTGACAACGAAAAAGTAAACAACACCAACATGAAACGTATGGTGGGGCTTTTCACTGCGTCAGACTCCCAGGGGTTAAGTCTTCTTAGGTGATAGAACATGACATCTTGGAATTTCCATGAACTCATTTGAATGACATCCACTTCATCAAATTCAGGAAAAAATGAACACCACTTCATTTACATGTGTCAGCACAGTGTACGCTATGCCAGCCAAAAGACATAAAGACATAAATGTTTAAGGTCACATCAATGCATTTGTTCAAGCATAATTCAAACATAAACATAACTGTCCAGTCATGAGGCCTATGCCAACAACCTTAGCACTTAGCCTTTATTCCTCTATCACTGTTTTTCAGCCTCACTGTCTCTGTACTGAGTGCGCCACCAGCCTAGACAGCCGACTTAACTATATAAACATCATTAGCTCGTCTGCCAGTCTGCATTTGGCATAAAGTGGCTGTATTACCATTAAAACCTGGCAAAGTAAGGTCACTGCAGCTGGAGTATACAAGTACAGACAACACAGCCTCTATTTTTATAATTACAGGCATCAGTTGAGAATGATTTTAAAGGAACAGTCTAATGTACACAATTTTCCTCTAACCCCAAATGTAGTAGATCAGCCAAGACATGTTTGATGTCTGAAGTTTGCTTCTTTGATTTTGCACTGGAGCTACGAGGCTCAAGTAGCTAACAAGCAATGGAAGATTATAGCCACAAATCAGTAGAATGTACTGTCTTTAAACTGTGTTGCATTGTTAGGTTATCATAAACAGACTTTCTTGTGTGGTTTCTGACACTGTATGGCACTGGTATCTATAAAAAAGGAAAAAAATAAATAAAAACATTGAGGCTTAAAGATGGCTGCTACTGTTTTCACTATTTTTAGCTAACATGCTTGTCCAGTCTTATATATAACAGCATTTCATACAGTGTTGGGCGAGCCGTTTGCACGATTCTATGTGGTGTATGTGAGCTTTCATTATTTATTATTATTATTATTATTATTATTATTTATTAACTACATTACTCTCGTGCAAAACTTTTTTTCAAACTATTTATTTAAATATGATTGACACTCACTGAGGCATCTCTCTCCTTCCCGGTAGAAACCAGGAGAGCAGGACGGTGCGCACACGCCATTCTGCAGAACATGGCCCTCCATACACTGCAGGCAATCACTGCGGAGTGGACCACGGCAAGAGTTACAGCTCCAGTCACACTCTGAGAGAGGGGGAGGGGGGGTGTCAGGGGGAAAGGGAGAAACAAATTACAATATATACAATGTTAAATTTTTCAATTTTTCAATATTTCAATGTCCACACTTTATTTTTACTACAGCTTCCATTCTTTCTGAGTGACTTTCACATTTTTCCAATACTTCTTGTAACACTTCTAAAGTTCAGTCTGGTTCGTTGGTTGCATTTTTTGCTTCTCCCAATCAAATTAACCCCAAACACATTCAATTATGGGGTGGTCAGTTCACTGTTCTGAGAACACCAGCAGCTTCTTTGTGTGATCTGCAAATTTTCATGGCTATTTCCTTTTCTCAGCAATGGCTTCTTAACAGCTACACATCCTTTCAAACTCATAGCGTTGAGTTATCTTGGAAGGATGGACAGAAACGTGGATTTTTTCAGATATCAATCAAGAGTGGAGCTTAATTTTCTCCTCTTTCTCCAAGACGAAAACTTTAAGTGCTGTTTTTCTGATGCTGACAGTTTTGGTGGTCTACCTGATCTTGCATGGTTGTTAGGAGCCCCATTTTCTCTGCATTTTTAGTCATTTCTTAAATTCCAGTTTTGGAAATCCTTTTTTTTTATCTCATTTTCCTTTGACTTTTTTTTATGTAAGTGAATTATCTTGTACTTATTCTAAGAAATGTCTCCTTCTTAGCTGCACATGGGGAAGGAATTTGGGTAACACTTTACTGTAGGGTACTGTTCATAAGGCCACATGACACCCTGCATAAATGTTTATGAATGCTTATTTCAACAGGCGTCATTCACTGTAAAGGTTACATTTGGCAATTTTGATCAAAGTTAACTAAAGTACCCTTTATGACAGATGATGTCTATTGGAATAAACATTTATAAACATTTATGCAGGGTTATGTCAGTTGTCATGACAAGCTTATGTAGGTGTCATTTAGTCTTATGAACAGTATCCTACAATAAAGTGTTGAAAGAAATTTGCAGGGCAGCTATGGTATGTCTGGGTAGTTGCTTGTGTGGATGTTAGTGTCTCTATAAACGGGAATATAATGCCAATTACTCTTTTGAGAATAGATTTCTTTTTTTGAGAACAGGTTTATGTGCAATTTACTGCTATATATATGTTTTCTGTTTTTTATTTTGACTGGAAATGAAATAAACTCTTACTACTTCTACAAAGTTTATGCTTTATACACACTCTGTAATACAACCCATTTCATATGTTATCCTGTAGATATATATTGCTCCAAAAAATGCATGCAAATGTATTTTCCTTCATGCAACATTTATGTGATGGTTTAGTTTAGCTTAGTGTTATATTTTAGGCATCAAAAGATTCAATTGCATCCTGTGATATAATGTTTTGAGGCAGCAAATGCCTATAAGAGTGAGGATTCCTTCCTATTAAACCATCCCTCCCTCCACTGCAGTATAAACAGATACACTCTGCTTCTCAACTGTGTGAAGGTCAGATTGTCATCACAGGTCATTTCTATATCCTTTTTAAAGCAACGGTCAGTATGTTATTCGGAATAGATTTCTTCCTGTGCTATTAATATCTGAACAAACTTTCCTTTTTCTCAGATTGGCTGCCTCAGATTCCTTTGCTCTGAACGGATTCCAGAATTGATTTCCATCTTCATTTTTTTCTCACAGCAGGCCTGTTTTATTGATGTATATAAAAAAATATTGGATTGGTAGGTAGCTTTGCAAACATGCTGTTTGAAGCTTTCAGGCAAGTTTTGCTTGGTGAAAAATTAAAGCATTCTGACATCTATCGCACCTACTTTGCCTCAACTCCACAACTAATCTTTTCTGCAGCTATCCAGACAGTGAAACCTTTAACATTTGGGCCAGACAGATGAAATAACTCAACAAACAAACAAAAACAACTATATTAACAATTACAGCATCCAGCAACCTTCTCTCACCCTCCTGCAGGGGTAAACAATCTAATCCTAAATACTGGCAGGGCTCATGCTAACAGACCAAACGCTCAGTGTGCGCTCTCTCTCCCAGTTTCTCATTACACCTATTGACCCTTATTTCTGTATACACTCTCCAATCACTTTATCTGAAACTCCTAGCTAGCAGCTCCACCTTGCTGGGGTAAAGTGAGAGACTGTAGCTCATCTGCTGATGAAGAATTTGTGTTAATCATCCTGTAGTCCTTCATCATTGGTCAGTTTATGACCACGGAGCTGCTGCTGGTTAAGGTTTTTGGGTAGTGGACCTCTCAACCTATCAGTGACAATGAAAAGTGTGCAAAAACTCCAGCAACAACACTGTGCCTGATAACACTCTACCATACAATTACCACTTCAGTGTCCCCGCTGTGCTGAGAATGGCCCACCACTCAAAAAATGTCTGGCCAGCAGTGGCCCTATGGTCAGAAACTGACCAATGATGGTTGACAAAACGAGCAAGGCAACAGATTGGCTACAGTCTGTAACTGTATACCTAGAGTGGGGTCCAAGAATCTGAGACCACTTGTGAAAATGCTCACTCCTTAGACTTATCACACACTAAGGCTTCATTCACTACATGGACTACAATGCAAACTGGTTATTCTTAAGTTATAGGAGTGTGTAGTAACACTTTGGTCCCGCTGGTGGGTCCCAGTCATTTAAGAGGTTAACACAGCATTTTTCATTATAAATGATATCATCAGCATAACAATTTGAGTGAAAAGTTTAATCTTTGACATTTTTTACATGAGTTTCAGTTTCATTTCTAAGTAATGAAACTGAATGTCCCTCTTTTAATTTAGTGACAGTGAGCACTAGACTCCACAAGTTTATGCAAAAGCCTCTGGTGAGTAGGGCAGATCCACCTGAGAGTCATCTGACCACGAGCTTGGATGGAAGAGATAAGTGACAAAAAACACTCTGACCTTTTTATACAAAGGCCTTAACATGGTCAATGTCACAAATTTGCTTCAATTTGAATAGTGACCTGGAAATAGTGCAGAATCTTGAAAAGTTGTTCTTCATTTTGCTTTATATAATGTCTTTGTTTAAACATTTTCAAAATTCTAAAAACCTTCTGTTGTTTATTTCCAGGTTTAAATGAAGAAAATCCCAGGTGCTCACTGTGTTCTCAGACTTCTGATAGGTGGAGCTTTTAAAGTGCTTGGAGACTCTAATTACAGGGTAATAAAGTGGACAGTAAATGCTGTGCTATCAGATCTAATCTGGGTTTTTTTTGTACTGAAATAGAATCAAATATTTACACACATCTAGAGTAGACTGCATTAGATTTGGCTTCTACTGACTTTATGTCCTCTGAGGCTTCCTTTATTTGTAATCTTGGCACGGAAGGTAAATTAGATTGACTATATCTAACAAAGATTACATCTATTCTGTGTAAATAGCTCTTGATAATATCTCTTGGATGTGTACGTAAAGAGCTTTTCATTTATCTTTTCAGCTTGCAAGAAGTGTTCTGGTTCCTCACAAGTGGAAGCTCAAGGTAACAGACAGCGAGGTAATATCTACAGTGAATTCGACCTTATTCATACCTGTATAACATCACAACCTGATCCCAGTGACCATGATACCTTCAAGCCTGAATCATCTCACACTTGCTATCTATAAAATTGGACAGATGCACAGACAGTCACTACTGGCTTTAGCTACTCAACTGAGTGAGGATTTAGCCATGATGTTAATTACTGACATGACTTGCTAGCTACATTAGCTTCTTTGCTCCTGTACAAAACTAAAGAAGAAAACTTCAAAAACCAAACGTCCTGGCTGCTCGACTACATTTGGATAAGGGGGTGCAACTATTCCTTTAACCTTCCCTTTCTCATCATTTTGCACTCTATCTCTCTCCTACACTCACTCCTTCCCTTCTCTTAGAACAGAAAATTCCTCATTTTTTCTTTCCCCTTAATCTTTTCTCTCCTCTTTCTTGCTAATAAGCGGCACTGGAGCCAGAGCGCTTTGAATCGGGCGAGGCAGACAGAAGTAAATCTCATTAAAGCACTCTCTCTCCGACTTAAAAGGCCTTGATCGGAAAGTATTCACTAAGAAATGCAAACAATAACTTCCTCTAAAAGAGTTTGTGATATCCAGTAATGAAAGAGCTGACTTCAGCTTCGCTCATTACACACACACAGCCATTCCTCGATCAAACGGCACCCTAATGCGCAGCTTACTTTTCAGTAAAAAACAGTGACAGCACTGGGTGTAATGGACTATTGTGGTATAATGGAGCATTGTGGAAGGGAGGTTTCATTAGACGATGGCTGTAGGTCGATTGTGGAACTGAGGCAGGAGGGAGGATAACGAAAAACAGTGATTATGTTTAATAAGACCCACTCTCTCCTACAGAGACAAAAACACACTCAAACATACACACACACACATGCAGACATATGCTACCAGTCAAAACTGAATAAACGTTTCTCATGATATTAAAGACATTCTGATATAAAGGTTTTTTGTTTCAATGCTTGAAAAGCTTGATCATAAGGCAAATAAAAACAGTGAAGTTGATCTATGTGTATGATTTTATTTCCAGTGTTACAGTCATATGCAAAAGTTTGGGCACCCCTAGTTAAATGACAAGTTTAGTTGGTTTTCTGTGTGAAAATAATATAACATGCTCTACAGAGAACACACTTTTGCACGTTAATGCACAGTATATAATAGTTAATGTGTTAAATTTAACATATTATGGGGAAAAACATAAAATGTAGGCCTGTGCAAAAGACGTGTTTCCAATATGTTAAACTAAGTAAATAAACACTTACATCTGTACATTACAAAAATATTTTTGAATATGTCCCCAACAAGTACTTTTCATTTAGTGACCTTCAGCTAAGGAGGGGGCCTGGAGAGACCTAAGCCTTGTCACATGGAAGCCAGATTTCTGAATGGTCAAAAAATAAAAATAGAGATGTTATAAACGTAACCTGTTTTGGATTCTCACAATATTGGTTAAACCCAAAGGCACTTAGTTCTTGCATCTTTTGCCTTTATTTCCTGACTTCATAGGTCTATAGTGATTTCTCTGGGAAATAACACTTCCTAGCTGGCCCATTTGGTTACAATTAGGTACACCCCCCCCAGCCCCTCCAAAAGCATCCTTGGCTACTGTATGCCTTCTGAACTGTGACCAAACCTCTGTACCTCTTTGTTGGCTTTGATATCATACCTGGATCTGACAAAGTATATAGTTAAACTGGACGTCAAAGTCAGTGAGCTCACCTCTGCAGGTGCGTGTGGTGGTGTTGAGGTAGTATTGCTGGGCGCAACTCTCGTACTGACACTCGCCGAACAGCAGCACCTTCGCCGGGTCTCTGCAGGACATACACACTCCGGCCATCTCACAGCTCAGGCACTGTTGGTCACACTCTGTAAAGCGCACATACATAGCAGTGGGGTGAATTATCCTGCTGTGAACATACGCTTTTAGATCAAAATGTAATTGATTATGAAAAACATACATTCATAGGATGATGGTGAGATTTAACTCAGTTAAGTTCTAAACAAAAAATACAGTAGCAAAATTCTGGTCATGGACTACCCAAACACATTCAGTGGTTTTGAGGTCTGGACTCTAGCATGGACAGTCCATTGTTCCCTGAACACCAGCAGGTTCTTTGGTTGACATCTTGACTTCCTGAACAGTGGGCTTAGGTTGTTATCTTGTTGTAGAATTCATTTTCTCCAAATCAAAGGTTTTCCAGAAGGTACTGCATGATGTATTAAAATTAGTTTGTACTTATCAGCATTCATGACACCATCAAAATCACCAACTCCAGATGTTGTTATACATTCCTAAACGTGCACTGATGTCCACCACGCTTAACTGATGGCTGTAGACATGGTTCAAAGAGTCTTTCATTGCTTTGCTGGTGTACATACTACCTTTTGTTATTTGCAGCAATCTCAAATTTAGACTCTTCAGTCTATAAAACCTTACTCCATGACTCAGATGTCCAGTTTTGGTGTTCTAGTGCAAATTTCAGTTCTAGTTCTAGTGCTACATGTCCTTTTAGACCCTTAGCACTGAGTTGTTTTCTCACAGTGGCGGGATGGACAGAAACACACAGACTTTTTTCAGGTCTAAAGCAGAAGAGGAGCTTGATTTTCTCCCATCTCTCAAAGATGCAAGCAAGATCTGTATTCTCTGGTACCTCAGTATTTCCATGGGGTGGGCTTATTTTTCAACAAGCACCCAAGCTGTATTTACTAGACTACTGCTTGGTATGCACAACCTTCTGATAAGTGCCTGGATGCAACATAACACATCCACTTCAACTCAGGAGGGCCTGTTAACTAGCTGATGAGTTGGAGCAGGAGCGATAAAACACCAAAATATGCAGAACAGGTAGGCTCCAGGACCACTGAAATAGGATACTGTAAACTGTTTATTGTATACTGTACTGGAGTACTTACTTTTACACACACGGCTTTCATCAGCATAGTAGCCTATGGGGCATCGGGTGGTGCACATGCCGGACGGGGAGAGCACAGCAGGGGTCAAACATGAAGTACAAGCTTGAGGCCCCTCCCCACTGCAGTCTGCACAGGAACTGTGGCATTCTGGGAAATGTAGGCATAAAGATGTAGTGCTCCACAGGACAATGAATACATATTATTAACAGAGTGTAGGTTTTGTTTTTCATGACTCCTGATCTCTGCATGTTTCCTTTGGCTTGACTGAATTAATTGTCTGGAAGATTTAAACCAATTTTGATGATCATAACAAATGACTGTGAGCAACAATGATGTTGCTCTTTATACAATGTATATATTTCATTATATACTTCATTAGAAACCCTAAACTCTGATTTGAATGATCTTTGTATTTTCTCATTTGTAAAGCACTTCGAATGACCACAGTGTATGAAAGGTGTTCCTGACCACTTTCTACCCACATGATATGTCCAGTATATCAATGTCATTGCTAGGTTGAGATTGGTCCACTGGAAATTGACCAATGATGAACGACTAGAGGACGACTAACACAAACTGTGCATCAGTAGATGAGCTACAGTCTGTAACTGTACACCAGCAATGTGGAGCTACATAAGAGGGGTTAGTCATAAAGTGGCCATTGGTTAAGATAACATCTTTGGCATTTTCAAGGCTTAGACTGTAATTCAATTTGACAACTGATATCTCTGAGATTTCATCAAAGAAATTACCAAAGGCATAGAAAAACCTAAAAATAACCAACTATAAAAAACCTCAAACCCTTTGGAACAGCTAGACACAATAAAAAGGCTTTTCATTCATGTTGCTCTGAAATTCTAAAATGCACTCATACAGATTTACACACTCGTACTCTGCATAGTCTGATAGCTGTGCTATAAAAACCCATCATAATATTTTATATAGCATCAGCGTACAGATGCGGCATTAAAGTGAGGCTCTACATCATGCTGGCTAATAAAAATAAATACAGCATCCTCCACACAGTCAGAGTCAGGCTAATGCACAGACATCCAGAGATAATTGCATCCAGTACATGAAATCAGAGCCTCCAACTAATAGAGCTGTGCACTACATTACAGGCTGTGTGGGTAGACAGGGTCGAAATGTAGAGAATAAAACAGGAAAAAACAACAGAAAATGAGGGCCGGTGCCAAGGACACTTCTAATGATGGCTCTAAATCCATTGATGTTGAATGGAAATGTATTGAATGTCTAGAACACTGATGCTGTTTCACAGTGTGTGGATAAATATAGAGTTATAAGCTCTCTCTTTCTCTCTCTTTCTCTGGACTCACTTTTGCAGGCTCCATGGTATCTGTAGTGTCCAGATGGGCAATGTTCAACACAGTGGTCCCCCAGCAGCAGCATACGGGACCCCTTACACCACAGACACACCGTCCCCGAGCCAAGCTGCAGATCTGCTGTACACCGCTGACAACCTGGCTGACAGTCTGAGAGAGAGAGAGAGAGAGAGACAGAGACACAGAGAGATATAGAGACAGAGAGAGAAAGGGCAAATTTAGCAATGATCACACAGTCACACAGTTTTCAGAAAGTGTAAAAAAGCATAAAATTTTGACTGAAAAAGTTATACTGGTTTTACTTTTTAAGGATACACAGACTTACATCAAAGCACAAAAATACAAGACAAGAATACGAATTACTTGATTATGTGAGTTTGAAAGTCACTTCTGTTTTTGGTAATTTAAACTGTTCTATTGACAGAAAATTTTTTCACTGCCTTGTAGTTTTTAACTAAATAATGAGCAAAACAATATTTATGCATTGAAAAAAGTGTGCACTTTCTATTTGGGTTTAGCTTTTGACCTAATGTGTTCTGAATTTTGGTTTCACCCAAAAACATTCATTTTGATTAGGGCTGTCACTATCGATTAGATTAGTAATCGAGAACGATTATACTGGACAAGTAATTGTTTTGTTTATGCAATATAAATAGGCTTATGAAAACAATAACATAATACGCAGATCCTTTCTAAGACTCCAAAATACATATAATATAGTATTAGGACATCTGCAGGTATCAGTCAATTTAATGCTTTTTAAGTAATTTTAATGCTAAAATAAAAAAAGGGAGAATTCTTTAATGCTGAGACAGTCATTTCATGAACGTCTCATGGCCACACCTATCATTACACAGCAAAAATCTAATCAATAAGCTGATTCATCAAGAATGTAAAGTTTAATAATTAGATTTTTTAAACCAAGCCATCTGTTTTAATTGAGTAATCATGACAGCCCAATTCCAATGCCTCACTAATAAGCAGATGTGAGTAGTAACTAACTAGTCATAATTACTTACATATACATATACGTATACATATAAATATACTACACATGCACTAAAGCACAATTTTGAGGAACTTTTACTTACACATGAATATTTTAGAGGAAATTAATCTACTTTTTACATTCTTCACATTTAGTTATTAACCTTTATTTGTGTTTAATTTCATAATGTCACATTGATGACAGCATCTGATGTGACTCATCACACCTCTTACTTTTGAAGTTTTATTATTTCTTTTAGATCAAAAGTTTCCCTAAAAGAGAAGAATAACACTCAACTTTAGTTCTCATGCTGATAGACGCTGGAGTTCTATTGAAGTTCTGCTCAGTACTTATGTACAAGCCCAGGGGAGAGATATGCCTGCAACCGGAAGGTCATGGGTTCAAATACGAGGACTCACTGTGTATGCTTTGTTGTGCTCTTGGATACGGCCCTTCACCCTGCTCTGCCAGCGATGCTGTGCAGCTCTCAGACTGGGCATAGTCAGGCAGTGAAATGACAAATCTCCCATGTAGGATCAATAAAGTTTATAACATAAGATGTGAAGCACCTCTTGGTACTCACTCACTCACTCATGTTTAGTAGGTTGAAATTTCTTCTCTAGGGGGTGCCAGGCAAATAGTTTCTGATGCTTCAAAAGAGCAGTGCTTCACATCATTGACATTATATGTTCTTGTACTTCTGTTCAAGTACTTCTACTGTACTTCAGTCATTACTTCACCAAAGTAACAATACTTTTATGGGTTTAGCCTACTCTACCCACCTCTGCTAATAAGGAATAATACAGAAACACACCCTTCTCTGCCATCATAATAGGGACATTCAGTGACCATATCACACATGAAAAATTAGGTCTACATACATGAATTCATATTTGTTCATTTCACACCATCCTTTTTTCCTTTTTTCTTTCTTCATCTTCTGACTGCGATATTACAGTGCTTAATGTACAGCCTTAACAATTCTCATTTTTACACTTAGTCCAAACTTCCCTTATTTGATTTCTTGTGCAAATTCTTGTTCAATTATTCTTTCATATTCTCAAACTTTGTTAGTCAAGCTTTGGTGATGCAAATGTACCACAGTTTGTCATGCCAATCAAGCATGCTGAAATGAATTAAATAACGAAACTCATCTGAGTGAGAGAGTGAGGGAGAGAGAGAGAAAAAGAGATATAGAGCAAGTGTAATAAATACTGCCAGCAGCGTTAGATTTTCATTTATCTGTGCAAGAATGGTGCCACCTGCTTTAAACTGTGATGAATGTAAGCTGTAACATATAAGAGAAAAGAGATGAGAACAGAAGCCTGAAATGATAGCACCCTGCGTTATACAAAAACCCCTTTTTACCAAAAGGTGCTAAGTGAATAGAAGAGTGTTTTTATCTTTTCATCCTTGCCTCTTTCTTTATCTGATCCAAAGAGAGGCAGCTGCTTCCTCAGCACTGATAGCGGGAGCGTGTAACCTAACACAGCTCAATTGCTCTTATAAAGAGACCCACAGTTGCTTGAGAACAGTAATTTACTACAGTTCAACAAATACACTACAGGACGAATGCTTGGAAGCAACTTGAACATCGCCAACATAAGCATGAAATTTGTATTACTTTTACTAGTGGCCACTTTAAACACTAACCTTATACTTACTTCTGTTGGCTATTTTATCAGAAACACCTACCAAATATGTGAACTTCGTAGGTTTGTAGCCAAATTTCTGCTGCACAATTTATCAGCCCCCATTCAGCCCCACTCATCACTGGAAAAGAACCACCACAGGACCCCCGCTCACCAGATATTATTTGGGTGATGGACTGTTCTCAAAAGAACAGTGACACTGATACAGAGGTGGCATTGTAGTGTGTGTTTCTGGGGCTTGTACACTTGTGTACATTTACTGCCCACTTTATTAGAAACACGTGTCTTGCCTTAGAGCCCTAACTGTTGATGCATATATTGTGTTAGCCATTGCTCTTCATTAACATGAATGTACCATGAATGGAAATGTATTGAGTTTCTAGAACACTGATGCTCTCAGTTTCTGAGCCACTTCTGGCAGGATATTTTTGGGTGGTGAACCACTCTTAACCAAAGTGAAAATAAGTTAACAGATTCACTGCAGAAACCAAACTTCAATATGACATTTTTCTGCTTTTGCTGAGTTTAACATCCACCTCTACTGGACATACTTTGCACTATTTGGGAGTAGAAGCCATGTTTCATGACTCATACAGTGCAGTATATGAGGAGTAAGGAGCCATTCGAGATTCAGCCTAAATGACAACAGCAATAGAGTGCAACTGACTGATTCCTCATTACTTTTGCTCTTCTGCAGAGTTTCATTGCACCTGTAATCACACTGAGATGCTCCTGAAGGCTCCTGAATTAGGTGTGTTAAGTCAGCGGTTGTAAAAAATGTAAGAAAAGTGTAAAGGCTCTAATCAAAAGAGAGTAATGACTTCACCCATACATACAAACAAGCACATCACTGAAAACTAGTGCTGCATTATAAATCATATTTTTATCGTCATATGATACGTGTTTGTAATAAATATATCGTTTAGGGCTACATGACAAAAAGGATTTAATTACCTCAAACGTACAGTGAAACAATCAGAACCATTAATTAATATTTACTTTAATTTTTTTCTGATGCTATATGGTCCTTATAGAAGTACAAACACACTGAAATAAATGGTTTTGAATAATACGCCACAGTCCTACACAGTATACAGTATTGTATTTCTGTGTGTGTATATATTTTGCTACATTCAGTCAGAGGCACACTATTTTACTAATAATATATTGATTCTCACATCATCATCACTTCTTTGGCAACATCTTTGTATCCAACTTTTCTGAAACTTTAAAGATTTAATGTTGCTTTATATTTTGTCCTATAGAGTATCTTAAACTAAACAATAGATTCAGAGCAAAATTTCTTTTAGCTCTGTGAGTAGGACAGTACAGCAGAGAAACATTTCAGACGTTCAGAGGACCCTCATTATCTGAGAGAATCATGAATTGTGTCTGATTGTAAAACTACATCTAACTGTGATTGCAGTAATCTGCTGAAGTGCACTATAACACAGCCAAATCAACACTGATGAGGAGAATCTGGAATGAGCTGCCGAATAAATGTGTGTTTGTATGTGTCTGAGAGAGTGTGAAAGAGAGGTACACACAACACACACACACTCCTCATCCACACACACACACACCAGAGCTCAAATTTGAGTAAGTGAGTAAACTCTAAGTAAGTTTGTGTGTGTGTGTGTGTTATATGTGCGTGTCTGTGTCGTACTGTGCCAAAGACTCCAAGAGTAGAGACCACCTTTCATTAAATTAATTTCCAAAAACAGCTATTAAGTACAAGTTATTCTTATATATATATATATTTTCAGTGCCGGGAAAAAAAAACAGGTATTTAAAAGAAAATTACACAGACGCCTCAACAACTAAATATATAATTTATCAGCACCTACTGTGTCCACTCTTTCCCTTTATTACAGCTTCCATGCTTTTCAAGAGACTTGCTTTCAGTTTTCCAATGAAATCCACAAGGATGTTTTTCTACACCTCCAAAGTTCAGTCTTAGAAGTATGATTTGCATTTTTGTTGCATTTTTACAATCCAAGTAATCCCAAACACATTCATAATCATAAACACAGTTTTCATTTTTTCCCCTTTTTCATTCATTTTTCTTTGACTTTCTCCTTCCTTATGCAAGTGGATTATCTTGTATCTAATCCCCTTCTGAAAAAGAAAATTTAATAACTTACAACTTACGTACATAATGGCTATTTTGACAGTACTGTATGTAGATGTAGAAATGTGTGTGAGCGGTGTATCAGTGTGTGTATCAGTGTGTGACAGCCCTAGAGGCAGTAAATGATCCGTGTCTTCTTTATCATGCACATGAGCACAGACGGAGGCAGCATACCGTTAGCCAGGTGTGCTCAGGACTGAGGGCCAAAAATAACAAACTGCTCACTGAAAGCTCAAAGAACCCCCCCTCCGACCCCCAGACCCCTGTCCCACTCACTGCCTCATGCTGCACACTGTTGCCACAGCACAACTGTGGTCCACTCAGCATGCCAATACATCTAATCAAATTTATGTATCGTTGCAACTTATAAAAATCAATGCAAAATATAACTGCACTAGAATAGAGTACAGTTATGTTCCCTAAATAAAGATACTGAATACATACCCTTCAGTTTGTACACTCTCACAAAACAATGTCTAAAACTGTCACTGGAGCATCCCCTCTTGTCACTGGGGTGGTACCCTCAAGGGTACATCTCAGTGACTTTAGTCACGGAACATAATTGTACCATAATCCATTGAAATTATATTTCCTAATTTGTATTGACTCCTCACACCCTGTCTCATCTCCAGGCTTTTTATTTTATTGTTCTGTTTTAAAACATTTGGTTATGAAAAAGTATAAATACGTACTTTTCCACTGGGAAAAACTTATTTAAGGTACACAGCTGGAACTTAGAACCA
Source organism: Colossoma macropomum (assembly GCF_904425465.1). NCBI lineage: Eukaryota > Metazoa > Chordata > Actinopteri > Characiformes > Serrasalmidae > Colossoma > Colossoma macropomum. Next base: position 24,542,623 of record NW_023494806.1, on the reverse strand, counting down.
CCATTGAACCTTGGAGGGCATATTTACATTGTTTTACGTTGAACAAAAAATGTACATGTATAGTACCTTTATTTTTGACAGTGTAGCGTTTGGCTCAAATAATGCCAAAAATGTGTTTTTCAGGTTGTTATTGCTTCTACACATGCACATAACTTCAAAACAGGGGAAGCTTTTCCCGCTTACACCTTTACCAACATGACTGGTGGCTCTTTTTGTTGAAGGGCGGGACTTTCTGTAATACAGACGCTATGTTGAGCATTACAGGCTATATTGAGCTTTACAGGCTATATTGAACAGTCCTCATATGTTGTAGTAACCTGAGCTGATAGTGCTAAGCTGACATTATGTTTAGCAAATATGTCTGAAAATATTCAAAGAAGATGACTACAAACATTCAAACTGTATATTATTTAAAACAAATAGATTATAGGCTATGAAAGACAACAGCAATAAACAATAAAAGCCCTTCAAGTTAAGCATGTGATAATAGGAATTTAAGCATCAGAGACTGGAGGTAAAGCTACAGCAATCGGAAGTAGATCTGCATCAACACTGTAACTGTGGAAATCAAAGTCACTAAGCAACATCTCCAACATAATCGTGGAGTAGAGTCTTTGCTGAGTTGATGACATCTTCATTAAAATGGACAAAATCAAGTAAATTAACACCCTTGCCCAATGTGTTACTGTCTTTCCTTCCCTCTTTACTTCCCTAATGCATGTCACTGCTTAAAGTTATATATAGGATATGCAACATATCATACACAGAATTATAAGGCAACCTTGCAGAGAACTCCTTACTGATTGAATGTAACTTTGTGGGCTCTACTTCAATTTCAGGACATAAGCAACATGAGAGCTATAACTGTTCACAAATTGTAACCGTACACACATGTAAACTATGTTAACACAATAATAAAGCACAGCTGTGAGATAACTTTGGTTATGCATCATTTGAAAATACAGGCCTCTTAATAACAAGCTTTCCATCCTCCATAATCTGAATCAGGTGTAGAACAAACACTAAGCTCTGTAGCGCATCAGGCCTGGGCTCTGAGAACAGACTAACCTTAATCTTAAAGATCATTCAGCCAGCACAGGATAGAAGGTCAAGGTGAAAAGTGCAGGCCTTCTGAAAAAGTTTACCATGCGTAAATCCATCCAACCACATCCTTTTAGATATAAAGGCCCCGTTCCGGTTTGTTTACCTTAATTTCAGTCTGCTAAGGTCACCTTGCAGCGAGATGGTTTAATTAGCTTCCTCACAGTCAGGAGAGACTTACTGCCAGATAGTACACACAACGTCCATTGTTCTTGAGCCAGATGGCAACGTCAGAATTTTACTGTATTATTTTTTTATTGTTTTTCTTAATGATTCTATTTCAGCACCGAAATGCCAGACTCTGGGGAGAACTGGACCACCAAGAACAGTTTATGTGCATTTTCTGGGCTATACAATACAACAATATTGTTGCACATGCTGGGAGAAAATATATTTTGCTGTTTTGTTGATTTTCTAGGTGAAAACAAGTTAACACATCCTCTACAGGGAACAAACTTGAATGTGGTACTTTTCATGCAAGCCGTAGTGCACAATTTCTACGTATGGCGTCTAATATGAGTTTAACATATTGGAAAGAAAAATGGAAAATGTGCTGTAACTTTTGCATGATATGCTCCCAATGTATTGTGTTCAGCAAATAAACAGTAAATGTGTATTAAAATGTGTGGAAGTCTCAGCAGAGGATGTGCACTAACCTAGAAAATCAACAAAGCTGTATATCCATTCAAATACATCCTAGTGTATAAGTCCTAGTGCTCATGCTAAATGTGGTCAATTATGTAATTTATTTGTTCTGTGTAAAAAGTCATGTGCAGAGTGTGTATGGTCCAAAAGCGTCTTTGGCTTCAGAGGCTCAGGTGACATCTCATAACAGTGACACTGACATAGTAGCATGTGTGGTGCAGGTACGATCATATCACAAACAGCGCTGCTGCTGGAGTATTTTACACGTCACTGTCACTGCTAGGGTGAGAGTGATCCACCACCCTAACAAATCCAGCCATGGGTTCAGATATTTTCCAACACCAATCTCATTATAAAAACTCCCAAGTTTTTTTTTTTATAATTAACTAAAGTCTTTAATATCTTATAAACTATTAGTTTTATATAATATGAACTTCTGAATATTTATCCAGGTCTGTGATGAGTTGCCTGTTTGCCAGGCATTTTTGGACATAATCAGCAGCACTGCTAATCATAAGCCTACACTGCTAATGTTTATAAGCCTACATCATTAATACAAATCATAAACAGTACAAAATGAAACCATCAGTCATGGCCAGCCTAATGGCATGTTGCTTTATTGAGCAACAGCATCTAAGACTACTACATCTAACTAGGCTAATTTAGCAAGAGCTTTGTAGCTGATGCTGAACTTTCAGCCTTAAAGGTCACCATACACCATACATAAAGGTGCCTTGTTACCCTGTTGTAGCAAAGTTTACAGACTCCATTATTTGTTCTTATTTATTAGAATTAACTGAATATTTGTTCATTTGTTATAAAAAAGGAGATCTGATGGTGTAACTGTCTAAGCGTAGGCTCTATCTTTGAGAACTGCAAGTTCAATCCCCAAATCTGTGGCTGGGAGTCCAAAACAGCATAAACCGGCCTCAATCTGGGACCCACAATGACAATGTCCACTAGCGCTAAGAACAGCTTTAATCCAAACAACAACAGCAGAGATTGAGAGAACATGCTGACGGGGGTGATCTCGAGCTGAAAAATCTGCTCCCGTATGGAAAAGTGTGATCTAGCCTGCAGCAGCGAGTTACAGTGGCCTTTGGTGCAGCAGCTTGTGTAACAGGCTATCTCAGGGTAGGATTGGGAGATGGGAACATGTGATTATATAGGACAGATGAAATGCGCCTCCCAGAGAGGGCCCACCAGGCATCTTTTATTAATGGAACTCGACCGAGGAGAGGACGTGTCGCCTGTGAAATAGCTCCTGTTTTCTTCTCCTCTCTCTCTTTTTCTGTGCCGCAATCAAATCCAGTATATTTTGATCAATTTGTTTACATCGTAATCATCCTCTCAAGTCTTGCTGGCTTCGCAGCTGCGGATGATGTGGAGCTTTTCTGAGGAGCCGAGATGTAATTTCTGATTATGCATTTAACGGAAACCACTGGGGGAATGTTCCTATTAAAGAAGCGAAACGGCAGCGCATCATGCTCATTACAGATATTGTTAGTTTCTTAGCCAAACTTTTGGTGGGAATGAGATAAATGCACCTTTTTAAAGCTAAAATGAACCCAAACACATTTTTTTCAGAGCAGCAGACTATTTTCTTGATATTTCAATGGTGTCCAGAGGACACATGAATTTGTGGATAATATTGTCTGATGTTGACGACAAAGCATACTTAAGTACATCAACCAGAATACATAGAGATCACTAAAAGTACATTTTTATTTCATTTATTTTAGGGAAATAGTCAAAAAGGTTTCCTTTATAGTATACTTTGAAAGTAACACAAGTCCCAGGGAACATGGAGTAAAATATTAAAAATGTTTGTATGATACAAAACTTGAGTGTTATATTAAACATCCAGCAAAACTGAATGAAAAATTTAGGATATAAAAAAGGTAAAACACAGCTTAAAAGCTGCTGGTCAGACCTATCTGAGAACCGTGTGGGTGTGGCTAAGGAACAGCTTGATTGACAGCTGTTCACAGCATTCACAGCCTGCTCTGCCACTTATACAGAACTGAAACCATTATCCAGCTCTTATGTGACAGTAAATGGACGAAAAAAGTCACAGACGAACAGATGTGCAGACAGACGGATGAAGCCTAAAGCGATCCTGATTTCAAGATTGCAACTCTCACACACAAACACATTTTCTAAGGCGCTTATCCTCATGGGTCATGAGGGGGTACTGGAGCTTATCACTAGATGGAAGGAAGGAAACTCCATCATAGGAAGAATTGCAACTTTTATTGTTACAACAAAATATTCATAATAAAATGTTCTGAACATTATAGTAATTTGAGCGAAGTATAGAATCGTGTGTGCTAATTTCAGAGTGAAGTTCAGAGTCTGTGGTAGCTGCACTGTTTAAGTGAATGCCATATTTCAGTGAGCTGAAAACTGCTGGCCGCTTTGGGGTCACTGAAACACACTCAGGTTGCAGTGCAAAGACTATGCAGGCGTGAGTCCCCAAGCAGTCTGATGCTGTTTTTTAAGCTTAAAAAGAATCATCTAATGTGATATCAAGTTTTTATTAACCTTTATCAATCTCCCGCTCTGCGTGATGTTAAATCTCACCGTGAGACTGTGGGTGTGACACAATCAGTTACTGCGCCACATATAAAAAATCTGATTGGTCACCACTCAGCTCATTTGTATAAAGTTTGCCCAGAATGAGAGAGCAGAATGATGATGTGGATCAGTGGTCTGATGTGTCAGTTAGATGCATATATGGCACGTTCCGTTGTTTATAAAATAAAACCTCCCTCTATGGAGCAACACGTGAATAAAGAGTATATAAGAATTTACATTTAAACCATATTCCACGTGTTGTGTCTTAAAAATTACTTAGTTACCTTCACTGCAACATAAGTTATTCCAATTTAGAACAGAAAAGCACTTCAACATTACCCAAATGTACTTTAAGTATATATAAGTTGTTTTTAATTTTTCCTAATAATTGTATAAAAAGTCTATAATTCATTTAGTTTTTATAAAAGTACATTTAAATACGTTTTATTTATTTAATGTATTTAAGTGCATCTAATGAAATTTAAATAAAATTAAGATGAAGCTGCAGTATAACTCAGTAAGTTGCACTGAAGTGTATCAGTACATCCAGTAGTACTTTTATAATACATTCCAAGTGTAATATCAGTTGTGTCTACAAATAACATATGTAAATCATTCAAAAGAACAGATAAATGCATTTAAAATGTATGTAATTGTAGCTTAATTACACTTTAAATAGAGTAAGCTGTCAAAAGTTGTTCCAAAATGATACAATCAGTATGCATTAAAGTTTGTTTTAAAATATGAACACTTTTTGTCAGCCAATTTGAACAGTTATCAGAATTTTTAGCCTCTTAAAATCTTTACTGGCCACAAAATTTTCATTCATCAGGCCCTAATTTTAGTTCATATTTTTCAGAGCTGCTCTCTATTGTTCTTGATTCTTGGCATACGTTCAGACCTGCAGACCTTCATGCTCCATTTTCTATCTGATGGTCTATCACAATTTACCTGCGTGTCTGCTGAGGCATTCCAAAACAAAACTTTACACTCATCTGTGCATGATAAGACCTGCATCCTGAGACACAACAAGCCCTTATGTGATCAGTGAAAAGGTGTAACATCAACCGTATCACGAGATTACCTGATAAAGACCACAACGATAGAAGGAACAACTGGACAACAACGAACAAAAAGAACATTATCAGCATTCTAAATATGTTCTCACAGTTCTGTTCTTTTGGTATAGACTTTAGCATTCAGGTTCACTGTCTCCCCAAACACTCAGCGTCTCTCCTCTGAGAACACAATCCTCCCTCGGAGGCTAACTGAGACAATTACACACAGATGCCACAGGCTGACGCTTAAGAATGTGTTTTAAAAGTGTTTAGGCAACATTGTTGGGGAGGTAAAATGAGACAAGATAAGATGAACTTCATTGGTTCCCCAAAGGAGAATGCAGTTGTTCAAGAAAGGACGCACTTCTGCATCTTTTAATGCACAATTAATTTGCTGAAATTAACATATTGGAAAAATAAAACATAAAATGTGGCCTGTGCAAAAGTTACAGCACATTTTATATTTTATGTTTTTTTGTCCAATATGGTAAACAAATAAATAAAAATTATGCAGTGAAATTTGGAGAAAATATTTAGGTGTGTTCTCTGCCGAGGAGATGTTCTTTTTTTACTTATGTAAAAATTTATGAAATATGCAATTTGACCAGAGGTGTTCAAACTAGTGGCGTTTGCATAAGACTGTAAACATGACTGGTAAAGTATAAAAGTAAAGTGCATTTGCTAACAGTGACAGGTAGCTGACAGGTCTACTCACCATTACAGTAGCCTACAGCATTCAGGTAATGGCCCTCTGGGCAGCTGGTCCGGCAGTAACCCGTTGTGGAGGCTAGCGTGAGGGGGGCAGGCGGTGCAGTCTGCTTGAGAGGGACCAGAACATTCCTTGCAGGAAGGATGGCAAGCTAAAAAGATAAATCAAAAGACTTCACATACAGATCCTCGAGACAATATCAACAACAATTTAGACTGAATAGATCTTTGGTACATGCAGGCAATCTGCTACACCTGCTATTCCAAGATTATAAACAGAGGAAGTATCAAAGGGAGGGCTAATACATAAAGCCAGTAGAAGTCAAAACTGCTGCGGTGTACTTGATATGGGTAACTATTTGATTTTCTTTTTTTCAGCACAGAAATGCCAGACCTTGGTACGGATCAGATGGTGAGATCAGTTCATGGCTCTGCATTTTAATATGGAATTTGTCTTTGAATAATCTGAGCTCACTGAAACTGTTCACTTATATTTTTAGTGTAAGATCAAATTAATAATCACCACAGACATTTGTTCATCACCTTTTTTCTCATCTTTTCCAAGGCTGTCCACTTTGTTAGAAACAACAACCTTGTACTTGCACCCTACTGACTATTTTATGAACTCCGCCAAATTTATAGACCATCTATAGTGTACAAAGTGTACAATTACACACATCCATATATGTATCCCATTCATTGTCAGCCACCCTCTACCTCATTCATCATTACTCAAGTTCTGACCACAGCACTGCTGTTGACCTTCTATTATTTGGGTGGTGGAACATTCTGAGCACAGCACTGACACTGACATGGTACTGTGATGCTGGTGCGAGTGTATCAGACACAGCTGTGTTACTGGAGTTTGTGTCACTGTCAGGTTGAGAGTGAACCAACACCCAAAAATATCTAGCCAAGAGCAGCTCTGTGGTCAGAAACTGATTATTGATGAAGGACTAGAGGATGACTGACACAATTGGTGTATCAAAGAATGCTGCTGCACTCAGCACTTTAACTTAAGACTCACATTTTAAGGTTTACAGGTATGACTCTGTGTGTATGTCTGTGTATGAATGAGTGATGGTAGGAATGCTTGTTTTATTTTAATTTATTTTATGTTATTTTATTTTATTTTTATTTTATTTTATTTACTACATGTAAATGTTTGTCAGATACTGTGCACTGTAAGCTCCTGTAACCAAAACAAAATTCCTTGTATGTGTGATTCTGATTCTGATTCTTAATGAGCCACAGCTTCTAAATGTACACCAAAAAGGAGGAGATACAAGAGAAGAGCTTCTAATAGAGGGGCTATGAAGCATTTTGCAATGAAAATCCTCACATCTTGTTATGTTAGCATGCATTTATGTTAAGAATGCTTTTTACTTCTGCCATAATTGACTGTTTCTGGAGATATAAGGTTTTGTTATGACAGTGTATGACATCATGATATCGTAATGCAAAAATGTGATGATGCACTGTGGAGAAATGGGCTTTCTATTCTTTTTGGCATTGCATGCAGTTGCACTGCTGAGCACCACAGTTCGCAAACAACCAGCGCGAATCAGCTATCCATACAAGTATGTTCATTTGTAAGCTGTACAGCAACATGAATACATTCATCATTTGTCATCAAAATATCATGAGAAGATGTATCAAGTATCGATTCATTGGCACTGTTACACCCTTGTATGTTATACACTACAGCCCATTACTAAGTGGACAATGAGCCAATTTTTTGCATTTTTTGTTGTTCTTTGTACCCTAAACTAGTACACTGAATTTAAAATGAACAATGATTATGATGTTAAAGAGAGGAAGGCCAGCTTTAATTTAAAGGCACATACAGTACTGTGGAAAAATATTAGGTGTCCAAGAACTTCATAGTTTGAAATAGCTATTTGACTGGGCAGTAAGCATTTATTAGCTCAGAAAAACACTAATCAGTGCTTAACCATTTCCAAACCTCTCCTCACTGCATCCCAGTATTATTTGTAGTTATCATCCAATACGTGATTAGACTCAATGAATGAAGAAGCCAGGAAACTTATGTTCTTCTAGAACAGAATAGAATAAACTACTTCAAAACAAGAATGCCTTTTTCCGTTTTACTGCATTCATGTTTATGTGTATCCATTCTACTGTTAAATTGTGTTTTACTGGTGAAAACACGCTTACTGTTGAGACAAATGATATTAAACAACTGACTACATCTATAGTGGGTGATCCACAGTCCTTTTCATACATGGTTCCTGGATTGTACGAGCACTAAAATCTATCCAAATCTTATAATAAAGCATATTGTGTTCCTTCTGTCTGTGTCTCTGAATTTTGCAGAAGCCTTCCGTTTCTGATGAGAACTAATGTCAGGTGCCAAATGACTAATTCGAAACATAACTCAACAGGCGGCTGCAGGATCTTCTTGGGTCGACCAGCTGAATCGAGGTTAGCATGCTCAATTAGCCCGCACAAATGAGCCAGACATTAAAGTCATTTAGCATGCAGGCTTCCGCTAAACACGTTTAATGGTTTATCCTCCAAAAAAAGAGGAGTCCAACAGGGAATTATACTGCGATTAACTCTAAGTATGTCGGCTTCCTCTCGGGTTGGAGCTCATCTTAAAACACCTGCAGCGCTAAACTGAACAGACTCTTAAAAGTGCTTTAAATTACCGAACCAAAACTGGCTTCACATCAAGAATTACAAAGTATTTCTGGCTTGTGCTGCTGAAAAACTTACTCACTACTGAATCTTATCTACAATTTGCACACTCCAGCTCATACAGTGCCTTTAAGCCTGACAATGCCTTCTTAGTTATACTGATTCACCTAAATTTCTTTCTCTAGCTCCTTAGTATGGTCTAATCTCATAACTCCGGAAAATACAGTGGATACTTATAAAGTGCTTTTATAGGCCTTTTTACACTTGATGAAGGAGCACTGGACTGAACTGCTTGGTCAAAAGGACAGAAGGTACTGTAGGTTCTCACCTTGGCACGTACGGTCCTGGACATGGAAACCGTGGGGACATCGGTCAAGGCACTGTCCATGATGGAGGACGCTGGTTTGGAGACAGGAAGTGCAGTTGTGGGCATTTCCTGCCGTGCAACGTGCACATGAAGCATGGCACTCTGAAAAAGACAGAAAGAGAGGAAACAATTCAGCAAATGAAGGAAAAATGAGATCCTTTAGGTGTTGCCTCAATTAACGACACTCATTAAAGCTAAAATATGTACACACAATGCATGGAAGGACATTTTTTAACATCAGTTCAGACCCCTTTCCCGAGTTGATGAATCTGATGATTGCGAATGCATTGAAAGCATCTTCATAGAGAACTTTCAAGAATTGAGCGAATAATCTACTATTGTCATCATATCTTTAGTAGTATAAATTTCGTTTGCAATTGACACCGAAAAATTGAGCCAGGCCTCCTTTTTGAGTGCTCGCATGTGACATTAATATGTAAAAACATATGACATAGTCTGAAAAACTCTGTTTCAGGCTTTACGGGGTGACTCACAGCAGCACATGCACAAAATAATTTAGCATTTTTTTTCCTGACTCAGTTCTGCTACTTCTAATTCTTACATAGTTCACCATTAAACTCTAAAGGTGCACTACTACTGCAGTTTCTCACCTTCATAACTACAGAACATACACATTAATACCTTTTTTTACATATACTTTTCATAGCAGTAAATAAGCCTGCAGTTCAAATGGTCACAATTTTGGAATCTGCCACATTGAGGTAAATGTCATTGAATTTTATTTGTATAGCCTTTTTTACAACTGATGTTATGGAGACAATGACAGAAAAAACTGCCGAAAAGCTTGAGGCAGAAACACTGAGAGGAGCTTCTGTGCACCCTACTGTTACTTTAACTCTTCCATCATTCCAATATTAAAACCAGCAAGCTACAGCTGTGTCCTCCCAACGAAAGCTGCCCCAAAAGAGTCACTGACATTATATTCCCCTTCAAAGAGACTGAGTTTAAATGTAAAGTTATCCACTTACGTAAGAAAATGTATATATATATATATATATGTGTGTGTGTGTATGAAAAATCCACAGGTGTTTCTGTCCATCCCTCCAACGTCAACTCAACACTATGGGTGTGAAAGGATTTGCAGCTGCCAAAAAAGAAGAAAATTTGCACTACATCATCAAAACTAGACGTCTAAGATAAAGAGTAAGGTTTTATGGATTGATGATTTACATTTGTAATCAGATTAATTTGGATCAGGACAAGCAGAAAATGCAACCAACTTCTAAGACTAAACTTTGGAGGTGTGGAAAACATCCCAGCAGATTTCTTTGAAAAACTGAAAGTTTCACCTAAGAATGGAAGCTGTGATAAAGGCAAAGAGTGGACACACTACTGAAAAAAATGTATATTATAATCAGTCATTGAGGTTTCTGTGAAATTTTTCATTAAATATATGTGGTCTGATTTTTTCTGATGCTGAAAAATGAATAACTTGTACATAATGGTCGTTTTGACTGGAAATTAAATAAATAGAGGGTGGTCTCTGACTTTTGCCCAGTACTGTAGATATATGTGAAAATATTACAGGTAAAGAACCTGCTGTAAACTGCGATAACAGTGGTCTTCTACGTTTTTTTGTATGTCGCACTGTGTGAGATAAATACAAATAAAGTCTTTGCCAAATTCAGTGGCAAACTGTGTGACATCAATCATGTCTATGTGCACAGCAAATCAGATTATACTGATTCTCTGTCTAGGATGCTAGAAAAGGGTCATATTTTGCATCAGTGCCAAAAACCAAGGTCTTGAAAACAAAAACTAGCCCTCTACAAAACAGCTCCACTTGCATTTCACCATTGCCATTTCCTATCAAGCCACATGTGGAGCATGCCCACCTTAGTCATTCTAAGACCACCAATTTTAACTCACAATCGAAGAGTTCTTTCACAATTAGTTATTTTTGTCTGCAGCAACATTACCAGGGCAAAGCTTATAGGGTGTAAAAATGCCTTCAGCCAGGAATGAAAAAAGTACACCAACTACAAGCAAACACATACCTTGCATGGGGAAAGAGCCTTTTTCACATTTTTCCACAGTGTTGGAAGCATATAATTGTCTACAATGTCTTTGTTTGCTGTAGCATTAACATTACCCTTCACTGGAACTAAGAGGCCTAGCCCAAAACCTGAAGAACATCACCAGACCATTATCCCTCCTCCCCCAAACTTTACTGGAACTACGCATTCAGGTAGGTAGTGTTCTCCTGGCAACCGCCAAACCCAGATTCATCCATCAGACTGTCAGATAGTGAAATGTGATTCATCACTCCAGAGAACATGTTTCCACTGCTTCAGAGTCCAGTGGCAGTGTTCTTTACACCACTCTAGCTGACGCTTGGCATTGCACAGTGATGAATGATGGTGCTTCCAGAGGCAGTCTGGATCTCTGTATTGAGTGATGCAACACAACATAAGCAATCTTAATGTGCTCCACACTTTCAACACTTGTTGGCCCCACTCTGTGAGTTTGCGTATTCTGCTGTTTTGTGGCTGAGTTGTTTTTGCTCCCAGAGGCTTTCATTTCACAATAATAGCACTTACAGGTGACCGGGGCAGATCTAGCAGAGCACAAATTTCACAAACTGACTTATGGCAAAGGTGGCATCCTATAATAGTTTAAAGTCACTGAGATCTTCAGCCCAACCTATTCTACTGCCAGTGTTTGTCTAAGGAGATTACAAGGCCATGTGCTTGATTTTATATACCTGTCAGCAATGAGCGTGGCTGAAAAACTTCAATAATTAGTCAATAAGTCAATAATTAGAAGTGATGTCCACATACTTTTGACCATATACTGTGTCAATCATTTACAGATGTTATAGGATAAAGCACAATTAGCCATTCCATAGACCTCTACTAGCAAAGCCTATAGTGTAAATCAATATCAATTAGGTTTTCTAGTACCCTAAAGAACCAGCAAACTAGCTTAAAATCAGTATGCTTGCCCTTGAAACATGATGAATGCTCAAGAACTATTTCTGGCTCTTTTAAGAAAAGAGATTGTAAATGACAAGGCATTCAATATTTCCTGCACAGAGGCCAGCTGCACTTCTCTGCTTTAACTGTGCTGTCAGTCAGAGAGCTGAGCTGAATGGAGGGGGGTCAGTCTGGCAGGAATATGAAGCTCTGACATGTCTGGCAAGCCAACTAAATAAAAGATGCTCGCCATGGAGAAAAACACACAAGTACACAGACGGACGGTGAAAACACGTTACACCTAGTCATGAATGTACTAGTGTTCAAAAGTTTGGAATCCCCTGTCACATTAATGATTGCTGTTATTTCATTCAGTAACTTCAACTGTAACCACTCAAAAATAATTTTTAATAATAGCTAGACAAAAGAATGTATCCTAAGATGTTTTATTTAATAAACTGCATGTTATACCACTTCATGGTTGAGCTGTTTCTGCTCTTAGATGCTTTGATTTCACAATAATAGCACTTACAGGTGACTGGGGCAGATGTAGCAGGGCACAAATTTCAGTGGGATATTATGACAGCTCATCAGTGTGATCCATTCTACTGCTTGTATTTGTCTATGGATTTTGCATGGCTATGTGCTATATACCTGTTGTGCCTGAAACATCTAAACTTAATAATTAGAAGTGGTGTCCACATACCTTTGGCCATTTCGTGTATTTCCGAGTGAATTACTGTACAAGGGTCTCTGAACTAGCTGTGCATTTCACTCGATGACAGGTGAGGGTGGGTGAAACATGATATTATTAGTTAATATTATTTTTCTCCACCTGCTGGTGCATGGTGATGTCATCAAAAAATCTTGATGGGAAAAAAGATTCTTTTTTGTCTTTCACATAGTGTGATATGATGAATTTAGCATAATTTGGCCAGGGAGATGAACTAACGAGGTAAAAAAATGGCAATTTAGATTTTAGGATGTCTCTAAATGCTGCTATTCCAGCAGTGTCACTAAATGGAAATGGTTTAGCTCTTTCTAAAAAGCACATTTTGTGCAAAGAATATTTCAATTCTCCAAATGTTAATGGTTTTCTTATCATCACAGAGACATTTGGCTATCAAAAGAAGAGCCAAACAAAGTACCCCCTCCTCCCAGCCTGCAACAGACAGCATCACCCGTTTGTTTTTGGTTTATTTTCCTATTTTAGCAGCTCACGCTGTCAGGCAGCAGAAAGCAGCTATCTATAGCTGTAATTGAGTTTATCCCCCCCAAGAAGAACAGCATATTAAACACAGACTGCTGTCAATCTGTATTCTCCCCATTCAGCCAGCAGGGAAGCAGGTGAAGCAATTTCAAACACAATTCACATATCTGATGAATCGCTCCGCTGGGCCTCACCTATTGATCTTTGTACTTTTCAATGACATTTGGGCCTGTGAAATATGATTTGAAAGGAAGCCAAGACTGAAATGAAAGAGGTATATCAGTCAAGAGGTGCTGATTCACAATGGCAGGCACAGGCCTTTCATACGGCCCTTAGCAGATTTATTAGGACGTGCAATAGCTTAGGAGCCCAAAGGGAGACACAGATGGGAAGAATTTTGAAACTGTAAAAATTGAACAGCTTCACATCCTTTATGAGCAACGATCATAATGGTAAAGGATGATCTGGAAGATCGTACGGAAAATAGCGATTAGTGAAAAAGGACATTATTTATGCCGAATATTTGCAGCCTGTAATCCTATCATATGTAAATGGCCCCAAAATAAATGTTTTCAAATACATCAGAGCTACAAAGGAACCTGTTAACCCTGTTAACCTGTTGTTTGTTTTTCATGATTTCCCTGTTAATTTTCTACTTCTTTTATTGCTGTTACTTTTTATTTTTAATTATTCTTTTTACTGTTATTTTATGCATTATTATCACTATTATTTGTATTAACACTGGGGGTTGCTAAGCAGAAAAGGATTTATTATTATTGCTGTAATTGTTTGCACCTTAATTTTCACAGCCTTTTACTTGTCATTCTGCCCATTAGGGCAGGTACACAGTGAGCTAAGCAGTAGGGCTGCTGGATTTGAGAAATTTTGGAGTCGACTCTGACTCCAATTCAAGATGATGGGAATTGATTTTAGTTGATTTCAAGAATCGATTTCACACAATAATCTCAATTGATTAAACAAAACAGAGAATGACAGTTAAAGGAGCACAATACTAATTATATTTCACTCTAACAAGGGAATGTGGCGTGGTAATGCTAGTTAAATTAACCTAGCTGACTAACAGGGACTGGCTAAGATGTATTCTCCTCTCCTTTAAGTAGGCAAATGTTTTGGCACTGGCAATGTTGTTATAACCTTAACCCCCATGTGTTACACACAAGGCCTGCAGGCCAGGACACGATCCTATCCAGCCCGCAAAAGTATTTTAATTTTCTACTAATTTTAACCAGTTTCACAATGCACTGCACTACATCCCCAGCATGCACTGCAACATAATGTGCGCTCCAACTCTCCTACCCCAACAACAATCTATAAGACAATAGTCACACCACAATTCTGCACAATTCCACACCGGTTGTATCATTGCATTGATTCTTTTTCAGATCGACCCCCAGCCCTACTAAACAGTAAACATGCTAATCTGGTCGCAGCCAAAGAACTTATACATGCAGTTCATGCATTCAGTAAACCATAAACTAAGGGTGGGGAACTCTGAGTTGGATTCCTGCACACTTTGATGATTTTTATGCTCAAGCACACCTGATTCAACCCATCAGCTAATTACCAGGTTTAGTTGGTGTGCGAGAGCAGGGAAATCCCCAAACTGTGCTTGACCCCAGCCCTCAGTTACTTACCCCCACCCTAAACCATCAATCTAACAACAACTATATGTTAGTAGTGCTAGAACAGTAGTACAGCTTGTTGTACTTCCAGCACTAGCTTGGCTAGCAGGCTAGCAGCTCAACACACCACAGCATGGTCACTCAACTTCGCTCAATCATATTTGAGTCTTTATCTTCTAAACTTGTACAACTGGAGCTTCAATTAGTGCTATAATATAAATCACATGAAGCTTTTGTTACAATCAGTGATACCTGTGATTTCTGAGAGTTAACTACTCAGTCACAGGTATGTGAAACGCACACACACACAGAGGTCCTCGGACAGGTTGTTGAGCTGGAAGAGGAGAGGGATTTACACACTGGAATTTCCTCTGCCTGATATCTGATCTGTCAACACACACACAGACACACACACACGACACAGACAGTAGCCTTGAGGAAGCTCAACATTTGTCTGAGCATGCAAGCGGAACACAATGGACGCTATTGATGTCAGAAGGACATATCATCATCCTTCTGGACGCTGACAGTGGAGCCATTGATAAAAGCCCAAACCCCAAAGCCGAATTTCCACAACCTACAATATTACAGTCAACCACGCGCACTGGAGGGTGACAAAGCCTCTACATCAAACATATTGGATAAATCCATCAGCATGGATCTATTTCTGGATATCCTAGTCATCTGCGCCGCCCGTCAAAATTTGGTGATACTTCGCCTCTTTTGAGTTTGATTTTCATTGCTAATTTTCAAAATGCCTGCCAAGGGCTGATTAACATAAATCAGCTGTTTGCTAATGCTTTGCTTTTCCAGCTAAATTCTAGCCAGCAAAAATGAACAGCTTCCTGCACTGGACATTAGGATGCAAAATAAACCTTTTAAAGCAAGAGATATAAAACAGTCGACTGTGACTGGTTGTTTAGCATGTCAAACAACCTCTTCCTGACAAGGTAGGCTGTTTTTGGCTATGTTTTGCGGTGAAAAGCACCAGGTTCTCTGCTGATAGGTGCCTGGTTTGTGAGATTATGGTCCAGGAGACCTACCACCCTGGAGAGTTCGGATCTAACACACCTGTCTTTAACTTTCAGATGCCAGTGAAGGCCTTCATCCTCTAGATCAATTGTGTTAGATTAGGCTTGGAGCTAGACTGTGGAGGGTGGTAGATACCCAGGACCATGTAACAATATTAAATGATCTGTAAGATTTTAATCCAATAACCATCCAATTCTGTTTGTTTATTTGTAATTAAATGTTCACATTATGCGAAGGGCAGCTAGCATGGCATAAATGGCATTATGAGGTACAACTGATGAGCCTGAACTTATGATAACGACGATTTACACATGATACATTTTTCCTCAAATAAACCTGGTTAGTTTTCAACATGTTATTGCAAACTGACAAAGACAACAATCTATTTTTTTTGAGAAAGGCTAACTGAAGAAAGCTGTGTATCATCACACCCTGAAATGCATCAGTCATTCAGCACAACAATTATAAAAATTCAGGCAAACAATTTTCACCATGTCTTTCAGCACATGGAATTCATACTGTCTCATTCTAATATTTATCTTGGCAGTACTGTTCTTATCACTTAAGTCATTATTTGGTGAGTGAGCATAAATTCCAGACCCTGTGTGTGTATTAGACTGTGTGTGTATGTGTTTGTGTGTGTGTATGTGTGTGTGAGAGAGAAAGAAAGTCATTCATCTTAATGTAGGAGGGGAACACAGATAGAGTTGTTCCTCCTAATCATTTTAGTTGTGAAAAGACACCGTGGCCTAAGTGATCCTTTCATAAATCATCTGTGAAGCTCTTTTCGCTGATAGAGCTACTGCAGCACGCTCCATTTCAGCTTCATCCACATATTAGAAAAAGAAAAGGCAGCTCTAATGAAAGAACAATGTCTGGACATTGCTGCAGAGCAGTATGGCTGGTCAGGGAAGACCCTTTTGCCACAGTAGGTTCAGAGGGCATGGGCATTTTGTTTAAAATTCTTCTTCAAATTTTTAAGGCATTATTTGAAAAATATTTGACAAGCCACCCCCACTCAGGTAACTTCTTTATTTTTTACAGTGGCAAAGTAGTATAATAATAACTAGGGCTGGGTTACTCAAAAGCATCTCAGCACAAAGATGATTCTTGAGTGGTAGAGCGAGAATCACACTGAACACTCTCTCTACCAGTTAAGATCATCGTAGTACTAAGACATTTTTGGGAAACTAGGCCTAGAGCAGTAACAATCTGATGTATAGATAGTACTCGCAAAACCTGGAAAAGGCATCCGGTAGCCATATTGCTGACATTCAGGCATCATAATGTGTATGAGCAGTCAAAGCTGGCTATGGCTTCCAAATCAAGATATCAAAAAAAAAGTCAGTTTGATCTGAGGTGTTCAGATCTTTAAGTTCTTCGAAATCTTTATGTCCCATTATTACCTGCAAAACCATATTTAGACATTGATAAATAACACACATCGCATGAGCTAAATGCATACAAGTCACCAGAGTCGTATAACTATTTAGTCTGTGGAAGAATCAGCAGGATTCTGTCTTTTGTACCAAAAGCTACACCATCAAACGTCATCGTGATCACAAAAGCGAGTAATAGCTGACGTTACATATTTGTGTTTGAAATACTGTGATTTACTCTGTATATTGAGGGAGGTCCACAATGAGGACAGATTACCTCACCTCCAAAAACACAATACCTCAAAATCAAATACAGGGGTTAAAGCACACTTCTTGTAAAGTGTATCAACTCATAGCTAGCACGCTAGCTCACTGCTTGAGCGTTAGCTTGTGGCTAGTGTGCTTGCTCAGAGCTAGTGTGTTAGCTTGTGGCTAGCATGCTTGCTCAGAGCTAGTGTGTTAGCTAACGGGTTAGCTCGCTGCCTTTGTGTTAGCTAGTGTGTTAACTGGTGGTTAGCATACTAGCATAGTAGAGGACAACAATGGCATGTCCACTACCACGCACACATCATTCTCTGTCAGTCAATGAAAACAGAAGAAAACAGTTAAAGACTCAGTGCTATGGTTAATAAGCTGAGATGATATTTCCTGCCCCCATGCCGTTAAATTTTGTGACATTATAAAGCAACTTTTATTTAGAGAACACAGCCGTATGCAAAAGTCTGAACACTCAAATTCAATTTTCGCATGTTTTTGTATGTTTTGTTGATTAAAGAGAAAATAAGTTAACACATCCTCTATAAAGACTCCTAAGTGCAATGTTACAATGTACAGCATTGTTGCGCAGCTAATTTTATCATCCAAAAGCCTAATTTAGGCTACTATTTGATTTTTTTTAGACCTTCCTGACTACCTAAAAATACGGACTCATTCCAATTTCAGAGTCTAATGAGCAGATCTAATAGAGGGCTTAGGCTGGTGGTTAAATTAGCAGGGATTTTACCTCAATACGAGAGGCGACTTACAGAGATTTAACACCTCGCTGCTCGAAGTAATAACCTTCCTTCAAGCAGTGATACTAATCAAAACTTAATTACTTTTCTCACATCGGAGTTTCTACATTGATCTCAAAGTCGAGTCTAGACTTAAGCAGATCTGGGAATAATTGAACAGGCCGATAGGTGTGTGAGGCGTACATTACAGCAGCGGTAAGTTTTAACTGTATGATAGAGGATAATCCTGAAAGATTTATGAGCAGCGCAAAATTTGGACAAATCAGAATTATTCTTCATTTATTTAATACTGCTGGTTCATATCATTTGGAAAAAACAAAAGCACCTTGCTAATTCTGGGAGAGATAAATCTTGCAATTTCAACTAAAACTTCTAACTAACCATCAACACCCACTGAGTCTTTTGCATTATGCTGATTGGTGTCTTTTGCCTTTTCACTCAATATTAATAACATCAGCATGCATTTAGGAGCGGCAGGAAATTAGGGCCTGTGAACTTGCCTCTGCAGATGAGTTCAGTGTCCAGATAGTGCTGTGGCAGACAGGTGGACACACATGCGCCGTGAGAGACGTATGAGTGCTGGGGCTGCAGCACCTCCTCTGGTTTTACACACCGCACACAGTCCGACGACTCAGGGCCCACACACGCACGACAGGATACATGGCAGCCTGGAGATGGAAAAAGAGAGAGATGTATTTTTGAAATGCACAAAAGCACTGCAATTTGTACTTGATGCTTTTGATACATTAAAAATATGTTGTAGCTGAGATTTTAAAAATATATTTCCTCACAAATGGTCTCACCACCTGTGTGCATCACTGTGGTCCGTTAGCATAGCTGCTGGCACCACAGACATATTTGCCCCCTTGCACTATTAGCCCCATAGACTCATTAGCACCATAGCCAGTTTAACCCTACTGATTTGATTATTACTCCTTTGTCGTACATTGTGTTAGGGAGCTGTGTGCTGGCAGCAAAGCTTTGATCTTCCACGTTAAGCTCTCACCTACTGCTTCACAATCTGATCTATTTCACAACCATCAGACCCTATTCAGCTGAGTAAGGGCTTTACTACTTTGAGTGGAGGTTTGTGAACTACTGACACAAAAAAACATACATTACTGTGCATTTTTCAGCAACAGGAAAAAAAAACAGATAACATATTTAAGAAAAAATTACACAGGCGCCCCAACAACCATATATAATATCATTTTTTTGAGTATTTATTGTGTCTATTTTCCATTCTTTTCAGCAGACTTGCAGGAATATTCTTTCACAAATATGAAGTTCAGTGTTAGAAGTTGGTTGTATTCACATAATCCAAGTAATCCCAATTACTAATTTAGACTCAAAAAGAATACTCCAGCCACAAAGAAATGGAACGTCTGACATTTTTTGCACACAAAGCTGGCCACAACTATCGAGATTTCATCAGCTGCCTTCTACATGCATTTCTTTGCATACATTGCTCTTTTAATCATTCAGATGGGAAACAAAGTTTTGTTTTTCTAGCTAAATTCTAGTCAGCAATAGCTTCTTTGTGATAAAGCATGCAGTTCTTGGCCATGTTATGTAGTGTAAAGTACCAGACTCTCTTCCTATAAACACAAGTCTGGCTTGCGAGACTAATAAAACTTTACTTCACATCTCAGATGACCCGTTTCAGTGTTCTAGTGCATTTCCTTGTCTCAGTACAGGCTTTTTGACAATACACAACCTTTCAGACCCATAGTATTGAGTCATTTTCTCATGGTGGAAGGCCAGACAGAAACACCACTGTACCTTTGAGCTTTAAAGCAAGACTGAAGTTTTAAGTACTGTTTATTTGATGGTGATAGTTTGGGTGGTCCACCATGTCCCATTTTTCCCCCACATCTTTTAATAACTCTAACTCCAGTTTTGGAAACTACTGTTTTTCCCCACTTATTTTCCATTGCTCATGCAACTCAATTATCTTATATTATGTATTTTATTGATTGTACAATGGAAATTGGTCATTATTCTGCCAAACTATGGCCAGTCTCGGAGCAGCATAGCATCGGCAGCAGAGCGTCACCAGGGGCAGAGGGGAGTTAAGTGCCTTGGCCAAGGGCATAACCAGGTATACCCAATCAGTCCTGTGATTTGAACCCACAACCTTCTGATTACTGGGTCACCTCTCCTACCATTAGGCCGCCAGCCACCTCACTAGAAGCCTCTGTTATCTCTAATCTCCTCAGAAATAGCCTCTGAATGTACTGTACTTAATGAATGGTGGTTGACTGTACTGTATATTCTGTATGTACTGTACATTGAAAAAACTGTATTTTATTTTGCCACTTCTTAGCTGCAGTTTTTTGTAGTTGACTTTGAAGAATTTACCTTTGGGCATTTTGTATTTCACATCAAAATACTTTTGACATCCCTGCTCTTGCACGCTGACAATAAATTGTGTTTCGCTGTTTTGGTAGATGAGTTTGACACCTGAGTTTCTGTGTGTCAGTTTTAAAGCTACTCGCTTCAGTTCAAACATTCTTGATCTCTCCATGTCTCTTTTTTTTGCTGTCTCTCCATTATTTTAACTAACACATACACACACACACACACTCCCCCTCGTGCTCATTAACACACTCTCCGCTCTGGCTCAGCATGGTGCTCAGTACACACATGCCCACATGTTCACTGATCAATGATTCAGAGCCCAGTAAGTTTTACTCACTGCATCGGTTACATTTCAGTTAATTTCATCTAACATTTCATCATTTGCAACTCGAGACACACACATGCCTGCTCACACACAACTGGTCAAACACGCACACTCACATTCTGCACCTATACATATAGAATCAGTGGTAATCAAAAGCTACAACACATAGCTCTGTGTCTTTGGCTCTCAGCAGGACTAATGGTATGTGGTATTTGAATTCAGTTCACACAGACACTACTGCAAGGCCCTTCTGGCTAATGGAGAGAGAAAGGGTGCGGAAGCTAAAATTCTGCATCAGGTAAGGGCTAGCCCCCCGCTGTTAAACCAGCACTGACTCAGCATGCGGGCCTGACTTTGAGTCTGTAGCTGGATGCTGTGCGTGTGCGTTTATGACTGCATTCTAAGCTACACTCAGGTTTCATCTCTGCTGGTATCATTTATAAGGTAGCCTCTTTCAAAAGACAAGCCTGTAGTAGCCTGACTGATGAAACATTTAAACTCAGAGAGACTCTCAGAATACTCAGCAAGCTTTCAAACTTTAGTAGGCAGGTTCGTACTAATGTGGCTGTGGTGGATGCAATTAGCTTTAATTTACTATCATTATTACAATACAAGTTTCTGCGATGAACATATCAGTAAGAGCTCCAATGACAGAACAGTTCAAATCACGTTACACGAGTAACGTAATAAACTGGCAGAAATGTTGACTCCTAAAATTTAGCCACTCTTCTACCAAGCCAGTTGTACACATGCCAAGCTCCAAAACTGTTCTATCCTTAAATAAGTAACACTTGCAATGTGCTACTATTGGCATCCACAGCATGTGTATGTGTGAATTGGAAATGGCTACTGTCACAACAAACCTGCATTACCACAAACATCAGTTTTTTAATCACACACACACACACACATATATATATATACACCATTCAGCCATAACATTAAAACCACCTCGTTTCTACACTCACTGTCTATTTTATCAGGTCCACTTACAGTATAAGTACACTTTGTACTTCTACAATTACAGACTGTAGTCCATCTGATGGGCTGAAAATAGTCCACCAACCAAAAATATCCAGCCAACAGTGTCCTGTGAGCACTGATGAAGGACAAGAGGATGACCAACACAAACTGCGCAGCAACAGATGAGCTACTGTCTCTGACTTTACATCTATAAGGTGGACCAACAAGCAAGGAGTGTCTATATATAAATATATATATTTATATATATATATGACATCATATATATGATTTTAAATGTTGTATATCATTTTAAAATCAGTACTCATAGCTCTGTTCTATTACTGTTAAACTTTATCACCTGTCTGTAGAGCACTTCCAGCTGCCCTGGTATGAAAAGTGCTCTATCAAGTTGTTAAGTAACTCAAATAAACTTACTTACGTGGCTTCTGACACTGTAAGACACACTGTTATCTATAAAATTGGACAGAAGTATGTTGCAAAGCTAAAACAGTAATAGAGCCATCATGAAGTCTAAATCTTGCCTGTACTTTTGTCTGTTTTTACAGATCACAGTAAGAAACCCATCAGAACCAGTCAGAAACTAAACAAATAGGTGTATTTGAGATTACTTAACAACTCAATGCAGTTTGAACCAATTGTGTGATGATTCAGACATGCACCATGCTAACCGATTTATAAGCATACATTTATTTTACTTGTTAGCTACACTAGCAACTGTCAGACAACAAACGTGTCTGGCTGATCTACTTCATTTGGAGTAAGGAGAAAATGCTGCAAATTAGATTTTTTGCTGATCTATCGCTTTAAGCAGTGAGAACAAGGATGAATTTTAGAGAGGGCACCTACAATAGAGGTGGTTTGCTCTCAAGAATCTCAATCAGCTTGGGCAGAGCAAGGCTTGAGCAACCTCAGGGTTCTGAGATTAATCATAAAGTAGCAGTGAGAGCGATGTGTCAGAAGCACCTTAATTCTCTGTTCAGATATCTGGCATCTTTAAGAAGCTAAAATGAGCTAAATGTGCTTATATGAGATAATCAAAATGAGTTTAATACTCTATATGATCCTTTGATAACTTATAATAATGAATTACGTAACCTGGCTTGCACATAATACTGTGATTTCTTTGAAGTGCTTTTCAGTTGGAAGACGTGGTATAATATGTAAATCTCCAAATACAGTCAGACTGTTTCTGTAGTGCATCTCCAAGCACAAGTTAAACTGCCCTCACTCTTCTTCACTACACTTTTCTTGCATTTTATTTTCCCACTTATACAGTCGAATGCAAAACTTTGAATACCCCTGTGTGAGGTACAAGCTTACATGTTGCATTTTACTGCAAATTTTAGTGCACAATTTCTATTAATTTGCTGATTTTATCATACTGAAAAAAATGTGCTATAACTTTTGCACAGGCCACATTTTATGTGTTTTTCTGGCCAATATGTCAAACATAACACATAAACAGTAACTGTACATTAACATGTGCAAAAAAAATTTCCTGTAGATGATGTATTAACTTATTTTTAATTAGAAAATCAGCAAAACCTAATTTGACCACAATATTAACATTAAGGTTTTATGCACCAAAAACAGTCCTAATTCATTTTAACATGAACACTTCTTAAATTTATACACAGATGCATATATAGACATATAGATGTAAATATCTCTGTTTTGATTGGCTGACTTCTTCATTAATGAAATGACATCACAACCATGATGAGTTCAAAATAGGACGTTTTGGATGTTTTGAAACTTTAACAATGTTTACATGTAGGATCAAACTATTTTATTTAAAAAAAGCAAGGGAAATTAAGTTTTCCCACGATATGGACCCTTTAAATCTCACTGTGCCAATGAAGCCAACAATGCCAACAAACTCAGTTCTTACTGTAGCAGTGTCCGTCCCGGGCGAACAGACCCTCCCCACAGGACTCCACACACTGGCCCCGATGTAGAGGGAGAGAGCTGGGGCAGGAGGTGCAGTGGGCCGCAGAGGGTCCGGAGCAGGAGGCACAAGAGCTGTGGCACACTAGGTGAGGAACCGAAAACAGGACATAGTCAAGGGCTACGTGCAAGAGGTTAGAGAACCATTTAGCAGACACTTGACATAAACACAGTATAAAGTGACTGGAGTCAGGTTTTCATTGCAAATAAAAGTCCTAAGTCATAAAGGGATTCTGCAGTCATATAATAATGTTAAACTGAGAACTGAATGTGGCTTAAGGAACGTAATAAACTTACTTTATACACTCATATCCAGTTTATTAGAAACTCTGCACTTCCACTCACTGGCTCTTTATATACAGTACTGTGCAAATGTCCTGTGCAGCTAAACATATTGTTTAAAACCATCTCAGCAGTGAGTGTATTTTTGCTCATAAAAACACCATATATCATTAGAATTCAAATTCAAGAATTCAAATCAACATAAACACAAAAAAGTAGTTCATATCTTGTGACCTAGTCTGAAGAGAAAAGTTTGGTTCCAGATTTCTGCTGGACGTAATCAGCCATCACACAGGTTTATTAAATTCCATCATTAGCACACTTGATTTAACACAATGACGTATTAATTAGCCAAAACAACAAGAAATACTGGGCTACAATGAGGAGAGGTTTGGAAATGATGAAACAATCACATACTGAAATCACTACTTACTATATTGTTTATTATTTGTATTTGTTCAAATGTTAGTGTTTTTTGAGCAAATAAATGCTTACTGCCCAGATATATAACCCTTTTAAATCCAAATTTCTCAGGTGCCTTAAACACACTGTGGCTATACATTTACAGACTGTAGCTTCTCTGTTACAAACACATTTGCAAGCTACAAAGCAGGTGTTTCTAATAAAATGGTAAGTCATTGTATATAAATTTACATTAATGCAAACATTACATCGATTAAAGCATTAAAGCATATTCTGACTTACTTTGGCAACGACCATAGCTGTCCCTGTAATGTTGATCTGGACATTCAGAAACACATTTCCCATGGTGCAATGCATAGCCAACTGGGCAGCTCAAGCAGCTGGGGTTGTCCGGGTTACAGGTCGCACAGGATGGGTCACACGCTACAACACAAGACATGGATATAATCCAAATCCTCAGTGTTAACATTTCACTAACACCACTTTGAAAATAAGCATCAGTGGTGCAGTCTAGTCTGCTGTACTATTAGTAAAGTGGGTAGTAGATTTTGTCTGTAGATATTACAGGAGACATAAAGGTTTTAATGGGCTGTTGACGTTCTGCCTTTAAGCAACCGGCTTCACAACAGTACAAATCATTTCAGCATGGAAGTGTTCCTACCTACAGTTTGTTATAAAGCTCATGAGACTCACATTTGTAGAATGCCTTGAGTTTGTTTTTTGAATCTTCCGCAGCTTGAAGACGAGTGAGAGTTTTATTTTCAGGCCTGTTTAGAACTGGGCTTCACTGTTAATATCTTTCTTGTAACACAATTTCAAATGCAATGGTATTTGGCCAAACAGGCCAGTAGGATAATATTAATCAAAAGAACGAACAGATTAGAGTTTTGCTCAAAACTTGCAATTTAATATGATTTACTCATTTTCCAGTTACACCAGATGCAGTCAAATTTTGCATCTTTAGTTGACAACTGTTGCTATGAGGATAACACTGCTAAGCTCCAGGTGGCTGAGACTTGTCAATGTGGTTTAGAGCACATTGTGACTTACTGTGAACTATAAAGACGAGCAAAACTTCACTGCTACAGGCAGCCATTTCAGACAACAGCAGGGCTCACAAAGTAGGCCTGATCTGAGATCAGATTTCTCTGTATTTATGATGGTCACTGTCATACCGTGTCATAAACCACATGAACTTGTCTGCATGACCTTAATGAAGACCTGGATATGGTTTGAGCAGGTATTGGTTTTAGTGATGTATTTTTCTAATAGAAACAATTTGGGCTGTATGAGTGACTATTCAGTTGTAGCGTTTGTTACCAACGTCAGCCTCACCACTTCGGTTCTAAACTAAAGAGGCAAAATTTGGACTCCAAACATGTCTTGGCTGATTGACTACAACTGGTATAAGCAGAAAATTGTGTAAATCTGATTTTTCACCAGACCATTTCTTTCATAACTTAAATAATGTCAGGCAGATAAGTACACTTGCTCTATTTAAATGCAGCTTTACTAATAAAAATTAGCCACTGGACAATCTGGCTATAAAGAAACTGAAACTTTTTCATAGCCTTTTTAAATGGAACTGTTTTGCTGCTGCGTTGTGTCAATCCTAACTTGTAAACATCATAAAAACAAAAAAACGTGTCATGAAAATGTCCTAAAGTCTCATTATATTTTTGCCGTATGTGCCAACCTTACAGCCAAATAAAAGGATGTCTTATGTGTCACTGTGCATTTTAAGTGCGAACACGCAAATCCTAGTGATTTCCTATGGAGTATACAGCACATACCCTCCGGATCACATCTGGATAACGTGTTTCAACAAGGTCCTACAACCAAAAACCAACCGCAGGGCTGTGCATCAACATGAGCAGACAAAAGTGACATCCATCAACACAGTGAGCCATAGCAGTTAGCAGGAAAGCTGTGTACAAACACGCTGAACCCCCTCCTATTCAGGAGAATGAGCACATCCATGCTGACATGTAGTTCACAAGTTGACATTTGTGATATTGTTGTCATACTGCAGTCTTAAGCTTCTCTGCAGACAGACAGACAAGCATGCTTCGCCACAGATGATTGTGTATAAGCCCCCAGTGGAATTCTGAGCCACTAGCAACACTACACGTCTGGATATCTGCTGTGCGCCTGCATATTTTTGGTATTTCCTTTGAAATATGAAAATACACATTTACATATATACATACATTTTTGTATTCTGGACTGGTACATTTTTACACTGTCCATGGAAATTTTGGGGACACTTTGAGTGATGACATCACAGCAATGGAAAAAAATGTGTGGGCTTTGGCTTTATTCCTAATATAGCACTAATACTATGACAAATATTTACATGTTCTCCTCAGAATGAACCTAATATGTTGAGTTATTGCACAATGAGAACGAAAACATGCTCATTTGCAATATAGACACAACAGTAACTGTGGTAAAATCAGTGTAGTGTATAAACTTGAGAGACAGCTTTTATGAAAAGGTGACAAACACAGCACAATAAAATACACAAATAATGAAATAACTGAATTAATAACTGTATAACTAACGAAAGTACTAATTATTTTAGAATGGTCATTTTTCCGCCAAGCAGTGTAAATCATTATCGGTAGTCTACGACTGCCAAACATCGAAACGATCAAACACTATTCTATGAACCACAAAACTGGCACATTGATACAAAATTCCACTGACTGTATCTATATCTGCACTGAAAATTTCTGAATATTTAAACGTTTAAATATAGTCATCTGTGTGCTTTTAAATGTCGCTTTGTGGTCCGGAACAAGTGCTTCAGATGTTTCAGTGTAGCCTGGGCTTAAAGTTGGACGGACATAGCCACAGTAACTAAGGGAGGCAGGACTTGTCAGAAGTTTGTAAACAGTTAATTGACTTGTGCAGTCAGCCAATCAGATTTCAGAACTACCACTACTTGTTTTATCACACTGGCATTTGCACAATAATATGAGTTAATCTGTTGTACAGTTGAACTGCTTGCTCACCATAACAGTTGCCTTGACTGACATAGAAGCCTGGCCCACAGTCTGCAACACAAAAGCCCTCCTTCAGCAAGTGGGAGGGGTCTAAGCACGACAGACAGTCCTGAGGCCCCCCACCTCCACACGACAAGCAGGAGTCATGGCAACCTGTAGAGAAAGATGTCAAAATGTCATTCAGAATCCAAAAGCTGAGAAGTTGACTTCAGGGTGCTAACAACAACAAAGGGAGCGGAAAAGACGCCAAAGCCATCTATTAAAGGATAAAGCACTGGTTGTTTCTGCGGTGTGAGTTAGAGCATACGCCAGTGTGAACTGGAACAAAAGACGACCTTTCCCTACCCTCTCTTCACACAGTCCTTATTGAACCACACAGTGAGACATCACCAGATCTAAAGGAAAGTGCAGGCTGGCACCTAAATTAGCCTGGATTTTGCCTAGATAAGGGAGGTGACCTACGGAGATCTAAGGCTTAATCACCTCACTCCAAGTGAGGCGATAATAATCAAGGCTTAATTACTTTTCTGACGTCAGAGTTGCCGCATTGATTTTGAATTCGAGCCAGCTTCTGAAAAGAGCTGAAGCTCGAGCGGGCTTTGGGGTAAATGTGAATATGATAAATAGGATTAGCAGAGGTATGGTGCAGCATCTCAGAAATTTTAGCAGTGCATAAGTGAGGACTCCTGCTAAAATATTATAAAATGTTGGCATATGTAGAAGTGGTAAACAGACTGCCTTCAAAACAACAAAGAATGAAGACAATCTGGGATGAGGTGACAGATTTCCTGTGACACAGACATACTTAGGCATATCTAATTTACACAACTTTCCAGTCATCCCTAAATGTAGTCAATCAGCCAAGACGTGGTTGGTATCTGGTTTGCTTTAGTTTTGCACTGGTGCTATGAGGCTAATGTAGTTAACAAGTAATGGAAGGTTATAACACAACTTCATCATCAAACAACTGCCTCAAATCAGGTCTCAAACAGACTTGCTTATGAGGATTCTAACACTGTAGGACAAAATTATATTAAAGAAATCAGTCATGTGCAAAAGTCAGATACTACATTTCATTTCCAGTCAAAACCGCCATTAAGCACAAGTTATTCATTTTTCAAGATATATTTCTGAGATGACTCGGCCAGTAAGCATGCATAGCCGTTAAGAAGTAGCAACTGAAAAAAGGAAAAGGAAGAAAACTTGCAAATCAAACAAAGAAGATGCTGGATATCTCAGACCTCAACATCACTGAATGTGTTTGGGATTACTTGGGTCATGAGAAGGAGAAAATGCAATCAACCTCTAAGACTGAACTTGAAGGTGTGGAAAAATATAGAGTTCTCTGAAAAACTGAAAGCAAGTCTCCCAAAAAGAATGGAAGCTATAATAAAGGCAAAGTGGGGACACACTAAATACTGAAAAAATGATGTTATATTTAGTTGTTAAGGCTACCGTATATTTTTCTGTTAAATATATTGTAGCATCAGCATAAAGATATGGGAAGGCCACGATTCGTCATGTTTCCTGGCTTTTTTGCTGATACTGAAAAATTAATAACTTGTACTTAATGGACATTTTGACTGGAACTTCAATAAATGGACAGTGATCTCCAGTGTGCAAAATACCCCCTGGCATTTGGGGGGTCCCATGTTGGCTGAAAACTCATTCACAATAGCGGTGCTCATGCTAAGATCAATCGCAGCAAAAAATTTGGTTTAACAATTCTTCTTTTGGAAATTCGCTTTTCTAGTTTGGTATTGCGGCCCTCCACACACGGAGATCTTAGAAATTTCCTCGTTTTGTCTTCTGTTTGTGAAATTCATTCTTTCCACCAAACTCTTGGGCTAGTTTTCAGATTTAAAAATATGCTGCGGCATATTGTAAAGTTTTTCAGAGGTATCCCAGGGCATAGTTGCAGTTGCAAGGCTACAAAGGAAAAACTGAGTGCACCAATTTGCTACAGTGCCACCCTGAGGCAGACTAGTCCTTCATCTCAACCTTGTTAAGAATACCAAAGACAGAAGCTCGCTGATTGTGTGGGAGGCCGACTAAACAATGAGCTTTGTATTCGACCTTCTGTTTAATCCTAACGGACAGCATGACGTCATAATCAACTTATTTTCAGGGACCCCACCGCCCAGAATTTTGATTTTGAGACATTTAGGGGGTCCAAAAGGCAAATTAGGGAGGTTCCGGACCCCCCTAGGACCCCATGTATTTTGCACCTTGGTAGTCTCTAATTTTTGCACAGAACTGTCCATTTTTAGGGAACAGTCTGTCACAACAGTGTGATTTAGGTATGCAGTGTGCACACTGCTAAAGTGTTGCTCACAAGCTACTTGTGCATTAGACTTATAGCTTCTCAAAATGAAAGAATCAAATTTTAGACACCAAAAATGTTCTGGTTGATCAACTACAGTTAGGGTAAGGGGAAATTTGTGTGCATGCGATATCTTCCTTTAATCTGCCTTCCGACACGTTGTCTCCAATTTATCCTATTTAAATCCTCTACTATATAAACAGGGAAGGAATGTAAGAGAATGTGTGTGAAAGAGCGAGAAAGACAGACAAGCACAGCAAGCCAAATCATCTGTGACAACTTCTAGTCCCATTACATGCCTCCAAATCTAGGGAGGACGCTGCTTTAGAACTTCTCTGAATAAAAAATAAAGCTCACTGACAGCTCCAAAAACTTTCTCTTTTACTCCCACTGAAATCCGATATGAGCTTTTTCATTCCTAGAACAAATATAAGAACTCTGTGAGTGGAAATCTTGTTTCATCAAGAGATCACGGCCAACAAGAGGATTATTTGTCCTCTTGCTGGCATCAGAGAGCAAGCAATTTGTTTTATGTTTGGAACACAGTGTCACCAGCTAGCTGTTAGCTCCAGAACTACTGCTCCATAAAGCAGAACAGTGCTGGCACACTGAGTAAACACAACAGTGCAGATGCAGAATGGACTGTCGCTTTGAAAAAGTTATAGGGTAACAGACGCCATCCATTCATACAGTTGAGCAATTACTTGCTTCTAATCTGATGCAGCCCAAAAAAGACCATTTCCAGGTTTCTTTAGCTTATCCCTAAAAACATTTGGGTTTTACAGAGTTAGCAGAGACTCTCTAAGGAACCAATGAAGGACAGTTCTACCAGACACTAAAGGTCTTAAACGGATCTGACCCCAGACCAGAGGATGGAAATTTTCCGGTCATGGCAG
Organism: Colossoma macropomum; assembly: GCF_904425465.1. Classification (NCBI taxonomy): domain Eukaryota; kingdom Metazoa; phylum Chordata; class Actinopteri; order Characiformes; family Serrasalmidae; genus Colossoma; species Colossoma macropomum. The sequence goes on along the minus strand of NW_023494806.1, from coordinate 24,511,744 downwards.
CTTTTTATCCACCTTGGAGATTAGTCTTAACAGGGCCAGACATGGTGTAGAATAGTAGCGAAATCCACTGCAAACAGGGATATGTGTCTCTAAAACCTGCCCCAAATTCCTCTAGTCCATGCTCTTTTAATATCCTTATGAGATCATGGGTCAAAATGCTTAGCAAACGGCTCACAGTTATGGTCATGGGTTAAACTGCAATTTTGTTTGGTCATTATCAAAAATGGAATTTCGAATGCCTCTTATTCAGTGAGTGCATTTTTATTTGTGAATATGGTTTATTTCATCATCATCATCATCATTAACCACTTAATCCAGATAGGGTCACGGTAGCAGTTGGGAGAGCATAGAATCCCAGACGACCCTGTCCCCCGCAACTTCCTCCAGCTCATTCCCGGGGAGCCCAAGCCGTCCCAGGCCAACTTGGAGATGTAATCCCTCCAGTGGGTCCTAGGACGACCTCAGGGTCTTGTCCCGGTAGGCCATGCCTGGTACACCCGCACTGGGAGGCATCCAGGGGGCATCCGGATCAGATGCCCGAACCACCTCAACTGGCTCCTCTCAAAGCGGAGGAGTAGCGGCTCTACTCCGAGCTCCTCCCGGATGACCGAGCTCCTCACCCTATCAAGTAGCATGTAGCCCACCGCCCTGCGAAGAAAGCTCATTTCCGCCGCTTGTATTCGCGATCTCATTCTTTCGGTCATTACCCACCGGTTTATTTATTTAATGATATTTTAATGTTGAAAGCACACTTGAGCAGTCATTTTGGGTGCTCATACTACATTCACTGGCCACAACGAGTTTTGCTTAAGCAAGAGGCGAAATGTTTCACACGTTTCAAGCATGTAGCAGGAGCTATGCTGAGTACAGTCCTGGCTGAGCCAAGTCTTATTTGCATTCCATGTACGAGGTTAAAGAAACTTACACAAAGAAATTTAAAGACAAAGACGTTTACACAATTTTAAACTTTCCCCAAATGTTGCCAATCAGGAGAGAATGTTTAGAATGTGCTTCTTTAGTTTTGCACTAAAGCTACAACGTAGCTAACAAGCAACAGAAGCTTATACCCCACCAATTAGCATCACGCAAACTGCAAATCTAAATCATCACACACTGGTAAAGTAATTTAAAATAGACCTGCTTATGTGGTGTGACAAAGTATAACATAGTTATCTGCAAATTGGACAACAGTACAGTTGTATACAAAAGTTATACAGTATTATGCAAAAGTATTCAGCACCTAAGCACATTGTTTAAATCCTTTGATCTTGGTATTTAGTGTTTTTTCTTATAAAACAACTTTACATACTATTAGAATAGATACAAATGAACATAAATACAGTAAGAAGTTACAAAAATTTCTTGTTTTCATAAAAGTAGCTGATGTGAGCTAGTTTGGGGAATAAAGCTTGGTTCCAGATTTCTCCTGGATGCCAGCACTCCTGATTGAATTTAATGAAGAATTGATTGGTCAAGCCAGGTTTTAAATGATAACTACAAATAATACTAGGCTGCCACAAAGATAATTTGGAACTCGTTAAGTCCTTTAACATATGTTAAAACAACACTTATTGTGTTAATGCTGTTTTTATTTATTCTAAGTGTTTTTCTGAAAAAGTTAATACTTACTGCCCAGATAAATAGTTTTTTAACTCTAATTTTCTCCAGTGCCTTAAACCTTTGCACACTGCTGTAAGTAGACCATAAATATAAACAGAAATTGCACTGAAAATGATAGATTTAGCTGTGTTCTCTATCAACAAAACATCTTTTGCCTGGGGGTTAAACTTATGCATAAGACTGGGTGTCATGTAGCTAAAACCAGCATTACCAACAATTTCTGAAGCCTGAATTTAATCCGTACTTTTGGTTCTTCTGTACAGAAAACAGTAACTATTCCTTTCAGATAAATTCCACAGAACTGGTGGGAAACCGTCTTCACATGTTCTTCACAAATGCAGAAAAGCTGAAATTCAATTACTTGGTAGCGCTGAAGTCACAAGATTCCCTCTCTCTGTTCTCTCACTCTGTCTGGCCTAGAGCTACGGATAAAGAGCATGTGCCTTGGCACAAAGCCAACTGAGGAAGACCCATTAACCGCTCGACATGGCACCTTTCCTTTCACTCCTGCACCCTGGCACCTACAGAGAGAGGGGTTTACAACAGTTGGCGCAGTGCCAATATATCTCTACAGCCAGCAATTCAAAACCCACAGAGTAACTGTGCTGGTTGGATTTAGGCTGGCCTGGTATGTTAGCAAATTAGCCACGGCATACGATAGCACGTCTGTCTCCATAACTCAGCTAAGCCCTGGGGCATTCTTTGTCACGAATGGCTACACGAGTAAAAATACCCGAATGGCGGCCACTAAAACTGAACAGCCATGGCTCATTGAAAGGAAGGTGCTCTGCTTTGAGATTCTGCTTCAATTCTGTTTCAGTTCAACCTGTAAGTCGTTTTGGAAGCATGTGTTAAAAGGTAGAAGAGATTATATCATATATATACTCTGTAAGCAATGAAATGGTGCCATGACTTTACATGAATCTAATGAGCAATGGTGGTTTAAAATTCAAAGTGCTGTTTTTAAATATTTCAAGATTTCAGTTGTAGCAACATTTCTGTCTTGCGATACACTACAGTTAAAATTTTGGTGTTATTTGCCATATTAGCAGTTTTTGCGATTTGTATACATTAGTAACTTAAAGACCTACCAGGGAAACTATATTTGTGTTTTCTTTCTAAATAGGTTAATCTTGTTCTTACAAGCAAACAGTAAACATGGACTAAGTATAATATTCCAATAACCAATAAATGACCAATATATCTCACCCTACTTCTCTTGATGTAAACTGGGCGGTCCTGATCTTGGGTAACACTTACGTAAGCATTCCCCTGACCAATCACAAGGCTGACGTCTCTTGCCCCGCCCACACAAAACGGTTTCAGAGTCTGAGAAACTTAGCGAGCTAAAGCTAACCCAGCACAACCAAAAGCTAGCAGGCCAGACCACCTGTCTGTAGCTGTATATGTAATGTATGTAATGCTTGTAGTTCTGTGTGAGTGGCGGAGCAGGCTGTGAATGTTGTACAGAGAGCTATTAATAAAGCTGCTCATTAGCCACGCCCACACAGTTCTGAGATATGTCTGATCAGTGGTGCATAAGCCGTGTTTTTATATCTTATATTTTTTATGCAAGCTCTGATGGATGTTTAATATAACACTCAGGTTTAACATTTTTAATATTTTACTCTGTGTTTACTGGGACTTGTTAGATGTTTTATTTAATAGTTCAAGAACTCAGTGAACAAGGAGTGACTAAAATGATAAATAATATACTGTAATTATCTATATGCATTCAGTTTTTTGTCAAGATATCTGATGAGATTTGATCACCACTTCTGAAATATGATGAACTATCAATGCTTTTCTGGTTTCTCAGTCATTTTCTAGCACTCTGGATGCATCTAACATTGATTTATTTTAATTTACAGCTTCCTGAGTGTTTTAATAATTTTCTGTAAGATGTGAGGTTGAATAGTCTTGCATATTAGAATAATTTTATATGCTTGTCTGCAAGCAAATTAGATTTAAATTTTTATAAACACTGACCTTCAAACAGCGATTTCAAACTTTGGAATGCAAGAGTAAAAGAATTTACATATAAAAACTGAATATAATTACATAATTAATTACATTTACATTCATATTGATAGGTTTGATTTTTCTTTTTTTTCAGTTTGTTTCAATGTCAAAAACATGGCAAAATATAAAGGATGTTTTCTTTCCGAAAACACGACTGTCCACACAACATGCCATATCATCTTTTGATCAAATCCAAATAAAAAAATATAAATGTGGTATAAATATTTTGAATTCATCTAGAATTAGAAACTCCAAAGGTAAAACACTTTACTAAGGACTCACCACAGTGCATCTTGGCTGCTTTACCGAACGAAACTGACAACAACTAGCCTACATCACTTTAAAGGTGTACTTTATCCATTTGGGAGGCAGCTCTGCATAGACTACCATCTCAGTCAGCCTTTTACTGGCTCTTCCAGATAACAGAGAAAGATCTTCTATCTTCCAGTAGCACCCCTTTTTTTCAGTCTTACTAAACCCACTATAATGGGCTCAACTCAAGCCGCAGATTGGATTCCATTCACTCTATATTAAGGACTAGAAGTCCAATTTGCGGTCGGAGTTCATTAAAGTGTGAAATGGAACAGCGGTGCGGGTTACAGTAATTGGTTCAGACAGCCTGACGCTCCGCGGTCACAAACCAGTTAGAATGGATGCTAACCCTTCAGAATTGGTAATGGCTATGGTCAGCTAGCTCGTCAGGGCCCACGACTCCTCGTCTTCTAGCTCCTCGATACTCGTATGCATGGGAGAAGGACACTGCAGGTTGAGCTCATAGTGGTCTACGGGCTTTTACGAGGGGAATCAGACTACATTTTACATAAATTTTACATGCTGTCAGGTGCCTGAATCTTTTGCACAGTATTGTATACAGTCTCATATCACCCCTTACAAGCTTTAAATGACTATGATCCTATAGAGCTGTATATGAAACAGGGGAATGATAGGTTTGACTTGTTCAGAAGTGCTGTACTGTCAGCAGGTTTGGGCTGCACGCTGAACCAGTGTGTGTATGATAAGACGTGCAATCGCTTCACTGCTTTTCTCATCTTTCTCCACTAAAAATGATCGTACACAGCAGCTCTTTGTCTCAGGCTGCCGAGTTCTTTTTGGCAGCACTTCAAGCCGTGAAAAACACAATATCGCATGCATGATGTGCACCTAAATCCAGACATCAAAGCTCCCAAACCAGACCAAATGCGTGTTCTAGCCTAGTTCCCATACTTTGATTATGTGAATCAGGTGTGTTGGAAGCAGAGGAAATGTCTGTCAGAGGACTGAACTAGAAATTAAGCTACAGCTGATGCTGAATATACAGTGAGGGGGAAACAAGTATTCAGACACTTTCAGTGCATATTAGGGGTGGGAATCTCTAGGTACCTCACGATTCGATTTGATTACGATTCAGAGGGCTGCGATGCGATTCTAAAACGATTATCGATGCATCTTGATGCATCTTTTTTTTCTATACAAGATTTCTATTTTCCTACTGTGTGAGGACCTGGTACTTTTAAAAAAAAGTATTTGTAATGATCCATAATGAATTTACTTCCAATATCTTTTATTGATAAATCAAATGGAAGTGATGTGGCAAGTGAACTAGAAGGCTCTCATTCACTGCTCGTTTGGAGCACGAGACGCTACTGCCATTCATCTGCGATAAAATGCGCTGTTACGGTGAAATAAGATCCAGTGGTAATGGATGTCCACGCAGCGCGTTACAGCTGTCCTACCCGTTTTCTTCAGTGATTTCATAACTTCGGTTTTGGTGTCGTTGCAGAGATGGGGCGGGGTTGGGGAGCCCTGTTTCGCTACGACTATTCGCATTTATAAGCAGCGTTTCCTGGTACGTTAAATCTGCAACGAGAGACTGTCAAACACTAAAAAGTTGCGAGGCTGAAGTCAGCTTCTCTTTCGAATTTTCCCATTCCACCTTAAGTGGTACAGCAGTTACAATCGGCGCCTCCCTTAAATCTTAGAATTTAAGGTGGAACGGGAAAATTCTAACAAGAAGCTGGAGAATAAGAAGCGACTTCAGCCTCGTAAAACAGTCAAACGCTGAGAGACATTTTATAATAAACTGCTCTAGTTTTGAGGAAAAGTTTTCTGGCAGAGAGGGGTGGAAAGCAGCTGTAGCTAAAGATTAAAGCAGAGCGAAGTAAGTCTGCGTTTTCGTTTATATTGTTTAGCTATACTAGGATGTTATAACATACTGAGACATACTGGACATTAAATGTTGTGGCTGCCAAGGTGGTTTGATTTTTGTTGAAAGGACAAAATGTCTCTTCTTAACATTTGGGTTGTGACTCCCGACCTAACCTGGCTTTAATGCAGAGGGAGCTGGTCGGATTTCTCGCTCATCCAGTAGTGTTTTTGTTGTGTGCCGTCACAGACTGTCCAGGCGCTGCACTTCCGCACTTCCGAGTTCCGCCTTTTGTGTTCCGTCAACATTATAAATTACATATTTAGAAAATCGATTTTTGACATTTATGAATCGATTCAGAATCGTTTACGTCCGCATCGCGATGCATCTAAGAATCGATTTTTTCCCGCACCCCTAGTGCATATACACACTTCAAATGTATACACATAATGTCTTTTTACTTTGTGCTTCTAAATATGACCAAAAAGGATGAATTCATAAGTGTAAACTAAGACATGTTTAAAAAATAAACTTCATAAGGGAAAAAGTATTCAGAAACCACAAATTAATAAAATTAGCATTTTGCTGAAACAGTGTTGTTGGCAAATGACAGCTTCGAGATGTCTATGGTAAGACGTAATTAGCATTTTACAGAATTTTGGCCCACTGCCATGGCAAACAAGGGTTAGGTAGGTCCATCTGATGGGTCCATCTTTTTTAGAAACAAGTTGTTTTGAGTGTATGTTTAGGGTCATTGTCTTGACCCTAAACATACACATATTTGTGTTCATGTGCAATCATCTATTTCCTCCTGTTTCTTGGCTGATGGGATTGAATTCTTCTCTAATGTGTCCCGATACATTGCTCCAATGACATGTACTGCTTCAGTAGTGCCCTTGAAATGATTTTGAGATTTTCACTTGGAAAGAAAAACCTGCAAACATAAAACAGCTATTTACTAATACTAGTTGTTTTGTAACACTCAGCTTCGTGATCATCAATGTATATTCCTTGATACAAAGGGTAGATTAAGCCTAAATAACGATGAGACTGTTTTCTTTTCCAAACTACTGATATAAGCACATATTGTAGCTCTTTTGGACCAAAGGTGGTTTAAGCAGCTAAAAGGTTTGAGTGTTGATGAGAACTGACATCACATCAAGGCGATAATCTGTGTAGAGTTTGGTGTTGGTCCCAAGCTAGTACTACTACTCTACTACTCATAAGTTCTTACAGTGTAACTGATGCAAGATTAATCTGTTCAAAATTAAAATGCACAAAATGAAACCTAAAAACATGTCCGTTCTTGGGCTGGTGGTGCTGGAGGAAGCTGGGCTGTGCCGTCTTCGTGTGTGTGTGTGTGTGTGTGTGTGTGTGTTTAATGGTAGGTACTCACTCAGGCACTGTGTGTGGTCCTGATACATGCCGCTCTCACAAGCGGCCACACACTGCCTGCCGCTGAGCAGTAAAGACCCACCACACACCGTACACTCAAAACCATTCTCACAGGTGAGACAGGACGGCTGGCAGGCTGAGAGAGAGAGAGAGAGAGAGAGAGATATCATGTTAGGGCAAAACACAATGGGGGACTGCATATGTGCCAAAGTTATGGCACATTATGGTAACAAGTTATGTTTTATATTTTATAATATGTTAAACTCTGAAAGGAAATTGTGCATTAAATTTTACAGTGCTTCTGTAGAGGATGTGTTAGTTTATTTACACTTAGAAAATCAACAATGCAAGCCATTTTGCCTAAGACCGTGTATATGACCTACTGGCTGCAAACTATAGAAACAAATGTGCATGTGTGTATGTGTGTTTGTGTGTGTGTGTGTGTGTGAGGGAGAGAGAGAGAGAGGATGAGTCAGCTTTAGATTTGAGCAGGTATTATATTAACCTTGCTGTTAGATAGCGCAATTAACATTTCATCTTCCCCTGCCGTCTCCACACTGAAACTCAAGCCAACATAACAGAGGTGAAGTGGAGGACAAACAGGAAAGAGCTGAATAAAAAAGACAACTCCAAATCAGTTTATATCATCCTTTAAAAACAGGAGGCTTCTCTCATGGCAAATTAGATGCCTGACGTGTGACGCTCTATCCTGCCTGTGGCTTTAGAGTAGAATCATCGGGGATTCAAGGGGGACAAAAGGAAGAACTGGGGCACAAAAGTCACTGAATACAGACTGGGGCACAAAAGTCACCCACCAAACACAAAGGAGTGAATGATATGATGATATGATTTTAATATCATGATCAATTTCATCCCAAAAAGATCTCCTGAGCATATTGTGGGTTTTGTCAGTACTTAAAGAACACTGATGAGCTGCATATTTCATTAAAGGGCTGATATCCAACTTTTTCCCCTGAGCTTCACTGTGGTTTTATGTATCAAAAGCAGTCATAATAAACCTAAATAGCTATTTTCCAATCACTTTTTATCCATTAGAATTAAACAGGCTATTCTTGTTAATGTACCTTTAAGAAGATATATGCAAATGATCCCTGTTCTGTTCTGATTTCTTTCTGGCTAAAACACTCCTTATCAATCAATCAACCTTTATTTTCACTCGGAAATGTATTGAGGATGACCCTTATTTTCAGTGCAGCGTAAAAGGACTGAAAAAGAAATTAAAATGAAATTTAATCAGGTTGAACTAAAATGAACAAAACTACTTGAACAAATTAACAGTAAAATCAAACAAAATTATCAAGATAAATGGGAAAAAATAAGGTTTAATTAAGAAGGGGAACAATAAATTAAAACCAAGATAATAAAAAGATAACTAAGGCAAACTAAAACTAAACTTGTAACTTCAGGGTGAGTGGGCGGAGCTAAACTGCTGTAGGTGGAACAGGTGGATATGTGTAAACACATTAGTTTTCATGACTTTAAACTGGCTGTTATTGTTTTTGACTGAGGAATGAATGATATATTAATCTGGAATTAAGTATAGAAACAATGGACCTCATTCACCAACCGATCTTAAAAAGAAATCTCTTCTTAAAACCACTTACACAGTTTTTATGACGATTCTGATTTTCACCAATGTTTTCTTATTTGGGATTTGTTCTTAGGTAAAAACAGAATCTACGCACACTCAAGAGCACAAATGTGTGAACAGTTCTGCAGTTTAAGAACACGTCATGAATCTGATATAGACTTTTTCTTAGAACCTTTCTTAAGAACAAATTAAAAAAAAAAACTTTAGGAAGATTTTGGAGAATGAGGCCCATTGTTTATATACCACATCAAAAAATACAAAAAAGTTTTCCAAAGATATGGGTCCTCTAAAAGAGACTTAACAAAGTTCAACCAAGTGGCAAAGATGTTTGGGTTTCACCCTGTTGTTGGGCTCAAATCCCAAATACTTTAAGTTCATGAGAACCCAACTGGTTGAGTTTAAATCGATGCAGTGATGAATAGTAAAACACTGAATAAAAAAATATTATACACAAAGTGTTTGATAGCGTTTCTTAAATGTGCCAATAATGGTATGTTGTATTTGGTCCAATTTATCAAATCTCAGAAAAAATAAATATCATATGAAACTAGATAATAAATAAATGTGCTGCTATGTGTTCACTGTTGGCAGTGTGACTTGACTTGCTTCCATACCTTCGGACACTCTAGTGCATATCTCCCTATATATTATAAATGCTTAAATAATACCATGAGCCTTCTTATAGAAGAGTGGTACACATATACACGCACATTTAGAGCAGACTTGGCCATCTGAGCTTGCGTAGCCAACACATCGTAAAGCCTCCCTGAGAGTTTGCATTAACACCTTTGTCTTGCACGGATAGCTTTATAGCAGCGGAACCGCTCTTGGCACCCTGTGTTTACGGGTTTTCAAATACCACAGCGATAAGACAAGTGCCAGAGATATGAGTCTGTGTGCGTGTGAGAGAGACAGAGAGGGTAAACGAAAGGAAAAAAGAGCAGGGGAGTGTGTAAGATTGGGTAAAGTGAGCCAGGCAAGCAGCAGAGAAAGAGGAGAAATGAAGGGGTGGAAAGACAAGTATGATCAACTGATCTAAATGGTTGCTGTTTTATAGTAACAAATCAGTTAAATAGTTTTATTTAAAGGACAATTCAACAGATTTTTCAAAATTACTGCATAATTAAATGCTTAAGACATGAAGAAAGTCATTCAGAGTGCTGATACCTGAGACATTTTTACAGCTTTTCAGTAGTACAAAAACATATTTTTAGTACATTCATGGTGCAGGGCACTATAAGGCAAAGTATCACTCTTTTACCATTATCAACTTCACATATATAAAACACAGAAGACACTTGTAGGTTCACGGGTCATTTTAGATACTACACAAAATGGCTATGTATGTTTTGTAGACATTGCGACCCATGGTTCCTAACACCACTTGAAAGAAATACAAGTTGGTAAGTTTCTCTAAAATGAACCATTTCACATCAAACCACGCTGCATGACTTTGTTTTTATCTCAACAATTACATTATGCAGTGTTTTTGAACTGTCAGTGGAATTCCCCTTTAAAGAAATACCACTATAATTTTCTCAACTTTGTGAAGCAATTAGCCATTGGCTTCAGTTATAAGTGCAAAAGTAATGAGAAAAGTGTGAAACTATTGTCTGCATCTGTCAGGTGACTAAAGGACACAGGACAGCGGTAAGCCTGGAAAAAAATTGAGTATTCCTTTAATTGAAAAGCAAAAGTGAAAATCAATCAGAAAGGTGAAGTGTCCCCAAACTTTTGATGGGTGAGGAATGTTAAAGAGATCTGGGGAGAAATGGAGGAGAGGTTACGGCAAATTAGTCTGTGTACCTGTGCATACTCGGCCGTGTGGATAGAAGCCTTGAGGACAGCTGTGCAGACAGCGGCCGTTCCAGAGAAACACTCCGGCATCCTTACAGCTATCACACTGATCAGGAGTGGAAGAGCACGTCAGACAGTCCTGATGACAAGAGACCGCTGCGAACACACACATTACATCACAATCAGAATCAGAACATGGCCATACAAGATTTCACAAAGAATTAGTTTTGGCTGTAGCTCACATATAGACACACTTAGTAACAAGAAAATACATCAAAGGACCCATACCATGGAAAACCAAATTTTTTGTTTGATTAAAGAGTTTGTGGAATGTAAACACTGTTAAAGTTTTGTATCATTCGCTCCCTAGTCTATACAGTTGTATGCAAAACTACAAAAAACAGGCCACTTTGAATTTGCTGTTTTAATGTCACCAGAAACCACATTTATATATATCCGCCTACTCAGTCCCCAGCAGCTCAGCTCCACCAGTTTGAGCTGAAGTTATAAGGGCTGTTTCAGCAACTGCTTTCTAAACATGCCAATCAGAAGAGAGATTACATATGTTTATCAGTCTTAAAGGCACAGCATTAAAACAGCCTGTGTAATTCTAGGGGCAAAAAGAGGCTGGAAAAAATGAATTATGACTGTTGTGGGATAAAAATAAAACAAAAAAAAGTATGATGGGTCCTAATTAAATAGAGATAAATACTCTAATAACAATAAAAATATTTTTAAAATGGCAACAAAAAACTAAAAATACTATTAATGATAAAAAATATATACATAAATACACAAAACACAAATAAATAAAAAAAAGTAAAATTTTCTTTTGTTTTATTAAAACAGTTAAAAAATAAGCTTTAACATAAAACAAATAAAAGTAAAATGACAGTGCAAGTAGAGAAGATATGATATTTTAATTTGTTTAATTATTAAATTTTTTTTGGTCTTAGCAAAACCTATACCTACACATTCATCACTGCTGTTTACTACGGTAAACATCCACCATCCGAGCTATTGTATATCTTCATACCACACTGCAGAATCCTGAGCTGACAAACTACAAATCTGTCTGGCACAATTATTTTGGCACCACTATTAATTACCCTGCGTCTAATGAGCTGATAAATCTCTTGCTGAGAACATCAGCTGCTGGAGCTTGTCTTGGCACGGCACTGTTGTGAAGAGCGAGAGAGGTAGTGAATATGTGTGAGAGAAAGTGAGAGAGGACGAAAGTCAGGAGGCATTGGGATGCTGAGTGTGATGTTGTTGACGGCTGCTCTAATTGGAGTTGGAGGGTGGAGAGAGGGTGAATATTTGGAGCCCCTTCATTACCTACAGAGCGCTGACCAGACGCACATTGAACAGCAGAGGGCTTTCTACATCTGTTCACAAATAGCTATCACCTTTAATCATCTGACTACGTTGCCTCGCAAATTGCTGCAATCGTTTAATTAAACATAGTGGTGTCGGAATCAACAAACGTCAGTGCGGGGCGTCACTGGCATTTTGTGGCTAAATTTGAATTAGACCACGTTTCAACTTTTACCAGTTCCAATACATGTGATTTACACTGAGCATTCACTTTTTTAGGAACACTATCTTGTTTGTCCACTCCTGGCCATTCTACCTTATAGACAGTACTATGCAAATGTCATTATTTATTTGATTTCCAGTCAAAACTGCCATTAATTACAAATTATTAATTTTTCCACAGATCCAAAGTCCAGTCTTACAAGTTGGTTGCATTTTCTGCTTCTCACGATCCCAAGCACATTCAGTGTTGTTGAGATATGGGCTCTAGGGTGGCCAGTACATTGTCTAACAGGGTCTACCAGGTCTTGCATGGTTGTTAGGCGTCCCATTTTCTTTTTATCTTTTGATAATATTTTGAACTCTAGTTTTGGAAGCTTTTTTCCCCTTATTTGCCTTTAACTTTCCCCTTCTTTATGCAAAAAGCCAGAAATATCTCCTGTGAAATGCATAACTTGTATTTACTGGTCATTTCGCCTAGAAATTAAATAAATAAAGGGTGGTCTCTGACTTTTGCACCCCACATATCCACAAAACAGGTGTACAATTATTGACTGTAGCCCATCTGTTGCTGTACAGTTTATCAGTCCCCCTCTACACCGTTCATTATTGATCAGTTTTTGACCACAGGGCTGCTGTTGACCAGATATTATTTGGGTGGTGAATCAGCACAGCAGTGACACTGGCATAGCAATAGCAGTGGTATGGTAGCATGTGTGGTGCTGGTACGAGGATATCAGACAAAGCGATGTTAATGGAGTTTTCACACACGTCAGTGTGTTAAAAATGGTCCACTACCCAAAAACACCCAGCCAAGAGGAGCTCTGTGGTCAGAAACTGATCACTGATGAAGGTTATGGTGAACACAAATTGTGCATCAACAGATGAGCTACATTTGCTAACTGTACACCAGCAAGGCAGTGCTACACGGCAGGGGCTCCAATTAAGTGGCAGTGAGTGTAAATTATTAGCATTTGGTATTAGCTTTCATTATCTGAACAGTATCTAACAGTAAAATTAACTATAAAATGTTGTGGCCCTCTGAGACATGCTCTATATCCCAAACTACCATTTTTTGAGTAGAACCATTCAAGAGGCAAAATGCTAACGCTACCATTCAGAACCTCATCCCTCCCTCAAAAACCTTTTTTTAGGGTTCTAACAGCACCTACTCCTTCAGTTCCCTCACAAACAGACGTGAGGAAGGTAAACAGTTGTGTAAATCCACAGCCACTGCCTCGTCCTTCACTGAATTGATTTACCCTGAAGCTTAGTGGGCTAGGAGGCTCGATCGACATGCAAGCCGCTAAGCATCGCGTGTGATTAATAGCTCTGATAGCAAATGCAGAGAGAGAAAAGTAGAGTGTTTTCTCAAGGAACTCTCCTGGGAACTAAAAATCCAATTATCTCCACACAATCGAGCATAAGGTTCATCTCGCCTGTTGTTTTTTTCCCCTCTTGCTAGCTTTTGCAGCCACATTAGCATATGGTCATACACGAATAAAGATAGAGATATCTCTATATTCAGACAACTGACTTAGTATAACGTTCAGTACTGAAGTCAGACACATGCTGTAATACATATTGTAATATACTGTAACATTGTATGTTTTAAACTCCTGACTTCTTTACAATCTTACAATATATTCTGCCTCTCTCTCCATGCAGGCGTTCAGATTACATTTAACATGTTGAGGTAACTGATAACACTGCTGTTCTTGTGTTAACTTAAGGACACTGTAGTTCACCCAACTCAAAGTACTTAGTTTAGTTAAAAGTTCTCCTAAGTCAATTTTTTAGCTTTGCTTCTCAGTTAAGTGAACAATACAGAATGCATGTTATTACCCCACTAGCATGTTATTTCCCCACTAGGTTAAAAGTCGACATAATACAGCAATAAACTATTCCAGCTCTGGAGAGAGAAAGCAGAGAGAGGAAGAGAGAGAGACAATTAGAATATCTTGTTGGCAAGAGAGAGCTAAGAGTTCAGGGCAAAGAAATGTTCTCCTCTGGGGAACTCTGCTAGGAGGCTCTATTACCTAACCAAAATTATCTTTTAAAATATTTCATTTTGATTTTAAATCTTTAATGAAATGCAGCAAAACACAAAAGAGAGAAAAAGTATAATACTTTAACATTAGAAGGTCTGCCTGCATGATAACACATAAAGGTTATGTATAAAGTGAATGCAGTTATTATTGAACAAGGAAACAAAATCTGCATTTCTGCATAATCAAATTGTTGAGATGTAAACAAATTCAGTCAAAGTGGTTTGATATAAAATGCTTGGTTCTCGAGTCTGAATTGTTCACAGTGGTGGCAATAGGAACCAGATGTCTGAAGAGTTTAATGCCTCTAAAAGCTCCTACACAAAAAGCCATTGCATGAAATAGTTACGAATACATTGCCTGATGCCTGAGACACTGTTTTATGGTACTCTGAGAAAAGTTTTTGACCTAAAACATATTTAAAAACACATTCATGGCGGACTACATGCTGGGTGTTTTAAGCTAAAATAGCCAAAACTTTTTTCCTCATATTTACTACTATTTTACCATGATCAACATTATATATTAACCTATAAAAGCATATACATTCACTGGTGGTTTTCAATAGTGAATAAAGTAGATATATTTGTGTCGTAGACATTGTGACCTGTGGTTCCTATCACCACCATTGTCAAGAAATCAGTAAGTTTCTCTACAATGCACAATTTCATATCAAACCACTCTCAATGACTTTCTTTATATCTCAGCGATTCAATTCCCCCTTAATGTGGCATGATGTTTTGCAGTGATTACACACAGACACACACAGTCTCACCTGGGTGGCACTCAGAGCAGCACTGTCCCTGCCGCGGCACAGCGAGGGTCCCAGCAGGGCAGGTAGGGCAGGAGCGCTGATAACAGGTAACATGACCATCCCGACACTGACATTCTCGACAAGGACTCTCACTCACACTCTCCAGGTTCTGAAACACACACAATTGCATAGCCTGAATATGTGAGCTATTTTCATAAAGACCAATTTTAAGTAAAAAGCTTTCTTAAATGAAAGGTGTTTTCCTCTTCGTTTCACTTGATACTTCACTCTTTTAAAAAAAAGGGTGCCACACAGTGTTCTTTGAGCTATGCCACAGAAGAATACTTCTGGTTACATAAATGTTTAATAAAGAGATTTGTAAGAATGAAGAAATGTTTAAAGCAGCTCTGTCCAAAGTGTGGACATTTTTAAAAACTCAATTTAAACTCTTTATTTCAGCTTCTTCATTTGTATACTGTTTTGTCTGGCCCTCAGCCCATCAAGAACATTGCAGTTTGGGCACCCCTACTTTAAAAGCTAAAGGAACCCTTACACAGTATGAAGGTTCTTTATTAATTCTTTATTCTTAAGAATGTTTGTCAGAGTATCCCCAAAACATTTCCTTGGGCATGATCAATAATTTACACTAATAAGCAGTCATGAAAACTCATGAGCAGTGAAAAAGATGACAAGTTCAGAAACCAACCCACTATAGCAGTTTGGTGGCATCATTCTTGGGAGAAAGTGATGAAATTCTAGAGCACTAGAGACTAAAATATAGGAGTGACTGCTGTGGAAATATTTAGTTTAGTTGAGTTCAACAGCTATGCAAATACCAATTATGTCAAATTTTGTACTGTTTTCTAGGTGTTTTGATTTACTTGTTGAAAAATCTGCTGCTTACTATATCAAGGTCAAAAGGTCGATGTGTACAAAATTAGTCAGTCAACCCTGCCCATTATTTGTGTTCCACTGGCTTCATAATGGCAAATGGTGCTTGGACCCCAAAGATTGCCACTTGCAATGTAATTTGCAGACTGTCAGTGTAGCTGTTAGCTTACAGCGCCACAGCAGTTACGACAGTCCACAGAAATCAATGTGTAAATTTCAGGCACAAACTAAACAAAGAAATAAACTGCCAACAATGATCATCTGAACATAGTAACCTTCTGTTCAGCCACTGTTCAAAAGCTATTGAAGAAATAAATCCAAACATGCAGAAATAAAACCACCTTAACCACTCATGAAACACTCTCTTTTCACATTTCAGTATCATTATTTAATTATTTATTATTTAATTATTTACATAATTTAATCATTAATAAAAATCAAATACTATATCAGTGGATCTGCCGAACAATGACTGTGAACTGCTGCTGTGCTGCTCTGAGGGAATGAAGGGATCCTCTGCTCATTTGTAATGCAAACTTCAATCGGCGTTTCCTGAACTCCAACATTAATGAATTATTTTTCAGCTCTACTTACAGCAAGACGTCTGAAACTTTTCACGTTGGTTTTCGTCCCCTGAAAAAACATGAACATTTAGGGTTCAGATCAGCATCTAATTTATCCTGTTTTAAAAAACATCACATGCTTCCAAATTCTCTTAGTGTAGGACTCTGTAAGAATCTGCTGCATACCTCTTTCTCAGGGTGTGTGTACACGCAGGAGCTGACCGCTGACTTACACTCCGGGCAACACTTCCCACTTAAATACACCATCTCTTCTCCCTGGCAAACGGCAGAATATTTCAGGTTCATTTTAATTCTGTTTGAAAACCAACTCGGGACATGACTGCATTGCTGTGCAATATCCCAGACAACTCAAATTACAGCAAGAATGTCTTGTGTGACCTATGTGACTTCTTTGGAGGCTCGCTGGTGGTTTGGGGGGAGGTCGTTCAGGAGGAAGTCACTACGAGTGTCTTTTGTGTGACCCAGCTTGATTGCCTCAGCTATCATCCACTTAAAGGCAGAGACAGAATCTCATTAAAATTGGAAACTGTGGAGTAATAGCTTTCCTTCTCACTCTCATTCAAATGTCAGCCATCTGGGAAGCTGAAGATCCGTCCTTCTAAGCTGTGACTGACAAGTATTAGATGAGGCACGGATGAATCTGAATGCAATAGCAGCCATCTTGCACATGATAACAACAATTTTTGAATGTAACGTATTTGTCCTTGTCCCACTTGAGTCATTAACAAGCCTCTGGGTTGGTGGCCTCCTCAGTAATCTGGAAGGATAAAGGCTGCAACCATACAAAAAAAAAGATCAATATACTCTAATTATTTTTGGAATACATTCATTGTATTATTTCGCATACCTGTGCAAAAGTCAGAAACCACCCATCTTTATTTAATTGTCAAAACGACTGTTAAGTACAAATGATTTGTTTCACAGGAGATATTTCTGAGGACATTATATATAAGATAATCCACTTGCATAAAGAAGGGGAAGGCCAGATGAACATAGGTGAAAAAACAGGAGTTTCTGAAAGCGATGTTCAAACAACAATTTAAAGATCAGGAGAAAATGGGACTAACAACCGTGCAAGACCACCAAAACTGTACTCATCACATAAACAGTACTTAAAGCTTTCAACTTTGAGATGAAGCAAAATGTGTTTTTGTCCATCTTCGCACTGTAAGAAGACAATTCCATGCTATGGGTCTGAAAGGATGTGTTACTGTCAAGAAACCCTTATTGAGAAAAGGAAATGGACAAAAAAGAACATTTGCAAATCAAACAAAGAAGCTGCTACTGTTCTCAGAACAACAGACAGACCACCCCAGATTACAGACCTCAACATTACTGGATAAGTTTGGGATTAAATGGATCATGAGAAGCAGATATGCAACCAATTTCTAAGACTGAACTTCGAAGGTGTGAAAATAATCCCTGCAGATTTCTTTGAAAAAATGAAAGCCTGACAAGAATGAAAGCTGTAATAAAAGGCAAAGAGTGGACAAATTAATACTGACAATATTGAGTTGCTGAGGCTTATGTTTTCTGGTAAGTATATGTTTTCTGCATTCTGCTTTTTTCCTGATGCTTAGTAACATTTACTTAATGGCGGTTTTGATTAGAACTTAATAACTGAATGGTAATCTCTGACTTTTGTACAGTACTGTAAGT
Organism: Colossoma macropomum; assembly: GCF_904425465.1. Lineage (NCBI taxonomy): Eukaryota > Metazoa > Chordata > Actinopteri > Characiformes > Serrasalmidae > Colossoma > Colossoma macropomum. The sequence goes on along the minus strand of NW_023494806.1, from coordinate 24,493,683 downwards.
CAAATGAATCCAAACAGGATGGAAAGGTGTGGTGGCAGTTTTACAAAGGAGTGATGTTATTAACTTAGATGCTTGCACCACTCGGGAGTCTTTTTTTTATTTTTTTTGGAACAGGGGATGGCATCCCCTTGCATCACCCTTCAAATTAGGCCCTTTTATTAAACTTGTCACTGTCTGAACTTTTTCAGTACTGTACAAGGGCCTCAACGTGCTTGCAGGACAATGCTTGGACTTGACCATGCAAACACAAAGGCTTTCATCCCAGCACAAATCTGACCAATCATTGGAAACCCCCATCAAGGACTGCAAATGGCACATCTAGGACACAACCCTAAATTGTAGAGGTAGGGACCACCTGGTGAGCAGCATCTCAGCAGCAAACAGCTGCATTTCGCTGATGCAACCTCACAGTTGCTACGCCAATATCACAAGAACAAAGGTTGTTCTAGAAGGAGCTCAGAGGCACACTTTAAAAACTTCACCACTTTCAACACTTCTGAAATCCTTGTGAATGATTCTGAGCTCCTCCAACCTCCATACTCAGGCAAAAAAAAAGTTCTTATTAATCCTTAATATGTTCTTTCAAGCACAGTGCAGAGTAGACTATAGTGCTTAAGGGTATAAGAATGAAGCTGAAGGAATGATTCAACTGCATCAATTTTATAATGTTAGAATTACAAATTATAACACTATTCAATAGAGTATGAGCTCATTTCTGGCCAAAATAAAATTCTAAGACTATCTACTTGTTGTTTGACTGATTAGGAACTGTACTCAGTCAGACATGAATTCTTTATTGAATGAACTAAAAATGAACTAAAACACAAATCAATCTATATCAGTGGCACTAAATGACATAAATGTGCTGATTTTACTTGAAATTAGGAAATATAAAGAATCAGATATTAATTTAGGTCATGAAAAGGCCACATTTCTTTCCTGAGAATTGAGAAACCGTGCATTTCCAGTTAAAAAAGCCTTTTTAAAGCAATAAACACTCTTTTCTGTTCATCATCTTACAAACTCTCACAGTAGGTGCCTGTTTAAATTGGCTGAATTTAGGCCAAGGACCCCCACAGCGCTGGTAAATAATGTCTTCTAATGATGCTGTTGTAATGAATGCATGTGTTTGGCTGTGAGTGTACGGTGTTGAAAAATGTGTTCTCTTGTGAAATTGGCGCTCTTACCCGTGGGCACTCCAGCCTGGCACATTCGGCGCGCTGGCACAGCACCTGGCCACGCTCGCACGTGCAGAACTCGCAGCCTGTGCCGTTCCACATGTCGCCATGGTAGCGCACAGCACCCTCATACAGGCAGCTGCCTTTGGTGGACACACACTCCTCACAGCACTGACCAGGCCGCTTCACCTTCATCTGACCCTGAGGATGCACACATGAGATGATGCGAAAAGAACGACAGATAAGGTGTTATCTAAGCTCTGTCACAGCAATCATGGTGATAAACATAGAACTAAAGTTATGCAAAGTCCTGAGCTGTGAGCAAAATGGATGTCCGCTCCTTCATTAATATTGTGTTATATGGGGAGAACTACTTACTAGTCTATTAAATAGGGTAAAACTACATGAATTAATACATTTATTTAGACATTTCATCACCATCAACCTGTGTCAGTATTCACAACACTTACAACAATTATTCGATATTTTGCTGAATGATGAGTAGCAGGCAGTAATTGTGTAAGGGTCTGATTTTAACTGTACAGAGTTGCTGGTATTTTTTTACAGTGTTTTGTCAGAGCTTCGAGAAAGTTTTGTTTTGCTCAGCAGCCACGATTCACGGTAGCTCTGTCCGTTGTTTAGTAACAAAGAATCGTAAGCACTTTTATATACATCCAGCCGTTTGTAGTTACAAATTATATCCCGCATATACAAAATAAACATCATTAGAAATATCACCAACTAAATTATTTTCACAAAAACTGAGTGCATGGCAATTTCTTATAGACCACTGAAATAATGTCGTCATTCTGTAGTAGGCATCACGCTCATGTTAGAAACTCCAAGTCTAAGCTGGAACTCTCTATGGCAAAAATTAATGGGATTTTTAGAAAAGGCCATTATTGTGGCCTGTGATTATTATCCTACACACATTTTACCACTGTATATCACTGGATCCTCTGAACTACAATGCCTTTAAGGAGTTGAAATATGAAATTTGCTACATGCAAGCTAACACTGCTATGCACTGAACTGACATCATAATATTGGCAACCTTACCAAAATACTCCAAACACACCAGCAAGTCTTGTCAAGTGTGGTAGTTTAGTTGCTTTGGCAGCAGTGGAGTACATTAGGAGTAGCTGGTGTTATTATATTATAGTGTTGAAGTTTAAGAATAGACTTACTTCTGTGCCACATCACTTTCAGTGGGAAATTGCTATTAGCACAGCCATAGCAACATTCATATTTCGACTCCTTAATGAAGAAGGATGAAAAGACGTTTAATGATAAAATGTATGTAGAACTATTAGCTTTGTGACAGGGGGTGATAGAGGCGATTTTCAAAAATACCATTCATTTTTGTAACAGCGAAAACCAGGTTAGACCCCAAGTTGCTAATATGGGCATGGCATCAGAGGTCAATTAGACTGAATAGGATATTTGTCTTTCTGTAAAGCTTGTCTAATGCAGCAACAGTTACTAAGACAGAATGCATCAGTTTCTACCATAGGACTGCTGTTATTAGAGATGATATTGCTCAGCACAGCAGTGACACTATGGTAGCACGTCTGATGCTGGTACGACTGTATCATACACAGTGGCATTACTTACATTTTTATACATGTCAGTGTCACTGCCAGGTTAACAGTGGTCCACTACCGAAAAAAAATCACCAGGCAAGAGCGGCTCAGTGGCCAGAAATTGTGCAGATGAGCTACAGTCTCTAACTGTACATCAGCAGAGTGGAGCTACAGGGTAGGAGTTTCTAGTATAGTGGCTGGTAAATGTACACTGTAAAAGTGCACTTTGTTTTATTATGCACTTTTAACAATTCCTGATGTATCACTTTACGGCAGAAATCCTCCTGAATCAATTCAGTCAAACTGGATGTAGAGAAAAAACGTATGCATATGCTTCTCCTATAAATTCGATGAATTATTTAATACATCAGACAAAACTAAAAACACGTCAGTAGTGTATGGTACTGACGCATCACAGAAAGTGGGTCTGGCCCACTTTATCAAGTTCCCTGCAGCAAAACCTTCAAATGCTCTTTCTTTCAAATGCTTAGTGAGAACACTGTTCATAATCATAAACAAAACTGCCTAACTACAGCCTGCTGTTGGGTGCTCTTTTACTGAAAGAGACCAAATCAAGCTGCTGACTGTATTTGAGCTCCCCTCGTTATTTATGATTGTGTGTGATGAAGTATTGGTCATTATGGGTTGTTTCTGACCTTGTCGCAGTGGAGAGGGGGACATTTCTCTATGTGACACCGTGACTGGCCGTGGTCACACACGCATGTGGTACAGCTGTTTTTCTGCCACTGCTGACCATCCTGGGAACAAAATATGATTTAAGGGTTAAGAGTTCACCACAGACCCCTGCAGGGATGAAGCTAAGATTTGATTTAATTATATGAAAATGTTCTGCCCCGCACAACCACATGGAGTCTGACTAGAGGTAGGCTGTATGGCAAAAAATCTTTACAATATGTTTTTCCCATGTCTTTCATTCGATATCACTAATTATTACATTCAAGTCCCAATGCTCCATATGCTAACATTTGAAGAGTACATCGAACCCAAAAGAAAACGAAAGGCTTATTCTGATGAACACTCCCAGTAACACTACCTTTGCACACTCCCAGTAAAATTACGTTTTGTTGATTTTGCAAGTGAAAATAAGTTAACATATTCTCTACAGAGAACACACTTAAATATGCCATTTTTTGCCTATGATAGTTCACAATTTCTATTTATTTGCTGAGTTTAACATACTGGAAATAATTAAAACATACAATATGAAATGTGCCATAACGTTTGCACAGGCCACATTTTATGATTTCTTTTCCAAGTACGTTTAATTCAGCAAATAAACAGTAATTGTGCATTAAGTGTGCAAAAGTGTGTTCTCTGTAGAGGATGCACTAACTTATTTTCAGTAGGCAGGAGACTGGCCTTTTAATGAGTGGAAATAACTGCCCGAGGGTCAAAATAGCTGCCGAGTGGACAGACTTTCCTTTGCTTTACATTAAACACTCCTGTTGTCTTAAAGAGCCCATATTCTACATTTTTCTTGCATTTTATTTTTATTACATCCATGAGGTTTTATGTACCAAAAGCAGTCATTACACATTTTTACATTACCATTTTCCAGCCCTTGGAATTAAATGGGATATTTTTGTCACTGTGCCTTTAAGACTAATATGTACATGATCTCTGTTCTGAGTGGACATCCAGTCTTGTGCCTCATTCCAAAAGCAGTCCAAGCTGAAACACACCTTATAACTTCAGAGTGAATGAAAGGGGCTAAACTGCTGTAGGCTGATACTTGTAAATGCATTTGGATTTCGTGACATCACAAAAACAATGAATTTAAAATGGTTTAGTTTTTAGCTTAGTTTCTATATTTGGGCTGTATGAACTGCAGAATGAATGATATGTTTAGAAACTTTAACAGTGTTTATATAAATACTTTATATAAATCTCAAAAAAGTGAAGGAAGTTTTATATGATATTGGGCTTGTAAGAGTCAACAAAAAGAGGAATAAAAGAGTAAAGTTACTGCCATTTCTTGGCACTTTTTTTTTTTTGTTCCAAGACAGTTTCCTCAGATCCATGACCATTTTTTGCTCTTGCTTACTTCACAATGAAAATAGTTAACTCTGCTAATTGTCCTGCTGGTTTGAGTTGTTGTGAGTGAATGGCTAGACTTCCTCTTCTTCCCTATCTGGTAAAAAGGGCAGGTCTTTTCTCCTAATACTGGATAGAAGAATAAAACCAAATAATCATTTTATATACATTACACAGGCATCATCAATATTAAAAACGCTTTAACACCCAGGCCCAGGTCTGACACAAATACACACACACACTTTCTCAACTCTCTCACTCATTCATTATGTCTTTCTTCCCCTCCTTCTCCCTGGTGCTGCTCGGCGGAATTCCACTCTTTTGATCATCCGTGCTCGTATTCCTTCAAATATGTGATCCTAGATAAGGTCTACTGAGAAACGCATCTCTCTATTTCAGCTTCTTTATTCCCCTGATTAGACCCTCACATCTAACTGACTTTAACTAGCTGATTACACAAGCGGTTCCCAATCACTTCAAGTCCTATCCTGCGCTCTAAAACACCTGACCCAGCTTGTGAAAGCGGTGTGTTCAGGTGTGTTAGATTAAAGGGTGGACAAAAACATCAGCTGCATTCCAAAAGCTAGACTGAAGCCGCCAAAGGTGGGTCCTCGGTGGGACTGTTTTCTGAAAACTCCTCATTGGTATTGGTAGATAATGTAAAATAGAGCAGTCTGCTTTGTCACATCATCAGAGAAGAAGCTGGTGCAAAAATATTAAAGGAGAAAACAGCTGATGTGAATGATGAGCCTTCGATGGCATAGTGGTCTAGAAATACAGCCCACCTGGACCATAGCCTAGCTTTTAGAACGCAGCTATATTGAAAATGGCCCTCTGGACTGAGACTGGGAATCATTAGGATAGCGCAGCTTTAAAGGGAATAGTTCAGAAAAAATGAATTTAAACAGTGAAAGTAAAACCCATTTAAACACTTTTTCCCTTACAGGTCTTCTAATAAGTTCGTCTACAGAAATACGTTCTGTGGATTTATAAACCTCTTTGGTAGAAATGTGTAATTGCATGCAATGTATGAAAGAACATACAGTAATGCTGGTTGTAGATGAATTGGATGATTGCGAGTGCACTGAAAGAGTATTCAAAGAGAACAGAGTCAAAGCCTGATGAAGAACATGTCTTCTGAGGATGGAATGATCTACTATTGCCATCATGTCTTCATTAGTATTATGTTAATTTTGCATTTGAGACCCAAACATCCGACCCTTCAGGCTTAATAGGGTGACCTGCAGCAGCACATGCACACCAGTTTCAGCATAACAGGTTAACAAAAGATCTTACATAGTGCTACTTTAACCTACTGAACACAGTTTCTGGACACAAAAAAAAATCAAATTTACACAATTTCCCCCAGTCTCAAAAGGGTAATCAGCAAAAGCATGCTTGGGCCCAATCCCAAGATGGCTGCACAAGCGACCAAAAAACCCCACAAATGTGCGTATTTTGTCTGTTAAAAATTTCAATGACCATTGTATAATCTTAGTTTAATTTCATTTCACTTTCATATGGTCCTTTTCTTCACAACAACCATAAAAAAGCTAGTAATATGTTGATGTCTCGGTAGCTAAACTTCCCGTTCCACCTTAAATGGTGCAGCAGTTACATTCTGGCACCTTGGGAAAATCTGCACAAGAAGCTGGTGAACAACTGACTTCAGCTTCATATCACTGAAGAATTAGAGGTGGGCGATAATAAATAATTATTGCATCCCCCCTCTATGAAAGCATATGATGCCCTAAAGTGAAGTGAAGACCAGCAGTGAGGTTGCTGAACTTTACCCTCCTGTGCTATCACTGCAGACTGGCAGGGTCGCCTACAGAGCACTGCTAGTAGCCTGTTAATGAAACAGTGTTCTTTTTTATTTGAGGGTTGTCCCATTTCATAGGGGAAGACTTCAATCACTACCCCTTGTAACTCAGTTCCAAGGGGCAAGGTGACCCTAGAAAACAAGGGGTAGGGGTAAAAATGAGAGATGGGATTGGGCCTTAGTGTCTTAAGTTTGCTTCCTTTTTTAACAAAAGAGCTACGAGGCTAATGTAGCCAACAAGTAACAGAAGCAAAAAATACAAAAGAACAATTGAAATACAAATCTTTAGCAAAATGATTTACTTTTTTGCAAGAGTATGACCTAAAAGCCACATTTCCATATGGCTGCTTCTACTGTTTCTAACATACTTTTGTCCATTTTTTAGAAAACAGTATATAACAGTCACACTCCACATAAGCAAGTCTATCTGTCAGCTACATTAGCCTAGTAGTTCCAATACAAAACTGATCAACAAACTACATACGGGGTCAGTGGAAAATTGAATATTTGACTTTTCACTTATCTTGGTTATTCTATTGAGATTTAACTTGGTTATTCTATTGAGATCTAAGCAATAATTAAAAAATATTTTTATACATTTGTTAGTAAAGATCTTTTTCTACTCATAGTAACCCCACTGTATGGTGCAGTACTGCATTGCCCATTATAAATTCACTTCATTTTGGCCCTTGCTCTTTGTTTGCCCCTTTATGTTTGTTGGAGTGAATGTGCTGAAAACTCCTATGTCTAAGAATGAGTGTGTGTTGTTATGAGAAACAGAAGCCTGTGACGAAACCATGAAGAGAGTCCATGTGAATGTACATGTGAAACTCTGCTGTAATCTCTGAAAGCACATGCGATGCTGATGAGAATTCTCCACATGTAAAGAGTTCCTTTAATGCATCATCTTTTCCTCCTCATCTTTAAAGACTAATGACCCTTATTTTCTCTCTCTCTCTGTTCCTCTTCTCTCAAGCCTCTCCACTCACCCACGTCATTATCTGGGGCTTTACCTTGTATTCTTTGCCGGCTGCTATGCAGGGGTTTGAAACGCACTGAGGGCAGCATTGTCCTGGCTGGATCACCAGGTTTTCATTCTGCAAAAGAGACAAACACAAACATGTCCCCATGGAATATATCAGTATTACACATATAGTACTGTACAAAAGTCTATGCTTCTTGTAAACACTTCCAAAGTTCAGTCTTACAAGGTGGTTGCATTTTCTGCTTCTCACGATTCCAATCGCATATTACAAATTCAGACTTGTCTGTCAATAAAACCTTACTGCACATCTCAGATGTTCAGTTTCAGTGTTTCAATTTCAGTTTTTCTAGATTTTTAAGACTGGAAGGATAAAAGAGTTAAAGTGGCAGTAGAGTGCAAAACAGGTGTTCTCTGACTTTAGCATTAATTAGTGAATTCAGGTACCTTATGGTGCACCAATTAGTGACAATTGCAGACAGCTTGTATACTCTCCACAGAAAAGCACTGCCAACAGGATGGGATGCTTTTGAGTCTCTGCACATGAGGGTCAGTTACAGGAGTTTAAAGCCCCCCTGAATTGGATGGTGGAGCAGTAGAAATGCGTTCTCTGGAGTGATGGAGCACCACCAGATATCACTGGGATGAGTTGGAGTGGCATATCTGATTCAGAACTAATCATCCAACATCAGTATACGACCTCACTAATGCTCTCGAGGCTGACTGCAATCAAATCCTCACAGCAATGTTTCAATATCTAGTGTAAAGCCTTATTTTTGCAATAGCGATAAACAAATGAAACAGTCATATGCAAGAGTTTGAACAATCCTGACTGAATTTCATGTCTTGTAAGTAAAAATAAATGAACAAATCCTCTACACAGAACACTCTTCTGCAGATTTTGATGTACAACTATAGTTTATCGGCTGAATTTGACATTTTGGAAACCCAAAAAAACCCCCCAAAAAACAGAACATAAATTGTGGCTTGTGCAAAGGTTATAGCACATTTTATATATTGTGTTTTATTTTTTAATATGTTAAACTCAGCAAATAAATAGAAATTGTGCACTAAAATTAGCAGACAAATGTCATATTTAAGTGTGTTCTCTATAGAGGATGTGTTGACTTATTTTTACTTAGAAGACTACTAAAACAGGGGTGTTCAAATGTTTGCATATAACCGTATGTTGTGCAGCTGACAGCATGGTTACATTCTGAAGTAAATTCAGATTTTACTGTAAATTAAAATACTTGAAAATATTTAATATAATCATTTATTTTGGTTATTGTACTGACCGGCTTGCATGTGATGGGTGGACACTCAGCATTGGAGCAGTGTGTTTGTCCATTCTGGCATATACACTTGGTGCAGGGACTAAGGGTCCATTCCTCACCATCTCTGTGCTCTTCATCCTCCCATGAGCATGAAGCTGTGGAGAAGCCATGCATTAGTGAGGATGTGTACGTGTGACAGAGAGAGAGTGAAAGTACTAGCTATGCACAGTACCGGTCAAAAGATTACACAAAACTGACTGAATGTATGTTATTCATAATCTTAAGGACATTTTCATCTAAAGATTTTTACTTAAATGCTCAAATTTCATTTCTGAAATGAATTTCATTTCTGTTTCCCCCCTAAGCTTTCAGCAGTCAGTAAGGTAACAGTATATGTGGATTTTTTCCAAGCCTGCAGCCTGCTGGAAAAGCATCTTAGACGGCTTTTTATAAGGCTGCTTGAGAGAATACCAAGTGTGTGTAAAGCTGCATCAAGCAAAAGGGAGGCTACTTTGAAAAATCGAAAACAGAAGATTGTTTCGAATTGTTAAAAGGGCCCATATAATGGAAAACTGAGTGACGGCCCAAAGCAAAGCATTTACACATATCCGCCCATTCAGCCTACAGCGGCTTAGCCCTGCCCATTCACAGTAAAGTTATAAGAAGTGCTTCAGCCTGGACTGCTTTAAGAATGAGGCCCAATGCAGAACAGCCAATCAGAACAGAGCTCATTTCTATATATCAGCCTTAAAGGCACAGTAATGAAAACAGTGTTTTTTAAGGGATTAAAGAAAGACTGGAAAATGGTCATGTAAAAATGACTGACTGTCTTTGGTTACATAAAATAATACAAATGTTATAAGTAGATGTCAAGATAAAAAAATCAAATATCTGAAAAATGTAGGATATGGGCCTTTTAATTCCTCAAGTGTTACTTCATCGTTTTACTGTCTTCACTATCACTATTATTTTCACTAAATCTAAAATGCAGAAACGACTGTTTTTTCTAATCTATGTGGACGTTCTTTAATTTAAATACCCATATCTTCCAAAACAATGTCAATCACACTTTCACAAATGGCTCTTCTGGGCTTAAAGTGTGCTGCTGTAAAAGGCAAGTTGTAAAACTCCTGAATAACAATAAAGCTAATTGACAGTTCAGACAGTGATTCAGTGGTTCAGACAGTCACTCTGTTCTGGAGTCGAGCGAGGACAGAGCACTGCAGCCTAACCCCTCTCAGGGGGCTTCGTCAAGAGAAACTTGGAAAGCTCTGAGACAGCTAAAGCTACAAGCGCAAAGAGGCTTTACACTCTTCAGTGTGGCAACAGTGACAAAGAACACATGTATTATACAACCTCTGAGAATTCCAACCAACTTTTAAAAAAGAAAGAAGGGCTGCCATTACCGCCATAGCAATAGAGATGGTAGACGCCACTTGATTCTTTTCCGTTGCAGATACTGAAACCTTAACTATCGGCTGATATCAAGTCAATAATTCAATAATTGTAGTGCTTCACTTAAGATGGTCTTCTAAAAGTGCCATGCTCAAACTGTTAAACAAACACTCTACTATACTACAGGTATAAATATAGCCATGCATATGTGACATGTAAACAAAGGACAGTATAGATACCTTTCGCGTTCTATCAAATTGCTGTCTCATGTTTACCTACTTGTCAATCAAATGCATTACCCCACCCCCTAAGAAGTGTGTTCTGCTTCTTTTAAAGCATGAGATGCAGTACATCTTGCATTAAAAAGACGTCAACTGAACATCCCTAACATTGCTTTAGGCTACGTTGCTCTACAAACAATTCTGTGATCTTTCAAGCTACATTTGTTATATAATTGGATTTGTTTCATTATTTTTTTCCACCAATTTCCGATTCAGCACTTGTCACACTGTATCGAATGTGGGCCGTCTCTTTTTATCTTCATTAGCCTCGTTACTGCAGTGCAAAACTAAAGAAGTAAACTTCAGACACCAAACATGTCTCGGCTGTCTTCCCCATTTGGGGAAAGGAGAAAATTTTGTACATTCAATTTTTCATTGAACATTCACCTTAAGTATTCTGACATGGCTGTGAACAGTAGTTTAAGGCACTTAGTTCTGCTTTAAAATCTGGCTATGGTCAGTTTTACCTAATTTTACCTAATGTCGAATCCTGCTCTGAATTGGTTTTGACACTGAATTGGTGGGAAATGCGGCCTATGAGATTTCTGTAATATTGTCTGTAATATGTAGCATCGCAAACTAAATCTATAAGCACAGACGACTTTGCGCTTTTCAGTGTGTAACCCTGAATGAAGAACACGTGTATTATACAACCGCTGAGGCATCCAGCCAACTTTAAAAAACGACTCTAAATTAACATTGCAAACATTTATGCATGAGAGATCAAGATCTGAGCCTGAATGCTACATAACATACATGAGTGATGAAAAAATAATGGCCCTGGCAGATGTATAGTACACGGGTTGCAGTGTAGGTGAATCAAAGCATGTTCCTATTTCTGAGGCAAATGCAAACTTGTCAAAGTGCTGCTGTAAAAATTGGAAAACATGGTGTGGCAATTTTACCTTGTAAATACTACAAGACAAGCTGGGCAGATGAAAGTACACATAAATCTCAGGTTTCAAAATAGCTATGACACGTTTTTAGCGATGTGATGTACTTTTGTCCATTTGCATTGCTAACAAAATGACATACAGTGTCTAAACCACTTAAGCATGTCTGTTTGAGATTAGTTAAAAGGGCATTCCGGTTTAAAGCTAGTATTTAATATGTTATTTATTATGCTGTGTTGTATTATGTAAAGCACTATTGCACCCTTTAGCCTCATCAGTTTGCTAGAATTCCTGATTTTGTATTGTTTCTGTGTTTTCGTCCATAGTGTTCTCTCACCCAAAATGCATTACACAAATACATCACACGACCATTGGGACCCCCTATTACGCTCAACAAATCCTGACTATTAGCCACTTATTTAGAGGCTAATAAACACAAATGTGATGCTTACTAGCTTTAGTGATGTAGCACTATGGCCAATTGGTCAGTAATTCCCTTAAGAATTAGCCAGCTACACTGTTAGAAATAAAGGTTCTGGGCTGGAACATTTTTCACTCATCAACGTACAAACAATGTGAACGGTACAACAGTGTTTTTTTGCAGTTGGTCAGGAGTTTTTTTAACACTAGTGTTTTTTTTACTCTGTACTTGGATGGTCTCAGTTGTATGACACTCCTACCTCCATTTTGAGCGCACTTAGGACAGCACTCTCCGACTGGGATGTAAGGGCTCTGACCGCTCCCACAGCTGAGCTGAGGGCAGCCAGGAGGGACGCAGGTCACTTTCCCCAGTGAACATGTACACACTGAGCACTTGGACTCACTCCACTGGCTGTCATGCTGAAGAGACAGAGGAACAGTGAGACAGAGCGAGAGAGGTTAGGAGGTTGTGGGAGAGTGGCTGTTTGCTTATACTGTGTGATGGCATCACCAGTAGCTAAAGACCCCCAAAAGCTCCTTTGTGGTACGTATGTTGTTTTTCACATTAAATTTTTTCTAATACGTTTTTCAGGATATTTACTGTATGTCATAATATATTAGAAATATATGTAAATATACATTTAGGATGTCTATTCTTCTGGAAACATAATCAAGTCTTTCTATTTGAATTACAATGACGTAGTAATGTATGTTATTAGAGATATCAAGGGAGTTTTAATGAGATGTATTTCCTTTAAACAAAATTTGCTATCAGGGTTAATCTTAACTTTTGAAGCTAACAAGTAAAAAGAAGGCTAGAAATATCAGCACTTATATATACACTTATATATATCTGCCTGTTCAGCCTACAGCAGTTTACCTTCACCCATTCATGCTGAATTTATAAGGAGTTAGTTTCCACCCAGGCTGCTTTTTGAATGAGGTACAATATGGGACAATCAGAACAATGTAAAATGTAGGATATGGGCCTTTTGAAATATATCAAAAGGTTATACCTCTAAAATGACAACTTTACTGGAGGAGGGAAAAACCTTTATCACTTTTAATGTATGTAAATGTAATGACATTTCATTCCAAGTAATTTTGAGTCATTTCTGTTGGTCTGTTCATGATTCACACACAATGTAAAGGGCAGCTGATGTGGCAAAATACATTTCAAAACTACACTGTAATATTTAAAAAATATGTCCTATATTTCCTTGAAAATACAAGCTTATGCTTTGGCATATAGGATATGACACAACAAGGTGATGTACAGTTTGTTTAGGAGAAATAAACAGTTGGTTAAAAGCTCTTTAGTTCAATCAGCTGCTCTGCGTTGTTCAAAAGTTTGCGTGAACTTGGTGCAAGTTAATTATGGAATTAGGCCCCTCTGCCAACACAGCCGGCTTCCCTAAGCAAATGCCACTCGAGCTGGAAGCTACACCGTCAGAATCTTAAACAGCGCGCCAAGTGGCTTGTTAGGAGGACGACTTGGACAAACAAGAGTTTCACTGTGTCAGGGAAGAGCGGGACACTAACAAGAACACAATTGTGCATCAACTGAGGCATCAACCACTCAGCACTCCACGAGAAGTGGCAGGATCTGCCAGGAGGCAAGACTGGGGCCTTGTGGGCCTTGTCCACAGGAGTGTCACTTACCCCATAAACTGCCCCCCGGTGCTGGCAGGAGCCGGATGACTGTGGGAAACACTCCGGACAGCACTTGTTAGGAGGGATTCTCAGGCGCTCGCCCTGGGAACACATCCAAACAGCCATGTTAGCATGCTAGCATTAGCCTTAATAGAACTGCTAATTGTCAAAATGAGATATTGATGAATAAGCAAAAGCAGACCATCAGTCAGATAAGCTAATAGCTTTCAAGTTTATAGAAGAATAATAAGAGACAATAAAGGCTTGATAATGCAGGGTTGGGCCTATGCTTCGGTGAGCACAATGGCTAGAGTTTTATTGCAGTTTAAATGGAACCCATTGGAAAAGTTGCCAGAAGAATTGATTGTTGACTCTGCAGAGTTTTACTAGATTGCGTGGTTGCAGGAAAGAACAAAAACAGGAAGTAAAATTTATTGTTCTCATCTTAGCGAAAAGTAGCACGAATATAATAAACCTGCAGCCCATCTATTAGAATGACAATGAGAACATTCAGCCTCCTGCATTCATTTATCTTTCCAGTTATTCATCCATACATACTGCCGTCAGGCTAATCCAACCATCCGTTTATTCATCTTCCAGATTCACCCCCCCCATCCATCCATCCATCTGCTCATTCAGCCATCAATCAACTGATCTGCTCATCCTTCCGTCCATTAATCTATCCGGCAATTTACTTTTAGAATTCAGTCCAGAAGCATCAGTCTTACCCTCTGAAAGTCACATTGAGGATTCTGGCAACGTGTAGCTTTGCAGATGACAACATCGCCGTGGCAGGTGCAGTCTTGACAAGTTTCTGGTTTCCACGATGTATTGTTCTGTAACCAGTAAAAACATGGAAAATCATGAACAAAAGCCCTTTGGCTAAAACTTGTCACACATCTAAACACATGCAGCCTTCGCAATTTATAAAACTTATGATCAATTGCCAATATGGACGCATAATAATGGCAATGTTACAATCCCAATTTATTTTGCTTGCAACATTGAAATCACAATTATTCAGAAACAAGATTTAAAAGTTTTGTTGTACTACATCATCTTTGTTATTCTTTCTGTAAATTAAGTATTATTGGTTTTCATGTTTCATTAAAAAACATGGCTGGCACAATAAGATATTATATGTGTGTGTGTATATATATATATATATATATATATATATACACACACACACACACACATATATATATATATATATATATATATATATATATATATATATATATATATATATATATATATGAACAAATACATTAATTCCAATATGTCACAGTTTACACTGAGAAATAAACTTCCCAAGTTTCCCCAATGTTTATGTTTTACAGAAGGCACGTAAAGAATCAACCCACATTCTAAATGTGGGGGTTCGTGTCTCCTTCCACCACCTGAGAATCTGTCAGGCTGCTGTAATATAAGACGTAATTATAAGATTAAAGTCCCTCTCATTAATGTAGGAGATCTCAGTTTTGTCTCCCAATAGATATAACCTTGGTGAGACTGGAATATCATTACCAAGCCAGTTTCCAAGAGAGTTTGGAAAGGCAAGATCAATTTACATCCCCATAGTGTATGAAAATATGTACCAGCTTCTTATTTGCCCTTCCATCACATATAATCACATAACACTCCCATTCTGTAGAGTCTTATTGGGGTAAAGTGATATGTATGTAAAACTTTGTATTGAGCAGCTTCACTGCCTTATGTGCCTCTCAACGTTAATGAAAACTCTCCCAACGTGTCATTATCAATAACACAGTCAAGGTTCTTTGGCTACACTAAGTTTTCTCAGCTCTTTTTGCTGACTCTGGAACAACGTACATAAATCACAGATGCCTGAATCATTGTCCCCAAAACACTGATTTCCTTCATATTACAACATCTTAAATCAACTGAAAGCACTGTGTGCTCGGCTTGACATTCTTACAAATGGAGGCCCTATTAGAGTCATAGTGCAAATACTTCATTTCTCATTTAGATATCAGATGCTCTGTTGAACCCTTATGTGTCAGAGAGATATAACTGTGCTCTTTCAGGTAACCAATAAAGACACAAACAGTTTCATATGTACAGTTGTGCACATGGTGCCCCTGTTAAAATCACATGTTTTGGTGATGTGTTGATTTTAATGCACAACTACTGTTTATTTGCTGACTTTAACATTTTGGGGAAAAATACATATATAAAACATTATGACCACCTCCTTGTTTCTACACTCATTGTCCATTTTATCAGCTCCACTTACTATATAGCTGCACTTTGTAGTTCTACAATTACAGACTGTAGTCCATCTGTTTCTCTGCATACTTTGTTAGCCCCATTTTACCCTGTTCTTCAGTGGTCAGGACCCCCATGGACCCTCACAGAGCAGGTACTATTTGGGTGGTGGATCATTCTCAGCACTGTAGTAATACTGATGTAGTGGTGGTGTGTTAGTGTGTGTTGCGCTGGTCTGAAAGTATCAGACACAGCAGTACTGCTGGAGTTGCATATATATATATATATATATGCATATGACTGTAATTCAACATTTTGACAGTATAGAACATTAGTAGATAACACTGAGAAAAGTTACCAATGTGTCCCTTTGCTAAAGCTTATCTGATAATCAGAAAGGCTAAAAAAGGAGGTGGCCCCTTGGGGCATTTTAAACCTTTTCATAACACAAAACTCTGCTCAGACAAAGAGCTATTGGATCTATTGGATATATAGGCCTGTAGAACAGTTAGGGTGGGCAATATGGCAATAAAAAGAATATTACCTGCGGCATAACTATGATTTTATGGGCCGTAGTGCAAAAATAGTAATGGAAATGAAAATGACCTTGAACATGCACACTTGTCAACTCACTACATCTCAACAATCATGGGGCTCCAATTTAGACAAATGATCTAAGCTAACAACCTAAGGAGTCCATGTTAAGCGCTACTGGTAGACCTGCATTGCCTGTAGTTCCGCCACTGAATACTGAGATATATGAAGTGGGCTTTTTGAAATTATGTGCAATATGCTTTTGTCTGACTACACCCTCAAACCATCACCTATTGGCAATATAGTTGCAGGAGACTGGGAAGTGCTCATCATGCATTATGGCAGGCCAAGATTACCACTTTCTAAGTATGTTTTCGGTATGCAAAGGAGGAAGCAGCTTATACTGACTGAAAGGCTACTCCTATGAGTGTTCCTAAGTCTAAAGTTTAGGCTGAAGAGCTGTATTCACGGCACCTTCCTTCAAAGACCTGTTTCAGCATGACAGCTAATGTATTAATGCCACAGAGAAGCCTGCTCAAACCTGAGAAAATGTCATGTTTCTGGTCAGAAACCTGCAGGCTAAATTCTGCGTATGGTTTGGTAGTTCCTGCTATAGATATCACACAGTTACAGTCCACACAGAGTTTTCTGTGAAAACAATATGGCTAAAGCTTGCTATGTCAAGCCTACAGGCTACCACTACTGCAGCCTTATTATTGTAATTATACCATTAGCTTAGGTTATATTAATTTGATTGTTTTTTTTTTGTATTCAACATCTTTGATGTAACAAAATTATTTATTCCCATGTTCATATTTCATGAGAGAAGATGTTTCAAGCACTGATTTTGTCTTTAGTAAGCCTGACCATGCTGCTGACCATGAGTTTCAACTGAATGGTTTTAAGACAACATACACTATATGGACAAAAGTAACACCTGCACATTACACCTATAGGGGCTTTTATGACATTCCATTCTAAACTCATAGGCATTAATATGGAGTTGGTCCCTTCTTTACAGCTATAACAGCTTCCACTCTTCTGGGAAGCTTCCTACAAGATTTTGGAGTGAGTCTGTGGGAATTTTTGCTCATTCATCCAGAAGAGCGTTTGTGAGGTCAGACACTGATGTTGGATGAGAGGGTCTGGCTCGCGATCTCCATTCTAGTTCATCTCAAAGGTGTTCGATGGGGTTGAGGTCAGGGCTCTGTGTGGGCCAGTCAAGTTCTTCCATGACAAACTGCCAGTGTTTTTCTATTAAGACTGCAAGGCTATGTGCTTAATTTTATCCACCTGTTAGCAAAGAGTGTGGCTAAAACTCCTAATCTCAATAATTAGGAGGGGTGTCCCCCTATTATTATTATTTTTTTTGGTGTACATGTAGTGTATCTGAGCTGATATAGGACATGGACTACACATTCAAAAAAAAAAATGATTTTGAGACAAATATAATTAACTTGTGTTGTTCAGTGCTCTATTTCATAATAAGAAGAATATACTGTTATATTGCCCAACTTCTACTGAAAATATTGCATAATGATAAGAACAATGTATTGACTTCTCTCAAGAAGGCAAAAAACATGCTAGCAGTAATACGCAAATTCTGCAACATCAACATTAGAAAATGGAAAGTCAGTTTTATCCTTGCACTCTAATTTCCATCCATCTGAATGGCCTTCTAATAGCAATGAAAAACATGTATGACAAAGGAGTATACAAGGTTTTTCATGTTTGACCTTAAAACCTGATTTGTGATGCATTGAATTAATTTGCTTCAAATATGTACACTGTTGCCACATGAAGAAGATATTTCATCAACATAAGTTTACTTTTTGCAGTGACTGTATCGAGATATACAATGTATTTCTCTAATAATCTAGAGTACAATCTAATAAATTCAATGTTTTTGTAGTCTTCTTTGGAAGTTAGCAATAAGGAGACCAACACATGTGAGCATAAGCATAAATAAAAACAAGAAAACCGAGTTGAATGTCTGGGCTGCTCGGAGTCGCATGATAATTGAGATTTATGTGAAAGCCTCTGTATTCACTTACTGATCATAAATCCCTTCTGCTTGAATTTCAATTCACATATCACTGACAGCTATCCTGGGAAGCCATCCTGACATTCTGAGCGGGTGATGACAGCCCGAACGTTTCGGCACGGCACCTGAAGTGCCTCTTGGCACAGATGTCTTAATGGGAGTAGCTTTGAATGACCGGCTGTGCTACCTCATATTACAGCCAATAAGTTAGCAGACTGTCCAGAGAGGTAGTATGGAGCCTCGTGGTTTAGAAATAATCCAGGCTGTGGCAGAAGAAGAATTTAAAACTTGAAATATCCGTCTGAACCTGATGAGACACAGCCATTTATGCCTCAAACGTTGTAAGGATCCTAACACCCCGTCTCCTACCCTTTTTTTGACGTGCATTCACCAAGATTTTAGCCTGCATTGATTCCTAACTTCATTCTTGCTCCTTACTTTTATTATCGCTACTATTTCATTAATAACTCTTAAACGGGCATGCTGTTGTCACTTATGTTGTTGCAGTGAGGCCTCCAAAGATCCATGAGGATAGCAGGATTACAGCTGGGTTTAGAGAGAATTCTGTCAGATTATAGTCGAATTCATACAGAATCTTGTCAGATTACAGTCAGGTTTAGGCTGTATTTTGACAGATTATAATCAGATTATGGAAGAATATTGTCAGACTACAGTTAGGTACAATTCTGTTGGGCTACAGTTGGGTTCAGAAAGAATTTTGACAGATTATAGTCAGGTTCAGACAAAATTTTGTCAGATTACAGTTGGGCTCAGACAGAATTGGGTCAGTCTGCAGTTAAGTTCAGACAGAATTCTGTCAGGGTACCACTACGTTTGGACCAAAATGTCTAGAACGATTAAAGCTCTTGCAGGAATGTATGGGAACACAATCTAGGCCACACAACCTCACTAACTGAAAGACTGAGATAGAGTAAAAGTAAGCACTGCCACAATAACGAATCCTGCACTACCATTAAGTTTCAGATTGCTTTTGGAACAGAGTGAAGTGTACGTGCAGCAGTAGCTTTAGCAGCAAACTGCAGCTGTTGAAAACCACTGCTGATAGACACTTGTTTGCTTTTCATCGCAAGTATAGGGGAGAACAGCTGCAGAATTAAAACAAAAATCAGCTCCTGGGGCTGGCCTTAGTGGAGAAGGCTTCGCCTGATAACACCCTGCACACGCCTAATCTTAATTAAAATAAAAGGCACCATCACTTCCAAAACCCCCGTCATTTCTTCAGATTTCATAAATAGTAATCTAAGTGAACAGATCAAGGGCTTAAAGAATAAGGTTGCATCAACATGCCGAATCCGTCTCCATTGTCTTGTCGTCAACACTTTGCATGCTTGTTTCCTGACATTGATTTTCTGTTGCAGTGCTAGCTTACATAAATGAGAAGCCACCCTAGTGAATGAATTTTTAATAGCTGGTTTCTCTTATGACAGAGTCTGCACTGTGCTTATCTAGCAGTCTCTGCTAGATAGTTCTTTGAGCGCACCACACACGCCGGAGCCACATACTAATGGAATTTTGCTCAGCTGAGCAGCGATGCGTCTCAGAGACAATGTAAGGCGGGAAGACTGAGTGATACTGTGTGTGAGACTAAGAGAGATATTATTACGCTACATATGACTACCAGACCTACAGTTAGTCTTCGACAAGTATGAACATTTTGTGACCGATACCAATTTAGTCATGGTTAATTCCACCCACTAGCTAATACTCCCCCTATCACACAGTGCTACCACACTGGGAGGGTGAACTGCGCTAACGTGATGTCATTGGCCAGCTAAACATGCAGGAAGGAGAATGTTAACTGACAAATATGTCAGCTAACAGTTGCCTGTGTTGGCTTACTGGTAAAAATAATGATATTTTCTATGTTTTATTGATTTTTTTCTCAATAATGTCTAGTATTTTCTCAATATATCACTTCACCCAACACATGCCATCTAATGCAGCTTAGACCTACTTTTTATTATTAGTTTATATGCTTTTTTAAACTTCAAGTTAACTGTTTTAAAGGAGCAATTTGTAAGATTTTTAGCATAAAACTTTCCCAAATTAAATAAAATTATCAACAGAATGTGAACAAGTAACGGTCTTGATGTTATGTCAAAGATTTTTGAGTTGCAAAGCTATCTACTGACGTTAGCATGCTAACTAGCTGCCCCAGCCCGTCCCATCTCGTAATAACACTTTGTACCTCAAGAGGCGATAATGAGTAACTGTAGCTTTGAGTCTGTCATCAGCTCAACATGAGTGAATGAAAAAGTGGCATGTCCGCTCCTGGCAAGAAACCACGCTCAGCAGCAAAGAAAAGAAGTGACATGAATAGAAGCAAAACAAGACTTAACACTGGCGTTGCTTTTCACTGCTGGAGACAGCTCTTGGCAAGTGAAGGGATTAAGTTTGATGCTGACCTTGCAACGTTTCTTCTAGACTAGTAAGTAAACAGGAGAGGAGTGAAGAGGGAGGAGCAGGGACTGTGTGGAGTATGAATTCGACAGGTTGTGTCCTGCTCCTTTAAAGAAAGTTTTTCATAAAAATTGTTTATCAAATAATGAAGAATAACCTAACATCTTTTGAAAACTACTTTTTAGTTTTAATAGCTGTGAAAGCAAACATGTGCATTCGTGAGCTCATTCTGGTTTAGGTTTGTGGCAGCTTGTGTGCTTACAGCACCAATTGCAGGAGAACCTTCAGACTGCAACATGTGCTCTAAATGAGGGTTTTCCAAAGCCATTCTCACATCCTTTATTTTAAAAACTGACCTGTTTTCTGTTGTTATAGCATAGTCACTTTCGAGTTCAAGCAACAGATGCCTCTGGAAAACCATGCAGTATTATATTTTCACAGTTTTCGTAACTCTTCTAAACCACCTGGACACTTAAGCTGTAAGGAAAATGCTGGGATTTTGTCTGAGACAGAATGTTGCACTCTGGGAAACTCACGGCAGAGACAATGGAGAATTTACTCTACTGTAGCCTAATGGCTTTTAAATGTTCCATAATAACCGAATATTTTAACAGTAAATGTGAATAACACATTATGTGTACATATAATTTAATATTATTTAGCAAGCTGTTTAAAGGTAAATTAGGCTTCTCTGTCAGTCCTCTACCCCAACACGGTGATTGACAGACATCTGATTACATCAACCTATGGCCCAGGTCTGATCCTAACCACCCAGAGAAAGTGACGGGTAGAATCAGACCTGGGTGATAGCGAGAGGCCAACAACTCTGTTGGATTTCTGGCCACGGCAGCAGCATTGGGATATACTTTACAATCTCTCACCTGCGCTTGTCACAATACCAGAATTTTAATTTTGATACCAATACCAAATGTAGTACTGCTCAAATGCTTAATACAAAATGATACTATGCCGAAAAACTCATCACTGTCTCAACACGAAATATTTTTTGGATTGAAAAATGACCAAATTCAGGTAAAATACTTGGTGAACTTGGTGCTAGCCTATTTAAATAAAATCATAATATAGGCTGACATCATTTAATAATGTCAAAAATGAAACAGCCTCCAATAGTTTCAAATTTACCAGTACAGCTTGTTACAATATAAAACAAACTACTAAATGTTGTTAGTTTATCAGTGGGATTTTTGCTGATTCAGATAAATCTGCAGGACATTATATCAGTATGTGAACCCAGACTGCAATCCCAAACACCGTTATTTGCTATTCAAAGTACATTTGGTTTATAACTTCATAAGTATACTGTCACACACAATATATCATCACTGTGGGCCAAAAACCTTTTATCTCTAAAACTGATAATGTCACGGGAGAGAACATTCTTAAAATTTCAATGTAAATTTTATTAAATTTTGGATCATGTATATTAGTCCTTTCATTATGAATTTTTCACACAATGTAAAGGGCAGCTGGAATTTTCAAATTACTATTAAAAAATGAAAAACCAATAAAAATGGAGTTACAAGGTTTTGTTCCGACAGCGATGATACGCAGGCTGAAGGTGTTTAGCATGAACTGGACTTCTTTGGAGTTCCCCTCATTAATTCATGCATTCTCAACCCCCATTTTGAGGCCACAGCACTCACACATTCAGGAGGAGCTAAAAGAAGCAAGTCACTAAACATAAACATTAACCGCGCTCATGCGGCCGGGCTGCTTTTAGAAATGCCCATTCAGGTGACCCCTTTGACCCCTACTGAGGAACCATAGCTCAAGTGACAGAGTCAGAATGGCTGCCGTGAAGCTGTCAAAACCCACTTTAGCATTTGTCGCTGGCATGTCAGGTACTTTTCAGTCAGTACCACACCAGGTGTTTTTGTTGAAGACCCACTGCAGCATTCCCAACGACATTAGTGCTGAAAATGAGAACGATTCAATATAATAGTGCACAGGAGTATACCAGCAGCATGCAACAAGCCAAATACCAATTAGAAAACTCCTCTGCATATGGATAAAACATTAGTTTTGTGATTATATGGAGACAAACTGTGATTGCAGTACACCTTGCAATACATTAAAACGCATTAGTGAATCCATATGACATGGTTAAAGATCATTAACCAAAAGAATTTACTTTTGCAGTACATAAATACCTTAATTCATCAAAACACCATCTGAAGCACAGCACATGGTAGAAAGTATTGTGATTGGCTGGAGGACTCAGCAGTCCCTAGCAGTATTCCAAATGCCAGTATCACAATAAAGACGGTGCACCCACAACTCTGCATGTTTGTGCCTTACATTGGCATAATTTTCCCTTCATTAACCTCCTTATCAAACTGCTAAGTCCTAGTAAAGCTACAGTTCCCATAGCTAGCAAATACAGAAGATGCAAAAAAACCAGATGAGGAGCAAATGTTGTCAAGTGACTATACGTCATTGGTGTCATCACTGTTATAAAACAACCTTGTCTCTCAGAAACAGTAACTTTACAGGAGTAGTAAAAAAACCTTTTTAACCTTAATGTACATTAATGTAACAGGATTTTATCCCAAGTCATTTTAAACATTTTCTATACTGGTCCACTCATCATTAAATGAACAGAAAATGAAAAGTGATGCTGAAATTTTTCGAAAAGTATAAAAAACAAACAAACAAACAAAAAATGAAAAAATGAAAGAAAGCTACGAGGTTTTGATACGATAGCAAAGATTGTTATCCTGAAGTTCTTTGCTTTACTTAATTGCATGACAGGGTTTGATGTACAGTCATATGCAATATACTTATATATTTTCATTTCATCACATTTTGTTAATTTTCTAAGCAAAAATAAGTAAACACAACCTCTACAGAGAACAGCATTACAGCTGCTAACAAACACTAAAGCTCAATGGTCACCTAAATAGCCCACATCGTTTCTGCAAACTTCTCTCAACTTGCTTAAATTGCATCCAGGGGTTCAATAAGACTTGCCGAAATGGTTTAGAGCACAATATGAATAACTCCTAACTATAAAATGAACTAAATCTCACTGCTACAGGCAGCAATTTCAGACTACACTATTCTCTATATTTATAAACTGGACACAGGTCGAGCAGGTTGAGATAAATTTTGAGGATGCATTTTTACAGAAATGATTTAGGCTATTTGGGTGATTATTGAATTCTAGTGTTTGCTAGTAAAGTTAGGCTTGCAACTCCAGTTCTAAACAAAAGAAGCAAAATTTTGACTCCAAAACATGTCTCAGCCAATTTACTACACCTGGGGTAAAACATGAGGAGTTGTGTAAATTAGATTTTTTTGCCAAACCAATCATTGGTCATGTCATTTTTCAATGTGATATGCGTCAATGTGCCATAACTTTTGCACAGGCCCCATATTAAAGTTTTTTTCCCAATATGTTAAATTCAGCTGATAAACAATAATTGTGCATTATTTGTGCAGAAGCGTGTTCTCTGTAGAGGACATGTTCACTTATTACACTTAGAAAGTCAACAAAACATGTCATTTGACCAGGGATAATCAATCTTTAGCATACGACTGTATGGTTTGTTTCAGTCATGAACTGGGTATGCTTTGACTGGAGCCTGGCACAGCTAAAATCAAAGCACGGGAAGAGCGTATAAACAGTTAGACGTGGCTCTACATTCTCTGCTTTCGGTCTAACTGACATGTTTAAGCTAACAGAGTCTTGTATAGGGGCAATGGGTAAGCTGCGATATATATATAAACTTTCTGGTTTGTCTACAGCATCTGCAGGGAGCATGTTTGATAAATCTGTTCAGCAGGGGAAGCGACATCTTTGGTAGGCCTCTAAGGTAAAGTTCAGATCCACACCATTTACCACAGACAAACAGCTTAGTCACTGCCTATGGAGAATCCTCCAATATATCTTCCATTGCTGTAGTGTTATTAGGGCAGTTTCACAGCTTCATAGCTGCAGCATTATACTCTGCATGCACTCAGAGCCTTTACTGCTTTAAGCACACAGTAAAACACTAAAGTAGTGTCTTAGATGGCCAACACTTTCCTTTTCCCATTTTAAAGTCTGATTAGTTAAACTCTGGAGGGTCAGTCGCCGAGCCAGCAGAAGGTAATTGAACTGAAATTGAGTTGACCTTGATTTATGCCGTAACAAGGCTGCCAAAACCTGAACTGTTCCACTGGCTAATTCGATTACGAAGCGCACTACATCGTGTCCCCAGCCAATTTGGCTCACTAAAGCAGTGGCTCATGGTTCAGGTCTTTCATTACATATACAGAGTGGTCAGTAACACACTGGACTTGAAAGATGAGGTTCTATAGTACATTAGATTTGAAATGAATTAATAACTCATCATGTATAAAATTAAAATGCATTCTGTCAACTTTATTTTCAGGGTATATGGACCTCTGTACCAAGTATTCAGACCTTGGATATTTAAAAGGATTATGTTATGCTTTATTTAGACTAAAGGCATTCATTTAGATAGTAATAAGCTAAATATATATGTAAAATAATCATTTATAGGGTACTTTCTATTGGGAGGTGTCTGTCCCAAACTACTAAAACCCTAATGCCTCAATATCAACATGTGAAAATAATACTTAAAATTTAGTGACATTGAAAGATTTGGATGCAACATAAATTTAGTTTTTAAATAAAAACTTATTTAAAAAAATGCTGCCCCACATTTTTATGTCACTACCGAAACACAGTTTTAGTCTGTAGGCGGCACCTTATGTTAACCATGCCATTTTAGAGCAGGAAGCGAGACTGCATCCCTGTTTCCTCATGGCCACAAGGTGACCCAAAGTCTGAAAAACAGCGTGTAACATTACGAAGTCACTACTGAAACACATATTTTCTGAAATTAAGTTTAACTTTGAACTTTTTTGTGTTTAATGAAAAATACTATAATTTTATGTGTAAACTGTTCAAAACTGTGTTTGCTAGTCATGTACTGGCTAGCATTTTTGAGTTATGCTCAAAATTAGCTAAAACTGTCACTACCGCAACATTTACCACTGAAACATCTGGAAGTTTCAGAGGAGTTATTATTGTATTGGTAGTGACAAAATGGAATGTTCAATTATGTGTTTATATAAAAAAATAAACATGATTAAGGTACAGGGCCATTCAAAGCAAAATGATTTTAGTATAAAGTCCAAGACTCCAAATCAGGTAAGTAATCAGATAATTGGCTGCTCAGTTTTTTCTTGGCTTGCTGTGAATGTGATCAGGCTATTCTCTGGATTAAATGACAATAACACAAAACACCACAGTATCACAGTAGGAAAATTCACAGTGTGCAAAAGTTAGCCTTACACAAGAGAGCTAACACAATGTTTAGACCTGAAACATTAGGAGTCAAAGTCAACAGCATGGTACAATTTTAAGAAGCAAGAATGTGACGGTGAACTTAGCAACAGAAAACAACCAGGTAGTCGGGGCTCCAGAATAACCTTTTTTTCAGAACCATCCCAGAACATATTGTCAGCCATGCCAAAGTGAAAAATGACCTTTAAAAATATGAAATAGTTTTGTTTACATTACATTTCACTTTTGAATTTGTGTACTACCACCATATTATGGATTCCCAAAAATGACAAATGGCAGATAGAAATATATGTACATGCTCAGCGCACACACACACACACACACACACACACACACATACAAACAAATTTATGGTCCATAAATCCATTTATATACACATGACAGAGTATTTGTATCAGAAGCTTTTTGCAATGGGCATCAGAAATAGCTACTACACAGCAATTATTAACAGTTTATTTATCGTCATTTATGGTTGGCTTTAGAATAAGAATTGAGCAAGACTATATATTTCTGCCCTGAGATACAATTTTGCTCTGAAATGGTTAAATGCTTGGGCTGTTCATAGTTCTCTCTATTTAAATGGCCTTCTTAACACATAAGGAGTCGCCATGCTTTAGTGAAGCTTGCTGAAGACAACAGCTGCACTAGACCAGCTCTGCTGTATCAATGTGGGCTTTAACACATTCAAATGTATTCAGTTCTTGCACTTTAATTGCTTCCTCCACAACTTCTTTGCAACGCCAGCCTAGCATGATTATATGCTAATTTCTTGCAAGGCAAGCGGTGAAGCTAAG
Organism: Colossoma macropomum; assembly: GCF_904425465.1. Taxonomy (NCBI): domain Eukaryota; kingdom Metazoa; phylum Chordata; class Actinopteri; order Characiformes; family Serrasalmidae; genus Colossoma; species Colossoma macropomum. The sequence continues at coordinate 24,466,781 of NW_023494806.1, read as the reverse complement.
AGGCCAGAGGAAGCCGAGGAACGTCGAAAGCTATTTGACAGCTTCAAATGGGCACATCTTATTTTGGGGGTATATTAAAACAGTATAAAAGGCCATAATGCCTGTCTTTTGGATTCAGGGGAGGGGTAGAGTTTTTGTCCATAAGGTTCTGCAGGTTTCTCATCAAGGAGCAAATACAGCAATTATTATCCTGAAGAATAATTTATCTGTCCCAGATTTCAGGATGTGGATTTCTTTTCCAAAGCACACATACCTCAACTTGAGTTAGATACTGGAAAGTCCAACAGCCTTTAAAAAAGGAGTCTGCTAAGATATTAGTTAGGAGTGCACAAGCTCTGACTTTTCAAAGACTCAGTTTAACTCTTTATGGAAGTTCAATCCACGGTGATGCCACAGCTATCCGCAATTGGGAGTCCAAGGAAGCACAATTGGCCTTTTTGTGGGTACATTGTCAGAAAAAAGGTACCAAACTAAAAGGTTACATCTCAGGAACCTTTAGTCAGGGAACATAACTGTTCCATAACCCACTGAAATTATGTTTTCTAAGTTGTATTCACTCCAAACACCCCAACTCGTTTACAACCTTTTATTTTCTTCTTCTGTTTTAAAACACTAGGTTAAACATATTTAAGCTACAAAATTTGGCCTAAAACCACTTTTGTACCTTTGAGGGTACATTTACCTTATTGGTACCTTGATGAATGAAAAATGTACCTGCACAGAACCTTTATTTCTAACAGTGTATGACATTTAAGTTGTTTTTTGTACCAAAAACAGCCATAATTTATTGTTACATGACTATTTTCAAATATGTCTCTATTCCTTAGAATTAGACAAATCTTTTTATTTGTTACTGTGCCTGATATATGTAAATCTGTTCTGATTGGTTGTCATGTACTGTCAATTTGCCAGTGTTTACATACTACATTAAACTCTTTTTTTTGACAAAAATGAGGATTTTAATATTTGAACTTCAGGTCAATTCTTACAGTCCTAATATTTATATTTCATCCCAATTAAATGGCAAAATGTCTCCCTTCAAGGTAACTTTTAGCTCCCATACTTCTGTCTGTATGTAGTCAGGAAATGGGTTATAATTTCCACAGGAGACTTCCCTTGTAAATGACTTGGAAGCTCACCAGACCACTTTAATTATAGACTAAATGTCAGATATAGAAGCAAAGCAATGCTGTTGCCAGGCTTTTAAATTAATGGCCTTGCACCTGTATAGCTGCACAGAATCAGAATCAGAAGTGTATTCACAATATGCATTAACATGTGCTATGTGTTTGTCTTAGGCGCCGTTTATACCTGTGGTTTAGTTCTCTTGATCTGGACCAAAGCAGAAAATGATCCACTGTTGTATTTTAGTTCAGGTTTGTTTAGTGTTCAGACTGAAATACTTCATATCAAACCGAAAGATGTAAACAAGAGTCATATAAGTAAAAAGTAGGGCAGATTTTAGGATGTCTAATAACTGTTATAACTGTAATAATGCAAGAATAAAAATTGAAAATGGTAAAACAGCACAGTGCATTAGATATACTACGAGCAAGTTAAACAATAGCAGAGCATGCCAGAATTCTGTCTAGCCAGTCTGATTAATAAGAGAAATCGCCAGAGGAAAAAAGATTACGATCTACTGCACTGCAGTCATTTTTGAGGGAAAAAACCTCTGAGCTGTGTGGCCTGTGTTAATGGGAAGGTGAAGAAGGACAGTAGAGAAAGAGGCTGAAGAACAAGAGGATGAGAACACCATACAGCAAGTTTCAGAAGAAAGATAAACTAGTTGTTTCAGTGGGAAATCAGTAAATCCTACTGACTGAGGGAGAGGATTGCAATATCAGACCAACTCTAGTGCAAAAAAGATGAAAACGCACCAGAATTTTGCCTCATTTACAAAACATCATAAGCAGAGCAGAGTGACTAAAAACAAAAAGCACACCAAAATTATATTCTGTTGATTGTGTACACTGTACACATGACTCTGTTGTAACTTAAAAAGTAATCTGGTTGCCTTAAAATTTTGAGTTCAACTTTAAATTATGAGATAACAAATGGAAAACACAGTTTATTCTTCTATTTAAACACTGAATTGCATTTTACAGTGTAGTTATGGTTGCAATTTTCCTTCTTTAAAGTCAAACTAAAATTCTAATCAAGCTTTCCACCTTAACTAGGATTCATCTTACAGTATCATTTAAAAGACAAAATTCCTGGATGACTTTTACAGATTCTAAAATGTATTGAGTTTTGATTATGTCACCCTGCACCAGTGGGTGGGGAAAAAAATATTAACCATTAATATCATGTTTCACCTCCCACTCCCATCAACCCACCTATCACTGAGTAAAACAATCAGAGACCCACTTATACCATGTTTCAGTCAAAAATGTCACCTTTTTTGTTTTTTGAATTTAATCTAGGGCTGTTAAAGGATTCAAATAATTAATCATGATTAATCACATTAGAATGTGTTGTTAATATACAGTAAATGGTTCCAACTCTTCCATCTTTGTAGCTTCTCGCTTTCATTCATACTTATGGATTCTTGTTACAGTGGATGCATGAGGGGAACTGTCTTTCCACTTTGCTGTTGCTTTTGTTAGTTTGCTGCTCTTTGATTAATTCATAGATCTCCTGTGTGCACTGTCCTGTGTGGTCTCCTTAAGGTCTCGCTTGAAAAGCCTTTTAAAAAAAATGTGAAAAGTACAATCACAGCTACAATCACAGATCATAGAAACACACAGCACGAGCACTGCGCTTTACATCCCTGTCCCTCATAGCCAAAAAGTTGGTTAAAAGTCCAAAAAGTCCAGGTTTTGAAGCAGTTTGGTAGAATGATCAATATTCAAATTCAACTAAGCTAATGCTGCTTGTGAATATGGACAAACTCTGAAGAAAATCATACTGTAGGCTATAAAAATAAAAAATCAAGATGCATAAAGTATTGTTTTATAATCACATCATGGCAAACTGAATTAAAACCAAACTGATTTATGAGTTCCTGTGAGAATCCCACCCGTATTTCAAATTTAAAATATATCGGAGCTACAGTATTGCACTGTTCAATATGACTAGAATTGGCTGGCGATGTTTTAACAGCTGGTCCCAAAACTTCCAGAACTTTCACAGACCTTGAATAGTTTATACTGAGCCATCTGATACACAGTGCAAATAACTACAGAGAACATGTGCCCAAGGACCATCCAAATCAATTATTCATGTGCAAAAACGTAAGAAAAGCAGAAAGGGAGACTCCTCTACCTAGCTTTACCTTTTGCACTCAACTGGACCTTTCTACCTTGGTCACCTGCGAATGCACTCTTGGAGGCTACTAGGTGTATGTGGACATGAGAAAGAAAGTCGATAAATTATTCAAAACAAATTGCTTTGCTCGTGGCAGCACTGTGAAGTTCTCAGGGTGGGCAGCGCCAGCTGTCTCTCTGTACGACAATGTAGAAGTGAACGCTGTAACTTTGAAGCCAGACTCGCCTCACGCGAACAGTTGCTGTTACTGAAGAATGCTCGCAATGTGGGGTTTGTTACTGTTTAACTTCCACCTGCTTTATGGGAATTTATGCCTGTAGACTATTAAAATGCCAAGGTGAACTCGGTTATCTATTTAAACAAGTTATTACTCATTATATTAATGTACCTGCTGTAAAAATAGTTGTTCGCTACTGTAAACCCCAAAACACTGCCTACTAAAATGGCACATATTTTAAACTTTTCTCACATTTTATTTTTTCCCCTTGATTAATTATAAAAAGATGCTGCTACTTTGAGTCAATTTATGTGGTTTTCTGTACCAAAAACAGTCATAACTCACTTTTACATGACCAGTTTCCAACCTTTCTTCATCTCTTCGTATTAAACAGGCTGTTTTTGTTATTGTGCCTCTAGGACTGATATATGCAGATGATCTCCGTTCTGCTTGGGTGCCATGTATTGTCATTTAAAAGCATTCCTGGCTGAGATGTCCTCAGATGGAGTGGAAAAAACTGTTAAGTTTGGACTGAAGTCCTCAAGCCTCAGAGATGCTGGACAAAAGAAAGCTCAGCCACTCCTTCCAGACATCTAGATCCTTTACAACTTTGCAAGTGATACACTGGCTTCCCAACAGCCAGGAACAGCACAGCGTTTGATATTTTTTCCCAAATCGTCCTTAATAGTAACTCTGCAGAGACTGTCTGCAGTAATAGTAGATGTGGTTGATATGGCAAAAATACAATATCACAGTACTTCAAGAAATTTTACAATATACAATATGTCTCAATGTTGTTCAGTGTTCTACAAGTAGTGACAGCATGCATGTTATGCTCAGAAAAGCAAACTGTAACATATTGTGATGGAAATTATCACAATGAAGATAAATATCATCAAATTACTCAGCCCTAAGTAACAGCACTCCTTTTCACTTCAGCATGAGTGGGCTGTAGACTGAATGGGTGGTCATAATTAAATGTAGTCCTGGTTGTGATACCCGAACCACAGTGAATTCAAGACAGCCTCTTTTTGCAGCCGAATTTCCATATATGGACTGTATTCTTCAACATTAAATACAAATATACAAGTACTCAGTTCAAAAAAGCAAGGACAATGAATTCCCCTTAAAATAATCTACACTTAGTGTCTTTACTTAATACATAACTCTAAATGAGATAGATTAAGTGGTTTGCTACCCTACATCCTGATTATAAAGTACTATAAAGAAAAAAGTTTTGAGATTCTAGGAAGAGCAGTGTAGAAGAAGAGACTGGAAATCAGAAAGCACGAAAAGCTGTTTACCAACATCTTGAAGCTGTCACTAGGGCGGGATCCTCAAGCGAACATCTCAGTACTTTTAGTCAGGGAACATAACTGTACCATTATCCATTGAAATTATATTTTCTAAATTGTATTGACTCCACATACCCCGTCTCGTCTCCAGGCTTTTATTTTACTGTTCTGTTTTAAAACATTAGGTTATGAAAAGGTACAAACACATACTTTTCACATTTTTTTCACCAAAAATGTACTTGCACAGTATCTTTATGTCTAACAGTGTAGAATGCCATTTGTTAATCCTGTATTTCCTAACATGTTGTCGCTATTGTGAAAATATTTTTTTTTACAATTTGAAAACTCCTGTGATGAACGGACCAACAGAAATGATCCACAATGCGCTTTGATGAAGAGTAGTTAGAGCATGTAGGCCTGCATGTCCACGTTGTTCATTGTAAACTGGATCAGCATGTTGTATGTGTGCTACTGCTTTCTATCACTACATAAAAAAGCACAATGCTGCCTTCATTGTCGCATGTACTGTGATAGTTTCTGAGCAAGCGTGTGCACATTCAGAATAGAATTCAGCTCACTAAGGGCTTGTTTCTGATTTGTTTAATCAGACTCACAATAAAAGGCCAAAGATGTGTGAAATATCTTTCTATGTATGTGTTTGCTTGCTTACAATGATTGAGTTTGTGACACAAACAAGATAAAAACTTTTCAGCTTGGTTGGCTCATGTTCTTTGCATATCATAATAAATGCAACAAAAGCATTGAGCAATCACATTGTTAGAGGAGAAAGACAGAAATAGCATTTTTTGCCAGGACCAGGCCACAATTACAAACACTTTTATCATGTGAACATCATCTGTTGGCACGGCATGGCTCAGACTGGACCAGACTAAGACTGTTGCCGCAAGGTGGAAATCAGATCGTATGGATTACGCAGCCGCCCACTGCTTCAACAGCTTTAGGAGCCAGTGGGAACCTGATGCAGGACGCAGACCGTCTCGGAGACGGCTGTGGCAAGTGGAAAAGTCAATGTGGCGCTTGGGGAACACTGGCAAAAGGCCCCTGCGGTTCTCTGAGGATGCTGCGGCTGGGCTGAGCCAGATGGACGTGCCACCTCTCCCGCTGCTCCCCTTGTACCTGTGAGACGCACCCTGGAGGGCAACTGTAGCCGGGCTGATAGTGTCCTTCCACAGAACAGTGCAGGGCAGGAGAGAGAGAGAGAAAGAGCTTGACATTTTACACTGAGAGCCCTTACTAAGAGGATTATACACATATGCTGGGGATTAAGAAGGGGCTTCAGGTCACCTATACAATTCACTCTTTCCATACTGAGTGACCAGTGCAAAGAAATACTAATACTACTAGATCTGGTTTTCCAGACACGAATGGCCCGAGTGTTGGATTACGTTGCAATATATGAAGGGATATCCACTGAAAAGTCTTTACAGTCCATGACCAGGCTTAACCCTCCTAGGCCTCTCAATTATTTTGCGCTCATAGCTCATTTAAACAAATAAGAATTCTGTTGAAATGCTCATTCAAAATGCTCAAAGACACCACACTTACGTTCATAAATGTATGTTTTTTCATATTATTGACATTTTCTGACACAGAAACAAACGGAAATGACTCAGAAATGCAAAACTGAACTCGTTTCTAACTGTACAGAACTGCTGTTTTTACAGTATTTCACCAGAGAGTCAAGAAAGTCTGATAAGTTTTGTTTTAAAGGCTCAGCAGCCATCGTTAATGGTACCTAACATTTCGCCTTCCGTTACTTAGTAACAAACAATCGCAATGCACTTTGGTATACATTCAGCTGACGTAGCGATTTACGGTATTAGAACCACTTCCACCTCTCATAACTCAAGTGCTATGTCTGGACTCTTAGCATTTCTGCTGCATCCAGAAAACAAACTTCAGTACTTTTCATTTCCATTCCAGATAAAGGAAATCGCTTCCTTCATGAGAAGTCTGAATTGCTTTCTTTCAGTTCTGCCTAAGATAAGACCAATTTAAATCTAATGCATTTGAAAAGCAAGACAACATTCATCCTTTTAAAAAATTAGCAACCTTTTCCTTTAAGCACTGATCAAGTTGCAGCTCCTCTTTTTCTGTAAAAGCTCTTCACCCACTCGCCATCTCTGTCTGGAGGTTTGGTATTAAAGTCAAATCACGTCTTTTTATGCACCCCATAGTGCAGTCAAATCACGTCTCCTCCACGCTTCAGAGTGTTGGGGTGGTGGTGTCTGAACAGGGACTGATCTGACAGTACAAGCATCAAGCCGTGTAATGCTGTTAATAGGGGAACATGCTTGCAGAGGCGGCGTCTAAGTGTGTGTGCGTGTATATGTGTGTGTGTGTGTGTGTGGCTTGACAGCTGTGCCCCCAGGAGCTCTAGGAATTCAGGTACGTAATTACGACTGAACGTTTCCGGAGGCCTTTCTGATGCGAGCCCTTGTAAATCAGCCCCTGTAATCACAAGCACATGAAGAAGCAATGGTCTTCAGACAGATTCTGGTTGAAGTATCACTATCAGGAATAAGTAAGTGGGGCTGTCTTCTGAATGCGTAACTCCAAGTTGTGGCCTAGGTCACAGGGGGCCACTCCAGGAGGGCTGAGGTTTGGCAATTTCCAGGCTAAAACAAGTCAACTATACCTCATGAGCTGAATCTAGGGATGTCCCAGTGCAGGTTTTTGGTGCTTCCCTTTAAAAAAAAGTCTGAAAAAATCTATTTGGTTTTTGCACATTTCACATGTTAAAATGTTATCACATGCGATAAAATGTGTGCTCACATGTGAAACGTGTGGTTACTTGTAAACACACATGGTTTTTGTACACTTCATGTGTGAAATATATGTGACTTTTCTGTAAGGGCTTTAATTTTAGTATTGAGTGCCAATACCAAGCCCAATAACTCTGCTACATAACACTGATATAATCATGCAAATATCATACGCTGTCATGAGTAGTCATGACAAATTATGCTCAGTAATCCAATTATGTTATGACAGCTGTCATAATGATGTCATAACAGCTAACTAGAGTATGCTTAGCAAAAATTAGCATGTGACATAAGCTGTCATAACATCAACCATTATTGGTCGTCACCCGAAGATGCAAAGATTTGTCCCTTATTTATAAAAGATGTATGGAAATCAAATCCTGCCTTGCTCCAATCAATCATTCCTGTTCACTTTTTTCAGCAGAGGTTGCTAGAAAAGATGTACTCTGCAGCTGTTGGAGTCCAAGCGGAGACTGAAAGTCTGGCACAAGAAAACCATGTAAGAAAAAAAAAAAGAAAAAAACTAAATATCTAAGCCCAAGTTTCTTTGTGGTCACTACTTAATGCAAAACTATGCACATCTCGTTTGTATCATTCCTCTTCCAACACAAAATGCAGGAAATTTAGCCATGTAGCCATGCAGTCACATTTCACAGGCAGCTAGTGAGAACAATACCATGGCAGATATTACAAGTAGCTTTTGGACTGTTTTCATTCTTTACATTACAGTTAACTTGCTGCTTGTTAACTACTGAAAACGTGTGGAAAGTGACCATTTATTTCACCTCTACAACAATAGTGTAAATAGGATAAAATGTGGGATAAAATGTCCAGAACAAACTTGACTTACAGCCAATACCAATATTTTTATGTAGTATATCTGTACATAAATGTTGTGCACTCTCACATATTTTATCTCTTGAGCACGCACTCTCTTGTAAAGCCTGCGTTCGGAATCACAACCTAAAACTGTGTCTGTGATAATCCAACTCTATTAGTGCTTACAAGAACGTTTGATTCTGGTTCAGGTTTCACATTTGGCAGTACCAGTTATGTTTACGGTAGCTGTCTGGGCTTCAATTTCATGCCCATGATTGGTGAAGATCGACTGGCTCCAATACTGATCTTTCAGATCACACCAGGACATCTCTAGTTGAATTAAGTGTGTTTGAGCAGGGAAACGCTAAACTGTACTGGACCCTGGCTCTCCAGGCCCTGAACAGCCCAACCCCTGCCTAGATGAATTAGATGCTCTGCCAAAACTGCTCCTTATGTGATGTCTTTAAGGACAAGGAATTTTCTGTTTGACTGATTTGCAAGACGTTCTGGAACAAACCCTGGCCCAAACGGATCCTGGTACCTGTTCAATGCAGGGGTCCAAGATCCTGAACCCTATGAGGCATTAAATGGAAGTGCGTGAATCTTCCCAATGAAACAAGCCAGCAAAGCAATGCTCTGAACCTAATCATTTATTTATTTTAAAGACAAATGAATTCTGTAGGATCTTTGCCAGAGCACCATGAAAAAAACAGCAGCGTAGCACTGAATGTCTTATGTGAAACATCCAGATTCACAAGCGTAATGCGTTTAAGCAGCACCAAACATTGGTGACTACATATTGGTGGCCACGAGCCCTTCTAGCTTTGAGCACAGCTCGACTTAACCCGCCATCCTTCAAGGCGCGCGGAAGGCAAGCAGCAAGACTGTTCTCTGTGCTGGCACCCAGGTGGTGGAACGAACTCCCACTGGCTGTCCGTACAACAGAGTCTCTCACTGTCTTCAAACGCAGACAGAAGACACATCTCTTTATACAGCAGTTAAATGAGCACTGAATTAAGTATTGATTGTAATGTATTGTACTGCACTTATGTACTGTATTGTATTGCACTGCTCTGTGTTTAACTCTGTTTCTTTTTCTCTAGGTGTCAATAATGACTTTCTGATTCTAGCAGTATCTGAGCTCAGGACTGGCTTTCTCTCTAACCTATTGGTAACTAGCAAAGCTACTTTCTCTGGATGGACAAAGCACTTTTTGTAAGTCGCTCTTGATAAGAGCGTCTGCTAAATGCTGTAGATGTAAATATGCTAAGCATGCAACCCACATGTAGTTTTGAAGATCAAGCTTCAGTTCATAGCAGCAGCCTTTTGTGTAGTGGCAAGTGTTGGGTGACTCAATGTTTTCCTCCATTTGTAGCACATAATACCTAGGTAATGACGCAGTGACAGACGGGGTAAAACAGAGCTGACGGGACCCAACTGGCACAGCAATTTCCTCCCTATTACAGCCCATTACTCTACAGGTACACAGCCTGGTGGACACCATGCTGCTTGGAGCTGATCGATGTGTCCGTTTTTAGAGATGGAGAACTGAGAAGAAAGTGTGGCTGCCAGGCGTCTGATTTACAGTACAACAGGTCTGGACGCTGGGAGACATTTTGTTTTCCAAGATGTAAGAGTTTTATACCACAGTGACAGATTACAGCTGAAACGTGTGGTCTAAGGAGCTACTCTGTTTTGCTAAAGTTTGCACATCTTGAGTCATTACATCATTTTCTTTGCAGGAGAGATGGATCTGCAGACTCATGGACAGTTTCAGTCTCTTGCATCAGGTGGATGCCTTCTTTCCAACACCCCCTATTTTCCTTTTCCTAAAAAAGGTCAACTGCACACAAATCGAGATAGCATGAGAAAGCTAACTCAAGTCCTCATATATTCACATAATGTTTAATGACATAGTGCTGGTATTGTTAAAATTCAATATCACGGAACTGTGAAAAGTCAGAGACCACCCTTTCGTTAGTTTAAGTATAAGGTATTCATTTTTCAGCATCAGAAAATATCAGGAAACACTTTTTAACATAAAATGACAATAAATGGCATGTTATAGTAACCTCAATATCATCCAAAACAACCAAAACAAATGTGAGTAAAATGTTGATATTTCTTATGTTTTGTCCTGGAGCCTGGGGTCAAACTGACCCCAAAGAAGACAGATGTGTACAAAATGTGTACAGGACATTAAAATACATACCATGTTATCATTTTATCATATTTATTCATTTTATCATATTTATTTTGTCCCCATTAAATATCAGTCATTAAATATGAAGCAAAAAGTTATGTTAATCATTCATTTAGAGATGTCAAACTGACCCTCCAAAAAATAAGAGGGTTAATTTGTCCACTGGCTACTTCCGTAAACTTTACTGCCACATTAACTCTTCCATCCTTCCAATCTTTAAACCAAAAGTCCAACAAAAGCTGTTCCCAAAGCTATCACAGTCATTTTGACCCCGTTTACACCTGGTCACTTCATATGACTAGTATCTAGATTGTATCCTGACATTTCAGCCCCATGCATTTACACTTGGTAGTCAAATGCGTCTTTGGTTAGTTGGACTGAAATGTGTGGGACAGAATGCGTAAATCTGCTTGTTACACAGCAACCAATTACCAGTTGTCTATCCATTCAGCCTCTTCCTGTGCTATGCTGAAGATGGCTGCTGGGTTTGTCCATATTGCTGTTGCATTTATACTGCTAGAGCATGTGGCTCAAATGCATTTCAGACCACCTCCCGAAGAACAACTGGATTTATACTGTTTTAAGTGCATCTTGGGTGTTTACACTTGCATTTTTATGTGGCTTGGCCTTATCCTGATATCAAGACACATGAAGTGACCAGGTGTAAACAGGGTGTTTGTTCCCCTTTAAAGTGACATCAACATTCACCCTCAATGCCCTGAAAACTTTTTTCTCATATACAACTAAAATGGCTAAAGGAGATCTTTCTGAAGGAATTACAGAGAAAATGGGACTCCTAACAGCTGTGATCTGATACAGGCCCAAACTGTCACCATCAGATAAACAGTGATAGGAGAAAATCAAGCTCCACTCTTGCTAAAACAATTCACATTTGTTTCTGTCCATCCTTCCACCGTGAGAAGACAACTCAACACTATGGGTCTGAATGTGTAGCTGTCAAAAAGAATTTTTCACTAAAACAAATGGTAAGCTGCTAAGTAAGTAAGGTTTTATGAACTGATGAGTCAACATTTGTAATTGGGTTTACTTGGATCATGAGAGGCAAAACAACCAACGTCTAAGACTGATCTTTGGAGATTTTTACAAGAAGTATAGGAAAATTATCTCTACAGATTTCTTTAAAAAACAATGCAAGTCTCCTGAAAAGGTGGTACTGATAAATTTAATTATTATATTTAGTTGCTGAGTCTTCTGTGTAATTTTCTTGTGTAATGTTATATGTGTCTCTGCATTTTTTCCTGATGCTGAAAAACAAAATAACTTATTGGTCATTTTGACTGAAAATTAAATAAAGGGGGTTGCCTGACCATGGCACAGCACTGTACTTCCCAAATATACATTATACATCTAAAGTAGCCAGAGACCTCTTCTAATTAGTGAATTCAGCTACTAATGAGTTAAGCTACTTTTTTGCATCCATTGCTGAAACAAGATGTTCATTTGCACACACATAGCTAGTATAATCTCCAGAATATAAAAGTAGAAATAGAAATAAAAATGCATTGCCAATAGAGTGGGGGTATTCTGGAGCCACCACATGAGCTTAAGTAAAGCGTCAGCTAGAGGGATATAAACCCCCTCAGGATTCTGCTGTGGAGCAGTGGAACTGCATTTGTTGGAACTGATGGAGCTCCATCCAGGACCTCTGTGATGATTTGAGTGGCTTGTTATCCAAAACTAATCATCCAACATCAGTACCTGATCTCACTAATGCTCTTGTAGTCAAATCCTCACAGCAGTGTTCCAGAAAAGTAGAGGCTGTTATAGCAGCAAAGGGGGACAAACTCCCTTTTAATATCCTTGATTTCAAAAGAAATGGATGAGAAGGTGTCTACATACTTTTGGACAAAAAGTGTCAGATACTTAAGTAGCAATATTTGCATTAAATGAAATGAATACTGGTACATTATGCCAAAAGAATGTACAATACACAGTATTGTATAATAATATTGTATTATAACCAGACAGAAACCACATTCTGAACTGCTCTTTCAAAGCAATTTGAAGAACCCAGAAAATGACACTGAAGTTTTTTTATATAAATATTGCTAAAACTAAAAGTAAATACTGTTGTATGACAGCATTGCTGATATACTGGTATCACCCTGCACTATATACAGTCCAGCAGAATGACTTTGCTTATCAGTGCATGGACCCCTTAGGTTCCAACCTGCTTCTCCAACGTCCCATGGATGGCCAAAGCAGGTGTTTCACGGTATTTAATTCAGTACCGTCCATTTTTAGCAAACCCTCTGATACTCCCTGAGTAACTGCCTGAGGCACAGATTATTTTGGTGTTCCGGATTTCAAGGCATCAGAAAAGCAGCTGCCGCTGGCGCCATGCAGAAAATGTGTTGTCTATTTTAACTTTGTTGTAACTGTATATTAGAGGAAAATAACACTGAGAGAATATGGCCTCAGCAATTCAATATAGCAGAGTTAGACGACTGACAGAAGAGAAACACACACACCATCCCACCATCCACAGCAGAGATATTCACCAGTCACTTCACACAAGTGCGTATTTTGAGTCTTTAGTAGAGAATTGTAATGAATTCTTGTTGTTAGCTGCAGATATTGCATTTTATAAAAGTAAACCCTGATAAAAAACACCATTATAGAAAAACCTTCAGCCCAGAAATGCGACATTCAGTAAATGCAGTGTTTGTAGGAAAGAAGCAAAACAAATTGAAATGACTGGTTAGCCTGTAGTTTGTACAGCAAGTAAGCTAGCTAGCTAGCATAACAGCTAATCCAGGTTTATTCAGTTTCAAAGGAATGTGATTTGTAATGTACTAAAATATCAGCTAAATTAGCTACTGCACTAGCTAGCATACTTGCCCTCTAAACTATATGCTAGGCAACTAAACTAAACTATTTCAACTTGTTTTGTCACTATCATTTTAATACTGTGGCTAATGCTTCTTTCTGTCCATCAGTTGCGAGTCAGTTAAGGGCAAGTCTGAGTTGAGTTGCAAGTCAGTTAAGGGCGAGTCTGAGTCAAGCTACAAGTCAGTTAAGGGTGAGTCTGAGTTGAGCTGTGAGCCAGTTAAGGGCGAGTCTGAGTCAGGTTGTGAGACAGTTAGGGGCGAGTCTGAGTTGAGAGTCAGTTAAGGGTGAGTCTGAGTTGAGCTGCAAGTCAGTTAAGAATGAGTCTGAGTTGAGTTGCAAGTCAGTCAAGGGTGAATCTGAGTTTCGTTGTGAGACAGTTAAGGGTGAGTCTGAGTTGCGAGTAAGTTAAGGACAAGTCCTGAGTTGAGTTGCAGGTCAGTTAGAGGTGAGTCTGGGTTGAGTTTGTGAGTCAATTAAGGGCGCGTCTGGGTTAAGTTGTGAGTAAGTTAAGGGCGAGTCCGAGTTAGTTGCGAGTCAGTTAAGGGTGAGTCTGGGTTGAGTTTGTGAGTCAGTTAGGGGCAAGTCTGAGTTGAGTTGCAAGTCAGGTAAGTCTGAGTCTGAGTGACTCTTTAAGGGGGTTTTCCACTGCGGTATTACTGTAGCTCAGTGGCGCTATCAAATTGTCTGGCTCAGCAAAGCATCCCACAGGATGTTCATGTTTGCATATCATTATGGGGACATTCTTTCTGAGCAGGAAATATGGAGGAAATCTATACATATATGCGTGTATATATATATATATATAGACACACACATATATGAAATGTTCTTTTACAAATAAAAACTAATTTTGCACAAAATACAAAATACAAGTGTGCTCTCTCTCTCTCTCTCTCTCTCTCTCTCTCTGTCTCTCTCTATTTAAGTAACAATAGCCAGCCTTCTGGCAACAATGGCAGCATTCCTCACATTAATTAGCATGTGCCAGTGCTAAGCAGGGATTTGGCTGCTAGTGACTATGTTTCAGTCTCTATGGATTGGCCTATATTTGAGCGGCAGCAAACATGATACTGCTAGGAAGCTATTTGTGACCTCATAAAAACAACAGCCAACACTATCCGCCTTTAAATACCTCATGCTTTTCCACTGTATAAAAAGACACGGCTGCCGCAGTATCAGAGCACACTTGTCCACACCAGTACTAAGGCTGTCAAAGTTACCAAACTACACTTTTATTGATTAGAATGTACTTTTTCAATTAACTAGCAATGATGACGATGATAATGCATATTCTCCTACTGCTTTCTCTTACAGTAAGAAGCACAGTCTGATTTACTTTGTTTTTTCCAGTAAAGTATTTTATAATCTTTGAAATGCTATGTATGGTTTGTTATTGTTCAGTTATGTCATTGTTACTGTTTGGTGTTTGATAACTGATTGATATTTAAAATAATCAGCTGATTACTCAGATACTAACCTATGAGATACTTAGAGCCTTACATAGTACATTTAGAACTGCATCTTGTTCTCTGTTTTAGATTTTCAATTAGCCTAAAATTCTCTGTTCTTTATTTACTTCAGGTTAGGAACCTGTCTCTGCACAATAAGGAGCTCCTCTCACACATTAGAGAACAAAAGAAAGTCTGACTGATTATAACCCCTTTCATATCTATTTTACATCAGAAGTTACAACAATATAACTCAAGGGAATAAACAGCTCCGAGGGAAAGAAGAGGAAAAGAGAAAAGGAGAGCTGGAGATGTCACGGCCTACTGCGAAAAACATCTTTTAGTCCTCTTTTGCCGCAGGCCAGGATTTGGCAGTGAGTCAGTTGCTTGGAGCCGTCCTAAACAGGGCACATTTGCAATGCTAAAAATGTAAACATTAGTTATATGGTGCTACAGTTGAGTCAGTAACTCTACACTAGTATATCAAACAGAAATCTATACTAGTAGCCTCAACAAAGAACCAAGTGTTTGAGAAATATGGACGTGTACAATAAACATTACAAAAAGTCAGCATTATGTCATGCAGTTCATTTTTGCACTGGAACTGTATGACAAGCTGTTAGGGTCTTCATAGGGTCTTCTCTCTGTTCAAATGACCCTTTATTTGCTCAATGAAATTTCTAAGAAAAAGTCCCATGTTTCCAGGGCCCTGTAGTTCCTGCTGCTTCAATACAGATTTCCTTATTAAAAACAATCTATTCTATGATTAGTATTTTTACTCAAGATTTTATTTAAACTTTACAATATCAACAACATTGCAAAATGTTAGCAAAGATGACACACATGCTAACAATGGAATTTTTGAGCACATCTTTGAGCACATCTTCAAGGACAACATTACAAAGACAACATTGCCCACACCATGTTCCCTCAGGGGAATCCTCAATGCCATCTTAAGGACTGTTCCATTATTGCATTAGCTCAAGTGACCCCCTAGGAGCAGACCACTGAGTCAACATTAATGTTGACAATAATGACTCCAGAAGCAGACTTTCCCAGAAATGGCTGCAAAATCCATTTTTACTTTGTCATGACACGTCATGTTGAAACAGGTCTTTATGTAGTTAACTATTCCATCTGTTAAAACCCCATCACATTCCGTTTTCCAGGAGCTTTGAGCTGCAGATTTCCAGACTTTGCTAATTGTGTCCTCTACCCAATGCAGCTGCTGTCTTGTCTGCGTTGACCTCTGAAGGGGCAGCCTTTCATAGCACCCAGCAAATGGAGTAGGCACTAATTTAACCCCAAACCGTTTATCCTTTCTTCCCCATTCGCTCATATATAAAAGAGACTGCCTGAAACGCGGTCAGTCAGTATTATTATCTTTACTTTTGTGGATTTATTGTGCTTTTTATTTTAGACATGCTAGCCCGCTTGCTAACTATGATGTTAGCTCCTTGGCAAACTGCAGCTGCACACAAATCTCCCCACTGCCTCAACCAAAGCCAGTTATCATCATTTTTTGCTACAGATCAGTGTACAACACTATATGTTGTGGCTACATAATTATCTCCTAAAATTATGTTCACTTTTACTGGTTTATGGTAGGCCAGTTAGCCAGCATACTAACTACAGACTCTTTTGCTAATCACAGCTGCACAGTCACCCCACTGCCGCCAACCACACCAATTATCTACATTTTTTTAGTATGTCTCAATGAACAGCACTGTGTACTCCCAAGATTATCTAATTATCTGATATAATTATGTTCACTTTTGTGTCGTTACTTTTTATGGCTAGAAAGTTAGTTAGCTTGCTACCTGCACTGACATGGAGTTTTTTTCCATTGTTAGTCATCTGGACTCAGTTACACCCATTTCACAAGGTGATGTGAACTGCTAAAGTCTAGTGTGACTGCAGCTTTAAACAAAACTGCTTAAGTTAGTCACTTTACTCTGCTAACTTAGCAAGCTAAGGGCTACAGAACTAGCAATAACAAAAAAGAAGGGCAGCACCCCACACTGACGGTCACAATTATTACATAATCGGCTAATTGCAATTTTATTTAAGCTGACTGAGAAAAGAGTCTTTTGATTTCAACTGTGTTGGGTGTCTTAACATGTTAAGAGGGCAGCACAAGTAATGTTTATTTGCTAGCTATGTAGCTAATGCTTTTAGCATGTCTTAGAGAATCCATTGTTTTTGGCTTATATTATCACACAAAAAAAATTAGCTTTGCTCTACACACGATTCTATGTAAATGTGCACACTTAAAAAAGATAGTTCTTCAGGGGTTCTTTAGTACAGGCAATGGTTCTACATAGAACCTTCTTTGAAAATAGTTCTATATAGCACCAAAAAGGGTTCTACTATTGTTACAAGTTTGACAAAGTAACAATACCAGAACCCTTTTTGATGTTACACAGAAAATGTTCAAAAAGGTTCTTTAAAGAACCATATTCAGCACATTCTCTATCAATCTGAAGAACCATGTTTTTGAAGTGTGTAGACAACACTGTAATGTATTATTTAGACAGTAGTTAGCTACTAAACACCGCTAGAAAGCAAGATTGCTAATCAGCCTGTTTGGTCACTTTAAGTTTGTACTTTAAGAAAAGACAATTAAATGTTAATTGCAATTATTTATGCCTCAAATGATCATCATTTAGAAATTCATGATTGTGAGCACAGCCCAAACTTAAACCAGACAAAGTAATTATACCGTTTATATCCCTATTCTGGTCTACGCTGGTCAGTGCTGGTTTAGCTAGTGACACAGTATGGTCATGCTGGTTGACTAGCATACTAGCATCCAAAACACAACATATGCTGGTTTTGCTGGTCTATGCTAGTTTTGCAGTAAGGATATGTGTGCTCTGACCTAATTTAAAGTAGAAGGTTTGCTTAGCTAACTACTTAGCTCAGGAGGCTAACACAGCTGAGGCCAAGTGCATTCCTACTGAGAAATCTGCTCGTTGTTGTACCCTTTATGACCTTTGGTTCTCCAGGACCTTAACCATGACCATAAAAACCCTTTCATAGGTTTCTTCATACCTGGTAACAGAGGACCCTGAGAGCATAAGTACACTCTTCGTAGCCTCAGTACAAAACTAAAGAAGCTTTCAACCCCAAACATCTCGTCTGATTTACTACATTTGGGTTTGATTTTTTGCCATTGTTCATTGAAGATACTCTACCTTGACTGGATGTCTTTCCACTTCAAATCTTTCTTTTTTTTCATACCAGTAACTAATCCACAGCAGCGCATTAAATATTTAGTGTGAATGATTTGATTAAATGGCTTTCCCACACACTTTATCTACAACATAAGGTTCACAGTGATACATACAAGCAATATTATGCAAGCGAAATACCTTCTGCTTGTCTCGAGAAGGAGCAGCCCACACAAGCATAGAGACTGTGATATATTTCATTATATTTCTTCTTCTGTCTTCTTTTTAATTTCTTTTTTTCCTAAAGTAAACAGCACGAAGGAGTCCCTAAGGCTTTCACACAAACACTCTCCCACAATATGTCGGCGAGGCATATCAGAAATCGATCTTCTTTTTCCTATGTAGGTCTCTGAATCCCGAACCACGCAAAATAACTTCTTTATGTCCTCTGCGATCAGAGCTCATGCTTACACCAGCAAGCTCATGCTAAAGATTCCACAGATTAAGCACAAAATTAGGTGGTCATTATCAAATTTATGAATATTATGTTAAACAATAAATTGTTCTTCAGAACAAATACTTTGGAAAATACTTTGAATGCAGTTCTTGTAGCGACTCTATAACAGTGTGACTGACTGGTTACAAATGATTTGATGTGAATTATTAATGTCAACAAACTTCACAGTTTCAATCAATAAGATGCATTTTACAACGGTGGGGAATTTTGGCAGTTCAGGCACAGGCCAGTCTTCGCACAGTGAAAGCATTAACTGCAGTCAAACACTAATCTGATAACTCTATTTGGCTAAGATGAGGAACTGACAAAGGCTGTTTACAAATGTGGATGCTTTTAGATATGGTGTCTATCACAAGAAAACCCCTTCATAATCTCTACTTATAAGGGAAGGGGAATAGAGTTTCCACCAGTCTGGTTTAATTAAGCACAAAACACAATGTTCAAGAGATGTGAAGCATCTAGAGACCAAACAGTGGAATGCTGACTTTTTGTCTGTCAAAAACATTAAGAACTCAGGCAGGTGTTATAGGTACAACAGTGATTCAACAAGCTTAACACATTTCAATGACTCAAAATAAAAACCTTGTGACTCAAACCAGTTTACGTTAGAGCCACAGGAATACTTTTCCACACCTCCAAAGTTCAGTCTTAGAAGTTGGGTGCATTTTCTTTGTTTGATTGCAAATATTCTTCTTTTTTGTCTAATTCTTTTTCTCAGTGGCTTCTTGACAGCTACACGTCCTTTCAGACTTGTCTTCTCACAGTGGAAGGATGGACAGAAACACCTGTGGATTTTTTTAGATCTGTAGCAAGAGTGGAGCTTGACTTTCTCCTCTCTCTAAAAGATGAAAACTTTACGTACCAGTCATTTGATAGTAACAGTTTTGGTGGTCTACCAGGCCTATATCTTTTATTCATCGTTGAACTCCTGTTTTTTCCACATTTTTTCCTTTGACTTTCTCCTTCTTTAAGTGGATTATCTTATAATCTTATATCTTATGAAAAGTGGATACCTTATACGGCCTTTAAATGCTAAATAGCCTGCTATCTCTAACTTTTGATGTATTACTTTATTTGATTATCATCATCATCATCATCATCGTGATCATCAGCGCTTAGTCCAGATAGGGTCGCGGTACTTTATTTGATTAATGTTATTTAAATAGACAAATGATTTTACTGTTATGAATTTAACATGCAAGTTTGGCCCTTTAAAGATCAAATAAGGTTAATAAGGCTAGTGGACAATTTAGCTGTAAAGAAATCAGAATTGGTCATACAAATTCATGATCACTGCATCCGTACCTGAAATATATATTTAAAAATACTTTGGTGAATCAACAGTTACATTTACTTTGATTGGAATAGTTTTGTTGGATTACATTAATATCTAGATGCTACAAAACACCCACAGAATCACTCATCCGTGATCTGGAACTGTTCTGTATAGCAAAATATCACAATACCAATAAAGAAACAACATATATTGTGCAGACCTAGCTGATGTCAAGGTTTGGGCAAAGCCTTGAGCAAACACTGGATAAAAGGAGCTGACTAGGACGTTTTTGTTTGATATCTCAAACCTTTCAATTCGGTCAGACCTCAAGGGGAGACTTTGAAGTTTTGTCTTATTGAGATTAAAATGAGATCTAGGTCAATCTTGCTTATTGCTAATAGCTCTATCAAAGAGTCAGGACCCTTTTTTAAAGGCCTGGAGGGAATGGCGATGGTCCCTCCCCCCTGGATGAGGTGCTCTACAGGAATGCCATCCCCCTGAGCTCACCTCCCTAGCACAGTTCATCAGAGCTAGCTTTAATTACGGTGTGTTTTGGTGTGCGGTGAATCATGTTAAGGAGGTAGAAACTCCTGACCTTCTCCAGCACCTCTCCCACGGAGCCCCTAGAGCTAAGTGCCCGCTAAACTGCGGAACCAAACAAAGATTGAAGGAAGGGGGTTAGAGACAGGAGAGGAAGGACAGGCTATGCTTATGCACCATGCACTCAAATTTGCACCTACATAAGCAATATCTCCATTAGCCAGCTCACTGTGAGAAAGCTAAGGGTGAAACATTTCACACCACGGTCACATATTATATTAGACTCTAGTGTACAAAAAAAAAATAATAAAAAATGTTGGTGTATCTTTCTAGACCAAGATAAAAGGTTTCAGAGACTGATACTCAAATTTGAGAAAAATATGTGGAGTACCGGCTACAAATAGCAACGCTCTGATACCCGGTTATACCCAGTACTGACCAATACGAGGTGAAAATGCTGGATTGGATATTGGAGGAAAAAAAAAACAAATCTAATCTCATTCTGCAACAATTTTAGCTTGACATTTCTCAGAATTGAAGAAGTAAAGAAGGCCATAACAACAATGTTGTTACAATGCTCACAAGAACACAGAGTAGCTAGCTGGTTAGCAAAGAATGCTATCATCACGCTAAAAGAGGAGAATACACTGGTTTTACGGACAGGATACGTTTTATACAGGGAGGTGGGGTAATATAATTTTACCTCAGCACATTTGCAATGTTTATGACTTCATACAGGATAAGAAATCTTGGTATATATTGCAAACATGGGAGTGGCTACGTTATTTATGCACTGCCCTTACACAAAAAAGTTCCATTCACAATACATTCAGCTGCTCAGAAGTACAAAACATGTCCGAACATTACAGAAATATAATCGAGTTTTGTTTACTCTCACCATCTACTGATGTCTTAAGCGAACGCAGTGTGTAGTCAGCATTGTCATTAGCTTAGGAAATTTATGGACAACATGAAATCACTGCATGAAATCATACTTTTTCTGTCATTTTGCATGTTTTAATGTTTATAGTTGTATTCCTGAGGTAGGATAAAACATATCTGCTATGGAAGGCCACATTTGCCAAAATGAAAAATGAATAAAAAAAATAAATGACTTAGTAAATTAATATATGAAGTAGAATTGCAAAGAATAATGATGATAAATCTAAAAATGAATAAATACACATAGCAATTAATATATTAATAAATAAAATCTTATATAAATTAATATGTCTGCAATTATTTATATGTCTATTTAGTAATTTCCCCTTCTCATTAATTTTTGTATTTTTTTTTGTTTTTTATATGTTTATTATTTTTTTTCAGTTTTTCTATTCATTCATTTCCGTAACTATTCATTTCTCTATTTATTTATTTCTCTATTTATTTATTTCCGTATTTCCTTGTCCTTATGCTAATAAAGGGGCTGTCAGTCAATAACGTCACAGCGTCTTAATATCTCTATTGGTTGATCGATGTCAAACTCTGTAGATCGATTGTTCATATCTTGCTCTCTCAGCGGTAACTAAGGACAAGACAGTACAGTAATGGCTGCTTACAGACAGCAGACAGTCAGAGATCTGACACTCTTGGCTGATCTGGCTGAAAATGCAGGTCCGGATTATTCAGTCTTTCGTGTGGAGGCTGTGGGGACAGTTTGCTCCATTTTGCTGCTTCTGCTGATACAGAGGTCGACCCCGTAGTGTTCAGAACTTTGGAGGAGGTGGTTCATCGTCTTTTTCTGCAAAATTCAGATCACCCAGACATTTGGACGCCCTTCTCACATACGGCCTGTGGAAGCCATCGAAGATTATTTATCGGCAGGTTTGTCTGTCCTTGACATTGCAGCTCTTTATGGAGTTGGTGAAAGAACAGTTTAATCAGCTCTTTTCTTCCTGGTCTTGATTGCTAAGGCTGAACGTGAAAAACATGCGAAACGAATAATGAAAAAAAACGAATTAATGAAAAAAAAAAAAATGAATACATGAATCACAATGAATAAAGCAAAAATATAGATATGGAAAAAATATATAAAAATAGCATTAATAAAACAAAATAAATAATACAGAAATAAATTGAGAAATATATAACTGCAGAAAAAGGAAATGTGTGTATAATTACAATCATAATAAGCAATATATACTTTTTTTTTATACACTGATTCATTTACTGAGCCATTTATTTTTAAATTTTATTTATTTTTCAATTTGGCAAATCTGGTCCTCCATAATCTGCGTGATTTGGGCTGCAGAGAATACAAGTATATGTTTCTTCAGGTTCTGCCATATTTAAGGAAAATTTTAAATCTTTTTTTTCCAAAGATATGATGGAATATTAGCCAACATGCCAACACAGGACTGATATATCTTGTAGTGATTTTTACATTTACTTTCAAAGTCAGTAAAAGATGGCAGAATCTTAACTGATGTGAGTGCAGTCTGTAGAAATTACTGACTTGGTGGAAGTTAAATGGAATTGAACTTAAAAACAGCTAATTCTGACAGTATTTTTTACAGAAAAAAATATCAGATTGGTATCAGTAATAGCAGATACTCGTCACTGTGGTATTAGGTATTGGGGTCATTATCTCTAGTACACAACTGACAAATGACAATGATGGGCACAAAAAAACTTATTGTAAATGCCTGATTAGAAAGTAATATTATGATGACAAACTCTAAACTGAGATTGGATAAATCAGTCCAAGCCTCTATAACTTTTGAGGCGCATGATGTGACCTTGTGCCAGAGTTCAAGAGTTCAGGACGAACCAGTCGAGCATGGCGCCACAATTTAGCCGCAGCGCCACAGTTACCTGGCATGCGTTGTCACGCATTGCTCAGGTCCCTGGGGGCTCACAGCTAGGCTAAGTGGCAGCCCTCCAGAGAACTTTAGGCATCTTAGTCAGCCTGGTCGCACAAAGCAGTTGCCAGAAAGCCCCTGGCATCACTTCACAGTGCTAGCAGCCAAACTAGGGACGCAGCTAGCTACGCTAGCCTTGCTACTTCATTTTTTTTCCTTATCCCTCAACTGTGTTCCACTTCAAGAAGCACTTTGTGTGCATTATCCCAGGAGAGAGAGGCTGGTGTGTTTGCATGTAACATGATATTAGCCTCTCCTCGGACGTTTTTTATTTATGCTAGAGCTCAAGCAGTTTGTAATGGCTGGCTAAAGCTCAGAAACACAAGAGCTGCAGATGGCATGCTGGAGTAGCGCCAATGTTCCAATAAGGCCAAACATTAATTGTCTCTTGGAGCTCAGATATATGAGGGGTGTTAGAAGAGAAGGTAGCTACTGATAGTGAACATGTTCTGTTTTAAATAAAGCCCTAGAAATAGGTATAGGAAGGAACTAGCAAAGGCACATGTTTATGTGATGATTACTTCTAACTACTAATTTGTTTTAGCATATTGGGTAATACCACAGAGAGAACAGAAATAAAGTAAAAGGCTTGATTCTTTGTGCGGCTCTCAGTCTGCTGGTCTTGCTAATTGCATTTCAATAGTACAGACCTTATGAAAAGACAACTAAAGTTGAGATCTCCACAAAAACAAAGACCTGCCACAAATAAGAGTGACTGCTTTCTCACATGAAAAAAAAACACATCACAAATTAATTAAACTATTCAAGCCCAAGGCAAGCAAGAGCCATTATTAGGCAATACTACACCTACTGAGCAGATGGATTAATTGAGAAAGGATACAGATGCTGTCTTAAACATCCACTTGCAGGCAGACATATTCTATAAAAGCATTCTTCCCTTGCATCTATATAATCTCTGTTATGTCTCCAATCAACTTGCTGTATGCTACAGGTTTTTGTACTGCAATAATAACAACTAATACATTTGGGATCATCATCCTCAAATTTATTAAACTCAGGGTGAGTTTAGTGGTCATTTTTCATTGATGGGCAAAGTAGAGGGAGCTGATAAATTGTGGAGCAACAGGCTGTTTCTATTTAACACCACAGTACTTCTATATTGTAGGCATTTCTGATAAAATGGCCAATTAGTGAAGGTACAGGATAGATGTACATGAGTTACAAAAAAGTAGAATTTCTCTTAATGTTATGATATATTGTGAGGTAGTACTGCAATACTTGATACAGGATTCCCCATATTGAGCCTTTACTTAAGCATGCTTCTAAATGTACTTATATCGCTGTTGTTGGAAGAAAACCTCATATCTCCATTTTTGTCGTTTTTTCAGTTTTTGACATAATTTGAAAATACCTGTTGCCCTTTACATTGTGTGTAAATTTCATGAAGAATGGACCAAAAGAAACGGCCCAAAAAGTCTGGTTCCACTGACTTACGTTAAAAGTAAAGTAGGTTTTTTCCTTTTCCTATGAAGTTGTCATTTTGGAGATATGAGGTTTTCGTCCGACAACAGCAATATGTTTTTAAAGGGAATGTGATAGCTCTATTGAGTGGTGGAATGGTTCTAGAGCCATGACTCCTTACAACTATATAACCAACTTAAGGCCTATCCGCACCAAGTCTGAAGCTCGACTTGCTTGTGGCAGAGTACAAAAGTTCACGCAACAAGCAACATGTTAACTATAAAAATGTGGGGGTTAAAAAACATAAATGGCAGACTTCAGCTAAGAAGCCGGGGAATGATGCTGAGAAACTTAGTACAGCATAGTTTATAGATATTTTTATAAGTATAACATTCTCAGAGTGCTTAAAAAACACATAGAACTTGATGTGAAACTGCGTTAAAAATCACATCTGTTTTCTTCATCCGAAAATATCGTGCTTGGCGTGAATAGGACATACAACCATAAACCTAACCCCAAATGCACCCAAACACACTATTTTGAACCCCAACCTGACCCTGATTAGACTTTCATGCCCTATTAAGACATCTAATTTAAAAAAAGCAATGGCTCCTGCTTACAGAAGTGAATGATATCAAAGCCAGGTCAAAAATAGGGTCAGGCCTCAGCAAGAGTATGTATGAGACAACTCTCCCTCCTTTGCCCTTACGGCGCCTCTACAACAACAGCCACTGTTGAGCTAAATAACACTGCAGATCAAAGCTCTTTCACGCTGTCAAGTCTAAAGGATCAAACCTGAATTACACTGTATGGCCGGCCCTTCATGGACACAGATATTGCATCTCTGCTTCTTTCGTGATTGGCTCATACATTCCAGAGTCCTCTGTCACTTTGAACCTCAGCGAAAGGTAAGGAGACAGCGCAAAAGGCCAATGGGGGTGGATGTAGATGGTGGATGTGGTGTTTTGGAACAAGGTCAACTCCCTTGGAGGCTGCAACAATGGCTTCATTCATGGCAGCCAGTCAAACTCACTGTAGCAGGATTTCACACATAACTCATCCCTGGCCATCTCTTTGTGGGAGCTGCAAAGTAGGTTTACAGTGACAAAGAAGCTCTCGCCCCCTCTTTGCGCTTTGGGTTCATGCTATCTTTGGCGTTTGAGTTCCCCTCCCCCATCTTTTAAGGCCCGTGAATGAGAGTAAACAGCAAATCTGCCAAACAGCCTGATCTGCCAAATTTGCCTAATTTGAAGGATGCGCTCTTGTCGTGGTTGTTTAGAAGATC
Source organism: Colossoma macropomum (assembly GCF_904425465.1). Taxonomy (NCBI): domain Eukaryota; kingdom Metazoa; phylum Chordata; class Actinopteri; order Characiformes; family Serrasalmidae; genus Colossoma; species Colossoma macropomum. The sequence continues at coordinate 24,440,816 of NW_023494806.1, read as the reverse complement.
AGAAAGAGACACATGTGGAACGAATGGCAAGCAACTCTATGGATGATGAAAATTTATATTTAAGGATGCCAAACGTTCCTGTTGAAATCAGAGCTAAGCAGTAAAATGTTAAGATCTCTTGCTTAATTACTGATTTTACTGGGGTCATTGAAAAAATGTTCAGCTTGAAACTGGGGTGGGCACTATCACATAAAAATCGAGTAATCGACTGATTAGTTTGATTAATTTAACAAATGACAAAGAAAATGACAAAAAATGTACTTACTGAACAATAACAAACCACGAACATAATATCATTGTAAAAACAAAAACTATTAAGCATTTAAAGAAGAATTCCACATAATCCCTGAGGTGTAAACTAGGGTCACAATGTCTACAACGCAATTATAGACATTTTATTTACTATCCAAAAGAACCAGTAAAAGTACAACACATGTCTTCTGAGTTCTCATACGTAAAGTTGATGATAGTAAAATAGTGGTAAATCTGAAATAATATGTTTTCTTTGGGGACTATTAAGCCTTATAACAACCTGCATGTGTGCATGTACCTCTATGAATGCATCTGAAAAAATAAATTTCAGTCCAAATGCTTTATCATTTTTATCAACTTGCAAACTGTGAAATAATAACTGCTTATTAATAAAGAAATAAATTTAAGTAGTCAATCTTTCAAAAAATCAAGCAAATACGTTTAAACCTGACAGCCAAAGAGGAAATCCGTTATTCACCTTGATTTATGTCACTAACTTAGAAGGAATACTGACATAGTGAACGAATACTAAACAACACTTTTACATATGACCAATGTTTACATTTACAGTGTATAGATTGTGAGGTGTTTTCACTTGTTCTTAGCAAACTGTTTTACAGATGAATAATTATGCCACCACTCCAAGGTTACCTGTTATAGCTGTACAATTAGTCTGTGCTTTGGTTCATCTAATGAAGACGCTCATTCACTCTCTGAGGCCCCTTCAAATCTGGATTCTCGTCTTGGAATAGTGCCTTGCAACTAAACTGCCTTTATTCTTCATAAGCAAACCTAATCTGACAAGCCTCTGTTTTCCCTCAAGGGCCATTTAATTCCAATTATTTTTCTTACATTATTCAGGGTCAGTGTGATACTGCAATTTTTAGAACACTTGTAGCCAATTGATGGTCCCAAAATATTTCAGGATGTAACATTAAGACACACTGAAGTCCTTTCACTTAATCATCATTTTAACATCTATGATGAAGTTGTTTACTTTTTACTTTATCATAAAGGAGTTACATTCCAAAAAAAAAAGAAGAACATCTGTTTCAGGATCATGTAACTGTCACAACACAGCGTGTGACCCCTTATCTGACCTTATTTTTCAACAAAGACATATATCTGACAACAGATCCTGTCCTATGACCTCACCAGTGAAGGCCCTTCCACTCTCTCCTTAGACAAGTCTAGCACCATTCAAGGCTGCCTCATGAATCGCCAACCTGATTTGATGACAAAAGCCATCTCACCAAGAGGGCCGTTAGAACAACACAAAGGGATGTGCCTTTCTAAGCTGGAGACTGCAGGCTGCTTGGGAAAGGCCACATTTCTCATTCGGTCTGACACACCCCAGCAGGTAGAGAATAAGAACGAGGATCCTCTAGTGGTCTACTGCATTTTATGCTAGGAATTTGTGTTTTAGAGCAACGGTCCAGCCAAAAGTCAAGCAAACAATTTTCCCCTTATTCTAAATACAATCAATTAGCTAAGAGATGTTTAGTAGCTTTAGTTTGCGTCTTTAGTTTTCCACTTGAACTAGAAAGCTAATGTAGAGAGGTAATAGAAGCTTTTAGCCAAGAATTAGCATTGGCTTCATCACAGAGACAGGAACTCAAGTCAGACTCAAGATTGAATAAAACACTACATGCAGTAAAAGCAGTGTTTAAAGAAAAGAGGCAAATACACTTAATACTGTTGGTTAGTCTATTGTTTGAATAGCAAGTATGTAGCAAGTATGCTAGCCAGCGTGCTAACTAATTTAGCTGAAGTTCAAGCTAAACTAGTTGACATTTTAGTAAGTTACAGATCACATTCCTTTAAAACTGAACAAAACTTCTGCTAAATTAGCTATTATGCTAGTTAGCTAGCATATTTGCTATACAAACCACAGACTAACCAACCATTTCCAGTTGTTTTGCCTCTTTCCTTTAATCACTGCATTTACTACATGTAGCACTTTAGTTTTCTTCCACACTTAAGGTTTTTTTCAAATAATAAACTCAATTTGAGAGGTTTTTAGTACAGGTTTTCTTTCATACATTAGGTCACACTTTATTTTGATAGACCCCTATAGATAATCTACATCCTTAAATTTAAAAAAAAAAAAAACTTTCTGGTGATTTTCAACAACATTATGGTTAGGATAGGCTTAGGAGTAGGTGTAGGCTTTGTGTGGAAGTTAGAGTTTGGGTTAGATTTAATAAAATATTTCACACTCAATTTCAGGTCCAGTTGCATTTAACAGGTGTTCAGTTAAATGTTAGTTAAAGATGGACTGAGCGTCTACAAAGCATCTACTGTGGACCACCAAAATAAAGTGTTACTGTACATAGCAATGCCTGCAGCTAATAGACCAAACTTTGACAATTCATTAGAAACTCCCCTCAAAGTAATCCCACCTAGACTTGCTTATGTGGTTTCTGACACTGTATGAAACTGTTATCTATATAAAATGATAAAAACACATACAAGCCACTACTCCTAGCCTCATGGGCTCCAGTGCAAAACCAAAGAACCTCTGACACTAAACTTGTCTTGGCTAAAAAAAATACAGTTAGAGTGAGGGAAAATATGTGTTAAACAATTGAACCAAAGCATCGTTTTAAGCATGAAACACTGAGTGTCGGTGACATTTTAGTGACCTCTTCAGCAGGACAAACTACTACAAGGGTACTAGTGGAAGGGGGGGTTCTTGCTGGTGCCGGGTGAGCACATATCACTTCTTTTTCATGGTCCAGTGACACAGGAACAGAGGTGCCAGAGAAGCTAAGGTTGGATCCCTTCGCCAAGAAGGCCAAAAAGCAGGAAAACTTTAGTTTGAGGCTTAGCCTGCAGCGCTCATTAGCATGGTGTGTCCCCAGGGCAGGGAGTGGAACGACTGTCTGTTTGTTAGGGCCCTATTTAGGCCCTGACCTACAGCTTGAATGTGACTGGTGACTCATAGTGGTATGTCGAATGCTCAGGGGAATTTCTAAAGGGGGTACAGATCACAATGGGAATGAAAGCCCTTTAAATGAAGCTTAATCCATAACAATGAACATGAATGGAGCCGGTCTGAACTTCCAAACTCTGAAGCCTCCATTAGCCGAGCCAAGTCGGTGATTAAGAGCCAGTAATGCTTGAGGGATATATGGGCTGCTTATAGCGAGAAACAGTCACTGGGTTGTTTTCCGTTGATCATTAACTAAACTAACACAAAACTACATTCCTTCTTTCATCAAGTCGCTCTGGTGACATTGGCATAAACAAAATATTAAATGTCAGAACTATAATATCTATCTCAAATATGTTCTACAGTAGGTTTGTACAGAGCCATTCTGAGATGCAGCTCTGTTGTATCGTTAAATCTGGACACCTAAACTTAGCGAACACTGTTGTGTCAGTACAGATCCAATCTGATAGTTAATGTGTTAACCATCTTTCTCTTAACAGGAGTCTTTGCTTTCCCAAGGAATGCTCACACCTGTCACCTCCTAACAATTCTCCTTGAGAGGGAAAACGCTGACACTTGCCAAGGTTCAAAATAATGACCATGTGGTCAGCTTTGTATTCCTTATGACAGTTGTTCTCAATCCTAGAGTACCAATGGTTTTCATGTTGTAGCATTTTCTCTGCACTAATGCTGTGTTTGGGTGCTCAGCAGAAGGCTGTACATACCAGATTGTTAACTAGTAAATACAACTTCACTCCATTCCTGTGCTGGCTGAAAGATACGCCAGCCGCACAGGCAAAGAAAGCAAGAAGACCCAGAGAAAACATATACCACTTTTTCTTTGCTATATTAAAAAACACATAGATCACATAGAAGCACATCAGCTATATATTTTTTTTTTCTATGACTGCCTACTTTATTGTTTAGCACTCATGGAAAGGGTGAAAGGTATATCATCTAGAACCCCCAGTTTCCTAGTTGTAAATCTAGTTTTGTCGACTGTTGAGTGCAACAGCAAAATTCGTATTTCCCAGTTACTGATATCAGTCAAACACAGCACAACAGACTCAGTTCACCTCAGGAAGTGCTGGTGAGTTAGTTCCTTAGTTGGATCAAGTGTGTCGGGAGCAGGGGAAGCTTTAAAATGGGCATGGCAGTGATATTCTAGGACTAGGATTAAGAACAACTGCCTTTTAACAGCCATACATAAAAGCTGTATATAGTACTGTGCAACAGTCAGATACCAACCACATGTTTTCATTTAACTTCCAGTCAAAAACAGCCATTAATCACAATTTTTCAGTATCTAATGTGCCCACCCTCTGTCTTTATTACAGCTTCCATTCTTTTCTTGGTATATTTTTTCACAGCTCCAATGTTCAGTCTTAGAAGTTGGTTGCAGTTTCTGATAATCCCAAAACAAATTTAGACTTATCAGTCTGTAAAACCTTACTACACATCTCAGATGTCCAGTTATAGTGTTCTAGTGCAAATTCTGCTCTTTTTTGTCCATTTCTTTTTTCTCAGTAACAGCTTCTTAACAGCTGATTGTACTTATTGGCATTTCTATTGGAAATTAAACAAATGAAGGGTGGTCTCTGACCTTAGCTCAGTAAAAAAAGTACATGGCTATGGTGATTACTTGGATGAACTGTAGAGTATCAGCTTACATAACTCATGGAAAGGAGCTGATTGTTAATGTGGATTTTAGCGTTTGTCCTTTGCTAGAATTTTTTTCAAGAAAAAAATGTCCTTAGTTGTCATCATTGTGTTTATTATCCTGCTGAATATGCATGCAGCAAATTTACATGGCTGAAATATTCCAGAAGAGGGTTTAATATGCTTATTTATGTGAGTGCCAGGAATAGATCATGTGAATCTGTAGAGGAGGGTGTCTGGGTACCATGCACTAGCTCAGTCAGTTTAAGGTAACCATCAGGTAACACAGCAGTAGCTGCTGCTGAGAACAGAATCAGTATGAATACGCAACTGTCAGTTCCATCGCATGAAAAATATAACACATCACTCCACAATGGAACATATGTAACTATTACATGATCTAAATCAAGCACAACCTCTTTGCAGTTACACATTTCCTTAGAAAGCCTAGAAGATGAATGCTTAGAACATTTAGATGTCACAGTCATCATAAAAGAATGTTGTAATTTTGATATTTGATATTTTAATTTTGACGTCCACATAATGGAAAGGAAAGAAAGAACCCTTCAATTTGGTATAGAACCTTTACATTATGAGAAAGTTCTTTAAACCCTTAAAAGTGCTTCACAATCACAAAACCTCTTTTTCAAACATCGTTCCTTAGGAAACCAAAAGTGGTTCTTCTATTGCATCACTCTAAAAACCCTCTGGGGCATCTTTTCTTTAACAGTGTTAAGTAAAAAAGGAGATGTTTTATTATGACTGCAGCATTATGATTGTGCAGTATTGCTTTTTGGAATGAGAAAAGAATCCTTTGCGTATTGTAATATTATTTTATAGAAAGCATTTAACTATTACCTGATTTAGAGAAGACCTTCAGTTCAGTTCAACATACTGAACAGGTCAATGAAACAAGTGGAGAAATTCTGCAGATTCGAAACTTTCCTTTGCGCGTTTTGGTTCATAAGCAGATATTTTATTATGATCTGAACTTGGTGAAAAGTTATCTCTTTTTTTCTTTTTTGACACTGAAACAAACAGAAAAATGAACTGCAGACTCAAATGTCAATAAAGAATGTAAATGTATTTCACAACATACTTAATATATAACTACATAATTACCTCACAAATGTGTCACTATCTCACAATAATAACTCTAGACTTTTAACTCTAGATTTAGTGTTCACTATAGAAAATCTGAACACTTTCTAGCCTGAGTGCTAGACTATAACTATAACTTCCTAGACCAATGAAATGAAACTCCCCATAAGAGCGTCTCAGCTTCCTCTTGCTTGTACGGACAACAATTTTCTCCCAGCATGCCTGTGAAATGACTTGAGAGCTGACCTAATGATAGATGGGTGCTTGCTTCTGAAATGCCCTCGAAGGACAAAACTCTGCTCCTCTTCCCTCTCCTCAACTTCTTTTCTAAGAGCTCTTCCTCTGCAAATTATAGTTTGTCCCTTTCCCAGGCTGAGAGGATCCTCATCCAGGTGTTTCACCACAGTCACAATACGCTGCATTACATCTGTAATAAACCGGAACCTGAAGAGGCTAATTGCAGCGTTCCTTTTAATGCCGACAGATGACAGAGAGAGAGAGAGGTAGAGTGAGCCACAGGGAGATAACGACAGGGAGAGCCGAGAGAGATTGAGTGCTGCCAGGCTGGCCTAGTCATCAACGTGTAAATCATCAGCTATCGCACGGCGCCTGGCCTTTAGCCAGCCCTCGACCCGAGGCTGAAGACAGACAGGCCAAAGAACAAGGGCATTCTTTTCAACGCAAAGCCATTGGGGAGGCATCATGCCACAGGACAACAGACGTTAAAGGGAAAAAAGCGTATAGGTCCAACGCAGCACATTCCACTTGACATGCTATCATATTACAGTGGAGGAGAAAAAAGCAAGAACCACTGAGGGTGACTTTTGCTCAAGGCTTTCATCTAGGAGTCTATTTTGGTATGGCGATTCTGCGAAATCTCAAAGGGATATCTTATTCTGGCCTTTCAGGCAGCAGTGTTGCGGCACGATGCCCCTTGCATAGGCAATTGAGAACACCCTACAAAATGCATAATTCAGAATGTAGAGAGCTCGGTGGTACCACATAAAAAAAGATCCTTCTCAGGGTGATAAGTAGAGAAACCAGACTGATGCATCAACCCTTGAAAGGACGTGAAACATCCAAAAAGGTGCTGGAAATCGCCTTCTTTGGTCTAACTTTTAAGGATTTTGATAAACAGCTATGCTACTTTGCACTGCTAGTGTTCCTCAACCTAAAAAAAAACTTCTGTACAATCTCGTTTGGCCCCTTCTTGGAGAATCTTCTCAAGCTCTTCTTCTCGCTTCAGCCACCCAAGAGAAAACGTAGCTGGCTAACGTAGAGAAGGCTAACATACATCCTGCAGACTGGTTTTTGAACTGAAGTTTGCTAACGAGGCCACGCCTGGGCTGTTGAGATCAATGATGAAGGGCAGTGAAGAGGCCTCGAGCTTGTTTACCTTGCTCGGTTGCCACAAATGGACACAGCCTTTGCTGATTCAGTACTCTCGGGGAGCGAGGGCTGTAGGCTATTTCCTGAGGATGAGATAAAGCATGCTCACGTCCAAAGGATTGCGAGGCATGGGGTCTGGGGCAGGTGTAATTGTTAGCTATTATTACACCCTCTACTGCACTGAGAGGCAGTGATTCTAGAGCAGCCCTGCAGTCCTTGGCTGAAATAGTCTTTCAGGCAGCAGTCAGTTCATGTAAGGACAAGCTTTGATCCCCTTTAGTTCCCAGTTAGAGAAGATGGGGACCTGTATTTTTAGGCATAAAATATCATATCTATCTTCACACACTTGCCTCAAGCCTACTGGGTTGTTGAACAATCTCAATTAGACTTGCTGATGTGGTGTCTGGCTCTGTAAGATATACTGTTATCTACAATATCGGATACATAGAGTACTGTACAAAAATCAGAGACCACCACTTAATTTAATTTCCAGTTAAAACGACCACTGTCAGTGTCACAGAAAAAATCAAACGACATATAGAGCCAATCATAGATAGAACATAGTACACAGTAACATTGAGTTACATCAGTCACAACTTAAACATATCATATAGTTAAGCAAGCATAAGGGTCAGTAAAGGTTTCTTGACAACTACACATCCTTTCAGAATCATAGTGTTGAGTTGTCTTCTCACAGTGGAAGGACGGACAGAAACACCTGTGGATCTTTTTTCGATCTGAAGCAAAAGTGGAGCTTGATTTTCTGCTCTCTCTCAAAGATGAAAGGTTTAAGTACTTTTGATTTCTGATAGGGACAGTTTTGGTGGTCTACCAGGTCTTGAATGGTTGTTAGGAGCCCCTTTTTCTCTGTACGTTTGAACTCCAGCTTTGGAAAGTCCTGTTTTTTCACTCATTTTCCTTTCACTTTCTCCTTCCTCATGCAAGAGGATTATATTTTATCTAATCTCCTCAGAAATATGTCCTTTAGCCTTTTGGCTGCACATGTGAAAGAAATTTGCAGGGCAGTTAAGGTGTGCTAGGTAGTCGCTTGTGTGAAAGTCAGTGTCTCTTTTGGAAACAGCTTTTGTTGGGAGGACACAGCTGTAACCTGGTTGTAAGATTGGAAGTATGGATTACAGTTACAGTGGCAGTAGAGTTCATAGTAGTAAACAGTGGATAAATGAAATATTGATAGATTTGATACACTTAGTGCTGGAAGTTTTTACGTTCAATATGCAGCCTTTTTTCCTGACACTGAAAAACGAATAACTTGTACATACTTTAAAAAAAGATGGTTCTTTAAGGGTTCTTTAATAAAGGCAATGGTTCTATTTAGAACCATGAGTACTATAAAGACTATTTCATGCCTAAAAGGTGCTTCAGACTGATGGAGAATGTGTTGTATATTGTTCTACTTAGCATCAAAAAAAGAGTTCTTTTATTGTTACAAGTTTGACATCATAACAATACCAGAACCCCTGCTGGTGCTACACTTTAAAAAAAAAATGGTTCTTCAAGGGTTCTTCAGTAAAGAAAATGGTTCTAGAAAGAACCATGAACACTCAAAGAACCTTTGTTATTGTTTTAAAGGATCCTTTGTACCAGGGCTCTTCAGAATGCTGTAGATGGTTCTATATAGAACCTTTTTCAAAGTGATTCTATATAGCACCCAAAACGTTTTTTGTATTATTACAATGTCAACCTTGTAACAATAGAAAAAGCCTTTTGGGTGCTATATATTACTTATATAGAACCATCTACAGTACATTCTCCATCAACCTGAAGAACCCTTTCATGATGCAAATAACCCTTTTATCATGCAAAGAGTTCTTTGAGTGTTCATGGTTCTTTATAGAGCCATTTTCTTTACCAAAGAACCCTTGAAAAACCATCTTTTTTAAGTGTACCTAACAGTTGTTTTGACTGAATAAACGAAAGACTGGTCTCTTGACTTTTGCATAGTATTGCAAGTACAGCCCCAATTCAGTCTGCCCCTACTATACTCAGGCGCTACTGCTTTTAGAGAAAATGTGTATTGTGTTCTGGTTCTCCTACTTACCATACCCACCCCTAAAACCACACACGTACACACACCAGTGCGGGAGGTTTCATAATGGTGTAAGAGGTCACTCACCTCCAGAGTCCTCACTTAACCCTGAACCCCTATTGTGCTCTTATTCTATCCCTTAAGCCTGTTTGAAAGCGTCTCTGTTCTCACTCCCCTGTGGTTGGCATCCTTGGGAGGAAGGAGCTGCGCTTCAAAAATGAGCTGCGGTCAAAAAGCTCAGGGTCTGTGCAAATGTTTTCTGAAGAGTTTAATGTGGAACGGAAATATTTCATCAGATATTCCCTCTGATATAAGTTTAGCCTTAATCAAAGGACTCATTCGTCTTGTAAAGGGAACGTGATGTGTTGCATCAGTTCCTTGCATACAAATGATTCCAGGCTGCATCACTGCTCCTTGTACATTTGTACATTTGGTTTTAAAGAGGTGAGCATCTGACATTGCTGACATGTTGTTTGATATGTTAAAAATACCGCATCACAATATTTTAAGCCATTTTCACTAAACACCACATGTAGTGAGATGTTTAGCAAACGAGCTGAAACAAAATGAACCAGCAAAATAGCAGCGCCCTATTTAAAGAAAGGTAATTACTACATTTAAAGGAACAAATGTTGGGGGTTTATTGAGGTCTTGATATTTTAGACACGTCTAAATGGTCGATTCACTATGCATTAAGCTTTATTCATTATGACCTGTATTAGTATGTAACTGGAGGTCTGTTTTGTAAAAATCAATAATAATTGAATATTCGTTATAATAATGTAGCAATAAACACTTTGTTATGCAAATTATTGGGCATAAAGTGTATAAATGGCAACACCTAACTCCTATAGGTTCTAGGTATTAGAGGGAGATCTGGTATACCAGCAGTTCCTCAGGTATGAGTTTTTTCATTACTGTTATACTGGTCTGCCACAAATAGCTATGGATAATGCAACATACAAGCATTACAAACTATGCTAACCAACCATATCAACCACATTTAGCTGAGAGTCACTGATGAAAACAGTTCAGTTTTGTTTTTATTACTTTGTACAATAAAATATTTCAGATTTGCTTTGGTTGTTAAAAATATTTCTTACTAAAAAAGTGATATTAAGTTATGCAATAATAAGCCACTGTTCATTTACAAAAATAGCTTTATTTATGCATCTAAATAGTTTTGTTTGAGCAAATATATTTGTTGTGATGTATACTGAAACCAAAAGACATTAATTATAATAATTAATTAATTATACCATTACATTTACACATATACATTTTTGGCCATACTGCCCAGTACTAGTTCTAGGTAACGCCAAGTGTCTTCTGCAGTTTATTGCAGTAGAGCTCAAAAAGCGTTAATAAGTCACTAATACTTGATGTGTTCTACAAGGTGTGCTCACATTTTCTGAAATAGACTTTTGGTCACCACTAATTAGAGGCTAAAAAGAGCTAAATTTGCATCACAAATTTAATATCATTGATGATGTTTTGATTGCAAAAAACATTGAAAACTCTTCCATACATGAGTACAGTTTATCCACGTTTGATTGCTAAAGTGGATTGAAACCAACTTGCCTGTATGTTTTGGCTACCAAAAAGCTATGAAATAATATTTACTGTGGCAAAATGAATCAGTGTCTTGTCAATTACAGACTCTCTAAAATCTGTCATTTGGTATGATGGATCAGTTTTTCAGTGTAGAGGTTCTGACGATACCCAAGAAAAACCGTAGTGTGATATAATGAATCACAATAGTGATAACTTTGTCATATCGGCAACCCCTACACTGAACTTTTGGACAACGGCAGCGACAAACAATTGTGTACCACTAACATAACGAACACACTTTGCCAAATTCACACAGGTTTGTGGCACATTTGCATTTGATTAAATTCATAACGAGAGAAAAAAACAGGACAAAGGAAATCCTGGCGGCCTAAAAGCAGTCAAAAGGAAAAGCAAACAAGCAAACATTGACAACAGACCCCTCTAAAGGCGCTTGGACCCACATTACAGGTAGGTGCAACCCTTCCAAACACCTGGAAGAATTCAAGCTATTTGTGTCTGCCTTTAATATGCTAAGTGCTTTGTTTATAAACCTCAGTGGCCATTTCCTTTGCAAATCACACAGCCTAATGAAACATGTTTTCGTTCCGTAAAATCTTTCATTATAATACAGCGCAGTGGGACTGTGACTGACTTGGCACATTTGCGATTCTTTATGAGAAAGCAGTGCTGTGAAAGCAGGGGTTTCTGGCTTTGTTGCCTGATTTACACTTCAGCCACATTTCAAGCCACTGCAAGTGCGTCAGAGTCATGATGAAAGAGAGCTGGGCCTTCTGCGTCTAAAGACAGGGCCCATCTATAAATGAGTCGAAACATGACTACAGGGCCATGAGTGTTCAAAGAGGCCAGACAAAGTGGTAAAAGTTACGCCTGCTGCTTTGCTCGCTTAACAAGCCATTATTAAAATGGTGAGACACTGACAGGAAGTGTGCATTTAAGAGGCACAAAAAGCCTTGAGAATCAATGTTCTAGACCGTCAAAAAATAGAAGATTCAGACAAACCAACAAAAACAACCCTTCAAGAACTCTGCCATGTCTTAGCCAGAAAGAAACATTATAGGAACATGACAGTATTTTTCATCCTGATCTTTAGCTGCTGCATCTGCAGCACATGGTTGATTACCAAACAATTCTAACAGATTTCCATGTACTTTGAAAACAGCAGAAAACATAGTTAAAATACTTACAACAGAAGCCAGTGGGCAGGTACTGAAACAACTAACCTAGCTTTACATTACTTTAGCCACTTCAGTTGCTTGAAACTTACATGAAACTAAATTGCACTGGAGAACGGTAGCACACAATTGTGCACCACTAACTTAACGAACACACTTTGCCAAATTCACACAGGTTTGTGGCACATTTGCATTTGATTAAATTTATAACGAGAGAAAAAAACAGGATAAAGGAAATCCTGGCGGCCTAAAAGCAGTCAAAAGGAAAAGCAAACGAGAAGCTAAATTGCACTGGAGTTGCAGAATGTAAAGCATCCAATTCATTTGAAATTGTTGCGAGCATCTCTACAATTGCAAGTGCCTCAAGCTTGTGAAACAAGTTTCATGAAAATGCCAATCAAAACCCCAACTGGGTTGGCTTTATACAGTGAAACTTTGATGCAACTTTAGTTCCCTGAAACCTAAGTGAAACTAAATTGCAAAGGACGACAATTATTACAGCAGGGGGGAAAGAATTTGTTGTGCTTCTAGTACAGAATGAGTGAGGCATCAAGTAGACCAGAGCTGTCCAATCTTATCCACAAAGGGCTGCAGGTTTTCATTTCAACAAAGCAGGAGCTCACATGATCAGCTGTTTGAACTGATTGAACAAGCGGAATCAGGTGTGTTCCGGCTCATTTGTAATGAAAACCTGCAGCCACATTGGCTCATTGCAGATAATATTGGACACCCCGGGATAGGCTATAACAGTAATGGCTAATAAAAAACACAACTGATAAAAACTCAAAAAATTAGAAAAGACCCCAGATAGATAGATAAGACATGAACACGTTGCAGATGACTTTATATAGTGATACGGTGTATAAAAAATATGAGCTGCTATTTTGGCTAGTGGAGTATCTGAACGTGTTGTGCGCAACTTTGTTTTTGAATTGCTTTGTGTAACTATCCAGTTGCATAGAAACTGCATAGCAGGCAACTCATAACATGCAACTAGCTGCATGAAAGTTTCCATGTAAAGCCAGCCTTAGGGTCTTAGAGTTGGAAATATCATATTTTATACTATTTAAAGGTAACCACATAATTATTACATGGTAAGTTACATTGTACCATCTTTAAGCCTGCATTTTCCACTGACTGCATATGTCAAAAAAACGCAATAAAAGATATCTCCTCTTCTACTTATGAACACAATGAAGGTACTGATTAAAAGTTCAGGCTGAATTTTCTTGTTTCTAAGAGAGAAGTAATTAGTACAACATTACAACATACTTTTCTTATACAAGCAATACATCGCTAACTCCTACAGGCTAATGTCAGTGCATCTGTTCACTTAATCAGGGATTACATAAAGCTTTGCAATTATGATATGTGCTCAAGCATTATATCAAGCTCATGGCAATACGGTTAGAAGCTCTCATGAAGCAATCACTGTCTGCTCTCCAAAAGACTGACGTTGATTTCAAATATCCATTTCACCCAGGGGCTACCAAAATGCATAGAATAAAATTTTTTACTTTAGTTATTTTCAATGTAAGCAGTTGGGGGAGTAGCCAAAATGCATATGTCGAGAGATCTCCTGGTTACTAGGGAAACGTGCCACCTCAGTGCTGCTATCTCATGCAGCAGGCCACACTGGGAATGTATTATTTTGCGATCAGAACATTGAGGAACATAAGCAAAAACCATAATTTAAGAGGCCGAACGGAAACGAAAGCAAAGACAGGCCTGGTCTGGATCTTAATTTCCTCAGGCTACCATCCAGCACTCTGCCATCTCACATCATCTGTCTTTGTGGTATTCACAGATGGGGCCATCAGCCATGTTCCAAAATGGAACAGCAACACTCGTACAGATCAGCTAAGGATAACCACCCATTAGGAATCTCCAGGGTTTTCTTACAAACAGATGATGTTCTCTGACCATCACTGTTTTTTCAAGTTTAAGAAAGAACACTCAACATCTATGCAGTTTACAAAATCACAAAATTTTCGATTCCATTGTGTTGCCAATCTAGTAGGTGCACCTACTTTATACCTACACTGATCGGCCATTTTCATCAGAAATACCAACCATATAGATGCACTTATGGTTACTGACTATATATGTAATATACTGACCATCTGTCAAACTGTTACTAAGAAAAGAAAACAGACAGAAAAGAAGAACATTTGCAAATTAAACAAAGAAGCTGTTGGTGTTCTCAGAACAATGGACGGACCACCTCTATATCCGGACCTCCACAATGTTGAATTTGTTTGGAATTACTTGGATCGTGTGAAGCAGAAAATGTGACCAACTTCTAAGACTGAACTTTGCAGCTGTGAAAAAATAATTTCAATGAAAAACTATGGAAGCTGTAATAAAAGCAAAGGATGGACACACTAAATGCTGATACAAAGTAATGTTATATTGAAAACCTATTGTTGACCAACAGACTGTTTTTCCGTGTAAGAGGTAATGTTTTTTTTTAACACTTTTAGTGATTTCTGATTATTCAACACAAATCTACATGCTTAAACAGACTTTTTTATGCCGATTTTCGAGACATGTTGACTTATATTACACACATGGACTAGTAACAGCCCATGAGTGCGTCATCTCCCCACACTTTGAGCTCCACCTTCACCTTTAACATTATTTTAAAGACGTTTAATGCAAGCAGAAAAATTCATTATGTAACTTTTGGTATTTTGCAAATTCACACATTAGGCCTCTGTACACTCAGTAAAAGGCTAAGAAAGTACAAAAGAGGGCAGAGTACAAATAGGATTAGAGACCTGTCCACCGCAAAGACAGAACGCAAACATACTTTACTAACGGCTGTGGGTTTAGCATTTGGAATGGACTACGAGACAAAAAAAAAGAAAGAACCTCCTGGCAAACAACTCCCCTCAGGGCCACTCTAAGGAAGAAAAGAGGTCTGCATGGCTTGTTTGTTGGTCTACTAGTCAAACCTGGTGTTTGCCAAAGGCAAGCTAATCTAATGGGGTAGTTCTAAGTGACTCACCACTGCTTTACCTTAAGAAACATCATCACCTGCATCTTACCTTACAGTCTTGATAACACGCTAAGTCCAACATTCCAGCTACCCAAGGAAGTAAAGCCATCGTGATATTGTTCAGGTTAATTAAAGGGAAAATCTCTCATGCGCTCAGTGGGCCTAAACAGAAGCAGCACCCTCAGGTCAATGTGTTAGTTCAGCTGGATTACCCAAGAAAGCTATGTGAAGTCAGTCACAACAGGGAACATCTGGAACTAAGCCAGGCTATTAATGAAGCAAGAGTTTTCCAATTGGTGTCTTAGCTAAACAGTAACAAACTACAGGCCTACTCTGTAATGTCCAAAAGAATCAAATGAGACAGTTTCTTAATTTCAGAAATCATTTCAGAAATGATTTATATCATAGTAAGAAGGGCCGCACAACAGGCTATGCCAGTGACAGTATCTTCTTAATCGAGAAACAGTGTGGAAAATAACTACAGTGAACAGTTAAACAGGGACTTTGATGGGATAACAGCGTTCATTTCTTTGTAAATTTCTTTGTAAATTGGTCATTTTCAGTGAGTTTCAGTAATTTTATCTTTAATTTGGCCAAAAACTATAAGTAATATAGTAAGAAACAATGTAATTGTGACCACAAACTTTACTGTCCAATGCTATGGTGCCCACAGCCACTTAGTTCAGCCTAATGCTTTTTGTCCAGGGCCGTTTCGCCTGATGTTACACTGTACGACTCAGAGATGACAGTGTTTTTCCTAAGACCCAATGCTGTTTTGTCTGATGTCTGAAACCTCACTGGGGTTCCCCAGAGTGTTTTAATATATTACAAAGCATACTGTAATTGCAGTGAGATAATATTTCCTGGATTACTGTGATATTTAGTGAAGAAACCTAAAATATCACAGTGTGTCGTTTTCCCCAGTACTGTTCAGCCCTGGAAGTGAAATATAATAAAATAAGCTAGCGAGAGGATTTGCCTAGATATTAAAATAATTCTAGGAGGCTTCCACCACTTACTTTGGTTGTAGGGCAGCTTCAAAGAGACATTTGGGCCTTAAAGTCTGTAAATCCCTAATCTTACCCTCTGTAGGACATGAATTTCCCAGTTGAAATAAGGGCTTTACTAATCATGGATGGTGTACTGAGGAAGAACCAAGCTAAAAAACAATCACTAGCAACTCATGTCTCCAACAACCAAGTTCACTTTTCTCAGGGCTTAATACTTGGAAGCCTCTCATGTCCATCAAAATTTTATTCCTCAAAAGAAATATTCGTTATATTCCCTGGAAGCCTGCAAAAGTGTGCAAAGCTGACTTTTTGACAGTTTGAAAATGTTATCCCTTATTACCACATCTGCCCTGTAATAAAACCTCATCTGCGTCACTTTAGCAGATCTCTGTTTAGACAGTTCTATTTGCAAAGTGCCCTAGATTTTTGATCGCTTCAGGAGGACTACTTGCAATGCCAAGAATTCGTGCCCTGGAGCACAAGTGATATATTTGGATGAGGGTGTACTGTAATGCAGAGTACGCTGCATTACAGAAAGGGCAAGTACTGCTTCAGGAGGTATTAATGATACTTCTTCCACCTCCTCTGGATCAGGGTATCCCTAGTGTTGTCTGTTAGTCCCTGTCAGTACATTTAGCCAACTATCTTCACCAAAGGAAGTTTTCATTCATGTCAGCAAGTTTTTTTTTTCTCATTCAAGGTGCACACTCGAGACATCTCAGGATATACAGCTTCCACCAAATAATTCTGCTCCTGCTGGGTTCATTTTGAAAGACTTTTTTTTTTAAGTGCTGAAGGCCAGAAAAGCAGTACATTCATAAATTATGTTTGCGAAGACTGCCAGATAAGTCTCAGCAGGGCCTCTGTGTTACCAACTCAAAATCTACTTTAGATGACTGCTCCCTTTCTGCTCTGACATTAAACATTATTAGAGAAAGTTTCTTTGGGGAAAGAGGGCTACAGACACTTAATGATGAGCATCCAAGTTAAACATCATAATATTTCCCAAATATACCATTACAATGGTAGATCATATTGACATTATAATAAATAAAGTTAATGAACTCATTCTTCAGGAGTATTGCCACTCTACGCTAAAAGAATGTCTTACAAACCTGAATTTGATAGGACTGTTTTGTTCTGTTCCTCTTAAAATCACACCAAAGGGAACCTTCAATAGTATTATAAATTACCATTATTTTTCCCTGCTGTCCACATTTGTGTGGCTTTATGTTTCAAAAACAGTCATGATTTATTCATACATGAACACTTTTCAGCCTCCTTTTGTGCATTTAAACTGACATAAATAAACTCTTCTGGTTGGCTGCCTTGCACTGAGCCTCATTCAAAAAGCAGCTCAGGCTGAAACACTCCCTATAACTTTAACATTATGGGTAGAGCTAAACTGCCATAGGCTGAATAGGCAGATGACATCAAAAACAACAATGAATTCAAAGTTTCCACATATTGCTTTACATATATGGACTGTATGGACAGGGTGAGCAAAACATGTTTCTAAGTGACATCCAATTCTTATATTTCAAACCAAAAAAAGGGAAAATTTGGTTTTCGTGCCCTGTAAAACAAATCATGATTCAGTTAACTTATTATTTGATGCTGGGATTTGTTATATGGCAAGAATATCATAGATATGTAAAAAAATGTCATGATGCACAATACATATCATAAAGGTTTGACACCCAGACACAATGCATTAGTTGTGGCCATACTGGGAGAGGTGACACATGACATTTCGGGTTAATATTATTTGTCCCCTCCTGCTGGTGCACTGTGACGTAATCAAACATCAGATGTTTTTGAGGCAGGCAAAAGTCATTACATTTTGTCTTGTAAATGATATGATGAATTGAGCATAATGACTAATGACATGAATTTACAGGGTAAAAATGGTCACCTTAAGTCATTAAACAGACTTTAAGTCTCAAAGGCAGCCAGGTTATGTACTTTAAAAAAAGAAAAAAATCTTTTTTTACCCTGTAATTCCTCTTTTAAAAACAATCAGAAGCAGCCAGCAAGTGACATACATTGCAGCTAACCACCTATCTATACCACTAACACTAAAACCAATACTGTTTTGTGATATCAAAACCAACAAAGACAATATATCACCCTGCAAAAAAGCTACATATTTCCATGCACATTCTAAAGCTGAACTCCACACTATGGAGCAAACCTTCCTAACCCATGTCTACTCATTACCACTTTCTATTAGTGCTAATGTCCAAAGATTTTGGACAAAGGAGCCTAAATCTGTCCTGCTTTTTCCCCCTGGTACAAACTGGCTCCTCCAGGTGTTTGGGCAGCTTTTCTCTTTGAACTCTGAAGGGCCTCTTCCTGAAAGAGTGTGAGCATGTCTCCACCTGTCCACCTCCATCATCCCACCCCTCTATCCCTCCTTTTTCCTTTCTTTCTTTCTCCACAAACCCTTCCCAGGCTCAACAGAAGCCATGCTACAGAGCACTATAAGCACATACCACCGGTTGTTGAAGCTATCAGTTATCTGAAAGGCAACATGGGTGAGAACCTGTTGCTGTGCATTTACACTGGGTCTAATTACTAGCATTTCAAAGTGGTAGAGAGTTGGGATTTGTCATTATCCACCATTACAAGCCGGTGAAAACATGGTGTGCAGGTTTATGGTGTGTTGTCTTGGGAAGCCAAGTCATGCGTTTATCCCCCCACCAAAAGAAACGACCAGTTGTTGTCCATGAAGGAGCCTAAACACCAAACAGCCTCATGAATGGAACTTTTTCATAACAAAACAATGCCTAGTGGTTCTACTACTTTGAATTACCATAAAACAAGCAACTAAGACAACCAATTATGTTTCAATTCTTTCACAATCAAATAAACAGGCAGGAGTGAAATTGCAAGCAAGATTTAGAAAATTACAAACATCTAAAGGAGGACAATCTCAAAACTAGGGCTGTCACAACTGATTACCCGATTAACTGATTAAAATGTACCTTTGTGATTAACCTTCAATGATTATTTGGAAAATTCCATGATGATAACGCATGTTTGAAATTTTTCTACTGGTTTCTCTTACAGTAAAGACAACCTCTTTGACATACCAATTTATAAGCATGTTACTTCTATATAGTGTTTATACATTTAATAAAGTCTTCCTTGTTTATCTTTTTCTATTACAGTATTCTGGAATCTCTGAAAGGTTCTTCGTGATTTGTTTTTGCTCAGTTAGGTCCATTCCTTTGATTACTGATGTAACGGCGAGTGACAGCCCTACTCAAACGCAAAGATTTTCACCAGCGCACCATTCAGAAAACTGCCAGTGAAGTCATAAGAGATTCAAGTATATGACTTGCAAAGAGCTCTTCCACTCCCTAACAAGACGTTTTCGGAGGAAGGCCCTCAACGAGACAATGAGGCATTTCTCAAACAGCATAATCCAGCCACTCTCTCAGCCCCATTAGCATTCACAAAGTCTGCGGGTGTTCATTTTTTCATGAGGCACTTCTGCTCATCTACGTTTCCAGTAGCTGTTAGGTCTATTCTGATTGATACTTTATCAGGCCACAGCCTTCAGAGGTGGTGCCACGATAATGTACTCCTGAATTATTAATGCCAGCAAGTCCGGCTTGAGCAAACGGGGCAGAATTATGACTTGAAGATAGCATAACTGCAAAGAGAAACGTGAAAGAGATGAAGCAAACCAGACTGAAGCAAAAGGTAATGAGACAAATGAATACATACCGCAACCGGCGCACCTTGATAGACACACGCTCCTGTGGATGGAGGGGCAGCAGGAGCATCGGAGTGGAAAAAGAATCAATATGTCAGTGTTGAGAACTGTTAAAAGCTTCTTAAACAGCCTTAGCTATTCAATGGTGGAGAAAAACATTTACTTTCCCAGGGTCCATTAATAAAACTTAATGGTTTGTCTCGAATGGCTTAAAAAAGTAGACAGTATGATAATAGCCCATTAACTCATATTATTATTTGGCTTGACGTTATTTGATGCATAATAAAATAAGCCTAGAACATGATGGACACTGCCCATGAGCAGAGATCCTATAGGAGATATGCGGTCATTTCAATTAGAATCACTTTATTTCACCAAGTATATTAAACGTACAAGGAATTCGTCTTTACAGTGGCTACTCCTAATAAAGTGGTATTTTATTGGCCTTGGTGTGTGATAAAGCTTCTAGGCCTGTAATTTAGATCAAGAACAACTTTCTTATTTTTCATTACAAACTTCAAAATGTGTTTGTACAGCTTACTGACTGTTAGTTCTGCTTCACTTCTAACCCATTCCACTGGCTGTACAGCAAATCTAGACCATTAAATCCAAAAGCAAAAACAGTCTCCAACTATAAAAGCTTTTCATCAATTTTTTTCATGAATAGACACTGCTGGCAGACAAAACTCAAGACTGACCAGACATGCTGTATTATGAGTGGCCTTCAAAGTTAAAAGGCCTGTATTCCACACTTTTCTTGTTTTTTAATCTTTCCGTTTGACATTTGTGTGGTTTTATATCCCTAAGAATTTTCACCAGGCTATTTCTCGGGCTAAACTGGCATATGCTAATGTGAGTTTTTGTTACATCACAAACACAATGAACTCAAAATACATGGACTGTACAGACTAGTGAGTTAGTGGTACATTCTGAAAGAGCATTTAGGCTACATAATACATCAAACTTTCAAAAAACAGAGTTTTCCATGATACAGGCCCTTTAAACGATCTAGAAGATCAGCTAAGGAACACCTGTATGTTTCCACACTAACAGGACTAATGCAACTACAAGTAAACAAAAGGCAGGCTGCACTATTTCACAATACTAAATCTTTATAGTGAGCCTGTGTGGCAGTGAGAGATCAGAGGCCTGGAAGATCAAAGTTTTTTTCTAACGACAACAAATCTCAATGGACAGTGGACAGCACCTTTAGATCAGGGGTGTCCACAAAGGGCCGGTGTGGCTACAGGTTTTCATTCCAACAAAGCAAGAGTGCACATGATCCATTGAGTAAGGACTGACACCAGCTGATTAATGAGTGGAATCAGGTGTGATCCAGTTTGGAATGAAAACCTGCAGCCACACTGGCCCTTTGCAGATAGGATTAAATATCCCTGCTTTAGTTCGGACTCAGGTCAGCTAGTAGAGCCCAGAGTCCAAACTTAACATGGGGAAGCAGCACTTAGCCAGTATACTGCTACAACTGGAGCAGCCAGAGATCTGCACCCTATTCTCACTGCACTTTACCCTTACTAAGCCAATTTTAATAACACTTAAGTCCTTTGTTTTAATTCCCTTTTGTTTTTTATCCTACTTTATGTACTTTGCACGTTTTTTTAATTATGTTTCCTAAGATTTTGATCTTTTATTGTCTTTCACTCGTAACTCAAACGTTGTCTTTATGTTTCCTTTTGGTTGTATTAATGTAAAGCAAACTGAATTGCCTTTGTGCGTGAAATGTGCTATACAGATAAACTTGACTTGCCTTTCTAAGTTAGACATTAGCCAGTGAGACTACCTGTGCTCAGGGCTGGGAAAGAAAAAGGTCAAGTCTACAGTCTGAGATATAAATAGTCTTTTTTTCACCGTACAACAGTGAAGCAGTGTAACAGTCTCATTCATGAGCTAAAGCTGTATTTCCCGCTGGGACTCCTAGCTAATGTTACTACGAGCACAGATTAAAGCGCCCTGAACGGAGCGTTCACACACTCGGCTCTGTTCCACCACAACGTAGAAGACTTTGTTCATCCTGAGGAGAAACGTTCACCACCTTTAAACACTGTTTACACACTAGTATTAAACCTTTTCTTAGAGAAGAGCAAGTTTACATGGCTTCGGCAGACCGAGAGACGATTTTTCAGTTTTTTTTTATACGGGCTAATTAAGCTAACGTTAATCCCTCACAGCGTGCAGTCATTAGACGAGGGAAAAATGAAAAACATCTGACACCAACCTTGGGCTCCCTGCGAGACAGTGCCAAGCAGAGGGAAAACGGAGATAAAGATCCACACGAGAGCCATCCTCACTTAAATCCAATGTGAAGAATAACAATGAATAATAATAAAACACCCTGCTGTCGTTTCTAGCTCGAAAAGAAGTAAGAGCGCTCTCGAAACATCATGGGCTTCCTGATGGTCCGAGGATGTGCCGACAGACGCTGAGGGGAAAGAGAGAGGAGTCCGAGTGCAGCCGGTTTATGAGCGGCTCCAAAACTTCCCCACTTCTCACAAGTACAAAAGAAAAAAAAACACTCGGTTTAAGAGAACAGAGCCATTGCGACGAAAGACACAAGCCGTTCTCGTGATAATTACAGTGCGAAAAGTGCAGCGGTTCCCACAGAGCGCTGTTTTAAACTTGGTTACTGAGAGGACGCCCCCCTTCTGCCTCTCACCACACAGACAGCCCGGGGACAAGCGTCGAGGCTAGTTAAAGGGCAACTACACCGAGTTTTCAGAATATCTGCATAATTCAATGGTGGAGATGTAAACAAAACCATTCAGAGTGGTTTGGTGTGAAATGCTCTGTTCTAGAGAAACTTACAGAGTCAGAGTTCTTCACAGTGGTGGTGATAAGAAACCAGACGTCCACCTCTAAAAACTCCCTCACAGTTATTACATGGAATGGTTATGAATACGCAGCCTGATGTCTGCGATATTGATTTCACGGTGGTGTTGTGAGTTTTGGCTTAAAATGTACTTTAATCCATTTATGGCAGATATGCAGGGAGTTGTAAGGCAAAATAGTCCCCAAAGTGAACTTATTTTTTTAGATTTATGACTATTTTCGCATTATCAACATTTCATAACAAAGAAGAAGGTGTGTGCAGGTTCACTGGTGTTTTTCGGATAGCAAATAAAATGGTTGTGCTTGTGCTGTAGACATGGTTACCCCTGGTTCTTATCACCACCACTGTAAAGAAATCAGTCTGTAGGTCTCACTACAATAAACCATTTCACATGAAGCCACTCTGAGGGAATGTTTACATCTCAAGGACTGAATTATTCAAAAATTTTGGAAAAAAGTGGTGGAGTTCCCTTTTAAAATTACAAAGATAACCCGCTTTTCTGTATGGACTTTAAATATTAAGTTCTAAACCAAAATCGTCTCTCGACTTTGTCATAAAACAAAGACTCAGGTATCAGGCAGCATATTTGTAACCACTTTATGCAATAACGTTAGCAGTGATGTGGATTTTAGCATTAAACTTTTCAGACGTCTGGTTCCTATCTCCACCACTGTGAACAATTCTGACAATTTCTTGAAAACTGAGCATTGCATTGAACATGTAATAACTGTTTTAGGTTCAAATTTGTCAATATGTGTAAAAATGAACTTTTCTTATTTAGAGAGCAGTCAAGTCACAGGTACTGTTTAGGAAAATGTAACAAATTTGCTTAATTGATTTTTTTTGTCCACCTTTCTTAGCATTGCTCATTACAGGTCAGCTGCATAAATCAAGGGAGCAATACTGCCATCTTGTGACAAGATATTGCTTCCAATCAACAGCCCCTATACTGTTAGTTGGGCTTGGCTGTCACAGTGCTGGTAGCAAAGAGCTCCGGTAGCCCTGAGAAGTCTAGAAATATCAATACTGAAACTTTAAGCCGTGAGGGCAGATGTAATACACCTTCTTGCAAACTCTAAGAGATTTAACCTGTGGTGTGTTTTTCTGTTTTTTTCATAAGATTTTATAGTCTGATGTTTTGCTTTTGTTATTAATGACTTGGTCCCAAAAAACGAGGCAAAGAAGAGTTTAGCTGAATGTGTTGTTTGTGCTCATTCCTTATGTAAGAACACCATTACCATGCCCTTCAGTTTAGCAGCGTAATGCAGGGATGCTTGTCATTCCACTGGACTCAATTTAGGGCAGTTTGGAGGACAGTGCTTTAAAATGTTAAGAGCTTTTAAATATTCACATGAGGATTTCTGTAAATGTTCTGATTTCTTGAATTTAGCATTTTTTTTTAGCAAAAACAGTAAATTACACCAAATTATCATCTCAATTTTCTCTAGTACAAAATTTAAGAATGTTCTTAGGTCTTTGTTGAGAAATAAACACTGGTATATTCTTTCCTTTTAAGTTTTAACAAAATATGATTAATGTGACTACCAACCCAATGTGTGACATGAGAGAAGCAGAATGAAAAGTGTGACAACCAAACCTTCGTTCACCTAAATATACATGTGATTTGAATTAGACTGTAGGTGAATAATAATATTACTTTACATCATTTATATGTGCTCTTTTTTCTGTAACACCCCATATTACAAAGTATTACATGTTTAATTTGTTTTATTACATTACAACTCATTACACAATGGAAATACTGTTTATTTTTATGCTCAGTCCTCATCCTTCACCTCCTGTGGTAAAAGTGTGTCAAATTTGATGCGCAGGCCCTCGCTCGTCTTGCTGCTTGTGATGGGCCCTTTCGATTAGGGGGCCTGAATAATAAAAAAAGACAAGAATAATTAAAAATCAAAACATCTTCTGCAGATTTTAGAACCACCACACTACATTTATGTACAAGATCCTCCCACAGTTTATTGTGTAGTGTTTGTGTATTAAAGAGCCCATATTCCACATTTTTGTTCTAAATTATTTTCTCCATTGACATTTCTGTGATTCTGTGTACCAAAAACAGTCATACATCATTTATAAATTACCACTTTCCAACCTCTATTTATCCACTAATATTAGGCTGTTTTTTGTTACTGTGCCTTTAAGACTGATACATATAAGTGAGTTCTGTTTGTGATTGGCTGTTCTGTAGTGTGCCTTATTCAAAAAGCGTTTATTTGCAGTGTAGGTACTACATTTGTTCTCCCAATTAAATTTTTTATATTATAAGGAAATACAATTCATTACACTGAATTAAAATTTTCACCCATATGGAAACAAATGTTGAGAACCCAATCTCTGAGGCAAAAATGCATCTTTAGTTTGCCAGTTAAAACAGTTTTGAAAGACCTGACTAAATTAAATTGTCATTTTAAAGTTATGCAACATTTCATACCATCACTGACAAATTGGACCAAATAAACTGAACTCAATACTAGCCAATTGGGTACAAAGCCATTTCTACTCATATTAAAGTTATAACAAGAAATCAGTGTTGATTTCTTTTAAATGGCCTCACTTTTGAAGGCTCTGTGAAGCATTTTGGTCATAAACTTTACAACTATGCTAGAAACTGCTACACAGCATAATGACACTCACCAAATTCTGCTGGTTTGTGGGAGGCAACATCCTGAACAATGGCCCGCATGTTATTTAGGATGTGTTCCTTTGGCATATCCAGCTGTTTAAAAATAATGTGATAGTGTGTGAGTCATGCCATTAATATTTCAAACTTGAAAGTTAAAAATGGCTTTATTCCCTCCTTTGGGTTACTGCATCTGACAATGATACTTAAGCAATCCTTTGTTAACTGTACAACAAAACATCAGCCTTAGGGGCAGACTTACAATAAGAGGCGCTAATTACTAATAGTCTACAGATACTTCACACTGGTGGAGGTGGCCAATTTAGCAGCTTATCCACAGAAAACTTCCATGCAAATAAAAAGAGGTGCAACTTGATAATTAACATATGACCTGTGCAATATAACTACATATTTGGCTCACACGCTTTAGCATGAAAGCCCGTTTCCACCAGATAAGAGGGGAAAAAAAAAGTTTTGTAAATCATTCCCTGATTATGGTACAAATTGTGACTCATTAGTTTGAAGTAATGACTTATTTACTTGAGATTTTGACTTTGTAAGTCAATTTTACTCTTCATGATGCTTCACTATAATAATCTCATTAGAGTATTCTGCACTTTGATAGAGAAACTGCTACAAATACAAATGCATCAAGGCAAAAGCTCAAAACAGCAGCAAACACCCCGTGATCAATAAGGGGTTTGCTCTGCGTATTAGTAAATCACGACTAGTTAAATTAGGATTAGCACTGGTGCAAAACATTAGCAAATCAGCCCCTAAGTCTGTTAAGCCAAAGTAATTATGTCAGGGTAATTATGTAAGTGATTATGTTACAGCCCTACAGCCTTATGCCTCCAGGTCCCATTAAGATTTACCGTTGCAACTTGCGTGACGATGTAGCAGTCCCTCTCTACCATGTACTCATGACCAGTCTTAAACAACTCCAGCATTTTCGGAATGTTCACACCAACTGACCCTGAAACAAACAAAAAAAAACATAGTAATTTCTTAGTAATTTCACACAATAAACAGCCATAGTTTGGCAGTTGTGAAAGCACTGACCTCTCTTGCTCTTGGGGAATTTCTTCCGCAGTTTGTTTTTCAAAGGCACAAGCTTCGGGATAATTTCCGGAACAGCCACATAAAAGTCTGCTGTGATTTCATCTTCTAAAATCTAGAGCCAGTATTTAAGGAGAGGTAAGGTGCAGTGAGGAACCTATTTATTAGCACATGACATTTTAGACAAAGCAGGTTTTGTAAATGCAACAATTCACTGACTGCTAATTAGAGCTGCACAATTCATATATAATCTGCTGTCAGAAGAAAATCTCATATCTTCATTTTTGTTGTTTTTCAGTTTTATACATAATTTAAAAATGCCTGTTGCCCTTTACATTGTGTGTAAATTTCATGATGCATTGACTTACGTTAAAAGTAAAGTCGATTTTTTCCTTTTCCTGTACAGTTATCATTTTGGAGATACAAGGTTTTCTTCCGACAACAGCGATATATTATCATACAGTGCCCAAAAGTAGTCTGACACATCTTCCATCATATTTTTTTCAGAATTATTTAATTTGTTACTATATTATGGACACTGTGCTTTACACAATTCAGAATTACTTAATTACAGCTATATTATGAACTATCAATCAATACTTTGGGTCCAACTGCATAACAGCAAACTATAAATCTTTCCCCAAACATTACATTTTACTTTAAAATAAAATGTTGGGTGCTAATTCAAATGTGCATGTCATGTTTTCAGATCTCCTAGGCTGCTCTTGGAACGCCACCATCCAACACACCTGACTAAACATAGCATTAATATTCTGAAAGATATTGTTTTAGAAAACTTGAATATTGAGTAACTGTCGAAATCTAAATCTGTCAGTTAAAAATGTCTGTAAGAAAAACTGCAGATACATAGTAAAGCCAAAAATCGAGCATAAATACTGAAGCTCTGGAAAGAGATAGAAAGTCACACTCTGACCATCTAAAAAGAGAAAACTCTTGTTCTGCTGTTGTATCGTGGTTGTAAAATTTGTTCTTCAGCACAGATAACCAGTTAAGTCTTACCTTCTCTACGAGCTCGGCTCCTCCTACTATAGTCGCCCCGTTTTCAGTGGCTAGTCTGGCCTGCTCTGGATTCTGAAAAGACATCATATCATGATCAGTGATATAATCATTGCAAGGCTTACAAAGGCCAAGCACAATTTAACATGGAGCTCATATTGAGCAAAACCTGCAGATATCAAGATACTCACCTCTGTGAAAACTACAACCTTGTTGAGATCCTTTTTGAAGGGATGAGGTAAATGGACAGTGCTAACAAAAGGGTCTACTTTTTTCTGAAATGGAGGTAGAACAAGAAACAATATTAAAGAACATATTAAAGCATATGTACAGTTGTACGCAAAAGTTTAAATACTCCTCATCAAATTACATGTCCACTGATTTTCTAATCCTCTACAGGTAAAATATGGTGTTTTCAGTAGGTTTTAGGGGGGAAAAAATGGGAACAAAATCCAGAAAATACAAAATATGCCGTAAGTTTTGCACAGGCCACAATTTCTCTTTTATTTTTCCCCCCTAATGTGTAAATTGTGCTTTAAAATGTGCAGAAATATATTCTCTGTAGAGGACGTGTTAACTTTGCTTAAGTTTTCGTATACATTGTTTTTAAGGTTTTGCATACACATCGTTATTTTCTCACAGCATCTTAGAGTTGAAATGAATGAATAAACATGAGCTCAGACTACGTGCAGACTTTCAGCTCTAATTTGGGATATGTACATCCACATCAGGTGAACAGTGTACAAATTACAATCATTTTTATACATAGCGCCCCCTTAATTTTTAGGGGCTCAAAAGTAATTAAACAAACTAACAAATTGTCAAACTGTCATTTTTAATACTTGATTGCAATAACTGCTTTTAGTCTAGAACCCATAGACATCACTAGCCTCTGGGCTTCTTCCCAGGTGATGCTCTATCAGTTCCTCCTTGTTCTTGGGACACTACTTGTTCTTTGACTTTCAGTTTTGCCTTCAGTAAGTGAACTGCATGCTCGAATGGATTGAGGTCAGGTGATTAATTTGGCCACTGAGCTGCCTTTGCAGTTTGCTTCAGGTGAAGCACCATCTAGTGAGTACTGCATTTAGCTTAATCTGCGCAGATAATATAACCCTGTATACTTCAGAATTCACCCTGCAGTAAATAAATAGCGAACCAGTTCCTGTGGCAGCCATGCATACCTGTGCCATAACACTACCTCCACACTACTGACAGATGAGGTGGTATGTTTTGGATCATGAGCAGTTCCTTCCCTTTTTTCATATTTTCTCATCATTCTGGTACGAGTTGATCACTGTGTCATCTGTCCATAAGATGTTGTTCTATAACTGTACAGGATTTTAGATGTTTTATGGCTAACTCTAATCTGGTCGTCCTGTTTTTGAGGCTCACCAATGGTTTACATATTGAGGTAAACCCTCTGTATTTGAATCTTGATGTAAATCTTGTGGTAATCTCTCTGTATTTACTTTGGTCAAGTCTTCCCTTGATTGTTGACTTTGACACTGCAATGCCATTTCCTGGAGGGGGTTCTTGATCTGGGCAACTGTAGTGTAAGGGTCTTTCTTCACCAGAGAAAGAATTCTACTGCTAAAATAACAATAATGTTGTTAACTTTGTCCACTGTCATACATATGACAAACTACTCTATTGTCATTATATTGCTACATGTTGCAATCTGCCTCGCAATATATTAAAACTATATTTGTGAATGTTATTGCAACACGAGGGAAGAATGACGGATTACTTTGATCAAAACTAGCTATTTATTTTTCATTATAAAACAGATAGTTCTGGTCCTGAAATCTGATTGGCCGAGCCGCATTTGAAGCCGTTGTAAAATCCACGATATACCATGACCGCCTCACAACAGCTGAACTCTGAATTACTGCACCACGACACGAAACACCCTTCTGCTGTTAATGGATTAATCTTCGACTCTAACGCTGATCCCATGGAGCACTGAGTGTATTGATGAAGTAAGAACCTGTTTTTGTTTAAACTGAGGGGCTGAAAACTTATTTTCTTAAATAGAACTAGGCTGGTCAGCTAGCCAGCAGGCTAAAAGATAGCAAACATGCTAAACAACTCCAACATTAATATCACAGGCTTGAATTAAAGTACTCACAATACTTGTGGTGGTAATTTGGTGACCAAAAAGTACTTATAAACTGAAAGTGTTTGATTTAACAGTGCTGTGTTATATGTTCACTGTTATACAAAAGAAGTTTAAAAAAAAAAAATCATGAAATGTTTGCAGTTTACAGCGATAAGCGACCGAACGTTCTTCTCCTCATTCAGCGGTCAATGGCTACTCAGCAACGATGCCACTCTTAAGGAACTACATTTCTTGAAGAAATACTTGTTTATGTTGATTATTCTTAATAATAACTTAAATACTCATCTAAAACATTGTGTATTTTAAAATATTTTATGTTGGCTGCCATTTTATAAAAGCAATAAGCCACTCGATGCTTTATGTTACTGCGATTTTATCACGGAGAAGGTAGTTGTGCGCTTCCTCGTGATAAAATTGCAGTAACCCACGGTCTCTCGTGGCTTATTGCTTTATTTTATTGGATAGAGTCAATACCATATCAGGATGTTGATGGTATGCAATAAAACATTTAGTGATTTGTTTGAGGGCTTATTAACACATTACAAGCTTTTTATGTTAAACAATTTCAATTTCACCCTGCCTTAAATCTAAATTATCTGCACTTCTTCTCCCTGTTCAGTTTTTCACATCATTAGGTGTATGATTGATTAGTGATTTCACCACTCAGAGAGCGGATTAATTTTTCGGCCCATATGGAAACAAACGCTGTGAATTTACTCTTTGAAGCAAAAATGCACATTTGAGAGATCTGCTAATTAAACAGTTAAATTAAATGTCACTGTAACGCTTTGCAACATTTTGCACATTATAGTTAACTCCTCTGACAAATTAGACAGACTGAACTGAATTTAATTTAATTTGAGTCAACTGTGTACAAAATCATTAAACCCCTTTGAGTATAACAGCCATGTTTCCATATGAGCCATTTTAAGTCTTGTTTTGTTCTTACACTGGGAGGGAATTCTTCTGCTAAAATAGCAATAACTTTTTTTTATGGACCTGACTGTACATACAAGGACAGGTATTGCTAGGTGCTGTTGCTGCACAATACAGATAAACTACTATATTGTGATTATACTGCAATATATTAAAACTATATTTGTGAGTATTAATGTAACAGTGAGGAAAGTCCTACATTATTTTGACCAAAATATTTTTTTTTACTGGATATAAAGCCATCAATTCCCTTGAATATAACAGACATTGCTCCCGAATAAGCCATTTTAACTATTTTCTAATAAATAAGTTAAAAAAAGACTTAAATTTGCATCTCTATTCAAGAAAAAAATTATTTTCATATTCTTCAGAGTATCTACAATAATTTCCTAAACTAATGCAAAAAGGTAACAAAAGTTTAAGAACACAATAAAACATTCATGCAGTCAAAATAATGGAATAATCAGAGTTTATAAGAAAAAAAAAAACTAAATTATAGAAGCTTAGAGAAGCTATTTTAGGGTCACCTTTTTCTCAAGCTTCATGTCCAATTGCAGATCGATGAAAACAGGCTGGTCTTCAGGGGTGAAGTCCAGCTTCTGAAAGCTCTTCATCATGTCAACAGCCATGTCTGCATCATACACTGGCTTAGGATAGTACCTCACCAAATATACATCATCTACTGGAGCCCAGGCTGTGAGCCCGTACGGGTTTATGTCGACCTGTATCATCGATCTTTTGCTTCTGCTTCTTCTTCTTCTCCTCCTCTTTTACATCTTTTGCTGTGCCTTTTTCTTTTCTTGGTTTCTTAGCTGGTCTACAAGAAGAAAATGTATGTCATTAACTACATTTTCAACTATCCCATCTAATAATAAGATGACTCAGAGGTTATTTTGAAGTTCACTTTATTTAAATGTTGCTAGGCTAAACAGAAAACAGCTGCCAATAACAGTTGTAATGAGACATATTCAATGACAAACTTGTATGTGCAGTTATTATGGTTCAATTTGATCATCATATTGTTATTACTTTGCCATTGTAAATAGTAGTGCTGCATGATAAATAGTTTTTTTTACTGCTTTTGCGATGTGAATTTCTGAGATAAAAACATTGCTAAGGACCGCGATGACAGAACAGATCAAATGACCTCACACGCAAAGCACCAGAGTGATGTATTAGATTGAGACGTAGCATTAGAAGCCTAACAATTGCTACCCTGCTCTGGGCTTGAACCCTGCTGTCCCATATGGAGAGCGAACCATTCACACCATTCTCACTCTGTGTTTTGTGTAAAATGAGTAAAGTGTGTGTACACATACTTACACACACACACACACACACACACACACACACATACACACACACACATACACACACACACACATATATATATATGGTTGCTGTCCAAAGAAAAACAAGTCCAAACAAATCTCCAAAACAGCAACTTCACAGGATAGGGCAAAAACACTCTTTACTTTCAATGTTTCAAGTTAATGGAAAGAGATTTTATTCTAAGCAATTTTGGAGCATTTCTTTTGGTCCAATCATCATGAAATTTTCACACAATGTAAAGGACAACTGTAAAAATTGCAAAAAATGGAGATACATTTTTTTCCTTGGACAGCAATGATATATATATTAATTATATATATGAAACTAATTACATGACATACATATGTATTCATTTTTGTAAGCACTGTAAAGAACACTTACATGCACATATTTATATACACACAAACACACCCCCCCCACACACACATGTATACATGTATGTGTGTGTGTGTGTTCAGGAAATGACTATTTCTCAGTTTTCCAATTTTACAAATATGTGCTTGTAGTTCTGATGTAAGCAGATATTAGTGTTTCATTATTTTTATTTTGCAATGTAGTGAATGGTGTATTTGTATTTTTCTGTGTTTGCTTAAAGCAGAGGTTAGCTCAGATTTCTGTTTACACAAAAGAAAAACATCAGCATGAAAATTTGTACCAGGAGTCAGGCCATATTTATTTGAGCATGTTCATGCAGCTAGAGAGGGAGGTGATTAATGATGTTTTTGCTTAATAATAGGTGGGGGCAGTGTGAGGGAAAACACACTATGATACCATTGGTTAATACAAATTTTCCTCAACGCTGGCAGACAGTGACTTATTCAAATGTCAGAAGACGTTTAGTTACAACAAAACAAGAATTTTGTCCTTTCAATGATGAGAAACGGCAAACTGTGCTTAATACGACCAAAAACATAAAAGGATACATTTTGATTTCAAGTTGACTAAGTGTTTAGTAGAGATTCTGGCAGCTTTTAGCAACTATAAAACAAATCACAGAAATGACAACAGCTTACATTTGTCCTGTGCAAACTAACATGCTGGCCATGTCAGAGTAAATAACTCAGAGTCAGACCAAATCACGTTTTTGATACAGCGCATTTATAGACTATAACTTTCGGCCAGAGTGCTGCACAATAAGACCAGCTGAAATAACCACCAATAACCAGGCAAAACTGCACCATTAATTCAACAGGGAAAACAACATGCAGATGAAAAATCAAATAAAAACATTAAAACAATCCTACTAATACTCATAACTCATGTCTCAAACAAATAAAATCTTACACAGCACAGCTTTAAATTAAATTGTGGGATGTGTTTTGTACTCATGAGCAGGTGAGATGCATATGGAGCTTGTGGAGCGTAAAACGTGTGGCATCTCCCATCTCTTCAATTTACACTGTGTGATTTCAGAGGCTCTGTCAAAACATTACTTAAAATAACAATTTTGCCTAAACCATATAGTCCTCAAAAAATAAGATGATGCATCATTGGGTGCAATTGTGCAGTCTTAGATGAGCAGAGAGAGAAATGGTGCCACACCTAGAAAGACATACTAAATGTGTTTTTTTTTTTTTGTGGGAACAAAGCTCACTTGGCTGCTGCGGCGTAGCTCCTGATAGGATGATATCTATCTGCATTCTGGGAGGCAGACAAAGAAGAGGGAGCACTGGTGATGAGGAGCTGTCTCTGGCATCCAGATAACACTGTGTGACAGAACATGACAGAAAGGTTTGATGTAGCTCACAGTGCCGAATGTCTGTATACTCACCATCCACTTTATTAGAAACAGTCACCAAAAACTGAAAATTCTGCCCAGATGATAACTTATAACTAATCACTGATTGGTGGTACTAGATAACTCTGCGCTGTGCATTAGATATGTGGTTAGTGGCTAGTTCCATGTACTCAGTGTCTTGTACTTACATACAATTTTGATGCATTAGTACTTTTCTTAGTAGTTCCAATTGATATTCATTCACTCAGCTATTTTAGACATTTCGCTTTTTGTTTCCAATTAGTGATTACACATGGCTACCGCCTAGCAATCACTTGGGATACCATAGCAACCATTTAGCAACAGCCTAGTAACCACTCAAGATACCACAGCAACCACCTAGCAACTCCCTAGCAGCCCCTAAAATACTCTAGCAACCATCTGGAAATAGCTAAAGCTGTGCAAACACTCTGCATTTTCTTCGTGAAATGTGTTGGAATCAGGGTGGGTCGATTAGGGTTGCAGCTAAAACCATTAAATGGATAAGGTGACCATTCAGCCACACTTGCGTGCGGCCCCAACTTGGATGAGCTACAGACATTAGGATGTAACTAGCAGGTTAATGTTGGCTTTAAAGTGTTTGGTTTTTATGTTAAAGCGCTAGTCTCTAACATCTAGTCACAGGAGACTTCAGTCATAGAATTTCTTGCTCCTTAAAGAGTAAACTGAATATTCTGGGTTGGTGTTGTTCGTGTTGTACCCCTGAATAGAAGGTGTGAAACTCAAAGTGTGGTGTTTTGTCTTTGCTGTTTTATCAACAAAGATGGCATTCTTCAAGCTCTAATAATTAAGAACGGATCTATTTGGACTTTATTATTGACTATTAACATTTTTCTTATACATTTCTACAGAAACATACACTGATGAGCCGAAACAGTATGATCACCCGAAGATGAAGCAAATAAAGTTGATTATCTTGTAACGGCAGTGCAAGGTTTTCGTAGTCAACATGTTGGATGCAAGAGAAATTGGGCAGATGTGAAGACCTAGGCGACTTTGACAAAAACCAAATTGTTATGGCCAGATGAACGGCAAGGCTTGTGGTGTGCTCCTGGTCAACAGTGGCGAGTCTCTACCGAAAGTGGTCCAAGAAAGGATAAACCACAAGTCGGCAGCAGGGTGTTGAGGGACCACGGCTCATCAACGTACAAGGGCAATGAAAACTATCCCATCTGGTCTGAACCAATGGTTACTGAAGGAATGTGCCACAACACACAGCGCATCACACCCTGCTGCATATGGGGCTGCATAGCTGCAGACCGGTCAGTGTCTAGGCTGCAAAACCCTGGATCTGGGCATTCATTTGGACATCAGTTCCACCCACCTAAACATCACTGTGGACCAGGTACACCAGGTAAATTTCATGGCAATGCTATTCCCAAATGGCAAAGGACTCTTTCAGTAGGATAATGCCACGCTGCAGACTTTCTTTGGGAATGGTTTGTGGAACATCAAGAAGAGTATAAGGTGTTGCCCTGGCCTCCAAAATTCCCCACATCTCCATCCAATTGATAATCTGTGCGCCGGAACAACAAATGTGATCTGTGGCGGCTCGACCTTGCAACTAACAGGACTTCAAGGATCTGCTGCTAACATCATGGGGCTAGATACCACAGGATACCCTCAGAAGTCTTGTAGAGGCCACCCCTTGATGGGTCCTAACTGTTTTGGTGGCACGCAGAGGGCCAACAGCATATTAGACAATAATAATCATAATGTTATGGCTCAGTGGTGTATAGGAACCAGACGTCTTATGTATTTAATGCCTCTGAAAGCTGCATCACATAAAGCTAATGTAATGAAATGATTACAAATATGTTGTCCGATTCCCGAGACATTGATTTCAGATAGATTTTCAAATTTAACACTATTTTATTATTATCAACATTACATATAAAAACTGGTGGTTTTGGATAGTAAATAAAAAGGTCATATTTTCAGTACAGACACTGTAACCCCTGGTTCCTCTCACAACCCCTGTAAAGAAATCTGAGTCAATAAGTTTCTCTATAATGAACAGTTTCACATCAAACCACTCTGAATTACTCTGTTTATATCACAACGATTGGAAATGTTTCTAAAATCGGTGGAAGTCTCCTTTAAGCAGCTTTTAGACTTACAGGAGATACGGAAATACTTTTAACTCTACTCGGGCTGTAATTTTTTCTAAGTCTTTAAATCATAATTTTAATGAAAAAGAACTTTTATTCGCGGATGTTTTAGAAAACTGTCCATCTCCTTATCTTTCAGCTCTGCTCCTCACAGCGCCGCCGCCGCCGCTGCCACTGAACAGAAACGCTAACAGAGAGCAAAATAAACCGCGACAGAGAAGACTAATAAAAAACAAGTTCCGAAAAAGAGGTAATGTATGTTTAAGTTGGATACACATAATTTAATTAATATTTCATTAGAATATATCAGTCAATAAATAAAACCCACAAAACTGACCTCTCAAAATGCTCCTGCAGGACGCTGCCATATTTGCACACTTCAATATAATATCGTCCGTGTAGATACACACGGTCCGATTAAAGGTTCCGGCAAACTTCATATACACGCTGAAAATCAAGTAACTTGAAATATGACTCCTAACTGAGCATCATGTCTGACTTATGGTTTCGTTGCTTTATTTACACAATATTTACAGTCTTCAAAATATTCATAAAACAGTCAAATGTAACATCACTCATTTTAGTCTGAGGTTGTAACTTGGCCTGTTTTATTACTATCTATGTCATTTTACTCGTAATTCTTAGCTTACTTTGAATAAGGCAAGAAATCAAAGAAAGCAACCCATTTGTGGTAAATAAACTTCTCTCAGATTGGCCTGTAACGTTCATCCAGAGCGTTTATCCAAATATAAGAACAGTTTGGTCTCCTGTTTAAATTGAGCGGCATAACTCGCAGTACTTGTATAAACGCTTAACTTCTTCATGATTAAGTCAGACAGGCTGCTGAACGGGTAAACTTTTCCATTTTAGCGAATGTTTGGTATGGGAGTAAACTACACATTTTCAGATTGGATATATTTTTTGGTTTTTGAGGCCAAGATCCAATTCTTGGATTATATACTACACAGATATAATTTGAGGAAAATAAAATGCTGGAGCTCAGAAAAACACATTTTAAAAAAGGCAGAAGTTTGGCAAAAAAGTATATCCTAAAGTATCTGTATTCAGCCCATGTTACATTTTATAAAGGCAGTATTCAGAGCACAGTCACTTTGTAATGGTAAGTTTATATTTTTAGGAGAATACTTTTAAAACACTCACCCACTAAATAAAAAAAACATACAGTCTTCAAAAGAAACACCATCAATGCTTGTTCATTAGCTTTATTTATATTTAGTGTACGGCATGTAGCTTGTTAGTCAAATTCTAAAGAGAACCTCAATTAACAGCCTCTTCACAAACACTGAAGTCCCTCCTAAAGCCTGAGTAGACTGATAAATCAATGTTTTCAACAAATTTAACTAAAGAGAGACCCTCGCAAGATGTCGAGAGGCGTATCGGCGATACAGTTTGAAATGTCGACACGCTTTTTTTTCTTTTCTTTGCTGTATTTTTTAAGCGTTCATTTTTTGATACATTATCGAAATCGTGGCACCCTTAATGTGTGCTGGTTGGAAGAGCGGAAGCCATGCCCGCCGTCCTTCCCCCGTCTCTCTCTCAGACCGCTCGGAGACGGACCGTCACGGAGTTTCTGTCTGCATGTCTCCAACAATATCGCTTAGACAACTCCTTTACCCCCCCCCGAATGCAGGTAAACCAACTCTGCTGCTTCTTTACAGCATTTCCCACCTTTCTTCCGTCTAATTTTTTGCCCTGTCAGAGCGTCGTGTTGTTTTTTTCCCTCTCAGTCAAGGAGAGGCTGCTAGCTAAGCTAACGCTAGCTAACTGTCTTAATGTCCCAAGGCGGCCCGATTTAAACACCATGCGGATCAGTTCCGGCTGTCTGCTCTGCGTTTTAGTCCGAAACCATTCGCAGTTCTTGATCTGGGATGTAGCCTGTTCAGGAGATACCCGTCATGAGTAGCGAAATAGCCACTAAAGCTGTACTTTAATTACCAGGCGTACCTAGGCCCACAGTAAACCTTTACTTCATACATGAATGTGGAGATGTATTGTAGATCAGCCGTGATGGGTCGAGCCGAGCTGCTTGTTATGAGAACTGAGCCAAAGCCTTTCGTTTACGTGACACGTTTGTATTTTCCCTCAGCTTTTTCCACTTTTGTACGGTTCCACTATGAACAACGGGGTTAGCGTTAGTTTATTGTCTTTATTAGACGGAAAGGACTGCAAATCCTGATTTAGCACTTTGTAGCTGGTCTTGTCGTGAAGCTCCGTGCTGACCTGTTGTTGCTGTGGAACTTCTCAGAAGAGCTTTACGTAACGCGGCGTTAGCCTACAGGGTAACGGAGCGGGTTACAGAAGGTACATTTCACACCAGTGAGTGTGGAAATGTTCCCCGTGTCAAAGACCAGACCTGGAATATGCTTCTTATTAACGCTGTTCAGTTCGCACCGCCGCTCAAAGTGCGCTTTTGGTCCGCTCTTCTGGAATTTGGCAGCCCGCTGAACTTGTACATGCAACAGCTGCGACCTGACTCTCCGCCTCACTGACTGATATTTTTATAGAAGGCGAATGAGGTCACTCTGTTCAGCAAGCCTGCTGTTGTCTTCAGTGTTTTGCTTTTTATTCGTCAGTAATAAGGTAATGCCATCTATGAATCTCAGTGGCCCTTATTTATCAAAGTTGCGTACAGTTATATCTGATCGATACGATCAAACTCACGACTTGTAGGAGTGTGTAAATCTGAGCCTAATGTGTAAAGAGCTTAAATAATGTTTGATTTGCAGATAACTAACCACAACTATGATTAGTATCGTCTATAATGACAGTACAAAGAATAAATTGTTGAATGTGTACAATGAGATTGTTAGGTAATATTTTTCTATGTTGTTTTTTTTTAAGCCC
Organism: Colossoma macropomum; assembly: GCF_904425465.1. NCBI lineage: Eukaryota > Metazoa > Chordata > Actinopteri > Characiformes > Serrasalmidae > Colossoma > Colossoma macropomum. Next base: position 24,402,249 of record NW_023494806.1, on the reverse strand, counting down.
ATGGTAATTTGTTACAAGAAGAATGCAAAGCAACCCTATAATGATCAAATTCAGCTCAGAAGGAATCAAAGACTGGTCATTTCTCACTCCATTTACGTTGTGGACAAAAAAAATTGGACATAAGGATAACAGTGTTGATAAAGATATTAATACTAAGGTCACTAGAATGATGAAAAAACCACGTTGTCTTCGTATTGAAATGCATGTAGGTTGGAATAAAAGGTGGAAAGACATATTTCAGTCTCGGTCCAAAAGGTTCTTACATTTTCACAGGAAAACAATAAAGGTTTCACACTGTGAATGACTAAAGCTACAGGTATTTTAAAAACCAGATATACCACAAAGAGAAAAATCAAGTCTTAAAAAGAGGTTCCTTTGCTTTGCGGAATTCAAAGACATGACACTGGCTGTGTTTACATGCAAAGATTTTTGCCAATCCGATTGAATACAATCCGATTACAGATTCAGACTGAGGTGTTTATATGCACACTCTATTCAACGATTTGATGGAAAATCTTCGTTTACATGCTCACTACAAGTAATCCGATGCAAAATGACGCGCATGCGTGGAGTAGCGTTTAGAGTAAACGTTACCATGACAGCGAACATCACGTGAGGTCCAGTCCGCGTGAAATGAGTTTCCAGTTGGCGCGCTTGTGTTTTAATTGCTTTAAAACTCAAGTCGTGTTCTGAGACACATAAGCTGGACGTCCGTCCCACCGCCGTCTTTTAAAGCTCAGAGCATAAACTTCGTCTCCTCTGCAGACCAGTTTCTGCTCCGCCATGCTGAACGGTATAAACTTTCGCCATGACGCGACGCACATGCGCAGAACATACTTACACGTTCCGATTGGAATGTAATCGGATTCAGGCGTTTACATGGCTATTATTCTTCTATTTAACGGATTATTTAGAAGTTTACCCACCTCGTTCAATCGGATAGAAATTGTATTCCGAATGGCCTCAATCGGACTAGTCTATTCCGATTAAGGTGTTTACATGGACGTGTTCTATTCCGATTGAGCCATTAGTCGGATTATTAACGGATTATCAGGCTGCATGTAAACGTGGCTCCTGAGTTTTTGTTTTATATTACTGACAGCCCCGAAAATAAACAATGCAGAATACAGCTAGTGCAGAAGCTTCATACACTGCCATAGTGCAGTGTTTAAATCTGTAATTTTATGAAAATGATCACACTACACAATCATCAAAAATCTTAAAAAAACTTAAGATTTCATATTTAATTCTTTGCAGTCTTTGTAATTTTGACACAGTAAAGTTTGGTCAGTAGGGGCAGTAGTGCACTCGCTGCTTGACCTCAAGCTCCGCCTACGAGCACAGTCATTGGCTCACGAGCCGCTGAAAGCTGTCATTTTATTGGCTCCCTACTGAAATATCTGCATGGAAATAAGGGAGTGGCTCATGCAAATGGTATGTAAATGAGGAGGCTGGCGCTGAAGCTGATTCATCATTTGCGCTCAAATCTCTGCTCATTTTCCCGTCATATGAAGGTTTTATGACCTTCATATGACGGGAATTAAAGGCGGTCAAATCTGCGCTTTTTTACGCAACTTCGACGTACAAGGGCCACTGTGCGTATTATTTAAAAGTACTTTTTGTTTCTTTACCTCCATGGTTTTATTTTCTTATTTTTTGTTGCTCCAAATATTCATTATTTTTTGTTGCACTAGTATTCTTCTATGGTATGTATTTTATTGTGCAGAACTTACAGTTGCCTGAGAAACTTACTATTAAAAATTATTTTTGCACAGTAAGTGTTTATTTGCCTTCTAAAAACATAAAAATATTAGAATAAACGCATAACTAATATAATAAGTAGTAATTGTATGTATGACAGTGGGTCTGTTTAACTGTTTCCAAACGGCTCCTTGTGGCAGCCCAGTATTAACTGAAGTTATCATCAGATACTTGGTTTGGCTAATCAGCGCTTCTTTGGGTTAAAAATCAGGTGTGCTGGTGAAATCAGGGCAACTATGTTTTTGCTTGGAAAAACAACATAACATAATAATTTCTTATTTTCAAAAAAAGTAGTTTATATCTTGTGAGCTAGTTCGAAGAACTACGTTTGGTTCCAGATAAGTGGTCTTAAGCAATATGCATTAGTGCTGTTACACAATACTGTACCTATTTCTTACTTTTTTTTCTAACTTCTGTATTGTTATTGTTTTCTTTCCCCTGAATTATTTTATGCTTTCTAAGTTCAAATTTTATTAATTATTTTGCGCTTGTTTTGACTCTAAAATAATGCATATTTTTCCTTTCAAGTTTGAAAATAACACATAGGCATGTTTTTTTTGTATCAGATACATATGAAATATATTGTTTGTTTTTTTTTCCACAATATATTCCAAACATTAATGTAATGTATTTTTCAATGTATTTGATAGATGCACTTTACATATATTTGTTTTCCATATGGGTTTCCATAGAGTAAAATGTATATTTTATTTGATTTTTTTTGTGTTTCCTTTTAAAAAGATCTATATTAGATGTTACTTGCATGCTTTTTATTTTGCTAAGTGTTCACAGGTTAGTGTGTGCTCTACATATAAATGGGGCTGATCACTTGACAGTTGCTCTTGTAAACAGTTCAAAGTATCAAAGCACACAGAACATCAGCAGTCTGCTGTGAGATAAGCCACCTCCTAGAGTCATGGGCTTTGACTTTTTTGCGTGAATTTGTTGGCCCCGCATTAAGAAAAAGGAACAAATCACCACTTTTTCTAGCAAAACATTGGTTAGTTAATGTTTTGCAGTGCACCTTTCAGGAAAACAACGTACCAAGACACGGCGCTGTGACTTCATCATTCCCACGTATGCTGCTGTTATTATGTTCGTTGCACTGCTCTGAATCTGAAATTGTCATTTCTGCTGTAGTCTGTTCTGTAAATAAGCTGTTTGCTTATTCATACATGTATTCCAAAGATAATTAAACGTGCTATGTGCAGCAGCCATTACAAAAGCTTGCTTCATGCATGCTTTGCCTAAAGAGCCCCGTGAAACAGAAGACGCCTCTGCTGTAGGGGTGTAACGATATTACAGAATAGATACAATTTTTAAAATAGTTAGTGTTGCAAATGTGTTGGTTCTACAGAGCTCTTATTTGCTACATAGATTGGTGTGACTCAAACAAGTACCATGTTTGCACATGTCCTTGTGCGAAACAGTAATCTTGTAAAATAGTACAACTGAGTTGTAAACAGAACAAAAATAGATGGGGAGCAGACAGTTGCCAAGTTTTGATCACTAACTATGTTTTACTTGAAAGACTGTAAATGAGAGGCTCTTGGAGGAGACAGAGAGGTGTACTGGCATTACAACTGTAAGTTTCAAACAGTTTCTTAGATTTTTTGATGCTGTATTGAGATCATGAACATCCTTGAACACTCTTCATCCAGTCAGCTTATATTGGAGAAAATCAGTACGACCAAGAAAGACCAGGCATCCTTTACAACTTTAAAGGAATAGTTTGGTGAAAAATGATCACATTTACAGTGTTTTCCCCATATACCTGAACATAGTTAATCAGTCTGACATGTTTCATGCCTAAAGTTTATTTTTATGTTACAAGGCTAATGTAGCTAACAAGTAATGGAAGCTTATAGACAGTGGCATGCAAAAGTTTGGGTGCCTCTGAAAATACATTTACACATACTTTACAGAGAACACACTTAAATATGGCACATTTTAGTGTACAGTTTCTAATTATGAGTTAAAACATATTGAAAATAAAATAAAACATGAAATGTGAAATGTGCCATAACTTTTGCACAACACATTTTGTTTTAGTTTTTTCAATATGTTTATTCAGATAAACAGTAGTTGTGTATTAAATTGTGCACAAGTGTGTTTTCTGTAGAGAATATGTCACTTTTAATCAGCAAACAATGTAATTTGACCAGGGGCACCCAAACTTTTGCATGTGATGGTATTTGCATTGTGCACACAGTGTGCCTAAACGATCACATGCTTGCTGCATCGAGTTGTTAAGTAATTTCAAATAGACAAGCTAATGTGGTTTCTGAGTCTGTATCACATTTTGCTATTTTTGTAGATAATATCTGACATGCTGTGTCATCACATTCTGTTACTTATAAAAATGGACATAATAGCTAAAGCAGTACGATCTGTTTTTACTGGATTCATTTTGTCTGTGCTTTTGATTACCTGTTGGCTACGTTAGCCGCATAGCTAGTGCAAAACTAAAGAACCAAACTTCAGACAGCAGACATGTTTTGGCTGCTTGATTATATTTGAGGTAAACAGGAAACAAACTGTTGTTAAAATAACATTCAAACCGTGTCTGATTTAGCTTTGTGCACGTACACATGGTTGAATTCTGGTGTTCTTTCTCCAGATTAACAGGCATGCCAAAGGAAAAATATGATCCTCCGGATCCGCGCAGGCTGTACACCATCATGTCAGCGGAGGAGGCGGCTAATGGGAAGAAGTCGCACTGGGCTGAGTTAGAGATAACCGGTTAGTTATCCTGTGTGGGGCTTCAGATGTTTTTATTGGCCTGGCCTAGTTGTGTCAGTCTGTGATTGATCATGTACTGATTGTGTGTATTTTTGGTAGACCAGATCCAGAAGTATTCTCTGATTAATCACTAATAATAGCCATTAATCCATATGCTATTTTTGGATAGTAACAGTTCAGTGATATTATAGGCTAATGGTTAGGCTATTATGCTGGTGGTTAATAAGTAACCTGTGTTATTGTGTCTTGTTGAGTTTTAAGACTGATATTTAAATTTATCTCTGTTAGGGATTAAGGAATTCTTAAATGTTGATGTTCCTAATGTAGCCACTGGCCGTTGGTCTTGTTACTGATATCTCTTTCCGGACAGGGCGAGTCAGGAACTTGAGCAGTTCATTATGGACACTCACCCATTTGACTGCTCTGCACATTAACAACAACAACCTTAGCCGGCTTCCCCCCGAAATCGCCAAGCTCCCGCACCTGGTCTACCTAAATCTGTCCTCCAACAAACTTCGCAGCCTGCCAGCAGAACTCGGCAACATGGTGTCTCTCAGGTAAGTTGTTTTTAGCTGGAATTTGTCTGTGATTTCCCAAATTTTAAATTCTTTAAGCAAGTTTTCAGGTTGGAAGCATTTGATGGCACGGATGATCCAGTAGTGTAAAAGAGTGAATGAGTTAATCTTTAGCCTTCCTGTCAACCTCCGGAGTGATCAAAGGCCTCCTAATATTTAGCTGTTTGATTTTTATGGCTGAAAACAGAGATGCAGGAAGCTGTTTTAAGTGAAAAGCAGTATATACGTGACGATGATGTTATGTAAAAGATTTGTGATAATAGCGGGATAACAACATGCTGTAATGTGGCGAGAGAAAACATTGTGCACATATAACTGACACATCGGATCGCTGATGTGCAACCTCACTCTGCTCACTCGTTCTAGACAAACTTTATAAAGATACATTGAGCGTCGAACAATCAGATTGTTCAAATGTGGAGCGGTAACTGATTGTGTCATGCCAAGATTTAACACTGGAAGGCGCACTAAGCAGGAGCTGTAACGGTTCATTAACAAAGGCATTAAGATGTTAAATTATTACTGATACGTTGCGCTGGTGGGGGTGGCTAATTTCCTTTCCTTTTTATCTTATCTACTGAGAACTTCCATGCAAATGAACACAGGCGCAACTCCCGTAATTAACATATTAGCAGTGCATTATAACCACGTGTTTGACTCACATGCTTTTTGTATGGAGGCCTGTTTCCACCAGTTAAGAGAAAATGGCTATGTCCCAAACTGCATACTACAGCACTAAATAGTGTGTACAAGTGTGTATATCACAATACGTTGTCCATTCATTAGTGTAGTATGAGAAGTATAGAAGTGTATGGTTTGGAACCCATCCAGACTGGCTTTTATCTTCTGATTCAGGTTTAAATTGTTACTCATAAGGTTGAAATAATGATTTATTTTCTCAAGATTTTGATTATTTTCAAAATCATGAGTAATAACAAAATAATGAGTAATGAATAAAAACAATTAAAGCATTATTTAGCAAAACCTGCTCTTAAGACAGTTAAGTGAGTGTAAAATATCCCCACAGTATTAGGAAATGGCAGTTTAAGGGCGTTTTCACACTTGGGCTGTCTCAGCGTCTGAAATGGACTCAGACTGCTGAGTCATGGTTTCTTTTGCATATGTGAACACTGTTCGGTTCGTTTGTAGTTCGTTTTGTGGTTCGATTGATTTGTACACTGTGAACACAAAACGGCCCCAGTCCGCTTTGCTTCATGGTGAAGACCTCGAGGCTCACTGTACATACAGCCACAGTCTTCAGCACTACAGCAGGTAAAAACAGACCAAGCATCATTTATAAGGTTCTACTCAAGATAAAGCCTGTCCGTGATCTGCGACAAGACAGCAGCGCTGACATGTTAAAGCGATAAGATGCGAGAGCCCGTGTGGTTTTACCGTGTTAAAGGCTCAAGTTAGGCACGCAACGCAATTTTAAGCTGCTTTCACACTGAATGCTGAGTGAATGAGTTTCTCCGGGTGGAGCTCACCGCGGCACTTTTCCAATTTTGTGCGATGCACTTCGGCCAATTGTTTCAGTGCGGCTAATAGGAGAGCAGCAGGTGGATCCGGTGGTTCCTCTCGCCACCTGAAAGGTCAGATAAGTCAGTAAGGTCAGTAAGCAAATTGATTCAGGTTTTTATCGTCAACAAATTAAAAATAATATAACATGGCAACTTTTATTGAAGATGAAAATAAATACATGTGTGATAAACTTTCTTTTTTTTTTTCTCTATCGAAGCAACAAAAATTGTATCAACATTAGCAGCAAAAACAAGACAAGCTTTTCTCAAGCATCAAAAAATTCACAGTCAGTATTTACTGTCTACTTGTCTTAGTAAATCAAAATAAGTACTTCATTACGATAATGTCCTCCCAGTTTTCTGTGGGAAACTATAAAGGCATATGCAATGAGGCAAATACACAAAAGGACAGCAACTGCACCTTTTATCTTATTACAGATGCTAAAGAGTCATTACCCTTTTTTAGTAATTCCCTACAGCCACTTTTTAATGGCAAAACTATTTGTGATGGTGCAAAATGTTAATAAATCTGGCCCAAAAATCTAATGTACAGTTGTTTTATTTCACTTTCCACTAAAAAATGACTTTATTTTTATCTGAAATATGTCTAGAACATCCCTGGCTCACCCATTCAGCTAAACAAGATAATGTTAGCATGGTGTACATAGTTTGTATGTTGTTATCTGTGCTTATTTGGGGCATACTTGTTATGATGAATACAGTTATGATGAAACTCGTACCTGATAAAGACTTTAGACCGGTATACTGGTTCCCACTACTACTCTGCACATTTTAGACAAGGGATATTTAGCAGTTTAGTCAAAGGTCTTACTTAAATGTAGTATAAAGATCAGCCAAGACATGTTTGGTGTCTGAAACATGTTTCTTTAGGTTAGCACTGCAGCTACAAGGCTAATGTATCAAGAATTGGGAGCATATAAACAAGCAAGTATCATTGTGCAAACTGCATGACTAAATCATCACACAGTCGCCTCATACCGTGTTGAGTTGCTCAGTAAGCTCAAATAGATATTGCGACTGCAATGTGAAGGTGATTATTTTCTAAAAATTAAGCTTTAGGCCTTCTTGTTTCGAAACAAGTCCAACACATCCATTTGTTTGGGCTTTAAGTTTGAAAGCTGAATGCAGTTTTTCCTACTGACAGTTCATGAGCTCTGTGCTATTAGGTTAAATTTCCCCACCCAAAACTTGTTAAATCAACAATGAACAATGTCAGATTTAATTAAAAGGGCCACTCTTGTGATTTGAAAATTGCACTCAAATTGCGATTTCCATAAAATAATGATTAATCATCCAGGCCTTGAAGTCTGAATTTTGTCTGTATGTTTGTCCATAAATTCTTTTAATTTATAAGGATTAGTATGTTCTGCACTCCTGCTAGCAAAAAACTCATTTCCAAACAGCTTGACCTGTTATATCATTATTGATAGAACATCTTATCACAATATTTAGACTGTCTGTCTCTGGAAATATTTGGCAGAGGTGCCTTTTACATAAACAGTCTGAAGGGCATGACTGAACCATCAGTTCTTTTATAGAAAAATGACCTCTAATATTAGTGCGTACATCATATTCTGTGCTCGTATTTGCCATTTTGTTCATCATTCCAGTTTCAGATCCATTTAAATAATAATGGGGCCTTCAAAAAATGAAGATATCCTAAAAATAAACATGTTGTAATAAAATGGTCTGCAAAGAGTTTGTATTGTAGCGGATAGCGTGTTGCATTTTTAAGTATGCTCTGTAATGTTCTTTTCATGTCTTCCTCAGGGAATTGCTTTTGAACAACAACTGTTTACGGGTTTTGCCTTATGAACTTGGGCGGCTGTTCCAGTTACAGACCCTTGGTCTCAAAGGTGAGTCCCTGCTGTCTTTCATTATTAAGCGTTCAAATATCCCAAAAGTACGAGTCAAAAGTTTTGACACAAATAACGGAATTGTTTTATAATCTTAAAGACATTTTGATCGATGGGCTTATGCTTCGAAATTTGTTTCAAAGACACATATAAATAGTAAATGCTAGCAAAAGAAAACATTTACATTTCCAAAAAATGTTTTTGAAAAGACTTCCCCCCCAAAAATGGCTCCCAGCAAGTTGTTTTTAGCAGCTAGTAAGGTCTCAACATGTGTATAAGTCAGAATTCAACACATTCATTATTTTAATCACTCTCCTAATGACTGTAAAATAGCACTGAAGCATATAAATAATGTACAAAAAGCTAGTCTGGCTAAAGTACAGCCTCCACCCAGCTGGATTAGTTTTGACACATTGTGACTACTACACTATTATTACTACTACTACTACTACTACTTCTATTTTCTGACATTTCCTGTTCTCTATGGCCAATTAATAAGTTTAATACAGCTCATTTTCACTAATCACATTTGTTTTGATGCATATATTTTTATGTATTTAGGTGGAAGACTCATTTTGTTTAAACAACATAAAACTGTATTGAATTCATTTTGCTTGTACCATTTTACCAGACTGCTACAAGTACCCCAAGTCTGTTACAGTTAACCCCACCTATGGGGAAAGTTGTAACGCTTGCACTTGTTCCACTTTTAGCCAAATTGTTCATAAAGGGTATTTCCTAGAAAACAAAGTTTACAAATGACAGTGAAGCCTTGAAATCTTGTAAAAAAAAAATTAATGTGGCTCAAATACTTTTAAAACACAAATATGTGTTATTTTGCATCCCATTATTCCCCAGTACAAATAAGGAAGAAACTTTTATAAATGGGTGTTTCCAAACGTTTGACTGGTAAAAACATTGTAATATGAACAGTACTATGATGACTTACAATCATTTTTAATGACCTTAACATTTCTCTATTTACACATTTAACATTTACAGGTAATCCACTGTCACAAGATATACTCAACCTCTACCAGGAGCCTGATGGAACAAGAAAGCTGTTGAATTACATGCTTGACAATCTTGCAGGTAATATTTCTGCTGATGTTTCTAACATTCGTGAGAAATGGCAAATGCTCTAAGCGATTAGAATATTAATATTGATATGCAAGCATATTTAATAATACATATTTATTAGTGTATGTTTTTTCTTTTTATACAATTAGTCCACCCAGAACAACTCCCTCAGAGATCTTGGATCACTCTAAAGGAGCGAGACCAAACCATGTCCACAGGTACCAGAATGCTTTCTCACAATGACACAAAGTTAGTGACAAATGCTGCCTTCATGTGAATTGGAATTAGCATAAATATAAGTTCCCAGTCTAGAAGTTGGAGGAGAACACCACAGTGTAATTACAAGTCAGAGCTTCGGAGACAGTTTTGATATCAGAGTTTCTGACTGTGGTAATAATTCTTTTTTTCTAAATGAAGCTTACTTTTCAAAGTCACAGATTAGGACATCTCCCAGGGAATACAGTGTGAATTGCTGAAAATGTAATCGCTTATTAGACCAATCTGAGAACTGTCTGAGCGTGGTCCTAATATTCTGATGAGCACCCATGATTGACATGCCTCAGTTCAGCACTCCAAGTCTGTAACATCACTCAAGCAGAACCAAATGTAGCAGTGCGAGTAGAGGGAAATAAGTGAACTGCAGCTCACTGAAAAGTTGTCTGGCTTTTATTTGGTGATGTCTTAAGCTGTTTTCACGCTTAGTCCATTTTCTAAAGTCAGAACCAGAGTTTGTTTTTTTGTGGCGTTATATCTACATTATTTGGTTCGGTTGATTTCACACTGCAGCGTGTATATGTGACTGCTTGTTTATTGGTCAGATATTTTGCAGGGCTACAAGCGCTGTTACTTTCACATTTGCCACTATTCGTGCCAAAAACTCCTTCTCTGCATGAAAATAGAGACTCTTAACATTAATGTATATCACAAACAAGTCAATAATAGTAAAGCTTACTTGATATTTGCTACTTTATGATTGGTTTACTAATTTGAATTCAACCAAACAGGTTGCGGTTACAATACATTTCACGATCCATGTGTCAAAATGAAAGGCATTGCTTTATTATTTTGTTGCTCGTATGACGTTATTAGCAGTAACTCATGCTGTAGGAATGATATGAGCATCTATAAGGAATCAGTTGTTAAAACAGGCAGACTATGTGGACAGTACTGTGCGGACGTGCTGCTAGACGAAGATACAGACATACTGAATTCCCTTGTTTGGTGCAGACCATCGTGAAAATGTGTTCCCACCAGAAGCAAAACTGAACCAAGACTGACTTAGAAGCAGACAGAGAGCTGCAATTTTTGACAGACCACAGTTGCCAAACAAGCTAGGCGTAATACTATGTAGGTGTATACAGTCTGCCCACAAGAGCAACATTAACCTACTAAGGATGAAAACGCAGATTTAGGTTCCTTGAGGCTTTAAAGGTGTAACATTTAGTTACACTGGCCCTAATTCATCAGAGTTGTGTAAAAAAGAGTGCAAATTTGACCATCTTTAATGACGTATACTATTCCGCATCAGATTCATGAAATCTTTGTAAAAGTGGAAACAGCTGGAGCAAATGATGAATTATCTTCAGTTTGTAAAATCAAGCGGCAGCCTATCAGGACCTTATACCAATGTACATGTAAAATAAGTACATCCATTGTACTAGATCGCCATGTGCCTGGATTATTAGTATTACTGTTATTTTCTGTTTTTGTTATCATTATTGCAGTTATAGATGATATTAATAGTAGTTTTTTTGTTGGTTAACCACATATCAAGTATTTTTTTTTCAGATTGTTAAACGTTTATGCTGAAATTTACATGCACTTAATTCAGATGTGAATTTGGTACAGATGCGCCAAAGATTAAATTGCAGAATAACATAACTGTTGGTGAAATTTGTGTGCACTCATTTTGCAGTCAGATTTGACCGTATGCAACTTTGATGAATAAGGACCATTGTGTAAATTTTTACAATGGGAGGAAAGCAATTGGAAGATAGTAAAATCAAATGAGCCAGCTAGCTAACGTTTGGCGAATACATTACAACTGCATATTTCTGACTGCAAAGGCTTTGTAATTGACCTGTTCATGCTCCACCTACAAATGCTTTCTCTTGTAGCAACCACTGTGAGATTTACAGCTTTACAGAATGGGGGAAAATCCTGTTCCACCTACTGATACATTTTAGTGCATAGCTAAGTTAAAATAAGTGAATTATTTACATGATGTTGCAAATATGTTCCTTTAGAGTCACTACATAACTTGAAATGTCCAGTATAAAATGCAGCACTATTAGAACCCACTCTAAATTGAGATATTTTTCAAAAACTGAGTTGATTGCTACAATTTTTCATTAGACTGAATAGTTTTTTTTTGTTTTTTTGTTTTTTTTGCTGAAATTCAGTAAAGCTTATCCAAACTACTAATAATTACTACTAAAAACACATTTGTGGGTATAACATAGGCATGTAAATTATGACTTAGCACATGAGAAAAAGGAGCATATGAAGGCAGCATTAGTGATCTCTGTTCCAGCTGTCATTAATTCCAAACTGCCAATGAATGTTACCAATGAATCAGGCTGGAAATGTCTGGAAATAGTCTTGTAATAAGAACATATTGGGTGACTTTATCTTGCAATACTTACACATTTGTTTATAGATGATAGGTCTTATACAGAGAAACAATGCTAGTAATTGCTCACTGCTTCCCCCTCAGCCGTGTTCACAGTCATGTGCTACAATGTGCTTTGCGACAAGTACGCCACAAGACAGCTGTACGGCTACTGTCCTTCCTGGGCCCTTAACTGGGAGTACAGGAAGAAAGGCATCATGGAGGAAATCACCAACTGTGATGCTGACATCATCAGTCTGCAGGTATGCAAACACAGAGTTGTTTAACACAGATGTTATGTCAGTAAAATGGCCAGTTATCAATGTTAGTGTGATTATGTGCCATTAGCTGTTAATTAAACTGGCAAATGAAAATATTGGCAAAGTGATTGGTTAATAGTAGCCTGTAATAACCTTGACGTTTCTCTACAGTGCTGAGAATGATGTACACTGATCAGCTATTATATTAAAACCTTCAACACTCATTGTCCATTTTGTCAGCTCCGCTTACCATATAGATACACTTGCTCTCCAGCAGGACTGCTGTGTCTGATCCAGTCTTACCAGCGCAACACACACTAACAGGCCACCACCACATCAGTGTCACTGCAGTGGTGAAAATGATCCACAACCCAAATAATGCTTGCTTTGTGGTGGTTCTGTGGGGGCCCTGACCACTGAAGAACAGGGTAAAATGGGGGTAGCAAAGTATGCAGAGAAACAGATGAACTACAGTCTGTAATTGTAGAACTACAGAGTGCACCTACATAGTAAGTGGACCTGATAAAATGGACAATGAGTGTAGAAACAAGAAGATATATTAAATGAAGTGGCTGGTTTTATTTTCGTTTAAGTTGCTTTTACTTGGAGTTTTTTTGTATCCCTCTTTAACAATGCTGGCTCTCACATTGCAGGAGGTGGAAACAGAGCAGTACTACACCTTCTTTCTGGAAACTCTGAAGGAACGTGGATATGATGGGTTTTTCTGTCCAAAGTCTCGTGCCAAACTTGTGTCCGAGCAGGAGAGGAAGCATGTGGACGGCTGCGCCGTGTTCTTCAAAACTGAAAAGTGAGCCTCTCGATGATTGCTCAGAACTACCAGTGTTTTATTTATAGTATTTTGAAATTTGCTTGTTTTTCAAAACTCATCTGAATCTGTGTTTATCTGACACTCATCAGATTTGCACTGGTTCAGAAACATACAGTGGAGTTCAATCAAGTGGCCATGGCAAACTCGGAAGGCTCAGAGGTCATGCTGAACCGGGTCATGACCAAAGACAACATCGGAGTGGCTGTCCTGCTTGAGGTGAAAAAGGAGCTATTTGCTGAAGGTAAGAGCACGAGTGTTGACTGTACTTGACACCAAATAGACCTTCAGATGTTTTGCTCAATGTGACTGTTGTTTTTGTAGTGTTGTTTTATTCCACTAGAGGGCAGTAGATCACAAATTCTGAACCTGCTGTTGAAATGTGTGTCTATCCATTCCTTTGCTCTGATTCTTTTCCAAATGACAGAAACTTGCAGTAAAACCACTTTTAAATTACAAATTATTTTAAAAGGCTAAGATTTCTGTTGCTAAAATGCAGCTTTCCAGAGTAAAAGCCAGGTTGAAGGCAAGTCCCGATGAAACACAGGTTACGCTTTTGTAAAAATGCAAGCAATGTACAACCCTATTTCCAAAGTGTTGGAAAGTTTCCAGTCATTTATGCCCCTGTCCGATCTTTTTTGAAAGAAGTTGCTGACATCAAATTCAAAATAGGCATATATTTTGCACAAAACAATAACATTTCTCAGTTTCAACATTTGATATATTGTCTTTGTACTGTTTTCAATTAAATGTAGGATTTAAATGTTTTGCAAATCATTGCATTCTGGTTTTGCACAGCGTCCCAGCTTTTTTGGAAACAGGGTTGTAATTTGCTGTGTGTTCTAATAATGAAACTTCATAGGGAATCTTCTCTACACTGTTTTCAGCCTGTAGCCTGATCATGGGTGTTGACAAATAAAAGCACTTATCGACCACCTTTTGACATTATGACTGTGTGCCACATGGTAAAATCCCCCACCCTCACCCAATTTACCACCACAACAGCCAGAGGTATAGCACCCCCTTTAATGTTTCAGCACCCCTGTAGAACTCAAGGTAAAAAAATAAATAAATAAATGAATAAAAATAAACAAAAAATTTATGGAACTGCTCTGGCCAAAGCCATAAAATATTTGAAGGAACTAGTACTCATGAGGACCAGACAAACCCAGGCTGGCCCAAAGTGACCTCAGAGACAAGTTTGTTTATGTCACAAGTCTACAAAACCAGAAGTTAACTGTCCTTGAATTATGAGTACAGATACTTAATACCTGAAGTTAACTTTTGCCTGTGTTTAACCACCTTGGCCAAAATGATGACACAGTTTGAAACTGCAAAACAAGGAAAACTAGCATGTGTATTGTCTGAGCAAGCTGAGGCTGGCCAAAGATGTATTTAATAGCCAAATTAGTATTTAAGATCAAAAATGTATTTAACAGAAATGAGCTTGATTTCTTTGTTGGTTTGCCACAACTCATAATATTGAAAACTAAGCATGTTTATTTTGAAGAAAATGATTTTACTGTTCTAAATATTTCGCAGTATTTGTTACTTTGGGAATAATGCCACACTCCATGCCTTTTATCCTCTAGTTGTGATGTCAGCACTCATCAGCACTCAAGCCTTTCAGTTGTTTTAAACCACCTTTGGGCCAAAAGATTTTCTATATGTGCCTTTAACAATATTTTGGGGGGGGGGGTGCGGACTGTCAAATCATTGCAGTGTTTCCTATGCACAGGCGATTCTTGGGTATCGTCCCAAAGTACAAACCCAAACCCAAGTTCAAAAACTTTGGGATAGTATATGAAATGCAAATAGAAACAGTAAGCAGTGATTTGTAAATCCACTTTGACTTGTATTTCAACGAAAGCAGTACAAAGACAAAATATCTTTCATGTTGTCAACTTCATTGTTTTTGTTTTTCGTAAGTATGTGCTCATTCTGAAATTGATGCCTGCAGCATGTTGCAAAAAAGTTGGGACTGGGCCAGTTTAAGACTAGGAATGTTATTACATGTTCAGAAAACATTTTAAAAGTGGTAATGTCATGTTTGGGTATAAAAGGAGCATGCAGGAAAGGTCTAGTCCTGTATGAACAAGTATGGATTCAGGCTTGGCACTTAGTCCAGCTGTTTAAAAATAATGTACCTCAACAAGCATTTGCAAGGATTTTAGGTGTTTCACCCTCTACAGCGCATTATATTATCAACAGATTCGGTATGTTAAAAAACCTGCATGCTTCTTTGATGGATATCACACCATGGGCTGAGCTCACTGCATCCACAAATGCAAGTTGTGTATAATGGAAGTCATATGTGAACAATGTCTAGAAATGCTGCCAACTTCTCTGGGCTTAGGCTGAAATTGACTGATGCACAGTGGAAATGTGTATAGCGGTCTGAAGTGTCAGCCCTTCGGATTGTTTAAGGAAGTAATGGATGTCGTGTTCTCTGGGCCAAAGAAGTAAAGGACCATCCAGATTGTTACCAGCATAAAGTTCAAAAGCCAATATCTGTCTTGCTATGGTGGATATTAGTGGGTGACTTGCACATCTGCGAAATTACCATTAACGCTGAAAGAAATATAAACGCATTTTGGAGCAACATATGCTGCCTTTTAGATGTGGTCTTTTTCAGGACGTCCATGCTTATTACAGTATGACAACACTAAGAAACATTTTACATGTGTTATAACAGCATGGCTGTGTAATCACAGGGTGCGGGTGCAAACTGGCCTGCCTGTCTCTTATTCAAAATATGAAGTGCAAAATATGAATATTAATAACGAAGACCCTGTATAGTTGCACAGCTGAAAACTGGTATAACTGAAAATTGGCAAAGAAATTCAACTTTTAAAACTGGATGAATTGGTGTCTTCAGTGTGATTAAAAGAAAAGGTGATGTTGCTAGGATAATATTTGCTTCAGTTTATAAGGTGAAATCAGTGCTCATAAACCGATTTTTATTTATTTATTTTATACTGAGATGAGTTTAGATTTCCATATTCCGCCCCATTCCAACCTTCATCCCTCCAATGCTGCCAGGACCACCTCTCCACTATTAAGACTTGATTGGGGTCTGAATAGAAAACTTGAGTAAGTCTTCCCATAATTGTTTGGCAGGACCTACCATCAGTAGAAGTTCCTTTGGGTGTATGTATAATATAAACTTTAGATTTTTGTATGACTAAAGTTCATCTAGCATATTCGTTTCCTTTTCCTCATTTGATGTAAAATTCTCAGTATGTAATACAGGCACAAAGAATATGTAGTGCTTCCCGCAGAGCAGTGCTGAATCAGCAGTTGTCTTGCTTAAGTTATCATGGGAACTGCTTGCAAAAAAAAATTAAATTAGAGGGATTTTTGTTTTGTTTTTTATTGTTTTTTTTGACTTGTTAACATATGAAAAAGGTTATTCTTTGAAATGTGTGAACCTTTAAAAAAGTTCACAAATTGTAATGTTTCTACAACAAGGGTCCTTCCTGCAACCTAAATATCATGTGAAGGTTCTTTAAACTTTAAAAACATTCTTCACACTCACAGATCTCATTTACAAGAATGGATCTCTAAAGAACCATGCACTGAAGGTTTTTTAAAGAACCAAATGTGGTTCTTCTATTGCCTCATGGAAAGGACCCTTTTTGCACTTTTAATTTAAGTGTGCTTGAACACTTTGGAGTAAAAGTAAATGTTTTTGCATTCTTTGTATTTTAAATGTATTTTATTTTGTGGACAAGTAGTGTGCAGAACATCAACCATTCCATGATCTGACCTACATTAGTATTAGAAGATAAATGCATCTTTATTTAAATATGGGAAACATCTCCTGGGTAAGCTGAGTAAACGTACAGGAACAGTGAGAACAGTAATAAAACTCATTATATAAACAATATTTGCTGGCCGTGATCTTTGGGCCCTCAGACAACACTGCATTAAAAACAGGCATGATTCTGTAGTGGAAATCACTGTATGGGCTCAGAAACACTTCTGAAAACCACTGTCTGTGAAAACAGTTTGTTGCTGCATCCACAAATGCAAGTTAAAACTCTAAAACACGAAGAAGAAACCATACATAAACAGAATCCAGAAATGGGTGACATGCACATCTGTGAAGGCACCATTAATGTTGAACAATATATACATGTTTTGGCAACATATGCTGCCACCAGATGATGCCTTGTTTATTTCAGCAAGACAATGTCAAACCACATTCTGCATGTATTACAACAGTATGGCTCCGCATTAAAAGAGTCCAAGCACTAAACTGACCTGCCTGCAGTCCAGACTTGTCACCACTGAAAGCATTTGGCGCATTATGAAATGAAAAATACAACAAAGGAGACCCTGAACAGGAAAACATTTCACTTTCAAAACTACTGCAGTTGGTCTCCTCAGTTCCCAAACACTTACAGTGTTGTTAAAAGAAGAGGTAAACATGCCCCCGACCCAACTTTTTTGGAACGTGTTGTTGGCATCAAATTCAAAATGGGCCTGTATTTTTCAAAAAACAATTAAACTTCTCACTTTTAGCATTTGATTTGTTGTCTTTGTACTATTTTCAATGAAATATAAGGTTTAAATGGTTTGCGCATCATTGCATTTTGCACTATTGAAAACTTCGTGTGACAATTGTGTGTTTTTCAATATATATATATATATATATATTAGTGCCCTCCAGAAAAATTGCCACCCCGGTAAACATAAACAGAACAGACTGTAAAAAACATTCTTGATTGCTGATCCTTTTGATTGTTCATTCAAAACAGTAATACAAATCTAAGCTTCATTTCAATTACAATTATTAATAAATCTTATCATGACAAATGTTTTTCTCAAATCTATGTGTGTCTAAATTGCTGGCACCCTTTTATTTAATACTTTCTGCAGCATCCCTTTGCACAAATAACAGTTCTGAATGCTATAATGCTTAATGAGACTGGAGGACGCATGGCAATGGATCTAGAACCATTCCTCCATACGGAATCTCTCCAGATCCTTCAGATTCTGAGGTCCAGATTTGTAGACTCTCCTCTTCAGCTCGTTCCACAGGTTTTCTGTAGGGTTTAGATCAGGGGACTGGGATGGGCACAACAGAACTTTGATTTATGTGATCAGTGAACCATTTTTATTTTGATTATGAGGTGTGCTTTTGCATTATTGTCTTGCTGGAAGTTCTAACCCTAGCCCAGTTTAAGCATCCTGGCTGAAGCTGTCAGGTTTTAATTTCTTCTTTGCTGGTGCTTGATGGAGTCCATGACACTGTGTATGCAAACAAGTTGTCCAGGGCCTTTGGAAGAAAAACAGCCCCACATCATAGATCCACCACCATACTTCACAGTAGGGATGAGGTATTTATTTGCATAGCTATCTTTGTGTCTACACCAAACCCACCTCTGGTGTGTGTTGCCAGAAAGCTCTGTTTTCATATCGTCTGACCGTAGAACACTGTCTCACTGAAAGTTCCAGTAATGTCTGACAAACTGCAGGTGCTTGAGTTTGTGATCTTTCACAGCAGAGGCTTTCTTCTGGTACCCTCCTGGATAACTTGTGGTTATGTAGGTGGGGTCTTGATGAAGTTTGGGAGACATTCTGACCCCATGGCCTAATATCTGCAGTTCTCTGTGATCTTTGGGAATTCTTTGTCTGCTTGAACCTCCTCACTGTGCTTTGGCTATATACAAACTATACTATAGACATACGTGCTGTTCCAGGGAGATCCTTAGTTCTTAATCTCCAGTTGCTTTAAACTTCTTATTTATTGCCCTGATGGTAGAAATGGGCATTTTCAACTGTTTATGTATTTTCCTGTAGCCATTTCCTGATTTGTGCGTGTAGCTCAACAACATTTTGTCACACACCATTGCTGTATTCTCTGGGCTTTGTCATAGTGATAGATGACAGAAGGAATTTGGCCTGTGTCACCTCAGATTTATACCCCACTAAAACTGGAAGTCAAGGCTGACCATTTAAGTTTTCCTAATCTCTCAGGTGAACTTTAAAGCATAAAATATGACTGGAAATATACTTACTTAAATGTCACTCATAAGAATTTCTAGGGGTGCCAACAATTGTGGAGCGCACAGTTTTGAGAAAAATATTTATTTCATCATAAGATTTAGTTTTTTTCTTTCTATCTTTGTACTTTAAGTAAGTTGGATTTTTGTTGTTTTAAATAGAAGATCAATAATAAAGAGTGTATTTACAGCCTGTTTTGCTCATGTTTACCTGAGGTGCCGATATTTGTGGTGGGCACTGTGTAGGTGTGTGTTTGTGTGCATATAAACATTATATAAAGTTTTAAACAGCCATTATAGGTTCCACATACAAGTTTCTTCAAGGCTGTTGAATTAGCGTCCAGGTGGATCCTTGAGAGAATGTCAAGAATCTGCTGGCACTGCATTAAGACAAAGGAGGGCTACTTTGAAGAATTTAAAATGAAAGATGGTTTTGGCAATTTTTTCTCTCTGTAATTCTCCAGGTGTTATTTCATAGTTGTAATATCTTCACTGTTAGTCAAAAAATGTGGCAGTTGAAGAATAGCCGTTCTTTTACATATGTTGGTACTGGCTTGGTATTGGCTTCATGATACGGACCTAAGTTGCGATGCTGAATAAAGTTCTTGGATATTGCAATGACCATATGAGAAGCAATAAATTATAATAACAATAATGTGTGTGACTGAATGTGCAACAAGTGCATGAAATTAAATAGAAATAGCATGACAAAAAATGTAACCAATCTAACTAACCTCTTCTTGCAGTGTTCATGACTGTACAACAGCAAATATTATTTTGTAATATATATATATATATATATATATATATATATTACAAAATAATATTTGCTGTTGTACAGTCATGAACACTGCATTCCCTGAACAGTAGGCCTGGGCAGTATGACAATATTTATTGTTATTTTGATAAATTATATCACTCTGTGCCATAATGTGCTTATCTGGGCATATTGAGGATATCGTCAATATTTAAAGAACACTGACCAACTGCATGTTTCATTAGATAGAGTCCAATTAGTCCTGTTCAATTGAAAGCAGTATGTGAAATTTGAATAAAAATCATTTGTATTTTGAAATGTGGCATGGCTGGAGCCTTTTTTGGCTTTTTGTTCCTTGTTTGCTAACTTTTGTTGTCAGAAATAATAAATACTGTGATATCATTTATTGCTTGTAAAGCTCAAGAAGCTTCTTATGGTGATGCGGTTCATTATAACAGTAACAGTTACTGCTTCACACATTTTACGCATAACACTGGGAGTGAGAATAGTCATCACATTTGAAGTTCTGTTACAGGTTTGTGCTTGTAGAGCAGTACACATATGTGTGCTTTGTGATTGGCTTAAAGCAGAGTGGTTAAGTCACTCGCTCTTGTGCATATGATGAAAATTTGACTAGTTCTGTCAACTCATTTCTCGATATTGATAAAAATATAAATATAATTAATCGTGCAGCTCTAGTAGTGTAGATTAACCATTTAATGTGCAGTGATAGTGTGCTGTATTATGTGACATTGTGAAGTCATTTTTCTCCACAATCTTGAGGTGACCCAGTTAATGGCCTCTCAGCCTCCTGTTTTAACCCTCAGCCCATTGAAACTTGTACCCTGTTCTGATGTACTAATGTTCTTCTGCAGGTTTGAAGTCATCTACAGAGAAGCAGCTTCTGCTGGTGGCAAATGCCCACATGCACTGGGACCCGGAATACTCAGACGTGAAGCTCATCCAGACTATGATGTTCCTGTCAGAGCTGAAGAGCATCGCAGAGAGGGCCTCAGTTTCAAACGGCTCCACGCCATCCACCTCTGACTCCAGCTCCATCCCCATCGTCCTCTGTGCTGACCTCAACTCTCTCCCAGACTCCGGTAAGCCCACCTTGGGTTGTAAAAAGCTTGGACATCTACTCACAAAAGTACTTGTGGGACTTGATTTAAGAACATACTCAACTATTTAGTAAAACCGATGGTCAATTTGAAAATAATTTAGTGAAAGTAACATATACACAATTTTCCACTTGTAGGGGAACAGTCCCATTTGGCTATTTTTTAGTGTCAGAAGGTGCTGCATCATGCAGGTTTGAAAAAAGCAAAGAAAACTCACACAGGTGGCATGTCTCAGCTGTCATGGTATATTTTTAGCTGCTGACGTCCTGGTGCACCCGCACCTGTTATAGTTTGGAATGTTGCAGTGTTACATGTGGACAGATGGACGTCTGGTGGAGTGGGGGTACATAAATGCATGTCATCGTCTTGCAGCATGTAGCGTTTTAAATGGAATGCACGTTGCTGTTTGATAATGCAAATGTTTGTTATTATTTAGGACACTACTTAAACATGCGATCCAAAGGTCTGAGACTTTGAAATTTGGATTGGATTTGGATTTTTTTCACTTAAACCTGGAAACAAGCAACACAAAGTTTTAGAATTTTGAAAAAAAAAATTAAACAAAGTAATGAGAGTAAAATGCACTTATGAAAGTTTCTGCACTCTTTCTAGTTCACTACTCAAGGTGTTTATACTATACTCAATGACTCTCAGGTGATTGGAGGATCAGGTTGAACAGTGTTATGAACTTGCCTAATTCACATAAGACATGTGCAGCGCTGCCTTTGAATTTGGTCAGAATAATGTACCTTAGAATATTGGATCCGAACCCTAATCCTGGAGACCCTCTGCGCTGCACATTTTGGTGTTTTCTCTACTCCCAACACACCTGATCTAACTAATCAATTCAGCAACCCTTACTAAGTTGAAGTGGGTCAATGAAAGCTGGGAAATCACTGAAATATTTAGACTGCATTATTTATATAAAACAATACATACCATGTTTTCATATAATCCTTGAAGGGGAGGGGGTCACATTAATTTAAAGTCATTCATCTCTATATTGTTATCCAGGGTTCCCACAGATCCTTAAGAAGTCTTATAAAGTAAATAGTTATGAAAAGTTAAAGGTCATAAAATGTCTAAAATTGCCTTTTTAATTACTCTTAGATAAATTCAATTTAAACATACCTGATCTCACCATATTTTAGTGCAGGGGTTCTTAACGTGGTGGAGCTGCAAAAACATATACCCTATTAAAAAATAATTTTTTTCAAAAATTTGCCTCCTGCAAACAAAACAGCGAGGCAGTCTGTACCGCAACTTCATGTCAATTATGAGTTTCTATTGGTTAAACTCGTTGCTGAGGGAGGGTCTTGATTGAAGTAAAAGATGGATTGCGTTCTAAACTTAAAGCACTTTTTCAGTGCACGGCTAAATATTTGTGGTTTTTGGTGAAGTGCTAGCTAAGGTATCCATCTCAGTCATCCCATTTAGTGACTAGACTCACTATTTGACTCCTTTTCTGTATTTCCTGTAAGGTTAAGCAGCTTTTTTAATGGATAAGGTATCACATAATATAAGATCTACTTCCGATCCTTTTTTTTTTTTCATTTTTACTTCACTGTTCAGAGGCGGCATAGATGGACATTATCCACAAACCACAGCGGTGAGTTGTGTTTTCAGAAGGTAACAAAGTGGTCTAAGTGTCTACAGTAATTGAACTGCTTAAGGTGGAAAATGAGAATGTGTCCTATCAGCAGTTCCCGTACTTCTGCTGTGTTTGAACTAGCTGCTTTTCGCCTGAACTGTAGCATGAAAAAAATGCAAGCTCAGCCATCTTCTTTTCTGCTGAAAAAAAGTATTGAAAAGTATTGAAATTGATTTTTAAAAATTGTGCAGCAGCACTGTTATAAGCAAATAGGTTCACTGGTATATTATAGATGCGCCTGTCTCTAAGGGTGAGTAAATGAATCCTCACTTATGATATTTGAGTAAAACTTCAAATGATCAGACAGTAAGCTTTTAGGAATGGTTTGTGTGGCTGTGTTCAGTCAATAAGGGGCTGTGTTGTTTACTTTAATGTTACGGATATGAGTCTTTCTTAGATGACCTTGAATAAACAACAACTGTCATTTAAGTGAAAAGTTTTGGAAATTGGTTTCCTATTATAAGCAAAAGTCCTGACAATGTCAGTGTCAAAAGCCACAGATGCAAATTTAAAATTGCTTAACAACACCATTCAGTTTAAATGAAGTTTTATAACTGAGGTATGTAGTTTGCACAATGTTAATTGGTGGTCCTAAGCTTCTCTTACTTGTTAGCTACATTAGCCTCGTAACTCCATTGCAAAACTAAAGAAGCAAACTTCAGACACCAAACATTTTTTGGTTGGGGAACATCGTGCACATTTGAGTTTCTTCTGAACTGTTATCAGCCTTCAGTGGGAGTCTAAATGGGGAGTGGTCAACATCAATATCTGTTACTGACAGATGCTGATTATTGCTGTCATTTTCTGCTCTGCAGGTGTTGTGGAGTACCTGAGCAATGGTGGAGTCGCAGAGAATCACAAAGACTTCAAAGAGCTACGCTACAGTGAGTGTCTGACCAACTTCAGCTGCAACGGCAAGAACGGCAAGCCGGATGGGAGCATCACACACAGCTTCCAACTAAAGAGCGCCTATGAGAGCAATCTGATGCCTTACACTAATTACACTTATGACTTTAAGGTGAGGATCCATGGTCTCCCTCATGTTATGTTGAAAGACAATTCCACTTTTGTATTTATAATAGACCACTCTGCAGCCAGGCCAAGAATGACGTCCCTAAACCTGAGTTTGTTGCTGAAATAAACAAAGTTTTGAGGGATGTCACATGGTGTCATTGGTGCCATTTTGGTGACTGGCAGTATGAAAAGAACAGATAACTGTGACTGCATCAGTTGCAAAGGACAAATTGCAGTAATATTTAATCACAAAATGTAAGACTGAAAGATTATTTTTATAGTGAATACAAAATTTAGAAGACTGCAACCTTTAAATCACATGGGCTGCAATTATTATAGCCTACATTATCAACAGTGTTGTCTTTTAAAGTGGGAAAATTCACCCCGTAAACAGGTAGCTCATCAGCTTCCTGTAGATGATTTAGACCAATGAGAAGCAACCAAACACCCATGTGCTGAAAAAAATGTATACATCTAGTGTTCTTGTTACTTACAATATGATCATAATCACAATGATAAAAACAATTTAAATGACAGTCACAGTAGTCTAAAAAAACACAAGATCAAAGAATCATAAATGACTTATGCAGATAGATTCATATCCAACATTGACAATATATTTTGATGTCAGCAAGCTAGCGGATAAAAGCTGTTTATTGCTAGTTGTGATTGGCAAGCTAATGATGAAGGTAAGAAGTAGCAGCATTTTTATCATCTTTGTATATTTCTTCCAGCTGTCATTGCTGTACTTTTTCTTTACCTCTATATCTTCTTTCAGTCAGTGCCCCCTGAGCCGTCAAAAATGAAGCCTATCAGACCCTCCTGACTCTCTGGCAAAGCACAAAAAAAACTTTACAGTTAAAAACAAAAGTATTAGTGCTGCTCATCATGCAGCAGTAACTGTTGTAGATTAGTGCAGTCATGGACTAAGAATTAAATGTACACCCTAAGCAAGTTTTCTTCACTTTTTCTGTTTCACTTGCACTTTTCAAAATGTTACACCCATGTCTGCAGCTATAAATAAAAAGCCAAGCTGTCTCGCAAGAAACTAATGTTGGTTTTTTTATGCAATACTGACACAGGTTGATAGTGAAAGTGTCTGAATTCATTTAGTGATGCGATTTATGCATTTTTTTAACCACTGTTTGGTTCATTAAATATCTCTCCCCTATATTGCACGTTACTAATGAGGAAGCAGGGATCCATTTCCTTCACAGCCATGGTATTTACTCAGTTTGACTTATTCATGCTCCACCTACAAATGTATTCTTTCATAGTTTTCGTTAGACAGTTTCAAAAATCCAATTCAACCTAATGAGAAACTGTAGTCTGCATCTAAATGTATAATATATTATCAGTTACAAATTATACTTATTTTATTTATATATGTGTGTGGAACAGCATTTTGAACCATGGTAGCAAGGTGAGTTAACATTGTAAATAAGCGTTTACACATAAATGAATACACACCAGTACACACCAAATGCAAATAAACAGCACAGAAATGTGAAGCGATGTTTGAGCTAATTTCAGAGATGTTTGTCAAAAAGTTCTAGTTGGTAGGTGTAAGGATGTAACCAAGCAGAGACAAGGAGGCATTTCCAAGGAGTCAAAAAGGACAGTTTTAATTACTCTAATGACTCAACAAAAGGAAACACCTGTTTACACATTATTTCTTGCCACAAATGCACAACACATAAAGGCAGCTCTCTGCCTCTGTTCACAGAGGTCTTCCAGATAGCAGTCTCACCCATCACCCCTTGTGTGGCACATTCAGTATCTTGTCAGTTAACAGAGAAAGCCATTAGGTGTATGGAGCAATTACGTGAGATATTAAAAAACATTTTTGCCAAGTTTCATGCATAAGCCAGCGGACATAGACCCAGTACGTTTAAATAAACATAAAGAAATACACAAGATATAGTTATAGTTCTCTGTAGAATTTGGATTCATCCTGTAAAAGACACCAAATTCCAAGTCCCTACATTACCCAGAATTCATAGCAAAGATATAAAACATGTACATTTATGTCTGCCATTTATCCCATCACGCACTGACCCACCCTGTAGACACGGATTCCAGAATAGATAGTGTCCAATTACCACAAGGTCAAACTACTCCATTGTCAAACTCTTTCCTACTAGTGTGCACCCCTAGCATTGAACAGTTCAGTTACCAACCTATTTGCTTGTCACCTCTAGCATGGAACCCACGTCTAAAAGGACAATATATAGTTCATAGTAACAACTATTTTAACACTACTGACGAGAAAAACAAGTTAAAAAGGGTAGTTAAAATTATTACTGAGACATATTACTTGGAAAATACAGACAGTAATGGTTTGTGGTCCATGGTGCTAAAATTGCTGATTGGTTGAGTGAGTCCATGTCACCTGCAAAAGTACAAAAAACAAAAAAAAATCAAACAGAAGGCAAGTAAAATAATTCCCCCCAAAAAATCATTTATTGATATTGGTGTCATCAATGATGTGCATATTTGAATTAATTTATTGATATCCATATTGAAGAACTCACACACTGTGTAGAGTCTTAAAAGTGTGACCCTTTGCACACAAAACTCATTTGAAATAAATGATGCCCAGATTTGGTTATTTTGACCAAAAAAGTACAATTTATTCTTTGCATGAACTGGATTTTTGGTCAAATTTTTGTCCAACCTTGTAACAGTTGCTAAGAAATGAAAGCCTTTGTGAGTGAAGCACCTTGCCCTTCAAGAAAACGTACTCCTCTCTGCAATCATTATCTTTGTGTGTCTGACCTCCATCTCTTCTTTTCTTCCAGGGCGTGATAGATTACATCTTCTTCTCTAAGACTCATATGAGTGTGCTGGGGCTGCTGGGGCCACTGGAGACTCAGTGGCTCGTGGACAACTGCATCACCGGCTGCCCTCACCCACACATCCCCTCTGACCACTTCTCCCTCCTCGCCCAGCTGGAGTACCACCCGCCCTTACCCTCCCTGAACGGGCTGCACCTGGCTATTCATAGGTAGTGCAGCCCCTCCGTCCCCCCCAAGAACCTCTCCCAGTGACGGACGATTCAATGAGTTCCCTGCAAACTCAACCTCCCACACCTAGGAGTGAAATATTCTCACCTTTTACTCCTTTTTTAACCTTTGCACAGGATTGTATTAAAACTTTTTTCCAACTTTAAAAAAAGCTTGATACCAAATTAGGGTTGGGACTCCGCTCTTATTTTCAGTGACTGAATTTGAATGTGGCCCTCAAGTCAACATCTGTGGCTGAATTTCAATTGTAAGGTGATATACCGTACACTTGTACAGTGTCAGTGTGTATATGGTATAGGTATATAAAGACAGAGGTGTCGTGTCATGTAGCATAACATCATCAGCCACCAACGAAGTGTTAAGAAAACTCCCTTTTCTATTTTTGTCACTAAAATATGTTTTATATGTCCCCTTAGTGTTTTATCAATTGAAACTTCTCATAGAAGAAATCCCATTTGTAAATGTATGAATTTATGCAGAACAATCAAACTACAAATATGACGCTGTTGTATATTATGTAACTGTAGCATCTGGTACTTTATAAAGACAAGTTCTCATCTGTCTTCTGTCTTCACTGTAGGGGACTTAAGCATTGGAACTTTTCAAGTTGTGAAATTATAGCATAGAATCGTGCCTGAAATGGGGCAAAACAATCAGAGAAATGGAAATTTGTATATGTGCAATGTCTGATATTATGCAAAAATGGTCTTTTGTGAAGTCCTAAATGGATGCCATTAAAAAGGATCCCAGCCCTACTGACTCAATAAACTGTGCATTTGCTTTTTTTCTCTTTTTTGCTCTTTTTCCATGTCTAAAAATCTTACCTCTCAATTTTTCTGCTTAGTCAGGAGAACGTCTCAAGGGGTATGATAACAGAGAGTGGAATTAAAAGGGAACTAAGATTTCTTAATGGTCAAGTGTTGTTTTACAGCTTCCAATAAATTATGTCGAGGGGAAGGAAATACAAAAAAACAGTCTGAACAAAGGCTTTCCAGAGCTTAATTCTTCCGTTAGAGTCAGACACATTGCCCACATTCTTTTGGGTGCATTTTGCAAACATCAAGGATCATGCAGTGTTATTAATAATTCAAACATACCAGCCAGTATACCACTTACTTGTGATGGGTCTTAATGTGGTAAATCAAGAGCCGTTTTTCCTAATATTTTGTAAAAACGTTCCATTTTCAATTGCACTGAATACAAACCCAATTCCAAAATAAAAAGGTTAGGACAGTATTCTCTTTTACCTGTATTAAATTGAAAACAGTACAAAACAAAATTTTATTTTATTATTATTTTAAAAAGATTCAAAGTACCTCATAGACTTGGCTTGTAACTCCCTCATATACTCACTCTCACACTCATTCACTCACGTTTACCAAGATTGTCAACTGGGGAGCTACAGACACCAGGCCCGGCCCACAAGGGGGGCGAGGGGACCCCTTGGATGGAATACAGTGCCCCCCAGCTTTGTGTTTATTATTTGTCATGCCACCTAGACTTTTTAAAGACTGTTTTTATTCATTTTTCTGAGCAAGTCGTTCAGACATTTCAGTCAAAATGGCCTGATGTGAGCCCATCAGATATAGCGTTAGCTACGTGCTGCCATCATTTCAGTTCATTTTCTGTTAATGAATGAAAGCTTGTCATCTCAACTCGATTTATAATGTCTGGCTTCTTCAACTGTCCACCAACCTCTAGCCCTGCGTCACTGCAAAACCACAACAACTGTAGAAGAAAGTTCATTTAACTTTAGCTTAGTCTGTCTAGTCTGTCTAGTGTTAGCTTCACTGGACCTAGCAGAAGCAGAGTTTACTATTCAGCAAACTTAAATTGACCAATCTGGACACGAAACATGGACGCCTCAGAGTATTTAGGACAGATATCACTCCAGTGACAGTAATACTTTCTGTACCGACAAAAGTGAAGCTCGGATTAACACCCGGAGCAAACCCAGCAACGTGTAAAAAAACATTTTCCAAATTAAAGCAGCACTATGTACGTTTTTTGGTTAAAACTACAAATAATATTAAAAAAAAACACACTAACATGGTGTTTATGTGCTGCTATGGGTCGACCTGTGAAGCCTGAATGAATAATTTAAAAGTCAGCGGTGTTGAGACGGATTTTGCAGAGGTTTTACAAACCACGTCATAGATTATGTATTAACTTCACACGCAGCCTCAAAAAGTTTAAGTCTCAAATGCAAAATCAACATACTGATGAACATATGATGACAGTAGTAGATAATTCACCCACTTCCTCAGAAGACACCAAATTTTGACTGAGTTCTCTTTTTTTTTAAAGTGCTCACCGTCATCAGATTAGGCTCATGTATGGCTGCTCCATAGAGTCCCATTGTGTTGGCAAAGCTGTTCTTTGGAGACTATACAAGCTGTGTGCATTGCAGTCGAACACCTTGGTATATATACATGAGTGAATAAAAGGGGAGTTAATGAAGGACGTCAGAGGTTACCACCAACAGGGGCCCTCTCTCTTGAGGTATTCCACACATTTCTGGAGATATATCAATATTTAAATGTTCCTTGTTTTTCTGAATGGTCTCTTGGTAAACACCAAGATATCATGGGAGATCACAGCTTGCATGTATCATTTACGTTTACATTTTATATTTACGGCATTTAGCATACATTGTTATCCAGAGTGACTTACAACAGTGCTTTTTGTTTGAAACTACATTTGAGCTCACTGCCAGTTAAACATAGCAAAGTGGAATACAATACATTTCAATAAGTACTTAGATTAGTGCTTGCAAGTGCTTCACAAAGAGATGGGTCTTCAGTTTCTGTTCGAAGACCGCGAGAGAGTCTGCTGTTTAGACAGCCAGTGGAATTTCATTCCACCACCTGGGTGCCAGGACAGAGAAGAGTCTTAATGCTTGTCTTCCATTGGTCTAGAAGGTTGGCGGGTCAAGCCGAGCTGTACTTGGAGCTCAAGTGTGTTTAATTGCCTGTTTAGCAGTTTTGAAGGTTACTGTAGGTCAAAAAAGAACTAATATACCCTTAATTCTTGGAAAGCATGCTCCCTTGAAATTAACATGGCATAGAAAAAAAAAGGGTGTTACATAATACAAATTGACTATTCAGCATGACCAGCTTGGGCTAAGGAGGAAACACCCAGCCTAAAAGAAGAAGCACAGCTGGTTTTTTTTTTTTCGTAATTATAAAAAAAACAAGAAAAACATCTCTGTTTTTACATTATTTGCGACAGCACCACCAAGAAGCCAAAGTGCAAGCCAGCAAATTCTACACTGATCACTTTGATGTCCATTGCAAAACCTGTTGGGTCAGCTGACTTATAATAATAATAAATAATATCTTGATTTTATTGGCACTTCTCATACCAGTGGCAGCTCAAAGTGTTTTACAGACAGGTGATAAAGCTTGACAGTGATAGAAGACATTATGAGTACTAGGCTAATTTAAAAATCTCCAAAAACTTTACAAAAGAAGGAAAAAATCTGCTTTACTTTTAATGTAAATGTAACCAGACATTTTCCCCAGTCATTTTGGGCCATTTCTATTGGTTCATTCATCATGAAATTCACACACAATGTAAAGAGCAACAGACAATTTCAAATTATGCCCAAAACTGAAAAATGCCAAAAATGGAGATATGAGGTTTTGTTCTGACAGCAGTGATGTAAAACAATGACAGATCAAATTAAAAAGATAATTACCGAACAGATCTAGAATTTTAATTTACACACTATGTTAGAGATACGTTTTCAAATGTTTCTGAAAAAACATGCACTGAGCTTGACTGTATAATAAAAGGTGGAATTGAGTTCCACAGTTAAAAAGTATAATAACTGAAAGCGGCCTCTCCACATTTTCTGCATTTTATGGAAGGTTTTTGCAGAAGGCCTATATCTGAGCTAAGATCACATGTTGGAAAATTCAGAGACATGTAATAGTTTCTTAAGAAACCCAGTAAGAAGAGCATTGCAATAACCAGCATGACTAGTCGTGCATGAGTTAGTCAATTTGCATGAGTTGTAGAGGATATATTGTTTTCTTAGGAAGCCCAGTAAGAAGAGCATTACAGTCATCAGCTTCACATTTTACAGTTTGTTGGTCCAGTATTCCTCAGAACAAGAGTTCCTGATTTTAATATACACACACTGACACAAGTCTTGCACTCAGTGTAGGTCAAATTAGTCCACTGGTGTCTTCCATAGTCTATTTCTGACATGTCTTTGATTTAGACACATGTAAAGCTAAGATTTCAGAGTATGTAGTCTAGAACAGTATTATAAAGTGAAACACATGGAAATAAAAATCCCCAAAGAAATGACATACAAAACTTACTAACAAAGAAATTTTGAAAAAGAAAGAGTAAATAAGTTATTTATTGAGTCTTTTTTTATTTGTTTACGATGAAGAATTAATATATATATTAATATATATATATATATATTATATATATATATTCCTGAGTTGAAAATAACATACCCAAACAAAATGAAGTCAAAATTTAACATTACCACTAAAGGAAAAGGTCTGAGGGCTGGAACACAAAGCTTCACTGCCCATTAGCTTTGCTCACAAACTAAATTAGCTAGCGAGCATGCACTTATAACAAAACATAAGCAGCAGCTTTTGGTTAGCTTTAGCACTAATATGCTTATTATCATTTTAAAACAACACAGTAACACGAACATCGTAAAGGAACACTACATGCTTAGCTCAGATTAGTTAGCGAGTCAGCTGACTGTGTCTCTACATTAGTGCTGTAGTACTGGAGACTAAGTGAAACAGTCCTTAATCTGAATCAGGGGCTCACAGTAGCGGCCTGGGGGGTCTGCCATGAGTCTGATTCACTCATCACACAGTGGGAGATACAGAACAGAACTATCAAACTAATCCAATGAGCACAGGTTACACCAACAAGGATTAATCTTAAACTTGACCTTCAGCCAATCATATCAGACCTCATACATTGTAAGCCAATCATATCAGAGCTGGGGCGGGTCTCTGTTTATGCAGTGCAGAGTAATCGGTAGCTGAGCTGACGACAGGATTTTGGCTAAAAGCTCACTAATATAAACATTAGACCTTATTCAAAATATGTAATATACAGAGTGAAACAGACTGAATATATACACATACAATATGGATTTGTGGAAAATTATGGTCAGTATAGCTTGATATCTGTTTTTACTAGGTTGCTTCTTAACTCTAGCTAGCTAACTTCAGTTAACGTTGGATTTAGTGAGGTAAAGAAGAGAGGTTATGCTAACACTAGCTAACATTAGCTAGCTAACGTTAACTAGCTGACAAGCCAGCTAGTTAGTTTAACCGCACTTCATAGTGAGTAGGGGAGTGTGGACGAAGAAGAGGGATAGAAATAACGTTACTAACAGCTCTTTATATTAACGCTATTTGTTTTTAGATTTTTCTTCATTATATGTAAAGAATGACGCTAGTATTTGCCATGTATTGCTGTTTACAGTATGTTACCGTCAGAGAAGAGGACGAGGCTGAAGTTTCTTCCTGTTCGCAACATTCTTGTTTGAATTTTCCCGCTGCGAGGCGCCAAAATGAAACTGCTGCAGAATTTAAGGTGGAAAATTCAAACAGTTAGCTAGTTAGCTGACTTCAGCTTTGTGTGAAAAGGTCATTATAACACAGTTTTATATCCCTCAATTCCTCAACCTGTAGATGGAAATTAAGAGGCAGCACCCCTGTAGAAGGCCAGTCAGATGATTAGACAACAAAACAACAACAAAAAAGATTGATCATTATTTCCTTGAGTTCTTGTAAATTTGAGTTAATAAAAATAAACTTCTTACTATGCACAGGAAGAGAGGGAGAGAAAGAAGCTGAAGGAGACTGACAGAGATGAAGGAGCGGATCTGATAGAGGTTAGTGATCAAGAACAAAGCGAGGGAGAGCTGTTTATAAGCTTTCGGTTAAAATGAATTTTGACTTAATTTAACTGATAAAATATTTGTCACCATGATTGTGAAATTGTGACACCTAGATTATTAAACATGGCTACAGAGCAACATCACACTCTTTCTGAATGCAGCAGCTGAGACTGATCTATAATGTGTTTGAATGCTATGTTTAGGACCTTGTAGCTTATCTAAGGCTGCGTTTACACAGCGGGTAAAAGTGGCCCAAATCCGATCTTTTTCCTCAAATGTGACACGGATGTGTCATCTGTGTGGCAGTGTGAACAGCAAAAAACGCATTGAATCTGACATTTTCAATTCCGATTTGAGACGCTTTCATATGTGGTACTGAAATCCGATACGTATCCGATCTGCGGCAACGCGACTCAGTCTGAACAGCCAGATCGGAATTCATGCGACATTTACGTCAATCCAACTCGACATTCGTCATAATTTCGTGCTGCTGAGACTCATAAACATTTAGTCTGATGTTTCTGTACTAAAATATTAGAAGAGACTCATCGCAGCCGCTCCGCGTTCAAACGAAGCGGCCGAACGCGGCCGGAGGAGCCCGAGGCTGCAGCGTCAGAGAACAGTTTAAAGAATCCGAGGACACGAACCAAAGAAGCGGCCGTGGCCGAATAACGAGCCCTTTTTACGGCGAACTCGAACACATTCTGGGTGATGAGTCCAGCTGTCAACCACTGGAACTTTATACTCGCTCCTGCGATGCTGGCGAGGGCGAAACTGAAGCTCCGGGAGCGACTGGCGTTCGCTGGCCGTCATGACTGTTTACCTCTGGACGAGCCGCCACGTGAAGCACTTTTGCGCACGCGGGTCGGTTTAGGAGCTGATCTGTTCAGACTAATGTCGCATACAGATCACATTTAAAAGATAATGTGAACAGCCAAACAAAAAAATCGGATTTGGTGAGAAAATCAGATTTGGGCCACTTCTACCTGCTGTGTAAACGTAGCCTAAGAGAGGAGATAGCACTGCTTGACTATAGTACCTGCTTGATCTGTGTCTGTTGTAATTGGATGGATATTGCGTTTGTTATTCTAGCTCTGTGCTTAATACAAATTACGAAGAAACAAATCTACTGTGTGCCAATTTGACCAAATAACAAATATATCTTTGGTATACTTATCACAGCTGATGTATGTGACATTTTCTGGCTGTTGCTCGTAGCTGCAGCCCCCCCCCCCAAGTACAGACTTGGACTTGGCTGCCCTATCCATGAATGTCTAGTGTTGCCCCTGTTCATAGTGTTAAAATATTGTAAAAAAATTGCCAGCTTTTGTATATACTTTAAGCAGTCTTCCCAGATTTGGCTTATTGGTTCCCTGACAGCAGCTCCGGGTCTAATAACGAACAGTTTAAACATCTACATTTGCTCTTTCGGCTGTTTCTGATGGAATGTTGTGTGGATAGTAATGTTCTTGCTGTTTATTTATACTGTCGAATCTATCATGGCAAACAATCAAAATTAATGGCTGTTTAAGGTTTTAATAGTATAATTATTGATCCATGTTTAAAATTAAATGGTGCAACACAACTCGATTTGAAATAAAACCTAGATTAACAAGTCATGTAGTCATTGTTTGTGCAACAAGCTGTGTGTGTTATTTTCTTCGATATAGTCAACTTGGGAATATTTACAATTTTTGACTGTACAAAAATAAAAAAAGGACTCAGTAAATAACTTACTCTTACTTTTTCAGATTTTCTTTATTATGTTTTGTACTTGTCAAAAAGGAGGCGTAGAGGCTGGACACACATGCGAGTTGCTTTTATTACAAAACCAGAACTTAACAAGTCCAAAAAAAACAGAATAATGAAGGTCTACAAAAGCAACAAATCCATAAAGTAACAAAAACAGAAACCAGGGAACAAAAACTAAGGAACAGAGAGAAAATGCAAGACAAGGACTGAATGAAACATAAACCCAGGCTGAATCCCAAACGGCTCCATACTCCCTAAATAGTGTGCTAGCTTTGGAAGTTTAGAAATTCTAGCCTCTACAGCCAAGTAGTGCACTATTTGACTCCCAGATGACTGTATTGGACCATAAATATGACTATATTCTTTATATTTAGTGCATATAATATGCACTGTTGGGGTGCAGCATCCAGTATTTAAATTCCTACATAGTGCACTATGTAGGGAATGTAATGTATTGTCTCTTTAGAGGAGGTGCCTCAATTTTTGGGGAGTTTACTCAATTCACTTCTTTTTCAGGTTCTTTCTTCAGAGTACTTACTTACTCTTACTTTTTCAGATTGTCTTTATTATGTTTTGTACTTGTCACAAAGGAGGCGTAGAGGCTGGACACACATACGAGTTGCTTTTATTACAAAACCAGAACTTAACAAAGTCCAAAAAAACAGAATAATGAAGGTCCACAAAAGCAACAATGAGAGGGCAGAGCTACAGACTGCAGACAAATGAACATAATTACAAGGGGGCAGGACCAGGGAGGAAACCAATCCACATGTTCTAGATCATTATTAACTCCTAATGAAGAACACAGTAACACCTTGTTCATTAGTAATGAGTTACCCTGTGTTTCAATTTATAATAGTGTTCCAGAAGATCTTGAACTCCTAATGAAGGACAGCAACATGCCATTCATTATCTAACAGACATTTACAGAAATTATTTGCCCCACCCAATTCCTTCTATTTTTTGCATATTTGTCACACTTAAAATTTCCAGATCATTAGATTTAATTTTTGAAAGATAACTCAAATAAACCCAAACTGCTGTTTTTAAAAGATGATTTCATTCATTGAAGGAAAAATGCTGTTCAGGCTTACCTGGCCCGTTGTGAAAAAGTAATTGCCCCTTAGCTATTTAATCAACCAGTTAACCAAATTCAGTTGACTATTGGGTTCAATTTCACTATCTACACAGGCATGATTACTGCCACACCTGTTCACTCTAAACATCACTTAAATAGAACCTGTCTGGCTATGTGAAGCAGGCTAGAAGGTCTCAAAAGCAGCACATTCTAAAGATATTCAAATACAAATGCAAAACAAAGTTATTGAAAACTACCAATCTGGAAAAGGTTGCAAAGTCATTGCTAAGGTTTTGGGTATTGGTGGAAGTGTGATGGTCTGGGGCTGCTTTTGATTCTGTGCTGCAACTCTCCAAGCACAGTTGGGTTATGCAGCAGGTCAGTGAACCGAAGCGCATAAGGAAGCCCACGTCTGAATGACTCTGTTGAAACAGAATTAAGGTTTTGGAGTGGCCGAGTCAAAGTCCTGACCTGAAGTTCATTGTGATGCTGTGGCAAGACCTTAAACAGGTTTTTCACACTCCAAAACCCTCCAGTGTATAGCCGAATTAAAACAATTCTGCAAAGAAGGGTGGGACAAAATTCCTCCACAGCGATGTTTAAGACACATCACAAGTTATTCCAAATGTTTGACTGCAGTTGTTACTGCCAAGGGTGGCACGGCCAGTTATTAGGTTTAGGGGGCAATTACTTTTTCATGTATGATGTAGGTTTTAAATAAGTCTTTCTCTTAAACCAAAGGAATGATTAGTTAAAAGCTGCATTTTGAGTTTAATCCTGTTGTTTTTATCTTATATTAAAATTAGTTGGATGATCTGAAACATTTAAATGTGACAAATTAGCAAACATAGAAGAAATTGGGTCAGGGGCAAATACTTTTTCACAGCATTGTATCAGCACTACACGAATTACCCAGTTATAAAGGTATAAACAGTAATTTAGACAGCTTGTGGTGGTCATTGTTATTTAGTCATTTTTACTTAGTCTACAGTTTTACCGTACTTTACCTGTGAAGTTGGGGGGGGTGAAGTTGGTTCTATCATGAGGTCATTCACATGAGAGGTCTTGAGTTGATTATAGACTAGTTCTATAATCTAGACTAGTTCTAGTACTAAAATCTGATTGGCTGAGTTGCGTTTGAAGCTGTTGTAATACATGATAAATGTAGACTGACTGCCTCACAGCAACTGAACTCTTATTTTTTATTACTGTACCACGTCATGAAAGATTCTTGTGCTGTTAATGAAATCATCTTTGACTGTAATGCTGCTCGCATGGACCAATGAATGTACTGATGAAGTAAGAACTGATGGGCTTATTTTCTTAATTAGAACTAGGCTGGTCAGTTAGCTAACAGGCTAAAAGATAGCAAACATGCTAAACAAACTCCATCATAATATTACAGGCTTGAATTAAAGTACTTACGATGTGATTCGCTGTGAAACAGCAATATAAAAGTCTAAAGAATGTCGCTTAAATGGCTTCATACTTCAAATACCTGTTTCAGGCACTATTTGTCGAGTATGGATGTGGCTGACGCCCAGATGACTGTATTTGACCATAATATGACTATATTCTTTATATTTAGTGCATATAATATGCACTGTTGGGGTGCAGGATCCAGTATGTAAAATTCCTACATAGTGCACTGTGTAGGGAGTGTAATGTATTGTCTCTTTAGAGGAGATGCCTCAATTTTTGAGGAGTTTACTCAATTCACTTCTTTTTCAGGTTCTTTCTACAGAGTACAAGGAGTGTGTCAAAGAGCTGGAACACCCTCCAAAGGTAAGAACAGTTTACATAACAGGGAGCAGAGAGCCATTTTATAATTAGCCCCATAAGTGAGAAGAGGGGCACCACTGGATACTTATAAAGTACTTATAAAGTAAAGGTTTTTGCGTTAAACAGTGCTGTGTTATCATATGTTCAGTGTTGTATGACAAAAAGTTAAAAAGTTCATGAAATGACTGGAATATACACTGATGGGCAATCAAACGTTCCTCTCTTCATTTAGCAGTCCATGGTTGCTTGGCAGCAATACATTACTCTAAAGAAACTACATTTCTTGGCGAAACACTTGTTAGTATAAATTATTATTAATTGTAACTCAAATTATTTTCTGGAAATTTGTGTGATTTGTCATATTTTATGTTGACCACTGTTTTATAAAAGCAGTAAGCCACTTGAGGCCATGTGTTACTGTGATTTTATCATGAGGAAGGGAGTTTTAGGTGCTCCGCTTCGTGTTGTGCCTAAGAGCACCTGTCCCCATGATAAAAACGCAGTAAAGCACGCTGTATCATGGCTTATTGCTTTTAGTTTACATATAATATCTTAAACCTGTTGTCTACTGACATGACAAATAAAGTGCCACAACATGATGAAGCTGACAGTCATTTGTAGTCAAAGGCATGGACAAACCATTAGCTGTTAGCCAGAATAAACTGTGTGGTACAGTTTTAAGAAGCATGATTAAATTAGCTTAACACTTAACTTAGCCAACACTGTTTTATGAAACAGACTGATAGATTAAAGGTGACTTCAATATTGTACCTCACACAAATGGTTACTGATCTCACATTTAGCCAAATGGCCAAATCCAAGTAAAGAAAATGTTTCAAATGTAAAGATGACAAATTTGTACATGTACATTCATGAGCAGTGAAAAAGGCTCCAAAGTTCAGAAATCAAGACAGAGCTCCCCAGAAAAAAATGATCGACAGGAAAACGAAAGAAGACTAAAAGGGAACACAAGGAAACAAGCAACCGATGAAGAGTTCATTGAGTTCAGCATGCCAATGCAGTATAGTTTAAAACTATACTGTTCTTCTGGGATTTTGCCCTATTTGTTAAAAATCTGTTGCTTACCATACTAAAGTCAATAGATCAGTCAGGTAGAAATCTTCCTTTGAGAACCCTCATCTGCAAATAGAGGCCATTCTAAAAACTATGTGGCTAACATGTGTGTTCTGTCTACTAAAAGGCCTGAACTGTTTCATAAGGCTTCATATTGGAGAGTCGTGCTTGGACTTGATGACTGTAATTTGTAGACGGTCCCTGATCAGCTCTCAGCAGTTTCAGTTCAAAGAGAACAACATGTACTATGAGTTTAAAAGGCATTCATTTCACATGAAAACTAAGAGTGAGCTGATGGTTTTAGTTACAAATAATGATCATATACAGATATTCACATTTTGTATCTATCATTCGAAAACAACTGAAGAAAGAAATCATACATACGAAAACTAAACTAACTCACTGCTCACAATGCTTTGCTCTCTGTTCATGTTTCGTAACTGTTTGTTAATGGTAGCTCACTTCAGTATTAAATTTGGCAAGTTTACCTTTGCAAAAGGTACATTTATATTTAGATATGTAATATTCTTAATCTGAAGTTTATCAAGTTAGTTTTGTTTGACCTTTTCACATCAGTGACAGTAGCTAACGTTAACTGTCTCGCTCACTAACTTGATTATTTTGATTACGTGTTTACATTTCAGCTGTGCACATATGGCTGGTTGCTAGGTAACAGTCATGACAGTTGATTGTTGACTTTATTCAAGTAAGTTAAGATCAGATAAGATGCTTTAAGAGAAGATTCCTAAATAAGGTAATATTTAGTTTTGTAATATGAATTAGTGGAAAATCTTCTCTTGACCTGTCAGATCTTAAGACAAACAAATACAAAATTTCCATAATACGCCCCCTGGTTTAAATATTTTTATGAAAATGCTGCAGATTTCAGTTCTGACAATAAAAATAGAATACCTAAGTTCTGTTGATTGGCTGAATAAAAGATGTGAACTGCTGCTGGGGCAGGGGATTTATCTCTCCTGGCAGCAAAATTAAGCGTCCCTCTCCTTCTACCTGTCGGGACTAAGTGCGATTCACGCTCGCTCAGAGCCCCAACATATGGATAAATTATACTAATCTGTTCTATAACTATGTTTTAGTTTTTTAATAAATCTAGTTGCTTGTTCTCATCATAAACGCAAAATAAAATAAAGTTCAGTCAAAAATAAAAGAAAGTTGAATAAAAGACTTCAGCCGTTGAGTTCTTTGTGAAGGAAGGAAAAGGCCCACTCTTCATTTATTGAGCTTCAGATGGCAAGATGGCTCCCAGACAGCCAAATGCAAAGTACAATACAGAAACATCATTTTTTATACCCTGTTTGGGGCGATGAAGCAATCGCCCCCTCCCTCTCACCTTTTCTCATTTCACTTTGGTTCCCATTGTTTCCCATCCTTACACTTCAGTTGGAAACTCTTATTTCCACACGTGTCCTTGATTTTTTAAAAACTTGCATGCTCAGCTATCCTAAGCTGCCCTCTTCTCAAGGTTTTTAATTAAATTGTATCTTTTTAAACTGGTTCCAACACTGATACTGTTTAGTTTCCTATCAGCTTTACCTCCCCTCCCAGCTTGTTCTTGCAACAAAGCACACTAGCTTCTAGATGCTTCTAAACTTCAGGACTTTCTCATGAGAAAATCCCCTATCTTACACACAGCATGGCCTTTCCTTAGTGAGAGGATTAATACACTTTTGTCACTGAACTTTTAGTATACGATTATGGATTTCTTATTGATTATAATGGTAATATATTCATTATCCCCACATACCCAAGTTAAAAAACTCTTTAAATCTACACAGTTTACAGGATTTATCATGAAAAACAGCGAATTTAGACAAAAGGCGATGAGTCTGCATGTATGTGGTTTGAATGTAATCTTGCTGGAAAACACCTCATTTTTAGACTGTACCTGTCATCAGATTTAGCGTATTACACAATCCCAGCGCCTCCACAGAAGGCCTTATTAAATTGTAAATCACTATATTACCAAATAACTTTCATGTATGTATCAGTTTTTAAATTTAGCTTGAGATTGTTTTATGCATTAACTAACTAACAATAAAGACAATATAGATGAATAACAATAAAAAATTCATAATACAAAAGATAAATAAATAAAACTTTAATATATTTTTCCTGTCAAAATGTATAACCAAGGATGTGCAAAGTAGCAAAATATAACAAAACTAATCAGTTTTCCTTTAATCAAGTAAATACAAAATCAAAATTAAACTAAACTAAATTTGAATGTTAAATTTAAACAGTGCAGTCTGTGCTTTGTGCATTCTGCTGTCTATCTACACTCTGTTGCAACTAAATTCTACAATCACAGGTCTTTTTCTGAAATGGAGGAAAGTCGGCATCTCTCTGTGCTCTTGTGAGAGTCTCGCTCTCCTCTGAGAGCAGATATTCCCCACTGATGGAGAATGGAGCGGATGGGAAAGTGACGAACGTTTGCGGCAAACTTGTTCTCTAAACAGTTAAATTTGAATGATTTTGTGTAAACACATGATTTCAACCGTAATCCTTCATCCAGCTGCCCTCTATGTTCACAGAGAACTACCTCCTAGTGAGTGGAGGCAAATGTTCGCGGAAAGCAGAAAACTGTTGGGAAACGCTATCCTATGTTCGCCAAATTTGAACGTACTGGTGGCCTCAACATTAAGACAGCAATGCAATGTTTAAAAGTGTAAACGTTATCTGGAGTGTTAACAGGGTCGCTGTGAATAATAGTTAACTGCTTCTCTGTTCCAACTTCATTAACAATACCAGAGAACATGCATTTCGAAATACAGATGTTACAGCTCACAACATGAAGTAGGGTGGACGGGGCGTATCTTATCGAGATGAATCGTCTTCATCCAGTGAGCCGACAAATTTCCTCTTTAGATGCTCCGACATGGAGGATGTGCTCTCATGCTAGCTAATGTCAGCTTTACAAACAGCACAATTGACTGCTTTTTTTCTGAGTTTAGCTCCCACACTTTTGAGGATTTTGTTGTTGAGGCAGCCATCGCGCTGTTGTTAACTCTCCAGTGAGCGGTAATGAAACGTTCCTAGTGAGCGCGAGAAATACATTTAATGACGTCACCAACTAATCAACTACTAAATTAGTTGCCAACTAATTTGGTTGTCATTTTAGTCGACTAAGTCGAATAATCATTGCACCCTTACTGGCAAGGTGTACCTGGTTCTTCCCTTGGGCAAGGCATTTAATCCCCTCTGCTGGGGATGCTGTGCTGCTCCCAGAGTGGACATAGGCATCAAAATTGTGAATTTCCCTTTGCATGCAGTCAGGTCCATTATTTTAGCTGTCAACCACAGCATACTGGTGTTGAAATCCAAATCAGGTGAATGGTGTAGGAATTACAACCATTTTTATAAAACCCAGGACTTACAAACCGATTTTTAGGGCCCAAAAAGTAATTAAACAAACAAACAATCGTAAATTAAATTGTCATTTTTAATACTCGGTTGTAAATCATTTGCAGTCAATGATTGCCTGAAGGCTGGAACTCATAGACATCACTAGATGCTGGGTTTCTTCATTTGTGATGCTCTGTCAGGCCTTTACTGCAGCTGTCTTTAATTCCTGCTTCTTTTTCTGATGTTTTCCCTTCAGTAATTAAAATGCATGCTTAGTCAGGTGCAGGGATGGATTAATATTCAGATTCTACTGAGGGCCGTCTTACCTGACTCAGGTGTGTTAGATTACGGTTGGAGCTGAACTCTGCAATGTGGTAGATTTCAAAGACAAAGACTGAGTATCCCTGGTTTACATCTTGTGGTAAATCCTCTGGTGATGTCTTCTGTCAGTTGTTGACTTTGACACAGATATTTCTACCACCTGGAAGGTGTTCTCTGCCACACTTGAAATCAAAACAAGACCTTTATCTACGTACTAGTGGAAAAGTGAGGGAATAACACACACCTGGTCATGAAACAGCTGAGCAGCCAACTGTTCAGTTACTTTTGTGCACCTAAAAATGTGTGTGTGTGTGGGTGTGGGTGTGGGTGTGTGTGTGTGTTCGTCAGAGGGGATTCTGGATGTAAATACCCTCAAAAAGTCTGCACTTTGAGCTCATATTCATTATTTAATTTAAACTCCAATATGCTGTGGTAGATGGCAAAAGTAACAGTAACTTTGCTGACATCCAAATATTTATGGACCTGACTGTAGGTGTCACTATGGCAATTCTTTTCTGTTACTGCAGCAAATGACAGAGAAAGCTCATTATTAATACCCTTGATTTTGGAAGAAGCATTGAAATAGCAGGTTATCTACAAACTTTGGGACATACAGTATAGTTACACTACAGGAATGGAAGAACCTCACCATTGAAGAGAATGGTAATGTTGGGTCTGGTACATTCTTACCACAGATGTTTTAAAAAAAAAAAACCCACCATATTCTGTCTCCAGTTAGATACATCTGTGTGTTAATTTCTGTGCCAGTTATAGAAAACACATTTTAACTTACCTTTAACACAGAATGCGTTAAACCAGGCAACCCAAGTGTGTTTTTAATTAACAAATTGATGAGGGTCTGGTAAGGTTGCAGGTCAAGCAGTCATCAATCACAAAATATTATAAACTCAGTATTAAACATGCCTATTTAAAAAAACAAAAAGATTATATTCATTTATCCAACCTCTTCTGGTCACCTATAATATAAGAGTATAGATGTTTTTGATGACTTGGGGTGGGCTGTGTATAAATACAACTGTAATTTTGCGATTTACCCAATTAACACTAAAACAACCCAGGCTGAAATGTGCAATACAAACTATTAAATTCAGGGCTGTTCATACAAGCTACAAGTGACAAAAGCAGTTCCTTAAGCCAAGTATTTTTTTTTTACCAGTATCAGTCATGATATTAGCAAAGTAAGTGAATATTATGGATATGCTTCCAAAAAATCAAGGAAGCAGAAATTATGCACATGCGACTTCATCATACACTGTAATTTATTTTATTTGTATTTATTTGCATTTATTATTTATTTTATTTATATAGACAATTTAAAATTTTTATCTTAGTTTTTATAAAATATTTCTTTTATTAAAATTAAAATGAATTATTTTTCATTCTTTCATACAAAATAATATGACTCTTGTACATAGGTGGCCCACAAGTAGGATGTTTGAATATCTAGAATGGTTGCAGTGATACATTGGCTTCCTCACAGCCAAGAACAGTACAACATTTATTCACTTTCCATAAAACTTCCACTCCTACACAATACCTGCTGCACTATCTGCAGTAACAACACTCATCACTTCAGTGTGAATGGTCGATCATATGTAGATGTCTTCATGTTTGTGACATCATGACCATGATGACTTAAAAAAGTTTCTATATATGGACAGTGTGGACTGTGAACTGTACTTTTCTGAAACCTAACAGTGTTTATACACTACAATATTTTCCATGATATGAACTAATGAGAAAAGAGAGCTGGTTTTATTTCAACAAGCTTTTATTGTATTTCACATTTTTCACTTAAAATCTGAACTGATAATGAAGGTAACATTAGCTTATGGTTATGATTGGACAGAAAACATTTTAAAAAGGCCCAAATCTAGGCAGTGATTTTTTTTTTGAAGATGGACAGGTGCAGTGGTCACGTTAATACGTGCTGGTCAGGTCTGAGAGCCCCGTGCTTCTTTTGCTGTTTTGGAAAAGAGACAAATGGTTATAAAGTGTAGCAGTGAGTATTTTAGAAATAAATCTAGCATTACTGACCACAGAGATTAAAACCCCAGCAGTCTTGCATTATTTTGATGTGTTAATGCTTTAAGTGTCAATGTCTACCGCTTCTGTGAGATTCTATCGATGACGTTGTTGATCCACGGTGCATCAGGGGACACACACAGTACCCTATTGTCCTTCGTGGTGATCCTGGAGAAATGAGATGAGTTAGCATTGTTGCC
Organism: Colossoma macropomum; assembly: GCF_904425465.1. Classification (NCBI taxonomy): domain Eukaryota; kingdom Metazoa; phylum Chordata; class Actinopteri; order Characiformes; family Serrasalmidae; genus Colossoma; species Colossoma macropomum. Next base: position 24,357,908 of record NW_023494806.1, on the reverse strand, counting down.
ACTTAAATGACAACATTAAGCATGCCATAATAGAAACAGTTAAAGGGTAATTAGCCAATTTTTTACTCAGCTTCATTGTATTTATTTACATTTAGCTGCTCAATTTATTTTTTGTATCCAAAAATCCAAAAGAGAACTTCACCTAACGAACTTCAGTTCCTATGCTGATGATGCTGGACGTACTAAGAAGGTCCACTGCAGTTCTATAAGAAACTCAGCACTAGAGGAGTTTTTGGACCTGATACTTGTATAATATATCAAGCTTTAGGATTTAAAAACTTTTTTCTTCAGATTAACAGTTGAATTGTTGTGGCCCTATTAAACCCTTAAACCTATTAAGCTCAGGCCTGTATACTGACTCACAGGATTTCAATATTGCCGCAGTTTGGACCAGGAGGCAGGATCTCGATCCTCTTGAACAACCGGGTCGGGATTTGCCTGGAGGTGGTGATCAGGCAGCGGCATTTATGGCCAGTAGCAAAGCCATCCATGGAAGTAGCTGGAGATTTAGAGAGTTGCTACAAGTTATAATGAATCAACACCATCACAACATCACCTTTTCATTCTAAAGATGAAGAAACCAAATAAGAACATTACTGATCCTTCATGGTTAGACTGGATTTGAGTATTATGGGACATCTGGTCATATGACATAGTATGTAATATGTTAAGTGTCTTCCTGCATATTTAGATAACATGGGTCAGGTGTGTCAACGAATGATTTTAAAGTGTCTGTTATTACTTCATGACCCAGAAAACCCCAATCTAGTCAATCTAGTAAAATACATCTTCTGTTTATTCTAGGAAGCCAGTTTTCTTAACAAAAATATGTACATTTTAAATAAATTATGCCATATAAACAATGACCTAAACCACAAAAATGCCTCAAAAAAGTCCATCATCAAATGGTCATTGCTTTACTGAATTACATTATTTAAAGGTTCTGTAAAATTATATTCACACTTATGCATCTCATTTACAAAAATGGTTCTTCAAAGAACCATCCATTGAAAGGTTCTTCAAGTAACCGTAAGTGAATCACTCCAAAGAATCCTTTATGTTTAAAGTGTTGTACAAAATAGTCTCTTACCAAGTGTGGTGGCAAAGCAGCAGAGAGCGGTGGCTGCCAACAGCAGACGGGCGCTGAGCATCATGGTGGTGCTGGAGGACTGGTGATGGTGATTGTCAGTCTGGGATAAAAAGTGGTGCGTTGCTGGGTATTTAAGGATGCTCAAAAAGGGAAGTCATGGAAACATCATGTATGCTAATGCGGGGGAAAGAGTGGGAGGGTATGAGCATAGGGCTGTTACAGGAAAGCTTTGCGATGGCCCTTTGTAGAGGAGGCGTAATGTACAGTTTCAGCTTATTCGGTTTATTTTATGATATTCCCTCTGGGGGTGGCTGGTGAAAATTTTGATGACTTTTTACTCCGCAGTGTTCTCTAGTCAAACAAGTCTGTGTTTTGGTTCTGTTCTAGCACGCAGTTCACTTGGATCACATGATCAAACGTAAACACTGGGTTCATAAATCAAATAATCATTTGCAGTGATTATAGAATTGAACATACTATGAGAAATGACTGTTGAAACTGGACCACTCTCTAATAAACCAAGAGGGTTATTTCACTTACAAACTGAAAGTATGTGAACATTAGTTGTAGTAGCATTCGATTGAGTTGAAATATCTGGCATAATTAATGTAGCACCTTACTGAGGGGCAGCATTCATAAGGCCACCTACATTAGTCTCTCATGGCCAACCTAAACCTACACAGATGTTTATAAAGGTTTATTCCAAGTGTCAGTTCTCACAAATCCTGCTTGTCAATTTTTTGACATTTATATCTGACATTTCACCTCAGTAAGTGTCATGACAACGTTTATAAAAGTCTATATAAGGTATTTCAGTTATCATGAAGGGATAATGAACACGGATCTTCAGTAAAATGTTACCCATTTTTTATTTATTGCATGCTGACATTAAGGATAGTGGAAAATCTGCCCTGTTCTTCTTAATTAGAACTAATACGGGAATTAAGATAAGACTTCTGTGACGCAGTAGCTTCTAATGGAAATTGCTCTTTGAACAGAGATTTTTTTGCAGTTTTATTTCAAAGCAACCCCCTTGTTTATACTGTTCCTGCCTTACAGCTACAAATCTATATCTCTCTGCACTCCCCTGACAAGTTTCCATCCGCAGATGACAAGCGTGAGCTGTGAATGCTTTAAGTTTTCATTTCTAGCAAAGCTGTGGTCTGGAGCTGCGCTTTCAGGGGACAACTGGCTTTCATGCTCTCGTTTCGTGCCTTGTGTTAAGGCTGGTTTCCTGTTGCAGCACTCGCAGTTTTTTCTTATCATCAGATAGCTGCGGAAGTTTGGAAGTCCGCTTCAAACTATCAGAAGCATGCTACAGAAAAGATGTTAAAACAAAGCGTAGGTCAAAAGTGCAGGGAACAAGAGTAACTTTGTAAAAACACATCATAACATAGGGTGTTTATTAACACAGAACTAAAGGAGTAGCCAAAACATTTGTACTGGTATCAGTAAACTCAAGTAAAAGTGTTGTAACTTTGGTGAAGTGATGATTCAAGTAAAAGTCTAAATACCTTCCTAAAAAACAACTCGAGTAAACATACAAAAAAGTAGCAGGTTAATAGACTGTTTAAATACTGAGTCACTTATTAGTAAATCCAGCATCTATCAGCATACAAACTGAAAATAATCAACCAGAGTTTAGAATTAGATTAAATCAGAGTTGTGACCAGTTACAAAGCAGTACAGATGCTGTCACCAGCGTAACATAATGACATTAAACCCAAAGACTAGACTCTATCCTCAGAAAGACACTTGAGTAGAAGTAAAAGTATTATGAGAAAAATATGCAAGAAACATCAACAATGCACTTCAGTACATGTAACTCATTACTACTCACCTCTGTTCAGATGCTCCTGAAGGCCTGATGAACTGAATTAGTGTTAAATTAGTATTAAAACATTATCAGTGTTATTAACAAACAATGATTGTTAAACTAGATGATAATAAACATGTCGTGTTGTGTAATTTTAAAAAATTCCACTCGCAAGCTAGGTCTCCCCGACCACGAGATGCTACCAACTTGTAGGGTGAAGGCTAGCATGTGCTTCCTCCGAGTCGTGTGAAGCCACCGCATCTTTTCAAACTAAAGCTAATGCAATGTCTTTTGACAGCTCAATGCACTTGGAGAACAACAGTAACAGCCAAATCTATTACGTTATTGCAGTGATCCTGGAGAGCTACCTTCCTGCAGAGCCGAGTCCCAACCACAGTTTGCCACACCTGCTCCAGCGAATCAGCCTCTTCCCAAGTCCCTGATTGGCTGGATTAGATGTACTAGAGTTAAGTAAGGGGTGGGGCAGTTTTTGGATACAGATTGGGACTAAGCTCTGCAGGAAGGTAGCTCACGTCTAGGGTTAGGGTTTCCCAATATTTGTTAAGATCGATGGGTAGGGCTACATCGCCCTTCAGACGGAGGTTTTTCAGAGGCACTCTACAAACAGAGTTTTATGAGAAAAAAGAAAAAACGGCAAGATGGCTGCACGAGCGACCAGAGAAACCCACAAATGTGAGTATTTTCTCCGTTAACAAGTTATGATAGCCATTGTATAATCTTAGTTTAATGTCGTTTTAATGTATTATGGTCCTTTTCTTCATAACAAGCATAAAAAATCGCTAGTACCATGCTAAGTGAATTTTCCTGTTCCACCTTAAATAGTTCAGCAGTTCTGATGCCTGAAGTGCCAGAATGTTCCTGCTGCTCCATTTAAGGTGGAACAGGAAAATTCAAAAGAGAAGATGGCAAAAAAAAAATTCAGCTTCATATCACCAAAGAATTAGGGGTGGGTGATAATGAATCATTTTCACATCCCCCCTCCTTTGAAAGCATATGATGCCCAAAATTTACCTTAAGCCCAGCAGCGAGGTGGCTGAACTTTACCGCTCCTCTGCTATCACTGCAGACTGGCAAGGTCACCTACAGAGCACCGTTAGTAGCCTGTTAAGATTTCAACCACTACCCGTTGTGACTCAGTTCCTAGGGGCAAGGTGACACTTGTAGGGGTAGGGGTAAAAATAAGAAATGGGATTGGGCCTTAGTCACAGGTGGCTGTGGCATTGCCAGGGGTTGAACTCGCCATCTCCCGATGATAGGCTTCCTTACTTACACTGCAAGTAGGACACAGTTCACAATGTGCAATGTACAACTGTATGATATCCTACCATGTCTACATAATAATAGTTTGTGCTTTTTGTGTGAGATTTAGATTCTTCGTTTTTAAGATTCTGTATAGACTAGTCAAACATGCATTCAGCGGTTTTCTAAGGGAGGGTTTTCACTTTAAGGTTTAAAGCCAAACTTCAGTCATAACTTCTTCTCTTTTTCTCATAAGCCAAAGTCGAGTTACAATGCAGAAGTAGTCCTACATAACATAAAAACTACCCCACACTGTCTAAAATATCCTATTTGAATAGCCTTGGAATTGATAATAATATAAAATTTGTGGGGCTGAAAACAGAGAACATTTAATAATTTGTTAAATTTAGTTAGTCATTTGTACATATTCAATGGCTATTTATTCATCTGATTTATCCTTGCTTACTTGGTATTATTACACCTGTTGCACTGTAGAATAGTCAATTCCATCCAGTGCTGCAATGGTTCTGCATTGTTCAATCATTGTCTTTATTATCATTTGTTAAACAAAAGTCATAAGCTAAGGCAGAATTCGTTTGTAAGATTCTGTACAGACTAGTCAAACATGCATTCAGCAGTTTTCTAAGGGAGGGTTTTCACTTTGAAGTTTAAAACTCCCTCTCCTCTTTTTAGCACTTAATACCGGCAGACAGATTTGGGGGGGGCAGGGGGAATAAGGAACAGAAAATGCTAACTAGAGTGCTAGGCATTCCTGTCTATTTTTAAACAACCCTGATAAAGTAGCCTTAAGATCTATGGTCTTTTTGTAAATGCTGATTAGACATTCTCTTTAGACACAAGATTTTTCTTTGAATCAAATAATGCAGTATTACTAATAAATACAATGAAATTTGGTTACCGTATATTCAGCTAGCTAAATTGGCTTATGTGGTACTATGCACATGTTGGGAGACTGAACAGAGCCTGATGTTCCTTTATAGATTAATATCTGTACTATAAAATATATATAATATAGACACTGAGATACTGTAACTGAACTATTAAATACTAAAGTTTATAAAAATGGATATAGTTTCAAAAGCTTGATTCGCTGAGCCATGTCTGAAGCAGTTTTACTCAATGCTTTATAAAATACTGTATATACAGTTGTGAACTATGACTGTTTGAGCTAGACCTTCAAATCAGGCCATACATATCAGAACCTGACCCCTATGGGATTGTAGTACTGTGTTAGCACTAAGCTATTATAATAATATTTGTTGGCCATTCAAGATTAAATACAAACATTTGAAGCTTGTAAAAGACATTGCATGTTTTATTTGAATTTTGTAAAACACATTAACATGTATTTTACCTTGTAGCAGTATAGTAAAGAGCCCTGCCATAGAGCTGCTTCCTTTTTCTGACATCTGACTGGATAGATTACGGCTCCTAATCACAGTCAAGTGACGTATCCAGAACTAGAAGAAACTAGAAGAAATTGGTCGCAAATTATTGAGAAAAACATTAGTCTAGGCCTTCTGGCAGTGATTGGTTGATTCTGCCATCAGTCTATAATCATGTTGATAGCTAATGTAATATTTAAGATCTTGTTCAGCTTCTGAAGCTCTGACCAATGGGAGAGCTCACTTGGGTGTGTCTTCCTTGATAGCTAGGTTGGGGGATAGTGGGGATCCTTACTGAATAATTTGGCTGTTTCAAGTATGTAACCCTTTTGTTTCCAAAACCTAGCCATGAAATAATAGTGACACAATACTTACAAAATTTACATACAACAAGCATGATGATTCTATTAAATATAAATTAACTAAAAAATACAGACTTTGTTTCATTTCAAAGAAATGATTAGGCCTTCTCTAGAAGGCCCTGAAGATTCTCCACTGATACACACACTTATAACCACCTCACAACAACTGAATTTATCATTAATTCACAAAGACTAAAACCACTGATGAAAAAATAATCTTTGACTATTGATGGTTGATGAGGCCAAGTATCAGAATGTCCATGAAACAAACAGATACCATATTAAACATGCCAAGTTTAACACAGATTTGTTTAAACCAAGGGTCTGTCAACTTTCCTAAACAACTAATTTGATACATAGCTAATTGACTAACACACTCCTCCAACAATTTTCTGAGTATTTACTGAAGGATTCACTGTACAAATGCAAACATACAAAAAAAAAAGTGCGCTTGTTTAATGTCTTAACATTATTATTATTAGTAGTACTACTACTATTACTAGTGTAACATTAATATTTTATATTGCTCTTTGTCACATTTAACTCACATTTTGTTTTATGGACTACCTTGGCTCATATGAATCATAGTTTATTCATTCTGCATCTCAGTTATGGTAAACATGATGTTTCATTGTATTACCAGATGCATTCCATGCACATTAAAGCGATTCTGCGTGGTTATGGGTGCATTTAGCATCGTGCCATTTCCGTGCCCAACACGCTTTGATATTTCTGGTCACTTGTTTTGTCTGTCTATTTGCAGCACAGTGCAGAAAACCTGTGAAAAAAATTTGAAAATAGAAACTGCTTTTCTCTTTTCTTAGAACAGAAAGTTGACAAACAAAATGAAACTCAGTAAGGTTGCCGACAAGAATCTTATTAGCTGAACAATATGATGAGCACAGCAAAAAAAAAAGGTCACTGAAGATGAACTGCTGTAGGTATATCTTTATGTGGTGAAACCCTTAAATGTCAGGATTATTAGTCAGTTATTAATCCTAATACTTAAAGTAATACAAATCATTTGATAACTACCATGAAACTAATATGTAAGTTTCATATCTATGACAGTCAGGATTTAAAGTGTGGGCCACATACAGTAGAGATTAAGAGGTTAATGTACAATGAATAAATATCATATTAGTCATGTTTTTATATATATGAAATTTCCTCCTGTTATTAATCTGGGTGAGTACAGTATTTATAAATAAGCACTGGAAATAATGATGAATACATTGACATTACATTTGGAAACAGTAACTCATAGGAAGGGATTGCAAACAGAGTTCAGAGAGGAAAGCAGTAGGTGGATGCACAATGAAAAGAGCGCACCATTGCAGATGTACTGAATGGTGAGGTCTTTGTTTCTGCCTTAAAGGAAAAAGCACATGCCTGTGGGTGCGTAAACCATAGGATTCTAAATCTGAAGCCCACCACCATGCTAGTCGAAATCTCCTTGATGTAAAAGACCACAATTGAGCTACACTGAAAACAGATTCAGTGACCTCAATAATTGCTCTGATGAACAATGAATAGCCACAGTAGAATTCATTCTGGATAGCACTTTATGATTGTGGGTATATAGAAGGGCTAAATCTCTTTTTGTTATGCTGAATGTATCTTGTTTCTGTGTCTTATGTCTTATCAATGTCTTGAGGTACCTATAATTAATTTGACCCTAGTTCTCTAGACCCTCTGATGTTTCAGGCCTCCCTGTAGTTAGCAGTAGGTTGATAGGCCTAATGAAATGCCATCTTTAGCATTATTAAGAACATAACTTTACATCTACGTCAAGTACCAAAAAGGTTTTTTTTTGGTGGTTTTGGTGACCATGTGTAGCGGGAAAGAGCAAAACTACATTGTGGTCATGTGTAAGGAACTATTTTAGCTCACTGGAACATCCCCAAAATTTAAAAAATCTAAAATTAAATGTAAATGAATGACCTTAAATGTGCCCCACATACAGTACAGACAATGTGGACTCCATGAATGTACTGTATACACTATATGCACTGTATATACGTAACTGACTTGGACTTTAGACAAAAAGCATTTTGGGAATAATCTTTGAGAGACCCTTTACATTAATCATGTTTATTTTATTAATACAAATTATTTAATATTCTATTCTGTCACTAACAAAGCGATAATAATACCTCTAAAACTTTACCAAATGTTTCAGTAGTGACTGTTTCAGTAGTAACAATTTTAGCTAATTTTAAGAAAATAACTAATTTAAAAAGGCTAGCCCGGACATGACTACCAAACACAGCTTTAAGCAGTTGGACACACATAAAATCATAATATTTTTCATTAAAACACAAAAAAATTTACTTACTTGCGAGAATATATATGTTTCGGTAGTGATAATTCTTAGTGTTACACACTGATTTTTAGACTTTGGGACACATTTACTTCAAACAATGGGATCTAACTCCTCACTATGTGACTGTGAGGGACAGGGATGCAGTCTCACTTCCTGCTCTAAAATGCAAGGGTGTGGCTAAAATACGGCACTGCCCATGGACTAAAACTCTGTGTTTCAGTAGTGACATGAAAACATGGGACAGCATTTTTTTGTAATTTTTTTGTATCATTTTTAAACTAAAATCATGATGCATCTAAATATTTCAACTTCAAATCAAAAAGATCTATAAGTATTATTTTTACAAGTTTTTTGTATGATTTTAATGATTTTTGAATGATGATCTAAATGAATGCCTTGGGTTTAAATCAATCCTACATATACATAGATATGTATAATCCTACACATAAAACTACATATAAAACATACAACATAATCTATGTACATAAATATAAGGATTATGTTGTAATTTATTATATTATATTTGCATTATCTGCTCCAGAGTGTCTATTCTATTATTAATTTTTCAGCATCGGAAAAAAAAGAGAACATATATTTTATAGGAAATTACACAGAAGCCTCAACAACTAAATAGAATCAGATTTTTCAGTATTTAGTGTGTCCACTATTTGCATTTATCACAGCTTCCATTCTTTTTGGCAGACGTGCATTCAGTTCTTCAAAGCAATCTGCAGGGATGTTTTTCACACCTCTAAAGTTCAGTCTTCGAAGTTGGTTGCATTTTCTGCTTCTTACATGATCCAAGTAATCCCAAAACACAAATTTTAATTTAGTCCATAATACCTTACTCCACATTGCAGATACCCAGTTTCTGTGTTCTAATGCAGATTTTCTTCTTTTTTCTGTTTTCTTTTCTCAGTAACAACTTTTTGATAGCTAGGCCTACACAACCTTTCACACTCATAGTGTTGTCTTCTCACAGTGGAAGGATGGACAGAAACCCCCGTGGATTTTTCAGATCTGATGCAAGAGTTGATTTTCTACTATATATCAAAGATGAAAGCTTCCTGTTTTCTTTATGTCTGTTTTGAATTCCAGTTTTGGAACCTTCAGATTTTTCACATATTTTCTTTTGATTTTCCATTTTCTTGTTTTGTATTATTACATATAATTTTCTCAGGAATATCTGCAGAAAAATACACAATAAATTTACTTAATGGCCATTTTGACTGGAAATGAAAAAAACTTTAATAGGTGGTCTCTGACTTTTGCACAGTATAAGTTACTATTAAGATATGTGGTAATAATTTGGGATCAAATGCTGATTGATATTTAATAAATTAAAGTACATAAATATATTTTAATCTTAAAATTTAAATTTGAAATTTGTAGTATTGCTCAATATTAGCTCCCTAAATTGTGTATTTTCACTAAATACAGAAGGAAAGGTTGACAGCTGTTACAAGTTAACTTTTGTCAGTGTTATTTTTTTAAGGAACCACAGACAGATGCCTATAAAGGTCACAGTAACATCTAACCACACATTATAACCACAAGTGTTATTTACATGCTTCTATCTGATAAGGTTTAATACTGCAAGTGGGGTTTGTTGATTAATGTTGGTGTCTTATGCACTGCAAGTGGGCCTGTAAGATCAAAAATGTGGCCTAAATACTGTTAAATAGTGTTTAGATAGCAAGCATGCATACTGTCAAGTCATCAAATTTGCAAATTGTCATCTTGTTTCACAACTTTCACTTTCTTTATCACCATCTGTTGTTTGAGGCAGTGCAGTCATTAGCAGAACAACCTATACCATTTATTTTCTTATATCATATTCTTTATATGACTTACGTAAAAAACAGCTCCATGTGATAAATAAGTGTGATTAACCTCATAGCTTGTAATGTTGTTTCCAAATTGACTTTGCTGACCTAATTTTTATGTCAGATGCAGCAAGCATGGTAACTGCCAACCAAGGGTTCTAGATGGGTTATTGTGGAGTTTCCTTTCTTGGCCTGCTGAAAAGCCCCTTATAGTAAACTTTGCGTAATACCATTACTTAGAGTAAAAATGAAACTTTAAATTTCGTATCACAGTCCCCCACCACCTGGGCCTGCCCAGATTGAAAACAGGCCTAACCAATCAACTGTGGACAGAATATTTCGTAAGTCATTTTTTTACATAATGAAATTTGATTTGTTTTCTATGAGGGCTGTCATTGTATTATAGCCAATCAAATCCTTAAGCCCTCCGCCAAGCTCTGCCTTCTTTTCCCAGCCCTGCTCCAATCACTGCACAGCAACTGTTGCTAATCACCGTTGCCTCAAACATTCAGGTCATTATCAGCGTACCAGTCTTTGAATTTGAAGCTCCAGCTGCAGTTAAAAGACATTTAAAAGTGAAATTCTGTCCCATTGAGGAGGTTTTCTACCCATGCAAAGCCAAAAAAAAGGTCAATATTGTCAGTTTGATTCAAATCTGGTACCTGTAGTGCTCCTTTACAATAAAGGCTGAAATAAGCTTTGTGAAAATGTCAAAGCAAATATGTAACATGTAAGTAGTCATCACAGATAAGAGTGTACCCCAAACATATTTCATGCCTGCCGTGGCAGCATATTTTGCCCTCAATGTTTAGGTTTAGGTTTTTAAGTTTGCTGTGTTGTTTTACCTTGTCGTTGTACATCTCAGCAGTCTGATTTTATCTCAGTAATGTTGTTTTCATTGGACAGATGTGCCTGTGGTGAGCAGATGCATGTTTTACAGCAATGGATGTTGGGTGTTTTTCCAACTAAACTCTAGCATACACCTTTGGAGAAGTGGCAGATTGGATGAAGCGCAGCTATAGCACATATGAACTCGAGTTTGAATTTATCTCAAGTTCAGGAGATGTTTACATTTTTATATACCAACTTAGTATATTTGTATAGTTTTAATAAAGCTTTTTCGAACCTCAAGTTTAATCATTTTACTGGATTTATCACATGAACAAACTCTTCTCAAACTCTGTTTTTGAGCTAACTGGCTTCATATTTGCAAGCTTTATATTTGAGTTGTCCATTCCACCTTAAATGGTGTAACAGTTAAAGGTACCAGAACTGCTGCACCATTTAGCTTCGTTTGGGAATTGACTGCCTTCTCAGTGCGAATTTCAAATCTTGACCGACTATAGCTTTTAGTGGTTTGGTACTAGGTATAAGTTAACCCCTTAAAATCCCAGACTTATTACATACTAAGGCTTATTATTCAGTAACTACAGGATCTTCAAAACTGGTTGAGCTATTCCTAGGTGATAGCAGTGTGTAATAAAACTTTGGTCCTGCTGGCAGGCCCTGGGCATGTACGGTGTTAATACAGTAATGGAGAGGTGATGAATGGCAGTACTGGAAATCGTTGACTGTTTTTTGAGTTTTTGGATGCTGTGTGTAACTAAGCCCATGACCACCTGTAGCCTCAGAGCCCAAGAGCACACACAAAAAAAGGAGTTTTAACTTTGTTAAAATTGGTCTTTTGGGCTTTACATTTTTAGTTATTTGAACTTCAGACAATAAGCTGATAGGGCATAAAATGCAGATCTGTATTATGTTAAGTTACTATTTGAAGTAGGTCAACATTTTAAGGCAACCTAGTATCTACTTTTCTTTCAAAGTTAAAACCCTGCTTTTTTATACAGTGCAGGTTAAATTACCCCTGAGTATCATAGATAATCACAGCTATGATATTATTTGTGATAACACACAGGCTTGAGTGTTGTATTGCTTTTATACAATAGTTCTGCAAAACAAAGAAAAAAAAGTCAAGCAAAGAACATTGTATTAAACATTGTCTTAAATGTGTTTTAATACAGGCAATTCTTTCTGCCAAAAAAGTAGTCACCTTCTGTGTTTCAGAAATAGTCATAACACTATGGAAATATTAGTTTCAGTCTAGCTGTTTCAGTACTTTCCTTCAGAGTTTAGTTTTGACTTTTTTGTTTTGTGCCATAACTGAAATACTGTACTTTATTATACAACACTTCCATGTCCCTAAAATTATTTCGGATCGTGGTTCTCCATACTTGAAATAAATTCGACATTAGAACCAAAGCAGCATCTTACAGTTGAGCTTTTATATCATATAGATGCAATACAGATGTATCTGGGGTTTTAGGATGCTAACATTCCCTAAACCTTATCAATTTTTGTAAAAAAATATTAACCTGAATTACAGTTGATTACAGATGCCAGATGAGCTGAATATCCATGCTTGCTTGGTCAACAGGCTCACAGCTCCCTCTGATGGCCAAATGCTGTCAGTGTCCAGAGATCATAGGAGGAAAACTCTGATAAGAGTGAACAGGAACAAAGCTTCTGGACCTGACAGCATAACATGCCAGCCTCTAATATGTCAATATGTCAACCTCACTGGCATCTTGAGCACATTCTTGGCCCCAGCTACTGTCTCACACCTGCATTAAGAAGACGCCGATTCTTCCAGTGCAAAGGGGATTTACAGATACAAATTTTGAAACATTTGAAAAATGATAAATGGATCTGAAAAGATACCCTAAAGAAATACAGTGACTGGATTAAAGATTATAGCCACAATGTTAAAGGTAAAACATTGCAGTTAGGCTATACTCACCAGTGACTTTCTTAGAAACATCTGTACACACGCTGAGTCATGCAGTTATCCAATCAGCCAATCATGTGGCAGCAACACAATTCATAAATGTTAACAACATCAGCATGAGGAAAACATGTCATTAAGTAGGCCTGTGCCCAGTGACAGTAAAAACACATGAACTAAGTGGCCACAAACCATGTATTTGACAAAGATTAAGACTAAACTCACATGGTAGCACTGTATTTTCTCCAACATCCATTTCGGTGTAAGGGACCGTTGGAAAATTAGAGGACAAAATGGTAAAGCAAAGGAAAAAAATACGGTTACCCATAAAAGAGGATTCTGTTAGTAGCACAGGCCTAGATCCAAGTGACTTTGACCATGACATTGTTGAGTGTTTTTAGAGATCTCTTGGGATTTTCACACACAACCATCTCAAAAGTTTATGTAGTAAAACTAAATAGTGTGTTGGCAGAAATGCCTGGCTGATGACAGAAGTGAGTGCAGATTGTCCAGACTTGTTTAAGCTGACATGAAGGCTATAGTCTCTTGAATCCTCACAACAGTGGTGGTCAGGAAAACATTTTTTATGGTAATAGTTCTGCTGATATTAGTTTGATATGCCATGTTAGAAATATGTAATCCGGTAATCCAACTTCATGAAAATAACCTCTAACCAACATAGTGAATGGCCCACTGTGGTTGTGTTTGAGCATGAGCAGGTGGGTAAGCATGAGTGAGACTACCGTCCTGTGGCTAAATGCCTGTGCTAAAAGATGCTCTAAACCCTGAGATCCTCCTCAAAGTTCTGCGATGTTTTTCCAACAACTGCAAACCCATCCGCTCTGATTAGTCCTAGTTTGTATCAGGGGAATATATAATAAGAGTACACATCAGTGATCTTCGCCAGAGGCAACGCTAAGGGCTCAGAGAGGGTAATGTACCAGCCTACATGAACTTATTTTGCTTTTAATGTAAGTCAGTGGAAGAGTTTTTTCTGAGTAATTTTGACTATTTCCTTTGGTCAATTCATCATGAACATCGTCCATAATGATTTTATGGCATTTTCAAATTATGAAATTATTATAAAAACCCAAAAAACGGCAAAAATGGAGATTCCGACAACAGCAACGTGTGTGTGTGTACATATATAATTTTTTTTTTGACAATTTAATTTATGTGTTCTTCAGCTTTTATTCACTGGGTTATTTTGCTAAGGACTTTTATTGTGGATGTTGGGGCTAGGACTGCTGAAGACATAAGGACATGTGTGTGTGCAGAGAGAGAGAGAGAGAGAGAGAGAGAGAGAGACATTAGTTGGATAGTGAACGAGCTGTTAGTAAAGTGAAAACTGCTTATGTACGGCATGGATGTTGCCAACAACAGCTGGAGAATAAAGCACCACGACTTATGTGAAAGCTGTGTGTCTTTTATTTGTGGTGAAAGCTACAGTATTAAAAAGACTCATAATCTTATTCAATAGTGTAATATATTGTATGTTATACTGGATGCTATTGTATCATATGAACAGGCAATTTTGAAAACAATGCAACAGAAAAAAACAGACGTGTGAAATAAACTGATATGTGTTGAAAAACACACAAGGATCTCTCATTTCTTAGAATCTAAATGCTTCAAAGTAAACTTTTTTTACTTTTCCTTTCTTTTTATACTTTTTTTAGTTCAGTGATTATATCTTGCTCCAAATGGCTCAATGCTTGTAAAAGTGTGGATGGATAAAACCACTGGACAGAAGTACATACATACAAATGAGCGGAGTTATTGGTATACGAATGAACTATAAATATTAGACTGTCTGTGGGCTGAATAGGTGGATCTTCTACATTAAGTGACAAAACACACCAGACTTTCTGACATTAGGCAGAACACTATATGTCCAAAGGAATTGAATGTATTCAGCCACAAGAGCATTAGTGGGGTCAGGTACAGATGTTGGAGTATTAGTTCTGGACCACAAACATCACTCCAATTCATAACGCATATTAAATGAACTTTTTCAGTAATTATGTAATGGTATTTTCTTCAGTATTACAACAAATAGTAATTATTCACAGTCATAGAACATTACAAAAGATTACTAGAAATACAAAGCTTGCTGTAATAGATTAGTTCTGCCAGTGGGGGGTGTAACGTACTTTAAATTATTATTCACTGGTTCTCTCAAATTAATATGTTTATGACTAAACTGTTTTGGTCTTGAAAGTTCATGAAAATCTGAAAGGTCATAAATCTCTCAGGTTTAAATAGACTTCTATTCAAATCAGTAAACACTCATGCTAAACACTGGGGAAGTGCCTCGGGATAGCTCTGTGTCTCCTGTTCTGCACAACAATGACACAATTATTCTCTTGTACAAGAGCAAAGGAAACTGAAGGTCATGCACAAATGGATCAGTCACCCAAATGCAAAAGCACTGAGCTAAATAACTTTCTTTGAAGGGACAAAGTCCAGTCTGACTTCACACCGCCCTTGTGCATGTCACGCTATTCTCTGAACGGGATTCAGTGATGTTCAATATGTAAGTACATGTAGTCATCTAAATCTACAAAGCAGAAAATCTAATAATGTATATGCAAAAAGCTGGTGGTGTGTTAACTGTGTGGTTACAAGAAGTGTCATAGCAATATAACAATGCTGTTTGTTTCCTGATTATTGGAACAGGAAAAGCAGGAAAGAGGAGGAAGGAAATGTGGGAATGGGAAGTTTCCTAACAGTCTAAAAAAAATTCATTGAATCTGATGATGCTGTGAGTAGGTGGCCTTATGCATGTTTGTAAAGAATTTTTTTTTATTCTTTGAAAATTATGCATTGAATTGACTAGCAGTGAGTGTGTGTATGTGTGTGTTGTGTGTGTGTGTGTGTGTGTGTGTGTTTGTGTGTGTGTGTGTGCATACTAGTAATGCATTTTCTAATGATCTTTACAGCACTGTGTGAAAGTCACAAAAATCGCTGAAAATGAATTGTAAAGCTATTTATCAGGGCAGTAAGCATTTATGAATAAATGCATTGGATTAAATACTAATAAATGACAGTACATTGTGATTGTGTGTGTGTTAGCCTAACCATTTCCAGATGGATGGAAGCTCAGTATTTACAGTTACTATCCAATACCTACAGTGCCATGCAGTCCATCATTCGTTTCATTTCCAGTCAATATGTGGCCTCAGTAACAAAATATGATATAAAGGTGTTCAGTATTTAATGTGTCTGCCCTTTGCCTTTATTACAGCTTTGTCTTTATTACAATTAATTTTGGGACACTTTCAGTTTTTCAAAGAAGTCTGCAGGAATATTTTTTTCATACCTCTAAAGTTCAGTTTTAGAAGTTGGTTGCATTTTCTGCTTCTTATGGTCCAAGTAATCCCAAACACATTCAGTGATGTTGAGGTCTGGACTCTAGGGTGATTAAGTCATTGTTCTCAGATCACAAGTAGCTTCTTTGTTTGATTTAAAGATTTTCTACATTTTTGTCTAGTTTCTTTTTTCAGTAACAGCTTCTAGACAGCTACACAACTTTCCAGACCCATAGCATCTTCTCACAGTGGAAGGATGGACAAAAACACCTGTGGATTTTTTTCAGATCTGAAGCAAAATCCCCCTCTCATGAAAGATGATGCCTTAAGTACCATTGATACTGATAAAAGCTTTAAGCTGTTTATCTGATGCCGTCAGTTTTGGTACAGTACTGTGCATTCTGTGACTAGTATGTGTGTGTGTGTGTGTGTGTGTGTGTGTGTGTGTGTGTGTGTGTGTCCACTTATTATGCTGGTCTCAGTCCCATGGGGGACATGTGCTGTTGTGATAATTATATACTAAAGTGTTGTCAGACTTACAGACTTACGGTAGCTTATGAATAACACTTACAACACCCTGTTTTCTCAAGCATTTTTTAACAAAGTTATACTTGACACCAATCAAATACTGCAAATATTAAATGATATTAAATGTGCTTAAAAAAGAAAGAATAAACCAAACACTTAGTTAAAGTGCATTATGAGTGATGAACCTTTAAGGCCTTCTAGGTTCAGTCATGTTTTGATTTACAATGGGTGGGACCGATTTTGTCAGGAAAAAAAATACACTCTAGGCCTTTTGGAGGTCCTAGATTTGTCAGTGACTAGGAACATAAGTGATAGCCTGACCACTTTCAGTCAGAGGGAAAACAGCAGCGGCAGTGTCAGGGCTCTGAAGGAGTCATTGAGAATCTGCTACAAGGTGAATTACAGGTTATTATAAAATTTCCAAGTTTAATTAAGAACAGCCAAAAAATGTTCATGTGAATCGCTGTTGGCTTAGTGCTAATGTACTACTAAAATACCATAAGAGTACTAGCATAAATGAGCATTCTCGTAGAGGTGTTTTTGACAGAGGTTTCACGTTTATGGCCTGAAATTAAGGCCTAACTCTAACACTCACAGTTCACCACTTATGTGTATTTATATTAAGAAGCGTCACCTTGTCAATACTGTGCTCACACATATAGTCGCTGTCAGGAAATAAACCCTGCATTTTTTTGCTTTATTTTTTTTTTAACACGTTTTTACATTTTTAAAATCCCAGTTGCCCTTGTTGTTATACTGGTGTTATACTGTGCGTACTTCAATATTTATTGCCAAAAAAATAAACCAACATATTATTTAAAGCAACAGAACTGTTTTTATAAAAAAACACATTGTGAATATTCCTTAATAAAATGATGACACTTAACAAACTCAACAAACACCTCAATATCAGTATTCAATAAAGACACAAATACATACCAACACAAAAATGAAATTAATCACATAAGATTTAAAATCATAACATTGACAATCAGAGAATCATTTGTCATGTGTACATAGCTTTCAGGGGTTCATTTGAATTCTTCATTGTATCTCTACCCTAATCTTAACACGGACAAACTCCCCAGTCGTACCTGATTACAGTTTATCACAATTTATATTAGCTGCGTATAAAACCTCTGCTTTTAGCACACACACTCATAACAGAAGGAATAGCTGTCCGGTCAGCTTGCCCTGGCTACTGACCTCAGAGCTCTGGGTGGCTGCCATGAAGTTTGAGGTTTTGGTCTGCGGCCAATATTCTGCTACCATCTTCAGTCACAAACACATTCAGCCCACTCGCGCACACACACATACACACACACACACACACACACACACACACACACACTGTCACATACACTTCAAGAGTATCATGATTAAAAGGTTATAATGCGAAATGCAGGAAATGCTCTTGTATACTGTAAAAACCCTCCATCCCCTATGATTTCATAAGGCTCTTAGTTTAATGTGACTCCTGGGCTTTATGGATCAGAGGCTCGTTTCTGACAGTATTAGCGTTTACACTGACCCCAGCTCTTTTTGCATTATGAGTTGCCATATTTTTGTGTTTCGATGTAAGCAGACTTTCTTCTGGTTTCTCAGCGTCACCCTGAAAACATACAACAAATGCAGATTTTCAGTTTAATCTGAACCACAGCAGTAATGCGGTGCACAAAGCTCTTGGTGGCCTTAAGTGACATCTTACTTGGGGGGCCCCCTACCTACATCAACCATATTATTTTCTTTGCAGTTACTAAAAAGTATCAACATTTCATTCATTATGGTCAGAAAAAAACTTAAAAATGTAAGCACAATAAAATTGTATACATTTCTTGTGGTGTCCTGCAAGGTTCAATTTTATGTCCGCTGTTTTTCTCTTTATATGTTATTTCTAGGTAATTTCATGAAAAAGATACATTTTCTTAGCTGTGCTCAAAATATATCAAATTAAAATATAATTTTAATTTTATCTATGTGATGTTTCATTTTATTTTCAGTAATACTCTGAATGTATTTCATTTAGTTTTATTGTTATAACTGAACTTTATCATCAGTCTGTAAACCAATTTCTACCAATTGCTATCTCTCTGAAAAATGCCCTGTGAGTAATATGTCTTCTTGTTCTTTTTACTTTTATCATTAATTAAATAACTATATAAAGGAGAAACTAGATAAAGTGTATACAAATCATGTGCATGACTGAAGTCATCAGTGATGTCTTTTTAACATATTCACTTGTGGTACCACATGTAGCATGAAATGGTCCTGGATTTATATTTGGACGGACTTACACAATCTCAGTGTTGCGACAGTATGCACTGGGACGATGAACTTTCCAGTCCTTGATGTTCCGGGGATTGACTTTATGGGCAGTCGTACAGAGGCAACGCTGTCGACCGTCCAGTCGGAATGCTGCATCATAGAGAGAGATTTCATTATTCAACAGACAAAAACATCAAAAAACATATCGAAATAATAAAAAGACAGATTTGCCATCGGACATTATTCTGCATTTGTGTCCACCATAGACTTTTAAAAATATAGGTACCAAAAAATAGGATTGAAGAACCACTTTCGGTTCCCTGAAAAAGGTTTTCTAGATCTACACGTCCAAAGAACCTTTTAGGAATTTTTTAAGGGTATAGAGAACCTTTACATTATGTAGAAGTCCTTTAAACTTTAAAAAGGTTCTTCATGCTTGCACATCTCATTTTTAAAAAGGGTACAAATGAAAGATTCCTCAGGGAAGCAAAAGTGGTTCTTCTATGGAATCACGCCAATAACATTTTTGCCATTGTTTCGTTCCAGAATGTCCATTAGAAAAGTTTTTTATCCATTTCCAGTGTCTTATTAATTATAAGCACAATTTCATTATATTAAGTTAAACTGGAACGGGTGAATAACAAATGGATTGAACTTTGAACGGTGGCTACATGCCAAATGATACAAAGCTCATTAGCTAAAACTGAACTGGTACAATACATCAGCAAAATATGATTTACTATGTAAGCATCTGTCAGAGCTGTCAGCCCCTACACTTGGTCTGCCTCAGTCAAAGCTAATAAACAATCCCCACATACCTGTGCAAACTGTTGCACACACCAGAGATACGAGGAGCAGAAGGAGGATGGGTCGGCTCATGGTTGAGTCTTCAGCTGCTTGTCTGCTCTCTAGCAAAGGATGTGATGGACTGGCTGAAACAGAAACCAAAGGAATGAATTTATAGAGCTCTTTTGGGGATGCCCACACAGGGGGATTTTCCAGTGTCTCGAGGCTAATGGAAAAATATGACTGCTGATGCAATGGTGACATAATGAAATGGATAGTGATGATGAGTACGTTTGGAATTCCGTCACACTCTCACTAGGATGACAACACACAAACTTTTGAAAAACTCATAGGATGGTCTAAATAAGATATGTTACAATAATTATTTTTTGTTTTATTTTGTAATAAGTTGGAACAAAAAAAGACAAACAAGAACCGTAGTGGCACTTTTAAAGGATACTATCAGAAAACAGAGTACAAATGATTGAATTCAGCATTTCTCATACTAAACTGCACTGAGTCCAATTGAATAGACCTACTTGTGCTCTTTTTGTAAGGGAGTGTGAAGTTGATCAGTGTTCTTTGTGTTGTCTGTTATATACTCAGAAAAGAATCTTGTGACATATTGTGTCGGAGTTATCATGATAATAATGGATATTGTCAGTCTTATGGAAAGTGAAAGTAAATGTGGTACAGCAGATTTTCCTGATCATGGTTTACCATTCAGGCGGCAGTGGGTAGCGCTGTCGCCTCACAGCAAGAATGGCCTGGGTTCGATTCCCGGCCGGGCGACCAGGGTCATTTCTGTGTGGAGTTTGCTTGTTCTCCCTGTGTCTGCGTGGGTTTCCTCCGGGTACTCCGGTTTCCTCCCACAGTCCAAAAACATGCAGTCAGGCCAATTGGACGTGCTAAATTGCCCCTAGGTGTGAGTGAGTGTGTGAATGTGTATGTCTGTCTGTCTGCCCTGCGATGGACTGGCGACCTGTCCAGGGTGTATCCTGCCTTCCGCCCGATGACAGCTGGGATAGGCTCCAGCACCCCACCGCGACCCAGAAGGATAAGTGATTTAGATGATGGATGGATGGATGGGTTTACCGTTCATGTAATTGAATCTGCATCTGTGCACTGTTTTTTTTTTTTAATTGGCAGACCTGCTCCTGCTAACTTCTGCTATACTGTGGCCTGCGTTCTCCATCTGCTGCCACAGCACGTCTCTATGGGCCCTGTGGTAGGACCTGAGTGCACTCAGAAGGGACTTTGGGGCACATTCATTCTTTTAATGCTTTTTTTTCTCCCCTTTAGTTTCTCATTCTTTTTTGCAGATCTGTTTTAATAAGAAGAGGCCATCTTAAAAACTACAGCTTAGGTTTGAGACTGTACACGACACATTGTACATGTGATTTACTGTACCTTACTTTGCATGCTTTTTTATTCTGTTAGGAATCCAGTAGGTCTAATAGCCAGCCTTCATACGAACCTTGGCCCATGTTTAAATCAGCTACTGCTGGGTAAGTGGAGATATCACAGAATCACTGCAAAAGAGCCTTCTATTCTGATTTGTCCTTTTTTTTATAAAGGTGGCAAACAGGATACCCTTTAAATCTCGAACTTCAGTCTCTGATATAACCTATTAGGAAACAAAGCTATCGCAGACATTAAACATTCCTTTACTTAGCTATGTTAGCCTCATAGCTGCAAAACTAAAAGACCAGATTTGAGACACCAGACATGTCTTAATTGATCAAATACACTTTTAAAAAATGATTCTTCAAGGGTTCTTTAGTAGGCAACAGTACTAGATACAACCATGGACACTCAAAAATTCATTTGAATGCATAAATGGTTCTTTGCATGGTCACTTGGTTATTCTCTATGATGAAAACACTCTGAAAATGGTTTGATTTACATTCTTAAAAAATGTTTTTTCAAGGGTTCATTAGCTAAGAGTGTCCATTTGCCAAGAAGAACAATTGGTCAGTTATTTTTAGCTATGAGTGAATATACTCAAAGCTAAGACATTCCACTGAACAATGGTGTGATTTTTTTTTATCCGTAACAATGGTAATGCAGCAAAATATTCCAAATTGATCTGACGAAACAGTGGATGATCTCTGCATCTGTAGCACATGATCCAGGATGATGTCACTCAGGAAAGGAAAGGGCAGTCTTAAGCAAGAGCTGGGCCAAAGAAAGCAATTTGCATACTGAAAAAAATCCCCTCCATTGAAGATTACGCTGTCAGTTTCCCCTCATTCTTTTAGAAAACCTGTTAAACCAGCTGCAGGCTATAGAAAACTTAAAACAGTTTAAGAGTTTGCCTGCATTGCATCAATGTGACTAGCGCTGGGCTAAATAAATCATTTACTTCTACCCAGCAGTGGTCAGACTAGCCCCTTTTGGTGTTACGCAACAACATTCTTTTTAAATTTTAATAGTGCTGATAAGAAAGTAAGCTGTTTATTTGTTTATTAATTGTTTAGAGTAGTTAAAAATGAATATTAAAACTAAATAAATCGTTTTTTGCTCCAATCCAACTCACAACACATAAGGATGACAGAAAAATGTGATGTATTGTGCAAAATGTCATATGACCACTGAGAATCCCCCACTGTGATTAAAAAAAAATAATCATGGATGTAGAGGCTGATAAATACAGATACAGATTTTTATCTTACAGCTTTTAATATTAGCTATCTGGACTCGTTCAGTATTAGCCATTTACCGTGAAAAAAAAACAGCCCACCTCTGTTTATCTGCCTCAAAGCACTTGTAGTTTGTCAAAGGTTCCTCCTGCCTTTAAGAGACATCAGCTGAAGGGGGGTTTCCTAGTCTTTAAACCAGAACATCAGAAAAAACATTGGAAATAATGGAAAAATCGTGTTGTGTGTGAAGCTATTGTGTCAAATGTACCCAAAGTCCTTCTTGACTGTCATTCCAGTTCATTCAACAAAGTTTAGCCATAGTAGTCCCAAAATGTACAAAATTGGATTGTACTATTCAGTTATTAATCTTTAGGTTAATTATTCATTAACTACTATGAAGCTAATGTGTTAGCTGTGTATTTTAAGGAATGAGGAACTGAAGTGTGGACTCACATACAGACCTTTTCAGTTTAAAGGTGTAATTTGTAAGACTTTTAGTTTAAAACATTCCAAAATTAACTAAAATTATTAACAGAATGCAAAGAAAGTTTTGACGTCATGTATCCTGTTGCGGAGATATCTACTGAAGTTTGCCTGCTAACTAGTTAGCCCCAGGCCTTGCTGTCTTGTTGTACCACAAGAGGCGATAGTGAGTCACTGTGGCATCGAGTCTGCCATCAGTCCAACATGAGAGGATGAAGAAGTAGCACTGTCCCGATGGCGTATTCTAACCAATGGCGTATTCTAACCAATGATGTTGACGGTACCCCTCCAGTTAGATTAAGGGCAGGTAGTCAGTGAAAGGAACAGTAAATGTGACGATGGCTGAAGCTCTTGGCAAGCGACGATTATCACCACCACATCCCCCTCTTGGCAAGAAACTACATTCAGCAGCAAATAAAAGAACCAATATAAATAGAAGTAAAACAAGAGTTGACATTTTTATTGCTTTCCACAGCTCTTGGTGATGAAAGGGATGAAATTTGATGTGGAACACGCAACGTTTCTTCTAGACTCGTAAGGAGTGAAGATGGAGGACATGACTGGCATTTCCCTGTTTCTTACGATAGGCATGGACACCACAACTTTCTGGTGATGTGTTGCCCTCTATTGTTTGGAGTATGAATTCCACAAGTTGTGTCATCTTACAAATTGCTCCTTTAAAGAGTTAAATATCGTTGCAGGTAGACATTTTTTCCTCATTGTTGAACTCACAGTTCCTCCAGTCACTCAAGAAACTCAAGAGTCTTACTTCTTGCCTGTTATTCAAGTTCATTCAACAAAGTTTGGCCAAAGTGGTGCCAAATTCTAGAAGAACAATGCGTTTATAGGTGAAATGACCTCTTTATGTTGATCTGAGGTCAACTTTGTGATTTCTTATCTAATGATTAAGGTTAGAATCTGGGCTGGGGAAGCTGGATCTGTGTAGCCTGTCTTGAAGAACCCTCAGTTTTTCTTGGCTCAGTTCTTGTTCTTGAATGTGCAGTGTAAACACCTTGTAAAATAAAAGCTTCTTCAATAAACAATACAACAAAATGTGCAATTAGTGCATGACCATGATTATATGGCAGAAAAAAATAACATCTAGTGTGGCAAACATTTAGAGGTCACACAAAACAAAAAAAAGTGTATTTTGAGATTTCATCACAGGATCACTTTCTGTTCCAATATCTTAAATAAATAACTCAGAGTTAGTGTGATTGTACCAATGCAGCACTTCAGTCTTATCTTCAAGGAATGTAGATGTAGATTAATGTAGCAGGCTTCATACTTTCACTCTTAATTGAGTAAGATTCTGACACAAAACTGGCAACACTGTTGTAATGCATTCATAAGGCATTATAAACATGGCTATAATTATATAAATAAATGAATTATACTTTATAGCCATGTTTATTATGCATTATGAATTGCTAGCATAATCCATTATACGTAGTGTTAATAACATGTTATAATGTCAGTGCCATTTAGGCCATGGCATTTCCAGTATTTTATTTATTACCACAGGTGTTATTAGAGCTGGTTGGAGCTTCAGTCCCAAATATTCAGATGCCAGCCCCAAACAAGTTGTCCGAAACAGCGTTATTACTAAAATGCGCTTTCCTTAACCAGCACACTCACTTTAAAAATGCCATTACATTACAGCAAACCAAGTACCCATCAGGCCCCTCCTTTGAAACCCCCTCTGGCATTGCACCGCTGTTGAGCGAAGGCATGGAGAGTGAGAGGCAGGTTAGTAGAATGCTATCATTGTAATTTGTTCCCTCACTGGTTCTAACATTAACCTCTATAAACATTCACTTTGTAAGTAGTCTTTGTTTGTCAAATTATCATCACTAAAGTAATGCTAATTTCTACTAGCGTTCTATTGGGTATGCAGTGTTAAGTTAGCACCAAGCTAACAGTGGTGTACCTTGACTTTCCCACTTTGGATAAAATGCTACTGATGGCACCACAAGTTTAGACCAGACATTTAAAGCTTGTGATGTTCTTTACTTTGTATGTTGCAGTGTTTCAGTGAATCCTTCAGTAAATACTTCAACTTGAAGTCTCACTCATAATATTAGAGGAGCCTTTAATACATTATACCTCACTTTACTTAGAGCTGACAAGTGCAACTTGTCATTATTGAAATAGGCATACAGTTCTATGAAAATGAAACTTGTATTGGTATGGAATGTGGAAAGGTTCTTCACACTCTCATTTACAAAAATAATTCTTTAAAGAAGGTTCTTTAGGGAACCAAATGTGGTTCTTATGGCAACACTCTGAAGTGCACTCGTTTAGGCACCTTTATTTTTAAGAATGTAGATCAAAATAGTGTAATTATAACAAGCTATACCAGGTTTATAAGCCATTGATTTTATCAAAGAGTAGCAGTACTTGAGAAGAATGAGATAATTAACTTTATAAATGCAAAATCAAATGTAGTTTGATGATTTGTTAAATATTGTGAATTGCATCAGTCAATACCACAGTAACTCTGGGTAACACTTTCTATGAAGCCCGTATGTATAAGTCATTATAATTGTGGTTATAACTCTTTGTAACTTGGTAATAATGCTTTATAAGCATACTTATAAACTCCAATAATGCCTCATAAGGCTCTAATAATGAGCTATAATTAATTCTTTTATAACCTATAAACATGTAGTTACACAAATGTCACTATTCATTATAATGCCTTTTAAATGGATTATGACCAGTACATAATTATACAGCACTTATAATACATATTAGTAATTATAACCACATTATAAATGTTTACAACACCATCACTGAGTGCTTCAAGTAAAGTGATAGATATTTTGTTATTCTTTATTATAAATAAATTATAAGGTACTATAAACATAATGGGCGGTGCGGTAGCACTGTCGCCTCACAGCAAGAATGGCCTGGGTTCGATTCCCGGCTGGGCGACCAGGGTCATTTCTGTGTAGAGTTTGCTTGTTCTCCCCGTGTCTGCGTGGGTTTCCTCCGGGTACTCCGGTTTCCTCCCACAGTCCAAAAACACGCAGTTAAGCTAATTGGACATGCTAAATTGCCCCTAGGTGTGAGTGAGTGTGCGAATGTGTTTGTCTGTCTGCCCTGTGATGGACTGGCGACCTGTCCAGGGTGTATCCTGCCTTCCGCCCAATGACAGCTGGGATAGGCTCCAGCACCCCACCGCGACCCAGAAGGATAAGCGGTTTAGATGATGTATGTATGTATGTATGTATAAACATAATTTTTGTAATGTGAGGTGAAACATTTAATTTCCAACTAATTATAAAAGCACAGACACATCATTGCAATTTAAAAACTTTAATCTCCAAATTCCTCAAATTTTTTTGTACATTAAAAACAACTGTTTGTCTCTCAATGTCCACACACAGAACACAGCAATATAGAAGTGACGCCTAATTAACCTTGCACTCAGGCAGCTCTCCCAGATGATCACATATTTAACATTCAAATGTAGAAACAGCTCAGTTCACTTAATACATATTTAGGCACACTCATGTGCATTGTATTTTCTGATATCATGAATGATGTGCCCCAGAACACCATGCTTGTGTTTTTTAGCCAACCAGTACTCCCATTCTATAACTCTTAGATGTTCTTTTAAGAGCTTTGTGGAACGATTTCCTCGATGGCGCCAAATATCAACCTTAAAAGTCTGCCATGCTCTCTAAATGCTGTGTGTTTGCTCTTGTATGAGGATCAACAAAGTGCCTTTTATGGCATACTGTGTGATGGTTGTAGCCTTTTTCTGTTAGAGCTCTCCTATAGGCTTTCCATTCATCTGTCACAATGCTTGTGCCTCTTCAAACATGACGAAGTATGGTGGGGATAAGGCTGTTTCTAGAGCGGTCTCTAACAATCTTGAGTATTGGTCTTCTGGTGGTCCAGTGAACTTCTAGGATACCAAAGACCCATTTTTTGGATCTCCGCCATGCAGATCCAATTCTGCCTCGATTGTACTGTGCAAAAACAATTGCAACAGTTTGTTCATACTGTTCATATGGCATACATTATAAAATTACACAAAACATTATGAAATGATGATACAAGAAAATTACTCCTACAGTTCTCTAAGGAAGAAAACATATACATTCAAGTAACAAGTAACACTTCACTAAATATTTCATCCCAATCCTCCTTTTCTGAAAAAAGGACAATATTTGACCTAGATGTAAAATAAAATATTAAACCTTGTCAAATAAAGTCTGTTGCAAGAGTGCATAGTTTTGTTTCTCACATTTTACCTCATTTATTTGCAATTGTGCAAATATCAGTACCAATAGTGTCCCCTTGTGTAGAATGTTAGTGTTAATGTGAGTCAGTGTGTTAGTAAGTTAATAATTTTATTTGTTTGTGAATGAGTGATATAGTGAGTGAGTTAGTAAATAAGTTAGTGCACTAGTGAATAAATTAATGAATTGGTGAATCAGTTAGTAACTAAATGAGTTTGTGAGTGGGTTCATGAGTAGGTTAGTGCGTTAGTCAATGAGTGAGTGGGTGAGTTCATTTTAGTGAAATATAAATGGCAAATTTCTTAATATTGTCTGAGCTTGTGGTATTCAAAGACACTTATTTTCGTTTATGTGAAAACTTGCTTTCATCCAGCACCACAAATGAGTGCCGTCCACCAACTTGCATTGCACCTTGCTTGCAGATTTTGCTGATAGCATACCTGCAGACCTAAAAGGACAGAGAAATAAGCTTGACACCCTTTAAACAGACATAACTAAACTATTTTATGTACAAACCCTCTGAGCCTTGTGAATAAGAGATACCTTCAGCTTTTCTGTTAACCTAAACTGATCAGGGAATAATTTGGCCCAACAAAAAAGCCAGTGAAAATGTTATTGATCATACTCATTGATCATTCTCTAGCATTCAAAGAGCAACTGATATTTGATTTAGGACTGTATCATTATCATTGGTTTTCTTGCAATTTGCAGGTATTCTCAAGGTGTCAGTGTGCGCACTGATATTTCCCAAATATGTAAAGTTTGTAATAAGTGTATGCAGTTCATACCAGACAGACTACTTATACATACTTTTCTCATGTCTGATGCCATTTTTGAGAGGGCTCTGCTGCTGGCAGCAACACCATAATCTATGAGGTCAATCTGCCACATTCTAAGACCTTGAGAATACCTGCACATTGAAAGAAAACCAATGATAATTTGTTCAGCTGTTAACAATGCCTAAGACCAATATTTGTTGGTAACTGGTTTCAGATTGTCTAAGTTGGTCTTTGATGGTCATTAGCTTCTTGCTGGTCTAATATGGTCAAGGTGGTTGACTGGCTGGATTTCCAGCTGTACTAGACAAAAACATACCCTATGCTGGTCTACTGGTTAAACTGGTAGTCCAGCTTAGTTAAGCTGGACATGCTGGTAGAGCAGCTAAACCACCAAACCCAAATGAAAACATGCTTGATGCTGGTAAATCAGCTAAGCCAGTGTATCGGCTTGACCAGTTTAACTATTTTGATCAGAAGGATATCATCAAATTAAATTGTTTTAGCAAAATTTGCACACACCTGTAAATGAACTCCAGATGATTTTGCAGACTTCTGTGACCTGTAAAAATGGTTCCTTTGCGAATGGACACTGTTTCGCCTCGAAAGTATGAAATATCAAATTGTGAAGGTCTGCTTGCCTGCAAGTGAAAGTTTACTGTGTGTGTAGCACGAAGCCGTGTTCAGTTAGAAAATCTCTGCTGAACGCTCACAACGTTCGTCTGGAGGCATTTGCATCAAATTTTATGAGGTATTATCTCGCCCAACTGGGCTCGCATGGTCGTGTCAGCATTTGTAATCGTTTTTGCGTTCTTAGCAACGGGGATCTAAAGATCTGTAAAAACGCTGTTGTGGATGAGGATTTTTTGAAAACGAAGAAAAAAAAATTAGTTTTTAAAGATTTTCGGATATGTATGTACAAGGTCAAAGAAACAACCAAACAGGACACTGCTGACACATAATGTACAATCCAAAAAAACAAAAACAAAAAAAACCCCAAAAACAAGCAAAAAACAAAACAAAAAAAAAAAAACAAGAAGTTATAAACCTTTCCCTAGCATTCAAAATATTTTCTCATTAAAAAAAGTAGCAAGTAACATAGAAATATACAAAACCTACAAGTCAGGACAATATTAATAGAACAATTCCCTTTATTCTTCGGAAGAAATAGTAAATTAATAAAAATAGATAAATAATAATAATACATGCACATATACAGACATATCTTTGTGTTATACTTACCACTGATATCTATCATGTCGAGCAGTTTTCATCAGTTGCATCTCCTGGTTACATCTGCAATGTTTTCGACATTCCAAAAGGCCTCTTTTTTTGCATCCAGAGTACAACTTTTCTTTTGAGATCCAGGGTGTTTTCTGCACGCAGCAGACTGGTAAGTTCTTTTTTTTTTATCCATGTCATTTTTATCTAGCTGTTCATACAGAGTCTGTTAGTAAGTGCCACCGCATCGCGGACTGGGATTTATTTGTATTGTTGCTACAGCCTCCAGTATACGAAAAGCCCCTGGATCTGTCACCGCATCTCAGTCTCAAAACATAGGTAGGTTGTAAGCAAGGCGCAACTATTTTGTTATCCGATTTATATTATTCTTCTTCTCTTTTATTCTTATTTTTCTGCCGTTTCTTTGCTGCGTAACTAGTCCCACAGCTTTCGAGATATCGACACCGTTCCAACCCCAGATTGTCCGGCCTGATTGTGTGATGCGTGCTTGCATACAGCTTTTTGATCGGACGCACGGATTCCGTGTAGCAAGGGAATTTTGCGGAATTTTTTCCCATAGAGAATGAATGGGATGAACATTTGCATGTCAATCAAAGGTACTTCTGCTTGCCCGATCGACACAGTTTTTCATACACTATCTCAGGGCAGGCCCCCGAGCATGAATCCACTGTCGTTCTGACCCGTTTGTTTCTCTCATAGACTTACATTGAGCGGACTGTTGGCAGCATGCCAGACATGATGTCACAATGGGCCCTTAACTCACACACCCATACAAACTCACGCACAGAGCCGAATGTCTCACATGCTCACAGCCTAATGCTCAGCAGTGTCAGCACACATAATGATTTTTTTAAGGTGGAACTGCTTTTAAGGTGGAATTGCACTTAGCTAGCACAAGAACTAATCCACTGCCATACTGACCCGCACTCCTCTTTGTGTCATTTTTTCATCCCTCGTTCCTCTCATTGAGGCCCATTAATTTTCACCACCACTCAAACTCTATTATTTCTTTGCCCAACACCCACCGAAATGCAAGTACTCACTCAGGGCAACACTCCTAGCTCTTATCCACAGCCATACTGACCCGCACTCCTCTCTTTGTCGTTTTTTCATCCCTCGTTCTGCCCTTAGAGTCCCATTCATTTTCACTACCACTCAAACTCTATTGCTTCTTTACCCGACGGCAAACAAACTACATGTACTCACTCAGGACACATCCCCAAGCTCCAATCCATAGCTATCCTGACCCGCACTCCTTTATTTGTCGTTTTTTCATCCTTCATTCCTCCCATAGAGTCCCATTCATTTTTACCACCACTCAAACTCTATTACTTCTTTGCCCGACACACACCGAAACGCAGGTACTCACTCAGGGCAACGCTCCTAGCTCTGATCCTCACCCATACTGACCCGCACTCCTCTATTTGTCGTTTTTTCATCCCTCGTTCCGCCCTTAGAGTCCCATTAATTTTCGCCACCACTCAAACTCTTACTTCTTTGCCTGACAGTCACCAAAATGCATGTACTCATTAAGAGCAGGTCCCCAAGCTCTAATCCACAGCCGTCCTGAACCGCACTCCTCTTTATGTCATTTTTTCATCCCTCGTTCCTCCCATTGAGTCCCATTCATTTTACCACCACTAAAACTTTATTACTTCTTTGCCCAACACACACCGAAATGCAAGTACTCACTCAGGGCAACGCTCCTAGCTCTTATCCACAGCCATACTGACCCGCACTCCTCTATTTGTAATTTTTCATCCCTCGTTCCTCCCATAGAGTCGCATTCACTTTTGCCACCACTCAAACTGTATTACTTCTTTGCCCGACAGTCACCAAAATGCATGTACTCATTCAAGGCACACGCCCAAGGTCTAATCCATAGCCATACTGACCCGCACTCCTCTTTCTGTCGTTTTACATCCCTCGTTCCTCCCATAGAGCCTCATTCATTTTTACCATCACTCAAACTCTTTCTTTTTTGCCTGACAGTCACCAAAATGCATGTACTCATTCAGAGCAGGTCCCCAAGCTCTAATCCACAACCGTGCTGACATGCACTCATCTATTTGCCGTTTTTTCATCCCTCATTCCTCCCTTAGAGTCCCATTTATTTTCGGCAAAACTATAGCAATGTTTTTTCCATTGTGCAACAGACACCGAAATGCATAGGCACATTCCCAAGCTCTAATCCACAGCCAAACTGACCCGCACTCATCTATTTGTCATTTTTTCATCCCTCGTTCCTCCCATAGAGTCCAATTTATTTTCTTTCGCAACAAAGCCCTAATCTGTCTTTTTCTCAACATCCACCAAAGTACATGTACTCACTTAGATCAGGTCTCCAAGCTCTAATCCACCGCCTTACTGACCCATACTCTTCTATGAGTACTTTTTTTTTCCCTCATTCCTCCTGTAGAATTCCATATTAACCGCGGCGCAACCATTCCGCGTTTCCTTTAGGAAATGCACTTTTCTAGTTTTAGATGTTATCCTGTGTTCTTGTTTATTTGTTTTTAACAGTAATCTTCAATGCTCAATCTTTATGCACCAGACTTCTCCGTAATGGTTGGGCATAGTGCTTACATCTGCTTGGTAATCTATATACCAGCAGATAATAATAGAGTGTTATTAGGGCAGGTGTACTTGCTCCACAAAACTGCCACTGGTCATTCAAAACTCTAAATGTCTAAGTTAAAGTTAAGTAAGTTAAGTAAAAGGTCATAAACATTAATTTATACATGCAGCTTTTATTTTTTTATTTTTTGTCCTGGGTTTCTCCTTCAGTGAGTGCTGCATCAAATGCCAGCCATGAAATTGAGATTGCAACTGGAGGCTGAGAAGGATAAAGGGAACCTCAGAGAAGAAACTGTAAAAATACTCAAACAAGACAAAGAGCATCTCCAGTCACAATTGTCAAAGAAAGAAGAATTTATTCAGGAGCTGATCCGCTCAAAAATGGAACAGATTCCTGGTCCAAGTACCTACCTTGGTAAGTTATTAGGAAGTTCAGATATAACCAACATTATTTCCAGTTTCACATTCCATTTGTAAAGTGTCCCTGCAACCAAGACTTAGGCTAAATACAGTCATGACATGGATAATGTTACTCATTAGGCTGTGCAGACAGGATTCTAGAGTAATGTTAAGAGGTTTTAAAAGTTTTTAAGAGAGTTTTAATCTGAGAGTTAAATGTCTAAAAAACTCTAAACATACAAAGAAAAAATATTGCTTACTACAGTATTTAAATGCTAAACCTCGTTTGAGAAGTGAACATGATCCATTGTCAGCTAATACTGTGCTAATACCGAAAATCTCATCAAAATTAGCTTTATGGTAGCTGCGGTACTCTGGCCTTTGAAGTAAAGATTTCTGTATTAAACACTGCTGCACAATGAAAAGTGTGGCAAGTGACTGACAACTGGCTAATTCATGAAATGAGTATCTCAAAGTAGCATTCCAGATTTCTCTAAATGGCATTAAGATGTAAATGCAAATGACTTAAAAGCTTTGAATTTAATTTGCTCATTCTTGCAGATACCATGATAATGCATATTTTAAATTCTCCTACTTCTCTCTCTACAGTAAGAAACAGAGCCTGATGGGCACATTAATTTTCTTTTTTTTGCCTCATATTGTGTATAGTATTAGAGGTATTGGGATTTTTTTAAATATTTATAGTTTTTTCAAGCTTTTTTTTCCAGTTTTTTAAAGGGTCATGGTATTTTCTTGTTAACTTTAATCAGTTTCTGTGGTTTGTTTTTTTTGCTGTTAGTCAAATGTCTTTATTTGGTTGCTTTGTTTCTTTTTTCTAGTATTTCATAATCTTTGAAAGGCTTTGTTTGCTTTGTTATTGTTCAGTTGAGTAATTGTTTATTTGATGTACTTAAAAAAAAAGATTACTTAATTAATCGGCAGAATAATCAAAGGATTAGCCAAAAGTAATTGATTGATATGGTCTAATGACAGAAGTCAGCATGATATAATTATATATTTTTTTTTTTGACTGATTGTACCTTTACAGAAACGAAAGTGAAAGCCCACCCAAAGCATCAGATGCCCGAAAAGCCAAGAAGAAACGCAAAATGCCAGCATACAAGCGAGATTTGAAGCACAAGAGAGATACCCCTGAGCCCAAACCTGACTTCCATAGTGTGAGAGGTAAATTTTTCAAAATAATATGTCTTTACTTTATTCAGTAAAAGACTAACAAGGTAACACAGTATCACTGATACACCACACTTCCATAGTATTCCATGAAAGTGTATGTCCAAAGTATTTGCAAATACTTTGGACTCTAAATTGATTTTTCTGTCTGTGGTCATCTCCAGAACCTAGTTATCTAGTTATTAAAGAGTTTGTGCTTCTACCAAAAATGACATAATTATGCACATTTTGGAGCATTGTTGTGAGATACAAGCTGGCTCTGGAAGCTTTCAAGAAAGGCAGCTCTATGAAGGCAGCTTTTGTCAGTGTTGGACTGGACAGAGCCACCATTGCCCGCACAGCTGTTGTTGCAGAGCTGAAAACAGCTGCACCAGAGCTCTTTAATAGCATTGCGCCATGGAATGAGAGAGTTGAGAAACTTTCTGCTTTTGTCGAAAGGTGCCGTGGAGCAGTAACCAGTGATGTAAAGGAAAAGATTTGTCAAATGAAAATAGATGGAGAGCTGTTGCCAATTGCAAATACTTTTTGAAAGTTGCTATTACAGTATTTTTTCTGATGTGGTTACTGTGTGAAGGCCAAAGTACCTGGCTAGACAGACACAAACAATCAGAAATGTTTGATTCATGGCCCATAACTCTGTTTGTTTTTTCAAAAACTCAAGAATGTTCTCTCCACATTCATTCTGGTTTATTTTTTTGTTGTCAGTTCTTTTTTTCCAGAATTGTAGCTTTGTGTAAGTGTAAATGCCAAAAAATTTGTCAGTTTGTAATTTTCACTTTTTCAGTGTATGTGGGTCATTGACAGTGAGCAAGAGTGTGTGCATTTTACACAACTGGCATGTAGGTTGCCTTTCAATTTTGCCCTGTAATAATTAAGTTTATAACATAATAAACTGCAATAATGTGTTTGTTTTTATGTACATGCTTTGTAATTATTTTGCATTTAAGTGTTCAAATTATAAATATTATAATTTAATTAATTCAATTTAATTAGGTAATTATAGTGCATTTATAATGAGGAATAACTTAAAATGTAAATCACTTTACTTGAAGCACTCAATGATGGTGTTGTAAACATTTATAATGTGGTTATAATTGTTAATATGTATTATAAGTGCTGTATAATTATGCACTGGTCATTATCAATTTAAAAGGCATTATAATGAATAATGACACTTGTGTTAGTACATGTTTATAAGTTACAGAAAAACTAATTATAGATCATTATAAGAGCTTTATAGGGCATTATTGGAGCTTTTAAGTATGCTTATGAAGCATTATAGCTAAGTTACAAAGTTACATAACCGCATTTATAATGACTTATACATACGGGCTTCATAGAAAGTGTTACCTAACTCTGTAACTCTGCTTCTCTGCTGGTCAGGCTGGGAAAAGCAGGGGTGGATCTGAACATCTACTGCAGAGGTTTATTTGGCAACACCAGTCAGAAAATTAGAAATAGACAAACGCCTACTTGTTTAGTCACCATTCAAAGCAGGCTTTGTTGACATCTGGGAAAATGCGCATACAATCATAGAGTAGCTGGGAGTCAGTAAAGATGATGGCAGACTATTAAGAAACTGAAGCCTGTGCTACACCTGCAGATACAAAGGAATACAGTAATGTGAAAAAATAAGTACACTCCATGAAAGATTACTTTTTCAATGTATTTGGACATACATATATCAAATCTTCATTAAAATAGTTTTGATAGATAAAGGTGATACTTAGAATTAACATTTTTGCCATCCTTTATATTATTGAAATACATTTAAAAAAATAATGCAGGTTTCTTATGTGAAAAAAGTAAAGATACACAAATTTTGACCTACATGGGAAGTGTACCAGGAGGAAGACTTTGCTATCTTAAAAGAACATCAGGGAAAGACTAAAGTTTGCTAATGATTATCTGGGCAAGGACGAGGACCTCTACAACAACGTGCTATGGATGTTGTTCTAGGCCACAGATGTTGTTCTAGGCCACAGTATCAGAAGCCATGTTTGGCAAAAACCAAAGATAGCAGTGGTTTAGAAGAACCTCAAACCAACTGTAAAGCATGGTGGTGTAAAGGTTTGATGCTGCCTCATGGCTTGGCCAACTTCATAGAATAGAATAATCATAGAATTGACTATGAATTGTCTTTCATACCAAAGAGTACTTGAGGAGAATGCGAGGCCATCTGCCAAAAAGTTGTAAAAAAGTTGAAGCCAAAGCAGTTGACCTTCCAACAGGACAAAAACCCCAAATATACAAGTAAATCCACAAACAAATGTCTCAAAAAGTAGAAATGGATGGTTGTGGAATGGCCTAGTCAAAGCCTAGATCTGAATCCCATTGAAATGCTGTGGGTGGATTTAAAACAAGCTGTACATGCAAGAAGCCCATCAAACATTGCCCAGTTCTGCATGAAGCAGAGGGCAACAATTTCTCCCACTAGATGTCTGAAACTGGTAAACAGTTATAGGAAACGCCTATAGAAAGTTGCATCTGCTAAAGGGGCAGTACCAGTTACTGAAGCCAGGGGTGCTTACTTTTTCAACAGACAAAAATGACATCTGTTTCTTTCCAATATAACCAGTGAACCTACACTTGTCTTCACAGTTTTTAAAGTCTATGTAATGTTGACAGCAATAAAAATAAAATGTTTTCTTTGGGTACCATTTTGCCTTCAAACTCCTTGCAGGTACCTCTTTTTCATGAATAGGTTTAAAAAAATGCATTTTAGCCCAAACGCTAATGCCAAAGCTATCATAAATGTTCAAAGCATCAGGCAGTGTATTTATAACCATTTTAATGTAATAACTTACTACAAGGGAGCTTTTACAGGCGTTATCCCAGACATATGACATACTGGGGCTTATTATTCAGTAACTACAGAGACTTCAATGCAAACTGGTTGAGCTCTTCTTTGGTTATAGACAGGGTTGGGAAAACTACTGAAAAATTTTTAGCTACTTTTAGCTACTTTTTAGCAACTTTTTGAAAAGTATCGCAGTACTTTTTAGCTACTTTCAAAGCGTGATTGTCAGAATGTTTGTGTATCTCCACCTGACACACCAAACAAGCCCAACTGATAGTGTGAACAAGACACTGCATTTAATCCTGTGCCAGAAAGAAACATACAATTGAAAAGCTGCAAATCTACAAAAAGATCACCAAAAAGTAAATTTAAGTGTAACCAATAATCAAACTTACACAACCGAAGGCGTGATATCCAACAAAAATGTAGACTAAAGGCAAAGTCAATCATTACAGGTTTTTCCTAACAAAAATCAACAAAAATAACCAAATACAAACCAAACAAATTCGTGCAAAGCATTGTGAACTGTTGAAATAAAACTGCTCCAATTTAAACATTTCAGCAAGATATGTACAGACATGACATTCAGAGTCCTTTAAACTTCAGCAACACTTTAGCCTCAAAATTCTCATCAGTGACCCTGGTTCTTTTTGGGATAAGAATCAGGTCTGCGCAGCTGAATGATCTCTCCATTGCTGCAAAGCTGTTGCGGCTTCACAGCAGAACTAGATTTTTAGGTAAAATCCTCCTAACGTAATCCTCCTTTACTGTAAAATCGTTATAACACAGTTATAACACAGTTTTTTACAATAAATGGCCTTAAACACTGGAGTTAAGTGCTAATTCACCAACCTTAAATCTTGAAGATTGACGCACAGACTGCTGGACACACAGCAGTGCAGATAACGAAATGGCAAAGAGAAAGATTTAAGATGGACATCGATAATTTGGTGATGGACTTATTTGCACTTATAAGCGCTCAGCTGGTTTCCTGAGACGTTTAATCTGCAACAACTTGTGAAGCTGAAGTCACTTCTCATTCTCCGGCTTCTCGTTTGAGTTCTCCTGTTCCACCTTAAATGGAACAGCAGTACAATCTGGCACCTCAGCACTATTTAAGGTGGAACGGGACAATTCAAATGAGAAGCTGGAGAATGAAAAGCGACTTCAGCCTCGTAAAATTTGAACATTAAGGGACATTTTGCACGAAACTTGCAGAGAAGTTTCCTGACATGTGACAAAAAGCGGCTACAGCTGAGCTAAAGCTTAAAGCACAACAAAGTAAGTCTGCATTTCTGTTTATATTTTTATCCTTTACTAGTACATCAGCACATACTGAGACATATTTACAGCCAAGATGGTAAAACGGGTATAAAATGTTGTGGCTTCCAAAGTGGTTTCATTTTTGTTCAAAGGACAAAATGGCTCTTCTTAACATTTCGGTTGCAACCCCTGAGCTAAGCCTACCAGTAAGGGGTGATCAGCGTATGGGGCCAGTACGTTCCTGTTTGCTCAAACTGTCCGTGGCTCAGTCCGGATTGAACAATCGCCACCAAGCCAGTTAACAGGTTCACATTTTGTGCAGATTGACTGAAGCCTGTAGTGAAATTGTAGCGAAAATTATCGCTATAGCTAGACAAACATTTGTAGGCGCTACAGCTATTAGCTACATTTCATAAAACTGTAGTGGCTGCAGCATTTAGCTACAGTTAGCTACAATAATTTGTAGTTAGCCACAAAAAGTAGCACGCTAGTTAGCTTCTCCCACATCCTTGTTTATAGGCGTGTGTAATAAAACTTTGGGCCTGTCGGCAGGCCTATGGTCATATAAAGGTTTAAACATTTCAAAAGCCTGGTTCACAACCACTCTCAACAATTCAGACTTGGTAAGTTTACCTAAAATGGAGTACTACTCATCATATTACTGAGTGACTTTCTTTGCGTTTCCCCTAAACCCAGAAGTGTCCATTCTTATCTGCAAAGGGCCAGTGTGGCTGCAGGTTTTCCTTGCTATCAAGCTGAAGAACACCTGATTCCACTTGTTTAATCAGGTGGCCCCAGTCAACCAACTGATCAGGTGAGCTCCTGCTTTGTTGGAATGAAAACCTGCAACCACACTAGCCCTTTGCTGATTAGATTGGTCAACACTGCCCTAAACTTTAGGTTTACTATTCAGTTATTAATCTTAAGGTTTATTATTCATTAACTACTGTGAAGCTAATATGTTAGCTGTGTAGTCATGAGAGTGAGAAACTGATGTGTGCTCACATACAGACCTTTTAGGAGTTAAATATGATTGCAGGTGGTCATTTATCCACATTGTTGATCACACAGTTTCTCCACTCGCCCACAAAACATCTACTGAGTCTTGCTTCCTGACTGTCATTCCTGTTCATCATTCAACAAAGTGATGCTAAATTTCCAGAAGAACATGCTGTTTGTAAGTGAAATGACCTCTTTATGCTGATCTGAGGTCAACTTTGTGATTTCTTATTTAATTATTAAGGTTAGAAATTGGCCTGGGGAACCTTGTCCTGGATCTGTGTAACTTCCACCTGGAGCCAGTGTTGAAGAAACCCCAACACCAACTCATACTCTTAAAAATAAACATGCCGAAAATGGAGCAAAGGAGCAATTTGGTTAGAGGTTTGACATTGTAACAATAGCAGAACCCTTTTTGGTGCCATATAGAAACATTTTTAAAAGGTTCTATATAGAACCATATATAACACATTCTCCATCAATGTGAAGAACCATTTCACCATGCAAAGAACTATTAAAGCATGAAATGGCTCTATATAGAGCTTGAGGTTCTAAATAGAACCATTGCCTTTACTAAAGAACCTTTGAAGAACCGTCTTTTTTAAGAGCATAGAGTTGAAGGGGTTAACTGCAATGTCCCAGGCCTCGTCTTATCACTCTGCAGGAAATCAGTGGAAGCCTTTGAGGTTCAGATGATGTCTGAGTTACCTGCAGGGGGCACTCAAGGCTTATAATCACATTGGATGAAAAACAATATATTATGTGGGCTTAAAAGTAAAAAGACCTAATTTCCTCAGATCTGGTTTTGACACACTTTTATTTTGGTCTGCTTTAGCAGGTGTTAATGTAGTGTGGTGTTTTATTAAATTTGCAGTAGGTGGTAATGAAGCCCTGTAAACTGGGTAAACAGCACACAGGACAATAGGCCTCATTCACAAACCGTTCTTAGGTAGAAATTTCTTCTTAATACACACTTATGCAGTTTTTACGAAGATTCTGACATTCACCAATGTTTTCTTATTTGGGATTTGTTCTTAGGTAAGAACAGACTACACCCACTCAAGAACAAAGGTGTGAACAATCCTGCAGTGGAAGAACACGTCATGAATCTGATGTAGACTTTTTCTTAGTACTGTTTTCAAAAACAGATCTTAGGAAGATATCGGTGATTGGGGCCCATTGTTTGGTTGCTTGGTGTGGCTACAAAGCAGCTTCTTTTTCTCTCTTAGGTATTCAAGAATAGCCATTACAGGGTGTGCATTGTGATCTGCAGCTTTCCTGAAGGTTGTACAAAAAATCCTGCTTGAGTCACAGGATGTCCATAATGCCTATGAGTGTTACTCAAGACTTGAGAAGCTGTTTCTTGCTGTTTCATGCTTTGACTAGTTTTCCCCAACCCCTGAAAGTTCCATGCCAAATAATATATATTACAGTGGCGTATCCAAGCTGCCTCAATCGAAGATAATTAATATAGATTTAAAAGCTGTTGTAGCTGCCTTACGTAAATAGCATTTGACTGATAAACCTAAGCCTTAAAAGCCACAGTGGGCCTATCATTGGCAATAACCAAACGCATGGTGTGGTTCAGTATTATTTTTTTCTCACTCATTCCTCATTGAAATTCTGTAGAAAGTTCAAATTCTCAACTTCCAATCAACACCATATTTGTGTTTGTAGGTAGAAGAACAGATATTTGATTATGCTTTGAATATGATGGTTATTGTTTGTGTACAAAGAAAACCACCCTTAACATTTTTGCATTTTTGTTTCTTTTTTTTTAGCATCAAAACAAACAGAAAAACTGCAGACTTAGTAACTTGTTGATATATAATGTAAATGAAATTAATTGAGTAATTCACAACATTATTGTGGTAAAAAGACAGAGTCTAACCTTCATTTATATAACTTTGTCAAAATAGCAATTATTGAGTAATTAATTTCACAAGAGATATTTTTGAGGAGATAAGATATAAAATAATTCACTCCCATAAGGAAGAGAAAAGTGAAGTGAAAATAAATGAAAAAAAAAATTAGGTTCCAAACCTGTAGTTTAAAAAAATGATCTACAGCTTCTCCTAGGACTCCTAACAACCATGCAAGACATAGTAGACCACCAAAACGACACCTAAAAGACAATAGGCATGAAAATTTGTGTATCAAAAAAGAAGCTGATAGTGTTCTCAGGACAATGGACTGACCACACCCAATGTCCAGACCTCAGCATCACTGAATGCTGAGGTCTTGAATCATGAGAAGCAGAAAATGCAAACAACTTCTACGACTGAACTTTGGGGGTGTGAGAAAATACCCTAGATTGAAAGGTCTGCTGAAAAGAACAGAAGCTGTAATAAAAACAAAGGTGGACACACTAAATATTAAAGACTTACTGAGTATTTATGTGTATATAGAAATGTTTATGCGCAGCATTGTGTGTAAGTAAATTTGTAATGATGCAATTACATTTGAATAGTAAGGAAAGCAAAATGAAAGTAATAACTCTATACTTTCTAGGGTTAATATTCAATAATCCCTCAGTTGTCTACTTATTTATATAAAGATTTGTTAAGATTTAAATTAAGAGATTAGCATTGTAAACTTGGGTATTTTACACAGACAGCTTTAGAGTAATGATGCATTGCACAATAAACCACAACTGACACATCAATCAACAATTTCATTCAACATTTAGCTTTACCACTGCACATATTTCAAGCTGGCCTTCTGACAGGGGCAATAGCGAAAGTAAATGGGAACTGTAGTAGGCCTAACATTTAAAAGTCAGTGTACACTCCTGTGCAGAAACATGGGCCAAGCCCAGAATGGCAAGACAATGGTCTTAACAACTAACCATTAAACAAACAGATAAGTAACGGGACGGGTTTCCTCTTTGATATCTATTGAACTTGCAGACAGCCTTTACAGAAAGAAGAGTCAGTATTGTTCCTTGCAGCACTGATGGCTTCAAACAGTGGAAACACTTTGCTGAGACAGTTTGTGTTTAATATGAGACCAAATACTGTCTGTAGGGTTCAAATCTGGACTCTGACCAGACTAAAACCATCAGTTTTAGGGGACTTGGCCCATTTTTTTTTTGCATGGAATTGTAGATCAAATGAAGTCAAATCCAGCATAGAACTAGTTAGTCTTGTTAAAATGAAACCATTTTCTCCTCTAATTTCTCTTCAAAGTAATCTGTTTTCTATTGTTTAAGGTCATGGCATGTCCTACGCTGCGGTGGCAGATCAGAGCTTTTCACATAGTTCATGCTGGGGGCTACATGGCCTTTGTATCTGACGAGGAAGTAATGAAATTTGGTATGCAGACTGACAAAGCAGTCTTATTCACCCTTTCATGCACATTCTGCTACTGCATGCGACTGTGTCCAGCTCATAGTGTCAGGCAAATAATGGAACATGACAAATATCTGCTTTTATGGTCAGTTTCGATCCAGACACAAGTCTTGATGAACATCACCCACGTTCTGTTCCCAGGCTTGATATGTTTGTCTGCCAGCCCTGCTGGAAAAAGACCATTAAAACCTTTAAGATAAAAACTGATTGTTTTGCTGCCTAATGGGAATTGGCTGAAAGGTTACCACTAGAGACCACTAGTTTTTTGTAGGACACCATTAGTGAACTATCAGATGCATCTAGAGTCAGCCCTAGAGCACCTGTTAAATCATTAAACTCTTTTATACTGTGACATCAACCATCTGGAAAACACATAATACCATTACTGACTTTTGGACACCATCAGAACCAATGGAAACTGTTAATGGTTTCTATAATTTTTTCCAGCAGAGAGAACTCAGCATTGCAGATGCTGTCCACTACCAAAATATATTTGCTTAAGTTTACTCTTAATGTGGTAAATTATATTTTTTGCATAACCTTTAAACCTAATTATGTCTCAATTCAATCACTAGTTCTGTATGTAGTGAATCAGTGCATAGTACAAATTCGGGCCCTGGCTAGGTCACTGGAGGTGGGAAAATTAGGACACTGATGACTGAGTTACATGTCCCTGATAGCAAGAGGATAGTGGACCATTTTTGGCCCGCTGATGGCAGAGCTGGCAGTCCACTGGCATTTTGCTAAGCATTTTCCGGGCAGCCCACCGGTGGTTAAGCAGAGTAATAGTCAAAATTCCACTTATGATCGCTCATTTTCCACTCACAGTGCAATTTTATTTATTTTTCCTTCCTTCCTTTGTTTAGTTATACTTTGTGAATGTGTTTAGTAA